>NC_045146.1:23490441-24953180 GCF_008831285.2 Nymphaea colorata
TTGAGAGATCATTGTTGATGACAACATGTAACAACAACCATGGTTAACTTTGGGATAAAAAATGTGATCGAAGCTTGGGAGAGAGAGGAATAACAGAGGGGCAATTTGGGAAGGGAGTTTGGGAAATGAGGGGTGATATAGGAAAAGCTGTAAAAAGCAAAAACACTTCACGTTCTCCATCCTTTTTGCACTTACACGGATTTGGAAAACTTGCCGAACCTGGAAACTCCAGCTTTTTTCTTCCTGATGCCTGTTGTGGAATGCTGAAAAAGATGGGAGAGGGAGAGAGGAGAGGGTGGGATGCCTTACAAAAGAGGGGGGGATTGGAGGAAGATTGACAAGGTGGGGGAGAAAGAAACGAAGAAAGTAGATAGAAGAAGGAAGTAGGAGGACGAGGAGGGTGCAGCAGAGATTCAGTCACCATATCCCCACTTTGATTTCTTGCTCTTATTATTATTCTTCTTCTTCCCCCTCTGTCTTTCTAGCTCTGGTGTTTTTTGGTGGTCTTTGGTTGTGGAGGGATTTGTGGAGAGAGAGAGATGGGTCGTGGTAAGATAGAGATAAAGAGGATAGAGAACACGACGAATAGGCAGGTGACGTTCTCGAAGAGGAGGGCGGGGATCATCAAGAAGGCGAAGGAGCTGACCGTCCTCTGCGACGCTCATGTCTCCCTCATCCTCTTTTCCAGCACTCAGAAGCTTTTTGAGTACTGTAGCCCTACCACCACGTATGCTTCTTCTTTTCCTTCTCTCTATCTCTCTCTCTCTTTCTCTCTATCTGATGCTTTCCTTTACTAATTTGTGAAAAGGATGAAGAAAATGATCGATCGGTATCAGCAAGTAACTGGAACCAATTTGTGGGACTCCCATTATGAGGTAAAGTATTCTTTTGAAGGATTCCTGATTTCTTGTTCGTTTTCTGGGGTTCAGTTTAGATCTTTTATTCAATATTCTCAGCGTATAGCCAATAAGTAGGTTTGATATATATGCAAAAGAAAATTTGTCATCGTTATCGTCGTTAATATCATTATCATCATTATTTTCTTTGGTAAATACTGTCATTAATGAATGATCATTTGAAATTGTTGCTTCATAGAGTATGCAAAAGGAATTTAACAAACTCAAGGAGAAAAACGAAAGGCTCCGCAAGAGCATCAGGTTTCTCTCTCTCTCTCGCTCTCGCTCTCGCTCTTTTCAGATATTGCTTCCCTCTTTATTTATGACTAATTTTCTCTGGCATGTCTTCCAGACAAAGGATTGGGGAAGATCTTGATGAATTAAACCATTCTGAGCTGTGCGGTCTTGAGCAAAATCTCAGCGAAGCACTTAAGAAAATCAGATTAACACTTGTATGTTTTTTCTTTTTTTTTAATCCTTGCGTCTAAAATTCTCCGTTTGTCTATTTCTGTTTTACACGATAGGACCAGTGCAGAGCACCTGTTTCTTTACCGCATACATTAGTTGGTGAGCTTTGATGCTTAAGGTTGTTACTTATTCACCGTTAATCTTATTGTCTATGTGCATCAGGAGAACAAAATCAAAAGACAAATTGATACTTCTAGGAAAAAGGTAAATGGGCTGTCGAAATCCAACATTTATTTTGTGGGCATGGATTAACGGTGATTCTTGGTGCAGATAAGGTTAGCCGATGACCCTAGAAACAAAGGTTTCAGGGTATATAACTTGAACCATGCTTTGAAGTCATGCCATTTGCTTTATGTGGGTGTGATCAACTTACCTTCTTTTCACTCCTTTTGATAAACAGGAGTTACAAGAAGAAATCAACTGTAGTTTTGATGGAAGTGAAGATAATTATGAATCAATGATGGTTATAAGAAATAGTGATGCACAGCCATGCCCAGTACGCGTGCAACACAGCCATCCAAATCTACACGAAAGAGGATATGGATGCCATGATTTAAGTCTAGGATGAATGTTTTGGTTGTTGTCTTAGTAAGGTCGAGTATGCAGACTCTTTTTAATTAGAATTAGGTTAGGTGTTTCCTTTGTTTTCACTGGCACAGTGTGTGCCTTGCTGATATATGGACAATCTAAAGTATGAAATGCAGTTCTTGATTTTGACGCCTTGTCAGTCTTATAATTATTAAATCTCTATAATGGTGTGCTTCCAGATGAGATCTCCTTGATTAGACTTTCACATCTTTTATCCCAAAAAGTTCGCCCCCTTAAATCTATGGGAGATTGTTGGTTAACCGGATTTTGTTGCACAGCCTCCTCCATACTTGTGGCAAAGTACTTAATTTATTGTCGTTTACTGCCTTCCTTTTTTGCTAACGTCATTTTATCTTGTCAAATTAGAGTTTGCTTTGGGATTCATAGTCACTCCATCATGCCCTTGAATAATTCTGCCAACAAAGAATAAAAGCGTGAGCCACTCAACCCTACGGCCAAAAGTTAACTTGTCAGTTCTTGATCATTGTGGCCCTAAAGCTTGAGAATCTTATACAAGGGATAGATCAAGCGTGCACCGATGGAAGATTATTGGGCCACTTCGTCTTTTGCGATAGTTTTGCTCAAGGGTTAGAGAGAGAGAGAGAGATCGTTGTTTTGATGTTGGGATAGTGCATTACATCACATGAGAGCAATTAGGTTTCTCCTCCTGTTTGCATGAAGTAGCACATCACTTCGTTGGCATTATTTTCTTTCCCCATTTTTATGGTGTGAAGAACCAATCCATCAGCCGAAGGTACAATTATTTATTTACAACTGCCATGCTTCGGTGTCTGCAGAGCAAAAACCACCCTGTACTTTCTCCCTCTCTCACAGGAAAATTCTCTGGTAACTTCTGGTTGCAGACACGATACAATAAATTCCACCATACTACTTATCTTGTTATCTATCTCTTAATACGGCACACATTTAAGCATCAAATTGTTGACGATGAAAGCACCATATGCATAGTGTGCTGAGGTGACCCATATACAAGTGAACGAACAATTGTTAACAGTAAACAAATTCTGCCTTGTATAATGCGCTGAGCAGTCTGAACTGGGTCATACATGGTTACCAAATGCTTTTAACTCTTCAGCCAATGCTTTTAGATCTGAATTTGTGGTCACAACATGTCCGCACTTCCCTGTCTTGATGCAAAATAAGTGCACAACTGTATAGCAGGAGCCAGGAGTAAATGGGTTTGATGCTTGGGACAGCTAGCATGTCTAAAAAATGCAAGAGGTTGGAATCATCCGCACTCCACCCTCTCTCCACGTCCAGAAATATCAAACGAGGTGCATTACGAAATGAAGGGAGCGTGATCTCAAGTACTTTTTGCCTCTTATACGAATTTGTGGTCCTGTGCATGTTTGTCATTAAGAAGGTTAAGGTTACCCAACAAGAGTAACTTGATATGTTCTCTTACGTCCACGTGAAACCCAATATCTTGACGTGTTTGAGTTCGCTCACGAAGAATTAAAGAGCAAGATGTGTTTAGGGCCCAAATCTTCAGCTACATGTGGGCCGGAAACCGGTGGGACCCTGCCCGGCGCCATTGTCGCCGGTATTTCACTCAGACTGACACTGCTAGGATGATAAAGCCCGTCCGGCCGGTGCTCTTCCATAGCTCACATTTAAGATGCAAGTAAATGCGTCTGATGTTATTCTTGCCAATGGTACATTGGTTCAGCAGATGATTGAGGGAAAATTTAGTGTGCCCATGCAACTATGGTACTGTGTCTGCAGAATCCACTAGAGGTCAGATGGAAATCAGATTCAACGCATTAGAAATTGACAAAATCCTCAAGCCAGATTATTTCAAGCACTTGCAACACTAGATGGGTACAAAGATGCCAGATTGAAAATTTGGATCTGCAAAGTGAGCTGTGCGTGGTTATGTTTTCGAACCATCTTCTCGATTTGATGAATATCCACAGGGCAGGCAGCATCAGTATATAGTTTTTGTGGTAGTTTCATCACTGGAAAGACCAACTGTTTGATGGAAGTCCCGTATCCACAGTTTTTACCAAATTGTTCAGAAAAGGTAGAAATCAGATCGCCATTTCACCTCTGTTGCCTTGCACTTTTTCCTGTTTCCGAAAAGTCGTTGAAATTTTACTTGATGACTTAAAGTGAGCAACTTTCACGGGTCCTCTCGGCATGATTTGTTGTTTTGAAAAATTTAGTCAATGTTTTTGCAGGTTTTTTTTGGAGCTGTACATGCTTGGGACATACTGAAATTGAAAATTTGACCAATTCTTGGCTTTCCCAACATCCATTTCATGATGCCCGCAAAAACTGTTTTCACCATGCCATCATGAACAGATTAGTTAATTGCAACGACTAAAATCTCATGCCTTTTCTTTTGATGCGTTTCAATCGATTATCACGAAAAATTGAACACTATGAAACAATAATTTCCTTTTTTTCCTGACAAATATATAGTTGATTGTGGCATAAAAAACGTGTGTAAGGAATGTCCTTGGTTTTTCGTTTTCCTGATCTAATGCAAAATATATTTTTTTTGCTACTTACTTCTTCCTTCTCGATGCACGGAATAGTTGTGCTGCAGAGTTTCGTGCATCTTTTTACACCAAGGGCCACAGGCCGTACTGATCATGAAGCAAAATCTTCAATTAAACTCGTATTGTACTACATCAAAGGCAATTTTTTTGGTATGCCACTAAAAGTTGATGAACAGGTTCGGCTTTGAAGATGTTCTATAATTTCCTTCCCAATTAATCAAATAATATAAGCTAAATCTTATCAAATTCTAATCTTTAGACAATATGCGCTTCGAAGTTCAAACTGATCTAGTAATGAAACTTGAGGCTCATCAGGCAGACGTTGAGATGGAGAAGCTTTCAGCACTTCCATTTTGCACCAGAACACGGGTGCCCGTTTCATCCAGAGCTCGAACCCCGTGGAAAGTGCAGAGAGAATTGGATGGCGGGGATTATGTAGCAGGAGATTGGATTAATTAAAGTCAAATCCTGAAATGCCGGTTCTTCTTGCGCCAACATAGACACTGATGGTCCGCCGCTTTTTCTCAAAGTCATAGGATCTTGAGCATCCGTTTGCTAAGGCCATCTCTCTCTCTCTCTCTCTCTTTCTGTTCTTGCAAGCTACTCTGCAAGCAGACACCATTTTAGACTTGGGTCCTGGTGATACTACCACATCCGACTGCTGATTTGTGGGTAATTTGTTGAAGTTAAAAAAGTTTTTGTATCTAGTCCGCAAACGATCTTTGAATTTATGAAATTGAACTTATGGGGCAAACGTTTATATAGATCTTTGTGACACATGGTTCAAGGTGCCCTTTTAAGGGTTCTGCTCTTGATCGAAGGCAAAGTGCTTCCACCAACGTATGATTAGTAACGTAGTTCACCACCACTTTGCCAAATTAACAAGAAAATTCTCCAAAGGAGCTGTCTTTTCATCTTTGATTTAAAAAAGTGTATCATTTCTTAGTGGATCATAAACAGAATCTTAACCATTCAAATGTGCATTTTAATTTAGTAAAGCATCACGAATTGATGTTTATGTTGAAATTTGAGGAAAGCAATATCTTCAGCGTCAGGTTTGAAAGCATAAGTGGTCAGACGCAAAATATTCAAATATGAGTGCTTTTTGACGGTCTAAGACGCAAATTCCATCAACCATAAACGCGTGAAGAGACCAACCTTCTGGACTCCAAAGAGAGCATGCTAAGGAGAGGAATCTGTGGAAAGAGGATTGTGGGAGCAGACGTTCATAGGGGTCTTGGGCTTCTCAGACACGGGAACGGGGAGAACAGGGGGATGGAGGTGGAGATCATGAAGGATAAGACGGAGAAGGGGCCGGAGAAGAAGAAAGATGTTGGGAGCACGAAGATGTTCGACAGCCCGCCGGAGAAGCCTCTGCCCGGGGACTGCTGCGGCGGCGGCTGCAATCCTTGCGTGTGGGATACCTATTACGAGCAGCTTGAGGAATATAACAACAGCAGATCCGGCGACGGGAACGAGCAGCATCAACCGACCTCTTGATTCTTCAATTAACACCAACAGATGGGTTGTTTTTCCATTCAATTCTTGCCTCCCCAATAGAATTTTTCTTTTCCTTCTTTGATGGGGAAAATTTATTCGTTGTTGTATCTTTCTGCTGGCTTCGTCGTCTTGGTAATTGTATAAGAGGCTGTTCTGGGGATCACCCAAATTGAATAAGAGACTGAATCTTTTCTGGCAGCGGATAATTTGGAAGATCGCTTGTTGGTTCGGTGTGTTTATCAAGGTTCCACGATGGAAAATTTGGGGCAAAAGTTTCAAATCTGATCCAACAAAATATGTTGGCTGCATTTGGTGTGCAGTCTGGTAGGCCCAATGGGATCACTAAATTGAAAGGTCCAACGTGACAAAATCTCTGATTGCTCAGATAAATTATTTGAGATGCTCACCTTACAGCGCTCAACCAAGCAACAGTAAATCTCGGGTTATTTCCCGGTTTCAAAACAAAACTGTTTTTTCAATTCTTCATCCGGACTTGGGGGTCCAAGTATCCAACTGAAAGTTTGGCCAAAAAAAGAGAGTAAGTACTTGCGGCATCTATAAGAGAAATTCAATCTGCAATCTTTATTCTGAATCTCCAATATTTTTTTTTAATTTGTTGTTCTTCAATTAGTTGACATACGGTTGTTGGTGTAATTGCATAAAGTGTCGAATTATTGTTCCAGCTTTCTCGTTCATCATTCATGACACTTTCCTCTATGTGCTTTGCATTTTAGAAACTCAAAGGGGTTTGATGCACTTGGTTGTTGTTGCCACACAAACAAAAACATGTATAGATTTTTGGTAATAAAAATAATAACAAACTGTTCAATTATTTTACTACAAAGATTATGGCATGTTTAGTAAATGCTCTGCTTTATGAATCTTTTTCAATTTTTGGGACGAATTCATAAAACAAATTGTTAAATCGCCAAAAAAAGATGGGAAGTACTAACATCAAAGTTTTATATTGTCAGGTGAAGGATAAATTCTCTCAACCTGGGTGTAGTTTCTTAGTGTCACAAAGAAACAAACAAAAAACTCTAAAAAAGGAGAAAGATCTAGATAAGGAAAATATGTGCATCATCAAGAAATCTCCAGATCAGGAAAATATGTGCATCATCAAGAAATCTCCAGATCAGGAAAATATGTGCTTTCTTTTTTACAATTACAAAATTTAATCAGTTTAGATTTTGCTATTCCAATAATAATGCTTATAGAGTGGATCATGTAGATCACTATTTGTGAAGATTAAAAGGAAAAAGGGTTTGAAAAATAGAGCTTTTACTGAACCCTTTACGCGTCGTCCCGGTCACCCAACCCAACAGGTGGGTCCCGTTCGGGTGACCCATCGAGCTCATGAGCGAGGGTCAGGAATCAATTTCCTAAATGATGGACGGCCAGGATGAGTCGGAATGGCGCGGCAGGAGACATCTGAACCGTTTCTAAGTCTCCCTTCCGAAGGGGAGAGAGAGCCAGAGCGGGTGCCAAGATCTGCACTATGAAATCGAACGGTTGAGAAAGAGAGATCGAACAACCTTCCGGGAATCCAGACCGTCCAAATAATTGCCCTCCCTCCCCATACGGTACAATATAAACGGGACATATCAAAAAGGCCCTCTCCCTAACTCACCCTCCTCTCTCTCTCTCTCTCCCACTCTTGTCGCTGCAATTCTCTGCGAGATCTGAATCGGAGAAGGCCTTCAATAAACCCCAACCTTCGTCTCCAAACCCCAATTTTGGTCTTTGGTGGCAGGGTTTGAGAGATCTCTTGCGGAATGGTGGCGCTGGCTATCTTCCTCTGCTGATCTGCCATCTTCCAATGGCCTGTGTCTGATCCAAGACACCCAAATTTCAGATCTAAGGTAATCCCGATGCCGCTTCTCGATCTTACACCTATCACGCGTGCTGCTTTTGCTGCTTTTGGGATCGGTGCTTAAATCCGCTCCCATTTTTGCATTTTTCTTTGAGATCGATATTGATGTCAGGTGGGGTTTTGAAACCTTTGTTGATTTTGATGGATTTCTCAAAGTGGGATTTGGGTAAGGGTGCTATTAAGGTGCTGATCTTGGTTTCTTTTGTTGTTGTAGAAACAGTTGTTCTGATTGAGGCTAGGGTTAGGGTTGAGAAAGTTGGGCAAGATGCTGACAAAATTCGAGACGAAGAGTAATAGAGTGAAGGGACTGAGTTTCCATAGCCAGAGACCATGGATTCTCGCGAGTCTTCACAGCGGAGTGATTCAGTTGTGGGATTACCGGATGGGAACCCTGATCGATCGTTTTGATGAGCATGATGGGCCGGTTCGTGGGGTTCATTTCCATCGGACGCAACCGCTTTTTGTCTCCGGAGGTGCGTGTTCTTTTCAACGATTTGTTTGCAATGAATTTTTTGTTCCTCTTCTTGAATTAGTATCGAGATCGTGAATTGTACGTGTTCATGTTACTACAGTGAATGTTCTGTGCGTCCGACAGTTAATGGCAAGCATTTGTGAACCAAATTAAATTTCTATCTTGGATCTCTCTGTTTATAGAGAATATGGCTATCGCTTCAATGATTGCATGGTGTTAATCAGATGTAGTTGTGATCTAACTGTATGCTTTGCCCAGATTCTATCTTCATGTGCTGTTTTTCAGAGTGGTCAAGCTTGGGGAAATGTGTTCTATTTCTTGGTTAGGCAGTTTATTATATGTTTGGCAGACTGATGCATCGCGATGATGAATTTTATTTGTTTTTTTCTTTGGTGTTTTATTCTTGTACGCTTTCTTCAAATACTTTCTGGATCCGGCTACTGGAGATATAATTGCATCGTAAAATGTTGGCGACAGTTACTTGTTTTGTGGTCTGATGCTGGATGGACTTAGAAATTTGTTCTCTCTTGTTTGTCGTTTCATTTTGTTTTTTTGTTTTCATTTATTATTTGGTTGATGGACTCGGATGAAGGAGGTTTGGAAGTGGACGATAGAAAATGGATTTGTTACTTCAAGCGAGAAACTCTGATTGCTTTTTTCCTGAAATTTTGTAAATTATCTTCGCAATGTGAATGCTATTGACCCAAGCTGAATGGAAATTTTCCTAGATTTTGCTGTCTGTACTGTTTAGATGGGCATATGCATTTGAAGCACGTTGTATTAATGAGTGGATGCATCTCTTTTGGTGTAAAGAAGAAACCATGTTGAATGGGTTCTTCTTTGTGGAAACCATTAGTTTCCCTGATTCTTCATTGTGGCCTCTAAATACTTATATGTTTTAACGATACCAAGTGTAGTAGTGGATACATGTTTAATTCTGCTGACAGGAACAGTCACATCGTGAAGGTTTGTGAACTACAAATTGTTTTAAAAGCATAAATCAGAAACGTTTGAGGAACAACAGTTTTATTGCTTTACTAACACATGTGGCACATTTTGCAGGAGATGACTATAAAATCAAAGTGTGGAATTATAAGATGCATCGCTGTCTATTTACCCTTCTTGGACATCTTGATTACATTCGTACAGTTCAGTTCCATAATGAATACCCATGGATTGTTAGTGCTAGTGACGACCAGACTATCAGGATTTGGAACTGGCAGTCACGCACTTGCATCTCTGTCTTGACTGGTCACAACCATTATGTTATGTGTGCATCCTTCCATCCTAAGGAGGATTTAGTAGTATCAGCTTCTTTGGATCAGACAGTTAGAGTGTGGGATATAGGAGCACTGAGGAAGAAAACTGTTTCCCCAGCAGATGATATCTTGAGGTTGACTCAGATGAACACAGACCTTTTCGGCGGTGTGGATGCTGTTGTTAAATATGTTTTGGAGGGTCATGATCGTGGAGTCAACTGGGCTGCTTTCCATCCTAGTTTGCCTCTCATTGTCTCTGGAGCAGATGATCGACAAGTAAAACTTTGGCGAATGAATGGTATGTAATTGAACTTTAGCTATTTTGAGCAATTTTTTTCTTTCTTTCTGTTTTCTTCTTCTGTAAAGCTATTTTTAGATTTTATACAGAGAATTACTACAATTGGTTGTTTCATTTTTTATTTGGTGGTTTGTAGATACAAAGGCTTGGGAAGTGGATACCTTGAGAGGCCACATGAATAATGTTTCTTGTGTGATGTTCCATGCAAAGCAGGACATCATAGTATCTAACTCAGAGGATAAAAGTATCCGAGTTTGGGATGTGACAAAACGCACGGGTGTCCAGACATTCCGTAGAGAGCATGACAGGTTTTGGATTCTTGCAGCTCATCCAGAAATGAACCTGTTGGCAGCTGGCCATGATAGTGGTATGATTGTTTTCAAGTTGGAGAGAGAACGACCTGCTTTTTCAGTCAGTGGCGATTCCATCTTCTACACCAAGGACCGGTTCTTGCGGTTCTATGAGTTTTCAACTCAGAAAGACATTCAATTGATACCCATTAGGAGGCCTGGGTCAACTACTTTAAATCAGGGCCCTAGAACATTGTCTTACAGTCCTACTGAAAATGCTGTCCTCATCTGCTCAGATGTTGATGGTGGTTCATACGAACTGTATATCATACCCAAAGACAGTGTTGGCAGGAGTGATACTGCTCAAGATGCAAAGCGAGGAGCTGGTGGTTGTGCGTTGTTTGTTGCTCGTAATAGGTTTGCTGTGCTTGACAAGAGTAACAACCAAGTGCTGGTTAAAAATCTGAAAAACGAAATAGTAAAGAAGAGCAGCCTACCCGTTGCTACAGATGCTATATTTTATGCTGGAACTGGAAATTTACTTTGCAGGGCAGAAGATAGGGTTGTAATATTTGATCTTCAGCAGAGGACTGTCCTTGGTGATCTTCAGACCCCTTTTGTCAAGTATGTTGTGTGGTCAAATGACATGGAAAGTGTTGCATTGCTTAGCAAGCATGCAATTATTATTGCAAACAAGAGACTTGTTCACCGTTGTACTCTACATGAGACAATTCGTGTCAAAAGTGGTGCCTGGGATGATAATGGTGTCTTCATTTACACCACTCTGAACCACATCAAGTACTGCCTTCCTAATGGAGATAATGGCATTATCAGGACCCTTGATGTTCCAATATACATTACAAAGGTTTCTGGGAACACCATCTACTGCTTGGATCGTGATGGGAAGAACCGTGCTATAGCTATTGATGCAACTGAGTATGTCTTCAAGCTTTCTTTATTAAGGAAGAAATATGACAACGTTATGAGCATGATTAGGAACTCACAGCTCTGTGGACAAGCCATGATTGCTTATCTGCAGCAAAAAGGATTTCCAGAAGTTGCTCTTCATTTTGTCAGAGATGAGAGGACACGGTTCAATTTGGCCCTGGAAAGTGGCAACATTCAGATCGCAGTTGCTTCTGCAAAAGAGATAGATGAGAAAGATCACTGGTATAGGTTAGGAGTGGAGGCACTACGACAAGGCAATGCTAGCATTGTTGAATATGCATACCAGAGGACTAAGAATTTTGAGAGACTTTCCTTTCTTTATCTCATTACTGGCAATATGGACAAGTTGTCTAAAATGTTGAGGATAGCTGAACTGAAGAATGATGTGATGGGGCAGTTCCATAATGCGCTCTATTTGGGTGACATCCAGGAGCGTGTCAAAATTCTAGAAAGCGCAGGTCATCTGCCTCTTGCATATGTCACTGCTGCAGTACATGGGCTGACAGAAACAGCAGAAAGGCTTGAGGCTGAGTTGGGGGATAATGCACCTGCTCTGCCTGCAGGAAAGAAGCGGTCACTTCTCATGCCTCCTGCACCGATATCATGCAGTGGTGATTGGCCATTGTTGAGGGTAATGAAAGGCATCTTTGAAGGTGGACTGGATAATGTTGGCAAGGGAGGTCCTGAGGAAGAAGAAGATGAAGCTGATGGTGCAAACTGGGGTGAAGATTTGGATATTGTGGATGTAGATGGACAGAATCATGTTGAAGTGATTGAAGATGGGGAAGTGGAAGAAGGGGATGAGGAAGAAGGTGGTTGGGATCTTGAAGACTTGGAGCTTCCTCCGGAGCTTGAGAATTCTAGTGCTGTTGCTAATTCTCGCACATCAGCATTTGTTGCACCATCACCAGGAATGCCAGTAAGTCAGATATGGATACAGAAATCTTCTCTTGCTGGTGAGCATGCAGCTGCTGGTAATTTTGATACTGCAATGCGTCTACTGAGCAGGCAGTTGGGAATAAAGAACTTTGCTCCATTGAAGCCTTTCTTCTTAGAATTGCATTCAGGAAGCCATACATACTTGCGTGCCTTTTCATCAGCACCAGTTATCTCATTAGCTCTTGAGAAAGGGTGGACTGAATCTGCAAGTCCTAATGTAAGGAGCCCACCTGCACTTGTTTACAAGTTCGCTCAGTTGGATGAGAAGCTCAGAAGTGCCTATAAGGCCACCACAGATGGCAAATTCAGTGAAGCTCTGAGGCTCTTCTTAAATATCCTGCATACTATCCCTCTTGTTGTTGTTGAATCAAGGAGAGAGGTTGATGAAGTGAAGGAGCTGATAGTTGTTGCAAAAGAGTATGTTCTGGGTCTGCGGATGGAAGTGCGCAGAAAAGAACTCAGAAATAATGCAGTCCAGCAGCAAGAGCTTGCAGCTTATTTCACACATTGCAACCTCCAGAAAGTTCACTTAAGGCTTGCATTGTTGAATGCGATGAGTGTATGTTTCAAGGGGGGCAACTACGCCACAGCAGCAAGCTTCGCGCGGCGGCTTCTGGAGACAGACCCACCAGCTACTCAAGCATCCAAAGCTCGACAAGTCCTGCAAGCTTGTGAGAAGAATATGAAGGATGCCAATCAGCTCAACTATGATTTCAGGAACCCATTTGTAGTTTGCGGGGCTACTTTTGTTCCAATATACCGCGGACAGAAAGATGTTGCTTGCCCATATTGTACATCACGTTTTGTTCCTGCCATTGAAGGGCAGCTTTGCACTGTATGTGATCTTGCAGTAGTTGGAGCAGATGCATCCGGGCTTCTTTGTTCAGCTGCCCAGATGAGATGAGGTGATTTACAGGGGTTGGTGGCATCCATTGCTAATGAAGTCTGAATCTGACTCACCACCTTCAATGTGCATCTTGGCTGTAGAATTCACTACCTGTCAGGGATATCTAAAGGCATCGTACTACAAGTTCCAGCTGCCGCTTTTAGTTCTTTAAACAGGGGTTGGGTTGCATGTCTTAGCTTTTGTTGAATCGCTTGGTCTATGATTTTGATTATGATTTTCCTTGCTGTTTTACGCAATAAACAAATTTTCATTATAGAGAATTTTGATAGTTTAATTCCTGTTAGTCCATGTGACATTGGGGATGGGTTTTGCAATTTTATGGGAGTTTAGCAGGTAAGATAAGACCATCTACTATACTTGTTGAAGGCTTTCAACGACGCATGTTCAGTTTCAACTCATGTTCACATGGTAATATGTGGATCATGAATTTTTTCTTAGGTAGGAATTGATTTTTCTATTGGCGCATATGTTCAGTTTGATTAGTAAAAAGCTTATCCCCATGGAACTCGTGTTATTCTATGTTTCTTGTAATGAAGATTTATGCCCTTTCCATGTCTCCTTGATTTATTTTGTGAATTGTGATCAATGTTCTAGTGGTGATTTTTTTTTTCGTTGGCAAAAAATTAATGCCTATTAGCAAAGATACTTTTGAATTCATTTGTTTGCTTTTAAATCTGTTGGATTTCATATCTATCGGCGATCTTCGAATGAGAGAGGTTATTTGTTTTATAGGCGACGAAGGTACTCATGGACCCATGGTACTCGGTTCGTGTACTAGATTCTGTTTTCCTCTCTCTCGCTGACATTGTTGAATTAACTTGGATCTCAGGCCAACAATCCAAGGGATTGGAAGCGCGCCCCATGGTCAGTGGTCATCGTCTGCTTGTGCGATTTATGTGAAATTGTGGTATGGGAGCAGCTCTTATCGGGTCTCTTATTTTTGTCGGGTCTCTTATTTTTGTGGCCTAGTAATCAGTCGTTGCTGTTGTGAGTTTCGATAATGCCCGTTGTTGTGATTAAAAGAGAGATACCTGAAGAGGCTGAAGTCCCCCCTTGTCTTCAGGGTCTAGGGCTATTGTCTTCTGTGAGCGTATCGCTGTGTTGAAATTTAATTTTCCTTGTGAATGAGAGCAAATATCATAATAAGGGAAAAGAGAATGCAATCAAACGCGCCGGAAGGGCTTCCCATATGGACGGATTCAATATTTAATCGTAGGGTAATTGAGGGTTCAGAGAGATGAAAGTTACACAAAGATTCATGGATCTTAGATTGCAAATTCTCGGATTCTGGCGTAGGCTTCTCTGTGTTAAAATCCAAACAAAGTCAACTGCTCCCTGAAGATCTGAACACAGTGGCCTGCCATGCTTCCTTTCTGCACTTTTAACGCTGCCGAACTGTATCAAAATTTCATGAGGTCGTCATTAGCTAGCCTCTTTATTTTCCATCTCTCTGATTGAAAATAAATGCGATATATGTTTTCTAATCAGATATTGGATTCTTCATTGAAGATAAAGCAATCATCGGGAGGTTTCACGTTGAACCCTATGGACAAACGGCAATTCAGGTCATGCCCCTTCCTGAATATCTCCATCTTTACTTCAGCCATTACTGGTTTTCATGCGGTGTCACGTAAGGAGGACGGCCACTAATATCGATGCATCGAGGTGCGAAGCACTTGCAAAGCAAACCCTCGACTCTGCCAATCATACACGTGATGTAGAATTTTTTGGGAATGTCCTCCAAAGATTTGGATATGATGTTTTTCATCTCACCACACTAGAGAATCCCCAAGCGTAGAGATTTGAGATCCTCGGATCTCTCTTCAACAAACTTTCCCTAATTATTGTACAAATTCACAGAGCTCAATGATTTTAAGTATCTCAAACCTAAGTATGTGAGCTTCCCTATAGTGGACCAAGTTGGATTTGGGATGATCATAATAGTGTGGAGCTTAGATCTGTACAAGCAGAGATGATTCAAAATTCAAGATAATTGGCGATCTATAGATTGTTAGTTTAATTTCTTGGTAACGGAGATCCCATCGAAACCTTCACACTTTGAGATTTCCGGCACCAGATCAAGACCCATGAATGCGATAGATAATTTCATAAACTCGGCACAAAAGAGAGATCGTCGCGATCACTTTGAATCTGCTGCAGCAAAACTCGCCAGAACGCCGGTTACGTCTTTTTGCCTTTGGTAATTGAAACGCCTCGTGAACTTTTTGAGAATTGCAAAATACACCAGCGTTGAACCAGTCCGTGGTGCATGCTCAAGGGTTGAACACAGGAATTTCCGGTGCACTCTGCTAGGAGAGACGTCTCCCCACCTTTATTAAAAAGAATGAAAGAACAGTCTACAACAAAAGAAAGAAAAAAGACGGCAAAGAAACAAATCACAATCCTCTGCCTAATATGAGGATGCTCACTTCGCATTTGGGTGCAGAGATAAATCGAACTGAAATGGTTCAGTCATCTCCGACGACAGTGCACAATTCAGAAGACAAAAAATGCGTCATAGTAGAGGATGCAGCTCCACCCCAAGTTGAGGAAGGGTGTGGATCTCTACTAGCTTTCTTCCATTCATACTTCGAGCCTCCCGATCCTGCCACAACTCCAACATTCCCTATGAAATTAGGAGAACATCTCCTAATATTCACCACAACTCAAAGGCATGCCACTTACGGCTACTAGGACATAGCAGACTCCATAAAATGAGATCTTCATATTCTTCAATTTCACAATACATGCGAACTTCTGACAGTCGCCCACCCACCAGCAAGCAGATTGGATTATCATCTGCCAAGCAGCGGAATGAGGGCCAAGTTTCTGGCCTAAACACCTGTAAGTATCCACTTCTTCACCTCATCCCTAACTTTATCACACCAACTGGCTGATAACAAGATCTGCTTAAAATCTTCCCATAACAACTTTTTCATCCGTCCTAGAGTTACAAGTCTTCCCCTTATGCACTATGGCATTTATAGGCTTCCAAATTTTCCTTACAATAGTAGGAAAGCACAAAACGCCATCCCCTGCGACCATTTCTGCTTGAATTTCCGTTTCCACAACCATCAAAGGGAATTCTTCAATGATGCAAAGGTTGGAATCCCTCTACTGAATTTCCACCCCACAAATTTCCACAGTTTCTTGACTACATGGCATTCCAAAGATAAGTGAAACACAGACTCTTCAGGTTTCCCACACAACAGCATCTGTTGGTCAGCTGAACGCCAAATTTCTTATTTCTGTCTAGATCAATGACCTCCCTTCCATGGCTAGCACCAGTTAGCTCTAGGCAAGGCATCATCTTGCCAAACATGATTTCTCGGAGGATCGACTGGCTTTTTATTTCTGATCTTCTCATTTGTTCCTTGCCTTTTGAGATGCACCACATGGATGTGTACTATTGCCCACTTTTCCATTGAATGAGATGACTGGCATCTCCCCATCGCCATAAAATCCCTTTCCACGAATAGAACATAGAGGAGTTGGGTTTACATGTCCATAAACTACCATCAGAGAAATAATTTGTTCTGCAGAAACGGGCCTAAACAAAATCTGACGTTCTAATTCTTAATGTCAGCAAGCTCATATTAGCTCTATAATGAGTAGCCAGCTTCCCTAGACCCAGTCCACCTTTCCCAGTGGGAAAGCGCAGACTAGACCAACTAAAAGCATGATATTTCTGATGATTCTCCTCTTTACGCCATAAGAAATCACTGCAACATTTTTCAAGAGAGCATAAAATCGACGATGGCACTCTGAAAGCCAGTACACTATCAACTGGTCAATAACATGCTTAATTAGGCAAAATTTGCCTTAAGAATCCCACCAACCCGTTCTTAACTATCAGAATCAGTTGCTCCCCATACTGATTGCAGAATTGCCCTTAAAGAGAGGTACGCCCAGGTATGTCAAGGGTGAGACCTCTGGTTTCTGTACGCAAGGATAGAAATAATCTCACTACAACTCTTCTTTTGTATTTTGAAAGGAATTACTGCCGATTTTTGCAGGGTTAACTGTCAATCCTGACTTGGCACAAAACTCAGCTAGTGCAGCCTCAATATTCAGAATAGATTTTATTTTTGGCAGCACTAAAAACGATCATATCGTCAACAAAAAACAACCCGGGTGGTAGCATGTCAGATCCTTTAAACTTGGGAGCAAAAATTTTTACATTGCATAGCATCAGCTTTTAAGCCAACTTGAAAGGACCTCAGCAACAAGAAGAAAAAGAAGAGGACGTCAGATCTCCCTGTCTCAGCCCTCTGAATGCCCCTTGCGTCTCTCTAGGCTGTTTGTAAATTTTTGCACAAGAAACATTTGGTGTCGTATGAATACTTCGGGCAAAAATGCTCCCTGTTCATCCCCAATCACTATAGACAAGCAAACTGTCATACAATCAACAATAATTTTGGTGATTACCTTATACGCATTGTTGCATAAGGCTATCGGTCGATGGTCCTTCACGTCAATCGCTACCTGCACCTTTGTATGGATATTGATTTATTTACCTTTCTAACAAGTTTTCCAGATCTGAAAAAATTACGAATTGCACAAACCAGATCATCACCTACTATACTCCAACATTTCTTAAAAAAATCAATACCAAATCCATCAGGGCCTGGTACCCTGCCACTCTTTATTTTAAGCACTACTGATCTCACCTCATCATAAAGCACAGGGCGCAGAAGAAACTGATTGTCAGCCTCTGAAACCTTGGGCCCGTGACTATAAAGGAGAACTCCTTCGCTACCATCACTGTAAAAGAACTGCTCAAAGTTTCGTAGGGCCCAGATTATTGTGGGTTGGCAGCCTGCAAAGTTATTGGTGAATTCAGTGAGTTACGGTAAGTATTGGTTTCAGGTTGATTATCTAGATAGACGTCTTAATTTCAGTTTTTCTGCTTTTGGCCAGTATTTGCATACTACGCGCTATCAGAAGAACTTTATTTCATGCGCTGACTTTTGAAATTAGTTCTTTTAGTCAATCTATTGTACTGGTGGGTGATTTTACTAACATGAGAAATGGTAATGATAAAACAGGAAACTTCCCTCTATAGCTGCATGCTCTGTCTTTCTGGATTTTGTGAATGGTTGTGACTCGAAAATTTTTGAAGACCCTTCTCAAAGATTTACATCGTCTAGTAACAGGGAACGAATTAGTAATATTCTTTGCTGCTTAGATTGGAGCATGATTAACAAGTATTGGTCTCAGAATTTTAACTTTGAGTGCTGTGTGAAAATTTTACCTAGGTCGATTTCTGATCATAACGCTCTATCATTCTCTTGTGACAAGCGCCATCTACAATCCTTAGCCTTACGCGAAACGACCTTACAGGTAGAACAAAGTTTCAAGCAGCTTTTGTATTGCTCCTGCTGTAAGATTAACACTCCTGTTCCCTATCGAGGCCTCTACCTTTGATTTGGGGGTGAAACACAGGGGCATTTCCACGCAAATACAGGCGAACCCTAATTTGATCATCGACATTGTCGAAGCGTCATTCCATGACTATCTCCGGGATAAGAATACGAGGTCAACCATTAACATGCACCACCTCAAACATTGGGTTCTCCAACTCCATACTCTCAGCACCTTCCAGCAACAGATCTACCCAAGAACGGAGACAATTTCCCGGAAGTTGCCGGCCGTCCGATGTAGCCTGCAACCCCACATGGCGAAAAACCCTCACCCCCACCCAGAACTTTCTCGAGAACTGATTCGACTCTATTCACTCGTCTGTTCTTTTCCTGAACCAGGGAGTTGAGTTTTCTGACATCGAATTAAGAAAATTCAAAGGTACTTTCAAGGGAAAAAAAATCATGATGTTCAGTGGAAAATTGAACTGTAAAAGTGAATGCTAAATCCATTTACTTAACTGGGTTTTGAGATTGTGTTTAAATGGAAGGACCGAGTGCACTAAAATGCACATTACAGACGTCTCATCTGAAAAGCACATGGGCATAATCAAACACGACTACACGTATGTGGGTTGTCAATTTCCTAATATTTTTCACTTTGTTTGTGATACATGAAGCAGATGACACACATATATATAATTCCCAACGATTTTGATGTAATAGTTTGGGCGAGGTAGTTAGCTTTCGTTTCAAATTCTCATGGCATCAACTTTTTATACTTCATAAGAATAACTACTAACATGCAAGATAAAACACAGTCGAAGTAGCACCTCGAAACATAGAAAACAAACGACAAGGGGTTGTGTGGAAGCTTTGCCCTTATGTCAAACACTCACTTGGATGATACATACATATATGAAGTTTATAATATCAAATATAAAATTTTTAAACAAGCGTGGGGACTGATATGATGCAAAACTAGAGAATGAAGCATGTGGTAGGGTCATCTTCCTCACAAAGTGGGGCAACAAATGTGACATTTGAATTAGAATTGGAGGGAAAAAAAAATGGACCTTCAATCATTTAAAGTGAAACAAAAAAGGAAGATCATGTGAACAAAATTAGCAGCCGAGAAGTCACCACCTCTACTGACCAGGCACATTCGAATTTAAATTATAGGAACTTTGCTCCTCATCTTCATACAGGGGTGTACTTCTCTAAAGTTTCTATCGTGGGTCATGTTTCCTTGACAAGATAAAGGTCCTTATAATTGTGTATGGACCCAAGTTAAAGTTCTGCGACATATTGATGGCTATTACCTTTTTTAAATTTAATATTCTGAATTAAATGACAATATTAAGAGAAGAATGTAAAGGTATACAATTGAAGAAGAAAATTTAGAAGCACCAGACTCTCTGTGTGTTTGTGGACAAAAGACACCGGGCCCTAGATAGAGAACTTCCATTAAAAAATCTTGGGTCTAAGGAAATAATATAAAGAAAACCTTTAATGCATCACGTTCTTAAAGCGCTTAGTAAAGCACAAGAACAGAAGCCAAATAGGTCGTCTTCATAGAATGCGGCCAAATTACTTATGAACGTTAGTTGTTATGGTTGTGAGCAAAGCCCAGACCGAATATCATTCGACCGAGTCGATTGGTCAAAAGAGGAGTGCTTCCCAACACAAGACTGGGTTCCGGTCATGCATTGAATCAGATACTAGTCCAACTGAAGGGGGTGCAGAATAGCCTCTGATAAACATATCTTTGATTTGATTCTTTGGTTTGATTCTTGTGGATGTTATTTTTTTTAATTATTATATATATAATATTCGAATTAAAAGGGTGTACCATAAGATCACGTAAGTTTTATAGCTACTTTTGAATGAATAACCTCGGAGAGAGAGAGAAAAGTTTATTTGGTTGATTTTTTTGTGAATCTCGTTTGAGAGCTAAAACTAGTTAGGCAATAAAAGTCTTTAAGCAAAAGTTCTATGCTATTAACATTGTTCTTACATGTAAGCTATTACGGAATATCTTCTACTTTATTGACAGCAGACCGAAATTTTGAAATACTTCCGGAAACTGTGAAATGGCTGCGAAAAAACCAAGAAGACGGTATAAATGGTGCCAGCATTAGGATAATTTTCATTACACCTACGATCGGATGCAGTCGAATTCATCACATCCCAGAGAAGAACCGAAACGCCAAAATTTATATCCTGAACGTTTTAGTCATTTTGGAGTACATTGGATACTAAGCGCCAATTTGGGTAATATAATTTGACTGTTATGAACCCGGTTTTAAATTTTAAATGAGGATGTCGATAATGCACGGAGGAAGAGAAAAGGCTGGTGGGGATAAATTTGACTGTTCGAAATTGAAACTGGGAGATTTTAAATAGCGTGTGAAAGAAAAAGAAGCAAAAGAAAGAGAGGAAAAGGGCAAAAAATTGGGATGATGATGATGGTTTGGGGAAAGCAGAGAGAGGGGGGAGAGAGAAGGTGGACCCGAATGATCCTTTAAAAAAAAAAACCAGACAAAAACGCTCAAATAGCACCAAATCACTTACCCTCCTTCCCTCCTTGCCTGTTTCTCAATTCTCAGGCACCCATTCTTCATAAATTGCAAACACCTCTCTCTCTCTCTCTCTTCAGAGGCGGGAAGCTAGCTGGAGCTGCGGTCCTCGTTTGGGCTAATTAATTGGAGAAAGAGAGGGAATGCTAATACCCATGTTTCTTTTCTCTCACTGATTCAATATTACTAGGCTTCTTGTTCTTTTTTTTTTCTTTGCTTCTTGAAGGAGGACAAGCGTGACGGGGTGTATCGATTTTAGGTATGGATTAGTTCATTTGCTTTTCATGTTGTTTCCCGTTTCTGGTTCGTTTTCTCAAAATTGGGGGCATTTGTATTTCGTTGGTTGTATCTGTAAGATGTTTGCTTAAAACGGGTGGATGGGTTTCTCTCTCTTCGGGAATTTGCGATATTGAAATTGTCTCTGCGTGTTATGGATTCGTTTGATGGCTTATTGGAATACGAAGATGAATGAATGATTCCGTTATCGATTGCGGGTCCCCTTTTCTGTTGTTATTCTAATGGCCTTGTATTTGCAGTCTGATGCCATATGGGGCATCCTTGGCAGACGCTTAGAAATGGATGACCTTGATACGGAGTCACGCAATATCCCTTCAGTGGGACTGGAAGCTTTGAGGAATCACATTTTCGCTTGAGAGCTGGCATTTGATTTATCAGAATGTCCCTCTTCAGTAGGTTTTTCTACAAAAGGCCACCTGATGGATTGCTGGAATTTCTGGATCGTGTATATGGTGAGCTTTCTGAGTTTCATGATATTTAAACCTGTCAGTGTCTGATCAAAGGCATCCATCTTATTGGTTGTTTTCTGGAATGCAGTTTTTGATTCCTGCTTTTCGACCGAAGTGTTACCGGATGGAGTGTATCACATTTACTTGCGTGAAATTGTTACTGAGCTTCATGAACAGTTCCCAGAATCATCGTTACTTGCATTTAACTTTAGAGAAGGGGACAAGAGGAGTCATTTTGCAGAAATTCTTTGTGAATATGACGTTACGATTATAGATTATCCACGGCAGTATGAGGGTTGCCCTCTTCTTCCATTGCCTCTTATTCAGCATTTGCTTCGTGCAAGCGAGAGCTGGTTGTCTCTAGGGAACCAACAGAACATCATTCTGCTTCACTGTGAAAGAGGTGGCTGGCCACTTTTGGCGTTTGTTCTAGCTGCTTTCATATTGTACAGAAAGCATCATGGTGGAGAGCACAAGACCCTTGACACGATCCATCGAGAAGCACCCAAGGGTTTCCTCCAGCTCCTTTCTCCGTTGAACCCA
The DNA here is from genome assembly GCF_008831285.2 of Nymphaea colorata. Classification (NCBI taxonomy): domain Eukaryota; kingdom Viridiplantae; phylum Streptophyta; class Magnoliopsida; order Nymphaeales; family Nymphaeaceae; genus Nymphaea; species Nymphaea colorata. The sequence continues at coordinate 23,512,633 of NC_045146.1, forward strand.
ATTCCATCACAGCTTCGCTATCTACAATATGTTGCTAGGAGAAACATGTGTCCTGAATGGCCTCCGCCAGAGCGAGTCCTTTCATTGGATTGTCTCATTCTTAGGATAATACCAAATTTTGATGCCCAGGGTGGATGCAGGCCGATCATTCGCATTTTTGGGAGAGACCTTAAAAGCAAGGACAACCCTTCGACAAAGATGCTTTTTTCCATGTCTAGGAAGAGGAAGAGTATGAGGCATTATAGGCAGGTAAGATCTTGCTTTGTTTCTCCAACAAACCCGAATAGCTGCTCCTAAGACCTGACAGATATGTGTGTTCAGGGTGACTGCGATGTAATCAAAATTGACATACAATGCCTGGTGCAAGGTGATGTTGTTGTGGAATGTGTCCACCTAGACCTTGACTCGACGAGGGAAATTATGATGTTCAGAATAATGTTCAATACTTCCTTCATTAGATCTAACATACTGATGCTGAACGCAAAGGACTTGGATATTCTTTGGGGCTCAAAAGAGCGGTACCCAAAAGGGTTCCGTGCTGAGGTGATCATATTTCTCGAGTTAAAGCAAAAATTGCTTCTTTCTAGTTTGTACTGTTATCATTGCTATTGTTGTTGTTTTGATTTGGAAGCTTTTCAGGTTCTTTTTGGAGAAGTTGAAAGTATATCCCCACCAAGGGAACCGACAACAACTCTAAATGGTGAGGAGAAAGGTGGTTTGCCAATGGAAGCTTTTTCCAAAGTTCAAGAACTTTTTAGTGGTGTTGAATGGGTTGATACTGGGGGTGATGCAGCACTATGGCTGCTTAAACAAATTTCCGCCAATGCATTGCAAGAAAAAATTAAACTGTTACCAGTTGATGTGAAAACACAACCTGGATTTTACAATCAACTAAGCTTGCCACCATCACCAACAGATTCTGAAGAAGAAATGGATGAGAGTAAGCCAGTGAAGAAGCTTCCAAAGTTATATGCTGAAGAAATGCTTCAAGGAAAAGGTGATAAAGTGGTTGCAACTACGATTGGTGTTCCTGCTGTTCATGATTCTGAACAGAATTCTGAATCAACAAGGGTTGTGGATTTTTCTAATCTGCAAGCTGTATCAAAGTCAGAAACCACTCCCTTGGAAGATCGTAGTATGCTAAAACAAGATAAACTAATGAGAGATGGTGGGTTGCAGGGTACACCTACAGCTGTTGTTGAGAGTGGTGCGTCTGTTGCTTGTACTCCAGTTTCACAAGCACTGGTTGAACCAATTAATTCAGCTGTGATGCCACAGAATAAAGCTTTATCATCGCCACCTTTGCCTCCACCTCCGCCTCCTCCACCTGCATCCTCTGACTCATTGGTTGGCAAAGGTCCCTCTTTACCACTGCCCCCACCACTATCCAGACCAGTAACACAAACTATGACTAATATGAACTCTGATATAACATCTCTTCCTCCTCCTCCTCCTCCACTGCCACCACCAGCAGCACCAACTACTACTACTTCAAGTCGAGGTGTGCAACCTCCCCCTCCACCCCCACCACCACCATCACTAACTGCGACCACTTCTGGTAGAGGCTTACTTCCTCCCCCTCCACCCTCACGCCTACCACCATCAGTGACAACTGTTTCTAATAGAGGCCCTCCCCCTCCTCCTCCTCCACCACTACCATCAACTACATCTGGTAGAGGCCCTCCTCCTCCTCCTCCTCCACCACCACCACCACCAACTACATCTGGTAGAGGCCCTCCTCCTCCTCCTCCACCACCACCACCAACTACATCTGGTAGAGGCCCTCCTCCACCACCACCACCACCACCACCACCACCACCACCACCAATGACTACTGCCTCAGCTAGAAGTCATGCTCCACCTCCTCCTCCACCGCCACCGCCACCAGCCACATCTAGTAAAGGCCCTCCTCCTCCTCCTCCACCACCACCACGAATGACTACTACCTCAAATAGAAGTCTTGCTCCGTCTCCTCCTCCACTGCCACCAACCACATCTGACAAAGGTCCTCCTCCTCCTCCACTTCCACCAGCCACATCTAACAAAGGTCCTCCTCCTCCTCCTCCTCCACCAAATACTTTTCCTGGAGGCCTCAAACAGCTGGTGCCTCCGGCCCCTCCTCTACCTTCTGCACCTACTAAGCTCGTTAGGCCCCCCCTCCTCCTCCAATGCCTAACCATGGGGGACCTACAGTTCCACCACCACCCCCTATAGGACCTGGTCAAAGAGGCCCAGAACCTCCACCGCCACCTCCTCCAAAAGCTTCAGGGTCTGTTCCACCACCCCCGCCTGTATTTGGAGGAGGTCGTGGTGGCCAACAAGGACCACCTCCTCCACCAGGAGGAAGGGGATCTGGTCCACCACCACCACCAGCAGTTGGACGAGGACGGGGTTCATCTGGATCACCTATGACTAACCATAAAGGAGGCCGAGGTCCTACATCAGCTGCTGCTCCTAAGCGCACTTCTTTGAAGCCCTTGCATTGGGTAAAAGTTACTCGAGCAATGCAAGGGAGTCTATGGGCTGACACACAAAAGCAAGGAGAGCAGTCAAGGTAGATCTAGATAAGGGTATTCTTTCTTGGTTTTTTCAGTTTTTGTTTATTCGGATGAAAATGTTCATCTTACCTTGTCGGAAATTTTTTATTTTGTTTTGTTTCCCAGGGCCCCAGAGATTGATTTATCAGAACTGGAGACTCTATTTTCCGCTGCTACAGTCTCTTCTGGAGCAAGTGGGACAGAGAAAGGTGGACTTCGACGGGGCACAAATACAAACAAGCCAGAGATAGTGCACTTGGTATGCTCACTGTTCCTAGGTCTACTTTTGCTGCTTGTCCTTGATCAGCTTGATTTGCCTTATTACTTCTCTTGTTGGTCCTTTATGCCTTTGTGTGTCAATACGCTACGCATTACCTGTTTCCAGCTAATAAAGCATTGAGATGACATAATTTGGTAACAGGGAAGGTTCAAGTGAAGACTGATTCAAATCTTTGTGGTCCTGCTAGGTTATAGTATTTATATTTGATCTGCTTCGGATTATGATTTGTAACTCTACAGTATAAGAAGTATAAAAGTGATTTTAATGAGTAGAGCCTGATCTATTATCCAAGTCCTTTACTACTTTTCCTATGTTGAACCACTATTAAGACCTGGTGACACTACCTCATAGACATATCCAGTTCCAAACTTCCCAATTCAGGGAAAGATGCAACAGACTGACATAATAGATGCATGCCATGTTACATGTAAGGCTATGTCAAAGATTTTGGTTTCGAAAGGAGACATGTCAAGGTTTGGATATTGTTATGTACTAACAAAAAAGACAAGCAACAGACATTTGGCCTTGTGTTGAGTTGCCATCTTTTTTGTTGTATTATTTGAAATTGAGCATTGTTGACAAACTATGTTTCTATGAACTTGTTCCACAGGTTGACTTGCGAAGGGCAAATAACTGTGAAATAATGCTTACCAAGATTAAGATGCCCTTGTCAGAGATGATGGTGAGTATTCATCAGATGTTCATGATGCTTATATACTATTGTTAGTGCAATTCATGTGCTGGTACTGTCAGTGCAATTTGGCTTATCATTGTGAGTGTTTAAGTACATGTTCATTATCTCTGCTTCTCATAAATTTTCATTTCTAATCGCTCCTATGATGTTGTGAACTTTAGAGTTTTACTGGAATTCTTGCTCCTATGACCTCACTACCACAATTTAGCATGTCATTGGAACACTTTGACTAATCCTTAAAGCTATGTTGATGGTACTGCATGATTACTTTCTGGTATTTTTATCTTAAAAGAAGCTTATACTAAAACTTTCTAGTTTCTACTTTAGATTTTCTGTATAACCTGCTTGCTTTGCCTTTGGTGTTCCTCATCTATTTGAATCCAAACTTTTGAAATGCTCAACAATGCAGCTTTCAGTTGAAATTTTTCTTGAAAAGATTATTTTTTAATTGTATTGAGGGATCTTCTTCTGCTACCATAATGGGCTCATGACTTGTTATGTTACTCTCTTTTCACATTGTCTTCTAAGTTCTTTGTCTTTGTTTTTTTTTTCCTCCTTTTAAACTTCTCTAGAACAAGGCATTATTTTAACCTTTGTGATGCTTGGTAGGGTATTGTTTATTTAATATTATTATTAGTTTCCCCCTTAATGATAAGGTCCAAGAGCTTTTCCTTTTCAACATTGTTAGTTGTTGCTGTTTGATGCCGTGTTAAGCTTTTCATCTGTGAACAATGTGAAAGAACGTGGATGTAGTTGTACTTGCAATGATCCCTCTTTTTCTCATTCTTTTTGCCTTTTTGTTTTGAAAAGTGGATCTACTATTGGATCTACGATCCAACCACATGGACTAAAAATTATTATCCATCCATATATGGAAGACACAAAACTCTTTGACACAATAACCAAGTATTGACTGCTTGGGTACCTCTATTTGTATAATTAATTTAATATTTCATCAATCATTTTTTATTTCTCTAGGAAATATTTTCATACACTGTGGTTTGATGAACCTTTACAAGCCATAAGTGTTTACAATTACATAACTAACATATTTGATGTCCTCTTCAGAATGCAGTATTATCTTTGGATGCATCAGTATTGGACATTGATCAAGTGGAGAATCTCATTAAGTTTTGTCCAACAAAAGAAGAAATGGAGATGTTGAAGGTATTTCCTTTGAACTAGGTTATGGGGAGTCTAATTTTTTTGCACACCTTAGTAACGGATAGCTTGTTAGTTATTTTAGTTGTGCTGTCTTTTCTTTGAGTTTACTATTCTGCCAATTCTGCCAAAAAATTTTATATTTTTTCATGAATTGCCGTTTTTTAGTAAATCTTCAATTTTGAAAGATAAAAGGCCCTTGTTAAAGTTTACACTGAATGGGGATTCCTTTAAAGATCATTAATAGTCATATTTGATTGCCCCACGTTCAGGATAACTGATCTATACTGTCAACCATGCAAAAACTGTTCCTGAAGTTGGAAACAAGCATCTTATGTTTCATTAATAGAGTTAACTTATTCAGAATCAGTTTCAGTGTTTGATTTCAAAGGGTGTTTTACTCAAATCCTCGTTGAGGGATTCACAGCACCCACCACAATTGCCACAATTTTCCCTGTCTGCCCACTTCTGTAGAGCAGGTTTTCCAGATTACATATTCCCAGATCATCCTGGTTGACAAGTAGGCATACACATGAAGACAGAACATTTTATCTTTTGGATGAAATTTCTGTAGTTCTAGCTCATCTTTGAGGTACCTTTTATTTTATATTGTCAGCCCAGGTGGTGTCTTGATTATATATGCTGGTCTCTGAAACCCTTGCATCATCTGTCTGCTTTTTCCTGTTTGTTCATGGATTACTAGCTCACTGCTTCCTGCTTCTTTTGGATTTCGGTTATTCATCAACTATAATTAAATTTGTTTATTAGGATGACGCTCCTATGTCTAACACAACGAGCCAGTTGTCTTTATACAGCATCATGAGTTCATTGTTTATTAGAGGTAGGTACATTTATTACATTGTTGAATTTTATTCATTGCAAACATGTTATGTTGCAGAACTATGGTGGAGACAAAGAAATGTTAGGAAAGTGTGAGCAGGTATTCTTTTTTTTTGAAAATTTGTCAGTAGCTTCAAATTTATGCTGTTACTAACTGAGTTGTTGTTGAACTTTGGAAGTTTTTCCTTGAGTTGATGAAGGTTCCCCGTGTGGAGTCCAAACTAAGAGTGTTTTCATTCAGAATTACATTCTCTGCACAGGTTTATGTTAAAAAAATCTACAGTTTTTTCCCCTTTCTGCTATATAAATTATATTTCATTAGAAATTTCTTGAAAATTTGCAGGTTAATGAACTACAGAACAATTTGAACACAATTAAGAATGCTTCTAAAGAGGTACTTGTTTGAATTGTGAAACACAAAGTCAGTGGTGTTGGCTCTGAAATACTGATACAATTACTGGCTCCAACATAACTTTTCTCTAGGTCAAAGAATCTGTAAAGCTGAGAAGTATAATGCAAACGATTCTTTCACTAGGAAATGCATTGAATCAGGGGACAGCACGAGGTATGGACGTGGGGTAGAATTTGTCAAGGCTTCAGTAGTACTTGAATTCTTATTCTTCTCTGCTATTTGACATGGTTTGTGCAGGTTCTGCTATAGGATTTAAACTAGACAGCCTTCTTAAGTTGACAGATACTCGTGCACGAAATAGTAAAATGACTTTGATGCATTATCTCTGTAAGGTAGTTGTCTTTGCTACTCTCTTAAAGCAGAATTTAATTTTGTAATGTTGTGCTTACAGTTTCATTCACCCTAGGTTGCTGTTGATTCTTTCTTTCTCTTTGGCGCTATGTTAGTGATCTTTGGTTACTTCTTTCTCTTTTGCACTTTATCAGAAAAGTTGCTTTGAAAAATATGTTCTGTTATATGGGCCAGTAATAACATAAGACTAGTTTGAAGCACTCATTTGGTGGCTATTGATAATTTCCTTGTCTTGAATTCTAGTTTGTGCAGCCACATTCCTGATGGTTCATATGAAATATGCCTGTGTCAAGCGATTTTCATTGTTTTCTTGGACATGATCCTATGAACAGGATCTGTTGCAGAGATACATATGTGAAGTTTAATCGTTGTTTGGGCATGAAAACTTAAAGAACTGTTCTGTGAACACATTATAGCTGACTTTATAATGGAACTGGCAGTCAGAGATTTAGATGGGGCAAGGTGGTATTTTGATTTTGCTGATCATCATGATGACAATATGTATGGATATTAATCATATACATTGGAATTTTTTTTGGACCATTCTCTTAATTTCCTAATAAGAATAAAAGCTTTTTAGTTTTCGCGGATCTTTGCAGTGTATGCCTATAAACTGTTTCAGAAACTTTTGAGACCAAAAGAAAAAGAAAATGATGTTTACTTGCCAAAGTCAGTCAGTCCCTAGTATTTCTCCTTATGGGAGTCCCTAGTATTTCTCCATATGTATGATGTTTTCTCTTATTGATGTCAACTTTTTCTGGTCTTTTCCTCTTGTGGTGTTTTTAGTTTAAGCCTGTATTGTGACTAAATAAAGCTTAAATATGTCGCTATGCCTCTCTTGCCTGAATACTGTACCTTTTTTTTTGTGATGTTTATTGTTATGTTTGATACCTTCACTGTTAATTTTTTCAGGTGCTTGCTGAGCAAATGGCTGAATTACTAGACTTCGACAAGGACCTTGTTCATTTAGAAGCTGCATCTAAGGTTTTTTTATGTTTTATAAACATGCAACTGACCTTTTCATACCCTAGATCGCATCTTGTATTCCTATTGTTGTTGACGTCATTCATGACTTTTCTGAGGTAACTTTTTAGATCCAACTGAAATCCTTGGCGGAAGAAATGCAAGCTGTGAGTAAAGGACTTGAAAAGGTTGAGCAGGAACTTGCTGCATCAGAAAATGATGGTCCTATCTCTACCGGTTTCCGAAAAGTAAGCACCCAAAATCATGGGAATTAGTTTCTTCGTAGTATTTCAATGTGTTGGTCTTCTTACAGTTCTTTGTTTTCCTTACAACCTAGATTTTTATGTTTCAGTAGTTGGTTACTGAGTTTCTTTTCTTTCAGCCTAACCTTCTAATTCTAGTTCAATATGGCTAATTAATCAGCTGGAATCCAACAGGCTCCAGTTATACAGAGTTTTTCCTTGTCAAGGTCATATAAAACAGTTTTTCTCTCAGGTAAAATTTATTTTAGCAAGATCATGATTGGGGTTTATTATTGTCTAGAACTAAGTTAGATGGGTACTTCAGTAAGGTCCACGTAACTGTGTTGCCGTATCCGTACCCAAAGTGGATACTTGGACACATTTGGGTACATTTTAGCTCAAAGCTGATTCAAAGTTTAAACTACTTAATTTTACTTGATTAATTTTTGCTAACTCTGTTTTCATTTTGTTTTTTAGAGTATTGTTCATTAACATGTAATGGTTTTATTTATAAATTATATCACTTATTTATTTAAATATTAATTTCATTTTGACTTTTTTGTGCTATTTTACATATATACATATTTATATATCCTGCTGTGTTCCCGCGCCCACATTTTTTAAAGTTACCATATTGTACCCATACTTCCGTACCTGAATCGTACCCGTGCCCATGTGACTTAAATGTAGAAGTGGCTCTGTCAAATAATGATTAGCTTACCAGTCTCACCTGCTAGCATGGTCTGATAGAAAGAACACTTCTTTAAATTCAGTAAGTAATTTAAATGAGTCTGAATGATATCCTGTTGGATCAGAGGATTATAATTATTGGTCACAGGATCATTAGCGGTTAATCCTTGCATTCTGGATGCAATATTTCTCCCTTAGCATAAAGGTATGAGTCAAGGTATTAAATGCATGTACCTGCAGCTTGCTTGTGGAATTATTCCATACTTTTATGCGTGATACATGCAAAGAAGTAACTAGTTCATATTTCATGTCAACCGCAGGCTACTGAATTTGGTAGTGACAATTTGTCCATCATTTTATCTTCAGGCTTTGAAAGGATTTCTTGATTCTGCTGAGGCTAGCGTGAGGGCCTTGACATCTTTGTATTCTGAAGTGGTAGGTACCTTCTCCTGTGGTAATGCAAGATATAATAAACTTCAGTTCTAACCATAAGGATAATGTTTGGATAATAGGGAAGGAGTGCAGACTCAGTTGCCCAGTATTTTGGGGAAGATCCAGCTCGTTGTCCTTTTGAACAAGGTAAGTTCTTTTCTCTTTTGATGGCTATTTCCTTTTACTTTGGTCTGTACGTCACTGCATTGGTATAGAAATATGATCTTCATGTGCAACATAGGGATAGAGACCCATGTTTCTGAATTCTGTTCAAGAGATTAAGACCAAGGCCTTCTTGTGCACCCTTAAGTGCCATGCTAGCAAGCAGGCCTAGTCTTGTTTTTTGTGTCACTTTTCGTAAAGTCGTATTTCTATGTTCTTCCAAAGTCAGCATTTACAATGTTTAAAACTTAAAGTAGCTTTTGACCCAAATTTGTAATACAATGTATTGTTCTTGGACGATTGTGTACCTGTGCATGTGAAATTAATCAGCGTATTCTTTTTGGGCCTTGTGGCAGTGACAACAACATTGGTGCTCTTTATGAATTTGTTCAATAAATGCCGTGAGGAGAATGCCAAACAAGCGGAAGCGGAAAAGAAAAAGCTAGAAAAGGAAAGCATGAAAGAGAAGATCAACCAATCTACAAAAGTAGACGTTGAGAAGTCCAGAGTGAACTCCACTATGAGAATATGATCAATATGGCTGGCATCTGAATATCACATACACGAGAACAATGAGCTGAAGGAATCCATGCGGACACTCAATTGTACTATTGCCTCAATGCTAAAGTCAGTAAATTCTTTCAGATTCAAACTACAGTTCAGACGGATCAGATGTTATACTGGCAATGAACAAGCTTCTTTGTGGTGAACAGTTGTGGTTTGGATCCAAAATGTGGAGGGGTTGCATATACTGAACCTGATGCAAAATTCGTTTCCAGGTGTTCTCTCCAGCTGTTCCTTTAAACCATATAATTTGTCTTGTGCAGTCATAATGCAATTCGTTTGCTGTTTATGACAGTGTAGGATTTTATGAGATCCCATCCGCAAGTTTACAAACTTTGGTTCGAATCAATTGCTACTCCCATGGAAGTAAATGAACTCGTTTAGACTTGTCTAAGACTGACTATGGAACCTTGTTGGTTAAGAAAGTAGTGAAAGACATGTTAAGGTATTAACTAGGAATTCGTGTGCTACATTTTTGTTGGGCTTGGGTTTTCCTCAGTTTGTTCCATGTTATTGCTGTGTTTCTTGTCTAGATACCTTTGTTTTTTTCAGGAAAAGAAGTTGATTACACTATGCTGAAATTGCTATGTTTTTGTAATATCCTTGGGGGTTTGGCTTATCGGCTTTTTTTTTTTTCGTCCACTCAAATAATGACTGCAGAGATTGTAATGCTTTGCTCCTTTTCAAGTGCTTAATGCGTAACCAACCTTATGTGAGTTACCAAGTGGACCTGGTGACTCATCAAGTATATTGTTCTTGAGCTTGCTACGTTGATCCTTTCTAAGGAAAAATATTTGTTTGAACTTTGAACTAGGCCCAGCTGAAGTTCATTAGTAAAAATAAAAGATGTTAGGACGGTAATATATTTATTCTTGAATGAAAGTAAATTAAGAAGCGTTCTTGTTTTGCAGGTCAAGCAGTCTTCCTATATGCAAGCAGAAGATTTCTACACGAGGGATCAACTACTTTATAAATCACAGAAAGCGAGAACGAAGGAAAATCTTTTTGTATAATATCAGAAGCAGTCAGCGTTTTGTACAGGATAAATTTAGGTACAGTTTGGCACGATTCATCTGTAACATATTGCATCTTGCCTGAATCCAGGCCACTAATTTTTTTTTTCTCTGGAAAGAATAGTTCCCTTTTTATATTCAAGTGAAAGTGATAGGTAGTCGATGGCATTGTCGACGCCACTTTTTATCATTGTATAATAACCTCAATTTTCCTGCATTTTCCTAATTGTATTCCTTGTACATTTGTTTCTCGTGTTTCTCGTGGTAAAGAAGTGCTAAATGCCCTCGAGACTGGTGTTCGTCTTCTTTTTGCCTGTTGTTTTTACTCAAGGGGCAGTTCAGGCTGCTAATTTGGTTAGTGTCGACCCGCTCTTGAATTACCTGAAGGTGCGGTTCGACCGAGAGGAGCAGAGGCTTATCTATGTAATTACGTTGTTGCCTTTGGGTCGAGCACTCTCTTTTCTTTGTCCAAGACTTTCCGTCTGACCAACCAAGACAGACTTCTGACCAACCCGCCAAGGGTTTTGAGGCTGGACCAGGTACGAAGAATGAATCTATGTCTGTGCATGGAAGTAGCTGGCCTAGGCCACTAACTTTTTGAGCGCAGTGGGGGTTGGTTCCGATTCGACAAGGGTAGAATGCCTGGTCGTTGGTATACGGATGACCAAAAACGCTGCGTTTCCTTCGTTCTATCACCAAAAGCGTGTGGGAAAATACTAGAGATGCAGCGTCTGTATATATATATATATATCTATATATATATTTGACAGGCTTCACAAAAAAAAGTGGATCTCACGTCACGATCTCCAAACGACTATCCAATAAAAGTAAGATTATCTGAAAAAGTAGGGGAAAGTGTTCTGTTCATAATTCATCTATATGCTACAATCAAACATGCCAGAAGTTCAGCAGCAAATTTCTAAAGCTGTCGTTGTCTTGAGCTGCTTGTTTCACAAGTCCCCAGGAATGTAAGTATGAGGTACACTAAGTGCGAGACTTTGCAAGTCAACTTCTCAATTTCGTTTCTTCATAATATGGCTACGTCTACCTTGATCTGCCTTCTTTGGAAGCGAGACTCGGTCCATTTTTAGTATGTCATTTACACACTCCAATGCCTTCTGCAATATGAATCTGTTGGCAGTAGTATGAGTTGTGGAAAAGACTGTTTACCCAGTGAAGCTCTTTTTCTCAATAGACGATGAAATTTGTCTTTTTATACTTCCTCTGTGTCCGTGTGCATGGAAGCTAGCTTGCAGACTGGCCTCTTTGGATTTGAACCTCGAATATTCAATTCTGTGAAGACTTGCAAAAGCACAGAATGATATTGCATTAAAGAAAAAAAAAGACAAAAGGGAAGAATTAACAGAGCGAATGTTAACTTACAATTTATAAGGTTCTATAAGAAGATGAAAATTGATTATTACAGTCAGGCTATTGCTTGTAACCCATGTTCCTTTCCACGAAACCATACAATAGTTTGAACCATCAAGTAATACAGAAGCAGATGCAGTCGGTTTAAACCGTGAAACTTCTAACGAGTTTGTACCAATTAGTAGCAAAATTGCATCTGCTAACTGTGTACATGTAAAAACTTATCCCTGATGCAACACCACGTACAGAACTATCAACTTTCCCTAAGAACACACTATAGATCAACATTTTCATCGACACTCAACCAGCAAAAGTTGATTGTTCAGTATCTTCCAATCTCTTATATTGGCTTAAAGCAAGCAACTGGAGGCCCAAATATTTCTTCCTTCCATAAATACAGCCGCTGTCAAGATGTTCAGATGATCCGATTCGTCACCTGTAGTCAGTTGGTGCCCTGGGTTTCCCTTTAGCCGATCCCATGTGCAATGAGATGAGAATTACAGCCATTACAACTATCAGGGAACCAATGAGTGTGCTAAAGAAGAGGACGCCTGGCTGCTGCATCTGCACAAAGCCATACACTCCACTTGCAGTCACAAGAATGATATCAGTGAGCCCGTCATTTGAAAAATCATCCAACACCAAAGCATGAGTAGGTGGAGCAGGCAGTTCTATGGATGCTAACTGGCTACCACCAGGGGATATCACCACGGCTTCTTGATCACCTGCAGCAAGAATCACCTCTTGGCCTCCGTGAATGGTTAGTTTCATTGCTTTCAATGTGGGCACAATTATAGCATTCATCATGCCTGAGGGTGATGGGAGGTTAGACCACGTTGCGCCTGTCAAAAGCTGCCATCTCCATATGGCACCATGACCATGCAAGCCCGGAGCATATGAGGTCACCTACACCAAAAAGAATCAGATTACAGCCGAATGAGATGCACTTTCCAGTAAAAATAAAATATTCCAGGAAGAATGTTAATTAATGAGCAGTTGCAGCATCATGCAAGAACTCATAAATACATAAGGCCTATCAAACAGATACATTAAGTTTTGCTTAGCTTACTTCTCCTCGGCTTGTTAAGAATACAACATCACCATGGCTTCCTTTCCGGTGCCTGTGACCATCCTTCTTGCCGATCAGAATAGGTGCTGCAACTTCCAGAGGCATTGGATCAGCAACATGGCCATAACTTCTAGCAAAATCTCCATGTTGGAAGAGATTGAAGGGGGAGTGGTGGCATATGGTGGCATTAAAGAGTACTTCTCGTACTGGAACACCAGATGTTGCAACTGCCCAACAAGGCCTAAGCACCTCCATAGATCCACTTACTACAGTTTGTTCAACTCCATTTCCACCAACAGCCTGTAGGACAAAACTAAATTACAAAATAGTTGTATCTACACCACCATCATTTATGAGGTTAAGATGAGGCTTCTTCCAAGTAGCAAGAGTTCAACCCTGTGCAGTTCATTAGTAGACAATGAAGGAGAAAGCTAACCACTAACAGAAGCATGATTGAACTCTGTCATTGTTGAATTTTGCCACTACCAAGGAATTTTTGAGAAAAAAAGCAGTATTTCTAATTGAGGCTCAGTGCTCAAAGTGTCACAGAGGAAAAAAGACAGAATCCCAGTAATTATTTGTGGTTCCAAAAATTATCTGCAGGAGAATTCAGGAAGGAGTCTGTATCATTAAGGCTATTAACATAGGAGCCAGATTGATGAGATTGATGATGGGTCACAATGGCACAAAAATAAGTCAACTGATCTAATAGGCATTAAACTTACAATCACTATCATCTGCAACTACACCGTGGAAAGGTCTTAGAGATGCCATTCTACCATCAGTTGTTCCAAGCAATAAAACTAGCAGTCATAAACAAGTTTCCAACTAAATGAAGGGTACCATTTGACAACCTCAAACCTAACCAAGTCAGGATTAATGATTCCATATACCTGTAATTTGAGATAAGGCTTCTCAAAGATGATACCCAACAACAGTTTAGCTTACTTCCCTGACTCATGAAAGGTATCGTCATCCAGCAACTAGATTTACCTAAGAAGAATGTATCTGAAGCAAAATTTCCATTTACCTAGTTAATTTCAGAGTACTTTTGTTTTCCCAATTTACATTTAACACAAAATCTTGGCTTCAGATTCCTTATCAACTTCATCAATGCACGGATATGGAAGTGCAAACATAAGCACACATGCACACATGCAAACAGTGAGAACATGCCAGTCGACATTCTTTCGTCATAGCTATTTCACAGAAGTTACTTTCATTTACTATACTGATATTCAAAACACATAAACACATAAATGCACTGACATGGAAGCACACGCATAAACACACGTATGCACACATGCAGACAGTGAGAACATGCAAATCAACATTCTTTGTCACAGCTGTTTCACACAAGGTTGCTTTCATGTACTATATTGATATTCAGGAAGCCCTAAAACAGCAAGCTGTGATCAGATAATATTTGCATTCACAAAATTCTGTTGGCTTGCCATGTATCCTTTATATAGAATAAGCAACAGAAAAGGTGACATGCAACAGCCAACACAGTAGTGGTTTCACAAGGATAGATTTCATTCAAATTAGTAATTAGTTGTACACATGAAATCAAATGAGCACTCACTAGCCTACTCTCCCCCCAACCCACATGCATGCATGTACGTGAGCACACAAACATACATACAAAGACACATTAAAGTGCACACATCATGAGAACTTAAAGAATCAATCTACCCTCCTCCTAAGAAAATATTCATGTTAATTTCTGCTTCATAGTTAACATTGACCATACAATTATCGCAATCAAGAGAGACATCATACAACTATAGCGCACTTCAGCATATATTCATTTCTGCATCGCAGGATATTATTTCATCCACAAAAGATAATCAACCTCCACAACAATCAATTTTAGAGCATTGGCAGCTAGACCATAGGACTGAATGACGCAACTCAGCACAGAGGAAAAAGTAATGTTTTAATGAACCGGAAATTTGATTAAATGGAAATTACAACTTATACAACATAGTCATTGTAAAGACAATTATCAAACAAGTGAAAAGATTTAAGCACCTGGACATGATCTAGAACACCATCTCCATTAATATCAGCATGAAGACCACCTTCATGGAGATGAAGCTGCCATACATTAATAAAAGAGTATGCAAAATATGTTAGTTCAATAAAACAATAAGATAAGTCATGCATGTCAACCACACAATAAACTTATACCATGACACAAGGTAAGAGATAATATCATCTTTGCGGAAAAATGAAAGCATGACTAACCTACAAATATGAGCAGTATTTCTGAAAATATAACAATTTGGCTGCACCCTGTTAAGAAATGATAGCATACTTAAAAAAAACATTATGTCTGCAAACTACTGCACAATCCCAAACTGTGGCCATCTTTTGGTGACATATCAAAGAAGAATGATCTTCCACAACAATTTCTAAGCTTGTATTCTCACTCTCTTTGGGTCCTGCTACTCCCTTAAACTTCTTGAAATCTTATAGATGTCCATAGTTTCCTGAGGTCTCAATAACAATATTATTTATATTATCACAATTTTCCTTGCTAAGAAATCCTTGAAAAAAGAAGTTGGAATGCAGAACAAGCCAAAAAGTTCCCCATGGGTCGAAAATGATCAACTGGGAAGCGGTTTCATAAATTTCTCCAGGAAGTACCATGGAAGGATATGCAGGAGATGTCAGAAGAATACACATCCAATTGTATTTTGTCAGTAGGGTTACATACCTACCCACTTAAAGATGTCTACAAAAACCAACCACAAGGACAAATCTTCAAGAGATAAAACCACATTCCTGCAATACAACAGAAATTGCAGGTTTACCTACTTGGTGTACGTCTATCACTCTTTTTCCTGGTTGCGGAGACCAGAACATGAATCAGATTCTTCATAAGACCCACAAAGTACTTTATAGCCTTTAACAGATTCCACCACCTTTTCATATCCATAAACGTAATTTTCACCAAGTAGGAAAAATGTAATGTTCCAACCAAAGTTGGTAATCAAACACTTGAAAATTGAAACAGTTATGCCTCCAATTATACATTATTGGCAGAAGCATGTGCTTTCAGATCAATTCCATATCATTACCAACTAAAAGTCAAATCATAATGGTTTTTTATTATCAACAACCTAGATATTAAATGCACATGGTTAGTCCACTTATTACAAAATTGACATTTTGAATGTAGGAAAACCTCAAATCTTGGCCCAAGAAAAGTATCAAAGTCCATAATCACTCTGTTTTCTCCCTATCATGTGTAGGCCATGTATATTGACCGATTTTTTAGCTGAAGTTTAGAGGGTAAAGTATAGCTTGAACTTCCATTTAAGCAAGTAAAGTCATCAAGCGGATCTGAAAATGAGATGCTTGAAACTTAAAACAGTGGAAACAGTTGGTTTATATCTTTCCAATAATTGGATAAAAGCTAGAAGGAATGTTGAAAATGGACACATTTATGGAAAAATGGTTTTTAACAAAAACCCTCCTGCATCACCTTTCTTGGTAATGGTACCCATTAGTTGACATGCAGAAGTAGTCCCAAAGGCCATCTAATGCTCTTACTCTTATGGATTCATTATGAAAATGTGACAGGATAATGGTTGATGGATATTTAAGTGGACCAACAGGAAGCTGTAGGAAAAACTTTCTACAACATGATTCCCCAATATTTGGGGCACATAAGAATGCAAGATCTCCAGATTCTCTCAAAATTGTTATTCCATTTGACCTAAAGCTAAAATTTGTCATCAGTGACTTGACATCACATTTCATTGTTAGGCACACAAAAAAGTACAAATCAGCACAGATATGTTAGGAACATGATTAATGATCAGCTAAACAGATAACATCCTTAAAATCTTACGTCATTTTATACCTTGAAAGGATTCCAGCACATAGATAGAGATAGCACAAGGGTTCCTCCTTTAAACCAACTTACCTTACAAATAGTGCGCCCAGAAGCCAAATGCACAGCCTCAACACCTTCCTTTTGGTGTGCAACAATCACATTTGGGACCCACCATAGTTGAGTATGATTTGTTATTATAGGAACATATGGCACCCTCTGCATTCGTAAATGAGTTGATGATGATGCAGCTTAGAAAGAGTCATAGGAAAAAAGGAAGAGTATGATTGCTAGGCTCTATGTGTGACATTAGCAGAACGAACAGCTTAAGAATCTAACAGGTTGCATAGAGAATAGCATAAACAAGTAAATAATCTGCACAATTTTGTGCTCGTTCCATATGGAAGCAAATCCATCAATACAAATAAAGATGCCAACATACCAACAACAAAACAAACTATTCACGGCATGTATCTTATGGATCAGAAAATCAAAACAATCTTAATTTAAGTTTCTTTGATAATACTGCACTTTTTAATTTTCCTCAATCTGAGGCCTGCCAATAGTCTGAGGCAAGCAAGTGCAACTAAATTCAATTCTGAGGTGCATTTATCGATGGGCTTCTGGAAGGACTCATCATAAATTCTGCACTTAAATTTACTGTAACTCACTGTAACAGCTAGCTAACTTGCACAGCAGGACATAGGGCTGCACACGAGCCGAGTCAAGCTCGAGCTCGACTCGACTCATGTTTAGTCAGCTCGAGCTCGGCTCGAGCTCGATACGAGCTTCAGAATTTTAGCTCGAGCTCGACTCGAGCGACTGCTTTCGAACTCGAGATCGACTCGAGCGGCTCAAGTCTAGCGGCTCGCTTATCGTCGCAAGTCAAACAGCGTGCTGCGCACTGCGCACGCTGCCTTGAAGGTCGTTCTTCCTTTTGGCTTCATCACCACGATGGCAGCCCATTATGACATGGGGAGAAGGAAAGGCTGCCACCTGCCATGAGAAACCCATTTTGGGAAGAGGAATCGTGTTGTGAGAAAAGAGAAAAAATCAAGGGAAAATGAAGTGTAATAATGAGAGTAAAAAGAACGTGAGGGTAAAAAGAAACGTTGAGTGTGGCGTGGTGAAGAGAGGGAAAATAAAAAAATATAAAAAAATGAGATTAAGCGGGTTAAACGAAAAAAAGGTGGGAAACTTAAAAACAAAAAAAAATCGAGCCAAGTCGAGTTTAGTCGAGTTGAGTTCGACTAACTCGAACTCGACTCATTAATATATTCGAGTTTATATTTAAGCTCGAGCTTGACTTGTTTAAAAAACAAGTCGAGCTCGAGTCGAGTTTATCGAGCGAGTTCGAGTCGAGCCCGAGTTGGCTCGACTCGTTGTGCAGCCTTAGCAGGACATGGATGCGAGCTACTTCCACCATGAAACTCCATATTTCAAATTTGGCATCATAGGAATAAACTGAATAATTTTACAAAGAAAAAAATATGGGAAAGCATTAATCGTTTTCATCGTGACTTGCAAAATACTCCATTAATATTGATTTAGCAAAAAAATAAATTACAAAATCTCTTCTAAAACATATTTTCTGCAAAATAACTGAAAGGTGCCCATGATTGTGGAAGCTAATGCATCAAATCACAAAGTCAGCGCATACAATGGGAATGGTATAAATTGTGGAACATTGAATGAGCCAACGAAATAGAGCATAAGATTCATCTAAAAAACTGCAAATCTGGAACAACAATAATATACTGCTATACAAAATAACAACTAACAAATCTACATTTAACATTGTAACTACAGAATAAAGCAGATCTAGTCATCTAATCATAAGACACAGCATATTAGACGATCTAGTTGACAACATGCTGTGAAACGTTAGACCATTTTGGCACCATGATACCCTATGGATTTTGTCTGAAGACAAAACATACAGGCTAGAGAAGCTTCCAGTCACATGGATGAGAAATTCAAACAACATTGCCTTGGAAACCAAGCTACCCAGCCTTGAGAATCCAGCTCAGCTTTGCCATGCATGCATGTGTGTGGACACACACACCACACATGAACATAATACCACAAGTCTGTAAAAAAATCTGGAAACAATAGACAGATATATGAACTTCCAAACACTAACCCTAGAACAATTCTACCTGATCATGCAGATTATTAGCGGGTCATTTAGGCTTTGTTTTCATGAAACCAACAAGAAACAAGCATTTTGCGCATGCAGATTGATGAAAACTACATGTGGAAACAAATAGTACTTGAAGAGCAAATTTCGACCAAGTAATACTGCAAATATCTATGCAATATACTCTGATTACAACATGCAAAGCAAGGGCATAAAATTAAAAAGTGCACCTTCTTCCCTTTGTTTGAAGCAGCATAGTCTGCAGCCTTCCCAATCGCATGGGCAATCCTATTCCCTGCGTCCTTACCTGGAGCATGGTTTTCTTCTGGCTTGTTAAATGAATACAACGTCCCTTTCCCCTGTGTTTTCTTTACTATTTTTCTTTTGTGTTTTCTAAAATGTGCAAGCTCAAAAGCTGTATCTTCTCTTCTTTCCTAAATTGAATAAAATGAGTCAAGTAAATAGAGCATTCCATTCATCAGATGCAACACAAAAAAAGAGCAGGAAAAACACTTTATAGTTACCCAGTGGTGTGGCATAACTCCAAGAATAGATTCTCTAAAATCTCTGCATTCTGTCTGTAATAACATTCCTGACATCAGTGACAGAAAATACAGCCATCTCTTATAAAAAAGTGATATGCTATCTCCATATTACCACCACATCATCAGAATGTTTTCTCTTACTTTTCCTACCCACTGCTACCATGACTCCCTGCCCATGCACTGCAAACAATCAATCACCTTCACTACCCTAAATTTTTACATGCCATTAGCATGGTTCCTCAGTTCGATCCACCAAGTTCCTTTTCTTTTCTTCCCGCTACTCCAAGCTTCCTATCTTGCCTAAAATCCTCCTTCCCACAAATTAGCAACATCTTCCTCCTTCAAAAACCTCCTTCCACCTTCACCGCGAACCACTCCACTCCCCCCCCCCTCTCTCTCCCCACCAACCCACCCAAAAAAAGAGAAAAGAATGCCACTTCTCTTATCACTTCTTAGGTATAGAATTACATTTTGACCTTAGTAAACCTGCTGGATGATAAATTATAAATTATGTTTTCATTTTCTGTTCTGTGAAGCTACTTTCAAGTTCCAAGCAGCAACATAATTACTCTTATCCATCTTTATATTTTGGTATAGAAGGACAACAACCAAAAGTGAAAAAAGAAATACATTCTAAAAGGATATTTTTCTTATTTAGAAAAATGAGTAAAAACTACAACACAAGTGATAAAAAGAAGGATATATTATCCCTTTGTCATATGATAAACTATAGAAGTCTCTTGATATTGCCATTTATCACAACAAAGCATAAAAAATCTGAGCATATTCATCCCCACCCACCAAACTATTTCACTAATTGGATAAGATAAATATGAAAGGTAGCATATTCCATGTTGAAAATGAAAAGCTCAAAAGTTCCTAACTTTTCGCAATACTAAATTTGGATATTGAAGCATTGTTTTCTGCTGCCTGCATAGTGCATAATGCTTCTGCACTTTCTAATTACTTGAGAAAAGAAAGTTAGGACCGTGCAATAACCATTTGGATAATCGTTTATGAATCATCTTTCTCCATCTGAAAAGAATTTCCTTCTCTTCTATGTTATAATATAAATATTTTTTTTCCTGCTTTAACCAAAATAATTAGTTGCATGACATATTTCCCAGAACTAAAAAATTCACTGCTATTAAAAATCGAAAACATACCTGTCCTGGTTCATGACTTTGTAAGGCATGAGCGTCAAGCTTGTAATTATGCTGTGGGATCAACTGAGATGGATCTGGAGTCTGTGGTTGAGAATTCTATCGAAGCAACAAGCAAAGCATATGTCAGAGGGAACTAAAGCAAACAATTCACTTCCTTGAAGGAAAAGTACATCAGAAAGAGGGAAAGAAGATACAGTTTCATAAAAAAGATTTCAGGGACATCATGACTGCTTCAAAATAAGGTTTATAATTTTTATAAGTATGCCAAACACATTATCCATATTGTATTTTCCAATAGAATGTTGAGAATAAAAAGAAGAAGACGATGGTGGTGGCAATGATGACATTGGAATGTAAATCAAAGTAGATCAACTGCTGGAAGTACATATGATATCACAGCCTGACATTAAGAAATATACAGAAGACCACTAGTAATTCTATATACATCACATTAAAATAGTGAACAAGCAAAGGTAATGCCTAAATGATTGACCACACAATAGAAAGTATCACAAGTTGAACCGTATGGGTAGTCATCTTCATATGAAGAGATTGGCATAAATGTCTACTTTTTTGCTTTCATGTTTTCCACATGATGTGAAACCAAAAGGCTTCTGAGATCATCAAACTCTAGCTTGTGTCCTGGTTGCAGAAGCAATATGAATGCAAGTTCTGAAGTCTGATAAAACAAAAACCAATTATTTCCCTCAAAGTCTCCGAGGATGTGGCAGTGGATTCACTGAATTTGTCTATTTTTATGGAGCTTACAAGTTAACTTGTAATGGTAAATCATGCAGTCAAAATGGAGAATCGACGGGAAAAAAACGATTGTTTTATGTAAGAGTAAATTGAGCACTAAATAAAACCATATAGGTGATAAAATTTTTGAATAATCTGAAAAATACTATGCAAATATTCCAGATGAAGAAAGAGAGACAATTTGCAACAGGCCTCAGTCCAAGACTGCAGCGCAGATATCATATTTTCTTAGATAGAAATGTGTGCTGGAGGAAACATTGCATACATGTAGAGAACCTAGCAAATTAATATTTCTAAAGCATCTGCATTGGTGATGTATACCTCAATCTTTCTACTCCACCGAAGTGCACCAGTGCGACCAGCAAAAGCATAAAATGCAAAATGGCGTAAATCAACTGTTCCTGAGTTCTCAGAGGCCTGCAGAAGACTCACAATGGCTTCAATACTTTAGAATCTCATTTCAGATAAAGGTCTATTAGACAAAATGTCTATCATCTGTCAAATACGAAAGATAAACCATTGCATATCATGATGATCCACTTTCCTATCCTCTCTTCTCATGGTTAGGTAAAGAAACAACAACCATCAGTAAAGACTTCCTCTTCTAGCTCAAAGAATGAGAAACAACAATCTCATATGAAGAAACTGAGAAAATTTTAGTTCATGCAAAATGCATGACACTAGTTAAATAGTGATAATGACAGACCCATTATATTTCATGATCCACAAGAACTAGAAGCAGTGACAATGATAAATCCATTATATTTCATGCAGCAGCACCAAAAGTTGTAAGTTCTAACCAACAAATATTAGAAGAATGTACATAAACCTACCTCCTTCTCGGTAGCACTTCTTCTATGTGAATCTGTATTTCTTTGAGCAGACATTTCTTCCTCAAATGGATCCAGGTAAATCTACAAGGCAAAGTTGCATTCACATCACCCAATTTGTGGTAAAGGTACGATAAAACAGTAAAATAAACACAAAAAATAAAGCATCAAAAGTTTTTATTATATGCATTGGAGAAGAAGAATGTCTTCGTGATGAAACTCGAAAAAAGGCAAAATGAAAAAAAGGAAAAAAAGAAAAAAGTCAAACTTCAACAAGCAACTTTTTAGGAGATCAAGGGCAAAGCCCTGAGAAACCACAACATGCTTTCTGTGTGGTGAGTATAAATCCAAGAACTTAGCAAATATGTAAACCATAGACATGTTATAAACATAGCAAAAAACTAGAAACATGCATTCAATCTAGTGACTCTGCTTGGACCATTTGGCTTCCGTTTTTCTGAAAAGGAACTAACAGATCATCAAAGAAGATCTACATAATCGCAAATACAGCTCTACAAGACCTATCAGAAACAATTGAACAACTACCCAAGTCTAGTCAGTAGCCTATTTTCCTTTTCAAAAGCAAATATGCAAATTAATAATATTTTACAGTGGCTAAACTAGTGTATCTATCACCCTAGATCAACTAAAAGCTACCACATGTCAAAAAGCCAAAACCAAGCGAAGGTCAGAAAGTGGCGCTCATTTATGAACTTCACGATGCTAACCACAATGGATGAATATCCATATCTTGAACATCAGGTCAAAATGGAAACTTAATTTTATTATCATTAGGTACATAACATCAATTCAAAAGAAAGAACTATGAATATTTAAACCTGGTCAACATGCTTCTTGGACCCATACAAAGGTAATCTAGCAGGTAATCTAGGAAAACCAGGAATCCCTGGATCAGTATGATATTATTAACCACAAGAAATTGGAGCTATAAAGCTAGCACAAAGAACATATCATTTCGCAAACACAGAAGCAAAGTGCTCCACACACAAATGTCGAGCCAAGAATCAGGACTAGAACTGAATGCTTCATCCAAGGAATGCAAATAACTAAAACATAAAAGAAACTAAAAAGGACAGGAAATTAAGGAAGAGATGGGTCAAAGAACTGCAACAAAAAGCTATATAACCAAACTCATATGACAAAAACCATGAACAGGAGACATACATGAGATTGCATTTCCATCCTGCCACCAACAATCACCAGCCCTTGATCGCCATGCCTTAGTGTATAATTACTTATCGAAATTGCTACCTCCCTGTGGTGGGAGCCATGAGGAAAATCCTCCTGCCAAGAACACAACAACATTGATGAAGTTAAAAACTGAACATGGCATTTAATGTCAGTATGGAAGAATGTCAAAAAAATAAAGGAACATAATACATGTCTGAGGTAGAAACACCTGCATATTCATCTCCCACAGTTTTTCAAGGTTGTGATCAAAACACATGACTGACCATCCAGATGTGACAACTACCAAAACCTGTTTCCTTATTTCTCCATGCTTTTGAACACGATCTATGTAGCCAGTTGCCATAGCTACAGGCCTTCTACCAGATGCAATGCGTATGTTGTTGGGCAAAAGTGAGACTGTAGTAAGCAGACGTGCTTCACTAAATCCTTCATGCGATCGTTTTACATGAGGCTCAAGTACCTGATGCAAATCAACGAATTGTCGTTAGAAAGGCCAGCACATCAGGACCTGCTTTATGTTGAGCTGCTAGTTTTATTTCATAAAAATAAAAGAAGAGTTTTTTTTCTAAATTCAGGTTCATAAAATCTCAATCCCATCGACAATGTGCTTCGTCAAGCTAGATCTTCGCGCACGTAGCTTATCACTGCCGAGCAACAACTGCACATTCACATTAACAAACTCAACTCTAACAGAATGATCAAACCAGCTGCAATAGAATCCTCTCACTCTTAGTCCACTAGTGAATAAGTTATACTTATGAAATAAAACAGTTCAAGCACTTTCTATAACTAATTAAAGTAGAATGTTTCTCATCCTCCTGACATGCAAATCCTGAACCTAGGCCCGATAGATCCAAGTTACATAAACAGCATCCATGCATATTGACTACATCTCTGCTTCCATTTCAGTATCAGAAATTTCACAGTGAGTGGTCGTTGAGGTTTCAACTCTTATGCTGTGCCTGTTAGCTTTGCGGAAGTAATTAAACAGTGAGAACAAAGAGTTACCAAAGTAAACACAAAGCCACATCAGCAAGCTTGCTAATAAGCACGTGCTCGCTTAACCGCATGGGCTCATGAACGTTACAGAATGGGGACCAAAAAAATTAACAGAAGAATGACGTCGTCTCTAAATAAAGGCATACAAGAAAGTAGAAACTAATAAACTCAACGATTCTTACTGCAAGTACAAAACCAAGAAACAATGTTCGTGATCTTGTAGAACTCAACGATTACCAATTCACGCTAGCAATTCAATTATCAAGTATAAACATCACCATCGGGTCGGAAGAATCTCGAACGCTTAGAATACAACAAGCAAGAACACTAAGAATACAGGAATAATATCACGGAGGAGACCAGAAATTAATATCCCACCTGAATCTTCGCATCGTGGGTAGCAACGAGAACTTCCTTCCTACCGTCGCCATTCAGATCAGTCACGATCGGCGGAGGTAGTCGCTCCGATTCATACTTGATTGGGTAGTCATCGGCCAGATGGTACCATGCTTCTCTGAACGAGACATTGCCCTCGTGCTATAAATTTCAAAAAAGCTTATAGTCTCAGCAACTCTCAATTGTATACAGGAAACCCCATTACAGAAAATCGATCATAAGAGGGGAGGGAGAGAGAGAGGGAAAGAGACCTGGATGGAGTAGAAGATGGCGATGGCGGATAGCAGGAGGATACCCAAATCTCTCTTACGCATCTTTAGCTCTCTTGCTCTCTCACCCAAAGGAGAAGAGAGAGAGAGGGGAGAGAGAGAGAGAGAGCGCGCCTTCTTCGCTCTCGCCGTTCTTTTCGACGCTTTTGTTTCAGTTTCGCCCTCAGAAGGGCGGTAACGTCGGAAAACACCTAAAAGTTAAGCCCCACAAACGGAACGTGCCAACTGTGCCAGGTATATTTTTCGTACTTGTACATACCCTCGAGCCCCACTAAATATTGTTATATTTTGAAATAAAAAAATATATTTTTGGGTATACATTTTGTTTTTAATTTTTTAAAAAATAAAATTTTCAAATGACCACCTAAAAGCATAAACTAATACACAAACACATGATTTACAAATAAAAAATATTTAAATTATATTTTAGAAGAAACATTCTACTCTAGTAAAGATAACTTTAAGTAAAAGGTTCTTCACAACCACATTTTTTGCCACTCTCTTCACGGTTTCATTTTTCTTTCATGTACGCTGTAACCGCGAGAGAGGATAAGAAATGTGAAATTGTTAAGGACGAGACTTAAAAACTGTAAATTGTAAAATTTTTCAAGAAAATATCTTTTACTAAGAGTAAAACAGCCTTCGTCGAGTATATTTTAATGTTCTTCATTCATAAAACATATTCTTTGTGACTTGGTGATCAACCTGATTCATTTTGCTGTGGTCGCTCAAGGTGTCTACCACGACCATGAATGATCTTGAAGGACATGATCATGCCCACGATTAAGAACAAGCAGAAGAAGTTGTTGCTCCAGCTAGAACTTGCTGAGTCAGTACACGAGGCATCGTGTTCCTATAACATATCCATCAAGAACCATAGAAATAACGCAACTTTGCTTCAGACTTCAGACTTTGGAAGAGAAAATGGTTGGCCTGTCTGAAGAATTTATAAGGTGTACAGTTAAAGAGTGCGCCCAATGCCCAGCTGCGCAACAGGAACAGAAAAAATGAGGGGACTTGACGGGATGGGAAGGGCACTGAGGGTGTTTCGATGAAGGGACAAGTAGAACCGGGAACAGTAAACATACAGCTCCATGGTCGGGCCAATTTGACGTGTCGAGAAGAGTTCAGTGGCTTCTTCCCTCATCAATTAAAACTTAAAAAAGAAATCACCATGTAAGCATGTTTACCGGAAAAGTGATAAGAAAGTAGCATTCAAAAAGTGAAGAAAACAGTATTCAAAAGCACCTTCAACTGTAAATTCCAGATTAAGAGTTCATGCAGAAACAATTGTATGTGTGTATGTATTTCAAGGTGCTTTAACCCCGATTTGATGTCATAGAAGTGTTTAACCATGGATTCTTAAATCACTAATAGAAAACTATGACATGTGACAGGTTCGACCAATTCAAAAGCTGATGCTTGTTCATCCAACCTTATAAAATCACATCTATAATGCGGGATCTGAAGAAAATAAAGAAAACCCAAACATTAGTTCTTGGCACAAGGAAAGGTTTCTCTTGGGAAGTCTGCAAGTTAAGCTTACCATATTGGGATCATGGGAGGTCTGTTACGCATGCAATCACACTCATAGTGTTGCATCAACATCAGGGATGATGCATCGATTGAGTGCAGTCTGCAGCTATTGCTGGAATCCAATTCGTTTATTGAAAACCACGACATGTCACAGCACTCCAGTAAGAAGAGAAAGATGCCAAAAGCAGGAAATGATTTGTACCATGAAGATGATAGTTATACATTCTAACAAGAAAGAGGGAAACAAACAATGTTAGGGAAGTAAAATGCAATGTAGCAGTACGAATAGATCCCGCGCAGTGAGGTACTCTTCAGTATCACTTTCAGGCGATCTTTTGGCCGGAAAACCAGGTCCTGATCTGCAGCGACATATAATATTCGTTTGAATTACCATTGGATATATTTCATACGAAAAGAAAACCATAAGAACGACTGCTTGGTTACGCGCAGAAGTAGATACAGAAGAAGAAAAAGAAGTATGAGCACTGTATGAAAGGAAACAAGCACGATTCAACAGGGTTTTCGCAGAAAGCAGGTTTGGATGCAATGTAATTGCCCAAATGTTAATGAGTTGCGCTATAGAAAAGACTATCTGACAAAGCAAGTTCAAAATCTAGCCATCCAGATGTGATCTAAGAACTTCAAAATCCAAGAGTTTGGATACATGAGTAGGATTTCTACAGACTAAAACTAAGTTCAATTGTTTAAAATTTGTGAAAGTCTACAAGTTATTAAATGTGATCATCTCATCCAGATACTGAAACAATATGATTCAAGAACAAGTTTATAGGCTTTGAAACATGCACATGACAACTGCATAAAAATTTGGGGATGCAATTACTCTGCAGTTGTGCAATTTTTGTTAACTTGCAAGCAAAAGCCATATGTTTCTCATATCGGGCAATGTCTAAATCAAAACCAGTCGACTGTTCCCTTCCTTGACATATTTGTAAGCGGCTTTTGGGGAAAACTAATCATATGAATGCGATCTTCATGTCTAAATTGTTGAAAATCGACGTAATTCAAAATCATTTTAAAATATTCAAGGAGCTTTATAAGCCAAAAAATCAGGATTTTGACTTTTAAACACTTGAAAATCTTGTTTGAATATTACAAAGCATCATTTTCAATTGGACTTGCGATGTTTTAGGCATGAAACATCGGAAAATAGTTGGATCTTGCCAAAAAACAAAAGAGTGGTAAATGTTAAAACTATATGTAACTGGTGGGAAGCCAAAAAAAAATTGACAGGCTGGCTCATGACTTTTAAAGTCTTTAAAATTTTATTTGCACATTAAAAATTACGCATTATTTTCAAAGAAGGAAAAAGAGAGAAGCGGGTAGGTGTCAAATCCATAGGTGCTTGATCCATGGAAAGGATCTTAGCTGTTGATTTAATTCGCCGAAAGTTGTAGCTCTGAAGGGCGTAGTATGACTGGTCGGACTGGCGGGTTGGTGAGAGTCCGGTCACCAGGTCGATTCTTTTGAACGCTATACCTTTGGACTGCAAACGGGGGTAGATGCGCAGCACTCTAGATGACAGGTGCATCATTCCTCATCCAAGTCTCAAAGCAGTCCTTGACCCAAGAAGACAGGTGGTGAAAGGGGAGACGGACGTCGCCTCTTCAGGGTATCCCACTACGCACAGATTATGTCAATATGTACAAAGTAAAACAATAATGAATATGGTAAGATTCATAAAAAAGTTAGCCTTCAAAGTTTTTGTCAAAGAAAGCATGAAGCTTGCACATGTACAGTAAATTGTCATTCGTGATAGGACATGGGCTGCGTCATTTGTC
The DNA here is from genome assembly GCF_008831285.2 of Nymphaea colorata. Lineage (NCBI taxonomy): Eukaryota > Viridiplantae > Streptophyta > Magnoliopsida > Nymphaeales > Nymphaeaceae > Nymphaea > Nymphaea colorata. The sequence continues at coordinate 23,540,909 of NC_045146.1, forward strand.
AAATCTATTCATTCATGTGGAAATGGCCCTACTGTTCACAAACATGGCTTGCAAAAGATACATCGATCGACCAATTTCAATAAATATTTATTAGCCTCTTCATTCCCTGCGAAAGTTGGCGCCTAACCACGCAAATTTTTACCAAACTTTGCTCTCAGACATAAGTTTTGCTTTTCCCGGCCGTCAAGAGGAATATTAGGTGAGAGAAATCTCATTATATGTACTATTTTGCTTGGAGAATGTCTTAAAACATCTCAGAATATAAACGAAGAAAAAAGCTAATCCTAGTTAAATAATATTACACCAGTCATTCAACATATAATCCCTTCAGCACAGGGCTCGTATGCACTTGGCTACATAACTTTAGCGTAAGTCCCCCAATGCACCTTCCCTAAAGCATTAAAAAGTATTTCATGGTAGGTGTTGATAATGAGAAGAAAGCATATAAAACATGTACATCTTTAGACTCAGAAAAAGTGTTTTTTTTTTCTCATAATTATATCTTTCCTAAGAGTTCTATTCTGTTTGGAGGGACGACCAAAAGTACGATAGGTTGAACCAGCACGGCCAGGCCTTCGATATGCTTTTATATCAATCATATTAGCCTGTTTATAAAGTCAATATTGCATGATATTTTCGAAGAATAAAGAAAATGGCGCCTTATTAGTTACAAAAAGTTGCCATGTGGCTACTTATATTCGCGGCACATTCCCTAGATCTTGTGTGTCTCCCGCTGCATGTGATACAACTTTTTGCTTCATACTTTTTTTTATCGCAACGGAATCGTGAGAAATTACGTATGGTTTTGAAGCACACATTAGCACAAGAGACGAGAAAAGCCTTGTTATACACTAAGCAGAGGCGGAGTTATATATATTTTCTGTAAAACTAAATATATAGTTAACAAATTTTTAATTGACCTTGAAATGAGTCTTGTATAGTTGAACTGAACCAAGTCGATCGAGATCCAACATGTAAATTCAAAGTTTCAGATTGGCGCAGAGCCGCACCCATCGCGGCCTCCGATATTAAATACCCAATCCAACATCCTAATGCTTTGTTTCACTGGTTTTAATCTTGCAGATCTGCTTACTACAAGCGGACCGGTTTTAGAAATTGCCAGCCAAACTATTTTGTAGAGAGAGGGAGGGAACTGAGAAAGGAGAAAGGCAGTCAATGATTATAACATTATGAGACATCCCATCGAACCCTACTACCATTGGGTTATCAATGGGTCGAATCCTGACCTCAGCCACTATTGACAAGACCGAACCTCCACCCACCCAAGTGGGTCCAGTAGGCTAATCAAGGTCATATCACTAATACAGCCAAGTTTGGACATTACTCCTACTAGGTTTGGGATGTCCCTGCCCATACGTCTGGATCTCACGCTGGATCCGATTCCATTTGCAGCATTACCTAGCACAGCAGTTTACCGCATGTAAGCCCACAGGATGGGACCAAACCGATCTAATCTGTACCAGACTCCAATTCGGGTAATGTCAATGTAGACCAAACCAGGGTCCGAAACTGTACACCAAAGTTATTATCTAGGCCGGGTCCGAACCCAAACTAGCAATACGGCTCAGCCGATGAGCTTAGACCAGGAACCAAACTAGGGAGAGGACCCCTACTCGGACAAGACCCCGTTCTAACACGGCCCCGCTTTTTTAGAAGAGACAAATTAGAGCTAGGTTACTTGGAAGGATATGTAGTTTAGGAGAGGTTGATTTGATTGTTTTATTCAAAAACATAACTTTTCTGGTCCACTTAATACAAACAATTAATGCTTTTATCTTTACACACACATATGAATGAAGTATGTTTGCTCGGAGTTAGAGTTAGGAAGAAGGTAGAGAGTGAAGAGGGCGGTTAGCTAGGCTTCTTTTTTACATATGTGGGTGCATATGCTTACTTAAAAGGTCATCTGAAAAAGGCTAATGGCCGGTCATGGGGACTTGAAGCTAGTCACATGATTGGCATGATTTGACTCAACTCGACTTGGTTACGTCACTAGGCTGCAAGCCTAGGCCGGTCCTTGGCTCGGTTTCTGGGTTGACCAAGGTCCCATCACTTTGAATACCACAGAGCCGGTGGCTTCGGACAAACTTTCGGCAGCTTGAGTTGACATGCACGCCAAGATTGTGGAAGTGCTTGAGACAATGATAAGGATTTCGAACCTGATCAGCTAAATACATTTGGTAAGTTTTCATTGGATCTGGTGCAGAGAAAACCATTAAACAAAGAGAGGATTTCGAACATGGTTTCTCTCAGGCCTTTGCGGAATGACGCGACCCCTGCAGGCAAATCGACAAGGGTGGTGGAGTTTAATAGTTCATTATCTCTTCTTCTTTGCCCTCAAACTTGCTACACAGACAGTGCTTAGTTATAGAAGCGCCTGAGAAAGGAGAGATGTTACACGAGCTACTTGAATTGATCACAATGAATTAATGGGCATGAGGGGTCGTTTGTTATCGTTCAATAAATTTGCTTTAAAAGAATGAGATAGATTCATTCATTCAATACTGTAACACACTGTCCTATGAATTGCTAAGGGTTTTATGATCAGGTTTTGTTGCCGAGTACTCAACTTGAGTAGTAAATTTGGACAAGACGTTCTTGATCTTTTTAGCTTAAATATGCATGTGCATATCCTATATTATACTCTTATCGGCACTAGTTTTTCCATACAGTTCCATCATCTTCTATCATGAAGGCCAACTTTCCTTTTTATACTTTCCATACGCTTCCCACGCTTCCTGTTGCTGTTGTCACGACTCGTTTCATGCGTCACTTCCATGTATCTCTTTTGTCCTTCAATAACTATCAAATAGAGCACAAATAGAAAGGATAAGCTCTTCCATGTTGAGCTTATGTATATATATATATATATTATGGAGTTATTTTGATTCCTTATAGTCGACAGATAACGTTAACAAATGCACTTGAGGGGGGTGGGTCCTACATTTACACTCCTAAACGTATCAATTGACAGGAGTGTACAGGAAGGGCGACTGGAGTTGCGACTGACATAAGGGAAAAGTAGGTAGGAAATGTTAGCCCACGGGACTATATTCCTCACGAGAAAACCCAGACGCAGACTCACACTTTTTTTTTTTGGTTTTGGAACTTTTTTACTGCCATGAATCCTGAATATGATCCAAAAAAAGTTACAGATTCAACAGTTTCATGCAAATGACCTTGGGAAACAGTACGAAGAAGAAAAGGGAGAGTAATGAGAAGCAAAAGGAATACTCCCGCTTTCACACATCAGGTCTTGTCAATTTTGTACTTGATGTTGATGGAATTAAGGCGAAAATGCTAAATATTCATGCAAATATGAAAAGGCTCCAAGTAAATGCATCGTGTAAATTTACAAGCCCTTTCATGTTTGGAGAGGAGAAGGAGAGCTAGTTAAGTGCATGGTGCACAACCTTTTAAGTTAAAGGCAAGTGTATTCTATTTTTGACCTACTTTTAGCGGCTTTCTACTCACCTTTGAGGTACTTGGCATGCACAGAAGCCTACTTAGAGACAATGGACCTTGATGTTGCGCTCCTTCTCATATGAACATATCACTTATGAGAATCGAACCAATGAACCAGGTCTTTACACCCACTAATCCAACCAGTTATGCTATTATGCTCTTCTTTTTTGACTGGTTCAAAAAAATTAAGTTGTGTGCTCCAAAGATGCGAGAGATTATTTTGAGAAGGACAAACACAGTAACCTAGATGCACTTGATCTCTTTGTTTCTTCTTCTGTTTCCGCCGCACATCTAGAAGATGGATGGTTGCGGGACACGTGCCCCCTATGGCTCCTACTTAATTGAGGGCAGGACGTAGTTTCCCTTGCAGCAAAGAAAAAAACAAAAACTGGGGCTCAGCAACCATCCAAGAAGACGCATAAAAGAGGGGAAGGTCTTTTCCTGCTCAACACTGTGAGTGTGGTCACGCTCCTATCAGGATTCCCACTGTTATAAAAGCACCATACAAATAATCTTCCAAATCGTCAATCTTCCCTTGCCGCTTCAAGCAAAGCAAAGACAATGTGCCTTAAGGTGCGGGAAAAGTATATGAATGGAGTGCCATGCATGCATTATGTGCCCTACAGCCAAGAATATATATATATATATATATATATACCCACACAAAATCTACTTGCTCACGCTGAATGAAACTTGCATGTGAGTTTGTTTTGAAGGGACAAGTAGAGAACATATTAGGCAACACTGATTTTTTAATAAGAATGATGACAAGGAGTATGGTAATAATGAAGATGATAATATACAGCTTATAAAAATGGTCACTCTAACTGCTGTTCTTTTTTACAAGGGATAAGCTAGCTAGGGCACTGTTTCACTATTTAGGGCTGTTGAGGAGTCAGGTTTGTGTCAGATCAAGGTTTTTTATATCTACCGAATCGAAACTGGGGGATTCAGGATGCCACAGCCAGATTATGTCGGTCCAAGAAAATGAATCCTGAGTAGACCAATATTTAATTGTTATGATATACATGAGATGCTTGGAGTAGCTTGTTACATGGCCCATAGGGATGTAAATGGGTTGGGACTCGCGACGTCGAACCCAGTATCCTTCCTTTGTCTTAGTAGATGAGACTAAGCCTCCAATTCATAACTGAATTTTTGAGACCGAATATGAGCCACACGGAGAAAAAATGTAAATTGGCTCTCGTTAGAAATGTACAATGAGTCGAACCAACTCAAACGTCGACTTCAATTCATTTGTGTAAGCTCGACTCAAGCAGCTCGAGTTCCAGTTGAAACTCAAGTTATAAACAAGTCGACTTCGAGTTACATAAGCTCAACGCTTTTCATTTGTGTAAGTTCAACTCAAGCAGCTCGAGTTCCAGTTAAAACTCGAGTTATAAGCAAGTCGACTTCGAGTTACATAAGCTCAACGCTTTTGGAGATACCAGTTTGTCAAAACGGAGTTTCTCACAACCCCGGTTTTGACCGTCACTCAAACACGGTTTAAATTGTGTTTTTTAGGCAAAACCATTTGCCAAACAACGTTGAAAGTGTCACTCAAACACACCCTTAGCTTTTTTTTCTGCCAGAAAATTTGTCTCTGCTCAATGACTACCTGGATCCTTTTCATCTTGTTGGATCGGACTAATTGGATGTGGTTTCGGGTTGGCGATCATATCTTAATTACTCCTTTACATCCTGACCAGCACTAACTAGATATGTGCCCCAAAAAAAGATTTATGGTACACTTTAACAAATATTTTATGAATGTCTCAAGTATATTTATAAAACAGTTACACAAATTGTTTCCGTTGCCAAACAACTCCATAGATTGTACACAAGGTGACCTTAGTGGATGCCCTGAATTAATCTAGTTTAAGAATGGTACTGTGTGTGGACGTGTAGAGAGAGACAGAGAGATTGGGTGAGGGCCATTGCAAACTTTTCGAGGCACTAAATTTAGGGGGCATTTGTCGGCTTGAAATTTTGATTCAAGAATGAAAATTTAAGCATCATAATTCCTCCTCAAACTGAAATGAAATCAAAATTTCAGGTTTCAGTTTCCTAATTCTATAAATACCCTTTTTGTTTAATAGTTCCACTTTCTTAAAAAAATGAGTACTTCGATTCTACAAGTCCAGGATTCTAGATATATCAAATGCCCTTTTAAAGAATTCATATCTTAAGTGGCTTCTCAAGATTTTAACCAGCTGACATATGTGATAGTGATACAACACTAGAAAGGTTAAACTTCATCCTTCATCGCTTTGATGAGGACACAAGATTTTGTGGCTTACAAAATTTCAGAAACTTAGAATTGTATATCAATAAGGTATATTATATATATATATATATATATATATATATATATATATATATATATATATATATATATATATATATATAGAGAGAGAGAGAGAGAGAGAGAGAGAGAGGTTTGGTAGTATTAATTTGTTTGATTGGTGTGTCGTTCACTAAACATGTCACCCCTATGTAAAACGCTTGAGAGAATGAGCGAGTAGGTAACTTTTGGGGGAAGAAATAGCTAGGGAGCTATCGCAGGTCCTCCTTCGTTTCCATTATTCCAACCCAAAAAGCCTCTCCCTCCCCTTATCATTGCCCATCTTGAATTTGGCTTGCATGTGCTCCTCCTCATTTAATATCCCCAAAATCGCCTATTCTCTTCAAATATAATCATGAAAGCAATTGTCATATCATAAAGAGAGAGGGAAAAAAGAAAAGAAAAGAAAGACCCAATAAGAACATAAACATACACATAAGAGAAAAAAAAAAAAGACCCAATAGAAAAGGAAATATGCCCCTAATTAAGAGGCATTGACCCCTAGCTCATTTAGACACATTGGTCATTTTAAAATCATCTAGGCTGCGTTGGCCACCTTCAAAGAATATATATATATATATATATATATATATATATATATATATATATATATATATATATATATATATATATATATAACTAATATTGATGACATAATTCTCACGACAATAATTATGATAATGAAAACTACAGTAGGATTCTTCAACAGTTTTTAAAGTGCGATGGGCCTACGTGTATGCAGATAAGGTAAGCAATTGAAAATGTAGAACTCTCTCTCTCTCTACTTTCTGATATGAGGACACTGTTCTAATACTGTTTGGGCCATGGAGCATTGCATGTTGCAGCAGACCTGAGGACGGGAAAAAGGGGCCCCATCTAGATTTTCGCTTGTCTCGATGTACGTCCATTTGAAAAGGGAAAGAAAAGAAGGAAGCAAACAAAAGGTAAAGGAAAACGATCGCCCAAGCGAGAAAGCTGCCGCTCTCATTTTTAAAGAACATTAAGAAAGAACAACCCTCAACAGCTTTAATATTGTTGGAAGCCACCTCCATCTGCTGGCCCTCTAAATCATTATTAACGTTAGTCCTCATAAATTAGTTAATACCCACTTTTCCTTTAAAGTTCCTTCAATCCTGCTTCAATCCTGCGGCAGTACGATCCATAATATTTTGTCCTCATATATATCCATTGCTTGCTGTAATTGCTTGTACATAAGCTTTGGTTTACATACTTCATATTCAAACTCTCTTCTGACGTGAACTGTGGGGTATATATGTGTGTATATATATATATATATATATAGAGAGAGAGAGAGAGAGAGAGATAGAGAGAGAGAGTAAATGTGTGGGGTACCCAATAAATATAGAAGGTGCCAACTGTTTGATTTAGCCATATTTAGCCGATTTAGAGAATCAAACCATATGGACATGATGTGTACGCATTGGCGTTCATGAGAATGGACTATAGAATTGTCTTTTTCCAACATGTGAACGAGTTTCAAATGGGTTTCTCAAAAGCAGCCGATCTTGATGTTTCACAAAACTTACGCTTCACAAGTCAGATTAAACTTGATTTCTAGTCCATCTTCAAAGCACTGTACATTGTACGCATCTGCCGTGATGTTGGACTCCAAATCTTAGACGAAATTGAAGGTTACTAAGCTACCAACATGGTGAATTGATCATATCTAAGCATCATATGTGTGTGTGTGGATGCATGCATGCATGTTAGTGTAGCCAACGACTGCCTTCAATTAGGCATTAACAACGTTCATAATTAACTTTAGCCTCTATGTACTTCCTGTGAAGAGTTAGTTAACGTCGGGATTGGTGCAGTCCTAATCAAGAAGGAGAGAGGGAAAAGAGAGAGAAAGGAAAGCGAGGAGAGAGAAAGAGAAAAAAAAAAAGAGAGATGGGGGGAGGAGTCAACCTTGTGGCTGCACAGGGCTCGAGAATATCAGACAGGGACACAAAAATCCTGACTAGGCCACATCACAGGCCAATGCCAGCCCATCCCCCCTCCTTCCCACACTAATCCCGCTGCTTTAGTTTACTACGTGAAATTATTTATTACTTATTACTTTATTACGCCGGGAAAAAGTTCATCTGCACGAAAATGGGTCGCAACGTGCCGTAAATAAAGCAGTAAAAAAAGTAACCATGATTGAGTTTTTCTGTTTTTTTTTTTTTCACCTTTTCTTTTCATATTTTATACGCGTTCCTTTACCGATTGCTGTCGAGGCACAAGCCGCAAGCAATAAGAGGCGGACGCGAGTCCCAAGCCAGCCGTATGGCCTCCTCCGCCTTCTTCTTTATACGGCCAACAAGCATTGCAGCACAGGTCTACTCTACCGTCTCTTTAATTATCAGCAGATGAATTGAGTAATGACAGTGATTCCTATTGAAGTGTATTATAATGTTTGCAGAGAGTGTTAAACTAATGAAGGGTTTATGTGAATGGAGACCAGAGCTTGCATTTTGCCGGTGGTGTTGTATTATTCGGAAAAACGAGGAGAAAAGAACAGCACATGACATGGAGTGGGCCAGAGGAAATGCCATCGCGTTGTGTCTCGGGAAGAACAGACAAGCCGCTCGGATCATGGCTTCGAATGCACTGAAGGAGATAAACAAAGGATTGTGATTTGCATCACTGAACGTAATGATATAATTTGGCATATTTTAACTCGTGAGCTTTAAAAACAAATGCAGAAAGCTCTGACGCTCCTGAATCATAGCTTAACTCTTTACTCTTACGCTTGCAGAGATTCATTCTTTAGCAGAAATCATTCGTCAGGCCAATGTTATCGCTTCTAGAAGCTAGAGAGAGAGAGGTGGTAATATTTATTTCACTGGACGGCTTTGAAGGTGAAAAGGGGGGGGGGGGGGGGGAAGAGTCCAGTTGGTGAGCGTTGTTTTTTCTGTTTATGGGGAAGTGTTTGGTTGAGTTGCTACCAACTCTTACCTGAAAGTGCAGCTGACAAAGATGACAAGGGAATGACATGAGTAATTCCTTCTTCTGTGAATGAATAACCAAGACAATCATCAGTCACTCAGGTCATAGAAGACTAGGGAACATATATAGCTTCCTTTCCTCTCCCTCTCTCTCTCTCTCTCTCTCTCTAGTTTTTTTACTTTATTTTATGAATTTATCACCAATGGGTTCTTTGAATTTTGTCCAAGAAGATTTGGCAAACTCTTTGGATCTTGGATTTTGGGGACACAGAGATGCTACCAACTTGGCAATGACCTAAATTGACTCCTAAATTTGACTGCCCTGGGACATGACATGATCTCTGTAATCATGGAAAACGCTCTTTCAGACAGAGAACAAAGTCCCAGTTCTTAGGGCCTACAAGGAGACTCGCTTGACAACTGGATGTTTTGGCTTATGAGGCTCACAAGTTGAATTCTGCCATGAGCTGGAAGCTGCGATCCATAAATTTCGGCATGCATGTTGAGGAAATTAACCGCGTGGTCTCATTTTTCTTTAATAATAAAAAAAAAAATACAGCGGTGACAATAGTAATTTACAACAACAACAACAACAACAGCCGTAAAAGTAAAAGTAAAAGAACCTTCTCAAAATTCCATGCTCCAAGGATTTTACTCGCAGTCATTAGACATGACTTCTTGGTTCCCAGGTGGAAGAAGGAAATAGCTCGGGCGATCTTAATTTCAAGCCCTTTCAACGTCGTTTGCTTTGGAATTTGATGTTTTAAACAAAATAAACATTACCAAGGCAAGCGTACGTGCTTGAATTACATAATGAACATTATTCTCTAGTTCTATTGGGATATGGGACGTGCACATAGGCTTGCAAGGTGAAGATAGATTGCAACTAGAAGCTCAATTCTAGATATATATTAGTTCATCTCATTTTTTTAGGAAAGAAACAAAAAGTTGCTACGAAGCCCATTCGGTTCGGACTTTTGTTTTCTAATGAGAGAGTGAGCCAGATCAGTATAAGTAGAAACCAAGACAACCAACCACTTATCAACCATGTTTATATATCCCCTAAAATTTGACACAATATCAAATGCGAGAAACTAAACCTTTCAAAGTAATGCATTACTATTCACTCGCCTTAAATCATATCATGTTCTAATACTATTGTAACAACCTGGTTCACTCCTCTCATGCTCCTGATCTATAGATCGATATCAAATGGAAGTCTGTCAAGCAATTCAATTGAACTTTTATCAATATTTGGCTCTACTATATATCAAACTAAAAAGACGACATTTTCCCCTAAATCCCTCAAATATTTCGTATGCCACCTTCATCATGAATGTCGAAAAGCTAAAGATATAGCACTAGAATTCGATGCGTTGAAGCGAATGCGAGCCAATAGACCCTCAACTCCCTGAATGAAAATGGGTTTGAAGAGACCTACATAATCTACTAAAGCCAACTTTGTCACGCTCACACAAGAAATTTTGTTGTTTTCCTGTGATAGAACAATCGAAACTATGGGAGAAAAAAAAGGAGACTCGAGGGTTTTACCAACCGGAGTACAAACCATGACTACCAAGTGCTTGCCAATGATGAGATTCTTTTTCTTTTAACTACGGAGGAAAAAGTCACGGAAAAACGGGAGCAGGCTGTTTTGTTTGAGCGGAAATCATAAGGTTTGCACGAACAATTAAAGAAGAGAAAAGAGGCAGGAATAAAGATTCAAAAAAAAAAAAAAACAAAGAAGAAAGAAATTGATCAAAAATCGGAAACAAAATGAGACGTGCATAAGAAAATCGAAGGGGAAAAGAAAAAGTTTGGTTTTCCGTCATTTCAACCAAAAGTAGAGCAGTTCGCTAAAAGAAATACCATGTAGCGTGAATCAAGGGCAAAACCATGGAAAATTTTTCAGTACGTGGGGTCAAAAGTACGTTAGGCACTTCGAGCCCAACATGACGATGCTGCCACCGAACACAACCCGAAATTCCCAACGCCAAGACTCACGCCCGAAGGGTATTTGCGTAATCGAACCATGGCAGGGGTAGTAACGCCCTACTGGTGAAAAAAAAAAATTAGTGCGATACCAACGTCAGTACGGTTATCCTTCGCCGATCTCAAAAAAGCACTTAAAATGACGAAACCGGGCGCCGCTTCGTCCCGGAAATTACGAAAACGTCACTGTCCCGAAGGGGGGGGGCGTCGATCCGTTTAGAGATCCCGTTTGCTTGCGGCCTGAAAAACGCAAACGCAAAATAAGGCGAGGCGGTCTTTGTGTTTTGTAATGTATGAATATGATGAGAACAAGAACAACTCAAGTGTGCTTCGAGGGGGAAAGGAAAAAACGCGTTTTCTGTTCATGGTTATCTTTGAGGAAGGGTGTTCTTTTCTTTTTCTTTCTTTTTTATATCACATGAACGTTGGTGGATTTGGAAGGAGCGAGCAAAGAGAGAGAAAGCGGGTTTTCCGGCGACAGGACGAATGAGAAAAAGGTGGTGGGGTGACACGTGGAGAGACTAGGCCCCTCGGATCTCCCATGAGAGAACTATCATGAAACGAGATTCAAGATTGGCAAGAGAGAGAAAGAGTGATACGATCTCACTCCGTCTCAATCAGGGAGGGAAAAGGGAGTGGGTGTATGTAAGACAGTGGAAGAGAGAGGGAGTTTTCCTATCTTTGCTTTTTGTGGAGTTCAGAGAGACTTAAATTGGGAGTGCAGAGAATTGCTCTTTAGATGGGCGGCGCTGCAGGACTGCGAAAAATTCCGTGATTTAATGCTCCCCAAAAAACTCCACAGAGAGGAAGAGAGAGAGAGAGAGAGAGAGACCCATCATAGAATTTAGGGTTCTTTTCCAAACTCCCACCTTGCTCAATTCTCCTGGGTTTTTGAGGGTTCTGGTTGTGGGAGTGGTAGGGTTCTTGGTATGAGTAAAAGATAAAGAGATAACAGAGAATAGACGCAGGGAAAAAGAAAGAGAGAGAGAGAGAGGAGAGGAGAGGAAGAGATGAGGAGGAAAGAGTACTACTATGTAGGGAGAGCAGGCCAACCGAAGAGAGAGGGATGGGGAGAGAATTGAGCTCTCCACCAACGCCTTCTGATCCCTCTTGTCCATGGCAGGGAGCTCCTGAGAGGAAAGAAGACAGGTGGGAATCATGGTGAATACTTGTCAGGACTGCGGGAACCAAGCCAAGAAGGACTGCGCCCACATGCGATGCCGGACGTGCTGCAAGAGCCGAGGCTTCCAATGCCAGACCCACGTCAAAAGTACTTGGGTGCCTGCCGCCAAGCGCAGGGAGAGGCAGCAGCAGCTCGCCGCCGCCGCAGCCGCTGCTCAACAGCATCGCCACCACCACCACCATCAGCAGCGCCAACACCAGCAGCTCATCGATAAGCCACGGAGGCTCACACCAGGTACTCCACAAAAGCTCGGATAGAAAAAAAAATAAAGGGAGGAGCCAAAAATCCTGGGTACCTAGCTTGGATCTATTGCGTGATTCTCACGAATTTGATGGCTTCTCTTTTAGTCCCATCCCAACTTTGGGGTTTTCGTCCTTGTCCAGTTGCATAAGATGGCTTCTCCATTCTCTTCTCCTTCTGCTTCTCTCTCTCAGTTTCTTCCCTTCTAATATGGCTTTTTCTTGAGGCCTTCTGACATGGGTTTTCATTCTTTTTCAGGTTTTCTTTTCCTTTTTTTTTTTTTTTTTCTTACACGGGTTTCCATTTCTTCTTGGGGAGGGCCTAGCTCCATAGTTCATAATATTATTCAACTATTCACTCACATTCTAATATTAGTCTTCCAATGCAGCCCTTTTTTTTCCGATTCTTTTTTTTTTCTGCTTCCTTCACCTGGGGTTTCGTTTTTCCTTCGAGTTTTACGAAATGGTCTTGATTATTTTTTTATATTTTGGCCCATGATTGTCAAAATTGTTTGGCTTGCCTCAGCGTATGATATCTGTTCATCGTTTGCACATCCTCTTTCCTTTCCAGTCCCGATCTATAATATCTTTTGGTTTTCTTTTCCTTCTTTTTCTTGTTGAGCATGGATTGATGCCAAAATTGTTGTGGGTTTTAATATCTGGTGGGTGGTGGGTGACTTTCTCTCTCTTTGTACTTTGGTTACATGAAGGGAGTTTGCCTGCAGAGGTGAGCGCTCCTGCTGTGTTCAGGTGCGTGAGAGTGAGTGCAATGGAGGAGGGGGAGGATCAGTTTGCATATCAGACGGCTGTGAGCATCGGCGGCCATGTCTTCAAGGGTATCCTCTATGATCAAGGTCCAGATGCCGATACGCATTACCATCAGATGGGTTCTATAGAGAACATTGTTAACACCACCACTTCTACGACCGCCGTTATTGATCCTTCATCCCTGTACCCACATCCCCTTAATGTTTTCATGGCAGGTACGCAAGACCCTCACCACAGATTCTGAGATGAACCTGTCTTGGAAATTACCTTTCCTTTATCTTGCATCTGCCATATTCCAAACCCTCAAAATCTCTTATTTCAGAACTCTCTCTCTCTCTCTCGCTCTCGGTGAGAATGTACAACATGTGGTTGTTGGCAAGACAAAACTTGTCTGGAGAAGAGGTAGCGAACGCTTGCTTGCAGAGATTGAGTAGTGCAGTCATTCCCATTTCCAACTCTACAAGTTAAAAGATTATCAATATCGTTCTTTCTTTCTTTCTTTCTTCCTTCCATTCTCATCTTACGTCATTTACTGCAAACTGAACTAACGACTACATTCCAACTAGTCTTTTGCGTTTTTTGATGTCTGCGATTCGCTTGAGTGCTTTTTTCCATTTCCATCTTGTTGAGAATTGGAAGAGTTAATTGCATTGGCAGCAGTTGATGCGGGATATCAACTAATCGCAGGCTCTGTTTGCTCTTTTCGGCACCAAGAAAAAATGATGCATTAATCATGATAAGCACAGCCGTTCTGATTCTGATTCTGTTAAACAAGCGAAATAAAGGAATTAGCTCAAATGGGTTGCCTTAAATGGTTCTGGATTTCTAAGCCCCTAATAATAGTACCTTCTTCGTGGAGTATATATCAAATAATAGCAGTCTGCGTTTGTCTGTATGAGAGAGAGAGCATCTGTGTGTGTGTGTGCACGCACACACTTGCGTTCATGCATGCATGTGAACTTCACGTGTTCATATTTAACCTTTATTATATGCATATTTTTCAACAAGTGAAATGTTTTGTCTCAAAATTTTAGGTATTTTCGAAAAGGTTGTTTTATTTAATAATCTATGCACTTTGTGCTTGTGTGTTTGTCAGGTCGTGTATGTTTTGTCGTGTACAGGGAATGCAAGTAATCTCTATTCATGTACGTTCTTCAACATCAAATTCACATATTTCATCACAGAAGCATTGGCATCAATGTGCAGGCTCACATGTCGCGGCCGCTGACAATGCAAGACCCACATGCATGGATTCAAGACCTTATTGCAAAAGAATAAGCGAGCAAAAGAAAAAGAAGAAACATGACGTACATAACTTATATAATCTAAACAAAGAATATTGACAATTGGTGGAAAACCATAGAACATGTATAGTATGCTATCGACATTCACGTACATTTTGCCCACGCCGTCTTCCACTTCTTCCACCATTAAAACATTGCATACTCTCTCTCTTTCCCAAGAAAAAGAGATTTTTCTATAATTCAATATGCCAATTAAACAAAAGCTACAGACTAATGGAACTTACCTAGTCGGGTCCTCTTCTTACCAATAAAAAAGCCTACTCTCTCTCTCTCTCTCTCTAAAAATGCATAATTTGATTTTCCAATTAGAATATGCATACAGACGAACATAGAAATCTGTGTATGATAATATCTAGATTCCGTTTGATGTTTTCCATTTATGAGCTTAATTATATAAACCCGCAAGCGAACCAAAGAAAACCATGCCCGAGGCACGAAAGTGCTCGATTGGCAGAACTTTTACAGATATCAATGATTGATATCCCTCATTAGCATGACTGTCTATCTCGAGGACAATGCCATGGCTTTCGACTCGCTGGTTTCTTGGTTGTCTAACTTACCAGCGGGAGTTTTGTTTTGTTCTTTTTCCTTCAAACCAAATTTTATTCTTGTTCAACAAGCCATCTCAAATTGCACCTCATGATCCTATCTTCTTTTGATGGCGCTATATATTACCTGTTTCGTTCACAGGCAACAGCCGACTGTTAGATTTCCCGGTAGGTGTATAGATCTTATATAGCATCTACATGTCCATATCACAACTCATGTAAATTGCCCCTTCTTCACATACCAGAATTTTATGTGAACATGGTTGCCGGCCTTGTCTTTTCCTCTTATATATCACTAAGTGCATGGTGCCTTTCACTTGATATCGTTGAGCTTTAATTTCTTTTGTGGGAAGGCGAGGCTTACTGAAGGAGCTTCATGAAACTGAAGCATTTATAAAGCTATATGTTACAGCTCTATCTCCCTTAAGGAGAAGACCAACAATGAACAAGAAAGGAAGGAAAAGAAAACAGGAATTCTTGATGGCATTCTTTCAATTGTAAGTTGATGAGTTGATGCAACCCGAAGGAACAGGATCACGGCTTGTGATATGCAGCTTCCATTTTCTCTCGTTTGTCTATACTGACGGTGAAATGAACGCTCGGTTAGCTTATTATTTCTGAAAGGAACTTAAAATGTTCCAACCTTCTTTCCTTAATGGTCTTTTCTTCCTTAATGATATTGCCATGATCCGGAGCACGGGTTATAGCCTGTTCGTGAGAAATGTTTACGAAAGGAAATTACTTTTTGAATTGTTTTGCTCCCGTCGTCAGATCTGAGTTCCCAAAGAGAAGTCCCGCAGAAAGATTTAGATCAAGGCAATGATATTCTTCTGTCATGCACATACTTTGCCACAATGGACGTACGCATCTATTGTATACGGCATGAAACAAGAGAAGATACTATTTATTTATCCGTGGATCGATAGGCAAAAGATATCCGAGATTCTGAAGGTCGATGTGTCATTCTAAACTCGCCACATTATATATTGAAGACGACAGACTATATGCTGGGTGTACAGAATGCACCTAGAGCTGGTATTTAAACAAGCAAACGTGTAGTTTCTGAACTCTATACATGCTCATCATCAGAACAAGCTTTGGTTAATTAAGCAGCCTGTTAAAAGATACATTTGAACTAATGACCCCCCATTAACTTGGTTACATTCACAAATCGTCCCGATCACTCCTTAGTTAAGAGTCTTAAAAGTTCAGAATTCCCTGATCCAATATGAAAACTCACAAATTATGGCAGTGGGGAGTCTTTACTTCGAAAGGTGCTGAGAAAAACTGGCAGTGTCTGGAAACAATGGGACCAGCGTATAGTGGAGAATTTAATCTTCATGATCACAACCAGTGTGAATTAAGTGAATTAATTTTCCGCGCCAAACTTATAAAAAGGTAGCAAATGATATGCATCGATAAGGAAAGAACTTCATAGAAAAGGAAGCTCATTGTCATGAACCAGGAAAAGGAACATGTTCAAAAGATAGCGAAAGTGAGCCGCTTGCATACATAACTTCCATTAATCTAAATCAAAGAATCGCTTATGATGGCAACGTCTCATATTTCTCTTAAAGTTCGGTGGGGGGATGGTGCAATGAATGAATGTGCAGAAGGAATGAAGTCGTTTGTTTGCATGGTTCAGTTTTCTGAGCATGGACCTTGACACCTAATTCTTAATGGCGCCTGAACTGCGTAGCCGTGACTGGTTGCTTTCACTCTTTTATGTCATTCTATGGCTTCTTCTCTCTTGGGATCCCGCTTTATCTTGAAATAACGACTTCACCATCTATTCCTCGTCGCGTCATTTTCCGGAAAAGACGAGACCCTCTTTGCTTCTCTTCTCATTTATCTGCAGGCATGGTCTAACTGATTAAAATATATATCTATCTAGATTCATGGAAGAAGAGCCTGTGATGCATGCGGACGAAGGATTCACGTTGAGGAGATTGTAAATTTGTTTCTTTCGAGATGAATGCGCAGTACGTCGGTGGCTGTATCTGTACTCGAAGAACTTCCTTTCTTTCCTCTTTTCTTTGCCATTGAAGAGAGAATTAATGCAGAGCATTATGAGATGTTCATGGAGCCACTTACGTGAACAGATCCATGGCAGGTTTCTCACAGAGGGCTTAATTCAGTAGACACAAACAGAACACTCTCTCTGTCCCTGCCTCTCTCTTTCTCTCATTGTAGTTTTGCCTTTAATGTGGTGCATGCCAGAGAAAGAAGCGGTGGATGGACGTGGACACGAGATGCCCTGACAGGGAAAAGAACTGAAGAGTTTCAATGCCATTACCCGGTCGACCCACGTTCAGATTGCTATTCCAGTAGCAGCAGGTTTGTCTGCAACTTGCTTCTGCTGGTGCTGTTCAATGGCCTTTCTGGGCCAGAAATACTTTGAGTTCTAGCTACCAAGGAAAGAGACCACAGGGAAGAGGTGGGCGACCCAAGATTGGGAATGCATACATTATTGATCCTCGATATCCGCCGGATAAAGTTTGCATTTTTTATGAGGCTACCGTCAGGTCAGTTTAACTTTACCGACAGTTATTTCCTCAATATTTATCTAGACAACTATTTATCTAGAGTCAGAAGCAAAGTTGATGTTCATTGCCAAGGTTGCATTTGAACATGATGATCGATGAAAGATCCAATATTTTTGGGTTAAGTAAATTTAGTTCGGTACTTATTTATTAAATAAACAATGACAAAACTGGATTCATCCTCGCAATCTGCTAAGTTAGAAAGCTAGAAATCACGCATTCAATTATTGAAACTAAGAACAAATTTATTAGATCCCCAAGAAAAGTTTTAGAAGAAATCATAGCTACACATGTCTTCCCCATAATGACGAGAGATGTACATCTAACTACCGAATGAAGAGAGGGTCTAGGGAGATGATCACCATCTAATTCACTGAGATCATATATACATATACTTTGCTTATGATATACATGCAGTGTTCAAAAACTAAGCGACAAAACAATCTTGTGAAGCCTGATATATGCATTATGCATATCCCAGTACATGTAGAAAGCCAAAAACTTCGCTAGGGAACGTGAGGCTTGTCTTATATGTAGGTTCATTACCAGCCGATATCTTCGAGTCATGTGACATTAGAGATATTGGCGTACTATACTATTCCAATCCTAACGTACGAATTGTATCACAGGTCGTTCCCATGTAACACTGCGACCATACTGCTGTTCGTGTGCGACGTATATAATTGCACAGTTTTTGTGCAAGAGTACGCTTCGGTTTCAGATCTGACTTAGTTGGATTCTGTATTTTATTTTGTTCCAATTGGATTAGATGTCTGATTCTGGAAAATGTGATCTTCTTGAACTAACTAACTTATACATACATGCCAGTGCCAGGGCTCAGTTTGAACTTCGATCGGCCAGGGAACAGATTTAATTTTATTTCGTCGTTTTTAGTTCTGGTTAGGTCCTTCATCCGGCAAGCGATGTTGTTAAGGAATTTAAATCGTCAAATATTATGTTTGTCATTACGTATTTAGAAGAAGAATGTATTCTGAATCAATAAGCAAATTCAGATATTTTGGTCAACAAGATTAAGAATAATTGTACAGTTAAAACTATTTTGGTATTTTCTACAGTTATTCATTAATTGTACCAGCTGATTCAACTAATTTACTGTGGGGAAAGCTGGAGATCTTTTGTCATCAAGATTTAAGAGGGTGCTTGATAACATCAGATTTGAGATCCTCAAGATTTGACGACTGTGGATTTTAATATCACTACCCGCAATGCAAAGAAGTAAAATAAGGGTCATAAACATGGACCTTATATGTCTGATATAAGATCCTTAGTTTGATGAAGTAAGGATTTTAAGCGTGAACCTTTTGCTATATCAATAAAAACATACCATGTCAGATCCACATCAGATGCATGGATTTCAAATTTGAGACTATCAAAGAAATGTTCATTTCTTAATCTAGGAATACACATAAGCGCGCTTAAGGCAAAATCTAACGTATGTTTTTGCATCAACCAACTTAGATCCTAACAAACATAGTTATTACTTCTGATTCAAAAGGGAGTTAGCCCCAGCAAGGCGCTCCCAGGCCGGACCTACTACGCCATCTTACTGTTAGTCTTACAAGTGCATGCCCTCGTCACAATACCATCAGATCTAGAGATGGAGAGATGCCGACGGCCGGCTTTTCACTTTCTCCTCTTTTTTCTTGTAAACTTTTTCACGCACGGCCGTTCATCACGGTGGTGAACAGGATCCAAGGCCGTTGGATTAATTTTCTGTGCTGAGATTCCTTGGACCTGATCCGGCGCGTGAAAAGGCATCTTTTCAAATAATATACATGTGTATAAAGCTTGACAAGATTGAATGAATATAATTCATAGCGCCTTTTATTAGCATCAATTATGATGCTAGATTCCATAGTAATTCGTATTCAGAGGAAGGGTGGTCCTAACATGGTTGATTCCAGCAGGTTGTAAATTTTTTCTGCAACCTATCTATGCGTAGACCATTAGCTTGTGTCTCATGCTACTTTTAATCTGATAAAAAGTGTTTGCTGCGACGCCCTAGTGCGATTCATGATCTCATATAGGTGGGGATGACTGCAATTGGGTCCAATCTGGAGTGGGCATTTTGTTATTTTTTGGCTGTATTGGATCCGATTTTGACCCAACTTCCAATGCACTTAACTGCCTCGGATCTGAATTATTTTGATCCGTAGTTCTAGACGTGTGCCTTGCCATAAATTCCTTCTGAGCATGGGAGACAAAAACTTCCAGAGAATTGAAGTTGGAGGAATTGTGTCAGCAATTTTAGTAATGAGGGTATTGATGCAGTGTGGCAGATTCTTGATCGAAGAGCCAGAAGTTGCAAGGCACAGGTTTGGAATGCAGAACATAAAATGTTCGTCTTCCCAACCTGGTAGCAAGAACTATATTGATCTAATAGCTAGAACAAAGGAAACAAACGCAGAGTTCGGGCGGTGACTGAAACTCTGCATGCAGCTAGTACCATGAAACCAGCTACGGTCTGTATATGTTTTAGCTCCGGCAGAAAACTAGAGCGAGAGAATTCTCTGTTCATATTTTATTGGTCTGATTCGGGTTTTAGATCTTCTTTTTTTTTTTTTGTGAAATTATGCAGGAAAGCAAAAAATGTTCTGCCTATATCTATCGAGGAAACATCATTATACACATAAATTACGCACACGTTTATAAGTAGCACTATGCACCGATCACCTTCAGTATTGAACTGAGACTTCTTTGACATGCGGAGTCAGAAAAATTCGCTGGAATGACACTTGTTTGAAACTATTTGATGGTGAGGTACTTTTATATATATGTATAAGAATAAATATTTAAGATTTTTATTTAAAAATAAAGAACTTTTAACAGATTGGTCTAAACAACTGACCACACCAATCACAATGTGGCCATGCCACTGGGTCTAGGTCCGATCTCTTTGCATAAGAGAGCATACATTGTTTCCCGTAAAGGGTGGGATGACATCGTAAATCCCATGATTGGTGGGATTGTGGCGCATCGGAGGGTGATAGGTGATTAGACTCCATTTTGAAATCCCGTGACATTAATTTTTGGGTATTAGGCGATTAGACTCTATTTTAAAATCTCATGACATTAATTTTGGGGTAATAGGTGATTAAACTCTATTTTAAAATCCCGTGACATTAATTTTCTGTGCTGCAAGTTGAAGCACAGCGAAACTTTCACTTCGAGGCACCGAAAGGGATGTAGGGATTCCTCCTCCTCACCAGGTCATGAATTCAACGAATGGTAGGGTCACCTTTTTACTAATCTGGCATAATAACTATGACATATAACGAAGAGTAGAGTAGCAGCCACTACATAATTGTGTTCACTACATCCCTACATGTTCTTATACGCTATCGTCATGAGCATCTTAGAATAAGTTCTCGTCTATCAAAAGATGATACAATGTGACGTGTGCGTTGATCTCTGCATTGGCATTGCGAGTCTTAGTAATTCCTCAAGCGATGTTAAAGAATGAAGAGGGCTCGAGTACCTTTATACATATTGAAGTAAGTGTGCGACATAGAAATAGAAACATAGGAACGTGATTCGAACTAGGACTTCCTCTCTTTCCTCATTTGACATCATGAAAGTGTGATTTCATAACCGACGAAGAATAGTTATTCGTGACGTGTGATACGGCTCACGTACTTAACACTTTAAAAGATGTACATATCGAAAGCAATAACCAGTAGATTCAAACAACTGATCCATACATGTTATGCCAAGCGTCGACATGTTACGTGTGATAATATATACATACATGAATAACCAGGTATATACTCGTTCCAAGAAAGAAGATCGATTCAACAAAGAAAAATCACTGGCATAACAAGTAATGTATATAGGAAAAGATGTGAACGCATCTATTTCTCACGCATCATGCATTTATGGCAACATTTGGGCACCAACACTGTATGTATTAGCTCTAGTAGTTTCATACATTAACTAAACATTGTTGAAGATGACATTCAACAACTGAGAATATTCTTCATCTATGTTAAGTTTTCGTTTTTTATTTGTTTGACGAGATAGGTCCTTGGAGAGGTGTTGTCGACGAAAAAACGGCTTGCTGCATTTAGCATTTCTACGAAAGAAAGATGGAGTTGCATCACAAAATCTATGGATTGAGCGGTGAGCGTGATATAGTTTCACCGCCTTCATTCTGAAGCATACCATCTCACATCTCTTCCGTGTTATTAGTGGCCTTTTGAATCATAAAAAAAACTCTCAGCTCAAATAAAGCAAGTCACGGGTTTATTATTGTACACAATAATAAGTGTGACACTTGAGTTATAAGGTATATTATGTGATAACTCAAGTTGCAAAGCAGCCCTCAAACCAAACCTATAGACAAAATAAAAAAAAATAGCTTTGACTTTTGAAAATCGTGCCAGGGATGTCAAAAGATCACATTTGAATTGGATATCTACTTTGTGAATATTCTTGTATTCAAATTTAAATTGAAATTTGACAAATAAAAGTCAACCCAAATTTGAATTCAAAATATGATTTATAATTTAAATCTGATTTTACGTTCATATTCCAATTCAAATTTTAAATCAAATTTGACTGGTTTTGAGAGCATTAGATATATATAATATTTGTTTATAAGTAAATTCAAATCTTATCTACTCAAATCTAAATGTGAGCGAATGTCATTTCTTAAATCTGAATTCAATTAAATATCTTAATTAAATATTAAATTATTTTTTCATATATTTTTTTTGGTTCAAATCGGTATTTATTCAATTCTATTCGACTTCCCTTCCCATTAAAAATCTAAAAAAAAAAAAAAAGGTTTTCGTTTTAGAATAATGGGCTCGGAATCGAGAAAATTTCCCCGTGTCCCACGGACCCAGTTGCTTGCTGGCCCCCAAGCAGTGACTGCGAGCGGGTCTGCCTTGATCCAGCAGCGGCAAGTTCGCCAGGGTGCTGGACCGCTTTCCAGCGCCATGCGAGTCGGAGGGGCTCTGCTGCGCACGCTCCAGCACCGCCTCCGGTCATCGTCTTCCTCCTTCCTCCCGCAACTCCCGCCCCCTTCCTTCCTCCCTCTGTTTCGTACTACCGCTACCTCTGCCAGGCGAACTCCTCACGTGCCGGCAGCCCCTGCTTTCCCGGTCGCGGACCTCCTTGTGAGGTCAGGCTTTCCGGCGGAGTTCCTCGCCGATTTCACGGCAAAGAACCCTTATGTCCTATCTCTCGATCCCTCCGGGTGCGAGAAATGCGTGTCGAAACTGTTCTCGTTTGGCTTGTCCCGCGAATCGCTCGCTTCGGTCCTCTTCTCGAATCCTGGGGTTTTGGAACCGCGGCGTTTGGGCAAGATCGAGGCCGTGTTTGCTGTGGTGGAGGACTTCGACAATTCCTCTGCCATCATGCGGAAGGTTTTGGAGTTCTCAGGAAGACTCTCGATGGAACCTTGCGACGTACGCGAGAACATCGGCTTCCTTCGCTCTTGTGGGATCAGCGAGTTCCTGATTCCGCATCTTCTTGAGGAATCGCCATGGTTGGTTTTCCTGGACCGACGGTTGGAGTTGGAGCCAAGCGCGGGGATTATGAGGGACGTGGGAATGCGAAGCGAGACTATAACCAGGATTTTGATCGATTTCCCTCAATTATTCAAATTGGGGGCAAGGCAGATTGCGTCAAGGGTCAATTATTTGAAGGGTATTGGATTTAGAGCTGAGGAAATTGATTCTATTGTTGGCGATTTTCCAGCGATTCTGAAATTTGGGGTGGA
The DNA here is from genome assembly GCF_008831285.2 of Nymphaea colorata. Taxonomy (NCBI): domain Eukaryota; kingdom Viridiplantae; phylum Streptophyta; class Magnoliopsida; order Nymphaeales; family Nymphaeaceae; genus Nymphaea; species Nymphaea colorata. The sequence goes on from NC_045146.1 coordinate 23,564,013, forward strand.
GGATCGGTTGAAGCCTCTAATTTCGGAGATGAGGGATTTGGGTTTTGGTTTTCTCGAGATTAAGAAGGCAGCCATCGAAGATCCACGAATTTTCCAGATTGAAGCTGGGGGAGAATTGAGTAGGTGCGTGAATTTGTTGAAAAAATTGAAATGTAGATTGCCAATCAAGGAGAAGATTCTTGACAATGGCGTGCTGAGAGCTAGCGTTGAGGTGAAATTGAGAATTGATTGCCTTTGCCGAAGTGGGCTGAGCCACAGAGATGCGTTCAAGTTGTTGTGGAGAGAGCCTAGGATTATCATTTATGATTTAGAAGATGTACAGAAAAAGATTAATTTTCTGACGGACGAAATTGGGGACCCGATCAGCCTCCTGGTCGAAGTTCCGGAGTATTTGGGTGTTAATCTTGAGAGGCAGATTATTCCTAGATACAAGGTCGTTCAGTGGCTGAGGTCACATGGTGGGCTTGGCATTGAGGTGGGATTGAAAGATCTAGTGAAGTCTAGCAGGCACAAGTTTTACAATTTCTTTGTCAAACCGTATCCGGAATGCGAAAGGATCTTTGGGAAAATGAACAGGGAGGCGGTTCCGAGGAGCAGGCCGGCGGTTGAACTATCCCAATTGCTTAAGCCTCAAAAGTATAAGGAATGTGAGAAGGACTCTGAAAACATAAAGATGTTTATGAAATCTTTGGTTTAGTTCTCTCTGGAAGATTCTTAAGGGAGTTCGATCAGTTTTCTCACAGTAGCACTTCCACCTTCACATCTGTAGGGCCATGAGATGGTAAGATAATTCAAAGGTAAGATGAGATAGTCATGGGGACTTGAGAGCAAGGAAACGAGAAAAGGCAGAAGAAGAAAAAGGAGGAGCGATGTCAATTTGGAGTTATGGTGGTTGGAGCAAATGTAGTTCACTCATTATGATGTTATGTACAGATAAATATAGTTCCTCCTGGATTGAAGCGATGCTCGATCTAGCTTATCATAATGAGCCGGAGAGCAGTTAACCTATGCTTAATGAAGTCAGCCTTAATCAGCGACATCCTTCTAATTTCAAAGTTGACATTCTCGGATTCGTTGACTGATGCCGAACTGCAGACCTGTCTAATGCTTCCAGTTACATATTCTGAACAGCATGTTTCTTAAATTCTCGACGTGGTTGGGTTCATGACCTTTTATCGAAGCAATTTCTGAAGGAACCAAGTAATGGGGGCTTCTAGTGGAGGTCTGTATGGTGGGGAAGGTCAGAAAGAGCGAGCGAGAGAGAGAGAGAGGCCCCTCTTGAAGGCTCGGGGCTTGTATTTTCAGATGTACTGACTGTTACAAGTGATATGGAGACAGCGAACTCATGAAAGTTGTACACTCCTCTGTTCTAATAGTGGATTTCTTGCTTTTCCTTTGCCTGTGGCTGTTTGCTTTTACTTTTGCCGTTCGTGTTCTGCAGCATGATGTCATTTATGCTACTGGGGTAATAGATTGAGTGTTTCCGTTTTTTGCATTTTCAAGACGATTATCTTTTCACCATATGGAGTTTTGTTCTTCCCATCATCCAAGCTTGGAGTGATTAAGCTTTTAAGTAGCCTCAAGGCAAATTCTTTTCCTTGTTGATCTTCTTAGAAAGTTCAATCCCAATCAAGTGAGTGGTATCTGTAGGACCGTGACCACCTTTATTTTAGTTGCTGCGATGGCATTTGTCTTCTCCTACTTATAATTCATGTCCCTATTTCTGCAGAGAATCCAATGAATCTCCATTATTTGTTCTTCCTAAGGTTGATATCATACTTTCATCTTCTCTTTTACAGCATAAAGGATATTCCTGATGGGTTTTGAATTTGACATCCTCAAATAGTACAATGAGACTATGATTTAGGAATTCCAGTGCCTTGCCTTGTTGGTTCTGAATATATATCGTCATCTAAGTGTTTGTTGGCCACTACGGTGTAGATAATTTCTGAGACAGTGGAATCCACATCAGTAACCTTGTCGGAAGTTGAAACTCCGGAAAAAGTATCGGGGAAGTGGAAAACGTGAAAAGGTGGCTATTTTCCGTGGTTGATACTCCTTGGTTCTTGTTTTCATTGTGATGGTAGCAAATGAGGAAGATGGAGTTATCAACCGCACTTCCCTGCCTACCTCCAAACTGTAGTAGACTTGAGACTTTTTCCCGGTTTTGTATTCCCAATTAGGGATAGGTCCACAAATGCTTATCATTGTTAGCGGCATTCTAAACCTTGACTGGTTTTGCAGAGTTTCTCAGTCTTAGCTAGATATGGCATTTGCATCTCTCCATGTTACCAGCTGGTTTAATACATTTCTAGGTTCTCCTTGGTCATGGAAAAATTTTGAATCCATTGGAAATTGATCTCAAATTAAACCAAATGTCTGTCTTTAGCATTGGTATTATATGTTAACCCATAGTAGTAATGTTTAAATTACTGTTTCTTATGTGGTGTTTTGGCTGTGTTTATTTCTTTTATTGTATCTTTGGTAGCTTCTGTATAATATTCTTTTTCTTGGGAACAGAGAAACCACTCACAGTCGGTCGAAAAAGATCACCCAAAAGAGAAAAAGCACTCACAGGGTGAGTGGCCTTGTTATGTTGGTTTAACTTGTGGTACCTACAATGCTTCCCCAACAGTATCAAACACTGTAGGTTGAAAGCCCTTCTCAGACAAGTATCCCCAAACCCTGTCCTAGAAGAATCCACAGATCAGGGGTTAAAAATTCATGAACAAGGTACCTCTTTGACCGTGCCAACTGCTAGGGTTCTATGCATGATTTCCATAATTGCTGAAATAGGTAAAATTTCTGAAGTTGCTCAAACAGGCATTGATCTCTGAACTGTTGGAAGGAAGGAACACTTTCCTGCCCAATCAGTTGGCTTAGATAGAATAACTCCAAATGGCCCAAGGCAGCATTTGATCAATCTTAAATTCCCGCCCGGGTCCTAGAACCTGTTGCGGCGGCGACTGACCAATCCATTTTATTTCAGATCAGTTGGTTTACTCAGAACTGATGTCCAAAATACAAAAAGGAGAGATGCCAAGTATAAAACCTACCAATGAAGTATGGACATATGATCGTCGTATCGCAACAGAAGCCCATTTAAGCATCTCCCTTGTGTTTGGTTTATGTCATACCCCTTGTGTCCCTTTCCAAAGCCTGCTTTTTATTAAACTGGATGTGTCTGTATTGTTATACAAGTAAAAGAATATCATGTATTGCTGCAGGTAAATCCAATGTGTGTTAAATAAGAGATAAACATAACTCAAGATACCTCATGGTTTTACTGGTTTCTTACCCCACGTGGGTGTGGGTTGATGCAGATAGAGAAGAAAAACTGAACGGGCCAATCTCGCTGCTCTCTTTAGTCGAAGACAGCTAAACACACCGGAGGTCAAGTGAGAACGGGCTCTGATGAAGGGCCAAAGATGACCAAGACCCTCACACCATATGCAGCCTATTAAGACTCAAGAATGCTCATGACCAAGCAAATGTCATCACGGGAAAGAGAAATTTTCACGGCTTAAAGTGCAATGCAAATGCAATTGACATTAAGGAATTGAGCATTATATCGCTGAGAGTGGTGAGCATATGATGTCATTTAGAACGGGCACACGAGGGATGCCAATGGAACTTTTTCCTGCTGTGGATCAGATTGTCTGACCCGTATCGGCAACGAACAAGTTTCATCCTTTGATAATAAATCCCTTAGGGCGTATGCCGACGGTGGTGAGGAGTGTCTTAGACAGACGTTTGCTCGTTCAAACATGGCGCAAGTCGTCCCGCGACACTATTCACAATTTTAACAAAAAAAAGTACAATTCCTCCTTGTTTTCTGCCGTGCGACGAAGGACACAAGGTAGAGGTTCGTGCTCCTGGCGTTCAAACCCAAACACGCCTTGGACATCACAGACGCTCTGTCGGTGAGGCGACAATAGGCGCGACAGGTTGACAAAGCGTGGCCATGTGTCTCCCAAGTTGGGAGTAAAATTTCTTCAGCGAAAACAGAAAAAATTAACCAGTGCAACTTGCGTTTTGTGGCAGAGTAAATTTTTAGAAGACAGTAACCAAAAAAAAGTGCAAATATCTTCCATGGTTGGTCGTCTGGTCTTATTGGTTGATCTGCAAAACTTGTTTTTGAACAAAGCTTCAATTTGGTGAAGTTTTCTTTTCGCTGTGTATTTGAAAAGAACGAAATGATGCACCATTTCGCAGAAAAACGTCCGAAATATTGACATGAACAAGCCAACTCAGAGCCACCAATAAAAGCGTCTATGAGCAACCAAGTTGGCTTTGGACTTTCTCCCGCATTGATTGTCACCGACAACTTCGAGCTTTATTTGAATACCATCGATTTGTTATTGTTTAGCAACATAGTAGATTTCATAATTTTTTTTATTTTACAAACTTATAGGAGACTATTCATTTGATATATTTAGCAAATTGATAGTTGTTCATAAGAGAACAACTTATTGATGTCCAACAATATAGCATGCCGCTTTGTCGGTATTCACAATATGTGCAACCTATGAAGCCAAGCTGCATAATTTTGGATACTAATGATCATCAGTGTAAATGGATTTTGGATACTAATGAACATCAGTGTAGATGGTGAACCTATCTACAGGCTCCTGGAAATGGCTTACATCTGAACTATGTGACTTGAACATATCCTTCATAGATTTTATTAAATCGCATCATACTTCGAAGAGTTTCCACCTCTAATGAGTGACAGATTATACTGGGAACGCCAGAAGGGGTGGATGGCATGCCCAGTTTATTTAGATGCTTGCTATCTGTGAATGGAATCAATTAAAATAAACTGCTATCTTGGAAAACAAGATGTTTGAAACATAAGCTTCAATCTGAGGCAAATATCTGTCTAAGTATGACTAGACAGCATCCATAATTTCGGCCTCACGTCACGAAAAACATTATAGACCTGTGGTTTCCTCACATTAACAATGCATAGAACTGTCGGCACGCCTGTGAATGCAGAAATTTTCGTGTCACATGCGCGTGCTTGCATGTTCATGTTCGCACAGTTAAACAACAGTAGACATTTGGCCTCTGAGGCCATAGATTAGGTAATGGGACCAGATAAATGGTCAAAGGTGATCACTTGATTTATATGCATCAAAACACATTGCCATTAATAGGCAAGGGTGCCAATACTTAACCCAGATACAGTCCTCCGGGTTATTCTCCCAAAAATTTAGGAGATGCAATGAAATTGTTTCCTTTAACAGCACTACCTTAGACAGGATATGGAACCATTTCCAGAAACATTGGCATCAATTCTCGTAGAAGTCCCATGAGACATGTCGAATAAATCGGCAGACATATTACAGGAAAAAAGACCAACTTGCCAAAAGCCTTCGCACTTGGAAAAAGAAATCCAACTATGAGCCCATTAAGTTCTTCAACAGCATGTCCAAGAAGAAATATGGTGGTTCTTCTTCTTACGGGTCGGAATCATGCTTCCTCTAAATTAGATGACAAGAAGAAAAAAAAAATCAAAAAACAAAGATAAAAAGACCATCTCAAACAACTTTCTTTGATCAATTATCCCGTATCCTGACCTTGTTATTCCTTATGAATATCATCTAAAGGGATTTCTTAAGCTATTTCCATTATTAGCTTGACTAATGAAAGCATTTGAAGAACCGAAGCAACTGCTCTTTATCTCGAACAAAGAACAGAAGCATTTTTCAGGATCTGCAGAAAGGGGTATTGACAAGGACGACCAAAGAGACGACTACATTTCTGAGACTTTTCTATGTTGTAGCATCTGGCGAAAATGGAACTCTGCCACAGACAGGACATCAATATGATCGAAATTCACATCTCAAATAGTACAAAGCCGCATTCACAACTACCCAAATCTCCATTAACAAAAAAACCATCCAAAGTACTACTTCTTAAATCAAACCAAAAAATCAATTCATATCACGCAGATCCACAACAGATGAGGGTACATGGATAAAAAGAATCGAGTTCACACCATGAGCTCTATGTATAAAGTTAACCAGGCACAGTACGCTTCCTTTCTTACAACAAAGCAGTAATGCCGCTAATCACCAGAAGGGAAGAAAGCAAGACTCCACCGCCCACAAGCCTAGATGTAGGTGCTGCCGAGGGTGAGGTAGTTGCAGGGGATGAATTTGGAGAACCATTTGTAGAAGACACCGACGACGAAGGGGAGATATCTGATACATTAGTGTCTGGAGCTGGAGCAGGCGCGGGCGCTGGAGGAGGGGCGGCGCCAAAGATTGCCTCAGGCAACAGCACTCCACCAACTTGGTATACAGCAACCGGGTAGGTCGACAGAACGGCGCTGCCAATCTTGGTGGTAGTCCAGCCGCTGTAGACGTGAATGGTGCCAGAGTCATCTGTGAAATTCAGAGTAAATGGTCCTCCTGCAAATGTGGCAACAGGGCTAAGTTTGCTCAGGTTACGGAAGTCGGCCAGGCTATAGAATTTGGGCAGTGAATGAAAAAGAAGCAAGTTTTTAAGCTGATCCTGTGTGAGGTTTGAAAGAGAAGGTTTTTTAAGGGAGGAGAATGCATCATCAGTAGGGACAAAGATTGTAACTCCCTGGTGACTGTCATTTGCTTGGTGTTGCAAGGTCTCAATCACTTTGGTGGATTCAAGATAGCTTAGAAACTGGTGGTATGGACCAGTGACAGTGAGCAGGTCTGTAAGGTTCACAGAAAAGGGAGCAGGGGCAGGAGCAGGGGATGGAGAGGGAGGTTTTGTTGCACCATAGGCCGCTGAACCGGTCATTAGAATCATAATGGCAACCTTCAGAAACATAGCGCCCTCCATCCTCAGATCCCTGAGAGGAGACATCACACAAACAAAAAAAAACAAAGAAAGAAACTAGCCTCGTCAGATCCGAACCCAAATCTGAGTCTACACAGCAGAAAAATTTGTGTTCAACAGTTCTAAGCATGTAAAGTGTAGAAAGCAAAAGAAGAAAACTGTTAGAAAGCAAAAGAAGAAAACTGTACCAGTGTATTACTCGTTGAAACCCTAAACTACCAGATCTATTTCTGCATTCAGCCATTCACATATAGAAGCAAGATTCCTCAATAGAAAACTACATCAAGATGGCTTAGTAAAGCTAAGATACCAAAAAAACGAACCAAGATTCTTCCGAACTGGATGTCCTTTCCCACATTCATAAAACGCTGAGTGTTTCTACAAAGGTATGGGGTTCCTACCTCAACAACTTCGTTTTTTTTGCTCCAACGGCATAATGTCGAAGAATACTACCCAATGCTCGAGGGAGAAAATAAAACACAGCAGTGCTGGGGAAATAAACAAAGAACCAAAAACAAATATCTTCCTGAAAATCCCATTCTTCAGCTACAGTGTTACTCCTAAACATTCATGCGAAATGCATTCACCCAAAAAGTCAACACATCCAAGTGACTACAGTGTTACTCACTCTTTGCTCAGAAACTCGGCAGTAGATGAAAAGAGCAAGTTGCAGCAGTAGTTGCAGAGACAAAGAAACGCACCTTAGAGAGAGAGAGAGAGAGAGATGCAGTCGGTCGATTAGGTCAAGGGTAACATGGAAGGGTTTTATTGAAGATTATATAGAAAAGGTAGGCATGTGATTTAAGAGTATGTGATGCGGAAAAGTTCTGGTGCCAGCCGGTGGGGGTCGGTATGAGGGGGACTTTTGCTTGTGCGAATGACTTTCCAACTCCTTTTCTGTCTTTTATTAAGGAGAAACGAGATCAGATCTGGTCGCTTCATGAATATGTTTTCAATTGAACTTGCATCTTTACTGTCAGTTGCATTCATCCGAGCTTCGATCATTTACGTGCAGGCGGTGGAGACCACCTGAAACACATTATTAAGGCTCATAATAGCTGCCATCTATCGTTCCAAGATGGAAAAAGAAACACTACATATCAAACTCCTGTTACACAACCTCTTGCCTAAATTGTAAACCCAGTTTCAATTTTGCAGCAAGTGATTTGCTTGTTTCAAAATGTAAATCATCTCGCACTAATTATTATTAAGCTCCCCACTGTACCTTTCTCGGCCTTTTAGTCTTGATCGAAACAACGCCCCAAAACTGAACCACTACAACAAATAGCCATTTTTGAGTCTCTGAACTCGTTATAGAAGGATTGTATCTGAGTCTGTATCAAAGCAATGGCTCGAGTTGGGGTTAATTTAGACCCACTCAGTTCATGTAAGTGGGTCCCTGAGGATTGGTGTGAAAAGAGCCTTGCATTTGGTGGCAGATAGAAGGCAGTAATTTGAGTTAGCAATTCAGGTAGGCTATCAAAATCGCCCGTGTTCTCCAATTCTTTAGTAATCGCTTTGGAATTACAAGCTGGCCTGTTCCTTCCAACCAACCTGGTAACCCAATTGAAGAAATGATGATGTTCTTGTCCCCTTCCTCAACTTTGTTCCTTTTCTTCTACATTCTTTCTGTTCATTGTCGGTCGCCATTGCCATCCTTGCATTGCCAACTAAGAGATGTGAAATCTTGCGAACACGTGATGCTGAAACTTTATTCAAGGATTTTTTTTTCTGTTTTAATATATATTTCAAGGATGGTGTGCTCCTTTATATTTGGTGAGAGGTAGCTGTTGTGTCGATTTTTAGCCATTTTCTTCTTCCAGATGGGCGTGAATCCACCCACTTCTCTTCAAGGCGTGCAAGCTCTAAATTAATAACACTGGAAAGCTGCAATATATTGGACTCCTAGCTGAAATGCTATAATTTAAAAAATTTTGGTTTTGTGAAAACCAATTTTGTTGAAATTCGGAGTTTTGTAAAACTTGGTTTGGATGTTTAGATGACGAGTGAAAAACTTGGTTTAAAAGCAGTTTTGCTTGAAAAACATGGGGGCAGGCAGCTTTTTCAAGCCGGTTATGGAAACCAAGTTTTGGCAAAACTGGATTTTAACTAAATCAACTTTTAATGTCATTCAACATTCTTAAAATTGAGTTTGGGGACAAACCCAGGTTTTATCTCCGGAAACTTGGTTTTAGTTTGTCATCCAAACACTCCTTAAAACTCATTCATGTATCTCATCTTATCACTTTTTCTTTTTTCTTTTTTTTTTTTAATACCAATGCAATTCCAGAGAAACCCTGGGCCAAGAGACTTTATCATTGGCTCAACATAATTGCTTAGACTTGTATAAAGGGTTGGCACTCATAAAAATTAAACTAATGACTTGCCTCACAGTCCACCCAACCAGTTACTCCAAACTCTTTGGGACACATTTTTCAAATTCCATTAATGCATCAGGTCCAGCTCTTGTTGCCTCAGGATACATTTGGGAATAAAAAAGATAAAGTCGACTTTATAAATGTAATATAATTTATAATCTCGTATCTAAAATCATGAAAGATCCTGGGAGACTTATAGGTCATGTTTGATTAGATCTTAGGTCGGCAGTGATCTATATCTACGGTTTTGTAGTCCAAAGCCCCCTCCCTTTTTTCCCCAATTGGATCTAAAATCCATGCTTTTTACACTATAGTGTGGATTTGAGATCCACGTTAGGGGTGGATAAAACTGTGGATTTCAGTTGTCATGGATTTTAGTTCTCCTCGGACCTATATTGATAATCAAACGCTTTTAAAAGGAGATTTCTTAAGAGATAGATTATCCTCATTTCTAGTCTTTTTAGAACTAAAACCAAAACTATTGCGGATTGAGGTTGAGATCCATCAAATTGGGTGCCTGAATCAAATGGGAGTGAATTGCATTGTTATTATGGTATCAGATCTGATTCAATACTTATACTTAAGGTCTCACACATTTGGATGTGTATGCATAAAAAAAATGTAGATTGTAGCACTCTAAAAGTTTACTCTCATATTTATTATCATTGTTTTAATTTTTATCCTTTTCGGGATTAGAATAGAAGCTAGTAGAAGAGTGGACAAGGTTATTACGGTGCAAAAGTTATTTATTAACATAACTTATTTTCCAAGGCTCACGGACGGGTTCAATCTTGCGTGCGAGGTCTTTTGATTTTAATGTTGTAAAAATTGGTCTGCATTAATTGGTCAATTACAATGGAATTGGTTGTTGAAAGTTTTTTATTTTAAATTATTTTGATATTTTTTTCATTTATTTTAAAGAAGCATAATAATAATAATAATAATCCAATTCATGACCGGGCCGTTTCTTCAAATATTCCACATTTTTACAACACTGGTTCTATGATTACTTTAGAACCGGTTTAAATCATCTTACTATTTGCTGATGTCGTTCCCATCATTGATTTCTAGAAGTTTTTCCGAATCTGTCGTATTAATACGACAGGCGGAAAGCCAGATTCCCCATACGTAAGAAGCTTGTCTTCTTCTTATCAAGAGCAAACCTCGCGGACCGGGCCATTCGATAGGCTTCCTCTTCCAGCAGCGAACTTCGAGAATGCAGCGGCAGCCACCATCTCCCGAAAATTAGGCAACTTCATAAGAAAGCTCAAAGCTCAAGGTAGAGGATGACAAAAGTTGGCTTGGTTCAGGATACTGCCCTGCATCAACGTCACTCTTCATAAATCCTCCTGACACGAACTGCGGTAGTATTTGAATGTCATACTACAAACTTGGCGTTTTCGAATTAAAAACAAGCTTTTTGAAATGGGTACGTAATATGGCAGATGGATTAATTCTAAGACTCCACTTACAGCAAATCAGGCTGTCCCCAACCCATACTTGAGATTCACATCTGAATCTCGTTTGCACCAATCAATGTAGAATGAGAAGCTTAAATCACGACATGACTACTTTTACACATACTTTGTAATGCTATTGACAATCACAAAGGAGCTATCAGTATGATCACCATAAACGTAGGGTTGCAAGAGAAAGCCCCTCAAACTTTCTTTTTATTATCATTAAGAAACTATCTTTATCTCCTGCTACATATGATGTTCCCTTAGGTTACTTTGAAATGGAAAGCCTTAAAGTGATCCACCTAACCAAATATGAAAACTGTTTGTGTGTTTTAGAAAGAGCGAGAGAGGATAAACAGTCTCATAACATTTCACTAAGACCTCCCAACAAGCTGTTAGGAAGGCAGAGAATGTCAAAGGGTAGAACTAGCAAGAGATTTAAGTGATAGATAATGTACCGAAAATTACCACAGCAGGTTCAAGCCCCTTGATAAGAGAAGCAACACTGCAAGAGATTCATTTGCCAAGTCGCCTAGTCTCCACCTTCGTGCAGTCCCAAAATAAGTGTTCAACTGTCTCTTCTTCATTGAGGCATAGTTCTCAGCGGCTTGGAAATTAGAAGCCCGACCTCTTTAATGCGTCTCGTGCTTGGATCTTTCTCTGCGTAAGCCAAGCCAGCATTATTATAGTTTCTTTAATTTGGCCAAAACGAGAGAGAGACCAAAAGTTGTAGACCAATTCCACATCCAAGGACAATGAAGGAGTGCCTCAATGTGGCAAGCCCATTATATTAAAAGCTCCCCAAATAAAATTTATCTTAAAAACTCATTCTATTGTTGGTGCTTGCTAGTTGGTGAGAGACAATTAAACTCGTTCTGTTGTAAGCAAAATCCTGTGCGTTCTTGTTGGCATGAGACAATATTAATTCCTAATGCTCATGGAATTTTTTCCTTCTTGAACGCAAATTTATTGGTAGAGCATCACATTCCAAGACTCCTTTCTCTTTGTTCGATGGCAACGTATATATATATATATATATCATAACTTAAAACATGGTCCTTGTTCTTGGAAACCAAGCCAACTTTTTTTCGTGACTGGGCACCAAAACATAGGCAATGACTAGCTTTTCAATTTCCCTGGAAAACGTTCATGTGTTTGTCATGGAAGTAACCCATTTAGTGCCAGTCTGTGGTCTTAATCCGGTTCGAATTTTTCAACCCATTTTCGCGTTTAATCTAGTCTTCTTCTTTGCAGATTGTATCATCTCATATGCTGCATTGGATTTTGATCATATTTCATTATGGTTTATATAATGTGTGAATTTATTAACCCAGCCTTAAACCTTAACCCTTTCTAGCTTTGGAACGATGTACGTATTTTTACCGTAGCCAGGACACCTCAAGTTCAGCACGCATAATTTTTTGCCATGTTTTCTCGAACGTCGGACTAGCTTCATTTTGTTATGTTCTATCAGGCACTTAAAATTTAATTTAATATCCTTAACTATAATTTCCCCATAATAGTTTAAAAGTTGAATGATGCGTTAATGTCTACCCCGAATAAGCACAAATTAGGTCCCGTTCAAAAGAAAATCTCATAAACACTAATTTCTAATTAATGCAAACTATTCGTGTTAATACAAAGCACATGCACGAGAAAAACTTGACATAAATGCTAATTTATTCATTCAAAAAACAGCTTTGCTCTCATCGTTAAGTATAGATAATTGCTGCAATGACAGATCGGGGAGTGGTCTCGGAAGGCCGGATTAAAAGCGAGGAACCGATCAGCTATAGATGTTCATAAGGTCTGTGTTTGATCAAATTCCGTTTTGGCCCGTTTCATTGTTGAGATCGGATGGCATAATACAGAATCTTTGATTTCTTTCAATCATCCGAGTTGTGAGATCCAAAGGGGTTGGTTTTAGTGGGATATGTAACACAATCTTTAATACGAGACTAAACATTTGAAACTTTACAGGATAAGCCAGATAGCAGTAAGACAAACCCAAAGATTTAAGGCAAGTCATGAGTTCAAACCTGGCTCTAGCTCCGCCATGCTTACCTGGGTCAAGATTCTTACGTCTTAGAGTCCAAGGAGACTTCGTCTCAGAGTTTTTCACCATTGAGAATGCTAGCATAGGCGTAGCAAGTTAAACCAGCGAAGTTCTCTGCAATCAAAAAAGAAAAAGAGAATCCACAGCTGCCGATTTGTATCAGGAAATCCTTTACACATCTGGGTGTGGGTGTGTGTGCATGCATGCGTGTGTGTAAGAGAGAGAGGGAGAGGGAGAGGGAGAGAGAGATTTATTATGATGAATTACAAAGTTAGGAGAATCATGCTATTTCCACTTGGTGCTAATCATGCAGTGGTGGCCAAAGCAGCATGCAGCGGGATCATGTGATCTGTGATCATGGCCAAAGCACTTCCCAGCGCTTTCCAACATTCCCATGGGGTGAAATTCAAATTATTCATGTGAGCAATGTACAGTACTACAAACTCATAGAGCCCACAGTTTGGGTTTTGGAGTTCACTCACTAGTCACCACCTTTTCTTCCCTCGACCACATTTTCGGCCTACTCCTCCGAAGCTTTTAGAGTTTTGATCATGATTCATGTCATGGGGGCATACCACAATATCCCCAAAAAGAGGCCTTATATATACTTGTTGCTACTTGCTTATCCAAAGGAAAAGAAAGCATGTAGCTCCATGTTCTAACACGCCGATGGAAGGCGTTGGATTGTGATGGACTAAGCTGATAAGGTTTGTTACAAAACTTTGAGGCGAAGCATTGGGTTTGACTCGAGCTTGCTCAAAAAAACTTGGCTTGAACTCCACTCGACTTGTAGCCGTAGGTAAAAGAAGCCGCCGATATTTTATAAGATTTGGTCTTTCCGGTGGCAGGGCCGGTGAAGCCTACCCGGAGAAATTTAGTCTGTATATGCTTTCAGGGTTGCGGGAGAAGTTTGGCAGGACCACTCGATCTTCTTTGTTGACATTTACGATAAAGGAGCTTAGCTTTTGTTGGAATGAGAAAGACTGCCTAATTTTATTAAAGAAAAAGGTTTTCTTCACCATGCCATGAAGAGCTTTTTCTGGATACTGTCCCCCCAAGTCGTCCGACTCCTACTTCTCGATCGGAGTCCAAGTAAAGAGGTCGCGCCCTTGCCGTTCAAGGGAAGAGAACGGTGAACGGTATTCGATCGCTTTCACCATCATCTTTTAAAAAGCGTAAAAGAAAGAGAGGCCAAGCCCTCAAAAATAATTGCAAAAAAACATAAAATAAGAAAGAGGAAGGATCACCGAGCAAGCGCCCTCGCCTCAAAACAGCAAGTAACGATTTTCCTCCCTCTTCATTCGTTTCTAAAATTTCAGGCCTCCATGTAGTTTTTCTATTTATTACACCAAAAGAAAAACCAAATGCAGGTGAAGATACACAGTTGCCCTTCAATATAAGTTACTTTTGCAGTTTTGTCCCTTCCGAGATTCAGGGTAATACGAATTATACAAAAAAAAAAATCGACCAGGTAAAAAGAAAAATAATAGTTACTGCGGAAAGGGGTAAAAAAAGAATGGCAGGTAACGGATCTAACCGCCCGATCAGAGCCCTCGTCTGCAGATATCCGACGGTGAGGGCGCGTCCCAAGAAGCCGTCCGCTTCCGCATCGACTCGAAGTTCTCAACGCACTGGGAGACGTTCATCGCGGCGATCCGACGTCTCCAAGCAGCCAGCCTCTTCCCGGCGGCCCGGTCGAACTCCCGCTCCCAGCCCTTCCCCCACGGCCCACTGGCGTCGCACAGAGCCGCCGAGCCGCGCGACCCGTCCGTCCAGCTCCACCCTCTGTCCAGGTTCCCGAGCACGTCCGCCGCGCACGCCCCCCTGCAGACGGCCTTGCACGGCCTGCACTTGGCCCCGCTCAGCGGCCCCTCGCTGCTCACAGCCGCCACCGGGACGCCGTAGCGCACCGGCGGGAAAGCGTACTGGCGGTCGCTCAGGACGCAGAAGGGCACGCGCCGCTCCACGAACCGGACCTTGCGCGTCTTCAGCTGCGCTTTGAACGCCGACTCGGAGTTGAGCTGCTGGTACCCCGCCTTGTAGAGTTCCGGGATCAACGAGAGGCGGGACAGGGCAGCCCGAGACGTGTTCAGGTCGCCCACCCCGTAGCGGTCGTTGAGGCCCCCGTACCGCGACCCGCTGGGCACCACGTACTTCCCCGGGACGAAGTTATTCGGGGAGATGGGCGCGGACCAGAAGCCGTCGACTCGGGTACGAACGATCCAGTCGTACTTGAACCCGTTCTCCTCCTGGTGCTTCTCGATCATAGTCAGGCAGCCCTCCACGAGGTTGAAGTACTGAAGCAGACCCTGCGAAACCGAGACGAGACGTCTAGGTCAGACCGGATCCCAAACCGGTGTGAACAGAACCTTTATAAGGCTATATAACCAACACACCGACTCAAAACCGAGACCCCATCCAAGTCAAGAGCCACCCTTTCGTCGGTTTCCAAAAGTTGGGTGGGGAGGGACGGAAGGGGATGGCCTTTTCCAGAGGAGAAAATGACTAGAAAGCCCTCAAATCATTTATGCTTTTTCCTTATTCCGATCAAAATTGAAGGTCGTTTTGGTCATTGCAGAACACGATAACGTCAGCACGAAAAAGCACGCCAGGCTGCCCTCCTGAATACTGAAACGCGCTGAAGAATGGGGGCAGTTTCGTAAATGAGGAGCCTTGCTCCTTTCACCCTGCAGAAACGGCCACGTCACCCCCCCCACCCCGGTTGGCGCCTCGATTTCTCGTTCCGACTCTGGCGACTTGAGACTCCGAGTCGACACAGAGTCGGGGGGAAAAGGAGGGAAGGTTGACGCCCACGCTAGCGAGTAGCGACGGGCAAAGCTACCGCAGACGCAGCACGAATGACGAAAATGCCCCGGGTCTGGAAAGGACGAAAACGGAACGGAACGGAGCGGGCAGAGAGCGAGAGAGGGGTTTGTGATGTTATACCTGCAGGCCTTTGGGGGAGTTGCTGGAGGTGAGGACGTGCTTCTGGAAGTGGTCCTCGGGTATGGGTTTCGGGTCGAAGATCTTTACTGCAGCGATCCGAGGGGCGGCCTTGAGGAGGGACAGCTTGTACGCGTCCTTGTCGAGCGGGCTGTGCAGGAACAGGTCCGAGTTGTTGAAGGCGCCTACGACCCGCTCCAGAAGCGACGGCCCCGTCAGCTCGAACCGTCTCGCCCCGCCCACCAGGCAGATCGCAACCCGAGACGCGTCGATCCTCCGCCTCTTCGCCCCCTCCGCCTCCGCGCTCCTCTTCTTAGGATTCACGGCGGAGGGCGCCCGCGAGACCGGGAAGGAGTAGAAGGAGAGGGATCTGAGAGGGGATAAGGGAGGGGCGTAGAAGTGGAGGACGGAGAGGATGAGGATGAGGGAGAGGGGCACGAGGATGAGGATGACGGCCCGGTAGTTGATGTCGACGGCCGTCCATCTCCACACGGCGAGGGCCGACGTGGGGGAGGTCGAGCTCGTCGACTGCTGCTGCTGCTGCTGCTTCATGGGTATCCCTTCCTTCTCCTCCTTCTGATCGCCTTCCTCCGGGCTCCCCCTTCCATCCAAGAGTTGCCTTCCGGTTTTCTTCTCTCCGAAGGCTAAGGACGCCGGCGACGACAGCCTCGCTCGTGAATTTAGGGGGACGGGGGGGGAGGAGATAGTGGAGCCCATTAATATGGGTCGATAACGGATCGCCGTCGGGCGGATTCTCATTTATCCAGAAGACTGGATTGCCCCTACTCCCGCCGTCAGGTTTGAAGTTTGAACAAGGGGGGGGGGGTTCAACCACGGCGGTGGGTCCGAGCCAAGATGGGTAGGCCGGGGCCTTGGCTAGGTCGATTTGGGCGCGCCTGGCCTGAGCAAATTCGTCAAACCGTCAAGAGTTCGATGCGTGAAGTGGGTACTTTGACTGTTATTTTCTTTTCTTGTTGCTTAAAGAAAAATAGTAATAATAGTAAAGGGGTTTATGCAACCGTTGCATGTTGTATGCCTGTGGTTATCACGACTATGGGTACCAACTCAGCCAATTTCATTCATGTCTTAAATTTCAGATACATTACGTCTCATTGACTACAATAGTGTTAATAAAACTTTGCATCCATAAAAATAATTTATGTGAAGTCTGATTAGGTGTATTCAGCTGACCGCGCCCACAAAGAGTGTTTTTTATTATTTTAAGAAACACATATATATATATATATAGTTCTGCCAATTTTTTCTCCGTATTTAAGTTGAGATCAAAAGATGAGACATGCATGTCCAGCTAAGATTAGGTAAATTTTTTAATTTTTTTATCCCAAAATGTATGGAGCTATAGGATTTGCAAATGGATCAGATTTGGGCCGCATCTTTTGTCCCACAAATCTGAGCCTGCATTTGGATCGAAAGAAAATAATCTGTTCAAGTTAGAATCATGCAGTATTGGTGCGAACAGCTAGCAAGGGTTTAGATCCTAGTTTCGGATCAAGATCTGTAAAAGCAATACCAAGATCAAGTAGAGCTTCCCAGTTTTACTGCACATATATATATATATATAGAGAGGATGTAACCAATATATTTTATATTAAAAGAAGCAATAATGAGGGGATTAATTATCGAAGCTTTAGATGACTTCTCATTGTTTTTGGACTTCTGACTTATTGGTTGCTTATTTTTTTAGGGAATTGAATATCAATGTTTGCAGGGCGGTAACTGAGGGAGGAAAGAAAAGAGAAGCGATCTGTTGGATTCCTTATTTGTTCAACACGTTTGGTTGAACGTCTTGGAAGATGGAGACGAGTTCGGTGCTGAAAAATGGACGGCGTACCTGCAGAAAGCAACTCTTGAAGCGTCGTCATCCCATGGGCCGCGTGTCCGCGTCTTTTGCTGCAATGTGAAAGCCGCCTCACATTTTGTAGTAGGTAAAAACGACGAGCAGCTTTCAGCTTTTCGACCAAACAATTTGATCGGGCATTTTCTCCTTGTTTGCTCGCGAATCTGCCCGTCAGCCGTAAAATTATTTAATTGAGTGTTAGCCCCAGCCGGCAGAAGATTCGATCGACAGAATCGCAGAGTCTGGAGATTGGTTGAGGCTCTTCAACTTGATCTTTTTACATTTTTTTTCTTACAATATTGTTCGTTTCATGTATTGGGAGATAATATATTTATGTTATGAATTATTATTGGACAATAAAATCCGGGAATCACAAGCGAAGTCTTTAATGTTCAACTACAAGATTAATTATCCCAATGTGCATCAACTACCACAATGCTTCTACTGATCTACTCTACCTTTGGCACATGAACGTAATGCCTAGAGGAATTGATATGCCCATTCGGATTAAAATTTCCAAAATATTGAAACGTTTTCACCAAACTGAGAATCTTGTGACTATGGCAAGCTTCACCTAGCTTGGAAGTCGCCATGAATGTTTATTGGCATATCTTGATAAAGAGGTTTACCTAAAATTTTGCCCGTTTGTATAGCTCTAAAGCCATGTCCAGAAACCTAGTTTCAGCATCAATTTAGTTTGTGAAAAATGATTTGGGTGGTAAAATAAGATTTTGATATGACACTACCAAGAATGGGTGTGACTAAAAGGCTCTTGATGAAAAAGTGAGAGAAGAAAAAACAACTTTTTCTGTCATTTCTTAATGGAAACAAGGATCAGCATCACCAAACACTCGTGTTGGTCCCTTATTGCCCACAAGCTTTTGTCGCTATGCGGTTGAAGATCATTACCGAGTGGTTGAGATGGTTTGAGTACGCTAACAGGTGAGACATTTTCTGATATCTGTGATTCCTGTTGCAGTTTGATTTGTTGGATCTGAATCTAATTAGTAATTGAGCTTACAATTCCCAAGTGATCGGTTATGCGAATCTGAACGCATATCAAAGTTCCAATTAAGTTTTATTTAGTGTCGATCCAAAATCGAATGAGACTCCTGGTCCGAATAGGCAGTATTCAATTAGTGGAATCAGGTAACAGCTACATCCAATCTGAACAAGTTCCACTTTCTTCTTGTTTTTAATAAAGTAGGGTGACCCCCCAGCCCGATTTCTTCGGCATCCAATTTTCTAAAATCCCAAATCATACTAATCAAATTTAAATTCAGTATAAAATTACAGATAGACAAGTAAAATTATGTGTGAAGAGGTTCATGGTGACGGAGGTAGGATCAATCATCCTGCTCACCCAATTTCGCGTTTCTGAAATCTAAGCCGACGTCCAAGCAACATCCATTCAAACGCCACATGTCGAACGTGTTCAGACCTCTACTCTGGGACTTTTTTCTCAGAAGAAATCGAAGAAGACTTTTTATCACAATTTTTTTCTTTTTCTCCAGGCTTCTCAAGGTTCAGGAAACAGTTGTCTAGGTGCCTTCTTTTCTGGACAACTCTCTCTATTTTGACAAATTTCCCGGACAATATCCTTCTTGTGGAAAGGTTAGTTTTGAACCATAGGCAGGAAGCTCGACAGAAATTGCAGAGCCTTTGCATCTATGCGTGTGTATAGCATTGCAAAGGGAGCAGATTCGTAAAAGCAAAACGCATTAGAGATCAGATCGAAGTCAGTTCTAGTACACTAGAAATTAGCAAAATTCTCCAACCAGATCCAGGCCACTAGAACTTGTAGTGCGTATGTGCTTTTCTCTGTGATGTGTGTCTTTGAATGTAGGAACGGGAGTCATGGAGAAGAAAATCACCCATTTTTTCATGACCAGCAAGTGCTGCCGTCGACCAAGTCATGCATCACAGCATCAGGATGATCCCAACATTTGAGCAACCACTCTTCATTATATAGCAGAACGCCACTCATTGCCTTACGGCAAAAGGACTTCTTTGTTCAACCCATGCCGTCGGTTCAACTTGAGATGCACAAGCCAATCTACTAGTAACGAACACAGAACCCTTCACGATTAAGACAGGTTGCTGCTGTAATATTCAAGCGTTAGTACAAGAAAACTACGCGAGGAAACGGAAGCTCATTTTCTTACTCTGACTAGTTACATGGTTACAATGGTACTCAGCAACTCCATGAACTCTACATATATCTCGTGTATCCCTCTCAAAAGTAAATGTCTGTTTGCTTTGATTGTGCTTTGAGATCTTTTAATTTTTTCAATATGTTAGTGAAGTACTCCTGCAGATATCTCTCTAGAGTGATGATGTCCTTTGCATCCACGCCAAGCAGACTATATGTCTCGTTCATTTGAGCAGTGAAAACTGTGTTACTTGAAAGAACCTGAAAGGTGAAAACATGATGAACAATAAATTTGAGATGCCATAGTCATGCTAAAATTTTTCATGAGAAGATTGCTTCTCGGTATTGTCATCGCACCAACATGATTTTCAGTTCATATTCACGGTACTTAACAGAGAATTTGACCGTCTCCAGCAACATTGGCCCCCAACTCCCACATTCCATGGTGCATGTTCCTGGCGACTGCTAGTGGGAGCTAAAACCTTCCTAAAACAGTTTTTTACACTGAAAAAGATGCCACCATCTCTTTAAATATTACATGAGAAACATGACACAAGATTTACTCCTGTAAGCTTCCAGCAGGAATCAGGGTAGTGACAAGACCAATATGTCACATCTTAGAAGCACCATATGGACAATGCTAGGATCGCCACGGTCTGATCCACAATGCAGCCAACAATGAATTCGAGGGGAAAACATGCAATACTCTTATGCAGACTTGCAGCCACACCTATAGACATGTTTCTTTGTGTCAAGATGTGTCCAAACCTACGGTTATGTGTCTGTGCATACGTGTGACTAACAAGATTGGTAGGTGAAGATGCCAACAAGCCAGACATGAATCAATGCCACACAAGAAGATCGAAGATTTTTCTTTACTGCTTTGTGTCTCATAAGGTAAGAAGAACTACGTGTTGAACATCACCTCAGAGAATGCAAGTCTGTCAGCAACATCATTTGTCCACTGGAAAAACCGAGTGATTTGTCGAGTAAGCTTCAGAATGGAAACAGGAACAGTTGTCACATTGGCATCTTGTCCAGCAAGTCTCTCACATAGAGTTACCACCTACAAGTCATTTACTTCCGCAACATAAATAACTCACAAGTACATATTATATTATTATCAAATCAAATATAATAGTTACCACCTACAGATTAATGCTTTGCAGTATAAACAATTTTCAAGCATATACTATTATACTTCAAACTAAGTACAGTACTCCAGTGTGCCTTGGCATATGAAAAGGTGGGGATCCCCCAATATACATTCAGTAAATATGCATGCTACAAAGTGGCACTTGATACTTAAAGCCATGGATGCTTTGCAGTAATGGAACCCAAATAACTTGCAAGTTGCAGGCACTCAGGCGGCACAAGAATAAAGGATCTCTACTCAAATTGCAAATTCCAATAATCATAAATTGTATACCATATTCATAACTTTGTAACACCTCCAAGCCAAAATAGTATGGAGAACCAATTTTGTACACACCCAAATAGAAATTTCCTCAAGAACATGTGGTGACTAGACAAGTTCAGTAGTGGATTATCATTTCATGGTTACAGAACTAAATTAGATAAGCAGGATAAATTGAAGAATGAAAGAATATATCAACTATGGATCCATCAGGACAGAACCATTCAATGCACTATAACCATGGATGGATTGAATATCTCAACAGTTCTTGTGCAGCAAAATGGAATATAAGTATGTACACCTCCTGGGTTGTCCATGCACGTGGACCAGCAAACGTCAAAACCTTCCCATCAAGTTTTGGATTTCGCAAAGCTATAAAGGTTAGTCGAGCTATATCCTGAAAGAACAGAATTCCCTTTTCAGATATACAAATCAACACAAGTATTCTAATCAGAAAAATACCGAAGGTAGAAAAATGCACACATGCTGATGCCACGATCTTAAAAAAACAATGGACCTGTGTATCCATGTAAGCAATTCTTGTGGGTGCATCAGTTCCCCAAACAGATTTCTGTTCTAATATTGGTACTGCATACTGTCCAATTAAACCCTGTAGAACATGGAATTGGTTAGAAGTAGTAAACAATATGATCTTGAACAGGATGGATAATTGAATGCTTCTCCTAACAACTCAAGGCATGTCCCTACTTTGCTGATACAGAAGCATATTGCAGCCAACCCAAATTTCACCAAAATTTTTTATAAACGATGACATTGAAAGAGGTATTGCACGAGATGGATAAAAACCAAAAATGAGCAGGATGTGATGCAGATTGATGAAAGATGATATATAATGTGTGAACTCAGTCATTGTAGAACAGCTCAGTTCATAATGCTTTGTAGGGCTTACCACTTTGAAATACAAATTCTTGATGAAATCATCATTACCAACAATGGAAGAACTAACAATGTGATGCAAAATAGATACGTGTCAGAAATGGAAATAGCGCAATAACTACGTTGACAAGCCTTAGTAAATGTTTTTAAATTTTTTTGCAACACAGCTCAAATTTCCAAGTTATAGCATTTTCATATGCAACATGGTGTAGTGTTTTTCCATGACATTTTGAAGGTTTATCTTGGGAGGCATAATTTTCAAATATTGATTATATCAAAAGTCACAAGCCATGAACTTTGTATAACTGAAGAGGTAAAACAAGATTTTCCAAGGCATCTTTAACATAACAACTACCTGCATGAATCCACATAATCGGATTGTAATATGATTTAGACCCGAGTCTTGAAGATATCTCTCTGTGCATCGCTTGATCTCCATTAAAGGAACTTCTGGGTGCATGTCACAATTGTGAATTGAAAAGAAAACATACTTTTGAATTCCCATAGCCTTTGCACACTGGATAAGAGAAACTTTTCCTTCCCAGTCCACCTAAGTGCAACAAAGAGAACTCACAATAGTTAATTTTCTATCTCATGAAATTCAAAAAAGAAAAAAAAAAATCTTTTGCCTATGAAAACAGTGACTGAATTATACATTATCACAACAAAAAGCATATAGACATGGACATACATGCTTATGTACATATATATAATTACACACACACACATTATACGTATAATTAAGACAACGTATATTTCATCAGCCAAGGGAAGAGCTGTTCTTTACTGGGGGTATTTTGTCATTATATGTCAAAAATTAATGTTTTTTGTCAGTAGGTAGCTTTTTGAGAATTTATCTTCAAAGTTGAGCACCTATTTATTAACTTTTAAAGTTGAGTGAAAGTTGAGTGGTGATTTGTTATTTACTCAAACATTAGGTGCCTTTTTTTAAATAAAAAAATGAAAATAATCAAATGTATGATAACTCTATAGATTGTCTTCATTAGTAAAGTACGGTTCCTTCACTGTCTTGAATTCGGGATTGCAAGTCTTCGGCAAAAGATTCAACAGAAAAACTGCATAAATTCTTGTTCAGGCTATGTCAAAGTTGAATTGATCAGGTAAGCAACCATAAATGTCAGAAGACTCAGAACCACACTAGACAAAAGACACATTACACAAAATCCCCCTGCAAGATTGAAATCTGAGGCTCTTAATATCATACATTGTCTCCAATATGCCTCAGCAATGGACAAGCAAATAGACTGTTTCAACTCAGATATCTAGAATGAAGCTTACTTTCAAGATACAGCAAAGACCAATACATGTTGCTTGTCACAATAAAACCATGGAGAGCCGAAACTTTTAACTAACCACTCTAAAGGTACTCTACCGGCAACAAGTTCACATGAACAGTGAACACAAAACCCACAGGCATTCACAAACAACATAAAAATTTTAAGCTTTTATGGCAATGTATATTCCTACCTGAGCAAATAACTAAAGCTGAGCCAAACATTATGAAACATACGTACAGTTTGAATTGGTTCTTCAGGTCTGCCCGTGGCACAATCTATTATAGTGTGGACACCTACTAGTGTAGCTGGTATGGTATCTGGCTTGCTTAAGTCACCCTGCGTGTTGGTCCCCATGCAACTAAGTAAGTAGATAGAAAAAGAAAGCTTAACAAATAAAATTCACATGAAAACATCTTGTCCTAAGGAAACTATTACCTGTGGCATCAAAGTAAGGAAGAGCTTACATGCATAATCTTCCTTTATGATATAAGAAAATAAAACAGTTGACCCATTAGGGAGAAAAAAAAAAGAGAGAAAGAAAGGAACATAACTGACTTTTCTCTTGTCCTGCCATTTGTGATGATATTCTATTTTACATTCATTACATTCCCCAGCCAGCAATTCTTGTGCAACTGAATGTACACATTCTACACACACACACACATGCATATATATATAAACCACAAATGAAATAGTGATGCCATTGATTGACATATTTATAATGGATATAAACGTCATTGTCACCCTTCCCAATAATATGGCACCAGAAACATAACAGCATCAGCTGGAATATCATATCACATATCTAGTCAAGCTTTACTATCACCAGAATATGAGTCTCTGTAAGTGCTAATTACAGCAATTTTGTAGGATCCATGCACTTATGGTTTTTATGAACATTATGCATCAGATAGATCAGACAAACTTATGAAACTGTGCTGAAGTTCTGTTGGTGCTGCAGCTGGCCATTGAACATAATATTGCAGGAGTAGGACAAAAACAAGAATAACTGCAACTTTAAACGTTGCATCCATAAACTCAACCTTTGTTTTTTTTGGGTGACAAGGGTGAGCCCCAACCACCAATTTATTCTGAGAGGATTGCAGCTGCTTAGAAACTTCCCAGTTTCTATCAACCTCAAGGTGCTTGGAGCTTAACTTTCTCTGTCATATGATTGCGTGGGGATGGGAGGGTGGGGGGAATCTACAGTAGACTAAAGTTGTATTAGAATGTCATGTTGCAAAGCAGGTCTGAACTTTAATTCTAAAATACCTCTGCTTCATATGAAGGAATTCAATGTCAAGAAAATGCTTCTCTCATCAGATAAAAGCAGGAATAAAAATCAACACCAAGCTGCTGTCAACAACACGAGAGAACTGATTTGCAAAACTAGCAGTCCTCAGAGAACGAAGGGTTTGGCAAGGAAAATCTTACATTCACTATCGTTGCACCCCAATCTCGAAGGAAGTCAGCAGGAGTTGGCCGAGGTCTTACAAGACATCTGACATCATAGCCCTCGTCTAGTGCCCTCCTAACAACCTGACGTCCCAAAGTTCCAGTGGCCCCAACAACAAGTAGGCTTGTTGCTCTTACAGGAGTCCCAGATGCCATGGCACTTGGTGCAGTTGTCTGAGCATTACATGTTATAGAGGCAGGTCTAACAGGCCTACCTAACCAAAAGAAAATCTGGGATAGTCAATTTAACGACTGCTAGTCTATAAATGTACAAAGGACGACCATAAAAAGTTCCAGACATACAAGATATGCAATCATCAATCAAACAAGCCACAATGCTTCAGGTCAGCATATACAAGAAATCAGCGTACTTCCAAATCAGAGCATTGATATAGAAGCAGAGGAGATCAGCACATCAAACGCCCTCTGGCTCTTGAGTTACAATTCATATGGAATCCGTATGAAGAGTGAATTAGATCATTTAGGTCATGCATATATAAATTACACATAGGAGATAAAAGCAATTGAAAGTTTACAATGGAACTGAGCAAGAATAGATCATTGACCTTTCACAATCATAAAATTCATGAACCACATAAAGGCAAAACAAATTTTAGTTACACGGCATGTCAAATCTTATCGACTCTTCTTATGCACTTAAAACACTTTCTAGCCGTTCACATGGCATCTGGCAAACATATGTTAATCTCGTCCTACGCATCTGCACAGGTAAACTCGCAAACCAAACAATGAGGCTCTTAGCACTAGTGTCATGATTCAGCAATTGGGCATTGAACAACGTATACAACAGAGCATGGCACAATATTAAGTTAGGTCGGCCGGGAGACGAGGCACGGCCATCTGCCATTTTCTCTTGCTTCATCGACAGTCAGTTACGACAAAAGCAAACAAAGAAAGGTCCCCTATAGGTGGTGCCACCGCCAGATTTTAAGAAACAAGAGTTAGTGGGCGTACCTGCGCATCCCGAATTGGAGATGAGGGACTTGAATAGGGCAGATACATTGGAATCAACTTGTCGAATGGAGCGCCCCCAGAAGACGGAAGTGCCGCGCCGGCGGGAGAGAGAGCGGGCAGTCGACAACTGAGGGAGAGGAACACTGCAACTCGACGCCATTAGAGACACAGAGAGAGTGAGAGAGATAGAGAGAGAGAGAGAGAGCGCGCGAGAGATCAAAATCAAGTTTGCTTTTGTGAGCAATCGTCCAACCACGTCGCCCGTTTTCCTTCCCCCAACGGATCAGTTGATTACGTCCACGCTTCGCACTGCCGCTGGATGCCTACATAATCGGGTCAGATTCGGGTGGGGTCAAAATGTTATCAAAAACCGATTCATTTGGATTTGGACTTGGAAGTCAAATTAGATTAGTTGAAAGAGATTCGGATCTAACTAATTTTAAAAAAAATGGATTTTACCAATTTCGAATCTGACCCCACTTGGATCCAATATTTGTCACTGAATCGAACTAATAGCGTTTGGATTTGCTCTATATCCAACCCGAATGGGAACGACGAATGCTATGGAACTCATGTAGGCTACTCTAAAAGAAAGTTGATGTGTTTGCCTTTTCTTTTTAACTATTTTCTCATATATGACGTAAAACGACTTATTTTGCAACAAGATGCCGGACTCAATATTTCTGTACCTAAGCATTTGTTAAGGGTGTGTTTGATTGCCTGGTTAAATAAGTCTAGGGATGTTTTGATTAAGAAAAACATGGAGTGCCGTACTATATTCACACAAACACATGTCTTTTAGCCAACATAACAAAAGTGTGTTCCCGTATCAAGGAACAATGATGTGTGGTTACTGAATGTGTTTACATCATCTTATTTACTACGAAAGTGGTTAATTATGATTGCTACATGTATTTCAAGACACTGAGAATAAATGGTTAAAATATAGCACTGAAATGAACTTAGCGCATTAGAAGAGGAAATATAAGCTACATTGGAAACGATTCAAGATTATACAAGGAATCATTTATTTTCTTAATCAACTTGGGTTGATCGATTTTAAATCCCGCTTTTCACAATATATGTATGATGAAAGAGGCTATACGACAACTTTTTAAGTTTTTAAAAAGTCATAGATAATATTATTTTTTTATTAAGATAATAGCGATGAAGGAAAGTGGGCATTCTGTGGGAAGACACGTGTCACTCACGTGAACGGCCCACAAGTACGAGCGCACGTCCTTCTGGGCCCCGTTGTTGGAAAGCATCGCCTGGCTGACGTGGCAACTGAACCAACCACAAGCCCACAAGCGTAGTCATCAGCCACGTCGGACGCCACTCCCACTCCCTCCCCGCCTTTTTCCGCCTTATCCGCATCTCGTAGCCCACCTGCCTTGCCACGTCATCCTCAACCCGATTGCTCCCTTTCCCTCCCGCCACGTGCCCCCTCTTTCTTGGAGCTGACTCGGATCGACCACCGCCCTCACTTGCGGTCCTCAACCCCGCCACGTGGTCGATCCTTGTCCTCTCATCTCCACGATGAACGGACCTGGAAGCCCCCCCGTTGATGCAGGATAACGCTCCGCCGCGTGTTTGTATTTGTCCTCCTAATTATCGTCGCTAATTCTTTTTGGTTAACCCTTTCGGAAAAAGACTCCGTCGACCAAAGGGGTCGTTCTTTGTTTAGTCTGCTTTCAAATAATCCTCGACATCATGAGATTTTCTGTGATCAGACTGTTTATCCCGACCTCGTTGGGACTCGATGTTTCGGATCTGGATCTATAAGGACTAAAAACTAACCACCCATTTATACTTTTATGTATTTCCTATGAGATGTGGAGCGGTTCAATACAACAAGAATAGTGTTGGGATCGGACGAGAGTAGGAAATCCACCTCCATTAATGGTAACCGTGTTTGTCTTTGTTATTTCTATTTGAATGCTGTATGTATGTTTTGTTTGGCACATCGACGTGCCTTTGTTGGTGTTGTTAGGTCTACAGTGGCGCACTCATGCTCCCTCCTCGTCTCTTGGTCACCACAAAGCGTTCGGGACGCGATGGGCTTGCTAACATAAAGAGTTGCCTGTTTACAATCAATTATGATGCCTAGGAGTTCATGTCTCTCGTTGCATACATACAAGCATGCATGCATGCATTCTAAATTTAAGATATAGTGTCTACATATATATGAGGATATCCTTATCTCAAAAGTTGGATAAGACAACTACAAATGATCATGACCACATTTTTCTTTAATAATATTCAGGATTTTTTGTTCAATGAGGCCTTTAATTGTTCCTTATATGTGGTAAAGAAATAATGCACAACATGTTGGTGCGAGAGAGGCACTCGCCAAAAGGATGATTGCTGCTGCATCTAATAAATGAGACGTACAAGGATTGTGACTCTCAAAGTAACATGATTTTGAACAAGTGGGAGTTGTTGTTTTTTTTTTGTTATTGTTATTTTTATGCTTTTTGTAATTGATTACAATGCTTAATATCTCAATATGCGCTTTTAGTCAGTTACAATTTATATAAAAAAGTTACAACCAAGACATATAAAGCCAAAGTTTATAACAAATATCGAACATTTGATGACCTTAATTTTGATTATAAAGTGGAAATTTTAGAAACAAAATTCCACTTCAATTTGGAATTAGTTCCATAGTTAAAAATGATGTATTTGACGAAATAATAATTAAAATTGTAGAAGTAATGAATTAAAACCATCATGACATGCATGTCTTTAAGGATGAACAGAATAAAAATTCTATATTCATACTTCAGCCTCATAGGCAAAATCATAATTCTAAAATTTTGATTCAAGAATGAATCTATAATTCATAATCTAAGTTCTTTGTTCTATAGAACTCTATAATTCCGGCCTCGTCAGGCGCCCTATTAAAGAACACTAGTGACTGCCTCATATCGCAAGCGATTTTAGTTTGCATTAAGAAAAAACTATAAATTAGAACAACTAAGTGTGATACTTAATAACTGCATAAATCTCCAAATTCCTTCACGACCATATTAATACAACACTTAATTTATTATGAATTTGGTACTGTAAATATATATACATATATTCCCATCGTCTGAAATTTTAAATATTAAATCAAATTAAGATTAGTTTATCGGTATTAGTTTTTCAAGAAATCACATCAAAAAATGAAAAGGCTGCAAGAGAACGATACTGAGAAGCGACTTTAACAAAGGTTAATATGACAGACACATCTAGGTGTCTCTATTATCCTAAGAGCAGGCCATGGAAACTCTGAAACAAACAAAAACAAAATCAGGGAGGAGATTGTGAGAAATTTTACTATTGTGCACATTTGAAAGCTTGGCATATAATAATCCAGGGAAGGCGCTGTCCCGGCAGCGCCTCCATCACGTGCAGGGCCTTCCCCTGTATCTGCGTTCCGTCGCCGTCGATCTTCCCAGCCAACGGACACTTGCTCACTCAGCATCCTTCTACTCTCCTTTTCCTTTTCCCCGCCATCCGTAAACAGTGGGAGGGAAGAAGGCAGCACCGTTGCGGACGGCTCCCTTCTTCGTCCTCTCCTCAACCATCAGATCGGCATTGTCTCCGACGCCTTTATCTGCCGGATACCTAGGGTTTGTCGGTTTTAGTATTTGCCGCATTTAAATGGCGTCGCTAATGGACAGGTAGAGAACTGAGCGGGGGAAATGGAGGCGAGCCGCTGGGGGGCGTTTTATGCGCCTTACGTCGGTCTGAGGCTGAAACCGTTCGGACCGCCGACGGCGTGTTCGTTTGGCCGACGGTTCGTCTGCGTCTCCCTCGACTCGAACCGCTCCGGCTTGGCCGACACCAGCCGGAATAGGAAGGTGAAGCCCGGGAGCGGGGAGGGGGCGGAGGAAGCCGTCGATCGGGGGCTCGAGCGCGGCCCGTGGGAGGGGCCGGCGAAGAAGCGGCCGCGGGAGGCTCGCGTTCGCGCTCTGCAATCTCGGCCCTTCACCGCTGCGAGGTGCTTTGTTTCTATTTGCCTCCTTTTTTTTTTCTCCTACGGTGCTTTGTTTGTCAAGACATTGCATTGTATGTATGGTGTTTCTCGCGAGTTTTCTGGATGCCTGGTAGTTTTTCATTTTTCCTTCTTTACAACTCGATCTTGGTGCAAGGAATTCGACGTTTCGAATTCTTTCCATGGACAGGAAAGGATTCGAAAAGAGTAGCAAGGGAAATGCGGCTTATGTTTGAGTTGAAAAGTTAATATCTTGTCTGCTTTCATCTAAGAATTTAGTGGGTGAACTTGATAAACTCTGCCATCTACGATATGGAAAATGTTGTTCGTATGGTAGGTTCTAAATGCTAGAGTTGGTGCCTGGAAGGATGGTTGGACAGTGAAACAACGGGGTCCTAGCCGAGGTCCTCTGGCTGAAGTGGATTTTCTGGCTATTCGCCGACCAATTAAGAAACAGTGCAGATTGTATGAGAATGCTTAAACATGACAAAATCTATTTGCTTGGGTGTCGAGCACAGCATGGTACATGGCAAAATCTTAAGTATTCAGGTGCGGCGTTCGAGTAGTATCGATTTAGATTGACTGAGTCAAAAACCTTTATTGAATTTAGTGTTCTTGTCTGTGGAAAAAGGAATCGGACGCTATTTCAAAAAGCTTTCGATTGTTGTTTTTTACGGTTGCGTCCGTTGAAATCTGTACTACCTGGCATGACAAGGAACGATCGGTTTCGGATAATTGTAGCTTTTGCTTTATTCAAGTTTTAAACAGTAAAATTCTGGTGTCTGCAAATGTTTTGTGCCCCTCTGTTTCTTCTGCTCTCATTCGTTGGCTTGTTTTACTCTATCTCTTGTTTGATCCTGTCAGATCACTTGCTGCTTCATTCCCTAGATCCAGTTTGAGGTAGGAGAGTGGATTGTTTATTAAGTGAATAATACACGGTTCACTTAAGCCATTAGGATCAAATTTCTTCACTTAAACCATTAGGATCAAATTTCTTTGGCAGGGTTTGTGAACTTCAGAATATACGTCTTCTACCTTGTTATATACTTCAGTTGAAGTATGTTACTTCTAGCACGCTTTTCAGGTCTCTTTGTCACAGGTATGCGATATGAAGTGGTCAACTTCCATTTGAGAACTAAAGGTGTAAAACATGTGAAAGGATACATTATTATAGTTGACTTGAATCAGATAATGAGTGTAGGCATTTCTGATATTGCTGATTAGATCGCAAATGGATGAGAAAGACTCACAAAGTCTGTTGATCCATGCTTCAGGAGTCCCTAGAGCGACTTCAAATAGGCACTGGTACGTGGATATGTTAGGAGAACCCTATATTACTTGGAAAGCATGTACAAATACACATAGACATGTACATGTATATGAATCACCGTTTATCATGCATCTTCCAGCTTGTCCTCTTTCCTGGATAAAGTTTCCCCTATGTTTTTGACCTTTTAATTGTTAAAGTTTTTTCTGATATATTAGTTTCCATGTCCTTTGGAAGTTTTGACCATATTTATCTACTAAATTTGTGAAACTTTTGCATTTATATATATAGCTGTTAAATGCTCTTTCTTTACTTGCAGACCTAGGGATGCCTCCGTGCAAGATCAGTTCTTTCCTCGCTGTAGTCCAAAAAACTTTCCTCCACAATCTCGTGATACTCCACCCAAGAGGGGTTCGGTTCTACACTGAAGTAGCATATTTAGATTCTTGAATGTTGCAAGAGTTCTCCAAATAAAATTTTCAAAATATTATTTTGAGAGTTTGTCATTGACTTTCTGTAATTAGTTTTTGACATTTCCTCTGGTTTATTCTATACGTTAACATGTCTCACTTTTTTTCCTTCATGCTTCGTTATGTTACCCTGTACCATGTCTATGTAGAACAAACTATATTTCTTAGTTTATCTATCTTGTGTATTGGTCTTTTTGACTCATCTTTGCTTTTTAACTGATCTAGTAAGCTTGACGCAGATACTGGCATTGCTAGTGAAAAAGACTGGGGGATCAATTTGCTAAACGAAAATGTAAATGAGTCTGGCACAAATAAAGATGGCAGTACATGGTACCGTGAAAGTGGGGAGGATCTTGGTGAAAATGGATATAGGTGTCGTTGGGCCATCATGGGTGGTCGCAGCCAGGATGGTTCTTCAGAATGGAGAGAAACGGTAAATTGAGCTTTACTTAATTTTTCTTGTGTGGCCATCTGGTGGATCTGGGAGATATTTCTGGAATCATGGGAATATATAATTTTGAAATTCTAAAGCTTCACATTTGTAACTTTTTTTTTTTTACATACATCTCGATCGACATGATTATCTTGGGGTTAGATGAATTTGAATTATAGATAATTTGGCAAAAGTCCACATGGTAAATTGTGCTTATATTCTCATTGGTAATGAGTGAGACTTAGGATCATGGTTATACTAATAAATTATTTGAGGTGAAAATTACTCCCAGAGGAATCCTCTAAAATGAATTGGTCATTTGGCTCTGATCTTTCTTCAAAGGAATATTGAAGGGGAGAAAAAACTAAAAAACAATGAAAAAAATGACAAAAGAAAAGGAAATTTCATTCTATGTTTGATGCTTATGTTGAAGAGTTGGTTTCTCTTAGTTTTACCCATTGTCATAGTAAACACGTTTTATTCTAAAAAGCATGAAAAAAAAACACTAAAAACAGAGCAACAGAAACAAGGGAAAAAATGCATTTTTTCAATGCAAAAATGAAAAACACGTTTTATATATTTTTTTTCCATTTTTTTGCGTTTTTATGCATTCTTTACATTTTTTAGTTACCGGATTTTTATTTTCACATGTTATTTTTAAGATTTTCATTTTTTAATTTTTAAAAACTTGTTGATATTTTTCCAATATTTTCTCGAGAAAAACAACTCTGCCGTATTATACCTGAAAAACCCTCACTGTTTAATACCCCAAAACGATATTTGTGACAAACTTTTAGCTGTACTTCTTAAGTATTGAGTACCTTTAGTTAATGCACTTTTGTCGTTTCATTTTCAGTGGTGGGAGAAAGCTGACTGGACTGGGTACAAAGAACTAGGTAAAAACACTTTTGATGAATAGAAATTTCTTACCTACTGCATCTTGATATCTGAAAAAGTTTGATCTATTTCATCTGTTCAACTTTTTGTCACTATTTCTTCTGTCTGCTGAACCCACTAGCCATGAGCCTGTCTTCCAACCTTTCCTTGTCTTATTTATTTTGTCCTAGGAAATTATTCCTTCTTGAGCTGTTGAGTGATAAATGTGTATCAGAGATATTGATGTCACCTTCTCAAAGTAATTGTTATCTCCAAAACCCTCCTTTTTGGTGTACTATTTGAAATGAACTTCATGGTTGGACTGCAATTGTTTGTCATGGTTCAATTCTTTCATCTATATTGACTTTCTTTTTTCTTTGTGAGCAATTTTGTATTTTTTCAGGAGTGGAGAAATCTGGAAAGAATGCAGAAGGTGATTCATGGTGGGAAACTTGGAAAGAAGTTCTTTATCAAGATGAGTGGAGGTAGATCTGCATCACATTTTTTGTCGTAATGTGGTTCATTCTGAGAATCATAATAATTAAATGTTGTGTAAATGGTGGAAGTATCTGGTCTCTCAATGAAATTTTGTTCTGCCTGTTAAAGTTTTGTATGTTGTCCTTTTTAGCTGAAAATTATTGTCAAAATCTTTTGACTGTCTGTCTCGCTGTCTTTATTGTACAATCATGTTTTTTTCTGATAATGGAACTGCTATTCCAAGTATCCCCTGGTCCCATTATTTATTAACTCAACAAACAGTGTGCTTTATTTTTCTTCAACCAATAATTTTGCCTTGTTCATGGCTAGAAGTCTCCCAGATATCTTTGGGACTGTAGGAAGAATACCATTGTTTATAGACATTGACTACCACAACAAAGTAATCTAGGTGAATGTGATACAGAGATTGTTTTGAATTTTGTCTATTTTATCATGAAGCCTCACTCATAGGATTTATGTCCCTCAATTCAGGGACGCTGGAGACTGTCAACAAATGAGAAAAGGAAAAAAAAGGTATAGATTTAGGATATGAAAATTCGTTACATACTGCCACTATTAGTGGCTTCCGGAACTAACTTATTCTTCTGAGCTTTGAGGAGATCAGGTAGATTTGGACCTCAGATACGTGTCAGTTTTTTTTTTAAATCGAAGTCCTGTGAAATGGTTTCAATTGGATTTCCCAGAGTTTGCTACTTTCTTTTTACCATGTAAGAGGCTCCGTCAATATCTGGCTGGGTGTCTTGATTATCCTATGGGCTCCTGTTGTCTCTCTGACAAATTCCTCTCTCAAGTTTTTCCTGTCCTTTCTATAAATAAGACCCGTAGGGTTTTCCTAAATCATGATTGGCAATGATGTTGAATCGTTGATACATAGAAATTGCATCCTGGTGCTGAAAGTTTCATAGGACATGAATATGTTGTCCAAATTTATTTGAAGTGACACTTCCTTAAGTGTAGACTACTGGCTTAAGACTTGTCATGGATGCATATCCAAAAATGGTAATATTAGTTAGCCGATTGTCTTTGCTTCTTTAATTCATATCTTTATTTTGTTATGTTTTGACATGGGAGCTATTCTTCCTTGGAAGTTGGAACATATATAAGAATATAGCCATTGCTGTTGTCTCCAAATCTTATGAACTGTTATGGTTATTAGAAGGGTTGTCAACTTAAATTTCGTTGTATTGAGGTGGTCTATTGCTTTTGTTTTCAGTAACCTGGCACGGATAGAGAGAAGTGCTCAGAAACAAGCAAAATCAGGAAACGGCGATGCTGGTTGGTATGAGAAATGGTGAGGGCTGGAGATAATGAACTCCAAACTTATCAGAGCTTTCCATGTGCACATTTGTTTTCTGTATCCACATCCCACATTCATAAAATGTGATACTGTTCTTCTTGCCTTTTTCTGACTTTATTAGGTGGGAGAAGTACGATGCAAAAGGTTGGACTGAGAAAGGTGCTCACAAGTATGGTAGATTGAATGATCAGTCATGGTGGGAAAAATGGGGAGAGCAGTATGACGGGACAGGATCTGTATTAAAATGGTTTTCTTCATTTCCTTTTGACCTTCAAGACATTGAAGTGGTCTATATCTTTTCATTTTTTCCCATTTTCTAGATCTTTTGCCTTGGTTGGCAAGTACAAAGTATTTTCTCAGTATAGTGGAAAGAACATGCTTTCACAAAGTTAAGGATTAATGAACTTACATCTGAAAACACAGTAATGTATGAAGACATGCATCCCATTCTGCAAACAGTATGGGCCAATTGCATCTTATGCCCCTTACATGCTATGTAGTTAAAAGCTTGTAGGCAGATCTAGGCGGCAGACTCCACAAAAAGGTTTAGCCTATCCTATTGACAGAAAAGGAGTGGCAGGGAAGAAGAAAAAGAGGAAAAGGGGCAGACTGGGTCACTGGGGGTCTTGAGACTCCTCCACCTCAATCTATATGCTATAAGATAAAAGCAACCAATTAAAATATTAAAAGGGAAGACCTTTTTTGTTTGGCTGCTTGGGTGCCTCAGACTAGGCATCTAGGCTGCTTCCTAGCATCTAGGTGTGCCTTTTACCACAAAGGTCACATATATCGATATGCTCTCATTCTATTGTTTTTCATATGAATTTGTTCTAATAACACTTTTGTGGTTTTTTTCAGTTCAAGTTGGTATTCCAATGTGATTTTTTTAATGTTACATTAACAGTTATTTGCTTATTTGTTGAAATCTCGTTGTGAAACATTAAGACTTCCAGTCTCCATATTGTTTAATTTGAACATTATCTTGTCAGTTGAATGTCTTGTCCTAGTTATTACTGTAGTTGGAGAAATTTTGTTTATTCTGCCTTCTTTTTTTCTTGGTTCTATGTTCTCAGGACCGATAAATGGGCAGAGACTGAACTTGGCACCAAATGGGGAGACAAGTGGGAAGATAAATTTTTTGCTGGCATTGGTGCAAGGCAAGGAGAGACATGGCATGTGTCACCTAGTGGTGATCGTAAGTTTGTTAATTTGTTCATTAGCTTGGTGTTTAGTTTATGCCTCTAGCATATATTGTTTTTAATGCGGCAATATGGAGATTGGTTCGTGAATTTATGGTCAACAAATTCTTTTCCTCCCTGTAATCAGGGTTCATTGGTTGACTTGAAGGGTCACTCATGCTTGTTAGCCGCAAATAAATGTCTCAGCTAAATGAATGCAGACTCTCAGTAAGATTTGTTTCAGTGGAATAAAAAAATCGCTAGGCCTCACTCTGGATTTGGTTTGTTTACACTTTAATGGATGTGGGCAGGATGTTTCTCTCCTTTTTTTCGGTTTGAGTCCACAGGATGCCTGGGTGTAAATTTTTGCTGGCATTGGTGCAAAGCAAGGAGAGACATGGCATGTCTCACCTAGTGGTGATCGTAAGTTTGTTAATTTGTTCATTAGCTTAGTGTTTAGTTTATGCCTCTAGCATATATTGTTTTAAGTGCGGCAATATGAAGGTTGGTGCGTGAATTTATGGTCAACATTTTTTTTCCTCCCTGTAATTAGGGTTCACTGGTTGACTCGAAGGGTCACTCATGCTTGTTAGCCACAAGTAAATGTCTCAGCTAAATGAGTGCAGACTCTCAGTAAGATTTGTTTTAGTGAAATAAAAAAATCGCTAGGCCTCACCCTGGATTTGGTTTGTTTACACTTTAATGAATGTCGGCAGGATGTTTCTCTCTTTTTCTTTCAGTTTGAGTCCACAGGATGCCTGGGTGTTGGTTCCAATGCTAATACAGGTGCCCAATTTCCAAAAAAACCTAGCTTGGTATATAAAAGCAGATAGCCAGATAACTAACTAAATCTATATATCTATACACATGGAGAGAGAGAGAGAGAGAGAGAGAGAGAGAGAGCAACACATGTTATACCTTGTTGAGATTTATGCTTATGTGCAGTTGGAGAAATGTCTCCATGATTTGTGCTGAATTGTGCATAACAACTTTCACGTGGAAGAAAAAGGTTTTGCAATTTTAGCATCAGGTAAATCAGTTTATCACTTAAGACACTGATAGCTGCTCATTTTTAGGATGGTCGAGGACGTGGGGAGAAGAACACTTTGGAACTGGGTATGTGCTCATAGTTTTATATTTCTGAGGAAAAAGTTAAACACCTGTCTCGTCATTGTAACACTTTGAAAATATCTTCTTTCTTCAGGTGGAATTATCTGGATTTTTTATTTACTTTCATGTTACATGCTCTGGTTTCTTACCTAACAGTTAAAATATGTTGTGTGTTTATAATTATCTTATAGTAAGTGTATTTTGCTCTTTCCTTTTTTTAAGATGATTAATAACCTAAAGATTAAGAGAATAAGAACGTTACATGGGGAAAGTTTCTCTTGTACTTTTGACATCCAAAAGCATTAGAAGACCCATATTAACATGTAATGTTGGTTCATAGTGAATGAGCTTGAAAGATTAACACACACACACACACACACACACACACAGAGAGAGAGAGAGAGAGAGAGAGAGAGAGCCCTTCCCAAGTCCTTTGAGAAACACTTCTCTCCCTAAATGGTGTTTCTTCTAAGGCTGGTAAACAAGTTGAAACAAGCGAAGCTGATGGATGCTTGTATATTAGTTTTTTCCATTAAAAAAGCTAAGGGCCTTCTAGTTAAGAAGAAGAACAAGAAAAAGTATCCGGGGTAAGGGAAAATTTCTTCTCTTGGAGGGGGAGTGCTTCCGAGGCTTTTTTCTATCCGCTATACCCCTTTTCAAGGTTTGATTACACTATACAATGAGGAAGCCTAAAAATTTTGGTTTAGACCCCCTCACCTTGCAGAGAAGCCTTCCTCCATGTAATTCGTCTGCTAATTCCTCTATTAGCAGAATTAGGTATTTATTTTTCATCACGACTCTGTTTAATGGTTAATGACATGCAAATTGCAAAACCTCCATCTCCTGTCTTTCTTTGTTGATAAGCAACATCCAAGATGAGAGGGGATGGCTACTAGGTTAGATGATGCCTTCTTCCTGCATTTCAGCCACCAGCTTCTCAATCTCCCTTTTCTTGACCTATGCACATAGATATGTTGTAAGTTGTAACTGAGACAGGATTAGCACTGAGTTCCAAGAAGATTTGATGGTCCAGGTCCCTCCTTATTTTCAGGGCTGCCGAGCTGGGTTCTTGCAGCTGAGTTTCCTAACTGCATTCACTTATGCGGGCCTCCCTTCCTTGTCAAAGCATGTGGACATCACTACAGAGTCTCAAAATCACGTTCTGTGAGGATCTCAACTAGCATACTCTAGCACTATGTTGGCCTCTTTCGTTGGCAGCATATGTAGGTCAATGTCAAGACCTTCTTCCCCTTGAAATCCTACTTACTCCCGAGTACAGTTCTTCCTGGCTCATTGTTTTGCCATACCTTACACCCACATCAAACAACATTTGACTTCTACCGGTACCCCAACATTTTCAAGGTTCCTTCCACGAGGAAGTTATGCTGCGTGTACATTAGGGTCAAATCAGATGTGTATATTATTGGAATACTTGTTGGATACTCAAATTATGAGAAAATTCTCTCTCTCTATCTCTCTCCTGTGGAAAAGGAGGAAGAATGCATTTTCCATAAGGGAGAATATCAATAAACATGTAATTTGAAGTATTTTTCATGATTGGTTGTTAGAGTCGAAGCTGAAAACACAAAGTGATAACTTCAAAGTCTCAGACGATTCATGAAGGGTAAGAAGCACTGCCATTTACCGAAAATTATTCAGGTGAAATATGTAAAATCATGTGAAGCTGTGTTCTGCTGAGGAAAAAAAAAGCTATGGAAAGGGAAGTTCACTATGCTAATTATGTTTTTCCAGAAAATATCTTGATCACTGAAAAGAACATATACAGCATTTATTCATGAAATAAAATATTTGATGTTGTTAGCCTCTCTAACCAGAAAAGGTTAAAAACACCAGAAAGTAAAAATGGCATGAAATGTCTGGCAGATTTATTGCAGTTTTTTATTTTCTAAAGAAACCAGGTTACTTGGGTCTCCAAGTTGGATATGTTCTCCCTTAATATTTTTCTCAGAACGAGATCAGTCACACACCAAGATCCTTTATGGTATACTTGTTCAGTCACAATTGTAACCTGTGTGGAACCCAAATTTCCAGATCGTGCATAGCTTTTTGCATCGTTAAACTAGTAGCTGCATGTCTGGTGTTAGCTGTCAGGGTAACTCTCTTGCACATGTTCATGTTTTGTGCCTGTGACTGGTGAGCAAATAATCAGTACTTGGAGTTTTATATACGTAGAATCATATTGATTAATATGTTAGTTAAATTTCTGTTGGAAAGATTATGACTTATGAGCTTGAAATTTGAATATCTTTGTTCTACCTGGAAACTGCCATACCAAAATCTGTTGCATTGAATTCATTATTTATTCTTTTGCACCCTCATGCAGTGGGAACAGAATATGCAATGCTACCAAGTTACTAACTCATTCTTGTTCAAATTGTCAACGTTACAAATACTATTTACTGTTGCTGCATTGTCCATTTTCTCCCAGGAAAGTGCATAAATATGGTCGGAGTACGACTGGGGAAAGTTGGGACATTGTGGTGGAGGAGGAAACCTATTATGAGTAAGATATACAAGTGGCATACATGTTCAAGCACTAACTATTACTTACTGTTGGTAGTATTTTGTCCTGAAAGCCTCTAATGCATGTTACTGTACGGGCATCTGTTTGAAGGGCTGAACCACATTACGGATGGGCTGACGCAGTGGGGAACTCAACACAGCTGTTGTCTATCCAGCCTCAGGAAAGGCCTCCCGGTGTCTATCCACTCATTGATTTCGGATCATCCACCGCAGCAACTGAGCCACCAAAACAGCCACCTGGATCACCGCCAGCTTCAGACGAAGATTAGTAGTATATATTTCTTTTGTTATTTTTGGAAGATAATACTGAAGGAGTTTTTCAATTGTAGGACACTTTCATTTCATTTAATTGCTCTTAATTCATTCATTCTTTGTGCAGTAAATCTCTTCGCTTTTTTTGGCATGTACGTGCTAGTACCTTTTCATCCAAAGAATTGAAACTTGCATCTTTTTATTTGCTTAGAACACTGGGTCTCCTTTCCTTTATCCGACGTTGCTGTCTGCTTTTCAGATATATGTTGGCCAGGAGGCCTCATGTCAAAGACTCAAAGAGTTAAACCGGATTCTTATTTCTCAGAACAGCCCGAGATGCGTTTATATCAGTAACGATCGGACTGGGGTAGGGTAGATTTGGATACGAATAAAAACAGGTAGCTTCCACTTGCCTACTAAACAACACTAGAAAAAAAAATCTACGAACTTTTATATCTTTATTGAGCGGAGATTACTTTCGTACCTATTGGGTTTTCTGTGAGAACCTCTAAAGAGCTCCGTGAGTTTTGGTGGTTGGTGCATTTCAGTACCATTCTGTGCAATGAGATTGTCAGCTGGTCCGTTGCATCGGAAGATTAACGGTCTACACTATAGATCAGAAGTACTCGTTTTTATTATCTAGCCGGCCATCCGGCGTCAGCTTTCTGATTTCAGAGATCCGTCGTCATCCATGTGGTTTTAGCCACTGGTCGCAAT
This sequence comes from Nymphaea colorata, assembly GCF_008831285.2. NCBI lineage: Eukaryota > Viridiplantae > Streptophyta > Magnoliopsida > Nymphaeales > Nymphaeaceae > Nymphaea > Nymphaea colorata. Next base: position 23,604,354 of record NC_045146.1, read on the forward strand.
GTACTGCCCACCCAATAAGACTGGGCTTGGTCCACCGCTCTGGCCTCTGTTCTCCACTAGCAAAAGTAAACAGGAGAGGGAGAGATGCAGGACAACTTGAAAGGTGGACAAAGAAATATGATCAAATACAACAAATGAAAATGATTAAAGAGAACTTGCCGTGTCAGAATCAGTTCCAAACGTGTCCACATGAAAAGCTTTTTTTTTTTTTCACTTTTTCAAAAATCTAAACATGAACCGACACCTTCACGCGACCAATGTCCCCTAAAGTTATTTTTGCGTCAAATATTCTCTTAAAAACGAAAGGCCGCAGTTTGTTTGCCGATAATTCTTCACAATGAAGTAGCTTTAGAAGTAAAGCCAACAGATTGCGACTTGTCTGGCTGGTTGGTAAGAGTTCGGTCGTTGGTTGGTAAGAGTTCGGTCGTCATTGTACGGGTGCTATTCTTTTGGTGTGACATTTTATTTGACAGGTGTATTAAGAGTCTATATCTAGGTCCTGAAGCAGTTCTGAATGTCTCGAATGACTTTCACTAATATGATCTTGACTTGTTTGGGCTCCCCATAGGGATTCAGCAATATTTATGAGATAGAGCAATATGGTGAAGTAAATAAGTGCCTTGCCTGCTTAATTATGTACGGTTCACCAAATGAGAGTACACTTGGAAGTGATGTTGAAGCAAGCTTCCCTTTTTGAGCATACTCTCAGCCTCTCACATGATGGGTTGTGTGGCTGCTTTGGTTGATGAGAGATATCTTCACATGAGAAGTGGCCCAGTGGGCGTTAAAGGTTCGCTGTCACTCCACCTATAGAAAAATGCATGAACAATTAATTTCTTTCTTATGATAGATTTGGTAAGTTTAAACTGCCGCCAAGATGGCAAACTAGGCTTGTTTGAATCACGTTTAGGGACCGCACGTATTTTTCCCCTCTTCTTTTCTATCGACTAGTTTGATAATGACATTTTCGAAGCATGAGTTCATTAGTTACCAATCTAACAGGAGGCCAATTGCTTGGCCTTTTCTTCCTTTTTATTCCATCAACGTGGGCATGAAGTGCCAATGTTATTTTTTCTAATAAGTCTGTAGCTTCTGTCAAAATTTTGTCCCTTTGTCCTTTGCTTCCCACTCGAGAAAAGAGCCTGTTTGGTTTATTCTTGCGTATAAAATAAGAAAGAAGCGATTACAATGTCATGTAGTGTTTCTTTCTGAATGCTGAGTTTGCAGCACTAGCGAGGTAATCGATGCCACGAACATGTGAGGCCGTTGAGGTTCTGCGATCTACAAAGAAGGGAGATAAGATGTGGCTTCTAATGGAAGAAGATGCCCGAGTTTCTTTCCCACGCATGTTCATTAGATTCAAATTAACAAATTCATGCGTTTGTCGCCTTCCTCCCTGCAACTAAACTGAGTGGCTGTCATGTTGCACGTTTTGAGGGGTTTTGCCTTGTGGGTAGTCGAGAAAAAAGACAAAAGAGAGTCGAGAGAAAAGAATAAAATTAGTTCTGCGTATCCAAATAATTTTTTCTCTAAAAACAATTCCCACTTAGATAGAAAGAGTTTGGCCTAGTGGGAGGGTCTGTAGCTGTCATGTGGCCAGTCGTGGTGCGAACTTTTAAGGGGCATTTTTCTTTGCGCAAACCATTCTACAGATGTTCAACTTGTGCTCTAGAAGATATACACGCAGGTTTGGCTGGCGCTGCTCCCAAGGCTCAAGAGATTTTTAATCTATGTTGAATTTCAAACCAATCCATTAAACTCTTCTAACATTAACTCTGGCAAAGGCATGACCCCAAGACATCAAAAGCAACTCTGAATCTTAAGAAATGAGAGAAGGGGTAAGCTTTGGCTTTCACATACTGTAGGGTTAACCTTCCACTCACCCAAAAACTTCCAAAAGACAGTGAAAATTAGAAAGTTTGGCAAAACAGGGTGAGTTCTTGAAGCGGATTTTGCACTAAGAAGGTGGTGATTAAAAGGCTATATTTTCTCTTTGTACAAAATAGGATAACCAGATGTTGCGAAAGGTTTGCATACTTTAGCTGCACTTTCTTAGTTATCTGTCACCTCCGTCGCTTCCTGCATCCAGAACATGATATTTTGGAAGGCAAGTATATCTTGGAAGTTTGTTTCAATAGGGCAGGCAACCTTCAATGTCGAACTAATGACCCAGTGACTTAGTTGGCATGAATCTATTGGCCTGCTAACTCTTTGGAACGGTCCTTTAGATTTGAATATTGCTTACTTTTTCAGTAACATTTAATTGACCGCTCGCTCCAAATAGGAGGAAGTGTAACGTTTTTTCGAAGTTACAATGAAGACTCACATAACAAAAAAGTATAATTTTTAAAAATAATTTGCTTGTATGCATGTATATTCATACAAGATCGTTTATATGATGCGATTAAGATGATAACGACATGACCACAAAAAATAAACAGTCACCATTTTTCAGCTTGTCACGATTTCAAGATATTTTAAGCTATTAGAATCCTCGAAATGTCAACAGAGTTGTTGCCGGATTGCAGAAAATTGAAGACCGGGCAGGTTGGGGAGTTTGAACCAGCTTACCAGCCCAACTCTGTACAGGCAATTCTGTAAATGTGGAACATAACTGCAGCGCTGAAAGGTCAGCCTTATCCGTTATAGATGTGCAAGGGGATTTGAACATCCTAAATATAGCTCCTCGAAGGCTCGAACTACCATTTTCAAAGCATGTGGGCGAGTAAACCTAAAACTGTGCACACTTTACATAATGCATTTAAAACCCGTTTAGAACAGATTAAGGTTTATAACCATTTAAAACGCATTAAAGTTTTCTTCTGTTAGATAGAACTGGCGTTACAGAGATAGTCACTGCAACAATTTGCATGAAATTTTGCTGCTATTACACAAACTCTGAATGAATGACCAAGGGTATTTTGGAACTTAAACAGAGAAGGGACAAAGAAGACGGATGCATACGTTTTTAATATGTATAATACGCTAACAAAATACAATAAGATACAGTAGAGAGAGTCTCTCCTTGTAATAAATTCCATCTTCCCGAGAGGACTTGTCCAGCACTTAGTCATCTCACGCCCATTCACTTTTCATATATATAATACGCCAATAAAATACAATAGATACGGTAGAGAGAGAGAAAGCGAGAGAGAATCTCTCCATTAATAAATTCCGTCTTCCCGAGAGGGCCTTGTCCAGCACATAGTCATCCCTCACGCCCCTCCTTTGGGCCTATGTACCATCTCTCCAGAAGCTGAGTTCTGTAGAAACTTGAAACGGGGAGAGCGGGCTTGGGGGGGAGGGGGAGATGAGACTCGGTAGATCTTGGAGCTGCCGCCATTGAAGATGGCGCTCTTCTCGTCGCAGAGAAGACGCTCGCCGTCGACGTCGTCATGGCGGATTACGCTCCCTTCGCCACTCGTCTGGCTCTCCTTTCTCATCCTTTTTGTCCTATTCTCTCTCCTATGTTTCTCCCTCATCGATCTCGATGTTTTCTTACGACCCCCACATCCTGTTAGTAAGGTATTTTCACCACCCATCTTTTTTCTTCTTGTTCTTCTCTTCCGCTTCCATCCCATGATTCTTGTTCTGTTGCTGGTGGGAAGGTCCGGAGAAAAATAGAGCTAGAACCCAAGATTCCAAGCATATTGGACCGTGAGGAAACAGTCTTCCGTGTTCCTGTAAGAACTATGGTCCCTATCTTTATTGTTCCGTTGGATTTGCTATGGCGGTAGTCGTTCTAAGGCTAGATTTTGGGTTTGTCGGTGGCTCTAATGCAGAATGGTGGACGCTCGAACACGTCGAATAGGCTCTGGAGATCAAAGAGAGCAAGTCTCTTCTATGGTTGTAGCAATTCCAGCAATAAGTTCGCAAGTATGATTTCATTTTATATTCGTAACTGTGTTTTGTCCTTTCATATCTTCTCGTCTCCTTCACCATACCCTTCACATTAGATGCTTTTGCTTTATGGTTCTAGATCCGGTAATTTTGATTTTCTAGATCTCCAAAGTTTTCCCATACACAGCATGAATACTAATCTCAACCAGGCAAAGGTGGTAGGTCATGCATTTATGGCACGACGAAGAAGGAGATGGAACATGGACTTAATGATGCTGAAATGTGTTATTAGAAAAAATGGAGTTGATCTTGGAGAATTTAAATCGAAAAAGTTTGTGTGTGGAACTTATGTCCTAGACATTGTGGGGACAAATCGTTGAGAATCTGCTCCATGCAATTCAAGAGGCACTTAACATTGTGCTGTTTGCTGTCCTAGTGAACAAATGATTAGCTGCACACTGCAGTTGGAAGGCGAAGGATGGTTTGGCCAATATTGGACTCCCAGAGATGAAAGGAGCGTCTGAGAAAGTAAACTAGGAGAATGGGGAACATTACGGTGTCAGAAGCTAGATGGAGGAAATGTAAAGCATGTGGGCAGTGCCATCTAAGGCCTTTGGAGTTCAAATAGGTTTGCCAACAACATTCCATGACAAAATGGCATAGAGTGTAGGTCAATAGAATAGTTTCTTCAGGAAAAGGAAAGGATGCAGGGGGTGTTGATGTGCACATATTCGTTTATATTTTTATTTTCACTTATAGGTTTGCAGTCTCCTCAAGGAACAGCAGCATCCTGAAAGTAGAACTTGGTTTGAAATTTATGTTATCTGAGACATTGAATTCTGATATTGATTTATCTTAGTCAAAGACTGAGGTCAATTCATCCTGGGAGTAGAGATGGGTACCAAGAAATTTATTTATTTATTTTTACCAAGTAACATGTGGGAATTAACATTATTGATCAATGACAAGTGCATAAATAGTTAATGGTAAGTGCACATTTAAGAGGTCCGTAGGCACTGTCGGGGAAATGGTAGCTGCATAGAGTTTATGGCTTTATGCATTTGAAAACATGTGTGCTGCCGATTCCTGTATTTTACACCTACCCGTGTTAATTACTAAATCCAGTTCTCAACGCAAGTACAAAGGCAAGCAATCTTCCAGAATACTCAAACCACCTTATTAATGCCCCTCCCAAGCAGCAATCACTGATGTTGATTGACCAATCTTGTTCACAGAAAACATCTTACCGTACATCTTTTCTCATCACTATGCACAGGAAAGAATTACAAAACATAGTGTATACAGGTAGTGATAAAACAAGGGCAACCAAAGGCTGGACAAGAAGTTCCTGGCTAACAGATTAGGACGTGGATCATCTCCATGCTGTCTGATTGGTATCAGCACGAGGGGTTAACAGCAGGGAAATAACATTCTCTTTTAGGTTGGGGTGAACTAAATTTGCATCTGGGCAGCAAATAGAGAAAAGTAAGAAACAAGGTTGAATACCTTCCGCTGGTCCTGTCTTTCCTTTTGTTTAAAGCTACCAACCTTGCTTACTACCAAAAATGACCACTTTCTAGAAGTGACTTCTATGTACTGCAAGCAACTCTCCAGAGTTCTCGCTAATTTTAAGAAGTTCTAGATTTGAATCTGAGGATCCTGGAAATAAAAGAGTTTGTGTTGTCTTTCAACTGCAAACACAAATCTGTGTTCACTTCCTAGTCGTAAGGCTACTTTTGCCACCACAACTAGAGGACCTATGTCTGGCCGTGGATCGGGCTTGATTCATGATCTCATTATGCACAAATTTCCTGTTTTTGCTTCTCATAACCTCTGATATTTGGCTATATAGTCAAAATTGTGCTTAGGAACTGACTAGCAACCTAAATGGCTAGGCACATCACATAGGTGCCTCGAACAACGAAACTTATTAATGCTAAAAATCTAATTCCTTTGTTTGTTTGAGGTGAAGGAATTTCAGAACCTTCATTTCCCCCTCTTTTTCTCTTTTTCCTTCTTCCTTCTTTCTTCTTTTCCCCACATTTTCTGTGGAATATGACTAACTAGGCTCCTGCCTAGGCTTTTTTCGGGTCTTCTCCATTGTCTTTCCTAGCATTTAAATTGCATAGATATTTAGAAACTGGACTATGGAAGAGGACCAGATGGCATTCTTCATCCCTTTCACCATCCATTCATGGAGATCTTGCATGACACTACTCCTAATGGGCGAAATTCTCCAAACCCCTGTAGGTAGTATTCAGCCCCAGCATTTCTTGACCCATCTAAATTTGAAGCTGCCTTTTTCTGAACCGTATAAGCTCCTCGTGAGAATCTCCTCTGAGGTTTCCTTTTACAGTGAACTAGCTCATTAAAATTTTCAAGTCATTTGCTGCATCAGAACTCTCAAAAGATAGGTGATTTTGCACATCACAATTAGATCTATAAAGCATGCATCAGTTAGCCAATGAAACTCACAACATCTTTAGTCCATCCATTGTGAATACGTGCACTTTCATGCAATTCATGAACACCATCACAGCCTTGGTTGATAGAGCTGCTGCATATCCTCTTTCCTGATTCCTCTTTACTTAGACAATTATGAATTTATTGCCCATCCATAAACCTGTCTATTACCAGATAGAGCCTTTTCACAGCCAGAAAATTCATTGTCTGTTGTGGTGGAGATGGATGGCGATAAGAATTCTCAGCCTGTTCCACTAAATTAGATGTTAAATTTAGAATATGTTTTCCTGGAAATAAGTTCTTGAGTATTGAGACCATTCATGTATTGGATATTAAAGTCTAAAAAGCTGATGAGCTTTGGTGTAAAGATTTCAATTTGGACAGAATTCATTGCACAGATGTCTAAATCTTTCATCAGTATTTTCTTGCATATCTCTGCAGCCCTTTGCAACATACTGAGTCTGGTTATTGCTATTTGCTACCAAGGTCTATAAATGGTTCTTCAAATACTAGGGTTAATGAATGTCATGGAGAGAGCAAGCAACACATAGAGGTGAAATTAGATGTGCTGTAAACAGTTTTTTGTGCTTAAGAGTCAAGGTGATGAATCTGAATGATCCTTACGGAAAGGGAGATCAAGGAACTTCCATGCAAAACTGATATGGTGGTTGCTGAGAGAAGTAATAGGCTTATTTGTTTGTCAGAGGAGATGAATGTTAGCAACATGATCTAGGCTAAGAGATGCCAAAATTCCTAGTTTGTTTCTTTATATTTGCTCAGACCCTAACTTTGCTGCTTGTGTAAGATGTAGTTTGTTCACTGGCTTGTTTAAGTTACTGTGATGAACTTGTTCCGATATGGCCAACCATTAGACTGAGACACCTCACCAAATATACCTCCATCTTCTGCTATTTCAAAGAATCAAGTGGCCTTAACTTCACTACCCAAACCAAGTACCCATCAAGGTACTGAAAAACCCAGAGTCACAATGTACCTACATGGTTTGGCGGATCCCAACAAGCCCTCTAGCAGTTTCGTTCGACAAAAGGCTAAGGAACCAAGAACCCCCTCATAAGTCCCTCAAAGATTCCTTACTGTAATAGATGGTATCACCTTATCAGTCTTCATCCAATTTAGAGGCTGCATAGTGCTGGAGCAAGAGGCTGTGTTACATCTGTATGAGATTGACTATGCAGGGAAATTTTCTTATGTGTACTAACACACATCCACTTACATACTTTTCAAGTTAAGACTTAGAACTTTAATTGGCAGTGGTTCTGTTCAGGCGTACCTGATAAGTACTGAACTTCATTTGAGACAGGCTGTAAAAGTGTAAGACATATAGATATAGGCATAGGGGAGACGTGTACAAAACTATACATGTTTTCTGACATATTCTTTGGTCATGGAAGCACCCATACGCAGTTGAGGTCAGTATCTCAGCGCCCTAGAATACCAAAAGAATGGTGAATATAGAAATCTTATAGCACCATTATTGGATCGGCATCTGGGTTTTATCTACCAAGTCAGGTGCTTGACTTCACCGTATGATCTTTGCAGGCTGCCCCTTGCTTTGCCTCTTTTTTTTTCCACTGTGATCATAAGGATTTTTTTCAATTAATTCAAATGAATCCTATGCAAACTGCCTTTCTTTTTCTACGTAATTGTTCCCAAAAAGTTTCTTGAATTAATTTTAACAAATGCACATATTAGTGTTTTGACAGTTTCGTTTGATTACCTCTTCTGGAAAACTGAAGATTTTATTCCATTTTGTTATCCTCATAAATGCAGATGTTTTCTTTTGTATAACAATATGTTTTATTGTTAAGCAGTGCTCTAAGAAGCTATTTAGGTAAGAGATTCTTGATGTGCTCTTGTTCTTGCTATAACCTTGGAATTAATAAAATATTGACTGAAAGGGATTGAATTTTGTTATGCCTTTTAAATTACCCTTTTTTGCCCCTCATTGTATGTTAGCTGCTAATGCGTTGGATAATTACTTAGCAACATTCAGTTATTTTTTTTGGCTTTATCATTTTTGTAGTCATTTCACTTGTGCACATTTCTTCATGTTTGGCGTTCTTATTTGTCATGTGAAATTGCATGTTGGACATGCAGGAGCTGAAGTCAATACCCAACCAAACAGATATTTAATGATTGCAACCAGTGGAGGGTTAAATCAGCAGAGAACTGGTGTATGTTTTCTTGCCAATTTTTCTATTGTGCTTGACCTTACACTGATTCCTAGTTTGAACATTTCTAATTATGTGGAGATTTTCAAATTCCAAACATGGTTGCAAACTTTGGGAGTTAAATAGTGGCTTGCATGAGTTGTCTCATATCAAATGAGTCAGAAAAACAAATTAACTTGTTTAAAGTGAGATAGGCAAGGTATTGTCTTGGCCCAAGTCATATGAATTTTTCGGGGACTTGTCTTCATTCCTTTCCTTTTTTCATAATAATGAAACACTCATGTGCTTTTTGAATGTTTTAGCTTATCAAGTATATTGTTTACCTTTTTATGAAATTAAATAGAAACAGTGATTTACGTTGGTCAGCAGGTTAGACTATAGCGAATCTGGTATTGGAGTCCCAAATATGTAAATTATGGTTTCAAATGCTTACTATCTTGAATTTTGATGATAGTTTCACTGACATTTACGCAAAAAAGTACATTGCATTATGTAATGTAACATAACCATGAGGAACAATACTTACTTTCTGGGGTGTAACCGTGCCATGTTGAGTGTACTTAAGATATGCTTCTGTATCATAAGTTACATGCAATGCTAAGTGTTTCTTGTTCTACAAAATGACAAAAAAATCCTTTTTGTTTTTGGAACCTAAAGTTACATGACTTTCTTAAGGCTGAATATTAAGTTCATCATGAAAGACATACTCACACAATTAAAGTAATTCAAAAAATTTCATGTGTTCATGATTTTCTATGTAAGAGTTTATGTTTGTCCTGTTTAAGCTTTATGGCCATTAAGTTATTTCAACTTTCAAGACTCCAAGAAGGAAGTCATACAAAATGAGAACTTATTTATTTTGATTCCCATTTAAGTACGAGAGTAATTTAAATAGTCAATTTTAATTATTTCTAATAAATTATGCATGTAAAGTGCTTGCTATTTTGTTATTTTTATGCAATTCCTGTTTCTTCACAGGTTTTTCTCCTATTTTCTTGGGATCTTGTTTTCTTTTCGTATTTGTTCTGTTTTTAATTTTTCTGTTAAAAATTTGAAGACCTTGCCATCTCTACAACGAAATGCATTAACATATATGACAAATAAATTTCACTATGAAGTATGAACTGAGGAGATGGAGTGCCAATGCTTTTGTTTTTCAACCTGTAAGGAGATTATAAAAAAATTGAGCTGTGTACTTTGTTCATATGTGTGGGGTATATGTCAAGGTGGAGACATTCTTAAAATAGTTTCTGCGCATGTTCAGCAATACATACATACATACACACACAATACATACATATATACATATGTACATATATATATACACACACACACAGACATACACAGGCATATATGCAAAAACTTATCTTTTGTCTTCATTCATGTGTTCAGACTTCAGAGTGACCTAAGGAGTAATGCCCTATCTCCTTTCGGGGCTCGATTTCGTGAGTCCATACTTCTACTACGTTCAGATGGTTCATAGCCTTACTGTAACAATTATTCCATATTATCACTGCTGTGGGGAAAAGGCATCAAAGCTTATGATAACTCACTTCACTTTGGCTTTATTCATGAGCAACTTTGAATCATCATATTGATCGTTTGTTTGAGGATCGCAACTTCAAGTGCTTAAGGACTAAGGTCACGTCGCATCAGAGCAAGAACAGCTTAAGCATCAAACCAAAACTAATGCTATTCAAGATGTTATTAATCTCTATTTCCTGGAGCTACATCCAGTCTTATGTCCTCACGTGCTAATTGCCTATGAACTGTTTAAAGTTGCTGTGGACATTGGTATATAATAAGTGAAATAAGGTGCCAACATGAACTGATTGCTATTGTTTCACTTCATAAATGGAATTTGAAATATCTATCTGCAATACAATAGTGCTGGTCCACTGTGACAATACTATCAGCATCCGTTGATGTTAAGTCATACTAAAGATATTAATCTGCAGATAACTGATGCTGTTGTTGCTGCTCGAATTCTTAATGCTACTCTTGTGGTTCCTAAGCTGGACCAAAAGTCATTCTGGAAGGATGCTAGGTTTGTCTTCACCTTTATTGTCTATGGAGTCTGGATTAGCTAATTTGCCACTGTTTCAATTTGAGGAATAAAGGAATAAACTAATACCTGTTATTCCTTTCAATTTTTCAGCAATTTCAGCGACATATTTGATGTTGATTGGTTTATATCTTACCTTGCAAAAGATGTTACAATCATCAAACAGCTCCCCAAGAAAATCAGAAGGTCCAAGGGGAATCCATATACAATGCGTGTTCCGAGAAAATGCACACCGCGATGTTATCAGAGCCGTGTGTTGCCTGTGCTTCTGAAAAAACATGTAAACTTTCTTCTTAATTATTTACTTTAGATTGCTGATGCTGTGTCCACTTGTAATTCAATCATTCCTCCACTAATATGATAACACTGATATGAAGGGTTTTTGGTCTTTATCTGTGCACATTCTCCCTTGCAGTCATTTTACAATGCTTGTTTTTCAATCATTTTTAGAAGGTTTTTGTTTGCAGGAAGATCCCTTTTTCTTTTATATCATTGTGAATTCTGATGACTTTAGAGCCTCGTGTCAAACTTGCTTAATTGTTCATTTTGTACATTTTGGTTTATTATGGTTACTAGTGGCTGCAGTTAGTTATTGCTAATGCAAACACCTTCCCCCACCCAAAAAAAAGCAAAGGGTTCTTTTTGGACATTGCATGCTGACTTTTGCTTTTTTGCTTAATACAGGTAGTTGAGCTCACCAAGTTTGATTTCAGGCTTGCAAATAAATTAGATACGGATCTGCAAAAGTTGAGATGTAGAGCCAATTACCATGGATTGCGGTTCCCAAAGTCCATAACCTGGATGGGGCAGAGACTAGTCCACAGAATGAAGGAGAAAAGTGGCCATTTTGTTGCTCTTCATCTCAGGTAAATATCTAGTCATGTGAAGTTTTCAACTTTTGTTGGTTGTCAAGGACAGGGAGGTCTTCCAATGCGATGTCTGTAACTAATTTTCTGGTAGAAGATATGGTTGATGATAGTGTTCCTAAAAAACACTTGATTAATGTCCTAAATTGTAACCCATGAAAATGACAGGTTTGAGCCAGACATGCTTGCATTTTCAGGATGCGACTATGGTGGCGGTGAAAAAGAAAAAAGAGAACTTGGTGCAATACGCAAAAGGTGGAAAACTTTACATGTAAGCTCACAAACTTGATGTGATAAATAGTGTGAGGAGCTTCTCTTGTTTTAAGTTGTTTGAGATGTACATTTGCAGAAGAACAACCCTGAGAAGGAAAGACGGCATGGAAAGTGTCCTTTGACTCCCGAAGAAGTGGGTCTGATGCTGAGGGCATTGGGTTTTGGCAGGGATGTATTTCTCTATGTGGCATCCGGGGAAGTATATGGTGGAGAAGAGACATTAGCCCCACTTAAAAAGCTCTTTCCAAATTTTTACTCAAAGGAATCTTTAGCCACGAAAGAGGAATTGGCACCTTTCTCTTCATTTTCATCTCGAATGGCTGCACTTGATTACATTGTCTGCGATGAAAGTGATGTGTTTGTGACAAATAACAATGGCAACATGGCGAAGATGCTGGCTGGACGAAGGTATGGTTGTGATGGTGAAGATAATTGCAGTGTTGTAATTGCTTTATCTTTTGGTTCATCACCTCTTATTTCTTTTGTTGGTTCTGATGTTTTAGGAGGTATTTTGGACACAAACGCACGATAAGACCAAATGGGAAAAAGCTGTATTCTCTGTTCCTCAACCGTGCAAACATGAGTTGGGAAGCATTTGCATCTAAGGTCCGGACAAGCCAGAAAGGATTCATGGGAGAACCAAAAGAGATGAGACCCGGAAGGGGTGAATTTCATGAGAATCCTTCAACTTGTATCTGTGAACTTACAGAAGCCGAGGCTAGGGACAAAAAGAGTCTTGCAAATAAGCCTAGTCGAAAGATTGGACAGGGGGAGAGCAGCAAAGAAGCTGAACCTGTTGAAGATGATTCAAGTGATCTTGAACCTGACCTTTCTGAATCGGACTATGTGGAGGATGGATTGCTTTCTCAACGGCAGTTGAACGAAACTGATGCCGATTATAGTCCATTTTTCCAGTCAGAAGAGACTGAGTTGGAGGATATGCTGTCGGATTAGCAAATGATACTCTCCCCCTCCAGGGCTTTTTTGTAGTTATTGATTCTTTCATCATTTATTTTTCGTATTTTGGGGTTCTTTATTACAGCTTTATTACTGTTTCAGGGGGTATTTTTCCTGTAAGTAGGCTTCTGGAACAGTTGTATAGTTTATTTCTTTTTAAGAAAGTCCCCGAGGAAATGAAAATATAGTTTCAGCTGCTACCAAGTCCATGTATTGGTAGGAAGCTTGCACACGAGCCTGCACGCCCAATAATTCTACATAAAATTATAGTGCAAAAAATCTATCTGGTCTTGATACCAGATACTTGCAACGATTCCAATTCCACGTCGACCTTCCTGTCTTCTCCTCAGCCTTCGATTAGCATAAACCTCATGGTGAATGAGAAAGACGGATTCCTCTTCAACGTCCGTCTACGATCAATCCGGGGAGTCTTTTTGCAGGCTTAAGTTTACTTATTTTTGTAGCAAATGGGCTAAAACCAGGTGCAATTCATGGAGCGTGTTGGGTAATTTAGGAGTGACTGAGACTGAGAGGCTAAGTGGGTGTTTGAGAAGAACATTCGTGTTGTCCGAACACATGTTTATGGAATGCATGTTTCAAAGACATCGTGTTCTTGTGTTTAGAAATCATCGTATCATTCTTGATGCCGTTCTTCAATAATCAAACACTAAATATAATCACAATATGTTTCCTGGAATAAAGTATACTGTTCTTCGTACATGTGTTAGTATGTTGTTTAAAAACGCAATGTTATTGCTATCAAATGCTCCCTGTGTTAGTGACAAATTTAATTTTAATAACTAATTTGAAATATTAACAAGGGAAATGTCGGAATAATGTAATCTTGTGGATAGTTTTTTTGTTTTTCTTCATGCTGCAACTTAGCCGCGTGACGCAAGCCAAGGACTAGGAATAGTTAAAATTTAGCACTTTGTTCTCGAGACTGTCAAGACAATAATAATATCATAACTGCTTATAACCTATGTCACAAGTACACTTCACCTTATGCTGTTTATTGCCCATTTAGATTATTTGAAAAAAAAAATGACACTGATAGGGGCAATGTCATGCCTTTTTGATCGTGTCCTTTGCATGTGAATTAAAGCCAACTAGCGGTCAAGGCCCGTCTTTAAGTTAATTTTCGGGTATTAAAATGATAAAAATATGCTTTTCATTGTCTGGGAATTAAACTATTCTCCTTATAACATTGCATGTAACAATAGGATTTTACAATTTACAAAATTTCAGAAATCGTAGACATAGATTTTTGATTTTTATGAAAACTTAGATATTAGTTTTTTGAATTTTATGAAAACTTAGTTCTAAAAAAGTATTAAATTAAAAAAGTCTAAAAGCTTTCAAAATTTTAAAAATAGATGCAAACTTAATATAGTCATTCTTTGCGGAGGAAAGATGCAGATGGTTAGACGTGGTGTTGAAAATAGGGGGGGGATAAGATTTTGAGATTTTAGTTATTTTAATTATATCCAATTTGACTTTAGGCTCTGTAAATCCGAACCATTTTTTTCTCTGCATGAGATTTCCAGCAAAGTTCAGAAAAAATCATCTCGTGCCTCCTCAGGGAGCGTATGTGTCTCAAAACCAAACATGATTGCTTGGCCGAGCGATCGGCCATACCCAGGGCTCATGATGGTTCCTTGGTGGTGGCATGGTTTACTCGGTGCACGCAATCCTTTCACCTCACTCTCTCTCCCTCTCTTATGCTATCTTCTTGGGAACCAAGGAGGGGCGGCTCTTGGGCATTTTAACCTGACGTCCATGGCCGTTGCATCTTGGGGGTTAGCGTCTATCGTTCCTGAAGATCTCCTGCTGTGTTAACTACCACCAATTTGCAAGAGGCATCATTCTTGCTGCTGGGCTATTCACTAAATGGCTCACTTCGCCCAGCACTTCATCTTCAGGCCTCTGACTGTTAATCGCCATCCCTGCTTCTGGTCTTCATCTTCTTCTTCCGAATTTGTTTGCTTCCGTAGGTTGAAATACTGGAGGGGTTTGGGAATACCACAGAAGGACGGTAGGATACGGTTGGTGGCCCGGGCGGAAGCTACTCCTAATGAGTCGTCACCAAAAGATACCAATCCTCCCAATGGGAACATGGTACTTTCTCTCTCTCTCTCTCTCTCTCTCTCTCTCTCTCTCTCTCTCTCTCTGTGTGTGTCGCATTCATGGTTAAAAGATGGGCTTTGTAGTGGACGCAGCCTCAAGTTCGCTTGATTCTTATGTGATTGTTTGCTGAACGATTAGTGGTTAGATGGGTGTGAGTCATAAACTACGTTTGCTGAACGATTCTTGGACTATCTATCAGCCAGGTATGGTTTTTGGGAGGTGCCATGGTAAAAGATGTCTAGATTAATTTTCTCTTTGTACTTTCTTTTCTTTTTCTCTTTTTATGTCATTGCGAGGAGAAAATTCCAAACATCTCTGAGAAGTTATGGATGTGGAGGTAGGAACAGTTTGTTGAATGAATTGGTATTCATTTCTATATGTCAGGTATCGATTGGACCTGAAGGAAGCTTGAAGACGATTCTCGGAAGAATGGACGTTAGGCGCTGCATTGTGTGTGTATGAGACCAAGATAAAAAAAAAAACTTGACATTCTTTGAGCGAAATGCAAGTCGGGTTACAGGCGTTTAGTCAAAAGCACTACATAGGGCCTCTGCAGCAGGTGAACAGAGAGGTCTGTAAAAGGCTTGTAGGTGCATAGGTAGACAAGTTAACTTAGTTGGGTCCTGAAAAAGGATGAAAAGTTCAGATTAGCTTAAAAATTTAAAATAACCAAAGACGCATAATAAGTTGTTGATTATGTGAATCCTGATGTTAAGCAACGAGGCTCAACATTCCCGCAAAAATAAGCAAGACAAGTTCCGCTTGTTAGAGCAGCACGGATTTTGCGCAGTCGTTTGGTCGTGCGCACCTGAGTGGAACTTGAGGCTGACTTACTCAAAGAGGTTTTTTTTTGCTATGATTTCTATCTTATTACAAAATGGGAGTTTGACAAATTGGCAACTATCCTCTTACAATTTGGGAGTTTATATTGGAAGAGAGGACATCTCACTGGCTCATTGGCATGAGAGGTGGTTGTTGTTGGGACACGTAGGTAAGAGTCTATATGGAAACCTAACAAGCTTGAAACGTAACCTTGTCCCTCTATATTGAAGGTTGTGAGTTTTTCTTTCATACTTTAATTGTTTGTATAATCTTTCTGATTGTTCACATCCACAATATAAATTGCTGAAAAATTATTCTGTTTGATTTCTTCTTGCACTTGTACTTTTACAGTTTACACTCGTTCCTTTTCATTGTGTTTAGCTTGTCATCATAAGACAGATTCTCTGCACCTGCACACTGGATATTCCCACATAATATGCTCCACTTGTTTGATATTTAGAGACCTAAAGTTTTCCTTTCCGTTTCTTCAATCAGCCAAAGAGCCGAAGGGATATCCTGTTGGAATATGTTAAAAACGTGCAGCCAGAATTTATGGAGTTATTTGCAAAAAGAGCATCTCGTCAGGTAACATTCTTTACCTTCTAGATCTGGGTTTATTTACTCATTTTCTCTTGTAAGGATGCAAGTTTTGAGCCACTTGGGCTTTGGCTGCTAGAAAAACCGTCAGAATTTAAATCTCATGGCCACCATCCTCTGCACAAGCCAAACCAAACATAGGACTTGGGAGCAGGGGTTCTAGGCCATGGAGTTTTACACCGTTCATTTGTGACTAATTCATTTCCCAGGTGTGGTTTCCTCATGTTAGAAACAAAGAATGGACAAATTATTCAAGTTCAACCTTATCAATCAGCCATACAGGCTCATCAAAATTCTTATATAAATAGTTACATGCTTAATGCAGTGTTGTATTATTTCTGCTGGTATTAAGAAAATTTAGTTGTCTGCTGAAGGTTGTTGAGGCAATGCGCCAGACAGTGACAAATATGATTGGAAGTCTCCCTCCTCAGTTTTTTGCTGTCACTGTGACCACTGTAAATATGCTAAACTCTTTTTGGTTTATGCGTTTTCTTTGTTATTTCTATGATGCTAAGCGTATGATTTCAAATCAGGTTGCAGAAAATCTTGCACAGCTCATGTACAGTGTTATGATGACGGGATACATGTTCAGGAATGCACAGTACCGTTTGGAACTCCAGCAGAGTCTAGAGCAAGTTGCCCTTCCAGAAGTTCAGTCAAAGAAGGTGGGCATGCTTTCAAAATGTACTTGACTTCTTGTGGGGGACTTTGTACACCAACTGTTTGTAATTTGTACAACATGGTTGCTTCTGTTACATGAGGATTTAAACTCTAATCAAGTTGACATGTGCACGTTAAATGTATTTTTGTTATGGATGACTTTGAATTTTGGGTGATGACGTTCTGTGTTGGGGACAGAGCCTTTCCATCATTCCATGTATGCATTTGCAAGATTTACTTTGGAAAGATGAGCAGATTATCAAGATTTTTTGGTTGATGATAATTGCAGGCTTGACAATGCTTATTTTATTTCCTTTTGGGCTGTTAGAATATGTTGTTATGGGAACCGGGTCCATATCTGGACCCGGTTCTATGGGGCGCGGGTACCGAGGCGGGCTCGGTACCCTAGGCGGCTTCTCCTCTCTCCCTCTTTATATTGTCACTTGTGTTTAGTGTTGAAGCAGTGAAATATAATTTTCTCTCTCCTAGGGTTGCGGTGAGCCCCTAGGTCAGAGCCTCCCCGTGGTTTTTCACCTCTTTCTGAGGTTTTCCACGTAGATTGTGTGTTTGTTCTCCACTCTCTCTCTCTGTGGTTCGTGTTTCTACATGGTATCAGAGCCAGGTTAGTTGGAGAAGCGTTTTTTCCGAGGATCGTCAAGTTTTTTCGTTGCCCGACGCCGTTGAAGTTCCGGCGCCGCTGCTGCCCGTTTGACGTCGCCCTGCTCTGCCGCCGCTGTCCTTTGTTCCGCCGCCGCCGTCCTCTGTTCCGGCGCCGCTGCTGCACTTGTGACGTCGCCCTGTTCCGCCGCCGCCGTCCTCTGTTCCGCCGTCCTCTGTTGCGCCTCCGCGGTCCTCCGTTCGGCCCGTTCTTTGTTTCTGCCACCGTGGGTGGCCTCTGTGTTGCGCCGTCGCCTGCTTTCCGTTGCCGCTGCCTCATTCCCGCCGCCGTCGCCGCTGCCTCCTTCCCGTCGCCGTTGCCTCATTCCCGCTGCTGTGCCTCTTGTTGCTGTGTGCTTGTTTGTGATGGCAGAAGCGATGGGGACTCAAAAAGATGCTGTTCTTGACACGGGCAGCGCCTCCAAGACTGAGAACGTGCCGCTCCAGGTCACCTCCATCCGTCTGACCAAGGACAATTACCTATCTTGGTCTGCCGCTCTCGAGATTGGGATTACTAGCCGTGGGCGTCTCTCTTACATCACTGGCGACAAACCTGCGCCCATCAAATCTGATCCTCAATGGGCAACGTGGGCGTTGGAGGACAGCCAAGTGAAGGTGTGGATTATCAGCTCCGTATCATCCGATATCCAGCCCCTCATTCTGCGGAAGCCGACCTCTTTTGATATGTGGACTGTGCTTGCAAAGATGTATGGTCGCAAGAAGAGACATCTGCGTACCTATCAGATTAAACGCAGTATTTACTCTCTGACACAGGGTGATTTGTCTGTTGCTGCCTTCTATGCTGCCCTGAAGACCAAATGGGAGGAGCTAGATTATCATGTGACTGATGAGTGGACGTGCGGTTCAGATCATTCCCTCTACTGGGAAAAGGAATGGATGGACCGTACGTTTCTGTTTCTGGGAGGCCTGCGGGATGAATTCGAGTCTATTCGTAGCCAGATTCTTAATGGTGATGAGATTCCGGGGATAGAGGAAGTATATGCTCGTGTTGAGTCTGAAGAACAACGTCGCCAGGTGATGCATCTTGACACCGGTCATGGCCCTTCTGCCTTTGTCAGCCGTGCCTCAGGGACTGGGCAGCGTCCTGCCCGACATTGCACTCATTGCCACAAGTTGGGGCATTCGGTGGATTTCTGTTGGGATCTTCATCCCGAGAAGAGACTGGTCAGAGGTCGTCCTCCCTCTGGCAAGCGTAGCCCTACTGTGTCTGATTCCAGTCAGAGCAATTCTTCTAGTGGTGCAAAGTCCAAGTTGTCTCCTGCTCAACTCAAGGAGCTACAGGCGTACATCAGCCGTCTATCTACTACCCCTGAGGAGTCCTCCACGTCTGAAGGGGCTCAGCTAGCCCAAGCCCTCATTGCCTCGATTGATCAAGGTAACCCTTCTCTTGGTGATTGGATTGTTGATAGTGGAGCCACTCACCACATGACAGGGGACTCTAAACTCTTTCAAGAATATCAACTTTCCTCTGGCAAGCAACGCGTGTCTATGGCAGATGGGTCTTCTATCTCTGTGGCTGGGAAAGGGAGCTTGTCCCTGCTGAACAAATACCATCTCCACAATGCCCTGCATGTTCCAAATATTCCTGTGAACTTACTCTCTGTCAGCAGTATTACTAAAGAATTAAACTGTAATCTAATTTTCTCTGCTGATCATTGTTCCCTGCAGGACTTGGTGACGGGGAAGAAGATTGGGATTGGTTCGGTTACTGATGGGCTCTACAGGCTGCCGGTACAAGTTGCTTCAGCGTTGATTTCTGCCACGAGTGGTCACTTGTCTGGTGTGAATGATAGATCTACTGTTCTGCGATGGCACGAGCGTCTTGGACATCTCCCCTTCCAGTTAATAAAGAAGTTGTTTCCTCATTTGTTTGCTTCTGTCTCCATTGACTCCTTCGCTTGTGAAGTGTGTCAATTGGCTAAACATGTCAGGGCTTCATACCCTATTTCTTTGAATAAATCCACCCATCCGTTTGCCTTAGTTCATTCCGATGTTTGGGGTCCTTCTGGAGTACCCACGTGTGGTGGTTGTCACTATTTTTTGACGCTTATTGATGATTACTCTAGATGTACGTTCGTGTACTTGTTGCGAGAACGTAGTGAGGTTCCAGCAGTTGTGAAAAACTTTGTTGCCTTTGTTGAGACTCAATTCCATACTACTGTTCAAGCTTTCCGTACGGATAATGCAAGAGAATATGTCTCCCAATCCCTTGATGAATTCTTGAAAGGAAAGGGTATTGTTCATGAAACCTCTTGTAGTTATACCCCTCCTCAGAATGGTATAGCTGAACGTAAAAATCGTCATCTATTGAATGTTACCCGGGCCATTATGTTCCAACGTCATGTCCCGAAGCGGTATTGGGGTGATGCACTTCTCACTAGTGCACATCTCATTAACCGTATGCCTACTAGAGTGCTGGATGGTCAGTCTCCTTATTCTACCCTGTGGCCTACTCAGAATCCGTGGCCTCTTACTCCTCGTGTCTTTGGGTGCAGTTGTTTTATGCATAATCATAGCCCTACTCTCAAAAAACTTGATCCCCGATCTATTAAAGGAGTTTTCTTGGGGTACTCTTCCACTCAGAAGGGGTATAAATGTGTGGATCCCACTACTTCCAAAGTATATGTTTCGAGGGATGTCACATTTCATGAACATGAGTCGTATTTTCCGGTGAATACTCTTCAGGGGGAGTGTCTTGGGAACAAAGGGGAAGAGTATTCCTCTAATCAGCTGATTCAATTTATGGAGTTTTTGGATTACAAGGTTAGTCCCAGTGTGATTGACACGGTCACGGTCAGTAATGAGAAGGGCAGTCATATGGAAGGGGTCACGGTGGATGCTCAGCCCACTGTTGCCCGGGATCACTTGTTTGGCAAGGTTTATGTCAGAAAGGAGAAAGCTACTGTGGAAGATGTTGGTGATGAGGATAGAACCAATCCTAATCTTGTGATCTCCCCGGATGACCCAAGTCCATCGAATGAAGAGCTCCCTATTGCTTTGCGCAAAGGCACCAGGTCATGTACTTCTCACCCTATTCAGAGATTTGTTTCTTATGCTAAGCTCAGTACAAATTACAAATGTTTTATCACAACCTTATCCAAAGTTGTTATTCCCAGGTCGGTGGATGATGCTAAGGATGATCCCAAGTGGTTACATGCTATGACGGAGGAGATGGGTGCGTTAGCTAAGAACAAAACATGGGAAGTTGTTGATATCCCTAAAGGGACACACTTAGTTGGCTCTAAGTGGGTTTACAACGTGAAGTACAAACCTGATGGCACTGTAGATCGATATAAAGCTCGTCTGGTTGCAAAGGGGTTCAGCCAGAAGTATGGGATCGACTATCTTGAGACCTTTGCCCCTGTTGCAAAGTTGAAGACTGTGAGGGTTATTCTTGCTCTTGCTGTGCACAAGAAGTGGCGCATGGACCAGCTTGATGTTAAAAATGCGTTCTTGAACGGCCATCTGGAGGAAGAAGTCTATATGAGCATGCCTCCCGGGTATGTTCAAGAGGGAAAATGTTGTCACCTCAAGAAAGCTTTGTATGGCTTGAAGCAGTCGCCTAGAGCCTGGTTTGAGAGACTAAGGATCGTTATGAAGTCTACTGGGTACAAGCAAGGAAATGGAGATCATACCCTATTCATAAAGCAGAGAGATGGTCTGGTGAGTCTTCTCCTTGTCTACGTTGATGATATGATTGTCACGGGCAGTGATGAAGAAGAAAACAGAAAGATGAAAGAGAGATTAGCTAAAGAATTCGACCTCAAGGATCTGGGTAAGCTGAGATACTTTTTGGGGATAGAAATTGCTCGATCAGAGACAGGGCTGGTTATGAATCAAAGGAAGTACACTCTTGACTTATTAAAGGAGACAGGTAAACTTGGTTGTAGGCCCTATCTTACTCCTATGGAGTCGGGAACTAAGATAAGTATCAAGACGGGCACCACTCTGGATGAGGAAGGAAAAGGGCGATATCAGAGGCTAGTCGGTAAGCTTATCTATCTTACTCTAACTCGCCCTGATATCACGTATGCGGTAAATGTGCTAAGTCAATTTATGCATGCTCCAACGGATTGTCATTGGAAGAGTGCAGAACGAGTGTTGGGGTATCTAAAGAATGACCCAGGAAAAGGGCTGCTGTATACTCGACAAGACAAACTTACTATTGAGGGCTACTCAGATGCAGATTGGGCAGGTTGCACTGACACAAGGAGGTCTACTACAGGGTATTGTATCTTTCTTGGAGGTAACCTAGTTGTTTGGAGAAGTAAGAGGCAAGAAGTATGTTCGAGGTCGAGTGCTGAGGCTGAGTACAGGGCTGTTGCAATGGGGGTTACAGAGATGCTGTGGCTGAAGATTCTTTTGACTGATATTGGTGTGGAACTGGGAGATAAAATGAAGATGTACTGTGACAACAAGTCTGCGATTAATCTTGCCAATAATCCAGTTCTACATGACAGGACCAAACATGTGGAGATTGACCGTCATTTTATCCGGGAACGCATTGACTCAAAGGAGCTGATTCTGCCATATATGAAGTCTGAAGATCAAGTTGCAGACGTCCTAACTAAAGGGCTTTGTACTTCTTCATTTGAAAAGAATGTTAGCAAGCTTGGCATGTTTGACATGTATGCCAAGCTTGAGGGGGAGTGTTAGAATATGTTGTTATGGGAACCGGGTCCATATCTGGACCCGGTTCTATGGGGCGCGGGTACCGAGGCAGGCTCGGTACCCTAGGCGGCTTCTCCTCTCTCCCTCTTTATATTGTCACTTGTGTTTAGTGTTGAAGCAGTGAAATATAATTTTCTCTCTCCTAGGGTTGCGGTGAGCCCCTAGGTCAGAGCCTCCCCGTGGTTTTTCACCTCTTTCTGAGGTTTTCCACGTAGATTGTGTGTTTGTTCTCCACTCTCTCTCTCTGTGGTTCGTGTTTCTACATGGGCAAATGTATTGTTTGAGGCTTTCCTGCTTATTAGTTATCACATTAGAATTCCTATGTAGCACGCTAGCAACCTTTGCTCTAGAGGTGAAGTATCCTTTTACTCTCTGTTTCTACTTTTAAGAACCTCCTGATAGTTTAGCTACTATATATTTAGGTTCTTGGCCCTCTGTCTCCTTGTGGACATGGTGTTTGGTGCTTGGCTTTTAGCAGGAGTTTGTTTATCTCCAATATGCGATTCATCTCATCTAAAAAATTGAGTTCATATTCGATATGAGATATTGCGAATCTTGCAAAATCTCTTTAAATGTTTCTCTGAATTTTTTGGTTGTATCATCTAATCCCTCTCAAGAACATATTCTTATGCATTGTGAAACTACCATCTGGAGCCCAAAAACGTGGCTTATGGTTCTTGTCAGTCAGTCACCTTCAACCATGAGTAAGAATTTCTGCCAAATTGATCTGACTAGACTAGCAGGTGGTGTCCTTGAGGCAGCAGTTCCAAAACTTCTGCTGACTTCCTTGTCCCTGCGTGAAAGTGTCTCTTTCTTTGCCGCCACTTAACTATGAACATGTTAACAACCAAAAGAGCTTATTAATCATTGTCTGTTGGCTTTGTGGTAACTGCCTGGTTTTTATCTCTGTCAAAATAGTTTGTTGGCTTTGCTTCCAACCACGTTGCTATGTTGAAAGAATTATAAAAGAAAAAACGAATATTTTGTATATCATTCTGTGATAATGGAATTCCGTTTATTTTTCTTCCAAATATACAGGATGCACCAGATTATGCACCTGGTACACAGAAAAATGTGACTGGTGAAGTCATCAGGTGGAACAATGTTTCTGGGCCAGAGAGAATGGATGCTGTAAAGTACATTGAACTGCTAGAAGCTGAAATCGAGGAGCTATCACGCCAAGTAGAACGCAAATCCACAAATGGGGAGAATGAACTTTTGGCATATCTCAAATCTCTTCAACCTCAAAACTTGCAGGTATCTTTCAAAAATTTATGAGTATAAACTATCTGATTCTTTCTTCCTAGATTAACTGAAAAGTATACATGAAAATTATTCTTTGTAAGTTGGTGCTAGTAACCGGATATGGGATATGAATCGGGTCCCATTAGGGCTGATCCAACAATGCTTATAAATAGGTCGAAGGGCCCGAATTAAGGATCATCACTAGTATTAATCACCTGGCCCTCTGGTGAAGGAGAACCCTAATCGGGGATTAGGGTCAGCATGGGTGAATTTAGAGGCCTTATCGGGTGCCTTGCTCTTGTAACCAGCTGTGTTAGCCAGAGGTTAACAGTTGGTTAGTCTCTTACACCCCATTATATAACCCCCCAATGTTAATTATATAACAATGGACAAAAATAAAATGTTATTTGTACAAAAATCCACAAGAATGTGCTTGTTAATATCATGTCCTTCCTTTCCAACTATGTAAAGCACCCACAGAAGTGTTACTAAGTATTTTGCACGAGAACTCTATCAAAGATCACTGGACAGGTACTGGCTAGAGATAGTATGTGTATAGAGTGTGTGTGCAGTTCTGTTTAATGATTAATCTTTTGTACCATCTTATTATATTCCTACTTTTTGTCATTGAGATTGGTGTATTTATTCATTCTGCTAGTGACTGATTTCGTTTGCTGGGTAAGCTGAAGATACTAGATATCAGAAGCTAAAATTTCAGATTTGCATTTGGTTTTATTAACAAACCAAGTCAGAGGAACTGAAATTTGGCTTGCGTCAGTCCATTACTGTCTGCCTTGTGACGTGATGGAGGACTATGGAAATCTTCCTGGAGCCACACCAAGTTTATAAACAGCACAGGCAAACCTTTAACAGCCAACAGTTGTAGCTTATATAAGTGATACCGTAGCTGGAAAACTCTCTGCATTCTATCTATCTATTTAAATTACTACACTTGTATGTTCAGTGCAAATATGAAGAGCTGAAAAAGTGACTGTGTTCAATCCTAGTCTCAATACATAATGCTACTTCCTTTGATCAAAGGTCTTTGGTTTCATAAATCAATTTATAATCCTTTAGTTCCTTTGTTCAAGGGTCTTTGGTTTTATACATCAATTTGCTGAATGGGTCTTTTGCATTTCACTAGTTTCAAAGAATTGGGGGCCCTGGAGTATTTTAGCCAATGTTGTAAAAAGCGTATCATAAGCCGTATCGGTCTGGCTTTAAGATACGCTGTATCGTAAAATATCGTAACGTATCGTAACCGTATCGTTTTTTTTTAAATAATTATAAAAATATAAAAAATTCTCAAAAAATAATAAAAAATCAATAAAAATTACCGTTTTCGTACCTCTATCGTGTTGTATCGTAACCGTATCGTAACGTATCGTGCCGTATCATAACTGTATCGTTGCCGTATTGTAACCGTATCGTACGATACGGTGCCCGCATCGTAAATGTACGATACAGAGGGTGTATTGTATTGTATTTTACGTACGATACGGCTCCGTATCGTACGATACGTACAACACTAATTTTAGCATAGACTAAGAAATTATAGTTTAAAAGTCTGAAGTTGGGGTTTTGAAAAATGTTGGTCTGACGACCACCAATTGTTCAAGTTCTGCATCAAATAGATCAGTTCCGTTCCATGAACCCTTTCATGTAGGAGGTGACTTGATGAGCTTAGCTGGAATGGCTCGATGCCTACAAGAACCTGATATAGGCTTGGGGACAAAGGGCACAGTTATCGTGGCTCATTGAGTGGGTTGGACCACTTTTTGCATAAATTGTCACGAGTAGTGTACACTCATATAAGATGGTTTAGATCCGTGGTGTGATGTGGGCTTCTACTAGAAGTATTTGCTTCCATTGCACTGTAATATAAAGGATGGTTCTTGGTGTCATTCACGTTTGGCAGCAGCCTCATTTTGCCACTCACCGCATCTTTATGGAGATTATAAAGACAGCAAAATCTTGTGTTGCTTATGCCCCTTAACTTGCATGATATTTTTTGTGGTTAACAAAGGTGAACTATTCAGTACTGATTCTAATGATTCTTTCCATTTCTCATATCAAAATTCTTTTTAACTTGTTCTTTCGTTACACTTCTACTTTTGGATTATTAGACTATCTTTTCTTTTCTTATAAAGTTGCTATATTGGTGCACTCTCTACTCTTATTGCATGCTTGGGTGATCCTAGAGCCAGATTAGAAACCTGGTTTTAGCATCAAAACTAGTTTCAAGGCAAGCATGGTTTGATGCCAAAGTCAAATTTCTAATCCGTTTCTAGTTTTAGTTGTGAACTGGCTATCATCTTGTGCCATTATGCTGATTTGTTATGATACTTATGCTTTCTGTGGCATACATCTGGAGTACTTGATGTATGTTACTGAATTCTTATACATGCCATATGGCTGCCTCTTATATGACTAGCTTGTGCAGGAACTAGCCAGTGGTGCTGGTGAGGATGTTGTATTTGCAATGAATACATTCATAAAGCGTCTTCTTGGGGCTTCAGATCCTGAACAAATGAAGGTATGGAATCAGTGTGCCACATTCCTTGCACTTCAGCTGAAAGACACTCCGTCTTTCTATTCTTCAATTGAAAACGATTGCCTCTCATTAATTTCATAATTGTCATTGTGTGTGAAACATAACTAAGCATATTTGTGCTAGTAGGCGTTTATTGTAGATCTGCTATGCCTGTGTTTGTCTGTTTCTTAGAAGGTAATTAGGCTTTTCAAATGTGGAGAGAGAGATGATTTCCCATAATTTGGATCCTTATTGTTTCACAATACTTTCATGTCTACAGTTAACATAATCGTGATATGATGCTTATGGGAGTTGGTGGTGAAATTGTTGACCAAAAAGCTTGGATTATTAGCAGGCCTCCTGTACATAGGAAGCATATAGCCATGGCTGCAGGCTTCTTGTCTGTAAAACTCAATTATTGTCATAGAGGCTAGATACTTTTGCTGTTGGATACAAGTCTTGATCTTGGCATGGCTGTGATTTTTGAGTTTCCATAATAGCCAAATAGCCAGATTAGGTTTATTAATGAGTTTCTGTTGCAGAGGTAGGTGCATGCGGATGTCCAGGCAGGAACTAATTTCGCATTTCCTGTCATTCTGCAGGCAGCAGCGACACAGACTTCAGCTCCGGAGCTTGCAAATTTGCTCTACTGGCTGATGGTTGTGGGTTACAGCATCCGGAATATTGAGGTGCGGTTTGATATGGAGCGGGTTCTTGGCACTACCCCAAAACTTGCTGAGCTACCGCCTGGTGAGAGCCTCTAGTACTGCTGTTGGACTGTCGGGCCAGAAATGGACGCGGGCAGATGGCGATCAACAGAGCATGATTCATGCCTTGACTTTCTTGCAAAGACATTCATATAACAGCTTTAATTTGCTCGGCCGTTTCTAGAGCTTCTTGTCTAGCGAAAATCATCAGTATTTTTATCAAGTTGAAGAATGGTAGTTGAAAGCCATAGGTTGAACGCAACAAACTTTATAATCACTTCGGTTCAATCATTACGCCCATGAGTGGGATCAATTTGAATGATAACACAACCATGGAATGCGATTTCTTGTAACCATGGAATGCAATTTCTTGAAGATTAACTGAACTCTGTATTCGTGCGTTTGTGTGCGAGTGTGAGAGAGAGTGGGAGACCTATCAATGGGATGGGAGAGTTGTAAGCCATCTCTCTTCCTCTTATCTCCAAGGTTTAAGGTTGCTTTGAAATTACTGTCATACGGTATATATTTTAACTTGAGTGTTTGCACGCCACCATTGTCCAGAAAAGTAGAATCCACAAGAATTAAACTGAAAACACATCATCTTTGCTGCCCTAAAACAGCTTCCTGGGATCATATGTTGCACAATTGATAAGTCATAGATTTTTAGGAACTTTTATTATATTAAAGGCCAAACTTTATTTTTAATCAGCAAGAATAAAAAATATATATCTCTTTGTCCTTTTGACCTGGTTTCTGTGAGACCAAGACATAGGAATAAGACAAATATCATTGGAAAACTTGGAAAAGAAAATTGTCTTGCATATCTCATTTGCGATAAAGAGGTTTTCAAAAGACTCATTTTTTCGTTCAAAGCCATCGACTAACTTTCAACTTCAGGAAGTGCCTTGTCTGAATTATGACATTATCCTTTTCTTGAAGATTATACATATAAAGACATTAATATTCACTAATTGGCTCCATCGTGACGAGAACGTTGCATGAGAGAATTCTTGGCGACGTTAGTGACTGTCGGTAAAGACCAGCAACCATTTTTCCAAGCAAAACTGACCACTTATTGAGCCAGGCTAGAGATACACGCCGAAGCTTATTGTCCACCAAGAATCGTGAATAATTGATACGGTGTGAACTGATGAAACATTTCTGTTCGACTAAGCGACTTCCGATGAGTCTAGGCTCCATCTTTTCAAAAATTTGTTTGATTGGGTCCAAGCAATTTGTCTCTTATCTTGAAGAGGTCAACAGACCCAAGTGCAAGACACCATTCACAAATCAATCAGAAATAAATTTTGCTTGAACTGGCTTTTCAAGCCAATCTACAATGTTAGCAAAACATGGTAATTAGCAAACTATATATTTCTCATGAGGAAGCCACGCTCACTCTCCTCTTTAACTGCTAGACAATACACAGTGTCATGCTTAATTAGAATAGACGAAATGCAAAATAATTTAAAAAGTTATTAGCAAAAACTAAGCCTTTCCCAAACACAGGTCCTGTTTTTCAGTTGATGATGAAAAGGTGGACTTTTAGAAAATCTTTTTTCCGACATTCCCTTTTTTTTTTCAGATAAAAAATTAAAGTTCATCTTCATTCTCCGCTCTGAAGGTCCTTTGAGACCTACATGAAAACTAGACGCTATAAAATGTGGAAAGAGGGAAAGCGGATGAAATGCGATCCTTTTTCACTGAAACGGACAAAGGCTGTGGGTCCAGCGGAATGGAAAACTCATTCAGTTTCCGGTCTCCCATTCCAATCGAAACTGGTTGTGGCAAAATTCTCTCTCGAAACTCCTTGGAATGGAAAAGCCCAACCGGGAAAAAGGGCGTTCGGAAAGGGATGTGGCCATGTCGGCCGTGTGCTTCCCATTTATCCGTCAAGAATATGCCGGCGATATTCTTCAAATTATTCTAACGGGAAGAAAAAAATTAACCGTTGAATGGCCACAAATTTCAATGATAATTACCGTCTATATAAAATTCTTTTCTTTTACCGACACCAGCATTGATCTAAGGTAAATCATGAATCGAGGCGCCGTATAGGGACCCTTTTTCTCAAGTTGGTGTTTGTCATCTTTAGATTGTCAATTTTACAGCCGTATTATTCCGCTCAACTAGATGAATCATGCCAGCATCGACAATTCAAGAAAAGTCAAACTTCAAACTTTGTAACATTTATGTCTGTCTAATTCATTGGTGGGGCAGTATTAGCTGATATGGGTTGACATATCTTGATACCGGCAATATTGTTTTTGATTATTTGGTATATAAGACAATGCAAGTTTGTTTGATCATTGCACTGGAAAACTAAAGGTAGCGTTTCGATGTACACTAAAAAAAAATTAGTTTTGCGAAAACTAGTTTGGAATCGATTTTGAAAAACTGGTTCGTGTGTTTGACTACAGGATCAAAACACTTTTCCTTTTTTTTTTCTTTTTTGTGAATAACCTGAGGTGCCATGCTAATTCATTTCCTTATAAAAACAATTTTTGCCAAAACTCATTTTTGGTGTCATCCAAACTTCTTGGAAACGGCATTTTGAAAGTAAAACCATTTTTTACTTCAAAAAATGGTTTGGGGCTGTCATCTAAACGCCTTCTTAGAGTTCACCATGCTTTATCTGCTCAATATCCAAGAAATTATAAACGACGAAGTTCCAATTGGGACTCTAATTTGTGATCGTCTCGATTCCAATACTTGGCACTTGAAGTCACGTTTGTTTTGCAATACGAAATACAAGGCACTAAAGAACTTCTTAATTATAACAGTAACTCCAGAGAAAACGTCGCACGTTTCAGAGAAGATGATGAGAATCTCCGACGCCGTAAGACGCCTCGCTGCGTGCCGGGCGTCGGAATTTCCGTCGCAACCTGAGGCGCTTGTTATACAGACATGTTTCGTTTCACTTTGACGTGAAATTCCGATTTCTTCAAAAATGCATAAAACATTTGTTCCAACTCGAATCGTACTTCGACACAGTTAAATCTCTTTTCCGGAAAGAGATAAACGGGAAAAAGACGAAGACTAACGTTCATTTTGCGTGCTGCGAAAAAAAAAGAAGTCCCCAGCTCATCTTCTGCGCTTCCCGCCAGGCAGACGCCGGAAAAAGGAAAAGGAGAATTTCTTATCTATGGGTTTTTACTTGCGCTTTCATTTATTTGAGAAAGGCCTCAACTTTCCAGGAAGGAACTACAACAAGAAAAGGTCGAAGGCCTTTATATGCTTCAGAGCACGCGTTCTTCGTGAAAACAAAAGTCGTCCACTTCCGGGGGTAAAAAAAAAAAAAGGACAAAAAGAAGTTACTTCCACATGTTCTTCCCCATAAATACAGCTTGCTTTGTACTCCACCGTCGTCACTCTTCTGCAACTATTACGCGCTCTTTTAGAGCGTGACAGAGGGAGAAGGAGGGGTCATCTTTTCCCCTACCACCATGAATCCCACCCCTTTTCTGCTCTTCCTCCTGCTGCTCGGAACCTCCACAATCAGCAGCGTGGCCGCGTTGGGGTTTAAATGCAGCGGCACCGCTACGAAATGCCAAGCCTTGGTGGGATACACCCCAAAGAATGCGTCGACTCTCTCCGCCATCGCCTCCCTCTTCGGCCTCAAGTCCCACTCCTCCCTCCTGGGGCCCAACGCCCTCCCGCTCAACACCTCCAAGCACCACAAGATCACCGCCGGCCAGGCGGTCCGTGTCCCCATCAGCTGCAGCTGCGGCAATGGCAGGGGCTACTCCGACCGTTCTCCGGTGTACGTCGTGAAGCACGGGGATTTCCTCGACCATATTGCGAGGGACGTGTTCTCCGAGCTCCTGAATTACAGCTCCATCGCGACTGTCAATAACATCCCCGACCCCAACCAGATTCAAGGGGGGCAAAAGCTGTGGATCCCGCTCCCTTGCAGCTGCGACCAAGGGGAAACCTTTCCGATTGAACACTACGCCCACGTTGTGGCGAAGGGCACGGACCTGACTGGAATCGCCGCCCAGTTCGGGACTACCCAGGCAAAGCTCATGACTCTCAACGACATCTCCGACGCCACCACCCTCCAGGCAGGCCAGGTGCTCGACGTGCCCCTCCGAGGTGAGCCCTCTCCTGATCGCCCCTCTCTCCCTTCTTCACGCAGGCGTGCGTATGGTTCAGTCATTAGTCTGAAACAGGAACGCGATTTTTCGTGAACGAATTTACGATCTTGTCGTTTCGGGCTCCTGCCTTGGTAAGGTTTTTGGGTTGGAGAGCCAAATTCCCAAAATAGCTTAGTCATTTAGGGCTTGCGCTGGGATGGTAGTAGAACGATTCTCTTTAGAACATATTCTTATATAGTATCATGTTTGTTGAGAATGATTTGATACATTTTTTGAGCAACTTTATGTTGATGAGGTTGGCGCATCGTGGTGGTCAACTTTGTTTTGTTACGGTGGGTGGTCGCTTTTAGTTGAAGCAAATCGTTCGACTATGGATCTTAATCGAGGCAATAACAGAACTTTTTGTTCGTTTATTTCTTGCAGTTTGCTCTTCTGCAATCCAGAACACGTCGTTGGACAGTTCTTTGGCAGTGGCTAATGGCAGCTATGCTTTTACTGCTAAGAACTGCGTCCTGTGCAAATGCAGCAGCGCCTCCTGGCAGTAAGTCCTCATCCCTTCTCCATCTCTGTTTCTTTTATGCTCTCTGCTAAAGCGACTTCAATTTCTCAGGGAATTCCCTACGGATCGCCGCCTGATTCGTTGTTATCCTTTCTTTTCTGGTGTTGCTGCAGATTAGATTGTGCGCCCAATACCTTAGGCAACTTAACCTGCCCTTCCATGGAGTGCAGCAGCACGGGCATGACCATGGGGAACCGGTCTACCGTCACCTCCTGTCAAGAAAATGTGTGCTCTTATGCTGGTTACACAAATAACAATACCATCCTGACCACCATGATCTCCCAATCAACTTGCCCTGTTTCACGTAAGTGCCTCCTTCTTCTTCTTCCTGAAGACGATAAATCTTGGACCTCTTAGTGCATTAGAGGTGATTAAGCCCTTTTCCATGAAAAAAGATTAGGGAACCATGCATACTTGGTTGGTGGGTCAGCTGTAAAGCTTGTCGTGCTGGTTTAATCTGTTCTCTTCTTCATATGGTCGACTTCTCCAAGACATAAATCTCCAAGTTGAATGATCTTTGAGCAACATCTGGGCAGGCAGGGCCAAAAGACCTCGGCCTCTCAAGAGACCACAGTGTTCATTGATGCCATTACAACTACACTTGCTAAGTTCACCAACATATTAGATAAGAAACTGTAAACGCATGTTTAGATAGAGCATTTGATTGCGTCGATCTGCTTAAACAAAAGTATGTTGGTGATACCATCGTTAGTATTCGCGACGGTGGCTCTTGATATCTAGAATAAGCACGATGCTGAGCAGAAATTTAAAGGGGCGGACCAGATTAGAACTTTGATCTTAAGAGCTGCCCTGTAGAACTTTGGATCTACCTCTATCTCTAGGTTGTTGTATAAAGCGTGGCCCAATGCGCCCCCACTTTATTTAGGTCTCACTTGGTGCTTGATTACTTCAGATTTATGAATGTGATGTGGCGTGCTTTTGTTGACATGGCAAAAGCCTTACATTAAAATTCACTGTGCTCTGATTTTTGTTTCCAATGTTTGAACGTGATGTTCTTTTGAGCGATGTGTAGGCTGAGCTCCCACTGATGTTACTTCTTCGAGCCATGTGCTTGTAGGGGCTAAGTGGTTGTTTGCTCAGCTCGAGTTTTAAAAAATTCTCACCTGTAGTGCGTTGAAACACGTGAAAATTTTAGTATACATTTTTTGGTTTAAACATGAAGAATGTGAATGTGAAGTTTTATGCACTTGAACATGGAAAAATTATAAGTTTCGCTATTTGTGACAAAATTTGTCGTGCTGGTTTAATCTGTTCTCTTCTTCATATGTTCGAAATGATTCATGTTTAGAAACGCATTCTAACAAGTGAAGCTAGTGAGTGGCCTTTAGTAGAAGAAGAGCCATCGCTATTTGTGACAAAATTTGTTGGATCGGTGCGATGCAGCTGCTTCGTCTCCAAGCGAGAGTTCTCCTGCAAGCGCAGTCATGGGCCGCGTAAAAGGAGCGAGATGGGGTTGGCCATTGATGTTGGGGTTGCTTGCTTCTGTACTGCTGATCCATGCATGAGGTCTAGCTTTTTCTCTTAACGGAAGTGCTCAAATGGAAGTGCACCCAATCGGATCCACCGTGATTCCCTCATCCTGTTGTGTCGCCTTCTTGTCATTTATTTATTTTTCCTTCTTTGATCATTTGTGGTCTTGCTGTATAATGTGACCAAGAAATTCGGAGCTGCGTATTGGTAAAACCTTGTTTTGAACTTTTTGAATGTCATTTTCCTTTTCTGCATGGGTCAAGAAATCGGCGTTGAGGGGCCAGCAACATCTGTCTTCCTGCCATACTGTTTTACTTATGTTGCTTTTGATAGCCTCGGCAATCAATTATATTCGACACTGTATTAAAAAACGTGAGATCTTGGTAACGTTGATTTTCAGTTGATGTTACATGTTAAAAAAAAAAAAATCATATATTTAAGGTTGGATCTTAGGCATCTTCTATCACTGTGGGTCTAAGAATGGAGGTGAAACAAACAAGTCCTTAATCAATTTCCATTTTGTGTTCTATCTCTCTCTCTCTCTCTCTCACCAACCAATGTATAACATGGTTGGATCTGTGGTGCATGAACAGCATGTCTCTCATGACCATTATCCTTCAATCGGCATTGGAGGTTATAGGCTAGAGGTGATGTCCTACAGCCTTTCAGGACAAGACATAGGTGTCGATTTCTTTATAGCAAGCTCGATCAAGCTTGACTCGACTACATAAAATTAAGCTATCGAACTTAACTCGTTTGATGGTAACTCGTGTAAGTGTTAATTTATGTAACTCGTTTAATTTATGTAAACGTTTAATTCGTGTAACTTGTGAAATTATGTTTTTACCTTAAAAGTTGAAACATGTGGATCGGGTATTATATAGAGTATTGGTTTGCAAATGGAGTCAAATATAAACGAATCTTGAGTTCTTGAAACTCGAACTCGACTCATTTATCATTTCGAGTTTTTTTTTAAGTTCAAACTTGACTCATTTATAAACGAGTCGAACACGAGCCAAGCTTTTTCGAGCGAGTTCCAGTCAAGCCCGAGTTAACTCGCCTCGTTGTGCAGCATTATTTCTCCCCACTTCCAAGGCTTTCAAGCTCGCTTTTTCCACCTTTTTATAGTAGCTAGAGTTTAATTGGACTCTGTGGTTGCATGTCCATAAAAACTAAGGACCATTATGAGCCAGCGTTTCGAGTAAAATTTTCGTTTACTAGAACAATGTAATGGGGTCAAGTCAAGGAAGAAATAAGACAGGCCCTACTTTACTCATTTTCTAGTTTCTCACGGTGGACCAGTGAAGTCCAGGACTGTGCAACAACGAACTAATCTTTGTCAGTATCTCTCAAGATCTTGAATGGGAACAAAAAAATTAAAGCCAAGATGTTGCGCCTATTCGTTTTGCTACTTCCAGCAAATTTCCTTCTTGACAAAACATCACCTCTTTTTCTTCTCCTTGTGGAGAAAATATCATGGATTGTGTTCATTTCTGCGACCATTTTCCTACTCCAAACCTATCTTCAAACGGAGACGGAGACTAAGAAAATCAACATTCGCACTGGCTTTGATTGAATCAAACTTACTCGGAAGCCACCATGCAAGCTCACAGATGGTTAAGTTGTGCAATCATAATAAGTGGTCACAGGACTTGACTGCACCAACTCAAGAAGAAGACAAGTTGAGTCACCGTGCTAGTCAATTGGCCGGTTGACAAGTGTGCGTCCGCAATCAAAGATTTGGTTGACTGTTGACTTCGGATTGAGATTTGAGCATGACTTTTTTTTTTATTAACACTTGTTCACAAGCTGTTTCGGCCCTAACTGATTGAGGATCGATCCATCTCTATTTCATTGTGATCGACAATCAGTTTCAAAAACCTTGAAATCTTAAGACAAATTCGTCATTTTTCTACCTCTATAATGATGAATTAGGCGCCGCCACGTACTTACTTAAACGAGTTTATATCAGGAGAAGTGATCATATTCTTGAAGGAAACTATTAATGGGCAAATTTAATCTGAAACGCTTTATCTATTCTGGATTACTTGAGAAATGGTTGAGATAAATTGGTCAGTAGCAACAGCGCAGGCATGGATTTCGTTGATGGAAAAAGAAAACTCTTACTATCGTCATCATTTTCTGTCTAATCAGTCAGTGGGTCAGATGATGCATTGAGAAAGAAATTTGAACTCTTATATTCTGAATGTGAATGCGCAGACTAGAAGGCGGGACCGTGGAGTCCAGGTCTTCTCTGCAAATAAATTTCTATGCAGGGAGCCAACTAGCAAGCATCGTGGTTAAGATCTGATTCCAGAATTTGAATACTAACAAGCACAGTATGAAATCCATTGACATCCCCAAGACCACAATATGTTAGAAGAGTAAAAATCCCGGTCGTCACGGCCGGTCGTCCCGTCGTCGACGGTTGACCCCTAACATCGATTGGCCCACCCCTTGACTGTCTTTTTATATTCAGATAAAGAGAAGGAGAGAGAGAGAGATTTATTCATTTTCAGTATTAAAATTTAAACGCACAAAGCAAAGCTCTGCTCAACCAAAAATTTCTAACTCCGTCACCGCCGTCGTCGATTTCTCTGATAGACGCCATGAAAGTACGGACCACCCTCTTCTTCTTTCTGGCGTTGCTGATAACCACGCATCTGAGAGCCGCTGCCCTGGGATTCAAGTGCTCTAGTGCCACCACTCACACCTGCCAGTCCATGGTCGGCTACATCGCGTCCACAAACACCACCCTTGCCGCTGTCGCCACCAAGTTCGGCCTCCGCTCCTACGCCGTTCTGCTCGGCCCAAACTCGCTTCCCCTCAATGCCTCCGGCCACCACCCAGTCGGATCCGGACAGACGGTCCGGGTCCCCATACCCTGCCGCTGCACGGACGGAAGGGGTTATTCGGATCGGGTCCCAGTGCACACGGTCCAGGACAATGAGTACCTCTACGTGATAGCCACGGAAGTGTTCTCGAGTCTCGTGGACTACCCATCCATCGCCGCCGTCAATCGGATTCGGGACCCCAACACGATCCATAACGGGCAGAGGTTGTGGATCCCGCTCCCGTGCAGCTGCGACCCGGTCGGGAAAAAGTTCCCGGTCATTCATTACGCGCACGTCGTCCTGCCTGGCTCCTCCTTGGACGGCATCGCCGCCCAGTTCGGTGATGATGAGGGCCAGATCATGAAACTGAACGGCATTGAGAACCCGAACCTCCTTGCAGCAGGGCAGGTCCTTGACATCCCCCTCAGAGGTGAGTCTGTTTCGGATCCGATCTAACTGGGAACCGTACTTGTTTGTCCTGAAAATGGATTCCCCTGCAGTTTGTTCCTCTCAGATCCGGAATTCTTCATTGGACAAGTCCTTAGCGGTCGCCGGCGGCAGCTACGCCCTTACTGCACATAACTGCGTCCAGTGCAAATGCAGCAATTCTTGGCAGTAATTCCTTTCACTCTTTTTTGAGCTCATCTGTCTTATTCTTGACCATTCCTGCCATGGGAAGAAGTGTTTGGTTCAATATTGTTAGAAATTGCCTCGATGTGATCTGAGGTCGGCCGGATTCCATCTGTGTTTAGCTCTTATAGATAATTATAAGATCATTCCTCAACGACGCTTAACATCTTTTTATTACTACGAGTTGTCAGGGGAAGAGATTTCATAGGAACGGTTGTCCAAATTTTGGTGGTACAAAAGTTTGATTCTCTTTTTATTTAAGCAACTTTTTGGTGATTGTAATTCCTAATTTTTGAGGTTGCGTTGTTAAATTTTCAGACTGCAGTGTGAACCAAATCCTGTGGCGAATATGTCCGCTTGCCCCTCCATGCACTGCAAAGGCACAAACATGGTCATCGGCGACTCTGTCACCGGCACTGGTTGCGGTTCGCCGACTTGTTCATACGCCGGTTACACAAATCAGAGCATTCTCACGGCCATCGCCGCCGGACAAACATGTGTACCCGCCGGTGAGTTCACATTCTATTGCTGAACATTTGAAACACCACGTCGCAGTATTACAACCCGATTTTTGGTTGGTCAACATGCAGATAAACATAACATCATCATTTACATGTACATGTAACTGGTATTAATAATTTCTCGCTATATTTTGACAAGCTTCAATTAAAAATGACTCAAAAGCCATCAGCGACTTGTTCTCGCTATCCATCATAATGTCTTTTAAGACCATATTGTTAAATGCGTTGACGTGAAGCGATGCATTGAGCTTGCCAGGTAAAACGATGCGCAATGTGGTGATGTAATTCTTATGCATTTGGTCCAAAATTTTGAAATATATAATATCAATGTAAAAAATAAAAAATAAAAAGGTAAAAATGATCTGGAAGTCTAACTTATTTGAAAAACTACCTATATACAATTTTCTATAAATTGAAACTAACTAGAAAGGTATGATCTCTAACTAACTTGAAAAATCTAAAATCTAAGATAAAAAAACATGTTTTTTCAAAGTACAATAAAATTTTATGAAAATTCAAAAACCAAAGGTCCTTTCTTTTTTTGCTTGTTAGCTTGTAGGCACACAAAAAAGGAAGAAAATATTAACTCAATTCAAAAACTTGTTAAATGTGAAACAAAAGAATTTAATATATAAGAATTATAAGCAAATACCCAATAACAAATGAAATCAACTTGACAAGTTTTGTTCCTTAAAATAAATTTCATGCTACGTAATGCCCAATTTAAATGTCTAATGTAATATAGATGAACCGAAAAGCATATGATATCCTAGATAACCAGCAAGAATGACTACAGGTCAATGTATCATTCTTATCGACCGACATCAACCATTGAACCGAAGAGAGGACGAGAAAAATATAAAAGAGATAAACAAAACTACTCATCAAAACTGAATCAAATCATTATTGAAGATCACACATGTGCTGCCAGAGAGTTCACCAAAGAGCAGGGTCAAAAGTTTTTTTTTTTTATTGGGAGAATTTTGGTCATTGCACACTTATATGCACAATTTTTTTTTGTGCATGTAATCAACTTCATCGGGAAACTCTTTCTATTTTCCGGCTCTTATAAGTGCCGGCGATGCATTTAATTTGAAAAAATCAGATACGAAAAAAATTGAATAACCAAATCAGATCAGATTTAGATTTAGAAAATAACATATGATCAGACAAATCAGATTCAGATCATAGTCAGACTGTGTATGACTTTTCTGTATTCATATTTGAATCTGAATCTCAATTCAGATATGTGAATACTCGAAAAATCGGATATAGTCGTCCATTCATTCGTGAGGTGCGTGCACCAAATATGCTGCATAGTGTCGCCTTTCTCCTCCTCATGCACTGTATAAGTGTTTTAGTATTAGTTGATCCCATCCATGGGCTCACTCTCTTTTAATGAAATGAACTAGCTGCTCCAACTTTGCCACCCACCGGCGCGCCCCCACCTCCACCGTCAACCGGTGCCCGGCAGCCTACTGGAGCGCCCCCCGCTCAGCAACCCACTGGTGTCGTGCAGCCTCCCAGTGTGCCCTCTTCTCCGCAGCCCAGAAGCTCTGCTCCTCGGCACCATGCTGCAAGATTGGCATGGCAGCTTATCTTCTATGCAACCTTAGCTTTTCTGTCATCTGCGTTTCATTGGCAGTGTTGAAGACTGTGGTCTCGAACAAGCTTTCTTGGTCCAATGATGTTTAAAACTATTTATAGTCTCAGTAGATTCGTCACTTTTAAAAAGTTTAACTGAAATTGTCGGATTTTACTTTGTTTATATTCTTCTTCCTTGAGTTTTCCTCGTTAATGTTGAAAGGATGAATGAGTACATGTATTAATCTGTTGCAGAAGTGCAACTTTTATTTACTAGAAATGAAAATAAACTTTCAAATATTTCTGTCTAGCTTTACACGAGGTCGGAGGATCGATCCGGTTTAAAAATGTATTCAATCGATCGCTTACCCATGACTGGAAGATTGTTCAAAGTCGATACATGTTAGATCTTTCTGGTGTGAGAGAAACAATAGCTGAATAAATTTTCATTGAAATTTGACGGCGACGGAAAACTTTCCGAGTCATTTAGCTTAAAAAATGACTCCAGACAGATGCATGTTCTTCAGTGAACAAGTGATTGAAAAACAAATGAAGAGAACTTTCGCAGGTTGCATGTGTCGAATCCTATCAATCAAGGGCCACAACTAGAAAGTAAGCAAATGATTGGTAACAGTGGGGTTCGATCGAACGGAACACAATGACTTCGCCCAATCTCAGACCATCGTCGATCAGTCATCCTCACGTCCAGTTTTGAGCTTAGCTCGTGAATTCACTGTCAGCCCCTTTACTGCGACTCAAAGAAAGGAAGTCTTCTGACACCGTGAAGACGAACTATTAGTTCCCTACGTGGTCTTAACAAAAGAAAGAAGATGAAGATAAACATAAGCAGGGATTGAACTGAGTTCCATCCTCCAACAAGTCTTAGGTAAAACGGAAGATTAGAGGACAAAAACAACTCCACACAGTGAATGCTGGACAAAATGGAATTTAACGGATGTAGGCCCGGACAAAAAAAAAACTATATATATATATATATTATCCTTGAGTGATTTGTACATGTGAACTTATCACAACATTATCATGGATATTTAATTTATTTGCTTTAAAAATGGCTTATTCTACCTTTTATTGTTGCTTCGTCCCTCACTTTTGCAGGCTTTAATTTCTGATATTTTTCCTGCCTAGATATTTTATCTGGGAACTGCTAAGATCGGGACGTTTCGCCTCGGATATTACCGAGGCTGGTGACTGTGACTAGCTAAGAATTTCTGACTACAGGGACCTAATTCTTGGGCCAAATGTCACCATGTGAGCTATTTATTTCATTTTTTTAATATAAGTTGCAACAAAAAAAAGAAAATGCTGCTAGATTATTGTTCCTATGCGGACTTAATTGGACACTTTAAAACTAAGCTCGAGCCTCACAAGCTTAAGATTGGAGTATTTATAAGTCATGGGGACAATATGTTTGTCATATCTAATATTTGGTTTAAAATTTTAAAATTAAATCTACAACCCAATTGATCATTGGACCCTATGTCCTTTACTAAAGCCTGATTAAATGGTTCCGGGCTTAAGTAAGTAATCGGGTAATCTCGAACCATTGACAGTCTTGAGCATGGTATGCTTTACATCTAAATTAGATTCACACACTAAAATTTGGTTATCTATTGGTCATAAAGTTGAACTCTTTTCGCTATAAAATTTCGATTTAAAACCTTCAAGTTGAATGAGATCGATAGTTGTCTATATCTAGAATTAATAAAACCCTAGGTTGTCTATATTGAAGAAACCGGAGATTGTCAAAAGACCTAGCGATCCACACCCTAATTTCTATGTTGGTCGCCCGGCGCGGCGCCCCATTGGCCAAGTATGGCTCTCTGAACCCAGTCGGCGGGAAAACCTAGCCAAGGCCAGATTCTACAAAAGGAGGGCCGGGCTAGCTGAGCCAGAGGACGCCCGTCTCTTTGTTATTCTGACGGGCTCTGCAACAGTCGATCGATCGAGAGGGGGCGAAGCCGCGACGGACAATATCGAGGAGGAGGAAGAGGAAGAGGAAGAAGCAGAACAGCAGGAGGAGGACTGGAGGAGGAGCGAGACGAGGAAGTTGTCCTTTCAAGGGAGGTAGTTTATCTCCAAAGTTGATCGATTGATCGCTTTCCTTGTGCTTGGTCATCTTCAGTCATCGCCCTGCATCAGTGATGGCGTCTATGTATCACAGTGGTGGTCCTGGAAGGCCACCACCTCCCTCTGCCTTCCCGCCTCAATCACAGCAGCAACAGCAACCGCCGCCACCACCTCCCCCATCAATGGCCTCCTCCTTCAGACCTAACCACAACCCTCCTCCTGCTCCCTCCCTTCAACCGAATCAATACCCTCCCGCCCATCCCCACCACCAGCAATCTTACCGCCCTCCTCCCTATCACCAACCTCCTCATGCTCCTCCTCCTTCTGGCCCTTCTCATAATTTCAACCAAATGCGCCCCAACTATGGATCTGCCCAATTCCCTCAACAGTACCCATATCCCCATCTCCCCCCACCGCCCCTGCAGCCTCCTCCTCCTCCACCACCGAACAATCCTCAGGTCGTCCCTCCACCTCCGCTTCCTCCTTCCTTGCCCCCACCTCCTCCTCCGCCTCCATCCAGCAATTCTCAGCATCTTCTTCCTCCTCCTCCGCCCCCGCCAGGACCAGCGCCCCAGTACTACTCCTCTTCGCAGTATCCTCAATATCCTCCTCCCTCTTCTCCTCCGCCCCCACCTCCGTCGTCTCCTCCGACGCTACCACCGCCTCCCCCGAACCCACCTCCTACTGCCTCTGGAATCAGGCCAGTACAGTCGCACGCTTCTCATCATCATAGACAAAAGGAGCGCCCTGCTGCTAGTGTGCAGAAACCCGGGCGGGACGCGCAGGCTGCTGCCAGGGTGGAGACTGAAGAGGAGAGGAGGATCCGAAAGCGGAAGGAGTACGAGCGGCAGAGGATGGAAGAGAAGCAGCGGCGGTTGATGAAAGAGTCGCAAGCAACCGTGCTGCATAAGACTAACTTGTTGTCTTCAGGTGCGAAGATGCACGGCTCCGTAACTGGATCGAGGGGTGTCGAGAGGAAGGCTCCATTTCTTACCGCGGATAGGGTGGAAAACAGACTAAAGAAGCCCACCACGTTCTTGTGCAAATTGAAGTATGCTTCCATCCGATGCTTCTCTTCATTAAATATCAAGAAAATCATGCTATCCTTTTGTAATGTCTTAACCCCTACTTAATTGCGGTATATTTGACACTTCTGCTGCGTTGAGATGCTACATAATGCCATAACCATGGGTAGCTGGTCTAAGCAAAATAATGATTACTAGTCAGGATTCAACATCAAACTCATGGTAAAATGTATTCTGATTTCTGGTGATTCAGCAGCCATCAACTTACTGAAACATCCCTCAGGATAATTCGGGCACCAACAGTTTAGTAAAATTAGCGTTGTCTGACTTAAAGGTTGTTTGCTTTTATATTCCAGAAAATTCTACTCTTGTTTACCTTCTTTTTGTATCATTCAGAAATTTGTCTTCGTACTGATTCTTCTTGATCTTTTTGCCATCTAATATACTGTGCTCTATTTTTCTATACCTTCTGTTCCTTGAAGGTTCAGGAATGAACTTCCAGATGTAACTGCACAGCCGAAACTCTTAACCATGAGCACAAACAAAGATCGGTATGTTTATCCCATTGCATGTCTTTCAGTCATTTGTCATCTTTTCATCGTATTTCATTTATTCAATTGCTATTGCTTTATCTTGATATATAAGTTTTGAGCCTATAAGTTTTCTCCACGTGCTATTTTGTAGAGTACATATTCTTTAATAACAGTGATAGGACACTTTGAAGGACTACACTGACTTGTTAACCATATTAAAGTTGCGAGCACTTAGTAAGTGTACTGTATTAAGCATGAATATATACATTTTTTTAAAAATTAAGAATGCAGTCTTTGCTCCAACTATCTAATAATATTTTGTACCTATGGTACTGGAAGCACATCATCAGCATAAAGTGGAAATGTGAAAAGAAATTCTTCCGTTCCTTGGGATGTTTCCAAGTTTAGAGGCTTAACATAGCCATGCAAAAGCTTTGTTTCTAATAGTCGCTATTCCATATGTTGTCTTACAGAAATTGGACTCTTCCATCTCTATAAATTTCTATATATATTTTCCAGGTTATAGTGGACAATGTACTTTTTTCTTGTTGCTTCTATCTGTTGCTAACTTGCTTGTAGAAGGCTAATAGACTTAAGAGTTAAGAATTATTTTTATTATTTTAAAGTATGAACTTTTATATGGTTCGAAAGCATCTTCACAAGATGCGCTTCTCGTTAATCTACACTATAGATGAAAATGCATTATGCATGGACTTTTGTGTCATTTAGTGGGAAGGGGAGTTACTTCACATGGATGGATGGGGATCATGTTTCTGTTATAACCATGTGAAAATTCTTGATGTTTTAATACCAGTAACAGATGTTTGTGATTTGATTTCATGAATTGCAACTGGTCAGTATAACTGCTTTAACAATCATTATTGCACTC
Source organism: Nymphaea colorata (assembly GCF_008831285.2). Taxonomy (NCBI): domain Eukaryota; kingdom Viridiplantae; phylum Streptophyta; class Magnoliopsida; order Nymphaeales; family Nymphaeaceae; genus Nymphaea; species Nymphaea colorata. Next base: position 23,647,301 of record NC_045146.1, read on the forward strand.
TGATCTCTGAAAAGCTGCAAAAACCCTGACTACATTTTCTTTGCATGTTTCAAACATTGAATGCTGAGAGGATGCAGGAATTATATATTAATCTTGCTAAGATATTGTGGTCATTGATGGGAATTCTGTAAAATGGTTCCTGTAAGGTTTAAAAATTCATAATATTGTGTGTAAGTTACTTCCTGCTGTGATGCTATTCAGAAGAATTTGGAGAATGTATTGTCTTGGACTGTATATCTGATTATTGGAGGCACATGCAAATAATGGAAAAACATGTAAATTTCTGAAGCTAGGCTGCTGCTAATTGTTTCTTGGACAGTATAAATATTTGGCCATGTAAATATTTTTCCATTATTACATACATACACACATTGTGTCACATATTCAGAGGTTAGGCGTGAAGCTTAGGGGTTCCCTTGTATGTATTTTGACTGGAGTTATATCTAGCCATTCTTTATCCACCTGTTCCTTTTTTCTAATTATGATAAGATATTGTTTGAGCTTTCTGGATGATTATACTTACGGACTAGCTGGTGCATATTTTCCATATCCTGTTTGACTGTTCCTTGGCTTAAACCTCTTGGGCAACTCTCATTGCCCACCAAGAAGGCCTCATATGCTAAGTTGCCAAAATGGGGAGTTGGACATAGGTTGTTCGAACCAATCAAAGCTAGATGTTCAATTTGGCGAAGTCGATTGACTATAAATAAATAATGCATATGTTTATATGGCAATAATTAAAAAAATACAGAGACATTTATGTCTATACAGAGAATGCACATATGTATTTATAGGTTAGAGATTAGCTCACCAACCAATGATTAGACTTACTAAATGACTAGATTGACCAACTAGTCGCTGGTTAAAATGCAGCTTGTTCAACAATTGGCACAACTGAGTTGTCTGACCAGTTGACCAAGTAGTTGGAATTTTGACAAGCTCCTAGGGTTCTGGCCTGTGGCAATGAATGCACACATTATGTAGTGACTATGCCTCCTCAACTTGAGTCTTTAAAGAGGTTGTGAGGGTTTATGTGCTTAATCATTTTAGTTTATTTTTTCTGAATATTTCTATACTTTATTAATGGGAATAGTCACAGTTCGTATTTCTTTCCTATCTATTTTCTTGGTGTGAATGGGGAAAAAGTTAATGATGGCATGTATTATGATACTATTCTGAAATTTTTTCTTTAGTCTGTTGCCTTTCCCCTATGTATCCAGAATTTGTGGTACAAAATAGTGTGAGTTCAATCTGTATAGCGGCCATATTATATTTTAATAAGCTTTTCCAATGGGAATCATATGATTATGAAGGGTGAACTATCTAATGTATTTGCAGATATACCCGATATGCCATTACATCCTTGGAGAAGATGCACAAGCCAAAGCTTTTTCATGAGCCTGATCTTGGAATACCACTTGATCTACTTGATATCAGTGTATATAAGTAATATTTTCTCATCATTAAACTCTTTCTTTTCTTGAATTGCCTTCACATGTTGTCACTTATTCTTAAGTATAGTGGCCATGGTTTGGCATCACTAAACAAATGAAAATTTCAGGTATCCGGTTTATTTAGAGCTCTAACATTCTTCTTCTATTACTTAACCAGTACCCCCAGCATAAGGCCGCCTCTTGCTCCTGAAGATGAAGAATTGTTGCGTGACGGTGATGTAGCAACACCTGTCAAACTAGATGGAATCAGAAGGAAGGATCGCCCTACTGATAAAGGTGTTTCCTGGTTGGTCAAGACTCAATACATCTCACCTATTAGCTTGGATGCTGCAAAACAGGTAAAGCATATAAAAATTATGGGAATATTTATTCCTATAAATGTTCATAAACTTATGATAGTTGATGTTTTGTTTTTGTAGTCTATAACTGAAAAACAAGCTAAGGAATTGCGGGAGACAAGGGAAGGGCGTAACCTGTTCTTGGAAACCCTCAATAATAGGTACTTTTTTATATTACCAACTTACTTTGTGGTTAACCATCTAGCTATCTTTCTTATAATTCACCTGATTATCATAACCTTAAAATTTCCAGGGACAAGCAAATCCAGGCCATTGAAGAATCATTTAAGGCATCCAAGTCGCGTCCAGTACATCAAACCAAACCCCAACTGGAACCTGTTGAGATTTGGCCACTATTACCTGATTTTGATAGGTATCTTGCATCCATCAATTTTTGTACTCAAGTTTAATAGATATAGCTTGTTGCAATGTCTAACCATTTAGTTGAAAAAATCAGTCACACTTATTGTAGATCTCCTAAAGGAAAATGAGCCTAGTTACACCCTGGAAAGCTGAATGGATGCACAAATTAAAGTAAAAATCCTAATAACTTTTGAACTTCCAAAGATACAAAAAACAAGGTAAAAAAGGTGAAGAGAAGCTGGGAGACTTATTTTATTGCAGTTTTCTTCTTTTAATCGTGGTAAGAAGGAAGTATATTTTTCGCCAAGAATAACAAGAAATCACCAAGGCGAGCAGAAGACTATTCAAAGTATCTAATCTGGTGATCCAACACAAATCTGTCCTTGTCTAATAGGATTCTGTCAGTGGATTTTTGAAAATGCCATTCTGGAAACTTTCTATGGTTCATATCTATCTATGGGGCGATTGAATTGCTGATAGGTAAATCATTTGCATAAAAAAGTTTCTAAATGAGGCTGGTGGAAGAGCGGATTATTTGGTAAGGAAAAACTGTAGGAGAGAAGCTGCTGAAGGTGGTTTGCACTTCCTATAAATGTGTATGTGTACATCTTCTTCAGAATAGTTTGGTCCATAGATGTGTGATTTTACATTACATGAGCATAGAGTGCTAATACAGTTAGATATAGTTATCTAATTTATCAATGATCTTAGTTAAGTATATTTATTTGATAATGTCTTTTAGACCAGGTTTTTCCTGAGAACTTGAAAATACTTTGAGCTGTGACATTTTCACTGAGACATTCCTGAAAAGGACATATGGATATACAATTATCATCGTATACTTCCTGGAAAGAGAAGGACATAGGCTCTTGAACATATAAGGCTTTGTTGCTTCAGAAAATTGTTTACTATGTTCAATAAGATGACTAGTAATTCACTTAATTGACTTGACATTGTTGTTCTGCTATCATGCTTCCTAAACACTGGCAATTTTTTAATGTTCAGGTATGAAGATAGGTTTGTTACAGTGGCTTTTGATAATGATCCTACAGCTGATTCCGAAATCTACAGCAAGTTAGATCGTGATATTCGTGATGATCTTGAATCAAAGGTATATATCTGCTTACTTCTTAATATCGTGCTTTCTATTTCTTTCAAATTTTGGTAGATTTGTAACTGCATTATAAGTTTAATACTATCTTTCTCCAATTCTTCTCCACTAGTAATATTTTATTTTGAGATTCATGCCATTATTTGCCTCAATTTTGATTAGTTTTCATGGTACTGTTCTCCATCATGGCTTTCTCAGGCTGTTATGAAGAGTTTTGTGATCACTGGTTCCGACCCATCTAAACCAGAGAAGTTCCTGGCGTATATGGTTCCTGGCCCTGAAGAGGTACTGTTTAGTTTGTTTTCTTTTTCAGTTTTCTTTTTTCCCTTGCCAATCATGGCTACAGACAAACATGTTTCTGTTCCTTCCAGTGTTGGTAATGTTACTCCATATCAGAACTTAATATTTCTCCATATTAGAACTTATTGCTGATGCATATCATATCAGCGAATATCTACATTTTCTATCCCTTCCCAATGCGATACGAAGCTGTTATGGTTTTATATATAACTTTTGTTGCTCCATTGTTTAAATTTTAAACGATTAAAATATTTTAAATTATCTTTTTAAATTCAAGAAGAAAAAAAAAGCAGGGTGGTATGGGCTGATGTGTAGCAATGCATATCAGTCGGTACATCGTATTGGCATGCAAACCGATGCAGCACAATGTTGGTTTTTTCATACAATAGTGTTCCAGTACATTTGCTTTGTCATTGTGTTATTGCACTTTAGGCAGTATTCAGATTCTCGTTTTAAATTACATTTTCTTTGCATTATTATACTTTAGGCGGTTTGTACATTACGGTTGCTGACTATCAATGCATGGTTATTCTGTCTTTTATGATAGGTTTCAAAAGATATGTTTGATGAAAGTGAAGACGTGGTATACTCGTGGATCAGAGAGTATCACTGGGATGTAAGCATCGAACCTCAGAACCTTAATTGTTGCTTGTTTGGGGGTTGTGGTTGAATGCATGCAGGATTTTCTTTTAATTTTGTCTGTCATTTAGTGTATTCTTGAAAGAAAATAGGAAATTTCTTGCTATTAGATTGACTATTTTCTGTGGAATTGACTTTTTTTTTTGGTTTTATGTATTACTGCAAATTATTATCTAATAGAAAAAATAAAGATGTTTCTCACCGCTTTGGTTCTAGATTAACCAATTTTTGCCACATGCTTTGCCATCATTTTCACAGGTTAGAGGTGATGATGCAGAAGGTCCCACCACATATCTTGTTCATTTTGATGAATCAGCCGCCAGATATTTGGTATAAACTGTCTTTAGCAAATGTATTAAGAATGAGTAAGTGTACTCTATGTAATGTTCACACCTTGTTTCATATAATGCAGCCTCTACCCACAAAGCTTGTATTACAGAAAAAGAAGGCAAAGGAAGGAAGATCTGCAGAAGATGCTGATACCCATTATCCTGCACCCTCAAGAGTGACAGTGAGGAAGGGTTCATCTGTTTTCATTGGTGACCAAAATGAGCATGGAAGAATTTCCTCTGATCATGTATGTCCTGTACTGCTTGAGATCCATTTCCTGTTTGAGTATCAAAAGATTTGGTATGCACGGTTGAGGAAGTTTGACATACTTATTTATGATTAGTGAATGATTTCCCCACCTTGCTTCTAATATTGCTGTCAATGTTGAGACCTGACCATCTACCTGATGATCTTATCATTATAGAAGTGAACTGTGAATGGCAAGTGATGGGGAAGTCAATTACAATGTATTTCCTTTTCCTCTTTCTCCTTTGTTATAATATCTGAGCTCATAGCGTGTCAACCACCACAGGAAAGGGTGATGTGAGTGGGTTCTGTGTTGGTCTTGCAAACAAGGACAGAATAAGCCTGAGTTCTGAGCTTCTTGTCCTTTTATCCAAGTAGTGAGTGATTTAGTTTCTCATCTACTGGAATATTGTTAATGTTTTGTGGCTTTCGATTTTCTATTGTGCAAAGTTGCAAACAATGTTTGCCTTCCCTGATGATAATATATTATCTGAATCTACCTTTAATTGCTATTTTAAGATGTGCCACATGTAGTGCATTTCACTATTTTAATTCTACATATGCTGTCTGCCATTTTCAACAGAATCTTCCTGAGGTGGAAGAATGACCAAAATTCATGCGATATAAAGTTTGGTGTCTCTATATTGCTATCCATTTAGTGATAATGTTATACATTATTTGTATTTGTGCCTCACCGCAGGCTTCACTGCAATGCTTGTTGACCACGTATATTGCTGTGTTAGAATTTGTCTTTGTCTATTTTCAGTATTCTGTGTGTCAGACCAGTCTGTTTGACATATTATATTTGAATTAGATGTGGTATCAGTTAATTTGCTTTAGTTCTTTAGTTTTTCGTTTTGGTCAAATGGAAAAAAGCTTCTTTCCATAGTAGATAGCTTTACTTGCCTTTCTCCTTTCTGGAGGTGCCTATGGAAATAGCTTTTTCTATTGTGGCTTCCATGATGGATTTCTTGTACACATTTGCATGTGCTTCAAGCATCACATTTACTTTTATGATATAAACATGGGCATACATCTGTTTGGGTATTGAAAGAAAAATTATTTCCTTGTGGCTTTGAGTATTGTTCATCTTAGTCCCTATCCTGTTGACTTTTTTCTCTTACTACGTAGGATTATGCTAACAATAAAAGAGGCATTTCCAACTCAAAGCGGGGAAGGTCTCCAATTGAAGACAACAATGAGAAAAGGCGTAGAACAGAACATGAACTGGGCTTGGAACATTTTAGTGGAGATGACCTGTCAGATTGATATTCACTGTCATTGAAAGTCAAGGAGGAAAGGCTTTTCAAGCACAGCGCAATGCTATGCTTGAAATCTGAAGGGGACTGGCTTGCATTTGTTTTCTCAACACTGCAGGCTATGCATTTGGGCGAGTTCACATGTACATTGGTGCTTCACAGCAACAGATGCTGAAGTTGACACTTACCAAAGTGAGAACATGCACGGAACAGGGAATGGGTCCTTCCCAAGTAAACGGAAGCATGATCTTGAATCTTTCATTTTTTAGCAGAAACCTTGTATAATAGGATCTTCCCAAGTCGTCTGTTCTAAATATGTTCATTTATCTTGTATCTTGCCATTTTTTGAACTTGGAATATATTTATAATTTATCTACAGAACTATAAAAAAGGGGATATACCTCTAATGTTCACAAAAATTTTGGTTCATCCTGGTGTATGTGCAGCAGAACTGCTTCTGATTTGAGGAATGTACAGTTGAAATCTTTAATCTGTAGCAGTTGATTGTCTTATTACAAGTTGCACTCAAAGTTGTTCTTGGAAAGGCACCTGATTTGTTTGCGGTTATGATGTTGCATGGTTTAGACCAGTATGCCAACTTAGCAGAGGGGGTTTTGGGTCCTTAATGAGCTACAGACCTACAACTAGCAACCAGGGACTATCTTATCCCTCACCTGAGTTAGAATGTGAGATGTGGCATTCAGAGCCATTTTAGTTTACTGGCTTACATGGTTTTTGGTCAAAATTTTTTGGTGGTCCAGAAACCGTTTAGATGTGTTCTTAAGCCTTCTATCCATCCTTTTGATAGAAATCTTTCTTGGCATTTTCCTATTGAGAAATTATTTAATGTTCTTTTCTGTTGGTTTTGAGTTTTGACCAAGGCAGTGCCCACCGAAGAACCTTGAGACACGTACTCTACATGCCTGTTGATGACTCTTATCCCAGTGAATATTTGTTAAATCAGCATTTATTAGTGGTGGTATATGTTCAACTTGCAAACTGAAGAGCACCTTTATGCTGTTTTTTTTATTTATTTATTCATTGTTTATTTTTTCCATAATATTGAATTCCTTCAGAATTTAAGTTGCGTTTGGTACAGCTGATGAAGAATCTTCTTGATGAAGTTCCAGCAGGCTTGGAATTCTCTGGTGTTTGCCTCGCTATACAATTTCCAGAGTTTTGGAAAATAATGTTTCTAATCCTCTCTAAGGTAATCTATTTATCATCCATGTTCAGGAGAAATAGCAGGCTTTCTCCAAGTCAATGCAGCACAATGACAAACATGGAATTGAACATGTAAGACACTCGCTAGAAGGCCTGTGAGCCATACGTACAATAGGCGAACTTGGAATGTTTGCTTGCCATGATTAGCATGGTTTCCCCTTCCCTACTTTGTCTCTTATTTTTATTGGTGATGCATGCGTCTTCTTCTCATGGAGTTTGTTACTATTTTGCACCATGTTTCAAATTTCAGCTTCTACTTGATGTTTATGTATCATAATGGCTTAGATTCTAAATGAACATGATACGTACTAATTCTATGAGACACCTGTAACATGTGAAGCTTCTCTGACCTGTGTTTGCATTTCCTTGTCAATGTTTGTGTTTCTGGTGTAAATAGAGTTTATAAATCCACCTTCAGTGCCTTAGACCATAATGCCTGTATTCATTATTGCAAAATGATGCCTTATTGATAGGTTTGTCCAAGCACATCATAAGTTGCGCTGTTGATTAGTGTGTATCTGCTTGTTGCATCACTCCATGGCTGGTTCACTTTTTTTCTCTATAGTATTTTTCCGTCCTACAACAATTCCCATATATATAAATGTAGTCTTTCTATGAGAATCTCATGTTTCTAGATTCTATTGAGAATCATTGATCACCTTTTAGCATTTCTTAGCCTCTAATGGAAAACTTCAGTTGGATGCTAGTGACTGTTCATTCCTCTGGTGCAGAGGTCACTTCTTGGAGGTTGGGAGCTTTAGACCAAGTTTCCTGTTGAATTGAAAGTTGCACCTCTAAATATTTATAATTTATGGACTTTGAATCAGCATATGATTGAGAATAAAAAGCATTTAGTTGTTTCTCATGTAGCACCGGAGAATGAGTTTTGAAGGCAAAGCATATATGGTCTACGGTATTTATTGACAAATAATATAGGGTAGAACATGCATTGTAGGGTATCCATTGCATTTACAAATAGATAATTACTCACAAACACATATAGGCAAGTAGTTTAACTTGGAATTTGGCAACCAATGGTGGCAAATAGAAGAGATCATGGGAAAGGAGAGAATTAGCCACATATGTAGAGGTTGACTGGCATTTCAGGCTGATATTATGGGCTAGGAATTGGAAGCCAAATTTATTGCAACAAGACAATCATGTAGCTGATCTTTTGGCGAAAGGAATGACAGAATTGTAGCTGCTTTTGGAGTTTCATTGCCATCTGTTGGTCATCTAGAGTTTCTGGCTGCTGAGACGTGGAACTCATTTGCAGCAGCCTGCTCGACAATGTACTTTGGTCTTTGTGTCAATATGTCCCGAACCCACCGTATCAGGATTTGGCTGTAGCCGACTTGACATGAACAGTGAGTCATTAACAGTGATGGATTAAGACTTGGTATACTATTTAGTCTTTACTTTCTCATTGAATAATGGAATTTCCCATGTGACACTTTCTATTTGGTGTGGAGAATATATAGATAAGCGTCTTGATGATTGTGTTTCTTTGCAGCACTTCGCTTGATTATCTTTGTTTAACTGAGATCAGCATCCGCTATGGTCCCTGAGTGTGGTCCTTCATTTTCTGCATTATGTTTCTGGCGATCTTACTTCTTGGACGTTGAAGTTGCCAATTTCCAGGTCAATTTGTGTAAAAGTTGTTTTTAGCATAGTGTTATCTGTATCACACAATGTGGGCATCTATCATGCGCCAAGTATCACATAGGTTTGAAAAACTTATACGATATACCTATGATACATGATATGCTTGTGTATCATAGGCGTATCAGTTGTATTGTGCGATACGGGGGCTGTATCGTACGGTATGCCCGATTCATCCATGTATCACATGATATAAGGATAAAATGATTTTTTGTGGTTTTTTACAAAACAACCTCTCTCTCCTTCTCTCTAAACATTTCTTAAAGTTTTGAGAGAAAAATTTTACTAGTTTTTCTACAAAAAGTCCCCATTTATGTGATAAATCATCGATTTAGAGGAGAACTCGGTTGTGGATAAGAAGGTTTACTCATGGACGGTGGGGATGATGGGACCTTGATTGATGATAATGATAATATATTATTTGTTGTAAATTTGTAATGTAATCTAAAACACTTTATTGAACTTTAAAGTTGTGATGGATGTTTATTATGTTATCATGAATTTCTTATTTGTCATTTCTAAATGTGTTGTTAATATATTATGGCTTATGAATGATGTGATGAGTTTTTTTATATAGAACATGTTTTTTCAAGTTGTTTTTTTGTTCTTCCTGATTTTACCAATTTTTTCTCTATTTTTTATCTTTTTAAAAAAATTATGAATTAAAAAATTAATTTATGATACGTTATACGCTACATTATGATATAGTGGATAGGTCGGCCCGACCGATACACGGTACTATACACCTTTTACAACATTGGTTTCTAGTACTTGATATTCCCATATTTGTTGCTTATCCATACCTCTCAATCACATGGGTGTGGGTGCGGATATGGGTACAGCGATGCATGTATGGGGTAGACAACTTCAGATAATGTGGGTACGGGGGTATATATTTATGTATGCAAACTATCACAAAAATACAAAATGAAAGCAACATTTAAGAAAACAAGTAATATAAATAAAAATAGAACATGTTAATGTTCAATAACTCTCAAAACGAAATGAAAACTGAGTTATAAACTAGCTAAATCAAGTAAAAGTAAGTAATTGGAATCAGTTTACTTTCAACTTTCAATCCAAAAAGTACCCACATATGTGTCCAAGTACCCACTTTGCCATGTGTGGTGTGGCGTACTGACATGGTTACGGGGCTCCATGTGACTTAGCTGCCAACTACTAAAACTTGATTTTTTTAAAGTGTGTTTGCAGTTAACTACAAGCTGCTATATTTTGTTTGGTTTCCTTCCACTCCATGACAGGAGTTAATAAAGTGAGAGTTACCTGGTTTATGCAATTTGTACTGCTTGCTTTGTGCACGGTTCCGGGTGAGCAAGGGGTATTAATCCCACCGCCCGAAAAAGGCCCGAAGGCCCCCCCATTCCCCCTGCCTCCGGGGTCCTGAGCTGCGTCGGTGTCGGCGATAGCAACGGTGCACCCTTCATCTTAGATGCCGCGCCCTACCGCCTTAAGACACAGGAACATAACGCCCACGGGAATCGAACTAGAGACCTGCCTTAGTACAGGCCCCTAGCTCAACCAGCTACGCTATGCCCCTTGAGGCTTGCTTTGTGCACGGTTGCTGCAAATTTCATGAAGGGGAATATACTGTTTCTAACTGTACTCCATCATGTTTTCCGTTCTACAAAGTTCAATACGAACTATACTATCCATATACTGAAATTCATCCACTGCTGAAATCAATGTATGATCTTCCACTTGATCTGTGTTGGGTTTGTGCTGCTTCGGAAGTTATTTATTGTCCTTGCAAGTTTTGTTGGCCTTTTATAGGTTCTTTAGGTAATTGTGTTGAATCCCGTGTGACCGTGAACTGTATTTCAGTGCACCTGCATATCTGAAGGTAGAATAAGACTGGCTTTTGCAGTACCACATTCCCACCATGTCGTACTTCTCTCTGGAATGGTCAAATGCACCCAACGGTCTCTTGAAAGTTGATGCTGGTTTGCAATTTCATGTCATGTTCTTCAACCTTGAAGCCCAATTGACAAAATGTGTTCTCTTAAAACTTCAGGATGCCTGCTCTCACACAGGTGTCTAGTCTTTGAATTTTGCTGAAAATGAAACCGAAGTTTCTTTCTTAGGTGTTCCGACTTGATTCATTGCGTGCCACACCTGATAGTGGTGAGTTGATCTCCTAATCCTTCCATAATTTGGGACGGTGCATTCTCACACTGAATCGTCATTCATCGGTGGACTTCGGGACCTTATCTTGCACCACTCCTTATAAAAGAATACTCGAAGGCCTGACTACTCCTTAATTGTTTGCACTCATGATTTCATTATCATTTTTAGATGAAAACTTCTGTCGACTAATGGAAGCAGCTAGAAAATGCATTCAACTCCTAAGTTGGTAGGTCTGACACATTCAATAAATTTGGTTGGTTCTGTGGTGTCGTATCATATCGTGGCCCAGCGAGGTTTCGTATCATAAAAGCTTAAAGGCACGGATCTCAGTTATGTGTGGATTTTGCCTGAGAGAATGTTTTCGAGAAGTAGTTCCTCAAGCCCTGAATAAAGATGCAAAAAAAAATGAGATAGATTGAGCGTGTGTTGGAATGGAACCCTTGTGTTTATAGTAAGTTGCATTGGAACAGAGTTTGGTTCCTACTTCGTTGAACTTTTCCTTTTCCGATATATTTCCAATCTATACAGGGCCTCTTAGGTTGTTCCATGGACAGGAGAAAGCGGTGACAATCTAACTGACAAACCTCGGTTGTTTCGACAGCAGTGGCAAATCTCTGGTGTTTCGACAGGGAAAGATCTGAAACTCAGCTACTCTCAGATTTTCAAAACAGGGTTTAGAAAGATCAGGACCAGCCGTTCAAAATCTCTCACAAATTTATTTGTCGGTGGGGCACAGTTCGTGGTGTCGGTTGCCTACCAAAAACATTTTCTGTGTGTCTAGAATGGTTGGTGAGCTAGAGGCAGGAGAAGGGGCCATGCAGATTCGGCAGATGCTGTGTGGAATCCATGAACAATTTCTTCAAAGTGCCACTATAACAGCCCCTGTTTGTAGCCATTTTCGCCTAAAAGTTTGTCCCTATTTTGCCTTGTGCTTTTTCTAGTGTCCATAGTTTTACTACTATTCATGGTTCATCTGCCAATTCTTTACTTGTGAGCATGTTTAATTTGGAACTTCGCAAGGCAGTTTGTCGAAATTGACCATAGAAGTAGGGCCTAGATGAAAAAAACAAGGGTAGCGCCCGTACCTGACCTCGAGAAAGGGAAATCGGTAGTTCCTGCAGCAACACAAAAAAGGGTTAAAAAAATGTCTTGTAAGAGGCTGCCGTCGCTAAAGTCACCGCGTCAAACCACTTCTTCGAAATATGACCAACCAATATGCGTGTGTTGCGCGCTTTCTACAAGGTGGCCCGCAAAGGCCGCGGGCCCCACCATTTCCTATTTCCTACGTAAATCTCGTGTTATATCACCATATCCTGTCACTCTAATTCTCATTTTTTTTTTTGTATAAAATATATATCTTCATTAAAATCTTAGTTCCTACACAAATACACCGTTTGCATTGAATAAAGTAGATACATACCGTAGATCGGAAAAGCATCCGAGGGCTCACATGATTAAAGCACGTATAATAACAATGAATATAAGGAAGGGCTCACCGATAAGACCATCGTGATCATGAGAGTGGTGGCTACAGTGAAAACAAAAATCGAGTAAAGAGGGACATTCTGGTAACTGTGGCGCAAGCCCTGTGTCAGTGTGTTGCTTTGTTCGTGCTTTCCCTGTCCTTTTCCTTCTGTAGCTGATGAAGGAAGAGGGCATTTAATGTTAGAGGGAGGCGTAACGCTTAGGCGATGCGAGAACCTGGCATTGATGTATGTCCCTCCTCCGCGCTTTCTTGCTCTCGAAAACGGCGAGAAGCATCCCTTGCATGTGTCTTCTCGTCTGTATTTTTTTTCCATATTCACATTAACAATCCCACCGTTCACTATTCTCCCTCAATCTCTGCCTCTTCCTCTCTCTCTCTCTCTCTCTCTCTATTTCTATTTCTGGCCGAGGGTCGATCGATCACCCTTGGGTGGGTGGGAAGAGAGGGGAGCTGCATTTTGCTGCCATGGCATTGATCTTCTTCTTCATTTCATTCAGCATTTGAGATACGAGACACTGTAATAAAGTTCTTTGCATTTCATTCTTATTGATTTTCTAGATTATTGGGCTTTTCCCTGTTTCTTTGGGGGGGGGGAGACCAGATGAAGGAAGGGAACAACCGGAACGTGGAGAAGCTGGTGTGGGATCAGATGGCGAAGGGAAGCGCCAGGGCAAACGGAGGTGGGGCTGTAATGGGCAGCGCCAGCAGGAACCTTACCCGCCTCATGACCTATGCCATCCTCTGCTTCGCCATCACCTATCTCATCTACTCCCTTAACCTCCTTCTCGCCGCTCGCTCCTGTCCTCCCCTCCCTCCTCCCTGCGACGCCACCTGCCCCAATTCCTCCCTTTCTGCCGCCACCGCCACCACCATTACCAGCAGGATCGCCGTCGCCCAGGGGTTGGGGAACCAAACTAGCGTCGCCCGAGCCGCAGCGGACAGGTCGAGGGCGCCCGAGAACAAGGCGATGCCGGAGGAAGGAAGAGGGACGGACCTGAAGCACATTGTGTTCGGGATCGCGGCTTCGTCGAGCTTGTGGGAGAAGAGGAAGGAGTACATCAAGCTGTGGTGGAGGCCCGGGCAGATGAGGGGGACGGTTTGGCTGGACAAGCAGGTGGGGCGGCGGCGGGGGGAGGGGCTGCCGCCCGTGAGGATCTCCGGCGATACCTCCCGCTTCAAGTATACGAACAGGCAGGGCCACCGGTCGGCGATCCGGATATCGCGGATCGTTTCGGAGACGGTGAGGCTGGGGCTGCGGGACGTGCACTGGTTCGTGATGGGCGACGACGACACCGTGTTCGTGCCGGAGAACCTGGTGCGGGTGCTCTCCCGGTACGACCACCGGCAGTTCTACTACATCGGCGCCCCGTCGGAGAGCCACCTCCAGAACATCTATTTCTCCTACAGTATGGCCTACGGCGGCGGGGGTTTCGCCATCAGCTACCCGCTGGCGCGCGCGCTCGAGCGGATGCAGGACCGGTGCATTCAGAGGTATCCTGGCCTCTACGGCAGCGACGACCGGATGCAAGCATGCATGGCGGAGCTCGGCGTCCCTCTCACGAAGGAGCCTGGATTCCACCAGTACGACGTCTACGGCAGCCTCTTCGGCCTTCTCGCCGCCCACCCTGTGGCGCCGCTCGTCTCCCTCCACCACCTGGACGTCGTGGAGCCCATCTTTCCCAACGTGTCGAGGGTGGCAGCGCTCCGCCGGCTGCTCGAGCCCATGCGCCTCGACTCCGCGTCCCTGATGCAGCAGTCCGTCTGCTACGACCAGAAGCGCGAGTGGACGGTCTCCGTCTCGTGGGGGTACGCGGTGCAGATCTTCAGGGGGATTTTCTCCCCCAGAGAGATAGAGATGCCTTCCAGGACGTTCCTCAATTGGTACCGGCGCGCGGACTACACGGCCTACGCGTTCAACACCCGGCCGGTGAGCCGGCACCCCTGCCAGAAGCCATTCGTCTTCTACTACGAGAAAGGGAGGCTCGACAGGAAGGCGGGCGTGACGGTCAGCCGGTACGGGAAGTTCCGCGTCCCGGCACCGAGCTGCCGGTGGAAGATACCGTCTCCGGGGATTGTACAGGCCGTGGAGGTCTCCAAGAGACCGGACCCACTGCTGTGGAGCAAGGTACAGGGGGAAACGACACTACCCATTTCGTCGTTTATTGATTTATTTTTTGTTTGTTTTCGTTTGATTTGCGTGTTCTGATCGAAACCGCGTCGAATTGACAGTCGCCGAGAAGGAACTGCTGCCGGATTCTGCCGTCGGCGAAGAACGAGAGCGTCTCCATCGAGGTTGGTGCATGCCGAGAGGGGGAGCTCATTGTAACTTGAGACTCGTCGCAGGGCCGGCGCGGCTGGGGTTTCGCGTGCCTACCCATTTGTCTCACAGCTCCATCTCGTCCCCTTTTTCCCTTCCCTCCTGTTACGGTAGGAAAAAAGATGGAGTCCGGGAGATACAAAAGAAATGGTCACGGGCGCGGTGTATAGAAATTGTAGGTTAAATTTTTACCGTCACCCTTTATTTCTTTCGCTTCCATTGTAGTTCTTTTTTTTTTTCACAGCTTCTTCATGGCTGTTGGCAGTTGTCACCTCGCCCATCTCCTTTACAGTAATTAAACTAAGATAAAATTGGCAAAGAAAAAGACATGCTTTCGCTTCCACGACCATTTGAGTTTCTGCCTCCTTTTGAATCTTCCATTTAAGATCGAATATAAAAAACTGCAGAAGGCGTCGGTGTTCTGCGGACACGTGAGGGAAGGGAGTATCATCGTTTACAGATAGATAAGCAGCAGGGATCTTCTACGACCCCGCGAAGTGTATGATTTCTTTGCCTTTTTAAAACGGAGAAAAATTAAGAGGAGGTAGAGAACAAAAAGGCAAAAAAGGATTTGATTCGAGGGAGGGGAAGGTGGCCTCGGACAGGTGCTATCTCATCCCTGCCGTCCGCTGCAAAGCCCTTTTCCTCGGGTTCCACGTAATGAAAACATGGGCGCAGCGGCGAAATTTATTCCTCTCATTGATGGAAATTGTTAATTTCGGTGGGAGGCCGCTTTTACATCTCCCCGCCACGGACCACACTTTAATACCGCCTCTGACAAGCTTTGTATTTAATCATACATGTTACACTTAGTATTTCATTTTTAATGCATGAAACGTATCGTATAGATTCATTGGCTTATACAATTATTTTCCTTTTCTCGGGACGGGGCTGCCGGTGCCGGCTGCGATGGTAGCCAGCTTTTCTCGTCCTATGCTTTCTTTTCTCCTCCTTTGGCGGCCCCTTGGAAAACGATCGTTTTGTTGTATGCACTCGCACACAAATAAAATGGAAGGAGAAAGAAGTTGCCATTATGGGACACTGAATCGAAACCCATTGAGGTCTCATTGTGCACCCGTTTGCCTTGACTTGGATTTTTGTCTCTTATCGAATTAGATTCGCAAAAAGTTTGTCCCCCAAAGGAGTTCACAAGCTTCGTGGGGCCTTCAAGTTACCTCTTTAGGCTTCTACCTACCTATCTTTCTTTGAATATATAAATATCTGACGCACTTGTGACCTACTTCTTTAGCGAACGTCTAAATCAAAGCGCCCACTCCTTACCAAGTCCAAGTCAATTTTCGAACATTGTTTGCTGCTTTCGCTAGATGCCAAAGTTAGAAAATATGGTTGGTTTCGACTTGATTGCTCAAATAAGAACAAGCTGAGTGCCACCAAAGTCAAATTGAGAATGAATATAATACAGGAAAAAAAATGATATGGAATATTGTGTGCGAGAAAAATCTTACTTTGGAGTTACCACGAAACCATTCGCAACTTGAAAGTAATCTTTTTATTTTTAAATTGTACACGATTCAAAACTTTTGTATAGCAATTATAAGACACCTTCAGCCGATCCCCTCCTTTTCTTAATTCTTAAAGTAAGTTGTGTACCTCCTTTTTCAAACGCATTGAGTTCAACACCTTGCTATGTATAGGGATGTTAGTGGATCAGATTCAAGTTACGTATGTTCTTTAAAATATTGATTTTTTTAAAAAAATATTTTATATGTTAGAATTTGAACAAAAACGAAGAAAAGTCATTAGAATTTGAATTCGAAACTACATTTTACAATCGAAAAATATCGGTTTTTATATATATATTTCTTATGGTTGGATTTGAATGAAAATGAAGAAAAGTCATATCGAATTTTGAATTGGAAACTACATTTTACAATCGAAATCTGTGAAATTTACAAAATGTAAGGGCACTGGATGTAAGATATTTATTCATCCAAAATTTGAATTCAAATTTGACTAGATATGAATCTCATCTGATTTCTCAAAATTTTCAAGACGGTTTGGTCAGATACCTGTCCACTACCAAACCACAAAAATATTTTTCAAGCATTGTTAACATTTTATCTTTGATCATGGACAGGTTGAAATGACATTAAATCACCAATTCCGTTTCTATTGGATCGGTTGTGAATGGACAAAGATATTCAAAAGTTATTTTTTAAAATAGATGGAAAATAACTAGAATTTATATCAAATAATATTTAATGGTAATTAAAATTTATTCATCACACCGTTAAATCGGCAAGAATAGAATCCGTTTTGCCGAAGCCAAGAATTAGTGGAAGGAGCAAGAGCATGGTATTAAAGATCACACCGGTTCCGCGTAAGGAAATTACTATATAAAAGGAAAATTTCTCAGTCAGGACAAATTCTATCGAGTGCCTTGGGAAAAGTCCTTAGATTTTTAAAATTTTTGTGTGCAGATTTCAATGGATCGCTGTAGCCATCGGGCTGTTTACTTCACTTGAACTAAAATCTTCTGGACCGCTTCGCTTTCATGGTCGATAAACCTTATAAAATCTTGTTATTTTTAGTGATGAACTGGATAAGATCTTGCGCTATTATGAAAAACCTGTGTGTGACTCATGTTAGAGATTATTCCAAAAAAATTTTGAGTCAGAAGTTCTCAGCAAAGAAATGAGATTCTATATCTAGATATTTGCTTTTTTTCTTTTTTTTCTTTTATCCCCTGCCTATCGTTTGACTACAATTTGTAAGAAAAAAAGGTGTCATTTCTGAAACTTTTATGAAAGTTCACAAAACTTTCAAGCAAGGGTCTGAAATAAATTTCCATTTAACTAAAGAACGAAAATCCTTACTTAAAATAATAAAAAAACGGTATCTTTTGAAATATCACAGGCAAAAGATAGGCTCAAAACTAAAAATTTCTCTAACTAATTAAATAGTCTTAAGTAAGAAATTGGAAGTCATAAAAGTCGGAATATTCCGAATTTGTTTTGTTACGTCATCTTTTACGGCCGGCGAAAAAAGAGTTTAATTTCCCGTTTTATATTCCTCCATGCCGTTGACACCTTCTACTATTCCAAAGAATATCGATCAGCCTCCCTCTCTCTCTTATCTAAGATTTGATTTGAAAGGGTCTTTGATGACGATAGGTCGTAACTATCCATAGATTTCAAGTGCTCCATAATTGGAATAGTAAACTTGCGTGGGGCAAAATCACTTATAAGCGAGCTAATGGGGCTGGTGTCGGTGATGTATGACAAAAAGGTTTCTCTTAACTATTTATTAATTTTTATACATAAGTGCCTCTTTAAAGGCATCAAAACTATTTCAGGTAAGCGAGATGTATTAATTCCACCACTCGAAGAATGTTCGAAGGCCCCTCCATTCCTCCTGCATTCTGGGTCTTGAAATGGGTCGGTGTCAGCGATAGTAACAGTGTACCCTTCAACTTAAATGTCACACCCTATCACCTTAATACACATGAACATAAAACCCACAGGAATCGAACTGGAGACATGCCTTTATATAGACCTCACCTCGACAAGCTACGCTATGACCCTTGAGGATAAAAACATAAAAACTGTTAAAATAGTATCTCTTAGACTAGAAATTTAACTCTCTCAAATGCCTCCAACCGTCCGAAACTAGTTCACTATAGAATTTTCGGTTTTATCAACAGAATGAACGAGGGGGCCAAAAATAGTAAAAAAGTTCATTTATAAAGTAAATTAAAAGAATTGTATACAAATAATCAAGGAAAAAATAAATAAAATATAATAAAAATTAGTCAAAATTTGACACACGGCTCTGCTACCAAGAAAGTGCACCTTATTTGAATCTATAGATGAACTCAAGGTATTTTCGTAAGCGGTCTTAAGTACCTAAGTTTTTGAAGAATGCACTCTTGTTGTCATAGTAGATGCCGATCTAGTTCAATCAGGGGAAATCAACAGGCCTTCAAGCCTCCTATAGAAAGGATAAAGACGAACGAGAAAAATAAATCTTCCTTTAATACAATTTCAGTTCTATTACCCAGCCAAAATTTTCAGTTCTAAACAATATATGCATCTTTTGTGAGGACTCAGAGCTGTCAAATTCGTGGCATTTCCTCAGAAGATATCCGCATTTGCAGACTCTTTGTCTTTTTCCCCAGAATGGAACATATCAAGGATATAGGCCTACCTAAGTTCCTTGTGGGGCCGTCGATGTTTTCTTCACTTTAATACGGAAAAAATTCCATCGGATTGAGTTGATAAAACCAGGGCAGAACTAAGGAAGGGCTCATAGCCCAACCCTCATATTTTTAATCAAAATTTTACTTGTAAATTTGAAAATTTTAGTTTCATGTATGTAAAAATTTTAAAATTTGAACCCCTGTTAAGGGTCATAAGAAGAGTAGCAAGAATTTGGAAAAGAAGAACAACATTTAGGATGAAGAATTAGGTGGTTGGTTGGAGATTAAAGTGAAACTCTACATTAAAGAGATTTCCTGTTTCCTACTTTTTTTACGAGAGACGGAACATGAATTCGTTGGAGAGTATAGAAGAAGAGGAGAAAAAACGAAGTTCACAAAAGTGTCGGCAGGGAACAGCCTGAAGGGACAAAGAAGATTTCGTTTCAACAATTGCGAGCCGATGGCATCTTCTTATTCGGAATCCTTGAAACCCGTTGAGCACTAGAGTTGAAAAGAACGAGAATCGACGCGCCCATTTTGAAGAACTTCCATATGAATTGGATCGTGCCACCTTCAAATCCAACAACCCTGTGAAACTTCCAATGTGTATAGTTCTTCATTGATGATAAAATTTGGATTCTTTGAGAAAAGTACCATTATTACCCGCTATAGGCACATGCTATGCTGCTAGCTCTTCATGCAAAACAGGAAGTTCGTACTAATTTCGGCAAGATATAAGTTTGATTGATAAAGTATCTGCTAATCAATAGATGGCAGTTTACTGGTGAAATCCACAATTTGCATGGCGATGGGATGAACAAATCAACAATGACCTTTCAGTTCAATCCCAAGTGGACAAATAAAATTAAGCTTTCTACAAGCTACACTCAAACAGAAAAGGTGATGAAAAGACTCGAATCATGGTTCAAGTAAATCATGGTCCGATCCTATCCATTCTTAAATCAATTTAGTAGGATCTGGTAAAGAAATCCAGATCGGATTGCCGATCCACTCTGGATCCTGTATGCAGTTACATAACCAAATCTGAATCCAAATACAAAAACACACAGATTTGCCTAAAATTATGTAGTAGAGGGGAGTTCTTTGGGGAAATGCTTTCTGTAATTTAATGTTCCATCGTTGAAAAGACATTGAGGGCGTTGTTGACGATCCAGCTATGCGTCAAAGTTTTGCGACTTCAAATGTATATTCGCATAAACTGAAGCTGAAACATTCTACAGACATGAAATTAACAAGAAAAAAACTAAACTATCAATTTAAATGCATGCACAAGCCCATGTGTTGGTTAAATTTATTTCAAATTTTCTAGCCGTTCGGACCAAGACTGCCTTTATCTGACGACGTCCCTCCGTCATCTAATTAGTGACGGGCATGAGTACACAAACGAGTTTTCCGCTGTCCCTGTATTTTCATTTGGCTTACTGTGAAGATTAGAATGGGACCCAAGGCGACGTGAAACCTGCACGGATCTCCGTCATATTTTGGTCGCCGTCAGCCCCAAAATTCCCTTAAACGTGTCGATCTACGACGTAAGTCTTCACTTTCGTTGCAAAGAAATTGTCAGATACTAAACAAAACAAGTTTTCATAGAAACTGATCTCGATGAAGTCTAAAATACAGAGTTCGTCCTTTACTCTTCGCAGTGCCTACTTGTTCAAGTCACGAGCGTCGATGGTAAGCAGCAACATGTACAGCTTTAAAAGATCTCAAATATTACAGTTGGTATTGAAGAATCACGGGTTTCTCTTTTCTGTGCTTAGATAAGAAAGCCTGTCACCCTTTCTGCATGTGACGATGAAGGGTGACAATCTAGGTATCTCAGGCCTATGTCAATGCACCTTCAATCTAGAAAGTTTGTGGTTTAATTGATGGCAACCCATGGTAGAGCCTGAAACAATGAACCAGGACCTATCCCCACAAAATGATTCATAAGAAAACCTTTTCATTTCTTTTTATTTGATTTATTGCACAATGACTTAGTCGCTTGGCCGGAATCGAAGAACTCTGTGGTTGATACTTGGACTCCTACAGCCTACACATGTTTCGGCCTGATTAGAAAGCTGAAACCACGGAGCTACAAGCGCAGCCGTGCATCCAACAGCACTAAATCAAGTAGTCAACCCCCTGAGGAGTGAGGATCTAACTGAATGATGAAGTGAATGTATCTCTTGTTTATGTTTCATGTTACCACGTAGCTTGTTAATCGCGTAGAGCAGTATGGTCAAAAGGTCCCTCCAATTTTTTTCTCTCTCTCAAGAATCAATATTTGGGTATTAAAGAATCCCAATCAATCCTATTGAATAATCCAAAGTCTGGATTGCCCAAATGCCAGCACTGAGAACAAGGAAGCCCAAGCCTCGGACTATAACCTCTCGCGAGACTTTTTTAGGTGAAAATTCTCATTAACATATCACCATGTACATTACATCAGCACAGCAGGACTGTCCATGGTGGTGTCGATTTATATCTGAAAGCTGGGGAGTAAAACCGAACTGTGGAATTGGCAGTCAGAAGTGAGGTGAAACTATCAAATTATACCGAAGAGACGTATCCCAAATATGAAGCTCCTAGCTTGCTACCAATCTGGTTTACATGAACGTCAACAATTTATGCGACTCTGGCACTTGATCCTTGCCGGTAACTGTTCTAAAAGGGCTGACCGCACCATTTACACATGATGAATTGAGTTCTTTCTTTTAACTGCTCGTTCATGTCATTCTGTAACCGATGGCAAATAACTTATTAGTATGCCTGATTATATGAGGCACGATGGATTTTCCATGGCACAACTTGCATCCATACAACCTCCCTAGCCGAGTAAGATCTTCGTATAAACTAAGAGTGCTACATGCGTTGGTGGCATTGTGAGCCTGTTACTCTGCTTCCTTCACGCGAGAGCATTTGGGTACCCTTCGAATCATAAGCTTTAAGCTTTTCAAGGTTTTTGTGATCGAATTTGACCTCATAAATGCCATCAACATTCTATGGCGTAAGAAGTTCAAAGTAGACAGCGGTTTTTTCAATTGAGGAATTAATTCTGTAGAGATTAACGTCGTGTAGATAAATTTAGGCAACTCCAATACTTTGGGATTGTGATTTCCCCACGCCGGATTTTGTAGGATGCAGCGTTTTCACAACTGAGACAAGGATTGAACAACCACTTAAAACTGGATCTAGTGCTACATCGCCCAACACTAAGTAGAGTATCAATGCAGGACCTATGAGTGATAGCTAGAAGCAACAATTTTTGATGGCCATAACACAGAAAGCAAAGAAATCACTTTCATCTGCTTTGTTTCTTAAACTGATGGTTGTAGTGCATAAAGACAAACAGATGTAATTATAGACTGTCTAAGACACTTTTTAGGAAAAAAATTGGACCTAGCAAGAACCAGAAATCACATACTTTGTTGAATGAAGCGGAAAGTTGAGATAGTCATCAATCAAGTCACCTTTTGGGGTCTCACAATTGTCCAATTATTAACCTAAAAAAGAAGTGCATGCCATTGTAGCATTCCAAGCACTGCAAAAAGGCCTTAAAGATGTAAAAAGCCTAAAAAAAAGGCATGCACGAAGGTCTATATATCTGAAAGAACCTTTTTTACACAGACACGAAAATCAAACACTCTGAAATTGTTGAAGAGAAAAGATTATCGAGTTTAGATTAATGAAAGACTTTGGTTCCTCCAAAATGAAAGAGTGGTACTAGTTTATGCTTTTTCCTGTCGGTTAAAAAAAATTGCAACTCTAACCATTCACGAAAAAGTTAATCTAGGACATGTTTTAGTAAAAGCGGATTTGCCATTGCTTTGAATTTTGAATAATTTTTTGCATCTGACAGCAGAACAAGAACTAGACGTCGTGGGAGTCTTTTCAAAATAGAAACTTTTAAAAATTTATGCAGAAGACTGCTACAAGGGGTCGTTTTCACAACATTAGTTGCGCCACTTAAAGACAGAAGGAGATTCGGCAACTTGGTGCAGGCACACTTCTTATGGAAAACTGAACAAGAACGCGCGAAGGGCTCGATCACAATACGTACTCCCACATACCAAAACCATGAAACGAAAATCAGCAAACAGCGCGCAAAGTTAATTCCACCCCTACAGTTGCTAATTGCCCTTGCTATTTTCTTAGTCTCTTAAATGCATAACTGCTTCGCTCCGCCACCTGAGTAGGTGGCGACAAATTTAGCCATGAACGACAGATGCAAGGTAACGCGTTCCGGCTGTTCACACTGGCCTTACCAACGTAAGATTGGTTCCGTCTCATAGCGTTTTCAGAAAACACCGTTATGCCCATTACGGTCTGCATAACGGAGAAGAAAGTTGGAAAGTGAGGAAGAAGAAAGGACTGACGAAGAAGAAAAGAACCAAACAGGAACGTAGCAACGTAGAAGTGGGTGCATGAGAGGATCATCGTTAATAGCAGCTTACAGAAGAAAGAGAAAATTTAAACCACTGACGACATTGGAGTAACATCAATAGCTCTTGAAGAAACAGAAAAGTCCTGGTTCTTTGTAATGCAGCCTTACATTTACACAGTAATTCATGCCAACACTTTAACATGGCTACGTAAGGCAGCCCTTCACAGAGAGGAGGAGAAAGAGAAAGTATATGCTGTAGCAACATTGCATACATTCTAGAAATTATCGCCAAAACCGTTAAATGCACATTCCGTGCCCATCGAGAATGACCCACAAAAGTTCTTAAGACAAGGCACAAATCATCGAGCAATCTCCACATGCAAGGATGTGCTGCACTCGATTTTCTCCGTCTCCCAGCTAGCCATCGGCACGACGCAATCATGCTGTGGTACGTAATCCTGCAGCATAGAATTCATTGTGAGAGAGAGAGAGAGAGAGAGAGAGAGAGAGAGAGAGAGAGGAGAGAGAGATCCATACCTCGAGCTTCTGCACTAGCTCTTTCGCATTAGGAGCAGAGACTATTATGTTACGCTGAGAAGGTGTAACGAAGCCATCGTCCACAGCCTTGTCGATGAAGCTCAAGAAAGAGTTGTAGTAGCCATCGACGTTGAGCAGTCCAACCTGCAAAACGTTCACCATATCACTTATTTCAGAGCATAGCAGCGACTGCTTCACGAGTTAACACCTCATTGCAGAAGAAGATGATCGAACCGGTTTATTATGTATCCCGAGTTGCGCCCAAGTGATCACCTCCAAAAGTTCTTCAAGAGTTCCATACCCACCTGTGAAAGAACAAAAATGTGAGAAAGAGAGAGACAGTGAGCGATAAAGAGGGAGGGAAATGTGGTTTTGTAGTTGTACACTTGTACTTGACCTGGAAGAGCAATAAAAGCATCAGAATGGCTCGCCATTTCCGCTTTCCTTTGGTGCATATTAGCAACCGGTCTCACCTCCCCTACTGTCTCTCCTGTTATCTGAAAAGGCCGCACGGTTTAAAAAGAAGACGAAAAACGACTAGTGCTACATGATTGAGTCCCACAGAATAAAAACCAAACAAACATTAAAAAATAAATGTTGTCGACAACCATTTACCTCCTTGCACATCAAAGTCTTGGGAATAATCCTGCCCAGAGAAAACATCAGAATGGCCTGAACAGTTGAAGCAAAAGGCAACAGAAGAAACAACAATATTTATTGGGTACCCTAAAACATGGCGACCTCCATTGTAGACCTCTTGCGAGACAAGGCCCATAAGCCCCACATTCCCTCCTCCATAGACCAAGTTCACATTCCTGGAGACCTAACAACACGAGAAGCTTTTCAGCGAAGGTGCCCAGTGAAGGAAGAGAAGGGAATCATTCCATACACAAACAAGAAAAGAATGACACTCACGAGCTCTCTGCCTAGCTCAATGGCCGCATCTTGGTAGCAGTTTCTCCTTCCGCTACTGCTACCACAGAAAACGCAGACCCTGTTGAACCTACTAGACTTACATTCTCCGTTGCTCTCCATTGCTCAAACAGCTTCAGGTTCTGCCACTAATCGTTCCAAGGGAGAGAAGGGCATCAATGGTCTATTTATAGGCAACGAAAAACAAAAAGGCAGCATAACGAAAACGAGCTCTCCAAGACGACGGGTGGGGGGGGGTTTGGGAAGGTGGTACTCTATCTTTTTCATGGTTTTTTGAACGAAGAGAAGAAGCCTCAAGAAAAAAAAAAAAAAAAGGAAGAAAGAAACCAAAAGTATAAGCTACCACTATCAATCAAGTAACCGTACTCTTTGCACTACATACGTGTGAACTGTCCATGGCAGAGGGACGTGATGAAACCCCACCCTCGCACTCCCTTCAGCTCACTCCTCACTCTCTCAACTTTTTTCACTCCCACCAAGAAGACTCGAGAGAAAAGATAAACCGACCTAAAACCCCAGTAGAATGCCTGCCTTGCAGTCCTCCTTTCTATGGTTTATGGCTCAGCAGATGGCAGAACTTCCTTTTGGTTCATCTCTTAACCCCTCCCGAAAGCAAGAGGCAGGGCGGGCAACCCCACAAAACCTTATCCCAGATCATGAACTCGGTAGAACTGCAGAAATAAGAGCGATCTTAATCATAAGCAGCATCCACTCCGTGCTAGCAATTAATATCCTAATGATTTGTTCAAACCACAAAATATAAGCATAACTCTCAGTTAGCTGACGCACAGAGAGAGAGAGAGTGAGAGAGGAGCAAGACAGAGCACCACTACGAGTACGAGTCCAGAACAGTAACCAAACAGAAAAGCTAGCAGATTCGGTCTCGTTGGAAGGCAAAAGTCGATTAACTTTATGTGTTTGGTGGTCGCGAGTCACATCAAGCAACAAAAGGCATCTCAGCCTTCAATCAACTCAGCCACCCATTCCTAATTGCTCTTTCTTTTTTTTTCATCTTCCATTCCATTTCCTTCGTCTCCTCGCTGCTGCAGCTGCAGCTGCATGAGGGTAGAGTAGAGTAGTGTAGAATGCGTGAAAAAGATGACCCAAAGGAAAGAATTGAGAAAAAAAAAACCAGCAATTCCCAAGGGAGCACCCACAATTTCGATTCCCCATCATTCTGCATTAATTGCGACGCGCTCGCACCCCTTTTTCTCCAAACCCCCGATTCGAAAAATGGTCGATAATTGAAGCAAAAAGAGAGGATCGAAATATTTCTTCCTCTCTTCATCAACTGACATACAATCATTCCCTTCCAACAGAAGGCAAGGACGCGTACAGAGAGGAAGGGAAGCGGGGAAGGCGTGGAGCCCACAGAAATGATGGCTCCATGCCCTCATTGGTCCAATTCCGAGCATAAAGCCGCTGCAACCTCGCCCGTCACGTCCACGTCGGACGGCCACGTCAAGAAAGGGGGGCCCCACTCCCGCTCATATGGCACTTCGAGCATTTAATGAGGGAAGGCAGTGCCCTTCGGTCGTACGCGTGCTGCGGGCAAGGGGGTGCCCCCTCTTTCCTTCTTTTTGGCCGAGCCCAGTCTCTGTCTCAGTCTCTGCACAGAAGGTGGCGGATGGGATGGCCTCGCGAAATGATTGGGCGGGACCGGAACGGTGGGAAGGGCCCCAGTCTCGGCCAGGCAGGGGTGGCTCTCTCCTCCCGCCGGTCGGCACCGGCGGCGTTACGGTTAAACCGTCGGGGCAGAGCATGTTCTTTCATGAGCCTCGAATGATTGCTGTGCGCCGCCGCGGCTGACCACTGAAAGCCAACTCTCCCGTTCCCTGCATTAAATCGTCTCATGGAAGATTGTTGGGTCTTCCTTTTTCTGTCCTTTCAGCTAAGTATATATCAACTTTTCTCAGGTTCTTCTTTATTATTGTGGTTTTGATTTGTGGCGTGAGAAGAAGGATCTTTGTATTAGCATGAAAAGAGCGGCTGCTAATGTGATGAAACTTACTCGAGAAGAATGGCATCATTTCGGGAAGTGAACCTCATTAAAGCACGTTGTTTGCGCATTGTACAATGATGGACGTGGAAAGTTCAATCACCCCGTCCCCTTCGTTCGTCTTCTGCAAACAGAGGGATCAGACGCAGAGAGAGAGAGAGTCGGAAGGACGCTGATATCCATTTTCCTTTACCACCAAATGACAAATTGTTAACCAGACGTTCGACATTGAAGTCTTTTAAGAAAATAGCCTGAAAACCATTATGAATTTTTCTTCTCTCTTTGTAAGTACACGTTCTCTTTTGCATTTAAAAATCGGCAGTTCGTCCAATGTTGTCCATTCCTTTTATTCACTGCAAAATCACAATGTTTCAGTTGAAGTTGAGAACAAAAAATAATATTTACTAGAATATTATTTTTACGTTCACTATTTTTTTTTTCAATTGAACGAGGTTTTTTAACTTTTACAATCGGTTGTTCATAATGCTCTACTCTATAATAACAGGAGACGCATTAGGAGCCAATCTGCCAGTATTGGTTCCTGACTTGCCCGTTCTTTACCATATTTGCTCTTGAAAGTTCATCTACAAAGAAAACCCTGCTTAATATCTCAACATCTCTTGAACAGATTAAAATAATCTGAGCACTGAAATTATTTTGCAGGCAAACTCTCATTTTCTTTCATACATGCATTAACCTGCATATATTGCATAAGTACGAAAAATGGTTCGAGATCTGAATAAAGATTAAATGCTAATATATATACGTATCGCTTCTTAATGGTATTCAGCTGCAAGAGTACGTTTACATTCTTTCCTGCTTTACGTAGGCAGTGTGCATTCATCAATGATGAATGTGTATTAAGAATTCGTTATCTAAAAACATATAAAATAACGTTTTCGTTTCTGAACAGAAAGAGATAGTAATCATGTTGAGATCTAATGGCGGGGCCTGGTCACTGGTCATTCTGTGGGATCCAGAGTCTGGACCTGTAGCAAGTCTGAAACCAACAAGCTTGAAATCCGGCGTTTACTTGTAGTTTCAGATCTCTATCAGACTTGACTTGGGAAGGAAAACCTCATTCCGAGTTTAATGAGGTTGAAGTTATGTTCATATCTCGGTTGAATTCACACCGCACGATTAGCTTGTTCCAGCTTTGGTCGAATACCACCAAAATCAAATCAAATTATTTGCTCTTTTACCCATTTTCGTTTATTTTTCCACAAGTCCAGCACCATATCTTATAAAGATTCAAAAACGAACTTGAATTTGGTTCGTAATAAACCTGATTTACATGAATAAATATCAAGAACCTTATTTTGTACATTTTTGGGGCATTCAAGTGTATCAGTCAGTTTGATTTTTTGAGTATTTGTTAATGTTGAATTGCCAACAATATATATATATATATATATATATATATATATATATATATATATATATATATATATATATATATATATATATATAGTAAATTAATAATGGTTTTCGCTATCAAGATTCACTTAGCAATCTAAAATAAGGTTGTCCATTTGAAGCATTTCAATAATTGAGAGAAAAAATAAAAAGAAAAATATGTGAATTAATCATATGTTACTAAATGTCAATCACTTTTGTTGTTTTCTTTTTTTCTTAATCATCTATTACAATGGATTGAATGATCTTGATTTGAAAGTTGGGTCATGGGTGACTTTGAAGATGAAAGGTTGCTGGGTTATAAAAACAGGGTGTTTCTTTACATTTACGAAATACTGGGTGGCTTTATATATATATATGTACACACACACTGGTATATACTGAAGGTCGTAGGAATTTCTGAAAACAAGGTGTTCTGTTCGTCTAAGAGATGTGGCTGGAGGTGGGAAGAAATGATATATAGGAGTAATAGACGGAGAAGCTCATGGTCACTTTCATGGCGAGCTGCGCCGAGTCTGTGATCTGGGTGCATCGAGCAAATTAACGACTCAAGGGTTGAGGGCTCAGAGGCATAATTGTTTTTTGAATGTTGTTGGCAGGCGAGAAAGGCTGCTGTTGCGTTGGACGGATGAGGATGAGGATGAGGGCCGAGCGCCAGCCGAGCCTGACCTTCTTCAGTTGCAGAGGCGAGGTTTCTTTAAAGGCTATCATTCCACTTCATTCTTTACCTTGTCAATGTAAGCTCAACATCAGATGTAATGATGGATGACAGAGGAGACATGTGATAATGCTATATATATTTGAGAACTTGTGGCTCCTATAACTCAGCCAGCCTTTATATATATATATATATATATATATATATATATATATATATATAGATAGATAGATAGATAGATAGAGAGAGAGAGAGAGAGAGAGAGAGAGAGAGTTACATACTACGACGATTTGTATAAGCTAAGTTGTTTTGACCACTCTGTAGGTAAACATATGCTTAACATAATGAAAGAAGTTCGCATCAATCTTTTATTTGTATTGAAAAGTATTTATATTGTACTCGACCAGGAAGATTTAGACGCATTGCCAACCCTCGATTTATTTATTAGAACGAAGCCTGGATACATATTGAACTCACACGCAGACGTATATGGATTAAAAGAGGGCAGATTTTCAGTTTAATATACGAAACGGCTGAGGATAGTCTTGTATTAATGATATTGAGAATGCTTGAGGGGCTCCTTTGATTTGACTGGTTGTTTGTGCATGCCATCTAGCTCAGTTGATTACAACGGGGATATAAACACTTCAGACTCGTGCATGTTCGGTCATTTGATTAATTATATCTCGTGTAATAAGATTTTCACTTGGGCCTGTACACTCCCCAGACGATCTTTTAAAGTTAAATAACATATGGCACGGGATCGTTTCTTGATTAAATCGTATCAATCTGAGTTCAACTCTTCCGTTGAGGCCGTGTTAGGTGCTGTACCTCGGGTTTCTTTTGCCCCACCATATCCATATGCATGGTTACTGGATAGGCAATTTCAGGCATGTTATTGCATTTCTATTAACAAGGGGGGAAACTGGTAGGTTAGTCCCTTTTTAGTTGGTGGTTCTTGGCATAGTTATAAAAGGCAATACCCAAGTCAAAACATAATACAGACATCACCATGAGGGCCTGAAAGCAGGCCTGGTACCTTGAGAAAATAGGAAAAAGATATTGACTTGGCTCTCAATCAATAAGTATGATGAAATAGTCTTCCTATTCACTGTGATATATATTTCGTTGTTGGATGTCCGATTCAGTTGCTAAAACTGCAAAACAAGTAAGAATTTGATTAATAGCCGAAACTTATCTATTTTCTTTGACCCATTGAGCACCCTAGTTTGAAGCGGCTTACGAATGTCCATGTAGTATGAAGTTCATCAATATCTTGGATTTCTAGTCTTTGCAATATTGGGGCAAAGTTAAGAAACGGAATATAGATCTAGACTCTCCGTGTACGTTGGTTCAGGTCAACAAATTAACATAATAATAAAACATGATAAGTATATACATCGACCGCTTGGATTACTAGTGAGACCAGTCGAGTAAAACCCATCATTAGGAAAAAGAAAAAGAGGGAATACTTAGATTAAAGCAACAATTTTGATTAGTTTGGTAACTTAAACACTATCTTTAAAGTGAGGAAAATGCTCAAACTGCGAAAGAAAATGATCAAATCACAGTTCAACATTGTACCAATTTTGAGTACAGAACAAATGATCGTGCATGGGAATATGTGGCATAAATCTGGTGAAGCACATATATCTTTCCATAATTGAATGATTTTCGCAAGGATGGCAGTCTGTTCGCGAAGCAAATCACTGAATAAGCTAACATATCTTTCAGTTGAACGGAGTTGAGAGTTGATAAACGCTTCTTAAACCATGAACCGCCTTACCTTTTGGGGAAGACCAACGAAAAATGTTGTGGTTTGATTCATTACAGTAAGAACCCTACCATATTTCTTACTTCCAAACTGCCAGTCTACATTGTTAAACATCTACACTCCATGACATGATATCAGAAGATTATGATGCTCCTTACCTCCGATTCAACATTGCGGGGGAGGTAGAGAGGCTTGGTCATGATCATGAAATCTGCAGGCAGATATTTCTTGCCTCTGGGGCTGCTTGACCATTTCATGAAAAAGGTGAAAGCACCTTGTCAGCTAACGACATACGCAGATGAAGTTGGCCACAAGCAGCTTGTCTAGTTTCTGTGTGTTAAAGTGAGATTAGACCCGCCATGAGAAGTGCCAACAAGCGTATATGTCCAGAACTGCGACCTGTGACCAATTTTTTCCTAGCTATCAGTCTTACCAGTCGGTCAGCGCGTTCTAGAGCCAAGATTTGGATCATGACTTCTTCTTGTGCCACCTAGCTCTCTCCTTTTTACTTGACGAGAAACAGGTTGTCGTCTTCAAATTGTTTTCGGACTTACATTTTAGTTGTAATAATAGAACAGAAATTATTTTTTTCGTGATTTTTCTAATAAAGGCTGCAGTTTTCATGAAAGCTATCAAACCAGCTTGAAGTGAATTTACATCAACTTGAAAAGTAGAAAACAATAGCTGCATTCTTTTTTCTGTTATTTTTACCGTCCATTGCTAGATTATGCTATTGCCTTTTAGCTAACTGTTTTTATTTTTAGATTAGTGAAAGTTCTCATGAAGCACCTTATTTGATAATTTTCGTACCTACTAAAAATTTGATGACCAATTTATAATCTCGTTGGTGTCAAATTCCACTCAGCATTATTTTTTCCACCAATAATGTTTAATTTCATGAAGCTCCTCGGCCTTAAACTTGATTGTAGTACTTTTAGTAGTTGCAGTCATTATACATTATGCATTAAAACAATCGAAATATGGTCAAAAGGAAAAGGCATCTTGCTATACCTATGAATTCTGTTGGACCCAGAAATGATACATTGAAAAAAATAGCTCCAGCATCTTTTTTTCAGGATTACCCTTTGTCACCAAACTATATTCTTATCATTGTAGTGAGGCATTTTTTATATTGCAAATTAGTGGAAGTTTTAGTTCCCTCGAAGCCTTATTTAAGAGTTTCCATAAAAGTGTGTCCTTTAAAAAGAAAAACGCAAAAAATAGTCCTTAAAATGAAAGTTTTTCTTGCAATTTTTCTTGTGCAGCTATAAAAGGATGCTACATCCCTCACATGGTCCAGAGAACAGAGTGAGTCGGAAACCACCATCCTTCAGCCACATGACTGGACTAGGGTGACGATTGCTGCCGGCAGGGGCGGAGGGAAGGCGGGGACTGCTTGGATCCAAGGTCGGACTACCGGCCCACCCTGAAAGAAAATTCTGGTTCTGCCCCTAACCGGCGGCGGCTGAGCTCGGATGCCTGGCTGCTTTGAATGGCACATCTTCCCGAGTCTTTTGAGAGTGATAGCTATGACTGTGAAGGCAAAGGGAGCAATTCAGAATGTTTGACGCTTCCACTAATTTGAAGCGACGAGCAGAGTTCTACAAATTGATAATGACGTCGAACCGACAGCTGCGCGGCCGTCGAAGAAAATTTGTCCGATTTGCTTCTCGACGTGTAGCCATCTGAATTTTTTTCTCTATAGACTTTCACAGCACTTGTACATATATATCAGTTCTCGATGAACCTGTAAATAGTTGTTTCAGAAGTTCTTAGTCTTTGGCAATTTTTTTTTTACTCTTACAGAGTTTCACTTACATTGCATGTAACCGTCGAAACTTTGAAAGTGGATAATATGGCCAAATTTGTGAATCAGTTCTACTGCTGGTTTTGGAGTCATTCGTAAAGCCCAATTAATAGCAGAAGAATGCGGTTTCTGCTAGAAGGGTACTTCATTGACAAAAAATGCAAGCACTAGGTAGACTTTTTATTAGGGACGCCATGTTTCGGTGTCTATTGGCAATCTCCAACAAGTTTCTCCTCTTTCGATGCAGCAATTATTGGCAAGTTGGGATCGAGCAGTATGACAGCCAGCCTCGAGGTCTTTCTAAAGATCCATCGCCAGGTCCGCCTTCACTTACCTCATTCAAAATTTTCATTAGTACTTGGAAAAAAGAAGAAGAAACAACTAATTATTAGCCGTGCAAAAAAAAAGTTTTTAATTGAAGAATACCATGCACGATATACAAAGAGAATATTTAAACACGTCGCCCCATCTTCAAACATCAACCTGCCATTTTAATACAACAAATAAATAAGTAAATAATTGTAAAAAATCTATGCAAAAATATGTAAAATTTTTATTGTTGGCATGGAAAACTGTCCTCGCCAGCCTATACGTAGTAGCTCAGCTATTATGGCCACACGTACGTTCTTGATGCAGCCGGTGAGAATGACATCTATCTAGCTCCAAAAGTCACAAAACATGAGGGAATTGTGCGTTCACTTGTTTGGTGATCGTTTATAAATATTTTTTCAGCTGTAACCTCGAATATCATAGAGCCATTCAGTTTTCCTGGTAAAATTTTCCTATTATTAGGATTAATTGTTTGATAATGTTACAGCGGCACCTTTAGTGTTTGTGAGGAGAGCCAGCGCCGAGCTATCTTTATGGAATCAACGTAACAGGTGACGGGGGCACCGCATGGAGTATTAAGCTCGATATCGACTGCAACTTTATAGCGATCGAAGCAGATCATGCTCTTGCTGGCTGCTGGACAGTGATGGAAGGATTGAGTTTGTATAATTTACATACACATAGTCGTCGTGCATGAGATCTAACGATCGGCCAACCTCACCCTCTCTTAGTTAAGAATCAGGACAACCAATCACTTAAATAACCATTTTATAAGTCTTTGAAGATCTCTTATAATTTTCAATATGTGATTGAACGCTTGGAGCACTACAATCTAAACCCTCAAGACATACACGTCCGTGCATATGGAATCCTAGGTCCGAGTGTTGAACCTACCCACTGAAGGACTAGGTTTGACGGATCCCAATATACCGCTTAACAGTTTTTGGTTTCAATCCTAAAAATTAGGAACTAAGACAATCAATCACCTAATTAACCTGTTATAAGTCATCCAACTAAAGTTTTGGGATGTTATAATTAAAAGTTGAGTGAAAACTGGTAGTCTTATCATTTTATTTTTTTAGCCTCTAAGACAAGGATGACGACTGTTTTCAAATGACCACTCTCTTTTTTTTTTTTTCAAAAGTCATGAACTAAAAATCGGAACCGCGACAAGTTTGTCGCTCCATGGTAATGAAACGTCCACACACAGCACATGCTAATATGGTCACATGGCAAGTCCTCTCTTTATTAGATACATTGATTATTTCTTTCATACCATATTAAAGGAGTAGTATTAATTATTTCTTTCATACCATATTAAAGGAGTAGTATTATCAATTTAATATATAGTGTTTTTCTCACTGCTTTTATTGACATGTTGCCCATTCTTTTATACAAATGCGAAAAGGGCACATCCTTCATTACCTCTGGAGTTTTTCAAATGGTGGAACTTCATAATTTTATTAATGAAACTGATAAACTCCTAGGATACAAAATGAAAGCATATGAAATATGTTAAAAAGGGGCCATGTGTGGTCACTTGGTCAATAATGTCTCTAGACTACTAGTACCAAGAAAGAAGACTGGCTGGACTTCACCATATTAATAGAAAAAGGATGGAAACATCCCTGAAGTTTCTCGCCATACTGGGCTTTTTGTCTTCCTCAAACGACTCAAGGAGGGAGGCAATTAAGATGCACGAGGGTTTCGTGTGAGTTTCATTTTGTTCTCGTGCCCGTTGAAAATAAGCATCACAACTAAATGCTTGATCAATCAGGACAAAAGATTGTGCTAAACTGGGTTCAAGCATAATGTCAAAAAATGATAATCTTTTGCAGCTTTGCTCGACTCCTAAGTCAGTCAACTTCCAGAAGTCGTTCTTTGGATCCGTTAGCGCAGTTTCCTCGTCTACTTCGGCACATTCTTTGTTCATTTTCATATTAACACACTCCCAAGTGAGTATTGATACAAATGCAAACGGTAAAAAAAAAGAAAAAACAACACTTTGGGGAGTAGTTCGGGTGAAAAAAAGTCCCACCAACGTTATCGAAGCGGGACTTTTCGCTCCGAATTCGACTCCTAAAAGGGATGTGTGTCGCACTTTAGATGCCCAATCAAACACGGGAGAGGTTATCGCGTAATGGCATTTTAGGTATTTGTGAAAAAGAAATAAAACATTTTGCAAAAAAAAAAAAAGAAAATTCTTTGCTTTCATTTTTCCTCCATTTCTTACGATAGACCCGTCCTTATAACCTGCTTCATTCGTGTAGTTTTTGCCAAATTTCCAGTCCACTTCAATTCAAGTCAGGGTCGAGGGTTCATACCAGTCGAACAAAAATTTCTTTTAAATATGTTGATTTCACATCAGACCTTGGACTCGAGTGCCTCTCAGTCAAGAGCCGAATTAGAGATTTTTGGTCAACTATAGTTTCAGGGTCGAAATATAATTTTTTAAATATTTTATATAAATTAAACAAAATTTTTAAAATTTATAAGTAAAATTTTTTGTTTTTATTTGTTACATATAAAGGAGGCCGATGGCCCTTGCCAGCGAAAAAGATTTCTAGCTCCAAGTGGAAGTGGAGTACTTAAAAGACTAAAGTCAATATATCGTCTCTTTCCTACGCGCCTTTTGGTGTAGTTAGTATATAAAGCCCCTACCTAATTTCAACTTGCCGATAAAAAGTGGGATTTACATTTTCAAAGTATGGAGCTTGAGAAATATATCGTGAAAGTTCGGATTCACAGCATAGGCGTTTCTCTAACTTCTAAAAAGAAACCGATGGCTTTGTAGATGTTCAATTCTACTTTTGTAAGCTCATCCTTTTTCTTATCGTGATTCATTTTTTCTTAAGTGTGCTTTAGGGCTTTAATGACGCAAGTACAAGGCAGCGGTGGCGGCGGCAGCGGCGAATTTGGTTTATAAATAAAAAAACGTTTTGTTCGTGGTGATATAAAGCAAAAACAGGACGAGAAATATCGACTCGGCTCATGGTGAACTTGGCTCAACTTGACTCACGAAATTGGTTACCATTGATCGTCAACTAAGTTAAAGCGAGTAGATCACAGTTCATTTGCATGTTCAAGTCCCTTGGTGCCGCTAATTAGGCGAATAGCTGGTGAAAAGCTAGTTGTTTCATGACCAAGTCAACAAGCCAACTCGATAACCCATTAACATCAACCTGGTCATCTGTTGGTTTGAGTCCAAGTCACGAATTTGCCAACTATGGTATTTGGGTGAGTGGCGAATTTTTTTCGCCCAAATATGGTTTTCTCGAATTATGAATGAAAATAAAACAACTAGCATAAGTTTGTAACAAGCAATGGGGTATAGGCCAGCATTTAAAATAGGGCCTTGATCGGCCTCATAACTTATTAATCTAAAAGAAATTTGAAATTAATTAAAACTACATGCCAACTCCTCCGAAGCAAAAAGGGTAGAGAAAAACATAAGGAAGAAACGTTCTTCAAAGATAATTAAGATTATCATAACATTTTAAATATTAAGATAGCAAAATAAATTTTGTTGTTCATTACGAAAGTAGGAATTTTAACTGACACCTTGTCAAACACATGTACGATAGTCACCTTGTCAAACAACGGCCAATTGACCATTTCAACAAGCCCCTGAGACAATAAATCCAGGGTCCAATCGTCCATAAAATCAAACCTCCAAAAGGACAAAAGGCCATACAAGGCGGACTTGGAGTCACGAGTAACGACACCGCAGACGGAACCCATGCGACAATATGGAAATTCAGAGAAAAGTGGAGACCAATTTCACTCTAGTCTACGGACTTGATTCCTTATAAGTATGTAAGTTGGCACCTTGACTCATTCCAATCAAACAGGTGTAATGTGAACGCACCATATAATTTTTAGGTCATCACAATATATTATGATTCTGAATTTTTGAAAATGAAACTTTTGACGGGATGCCATGTATTTCCACCAAGATTTCCACAAGGAAAGCAGAAAATAATTCCTTAAAGGGGTCGTTTGACTCATTGAAAATTTAAAACATGAAAGAAAGCTTCCAAAAACTTGTTTCAGGAATCGAGGAAATGGAAACAAATTCTAAAAACTTATTTCATGAATCGAGAAAATGGAAACAAATTCTAGATTTTCAAAGACAAATTTTTTAAAATTTGAATTTTATTTCCATTGCTACCCACCAATTTTTCTACCTTTTTTCGAATTGAAGACGATTTAAATCGACTTTAAAACCAAAGCTCGTATTGACCTTGGATCGGAGCCGGTACAATACACGTCAGCCGATACAACCCGATACGAAGGCGTATTTATGGCACTGGTTAGTGGTAGAACAAGCAACAATATAATATGCCCGGATCCACAGTGATCTGATATAAAACTTATCTTAGAATACGAATCGGACCTTAAATCCATGGTTTGAGGACGAGCGTGATCCAAGTTATTCTTGGAGATAATTTTCCACGTTAGTGAAAGTTGGAGAAAATTGTCCTTGCATTGCATGGGGGAAGGTTCGAGAGATTGATCTTGTGCCAAACAATAATATGCCTGACAACCGGCGATGGCCCACAAGGACCTAATGTCCGATACACGCTGTCCGGGATGGGTCTCAAAATTTTGGGGCAACGACCCCAAATACAAGGACAAACGAGAAAAACTAAATAAAAGCCGTCTGCAGAGAAACAAGCAAACAAAAAACACCGTCTAATATATATATATATATATATATATATTCAAATATACGAGGTTCCTGATAGCTAAAAACCAAAAATCTGTGGCTTGCTGAAAGCTGCACAAAAAACTATAATCTTTTAACGACATATTTTAATTTGAACTCCCCTGTTTAGTTAGATTATCATTTTATGTTTCATAAATATGCATAATGAATATATTATTTGTTATGTGAGTGTCTACGCAGTGGTGGACATACAGCTGCGGTTGCGGTTGGTTCCTCACACCAGCCCCATAAAAGTTCATTATTTTTGTATTGAAACATTCTGTTTTTTGCTCGTTTGTATACAGTGGATGCCCCCGAAGATATCTGCGTTATTGAATTAGAGCCCCTCAACCTAAATTTCCTTGATCAAGTTATTTAAAATTGCTCTGCACTCACTGTCGACACTTTAATTTGCTTCTATTTTCTCATGGTGTTTGGAATTACAATGACTTCATTTGAAGAACTGTGAATTTAGAAGGTATTCATGAGCTAATCTTCTTCAGTTATGCGGTTGATTCATCTGGTGATGAATTTACTTTGCATAAGCAACCATTTTAGTTTCATGTCAGCTTAACCAAAAACAATACAAAGAGGTACCATCGCTTCACTTCCCGCACTGTTTGTAAAACACAAATTGAAGAGATAAAAGATTATATATGTTTTCTTATTCTACAATATCGACGGGATATGATCAGGGCTTTTTAAATTCGTTAATATCAGTGTAAACGTATTTCGAGTTAAAAAGCAAAAATCGGCTGTCTTGTTTATACACGACTTACATAAACTAGTAAACAACTAGTACACGTTTGAAAGGTTCGCTAACAAACTGTAAAATATGGGAAAATGAAAAACCAGATTTGAGCAAGCAAACGTCAATCTTAAGCTTTTAAACCAGACAGGAGACGCATGGGAAAATCTATGACAGTTTTCAATCATATTGCCATTGTATAGATGTAACTACCATCCAATCGATCCTGCTCATTTAGCTGGTTTCTTTGTCATGTCACAAATTTAATCATGCTTAGTATATGATGAAACTCAAACTTCTATGGTTCTGGAAATATTCTGTTGTTCGTGATTCTTGAAGATGAAAATCTTGACTTTGAAACGTCGAACTACACGTTGAACTTAAAATAATCAGTAAGTGATCCAGTTGTTACTTTCCTTTCTTGAGGTTAGATTACGCAGACAAATCGTAATATATACATAACAATTCTGCTGGTACACTGTTGCATTTAATGCTGATCCAGGTCCCAGTCTTGCTGGTTCCTGCGAATCTGGTGTAGACAGGGGACAACTAGTAGTGTTCAAAGCTCTTGAATCTGGTAAAAGAACAGAGCCAACGGGCCCGAGTCTTGTTCTTTGCTTGACGCACGACCAATTTAAGAAGCAGGAGAACCATTTAAGAATCCAAACAATGTCGTAGTCAGAGTCAGTAATGCCAAAGGACATGACGAACTTCACCAGAAACTTCAATTGACTTGTTCAAAGACTTGCAGAGAGCGAGAGACAGAATAGGGACTGATGGATTTCCTAGTAAGTCTTCTTGACCCACAAGATATGCGCGTGAGGACTCTTTGGATGCAAATTTACATTCACCATTGAAACGTGATTGGCTTGGCTGGAGAAGAAGGGTCCCAGAAAATAGCGCGTGGGACCTTCAGTCTTGTTCTCATTTTCTACCTCTCAAGTGACTTTCCATGAGCAGTCGATTAGGTGATGTTACAGTGCAAGCTCTCCCCTTCCAATTCCATTTAAATATCAGATGGTATCAGCAACCTCAGCACTCGGCAACCGATTATACCCACATCTCCCCACCTCCTCCTCAACATGGACAGAACCCTGAGACAAGATATTGATCTCCCTGGCTTTAGGTTCCACCCCACTGAAGAAGAACTGCTGGGATACTACCTCAAGAAAATGGCACTAGGGAAAGCTCTCCATTTTAATATAATTGGCACACTGGATTTGTATTCTTATGATCCTTGGGAGCTGCCAAGTACTTGACAAAGCAACCCCTGCTTCCTGCCTTCACTGTGTCATATAGTTTGTATGTTACAGTTAAAGTTTCTCCATGCTTCTGATTATGATGTTAACTTGGTTGACAGGGAAGGCGGAGATGAGAGCAGAAAGAGAATGGTACTTCTTTGTTCCTAGAGATAGGAAGAACCAGAGTGGAAGGAAACCGAATAGAATTGCAAAGGGAGGCTTCTGGAAGGCAACTGGAACCGACCGGCTGATCAGAAGCGCCGCTGATCCAAGATGCATCATTGGGATAAAGAAGACCTTGGTGTACTACACAGGTAGAGCACCCAGGGGTGGCAAAACTGACTGGATCATGAATGAGTATAGGATGCCAGACAACTGTCAACAATGCAAGGTAATTCATCTCTTCTGCTTAACTACATGAACGCTCTGTAATCAGCACGCCAATCTGCAGAGTAGGTTTCTGGTCGCTCATCATACTAAACATTCAATCGAGTCTAACAATTCTAGTGTGTCTGCTGCTATATGAGATATCACCAAAGTCCAAGAACTGCAAAGCTTCTGCTATCAGCAGAATTATTGGAGTTACACTTACTATCTGAAGTTGGTTCGGGTTCACATGATGCATGCAACATTTGCATAACATAGAGTTGTCACTGTTAAGCGTGTTACTGACCTTCTGCTTTGCTTATGAACAGAGGGACATAGTCTTGTGCAAGATATATCGGAAGGCGACATCAATTAAGGTGTTAGAGCAACGAGCACTGGAAGGCAATTCCATGGAAGCGATTCAGGGGAGTCACTCGACAACTGAGACTGGCTCTTCCTCTGAGCAGGAGTTTTCGCCAAACGTCGACCCCAAGCCCGAGATCATAGAGGACGACCAGAGAGGAAACCACGAAGTTTCTTCTCAATTCGGCGGCCTGCAGTTTCAAGAAATCGCCAGCGAATTGGTAACAGGTACCGTTCAAATTCCAGTGGCCATGTCCAGGGAAAACTTGACTAAACTTCAGATGCCCAAGGCCAACACGGACTGGTGGACTCAAGATTCTTCCATGGCGTACAGCCCTTGGATGGACAACTGGAATCCTGACACCATACTCATCGACCACCATATGATCTCACATTTTTCCCCTACCCTTCTCCATGATCCACAGCTTGTAAGAGACCTAGAGCAAAAGAACGCTCATTTGGGGAACTAATCCCTGCTGCGTGACTCTTTAGAAAAATTCCCTTCCTTTTGTTCAAATTCTGTGTAGCGAAAAACTAGGGAGAACAAGCTTTTCGTTTTCTCGACTGCTGTAGCTGACGGTAAAGAGATTGTAATATTTTGTGGTTCTCGACGGTGGGGAAGTTTCAGTAGCTGTTGTTCTTCTCACTTTAACAGAGTCTCATTCTCTCACGACTTCTTCCTGCCTTGTTTTAGCCTTTCCCGTAAAGTTGAAACGGGAAGCAGTTTCCGTAGTCCTGTAATATATTTCTCTGAAAGAAATAGAAACTTCCTTCTGTGTGGGGTCAACCATTGGAAGAATCTGCAGTCCAGATAGTGACGAGGAGAAAAATTTCAGCGTTTCACATCTTATCTGTACCACCATCATTAAAGTAGACGCAATTTCACCTGCTTTCCGCCCTTTCTTAAGAACAATGTAACGGAGGCCTCGAGTGCTGCATCTAATTTGGCGACTTGGTTTGTCGCTTGGGATCAGACACCGACTTAAACCCAATGAAGTAATTTTTGTTGCAACCTTGGATGTATCGGTCGTCACCTCTTACATGTACCCCTCAGATCGGTTGCTGCGCAATTTCATAACTTTTACAATCAAAAGCATACCAATGATTTGCTGTATCCGAGATCGTTATAAAGGATGTCAGACTAACAAGAGTTGCAGAACACAGCTGGATTGTTTTTAGGGACAGTTTCGCAGTCAGAACAATTTCTAACAGTTAAACTGAATCTACCACAGAATTAGCTCAAAAAAGGGTCTATAAGATTCATGTAACACTGGTTAATAGTTATAAATTGTTTCCTTTGCCAAACGGACTAAGAGTTACTTGGCTTGGACATTTCAATTCCTACCATAAAGCCGTA
This sequence comes from Nymphaea colorata, assembly GCF_008831285.2. Lineage (NCBI taxonomy): Eukaryota > Viridiplantae > Streptophyta > Magnoliopsida > Nymphaeales > Nymphaeaceae > Nymphaea > Nymphaea colorata. The sequence continues at coordinate 23,688,958 of NC_045146.1, forward strand.
GCATAGTTGGTTGGACTGGCTGATATGGAAATTGCACATATTCACATGGGTATTACTTCCCTGACCCTACATGATAGAGTGTGCTATCAAGTTGAAGGTACACGGTTCCACCGTGGAACGCAATGTAACCGTAGAGCACTCAACCCTGGATTCAAAAAGAAAGGAAGGACTGGACTACCTGATGAAAAATGCTTACGCTAAAAGTAGAAAAAAACAGTTTGTGAACATCAACTAGCCGATGAAACATCATGTGGAAGACAAAAAAGGTACCCTGAAAGGGCCATTCGTATTATCTACAATTTCGATGAACAGCATGAATAAAATTTATTTTCAAAGATTTGAAAGAAAAACATTATTATAAAAGGCCATATGGCTAAGATTGAATTATCATTCGGCAAAAATGGTGTAGCCGTGACACCGGCATTGACAACTTCAGCAAAATGATACAGCTCCGGCAACTCTGGCTTTGCCAATGGGAGATGGAACCGATACATTGTGATATTTTCTATTGGAATACAAAAAAGTAAAGCCTCCTAGATGAGAACTCGTTCCGAGAGCAATTTAGTTCCCGAGACTGCCTTTTCTTGGGTCAGCGACGATCGATTTTCCAATCCCTTGACCGGCTCTGTTGCTATAAGCCAGGGGGGAGGATTTTGTTTTTTGGGAACTCAATTGCAAGGTTACTCAGTCAAACGACCACGGTCTGTTCATAAAAAAAACTGTGATTTAGTTGTATCAACCAAACCCAAAAACCGTTTTTAGGAACCTTTTAAAAAACTTGGTTTTCACTAAGTTTTTACAAAACAGGGTTTTGAAGGGTGTCATCCAGAAGTTTTTGGACAAAAATTTTGAATTTGCCTCAAAATTGCTATTGATTCATAGAACACTTGAATAAGTGTCCTGTGAATCTGCTCTAGTTTTCAAGTGAATTCATGGAAAACTTACATGCTGTTCCTAATTTCAAATGGCCTTGAAGGGATTTTCAGACTATATATATATATATGGCTGGACATCAAGACCGGCAGGTTTGTCCTGAGATTTTTCTGAAGCAGAATTAGGGGCATGATAACATGTTGTTGTGCAAAGATGGTGTCTTTCCTAAGACGGCTCCGATTCTCGATATGTTATCGAGCTGACTATTTTCTGTTGTATAAAGTAACATCACTGACGATGTAAATGTTTTACAAGGCAGTGTTGCCCTTGGGGACTCGACTGGAAAAATGTACTACTGCAGTGAAGTTATTTGGATTTGCTTCAATAATGTGGCGGCGGAAGTGATGATGCCACTGTGTTGTTCTGGAAGGGCGATCTTCCCCCTATGGATGGCATTCCATATGTTGTGGCTCTTATCGATCAGCGATGGTGGTTTCACTTCTGATTTAATCTCAATCTCCCTTCTCCTTCTGCATATTGGATGTAGAGAGGTTAAAGACAGGGCTTCAGTCCTTGAAGATTGGGATCCAGATATCCCCATATTATTCTGTAATTCTCGTTATCCATTCTTTTATACATGGTTGTGCAGGTTGTGTTCTTTTCTTGTACATATGGTGTTGTTTTCTCATACATATCTGTGCATTGTTCTTTACTGAAAATATAGAACCGGCTCTTGGAACATTTGATTTATGGAATGACACTATAACTTTCCAACCCTTCATATGCATTGGCAGTGGAACCTTATTAAGCATTCAAATAAGGTGAATTACGAATTGGTTTCAGGTATTCCCATACTAAATCTTTCGCTAGAAGAAAATCACAACTTATTTCTGAAATACAACCGCGTTTTATCCGGTCTTGACTCAGTCAGTCGCCGGGAATTTTCTGCACCGACCACAAAAAAAACGACAGGTTGAGGGCCACCCATGTACAATAAATTAATTTGTGGGGTCGGAGAATTTATGCTAGAATTGAAAGCTGAATCAGATGGGTCAGGCTGTCATTTTCAGTGAATTGAGCGATTCAGCTAAATTGATTAGGATCCACAAAAAGTAGAACCATAAGAATAATTTACAAATGGGCACTCATGTTTTGTGCCTATAACAGATCAACCTTCAAGTTTTGAAAGCCAACAAGGAGGCCCTCAACTTTTAATCCATGCTCACAAATCACCATCGGTCTGAAGGTTGAGGACGGAAAAAGTTACTTAACAAACAGGTATACTAAAAAAACTCCCTTATCTATTGCCTAAAACACCAACGTATACTTTACCTAAATACGACTAAAAAGAAGCTTTTTTCCCCCCCATTCTCATGCTGTTTCATGTTTTATATATTGTTATTGTGAATAGGGAATTACTTTTTGTGAGGGTTTATTAGGCCTGCAGATGTTTTGCTTGAACGCCTCCCATGTTTGTTCAAATATCCGCAAGATCATTCAATACAACAACGGATGTTCTTCGCTTCATTCCAAAGCCTCAGCAATATAAAGGGCCCCTCCATCATTTGTGTTTCCCCTGTTGAAAGAAACTTAAAGAATCAATGCCATCCCAAGCTTTCATCAGATAAGGTTGAGCGAGAACGTCACACAGGCAAGACTCGGGCACTGCCCTGCATGTGAATCGAACGTTTATCATCGGTTAGAATGCAGACTCAAATACTTCAGACAGGATCGATGCTTTCCTCGAAATGACAATCGTTAAGTAAGAGAAGAAGGGCGTGATGGTGCGGAAGAAGGATTAGAGGACGATAGGTGAACAGTGAGGAGCAGAAATGGCGGGGAAGGGGAAGAATGGAGATCAGCTGCAGGCGGGCAAGGGGAAGAATGGAGAAAAAGAGAGGAGTTGCCCTCCTCGCTGTCACCGTAGCAGGGTAATCTTGTCATTGGAAAAAAAAGCACCCTCCGTCTACCTCCGTGAGAGACGGTGGTGACTTGTGAGTATTGATTAAAAGTCGAGGGTCCCGTTGTTGTTGGGCTTCAAAACTTGTAGGCTCAAAACATCCGCGCCCATATGTAATTTTTTCTAACCATATTGATTTATTCAAAAACGAACATAAAAATAACTAAATTGTGGTAGAGGCATTTTCTTGTCATATAACTTCGTTTAATTCTGTTTTTTATTTAAGATTTCGTTATATTCAGGTATACCTATAATATATTTTCTTGAAAAGTTTTCAGTGTGGCAAAAATTGGCACTGCAGGGCATCATATAGAGCTTTTTCTAATACTTTGTACTAGAAAGAGGCTTCAAGTTATGTTACATTTTGTACTAAATCAGATATTATAGTTTCGGTTCTTTGTTCGCATCAAAAGGGGTGAAGATATTCCCTTTTTTTTTTCTTTTTTTTCATGTTATACAGGCCAAATGAGAATGAAAGTAATAGCCTATCTTCTTGTGCTAATCTGTCTCACGAATGGGATCTAACTCCAGCTTATTCCACTTGTATTTATTTAGATCGGAAAACCATTCGTTTCCGGAAAATTGTTGTTTTCTGTTACTTTCAGAAGGCAAATTTGAATTGCAAAGACCCTGTGATGCAATTCACTTTCCCTTCTCACACGATACCATGGCAGAACTCGGTCCACAGAAAGTGGGTTCACATCCTGTCAGACCAAACAAGCAGAGGTCGAGCTTGTTCAAATGTGAGTCATGAGCACAGCCCAAACTGTCTTCTGAAGTAAACAAGCTTAAACCACAACCGATTCCTCCTGTGTTTCTCCAAAAACTCGGAGGAAATGGAAGCTGAAAATTCCATGATCAACTCAACTTTGATGTATACTGTACACTTTATGATCTCACACGTAAACAACCTACAAGCAGACAAAAAGACGGTTGTTTAAAGCAACAGATTCTATAGCCCCATTGTCTACTTCAAAGACTGGAATACAAACCCAATAATCAACCACCACGAACATCGCATGAGAATTATGATCTCAGAAGCCTTAGCATGCAAATCACTAACTCATACCAATTCGATCCTCCTATGCACGGGATTGCTACAAGGACACCAAGAAACTCTGAATTTCCATTTACCTTTTACATTAACTCCTCAATTTATCTTTTCAATTCTTCATTGTTCCACCAATTCAGTATGAAGTCCTGTTAATTTGTATCCTCTCAAAAACAGGAATTCTTAAAAGCATGTCGATCAACAAACGTCCATGCAACTGAATACATCTTATCATGGAAAAGGTTTATGTTGATCATCACTTGCACGAAATCTCCAATTCCTCTCACTGCTTACTCTCATTGCACATTGACCATGCATGTTAATACTAAGAATAACTAGGACCTTTTGAAAATCCAAAGGCTAGTAGGTACCAAATACCAATAATCTTTAACCTGATCTTGATTCAAAAGGCAAAATTGAAGACTTCCATGATGTAGCAAATCCACAACAAACATGGAGTTTCATATAATTTTAGTATGTGACTTGCAAAGAAAACCCTGAAGACCCATACATTAATGCTTCAACATGAAGCAGCACACTTCCAATAGACACATATGTTCCATGAGTTTAAAGCATGCCTGAAGGTATATGGCTGTACACCTAAGTACCAGTAGTCCCCAATAGAAAAAAGATAGAACACCATCAAAGAGGAGAAAAATGCTTGTGTTTCTACATGCACAGCCAAACATCTGGTAAAAATATGCTATCATGACAAGGAGAATCTGACTCGATCACCAGATCAGAAATCAACAGTTTTGACCCTAATATGCATATTGCTAATAGAAAGTTAAAGATACTTCTTCACAGATATGATCTAAATTTTTAACCATCATGAACCCCAAAATGGGTTTTCCATCTGATGTGGGCCAACCCTTATGAATGTCACCAAGAATGGATCCAAATCAGTAGTTGAACCCTAATCCAGATAACTCATAATTTTATCGGCTATTGCCTTCCATTGGTAGCTTTTCCTAGTTGAGAATGCTTCATTTCTGCTGCTTGATTGCTTGCTCCCTCTGGCAATGGTCATCCACCACTTTTAAACTTCATTGCCCCTCATTTAATTATGCATATCACTTTCCTAGCCCTACCTCATATTGCTGCCAAGGGAGAAGGTCCCAATGCCCTAGACAATTGGGCCCAAAGACTTCCAACCACATCTCAGCAGCAAAATCAGCCTTCCTTTCAGCCTTGGTACAATGAACCATGTCTACCAATAGCATATATGTACTACAGCCTCCTCCACACTAAGAATCTCAAAGATGCTGGTACTTATACAGACAAATAACTGGCACAGCCGCTAGATGCTCAAAAGGAGAGATGAACTTTAGGACAAACAGGACAGAAAATGAGGTTTTCTTTAATATTGACAAATTGTTTCATTAACAACCAAGTTAGGAAATGAGGTTCTCTTTAATGCTAAGAAATTATTTCATTCTTTGCAATTATTTAACCTTTGTGGGACAGCATAATGAAGAACTTTTATGTGCAGCAACTAGCAACCAGATTCACTGTTCTCTTTCATGGGCTTTGTTTACTGTCAATGATCAGAGTGATGGCCAGCCTCTTACCAGGACTTCAAATTTCCAAGATCATAGATCCCAGATGGTATAATGGAGAGAAAAGAGTTTAGATAATCAAACATGGGTTTCACATATATCCTCATAAGCCACTGAAGGAAAGATCAGTGACATCCCAAAATCCCCTTATCAGTATGACGGTATCTACACTAGGCAAGAGGTAATAGCAGAAGTTCATAGATAAAACTTAAAAGCCTAACCAATGGAATAAAAATCTGGATAAGACAATGGCAACAGATATAGGTGTGGGAAACCAAAATTGTTTGGAGGAACAGGAAGTGATGTTTCAAAAGAAGAAGGAAATGGATCAGGTAACCTATTGGCTATGTTGATACTCAAGGAAAGGCGCAAGTAGAACTTGTCCCAGTGCAAATTAATTAACTAGCTGATCGCAGTACTTAGTTCAAAACTTCAAAAACATAAAAAGACAGGAAGTTCACGAATTTGTGAAATATATGCCAAGTACTGATTCATAGGAAACAAGAATTCATGAAATAAAATCAAATGAAGACATAAAAAACCACGTAGTGAAGAATATGTCAACAGATTAAAACACAACATGCCTAGCAAGAAAAAGAATGAAAAGGTCCGGCTCGATAGTAACCAGAAGAACACATGACTTGATAAAACAGTATATACATGTGGAAATAGTTAGGGGAAACCGTAAAAAATAGTGCGTGTCATCTTCCAGTCCAACAGTCCACTCCACAAAATTCCACTGAGGCATCAGAAAATCTAACTAAAGCACGAGGCAAAAAAGAAACACATACGAGAAAAGGTCCGGATAGAGATTGGTCCTAATAATGGTTTCAATCTTTACGTGAAAAGTAAAAGTATATCGCAAGTGACTTGATTTACAAGGAGAAGTACCCAATTCCCTTAGGCTAATAAACCAAAAAACTAGACATTTTGGGAAAACGGGCAAATTCCATACACTATATCCAAATCAAAGTCGTTTTTTACACATTGCTTTGCTTGTATTGCTTTGTATCAAGCACTTGCTTCCCACACATAGCGCAGATACCTGCAGGAGATTCAACCAAAGATCAGGTCCAGGAGAGGAACCCCAATTGATCCCACCCACCATCTTAAACCAGCATATCAGAAAAAGAAAACCAATTCTCCATGTGGGCAAAGAAAGAGAAACATTGAGCAACATGGTCCGAGAGGAATTGCAAGATACCTTTGGTGTAGGCACAAGTATGGCAATACTTGGCATTCTGGTGCACTTGCTGCTTGCATATGATGCATTTCGTCGTACCGTAAGGCGTCCATCTGAGAGAAACGTGAAATTTTTACAAACCGCACAGCAACAAGAATACGAATTTTGTATACCAACAAGGAAAGAAAAAGCATCTACAGAGAGAGAGAGACCTATTCTTCTTGGAGAGGAGCTTGTTCTCGTTGATCTTGCGGCCACCGCTCTCGTTGGTGTTGCTGGCTCCTTCCTTCCATTTGTCGGGGACGATCACCTTCGCGAGCTTCTTCTCACCTGTGCCCAAATCCCCACATATCAGAAATCAGATAGAGAAAGAGAGGTGCCGATGCTGATGATTGCATACACTTCTCGCACACCATCGCGCCTGCCCCTTAGCGATCTCCGGAGTCGCGAAGCCGAGAAATCCCGAAGCTGAAGATGGATAAAGAGAGAGCAACGGAGTGGGTTGGTCTTCACCCAGCCTCGGTCGATCAGCCTGACCTAGGGCTTGTCGGCTTACCTTAAGTGGCCCAAAATATTCAAATGAGTTTGGTATATCTATTCTTTTATTTTGTATCATTAGAAAATTAGAAATTATTACAAAAAATATATTTTGTTGCTGAAAATTTTGATCCTCAAATGCATTTTTTTATGACAGTCATGAAATAAAAAATGTCATTTTGATCACAAGCATAGTCGGCCTAACTTCAATATATATATATATATATAATATACAACAGATATATTTGAAGCTGCTTAAAATTTAAAGAAAAGTAGAAGTAAATAAAAAGAATTAAACCATTTAAAATGCTTGCAAGTATACGTGATTTTTTTCAGTATTATTCTCTTCGATCTTGGAGGGAGCAGTAATGATTTTAATACAGCCAACTCCGACCATAATAAGATGGCAGGGCCAAGAGCATATTCTTCTAAGCTGTTTACTTTTCAGCATCATCAGATGCTGTGCGAAGATATGGCATTTGGTGGAGCTCCAGCAATTCCCAGAAAGCCAATTTAGATATTAGAGAGCAGCCATCGTTATCAAAAGTGGTTATTCTCTATACACAAAAGATTATGTATAGTGTGATATGCCATGATTTATTTAAGTAAAAAAGAAGTTTTTTAGATGGATAAAAAGGAGGTTATAAAAAAGCTAAAAGTTAAAATGTATATTTCTTTATAAAAAATTTTGAAAAAACCTCAACATCCTTCTTTTTTTCTATTTCTAAATTGATGCATCCAAAGGTGTACACGCAACCGGACCTCCATTTTTTATTCACATCCCATTTCCATGTTGAGACAGTCTCCTTCAGCCAAGTGCCAGAAAGATCTTTCTCCTCCTGTAAGTGCTTGTATATATTTTGCCTGTGTTCACAATCCATGAACCCTTGCACAACTTTCGAAGGCCATCTGGTTCGCTTCAACTGTGTATGCGATCACCCAGACTATGAGGCCCATCAATAGAAGGGAATCTGTTTGCATTCATATCGCGATGCTGGGAGGAAGCAACTTATGCTTGGATGACTGAGGGCGAAAGCATAGTTATAAAGAAACTAAATTTTCGTTATAAAGTAGGTACTTTGGCAAATCAGATCTGCCTCTCTTCTGGACTCAATCAAAACTCAATTTATTAAGAGGAATTATATAATTAGGAAAAAAAAAGTAACAAAAAAAAAAAATCTAACAACCACTTTTGGGCAACCCATTTACCAGAATATCTAGCCACCAATGTTGGACGACCTTGGCCCTTTGTCGGGGTGGAGTGAGGATTATTTGCTCGACATGCATGTGATTTCCTGTTATTTTCCTTTCTTTTTCCCTTCAAAAATAGTGCCAAATGAAGGTCGAAACTAGGGTGATCATTTTTTTTGTTGTAATTGACGGTGAGAAGAACTTCATGATCAAAGTGGTAGGCTTGATGCATAGGCAAAACCAGAAATTTTTTATGAGGTGAGTTGAATTAAAGTTTCTAAATTTTGACTAAGCCTCAAATATCATTTTTCAAAATTTTTACATAGAATTTTTTTTTTTTAATTTTACGTGTAAATTTTAATTTTTTTAGGTGGAGCCCGAACCCATAGCATGCCCTACTTTGGCTTCACCCCTGGCTTGATGCATGCTTCACACCAACCTTTTTGAACTTGATATTTTCACGTTCTTGTGATGAAGGCCAAGCCAACGGGGGACTGGCAGGGGCCATCCTAAATAAAAGACAAGGTTTTGTAACCAAAAAAAAAGTTACCGAGTGAAATGACCTTAATTTCTGTTCCATCAAATTTTTCAAAAAGTGCAGCATATACTTGTCTGGCCACCAAGAGTCTAAAGTTCAAACCTCATGGTCATTGTGTTTGGCTGCAAACAATGACAAGTGAAACACTTGAGTTAAAGGAAGGATGTATCGTTGGTAAAGAAGACATAAAATTGAGTGCATGAGGTTATAACCTTAATAATTTTATACCCAAAGTAGTTTTCTTTAAGTGAATGTTAAAAAAAAGCATGACCACGTCATTCAATTCTCTCTTCCTTCTTGGCTATAATTAGAAGTTTAAGACTTTAAAAAGATTCTGATATGTTGACAAAGTATGTTGACAAAGTATGCAGTAATTTCGATTAAGTTAACACATTCACACACTCAATCCTTTTATTGTGATTTCATGCATGACCACATCTCTCTTCCCACCCCTTACGTCACCCCTTACGTCAAGTTATAAACAGATAGGGGCGGAGCAAGGATTTTTTTTAAGGTCGGGCCAAGACGATTTGTGGGTCGAGTCAGGGTCGGGCCAAACTAAAAAATTTTGATTTTTTCAATGTAAAAAAAAATGGGCTCACCGAACCCCCCCCCCTCCCTCCCTCCGCCCCTGTAAACAGAATTAAAAGGGTTCATTATACATTGCAAGTAGTTTGTATTAAAATTGAAGCAAATGGGTGGTCTGTAGTGTGGTGGTAGGTATTAAGAAGTCTTGAAAACTAATTCACCACCTTAATAGCTCCATTAAATGCAACGTAGGGAACGCAAGAAACATACAGCAGCAACGTCGTCGATTCAGCGACAATCCTGTTTGCGTTGGGCCGCGGAATCCACCGCCTCCTGCTTTTGACCAGGCCAGCGAGTACCCTGTCCATCACGTAACAAAATCTGGCCGTGCATGTCTGGGATCGCACGCTACGTGCCCTCATATCACCCGCCTCACAGGACAAAATGAAAAAAATAACTTTCTGGTTTTTTTCTCATTTTCCCCTTGTAATTATTAGAAGAAGACTCCATCTTTATATTTTTCTCAGGGCATTTATATAATTTTGGGCACTTGAACATGTTCATGTATTTGGATCGAAACAAATATCAAAAACCTAGTCAACAAGCTAATGCATGGATTTGAGTTGAAGTGCACAAGATTGAAGCATTCCCTTTCGTCTTTTCAATGTTCAAGTCTACTTTCTTTCGTTGTTTTGAGATATTGCATCTACTATTTGATTGATGTTTTGAGATACTGCATCTACTATTTGATTGATTATTAGCACTCTTCTTTTTTTTGCAGTTCAAAAAATTTAGTTACGAAAATTCGAAACAAAAACCCGCTACTTAACTCTTGCCCCCACCAAAATTACTTAACTACTTAATCAATTTCCTTTAGTACATAATCCAAGCGGACTTCCAGACTGGCCATTAAGAACTCAAACCACGTCGGCCTCTCATTAATAATTTTAGAGCTTCTTATCAAAGAGAGTACGTAACATGAGCTCCTCACTTCGCGGAAGAGCGAAAAGATGGCTATATGAGTTGACTCTTAAAAAGAGGTTGGTGCTAACGAAAAGGCCAGAGCTAGCCCTTAACTCTGACCAATCCGTCTATATGACCCGGAAATTGCTCTAGGGCTACACGCCTAAATAGTGAGTCAATGATCATGACGTTGAGGCCTCCATGTGTTGATCCAATCGTGGGGCCGGGCTCGTTATCCAGATCCAAACCTGTGATGAAATAATGAAATGCAGATTTTAGTAGCGAAGACCTACCAATTATCTTAGAGGGGAAACAATATTTTATCAAAAATTTATGAAGGCCGTTGTATTTCACCGAGTTTCGTTAAAAATTTATCGATATTATTATTAATTTTTTTTTTCTTTTGTTAGATTTTTAATACAAAGTCAAGGTCGCTGCTGCTGCCATCTTCACAAACTCAAGATCAGTCGAGAAAAGTCAAACGGCTTTTCTGCGTGCTCCCATGGTTGTATTATCCGTGTTCCCATTGAAAAATGGCTCAAGGTCGCGTAGGCCAAAGTTTGCTTGCCTATATATAGACTTGCTTCCTTCATGCATCAGCCTCATCCAAACTCAGAAGTCCTTCTCTTCCTCTCTGTGATCATGAAGCTCTTCTCTCCGCCATTTCTGCTCCTTGCCCTCCTTCTGGCCGCCGCCCTGCGTGCACAGGCACAGCAGTGTGGTACACAGGCAGGAGGTGCCCTGTGTGCAGGCGGCCTGTGCTGCAGCCAGTGGGGATACTGTGGCAGCACCAGCGCCTACTGTGGAACCGGGTGCCAGAGCCAGTGCCCTGGTGGGTCCACGGTGCCGCGATGTGGGACTCAAGGAGGGGGTGCGGTCTGCGCTGGTGGCCTGTGTTGTAGCCAGTATGGATATTGTGGCAGCACCAGCGACTACTGTGGCGCCAATTGCCAGAGTCAATGCAGCGGCAGCGGCAGCAGCGGCAGCGACTTGAGTAGCCTTATTTCGGAGACGACCTTCAACCAGATGCTGCTGCATCGAAACGACGCGGCCTGCCCGGCCAATGGCTTCTACACTTACAGTGCCTTCATCACTGCTGCCAAATCCTTCAGCGGCTTCGGCACCACCGGCGATGACGCCACACGTAAAAGGGAAATTGCTGCCTTCCTTGGTCAGACTTCACACGAAACAACAGGTAACGATGATGAAACGTTCTGCTATCTTCCCCTTTTACTTCGTTTCTACAAAAGGTTCAATCGCAGAGGTTCCGTTAGCATATGGCACCTGGTCTTCGTTTCTGGACGAAATTTTTGTGAAATCTACATCAATGACGTAATGGAAATTGGTTCTAATGATGTGTAGGAGGATGGGCAACCGCACCAGATGGTCCTTACTCTTGGGGATACTGCTATATCAATGAGCAAGGCAACCCACCTAGCTACTGCGTTGCCAGTACTCAATGGCCTTGCGCCTCTGGGAAGAAATACTACGGCAGAGGACCCATTCAAATCTCATAGTAAGATCCATTCTCAATTACATCCATCTTGCTTGCAGAAAATAAATAAACTTTTCCAATAGGCCTTCAACTGAGAGATCATACATTTGCTCAATTTGTGCAGCAACTATAACTATGGGCCTGCCGGACAGGCAATAGGGTCTGATTTGCTCAACAACCCAGATGCAGTTGCTACAGACCCTGTAATCGCATTCAAGACTGCCATGTGGTTCTGGATGACCCCGCAAGCACCAAAGCCTTCGTCGCACGACGTCATCACCGGGCAATGGACCCCTTCGTCGGCGGACGTAGCTGCCGGCCGGCTTGCCGGCTACGGCGTCATCACCAACATCATCAATGGAGGCTTGGAGTGCGGCCACGGAACTGATGCCAGGGTCGCCGATCGGATCGGGTTTTACAAGAGATACTGCGACATATTCGGGGTGACTTATGGCAACAACCTCGACTGCTACAGCCAGACGCCCTTCTAAGTGCCATCACAGTTAATGGACGTGGGAAGAAATAAAATCCAACATCTGATGTTTGCTTTTTATTAGCAGTATATTCTAAATAAAAGACTCATGGAAGACCTCGAATCCAACATCCGTTGGTCGATTTCCACAGCAGCAGTATGTTCTAAATAAAATAATGTTATTTTCCTCTCTCTCTCTCTCTCTCACACACACACACACACAGAGTATTTAAGATTTAGAAATCCTGAAACTGCGACCTGTCGGCCCAAAAGGAGAGATTAACAAAATTTGATGAGCGCTGACTATCATGCCGTGGACGATGACACCATGAAGATGACCTCACAACACACAGAGGCACGACTAAGAGTTCCTCTCATCTTGATTATATGGGATTTACGGAATATTAGAACATTTGCATATTTTTATTAGTGTGATTGTCTGCTTGATAAGAAAAGACACTAAGCTCTGTAGTGGGGCATAAGTGCGTTGAAATTGACCAAAACTAAAATGCCCAGGTCAGAATGATGACGATGAAGATGACCTACTTCTTGCACTCATTCCTTTACTTGAGTCCACTTGTTGTGTTAAAATGCTCCAGCTGATTAATCAATTAATACTTTAGATTTAATTTACGAGCTCAATGATCATTTGTTTGAGACCATGAAATATTGTTGAAATCGATCCCCACATGCAGCCCAATTTCATACCGATACCCATGAGTTCTGGTAAATGTACAACACGGATGGCTACAACTGTTTAAATTAGCATAAGACCCGAACTTTGTACAAGAAATATTGTCCAAAGATGTATTGATCACGAGAAAATAATTGTGTTAATAAGATTCATATGGTGCAATTTGAGCGCATCAGATGTGTTATTAACTTAGCTGCATGCTTTTATCATATGTTCACATATTTAGGTTCCAATTCAGATTCACATCTACATACCATATCCCAGTTTGAATTTGAATTTACCATCCGAATCTATGAGTGAACTTAGTTTCTCATGGCGCTGTCCTCATAAGGCTTAGTGTTCCAAGCTTACTTGTAAAATAAAAAACATTTGACCAATTGCATATGTTTTTGTGACAATTTAGTCATTAAATATTCGTAATCATTCTAGACTTAACATATACATTATATATTTTTTCGTTAAAAAAATGATTGAAGAGACTTTAATCATAGAAATGGACCATGATGACACCAAATAGTACATAAAAGAAGTTGACAAACTTACTGCAAATGATGAATGCACAGTACCATCGCTCGCTCCACTATTTCGAGATTGGTCTCCTTTGTTCGTTAATGTTGTCTTGAACGCATCTTTATCCAGTAAGAGTGAAAACAACTTTTCTGCGTGCAAAAGAATAATAGAAAATCGAAGGCAACATTAACCTTCGCCGCATTTTCTCGATTACATTGAAAAAGACACAGTGCAATGGTCCATCTCAAAATTGGCCTAGCAGTAAACTTTTTTCTCTGATTATATGTACTTTTCAAGAACTTATTCTCATTCATCAAACAGTGAAAAAGATTCTTAAAATATTTCATCCTCTCACAAAGCTATTTAACAGGTTATTCCAAAAATTTTAGTCTCTAAGAATTGGTGATCCATCAATTTTCCTAAAACAGTTTTTACAGGGAAAACCCACTTCAAAAAATTTTTCCAAAACAATCGGACGCCCTTATAAGGAGACGCTTGGTAGCAAGCAGGAAATATGTCTCAGCGTGAATAGTTTACAGGAAATTTTCTACTGTTTTTCATTTCAGGCCGCTGTACTAGGCTGGTGGAATTTCACACGCCCATACGCCTCAAAACGATTCTCTGCAGGCACATTAAAACGAGAGGGAGTTACATGCACTGCTGTGCACAATGCAAATGTGCACAAGTCTGTGCATATAACCAGCTTCCCATTAAAACACGCCTAACAGACTATCCTTCTAATCTCATATGTTCACCAACCCCACAAAATCACATCTTACTTTCGTCCAATTTGATGCGCTTTTCATATATGCATCCATAATTTCACGGAGACTTGAAATTTCCCACAAGAAATCAAGTCTGCGGTTTTTCTACATGATTTTACCTTGCGGGGAACTCCAAAGAAGATTTCTGTAATATGCTGACAGTCTGATGTTCTTCTAACTTTTGCCCAACCATGGATAATCTCGTAACTGAGACCTTAGAAGTTCTGGGGTTGCATGAATCCAAATACAATTTGTCCAGAAAATCGACGCAGGTTGCAATCTACCAGATTCACAGGATAGGCCCTGTTATACTGTCACCGTAAGAAGGGACTTCTAAAGCATTGCAGCATCCACTTCCCACCAAAAAAACGAAGAATGAATGGCTGCCAAATGGCTAAACAGACCACAGTTCATACACTTGGATGCAAGCTCAAGGTCACACCTATCTTCTGTCTTGGTTCATCTGCTTTATTCCTTGATTCAAGATTCTCAGGAGCTGCTCTCTACAATTCTTGCTCCTTGCTCTGTTCGTAGGTGCTCTTGGTGCAGTAGCAGAGGAATGAGCAAGTCAAGCAGAAGGTGCTCTGTCCCATGGAGCGCCGTGGTGTTGCAGCCGGTGGTGTTATTGTGTCACAAGTAGTGCAGTAGCCAGTGCGGTAGCTCAACACAGCGGTGGCAGGGGGTGGCGTGTGCCGTGCAGGGCTGTGCCGCAGCCGGTGGAGTTGCTGTGGCACCACAAGTGATTGTTGTGGAGCCGGGTGCCAAAGCCTGGCCACAAATGGTAGCAGAGCTGCCAACGGAAAAGCCGCTGGTAGTGGCGGTGCTGGTAAGTGCCTGTAGCGGCAGAGCGAACCTATGGCTGCCCATTTAGCAGCCACTGTACACCCACTGCACAGTACCTTCTAGTGATGAACTAGATTATCCCGTTTCCAACTCATCCTGCATGAATGTGAGAATGGTATCGAGAAGAAAAGGTTTGATGCATAGTCACCCAATTCAATTGCTAATATCACGGAACTAGAGAAACAGAGTTTCTATGAACACCATCTTTCAAAAGCCACAGATCAATCTCAATATAAACTTAGCACTTTCCGTATTATTTCACATGTATTTTAGATCAACCCCATGACCCTCGTGAAACTGTCTGAGCTCAGGTGGATGGGAAACTCGACCACATGGATCTTACTTACGCCAGAGGCTACTGCTTTCTTCAAGAAGTAGGCAACCCACAAGCAATTGATCTTTAGTGTGGTTCAGTGTGCGGATTTGTGAAGCGAAAGGGCTCTGCTAGTGCTCCTCTTGTTGAAAGGGCAAGAAAATTTTTATCCTTGGGTCTGTGTGGAGAAGGATGAGTACCTAAAAATATGAACCAATTCCCGTGAAATTTGGGGTGGACCTGAACCTATAGCACGATATATCGTAATCATAAATACCGTTATGGCGATTCTAACGGCGACCTTATTCTCGATATGTTTTGGCAAAGCTAAAACTGTCGAGAAAATCAGGGTAAAATTCGTAATTTTTTTTTAGAAAATTAAAAATTGCAAAAGTTAGGAAAAATTAAGATAAAAAAAAACTGACAAGAACACAAAAAAGATAACTTGATAAATGATAAAATTAATGTTTTAATAGTGATATAAATGAAGATAAATAATTTAACTTGGGTTTTAAATTTTAAAACAAAAAAAACATAAAAATAATGAGAAAAAACGCAAAAAAAAAAAATCACCTTCGAGTTTCTTAAAAAAAGAAAAGTAGAGAAAAAGACATGGTTTTTCGATTTTAATGTTTTTCTCAAATCTTTTTCCAAAAAAAACGGGTTTTTAGTGACTATGCGCCAAATTTATGTGTGATAAGACTGAAGCTAGAACTAAACAGTGATTGAACTAAAGATTATATAAAATCAATTCAGTTGCTAATACGGGTCACGTCTAAAACAAGAATGATTCATTTATGGTCAACAATAGTCAGGTTTAGTCATCGCCAACATCAAGCGTGGAGCTTGGATTTTTTTTCAAGGGCGGGTCAAATAGGAGCTGGGTTTATTGGGTTGGATTTGGGTAGGGCCAAATTAAACTCACGTTCAAAAAATACATACAAACAAAAAAAAAATCAATTTTTATAGTGTAATTTTTTTTTTCATTTGATTGAAGTGAGGCAATGGCCTAAGCAGCCCCCTCCCTCCCTCCGCCCCTGGCCAAAGTCGAAGTAATCTTAATCACATTAATCACATAGGTAGTTCAGTAAGGTTCCCATATTGATGCCGTTATACCAACATGGTAAAATGGATATTCAGACGCACTTGAAAAATTTTTAGACCCAAAATAACAACGCGCTTACTTTTATTTGATTTAACTTGTTCTCAAGTTAGTTTTCATTATGTTTTTAAGAGCTATTGGTCATGATCAACGTGTGCTGTTTTTATTTATACTACTAATTTGGTTTAATGTTGCTTTTATTTTTTTTAGATACAAACATATACCTTGCCGTACCTGAACCTATAATGATGTGACTTGCTGTAATTTTTACCTTTGCTGTAAGTTTTAGCTTTCTTCAAGAATCGTAATCTGAGCATAACTTGGCAGACTCAGATGAGCCCATTCCGGCAAGAAACATTATCCAGGTTCAGGTTCTTTTCTTTGGTGAATAATTGTTTTCATAAACGGTTCGGATAAAAATGTACATCTATAATGGAAGCATCGAGTAACATTGACTGCGTTTTAGTCCAATTTTGCTAGCTGATGAATGTGACCCAGCAGCAAACAGCAAGCTCTATTTCGGATAGCTCCAGACCCTGGAATCTATAAAGCCAACTAAACCCACTCGCTCTCATTTGGCTTCTGTTTGGAAAGTGACTGAACAATCTTTACTTCTAAAAAAGCCTCGATGACGCTTCGTTGTGGAGAAAAAGTGACTTGTTACTCTAAAATAGAACTTGTTACATCATTTTCAAAACAACCGCTTTTTATCTCCACTTTGCTTCCAAACGCATACCCAAATGTCTCTTTTTTTTCTTTTTTCTTTCATACTGATCCACAAAGACATAAAACTCGTAATAAGGGAAAGGCTGTCCAAGAAAAAGATGGTTCTTAGGAAGCTGTTTGGTTTATGGTCCCATGTACATGCCTTAAAAAAATTTGTCATATATATAAAACATCATAATAAGTATTAATCTGCTCTAATTTCTTTTTTAAAAAAAAAAAACTTATGAGACAGTAACAATGTTTTACTATTGCCACACGACCCTTAAGAGGCGGTTTGCCACAAAAGACTCTTTGTAAGTTTCTCATAAATTTGCCCAAATATTAAAGTGAATTTATAGAACAATAATTTTAATGTTTGCTGAACTCACCCAATCTTTTGAGCCAAATCTTTTGAGTCAGATTTATGAGACACTCACAAAATCGCTTTGTATTTTCGTGTTTTTCAATGCTTGTGACGGTTGGTGGGCTTGATAGTGAAGCATATTGACTTGAATGGCCCCAAGCAATATGTAGGAACAAAAGACTATAATGCCCTTGAAACGAAGGGAAAAAAGAGTAAAAAGGAACCCCAAATAATGACAATACCCAAAAGTCTAAAAAATACTCTCTTTTTTCTTTTTAGAGAGTAGAGAGAAGAAACGTGGCCTTAAGGAACTCCAGTGTTGAAACGAGAGGAGAAAAAGAAAAAGGAACCCAATATAATGACAATACTGAAAAAGTAGAAAAAATACTTACTTTTTTTATAAAAAAAAACGATGAAATATACCCTTAAAAAAACACCATGTATTAACTTTAATTGTTAATGCCAATGCCATGCATATTACCAAAGGGGTCGTTTGGCAATTAAACAGTAACAAATTAACGGTTCCGTATCTACCTCAAAGATGAGACTTATTTATTCAAAAACCTATAAACAGTATGTGGTATCCACCGATACACGTTGGCACAATAGGTTAAGTGAAGAATATGTAGGAATCCCCAAAAATCTATTGATCTCAAATCCATTGATCTCAGTCAGCCAAGGATCTCAATTAACAACAAATCTACAAAGTGTTTGATCACTTCAGGTTTGAAATTCATGGAACTGATGTGCCAAAATTTCCATGGCAAAATGCATGGTTCATTAAACTAAAAAACTTATGTTTGTAGTAAGATCACACTTAAAATCCTTATTTTATGTTCTTGCATTGAAGCAAAGCTTTGATTTAAAAGTTGAGTCGGGAAAGGTCTGATCTTAAATCCAAGGTTCTCAAATCAGGAGGATTTTTAGATAAAAAGCAATCAAATTTCTTCTTAGGGTGTGTTTGATAGCCGAGGTTGATATGAAATTTTTTCATGTAGCACGCATGGTATAAAAAAATACTGTATTTGATTACCATGCGAAAAAAAAAAGGATTTGAGATCCTCAGTTTAGGACAAAAACCTCAGATTTGATCTAGGTCCAAAGTTCAACCCGAAGTAGGTCAGCATCTAATTTTCTCATGGCGATCAACCAAACGTAGAATAAATGAGAAAGTTGAGAATCAACGTCCAAACAAGAGCCACGGACTTTTCAATTTGGCGGTACGTAATATTACATGCCCCTACTTTGTGTCCATGCCAAAATGATACTAGTTATAAAATTTCAAATTTTTAAAGAGCACGAATATATAAATGAAAAAAAATGACTCTAAAGTACTATATTCAAAATAAGCATTTTTTGTGAACCTTTGTGGGCAATTGCCCACACAATACCTACACATGCCTCCCTAACTAGACCCGATCGATTGGTCGACCAGGAAGTCGCCTCACGAAATCTCAGCATCATTCAACATGACGTGAAAGTTTGAAACCCCAATCCTCTAAAAAAAGCTTCTTGATCTTTTGTTACGTTCTAGTCATAGTTTAGGCATGTTTGGAAAACTTAGTTCCAGCTTATATATATATATATATATATATTATATGACAACATGCGGTTTATTTGACACAGTTTCATAAAGTTTGTTCATATACAAAACTTGTCTTGCTAGGGTTTTGCATTGAGCTTCAAACTTCGGGGAAGGGAAGCGATCACAGTGAAAGAACGTTTGAAAGGTGATGCCCTGGGAATCCTAATCTTATGAGTACAATACCATCAACAAATTTCTGACTGCAGTGAATCCTAATCTTATGAGGAATCCTATTCGAAATGAATTGGAGTTATGAGTCTCTTGTTAGTTTTTTTTTTTTTTAAATTCGGTTTCTTTTATCATTTTAATATATATATTTTTTTTCAGAAACAAATAAACGATTCAAGGCCGATCCAGCGAATCATCGTTCTTGCCTTGTTGGTGTTGACATCCTTAATTTACAAACCAAAACCATCTATCCACCGCATTGTTCTTTCCCCATGAAACAAATCTCAATTGACCAAACTGAAGATGGACTTTTTCTTTTTTTCCGTCTTCAAATGTCAAACATCTGCAAGTCCTGAATGATGTCGGCGATTGACCGCTCAATCTTTCAATGGGAAATTCCGTGCCACGCACGCCGGTCTTAAGCTTATTCCGGTGTTTACCAGGTTTCTGCAGAAAAGCATCCTCTTCTTCTTCTTCTAATGATCATAGAAAAGAGAAATTTGCAGGGTCAGAAATACTTTTGTGAGGTAAAACTTGGTGAGCTCAGGTTTGAAATCGATGTTTGTGAAGAATGGAGGGAATACGCTCCTATCGTCTCCCTGGACAAGGGATGGCCCTAACTTAGGGCCTCCATAGATCTTTGCCACTTTATTTTTTTTCTAAATTGACATTTAAATTTTAAAAAATTTCACTAAAATTATGAAAAATGATATTTCGGTCGCAGAAAACCATACTTTCCTTCTCACATAGACCACAAATATTACTAATAAGCAGCATCGATCCCCTTTCTTAATCGCGCATGTGCTAAGAGTCTCTTGTCAAATGTGCTGAATACTTATCATATCAGATGTGCGTCGAGTTCTGGACAGCAGAAGAAGCAAGGAAAATGGAAATCCTAAAACTTTTGTATACCCAAATCATGACTTGCATCTCTATGGAGAAAGCAAAGGAAATTAAAGACTGACTTTCTCATAAGAATAAGCACTATTCGGTGCGCAGGGTATGTAAATTGATTCCCTTATGTTGAGTCATTATTCAAGCAAAGCTTTGGATATGATATCAAGCACAATTTTCTTAGTGATTGACGTCGAAACCTTTTAGACTTTGAAGCAAGTTAGAATTCAATGAAAATGCGTTTGTGCAATATGCTCAATTTGACAAAAAATTCAACTTTCACCAGAATGGTTTCTTAATGTGCAGCCAAATTTCCAAGTCTTGATTTACTGAATACAGTAATATATTAATATGTTAATAGTCCTCTTCTGCTTCCTCTTTCTTCGTATTTCTCTCTCTTCGCGAATTGTGGATGATGAGGCCAACCTTGTACGGTAAAATGACAAGGAAAGCCATTCAATTCAACAATCAAGCAAGAAACCAGCGCCAGCTGAGAAGGAAAGTGCCGTTCACATTTCCTACGTGTTTGTCTTGTATCCGGGGAAGAACAACCATTCACTCGAGGAGGAAACCAACATCTTTACGTGGAGAACTTTTCGAAAACAACAAATAGAAGGATATAACAAGACAAACAGTTGTATTTACTGAGAGCTAACTAAACAATTGCATAGTTGGTACATTCACATAACAACAATTTCCAACCACCAGTCCTTAACGCCGCGGTCCACTACCTTCTCTCTCTCGCTACTGTCTCGTTTGAGCTTGAAGGATGCAATCTGATCTGCCTCAGGTGGTCATGAGTATCAGGTGGGAGGTCATCGATCCTGGACCTCTCCGGCTGCACCCACCTCCCATCTCCGTTCCTCACCATCCCCTTGTTCTCGTCCTGCCGCCAGAACGGCGGCACCAGGTGATGCTCCTTGAGGAAGTCGCACGCCTTGTTCACCAGCGCCGGGTCTCGCCCACTCGACAGCACGAACCTCCTTCCCGTGCCATGGTACCCGTCCAGCAGGTGCAGGTGGGCTTCTAGGTTATGGAAGCATGACGGGTCCCCGGTCTCCTTCAAGAAAGGTGACATGGTATGGTCGAGTTTGAGCTCGGTACCCACATGGGTATACCCCCAAGGCAGCGCATCGGCCAGGCCTTGAAGCATCGCCGGCAGCCTTTCGTTCAGGAATAGACCGGGCACCTTAGGCACCGTGTCATGAACATTGACCACTCGCAGGACCTTGATACCAAGCTCCTCGCACCTTTCCTTGAACTTGCGGTTCCCTACCCTTGGTCCCGAGAAGGAGAAGACCGTAATGGGTATGGTCCGGCCGTCCGGGAGGACGTTCAGCCCCATCTCGGCAATGTCGTAAGCCGATAAGAGCGCAAGCGCGCTGCCCAGGCTGTGTCCGGTGATGCTGATGCTCATGTCCTCACCAGACCCACTGTACTGCTCCACCACCCGCTTGATCTCCGTCAGAATCTGCTCCCTGGCTGAGAACAGGCAGAACCGGCAAGCAGGGTCCTTGTCGGTGTAAAGGTCCAAGAACCCGGACTCCACTTTGATCGCCGGGTTTTGGTTCGAGTGGCCTGGTAAGCGGACGGGCTTGAGGAAGTCCATGAGGTCGGCCACCCACTCGAGGCGGGTGACGGTGCCCCGCCAGGCCACCGCGACATCGCGTCGCCCCAGGTGGGAGGAGTCTTTGGACGCGGCAACGTAGCCAATCCAGTTGGCGCGGGAGCTCCAGATCTCGGGCCACACCGATTTCTTGAAGAAGTTGGGGAGGTTGACGTTGGAGACCGCATAGAGGTAGCGGGTGACGTCGTACCCGGATTCCGGCAGCCCGACGCCGTCGAAAAAGTAGCGCCGGTTGTACTTGCAGCTGCCGCAGTACTTAGAGAACTGATCGAAGTCGAACCCATCGTAGCAGGCTTGCGCCATCTCGCCATACCGGATGAGCTCCTTCCGGAGAAGAGGGTCCAAAGGGTCCAGCAGCCCCTCCCAGTCGTGGCTGCCGTGCATCTCCCGCCACCTCTCCAGAAGCCGCAGCTCCGCTTTCTCTTTTCCCTTTAAATCTCCCATTCTTCCTCCATCTTGCTCTTCCTCCTCTTGGTCTTCTTCTCTCGATTCCTGCCTTTCCAATTTGGGTAGCCGTTCGGCTGTATTGACCGCCTGAACTTGTCTAACGAAGCCCATCGATTTTGAGTCAGGCTTCAGGAGTAGTTCCGGGACGAGCTTCTGGGGAGACGAACCTCTCTAGGTTGGAACCCATGGTGGAGATGGTCGTGGAGGGTGGCCGATGGATGCAGCAATTGGTTAGAGAGAAGAAGAAGGGAGGAGGAAGCCATGGATGGTGGTTATGGTTGATCAGATCAGAGCAGAGCAGCTCCTGATAAAGCCTCATCAATTTATAGGCAGACGGGCCGTCGAGAAAGAACTTTTGTTCGATCGGCAACGTAGACCGTGGAGCTGCATTTCATTAGTATGACCAGGTTTTCCTTGAAGCCCCTTTTCACATTATATCACATCATCATTTTAAATGTAAATAAAAGGACTAGTTTAATATCTATCTAGGTAAAATTAATCATGTATTGATATTAATAGATATAGCTCTTAGGAAACCTTACATAACACAATCTACCCAGCTCACTATTAGCTTTACTAAGCGTATTTTATCTTTTGTTAACATTAACTTTAGCTTAAACTATTAATAACCTAGTGTTGACGGCAAGTGTTTGTTTTCTTTATTATCGATGCAAAATATTTTAAGTTTTTTCTTTTCAACACGTGAAACATTTAAGTATTCTTTTTTGTAGTTGCCTGCCAGTTCGTCAATTGTGCTTTTGTAATTTCTCTGGATTTGTGAAATAGTTAAACTAAAGTTTGATTTTAATAAAGAGCATCTTTCATGGTATACTAATAAAGTAGGTAAGAGATCCACCTAATCTCCGTTTGGTGATTTGAGATAAAAAGAAAGAAAATTACTCGACCCTTAGAATATGTACTGATTACGAATCATCTGATCAAGTTACTTAATAATTCGCAGGATACATGCGCAGTAGATTGTCGTTGACACTTAAATAATATAGTTGTCATTTGAAAAAAGAAAATTCACATGCATGTGGCATCGCATAATTCAAAAAATTAGGTTGATTGAACCTTTAAAAGATTCAATGAAAACAAAATAATTAATTTGTAAATACCAATCTTTTTTACGGCATTAATTTTACATGTATAAACATATAAAAAGAGATTAGTTTTGCTTATTTAATTGAAAAATAGTCACTTCTCACAGCTCCTTCACCTCCACTTTTGCTAGCTACCAGTTTCTCAGTTGCCACCCTTCTTGAATCTACATCCTAAACTTTGATTAAAGACAAAGTGTCAAATCAAAGCAAAGTTCCTAGGCTGTAATAATGGCCTTAAAAACTAGTATGATGTGATGTGGCAGACCAACTAAGTTGCATTGGGCCAGTTGATAAGAGTTAGACTCGAACCGTAACCCGAAACTTGAGCCCAACTTGGCTCGGTTAAAATAAAAATTATTTTTAAAAATATAAAATAATTTTTTAATATAACTTATATATTATTATTAAAATAAAAATAATATTAAAAATATATCAGGTCGAATCAAGCCCCATTGGGTCGACCCATGTTGGCCCGATAGGTATTCGGCAACCAAGTACTAGGTAGAGTGCCTGACTTGATGTCCAACCCTAATTGTAAAGACATACATCTTTATTCTCCAAGCCAATCATCTTAGATTGCCGTTTTCAAAAGTTCTCTACCAACCAACAATAAATAATGGGATCCATCCTCAGGCTTGTGACCATCCATTTAGCTTGCTTTTCCAATAGAACTATTATATTTATTAAGATAAGGCAGCTCCAAGCTGCTACTAATTGTTTTCGCCCCCTGTTTTCTAATCAAATGGGGATATTAATATTAATTAAGTTTTGTTATAGGTGCCAACAAAATTATTTGCAGATCTTTTTTTTTTATGGTTATAACTATTATAGCTCACTTTTCTAACTAATTGCCATGCTGAGACGTTCAAAATTAATTTAACAATTGATTAATTCCTGGTAAGCGAGGGGTTTTCCTATCACCAAGCAAACGACCGATGTTCCTACCCAACTCTTCATTCTTTTAAAGTACAAGGGGTGCTTTTAGTATCTTAAGACTGCGCTTCAGCTTGTGCATCGGTGGTTCCTTTTTACAGCACAAATAATCAAAATAAAAACTAGTCTCCTATTCGCTCCCACTTCGACCATTGTACAGAGCCTAAATGTAGTTGATTAATTGACTGTACTTCACCACATGCGGCTTCTCTCCTAATAAGGCAAGGCAGCAGTAAAATTCAATAAAAAAAACTCATTATTGGCTGATATACACTTTTTTATTTTTTCAGTCTAAGAAACTGCACCCACCCAGGTTGAGAGACTTTTACCGCTCCCCTGGTGGCATAAAAACTCTAAAGGTTATCCTAATGCGGCCAACTAGAGACGGGCAGGTCCGAGCTGGTGTGCCAAGACTCATTGTGGCCACTGACCCGGAATCCAATTGGCGGTTGAATGGAAATACTTAAGATCGACATGTCCTGTGGCTAAAGACCACAAGAAGGGTCACCCAATCTTATATTTGAACCTTAGTTAGTCTTAGCCTAGCACAGCTAAGTGGCAGACCTGGCCATTGAATTCAAGAGTGAGCTGAGTCCAACTACGTAGAGTGGGTGCCCAAAACTTTCAAAGCACTTTGTTTCGGGCGGCCCGACAAAAGCCCTTTAGCAGGCTCTGCCAGAAGCCATACGTACCATTTTCTCTTTATTGAATCACCAAAAGTTGGGTCACTATAAACGTGCGTGATCTTAGTTATTAAGCAGTCTATTATTACCATGCCTGCTTTTAAAAAAGCAACAGTCGATCCCATCGTCCAACATTTTGCAATAGGTTGAGATTTTATCTAGACCCAACCATACACGAATAAAAAATTTTCATGAAATCTATATGATTATTTTAATGACATGACATGTCCTATAAATATCACATTTTACATATTTATGTTCTCGTACAACTGGCTATACATACATCAACATCTGGTGCATAATTTTCTAGTATTCTTCACATTTCTGGTGAAATCTAGCTAAATGAATCACTTTTATAGATTGAGTTCATGGGAAGCAACACTTATTTGTTTCCGAGTCAAGATCTAGGCTTATTAGTCAAGATACCAGAAAGAGAGAGAGAGAGAGAGGGATCGCCGGCCAGCCATCTCTCCTTCCAACAGTCGCTCGGCGGCTGTGGAAGTTTGGTATTTAGGTTGATCAGACCGTGAAGCTTTACGGGTCAGACTACAGCGGCTCACGATATAGGGTTGCAGGCCGACACCCAGCAAAGTAATCTCTTCCGTGTAAGCCTGGTAGCGGACTCCATGTGCAGGAAAAAGTCCTTGTTCATCCCCGTGGAACATTTACGTAGACCAACATCCCTATCTAAGCAAAAGATTTTAACAAGTTCAATAAAGGTATGCCGCAAAAGAAGCTGCCCAAATTGACGCCTTCCAAACAAGATCTTGAGCTCAACTTTTTTCAATATCAGAAGCTCTAAGAACTTGGGTGATTGATATATCACCAAGCTGACACTGGTATATATTATATACCGATGAACACTGTTCTTGAGCTGATCTATAAGCGCCGCTTCCCCTCTTCCAAAAGACAAAAATACGCCAAAACATATCTTTTAAGAACCACCAAATCATATAAACAGACACCACTTTAGAATTTAACAAATACAATACATGCATCGTCGTTCGTCTGACAATACTACCTGTCACCTCTCTCTCTTATGTATTTATTTTTATACGAGTATGAAGCATCACGGGCCGCCACGGACGGCCGTATAGAGTTCTGGGTTTTGGATCTTCAAGCTAATGCAATCTGATCTGCGTCAGATGCTGACGAGTGTCAGGTGGGTGGTCATCGATCCTGGGCCTTTCCGGCTGCACCCACCTCCCGTCTCCGTTCCTCATCATCCCCTTGTTCTCGTCCTGCCGCCAGAACGGCGGCACCAGGTGATGCTCCTTGAGGAAGTCGCACGCCTTGTTCACCAGCGCCGGGTCTCGCCCACTCGACAGCACGAACCTCCTTCCCGTGCCGTGGTACCCGTCCAGCAGGTGCAGGTGGGCTTCCAGGTTGTGAAAGCAAGACGGGTCGCTGGTCTCCTTCAAGAACGGCGACATGGTATGGTCCAACCTGAGCTCTGTACCCACATGGGTATAACCCCAAGGCAGGGCATCGGCCAGGCCTTGGAGCATCCCCGGCAGCCTTTCGTTCAGGAGCAGGCCGGGCACCTTGGGCACCGTGTCGTGAACGTTGACCACCCGGAGGACTTTGATTCCCAGCTCCTCGCACCTTTTCTTGAGCTGCCGGTTCCCTACCCGCGGTCCGGAGAAGGAGAAGACCCCAATGGGTATGGTCCGGCCGTCCGGGAGGACGTTCAAGCGCATCTCGGCGATGTCATACGCCGATAAGATGGCAAGCGCGCTGCCGAGGCTGTGACCCGTGATGCTGATGCTCATCTCCTCGCCGGAACCACTGTATTGGTCCACCAGCCGCTTGATCTCCGTCAGGATCTGCTCCCTAGCTGAGAACAGGCAGAACCGGCAAGCAGGGTCTTTGTCGGTATAAAGGTCCAAGAAACCAGACTCGACTTTGATCTCTGGGTTTTGCTTCTTGTGGCCGGGTAACCGGACGGGCTGGAGGAAGTCCATGAGATCGGCCACCCACTCTAGCTGGGTGACGGTGCCGCGCCAGGCCACCATGATATCTCGACGCCCCAGGCTGGTGGAATCCTTTGACACGGCCACGTACCCGATCCAGTTTGCCCGGGAACTCCAGATCTTGGGCCACAGCGACTTCTTGAAGAAGTTGGGGAGGTTGACGTTGGAGACCGCATAGAGGTAGCGGGTGACGTCGTAACCGGACTCCGGCAGCCCGACACCTTCGAGGAAGTGGCGCCGGTTGTACTTGCAGCTGCCGCAGTACTTGGAGAACTGGTCGAAATCGAAGCCGTCGTAGCAGGCCTGCGCCATCTCGCCGTAACGGATGAGCTCGGTGCGAAGAAGTGGGTCCAGAGGGTCGAGCAGCCCCTCCCAGTTGGAGCTGCCGTGAATCTCGCGCCATCTCTCCGGTAGGCGTAGCTCCGCCGGTTTCTCCGTAGCCCTCGAACCCACCTTCCGCTCTCCACTCTGTTCACCCTCGTCTTCGTTTTCTTCAACGCCTTCCTTTTCCTCTTCTCCGATTAAAGCTTCCGATTTATTGGTCAGTACCTTTACTGGTGCGAAAAGGCCGACTGATCTTGAATCCCTTTTTACGGGCAGTTGTTGGAATATTGGCTTTTGAGAGAAGAGAGACATCCCGGCAGTGCTGGTCGGGTGTCGGAAATCGGCGCCATGGTGGAGATAGAGGGCAGACGACGACGATGGTGGCAGGAAGAGGTTAGAGAGAGAAAGAGGGGCGGAGGAAGCCATTGGCGGTGGTTGGTGAGTGAAGGCCATGGATTCAGCCGGCTGTCCTTTAACACGCGCTTTTCTTTTCAAGATTCATTATTTGGAACCCACAACTTTTTCCTTACCTTGTTTATGTTGGGAAATTAATGCCTAACTTTTGTATCAAGTGGTATAAATGTGTCCTTGGTGTTTAAACCTGCCATTCGCGATTATTTTCCTTCCTCAAAATGACAAAACTATCCTTTCGAGAGAGGAAAAATTAAAGGACTACGATTAATATAAGCAGGACTAAAATATTTTTGGAGATTGATACGAGTAAAGTTTATGCAAACCATGTTTCAAATTGAAAAATGATGACTGTTCTTAAAGGTGCAAATGACTGAAGTGGGAAAGAATATGTCAACTGCCTAGCTATAAGCAAGGATAAATTAGAAAAGCCCAGCTGGTGTGACTTCTGATCAAGGATGATGACAAGTAGCTACCATTCTTGGTATTAAAGAAAAAGTTTAGGTGATGATGGAAGGAAAGTGGGCAAAATTTAAGGGTGCCAGAAATTTTGTCTTAGGCTGCTAGGAGATCTGTTCAACCCCATATAAAATTTGAGGGCAATCCGTTGCCGTCACGTCCAACCAAATGGATCTAAAAGTGCATGAGATACAAAATCGCATGAGAGTTACCTTATCATATAAATTGTTTAGTTATTATAAAAAAAAACCAGGTTTTGATGTTGTCTCCTAAACAAATAAACCAAGTTTCTAAAATCCATTAAAGAAACTTGATTATCATAAAACCACAAAAGATGAAACGAATTATCGATTTCTGCAGACTGCAGCTTTTAAAAAGAGGACATAATATATAAATTAAAAGTGGCAAGTGGTCGCCTGTGATAAGCAAGGGAAACACAGAGTGTGTCAAAGTAAATCAACTGGAAGAAACTAAGTGAAGTTTTTATCTGCCGAACGGTTCATGTATCTTAAAAACTTCTGCATTACCAAACTGCATAAAAGAATGTTTTGAATTAAAAGAATGTTTTGAATGTGTACATTCATCTCCCAACACTATCCTTCAAGTTATTTGCATTTTGTCTCTTTCCATTCTCGCCGTCTCTGTCTCTTGACCTTCAAGAATGCAATCCGATCTGCCTCAGGTGGTTATGAATATCGGCTGGGTGGTCATCGATCCTGGGCCTTTCCGGCTGCACCCACCTCCCGTCTCCGTTCCTCATCATCCCCTTGTTCTCGTCCTGCTGCCAGTATGGCGGCACCAGGTGATGCTCCTTAAGGAAGTCGCACGCCTTGTTCACCAGCGCCGGGTCTCGCCTGCTTGACAGCACGAACCTCCTTCCGGTACCATGGTACCCGTCCAAAAGGTGCAGGTGCGCTTCTAGATTATGGAAGCACGACGGATCCCCGGTCTCCTTCAAGAAAG
Organism: Nymphaea colorata; assembly: GCF_008831285.2. NCBI lineage: Eukaryota > Viridiplantae > Streptophyta > Magnoliopsida > Nymphaeales > Nymphaeaceae > Nymphaea > Nymphaea colorata. Next base: position 23,718,173 of record NC_045146.1, read on the forward strand.
GTGACATGGTATGGTCCAACTTAAGCTCGGTACCGACATGGGTATAACCCCAAGGCAGCGCGTCGGCCAGGCCTTGCAAAGTCCCCGGCAGCCTTTCGTTCAAGAACAGACCGGGCACCTTAGGCACGGTGTCGTGAACGTTGACCACCCGTAGGACTTTGATCCCAAGCTCTTCGCACCTTTGCTTGAACTTGCGGTTCCCGACCCTTGGTCCCGAGAAGGAGAAGACCGTAATGGGTATGGTCCGGCCGTCCGGGAGGACATTCAGCCCCATCTCGGCAATGTCGTAAGCCGATAAGAGCGCTAGCGCGCTGCCCAGGCTGTGGCCGGTGATGGTGATGCTCATGTCCTCGCCAGACCCGCTGTACCGCTCCACCACCCGCTTGATCTCGGCCAAAATCTGCTCCCTGGCTGAGAACAGGCAAAACCGGCACCCAGGGTCCTTGTCGGTATACAAGTCCAAGAACCCGGACTCCACTTTGATGTCCTCGTTTTGGTTCTTGTGACCTGGTAATCGGACCGGCTGGAGGAAGTCCATCAGGTCGGCTACCCACTCGAGGCGGGTGACGGTACCGCGCCAGGCGACCGCGATGTCCCGCCGCCCCAGGTTGGAGGAGTCCTTGGATGCGGCCACATAGCCAATCCAGTTGGCGCGGGAGCTCCAGATCTTTGGAGACACCGACTTCTTGAAGAAGTTGGGTAGGTTAACGTTGGAGACCGCATGCAGGTAGCGGGTGACGTCGTACCCGGATTCCGGCAGCCCCACGCCCTCGAAAAAATCCCGCCGGCTGTACTTACAGCTGCCGCAGTACCTAGAGAAACGGTCGAAATCGAAGCCGTCGTAGCAGGCCTGCGCCATCTCGCCATACCGGATGAGCTCGGACCGAAGAAGCGGGTCCAACGGGTCCAGCAGTCCCTCCCAGTCGTAGCTGCCATGTATCTCGCGCCACCTCTCCTGGAGGTCCAGCTGCGCTTTCTCTTTGCCCCGGCCTATACCCACGCTTAATCCTCCTCCATTTCCTTGTCCCACTACCTCACGGTTCCCTTCTCTAGTTTCCTGTGGTACCAGTTTTGGTAAAGCTTCCGTCGCGGCGAGCGCTTTCGCCGGTTTCCTTGCCTCTGCCGATCTTGATTCAGTTTTCAGGAGGAGCAACGCTGCAGTGAATATCTTGTGCCGCGGCAGAGGCATGCTCTGACGGCAAATCGAGTGTTTGAGATGGTGACTTTCGTTGTGGTGATGGAGGATGGATGATGGTGGCAATAACTGGTTAGAGTGAGAAAGATGGAAGGCGGTGGTGGAAGCCATTGATGGTGGTTGATCGATCTACTGACTGATCTTAATCGACTGTGAATTAATTTATAGACAGGATGATCGGTCGTCCGAAGGAAAAGTGGATCCAGGAATTGACCACAGGAAGATTCGTGAGGCCTCTTGTGGGCACCGCTTTTGGGAAGGTACATCGGCTGTATCCTCTTACTTCGCTAGAACTGCGTTTACATTATTTTATCAAATCACAAACTATATGGCTAGTGATGAATAGAACTCTAATTATTTTAATTTCTTAAAAGATAGTATAATTAAATAGATAATCTTACCTTGCTTTGTTGTGTCACGGTTTTATAGGTAAAAGGTACGTCCACCAAGGAAATTTCCATGACTTTTTTTACGTAGGAAACTATAAAAAGTTTAAAAGCCTAAAATTTACGTACCATTATAAAAAAATTCTAAAATATCTCAACATCCTTTTTTTTTTAATTGATCCTCACTAGATATGATCATCCAAACTGGTCATAAGCACACCTTGTGCGGTACAAGGGTGTGTAATGAATCATGTTGTTACGTTGTTTCAGCTTTTTCTTGGTGTTGTTCTTGTAAACTTTAGTGGTGTGGCTCACTGTCATAAAAAAAATTAAAACACTAATAGTACAAAATGTCCTCTCTCTCTTTCTTTCTCTCTCTCTCTCTCTCTCTCTCTCTCTATATATATATATATATATATATATATATATATATATATATATATATATATATATATATATATATAATGGTAATTAATTAGGTTGTTGTGGTTGGTTGGGAGAAGAAACATGGAAAGTAGTGCGAGGTTTCCCTACTGAGGCCAATGTGGAGCTCGAGTTTTGCATGGCTGAATGATAACAGAGAAAAAGGTGAGAAGACAGCTTTTACTTTAATGCATCCCACTTGCAGCTTCCTATGTATAAAGCAGTCTCAAACCAAAACTTTTAGAAAAATAACAGAACATAAATTAGGCGGCTCCCTGTCCACATACTGCAAGTTACATAACCTGATATTGACCTCCTTCAACTTACGCCTCTTATATCGTAAAGCACACCAATTGCAGAGTGAGAACGACTGCTTTACGCCTTTGCTATGGAGGCCTCGTTCACAAACAAATCTCTTGACTCTGTGTCGCTTTCTGTTATCTCTGCTCAGATACGCAATTGACAACGCATTGTGGAGAAGACGATTCCTTTCAATCACGAGCTTTAATTTGGACGTTCCAATTACAATATTAGTTCTTTTCAATAAGCATGCACTTCTTGTATTAGGACCTGATCAGTTTAATTTGGATCTTTCAATACAAAACATTTTCTCTTGATCAAAATGAAACAAGAATGGGACCTTGGGATGATGGTACTTGATAATGAGACTTAGTTTATTACTATTAGTAGCTAATAGTTAGTAAGAGAGGAGGTTTTCTATCTCCTGCAAAGCAAGTTTGAGTTTTTTTTTTGTCATTCGAAATTTGCTTTGAACAAGAACCGAACTGCGTATGAAGCAAAACAATTACAGAAAAAGAGTCATACGAGGCAAAATGATTATGTATAGAAAAGAGAAATTTCCTAGACTTTATAGTATAGCTATTTTCTTACATCATCATGCTAACAACAAAAGAAATAACTAAACAGAAAGTACCTTCTTTTGCTCGGGAGTTGGTTTAATTTCACGGTGATACTATTCATAGCAGTGCAATGTTATGTACCTCAAGCCTCACCTACGACCCATAGAACCCATTGAGATCGGGTCCCATTTGAGTCCAATCTTTTGAATTATTAAAAATGGTTCCCATTAATACGGCCAGCCCAGTGATATAATCCAAACTTTAGGCCCTATGGACCTAAAAATTCATTCTATAAGCAGACGAAATAAACCAATTGTTAAAACTGAGTCGGCCGGGTTCGGATGTTATTCTGAAATCCAATGAAAATGTCCACAACAAAATCTGATCTATATCCATTCACATGCTACTGGGGATTTTAATCACCAAAGCACCACCGAGCCTAATCAAATGTTTGAAACCAACAAAATGGGGTAATCGGTTGGGGTGCATGTTAATGACCAGAGAACAACCCTAATGAAATGCTCGAAAAGAACAGGAGGCGATGGGTAGGGTCAAACTAAAAAAAATTGATTTTTTCAATATAATTTTTTTTTCCTGCGCTCATTCGGGCCATGGCCCGGGCGGTCCTCCCCCTCCCTCCACCCCTGAGGAGGAGGTATCCAATGCACCAACGGTTGTTATATAGAATGATGTGAAAATGTTTTTATACTTGTCATTTAAGAGACCATTTGGTTAGAAAACATGGTATTCCTAGAACAAATGTTCCATAAATACCATGTTTCTTGCTTCAGGAAAGACGATGTAAATATGGATGTGGTTTATCAATTTAGTAATATAATGGAAGCCATAATCACACTATGTTTTTGGAACATGTTCCTAGAATAAAGTTTGCCTGAACAGGTGTACTTTATAGCTTCAACTCAACTCGTTTATAAACAATCCATTGTAGAACTCACGCACAGTGACGTGAAGAAATGAGGCAGAAGAGGAAGATACAAATTGGAGAAAGAGAGAGATCAGAAATGCATCTAACAACATTAGCCACTTAATAAGAAGTCGTGGAAGGCAAGAAAGTTAGCAGCAGGAGTCATACATCATAAGGGAGACATGAACTGGTAAACATTGGCAACCACGGATGGATAGAGCTGCTTTAGAATGGAAGTCGCATCACCCTAGAACCCTAGTTACTAACTTCCTTAGGTACCCATGGTCTCCTCGGTGTATAGAACCATTCCTTGCACACTGCCACTAAAACGAGAGGGAGTTCTGTACGCCACTTTGTGTATCTAACGAGTGTACGCTGGATGTGGGCCTTACTATTATACATTTACTTTCGTTGCTAGTTTTGAAACGGGGTCGCATAATGAATTGACCCCCTAGTGAGTTTCTAGTAACTGAATGGTTCTAACCAACACCTTATGTGAATTCCAAGCCCTTTGCTATAAATGATTGGTGTGAAAAGAGAGAAAGGTGAAGAAAAAGCAACAGAATTTTAACATGGTTCAGCCTATGAATTGACTTGCATCCAAGATGAAGGTTTCTCCCTTAATTTCTCACACAAGCTGAGAGGGAGGACTTTCTTTATTTATAGAATAGCTGTTATAATCTAGATCCACAATTTTAGGATCTTGATTACATTCCACAATCTTAGGAGGAAGGTTACGATCATCATTCGATATTTTAGTTGCATTTATTGTTTTCTCAACAAGCCCCTACGAGCCAATCCTTGTGTTAACAAGGTTGAGCTTGTTTTTGAGATCATGAAATCTTGGTCAGACTAGTGCCTTAGTCAAAATATCTGCAAGCTGATTTTCAGATTTGACAAACTCAATTTTAATCTCTCGTGCTGTCACTTTTTCTCTGACAAAAGAAAAATCAATTTCGATATGTTTGGCACGGGCATGAAACACAAGATTAACAGCAAGATATGTTGCTCCTAGATTATCACACTTTAATGTTGGCGCTTCTTGTGTAGGAACTTGAAGATCTTTAGGAAGATGTTGCAGTTATATTAATTCAGTTGCAGCTCTAGCCATGGCTTTATATTTTGCTTCTGTGCTTGAGCGAGCAACAGTGTGCTGCTTGTTAGATCCCCATGATATAATGTTTCCTCCAAGGATGGTGAGGAATCCACTTGTTGCTCTTCTATCATCAGGACACCCAGCCCAATCTGCGTTAGAATAGGCTTCAAGTTTCCAACCAGTCGCTCTTTTTATGTGTAGACCAACATGTTGTGTTCCTTGAAGATAGCGAAGTATTCGCTTTACATAAGTTCAATCTATATCGGTAGGTTCATGAAGGAATTGACAAGCCTTGTTAACAGCAAATGCGATATCTGGGCGAGTGAGAGTTATATATTGTAATGCACCTACAATGCTTCTGTACAAATTCCCATCTTTGAGTGTATCCCCTTCAAACTTGGATAAATAGACATTAGGTGTTGCCGGTGTGATAACCGCCTTGGATTCATTTATTTGTGCTCTTTTGAGGAGATCTGTGATATATTTGTATTGAGATAAAAGGAGCCCATTAGCCTTAGCCTGGAGATTGACTTCTAGTCCAAGAAAGTAATGAATTGCCCCAAGATCTTTGATGGAGAACTTATTACCAATGTCATAGATGAATTTTTGTAATTCCTGTGAGGAGCTTCCTGTCACAATAATATCATCTACATAGATGAGAATATAGGCAATGTAGGACTTAAACGAGTATATGAACAAAAACGAATCAGATTTGGATCCTTTAAATCCATTGGATATAAGATACGTACTCAAGCTTTCAAACCAAGCCTGAAGAGTTTGTTTGAGTCCATATAGAAATTTCTTCAATCTACACATATGTTGTGGATTACTCTTGTCTTCAAATCCTAGAGGCTGACTCATATAAACTTTTTCCTTTAGAGTTTCATAAAGGAAAACGTTGTTAACATCCAGTTGATGAATTTTTCACTTTCAACTGGTGACAATAGAGAGACCGAAGCGAATGGTAGTAGGCTTTACCACTGGGCTGAACGTATCAACATAATCAATGCCTTTACGTTGACTGTATCCCTTGGCTACAAGACTTGCTTTAAACCGAGCTACAGACCCATCGGCATGTCGCTTGACTTTGTAGATCCATTGACAACCCACTACATTATAATGAGGCATACAAGGAACCAAATCCCAAGTTTTATTTATGTGAAGTACTTCAATATCACTATTCATAGCTGCTTGCCATCGATCATCCTGTAGGGCTTCTTGTAGGTGAAGGGGTTAAGTTTCTGCCTCAATAGGTTTAGTTTCACTAAGATAGTGACTATTCTAAATCGACAGGTTCCATCTTGAGTTCGCATAATTATGGGGTGGTTTCTGACATGACTAGTTGTTTCAGGGGTTAAAATAGTTAGATTGGGTCCGTCCTGGGTGATAGGTGCAAAGAAAGCTGTGGTGGTTTGTTGGAAAATGTGACGGTTTGGAGAGACATTTGAGAGACTACTTAAGTTAGGTGTACTAGGGTCGGGTAAGTGGATAAGTTGAGAACTTGTGGTGGTTTGAGAGGTGTATTTAGCTAACCAGTTGATGATCTCTTGAGCAATAGTGGGTGGTCGTGTTCCAGAGTATAAAAAAGTGTTTTCATCAAATATAACATGTCTGGAAATAGTCACACGCTTGTTCATGAGATTGTAACATATGCAGCCTTTAAAGCATTTTGGGAATCTAAGAAAGATATATGCATGAAACTTTGGAGCAAGTTTTGATTTATTTTGAGCACTTACTAATTGGTAAACAGTACATCCAAAAATTTTAAGATTCTACAATTGAGGCTTGGTTCCAAGAAATGTCTCAAAAGAAGTAAATTCTTGAGTACTAATTGATAACCTGTTGATAATATAGACCGTCATTCTCAAAGCATCAGTCCAAAAAAAACTAAGTTGGCATACAAGCATTAATAAGCATAGTAAGTCTCATTTCAATAATGTGACAATGTTTTCGTTCCGCTACACCATTTTGCTATGGTGTATAGGGACATGAGAGACATCTTTGGATCCCATGAGAAGCAAGATACATAGAAAATTCTATACTCATAAACTCACATCCACAATCACTGTGAAAGACTTTAATCTTATGCTCAAGTTGTTTTTCTATGATCTTGTGGAAGTTTTGGAAACAAGAGAATGTTTGAAACTTCTTTGTAAGCATAAAAATCCAGGTGAACCTTGAAAAATCATCTGCTATTATCAAGTAATACTTGTACCCTTCTCTAGACATACATGGTGAAGGTCCTCATACATCCACATGTAATAATCCCAAAGAAGAAGATGTTTTTAACGTAGTGGAATCAAAAGGTAATCGATGCATCTTAGTTAAAGCACAAACCGAACAAAAATGTTCTTTAAGCATGGAGTTAGAAGCAATATACTTAGATGAATTCATGTTATTCAATAAAGAGTCATTTACATGTCTCAAACGTTCATGCCAAAGTTTAAAAGTATCTCTAGAAACTTGAACAATATTATTGAAAGAAGAAGTATAAGAATTGCATGTCTCCAATTTATTTTTAAAAGGCAGTTTTCTTGCAGCAATGCTAGTGTTGGTTCATGCATAGAGTCCATCCTTAAGCCATCCTGGTGCATTATTTCTCATGTCTGCATATTTTTGACAGAAAAATCATGAAGCGCAAATTCTATTTTGCAGTCATTATCTTTAGTGAACTTAGCAACAGAAAGTAGATTCTTACGAATCAAAGGGACATGGAGGATATTCTTCAATCTAAAATTTTTATGCATAGATGAAAGTGACATGTTACCGATGCTTCTAATGGATAGTTTTTCCCCACTGCCAACAATAACTGAATTACAACCATGACAATGAGATTTACCTTCCATATATTGATCACAATTTGTCATATGATGAGACGCGCCCATATCTAGATACCATTCTTGATTGTTATCCATCACATTAGGAGAAGAAGTTGATGATGAAGCACCGTTATTGGTTGTTCCCGTATTGAGAGCCATGGCCATAAAGGCTTTTGGAATATCATAGCATTGATGAGCATTGTGGCCATTGCGACCATAGAATTGGCAAGTGACAACTGCAGACATTTTATAATTAGAAGTACTACCACAGACTCTATTATTCCCACAGCCTCTATTTGTCCCACGTCCTCCATTGTATGAACCAAAATTGTCACGAACACTACTATTGTATGAGTTATAATTGATATAACCTCTACCATTTTGATCCCCTCTCCCTTTTGCATAGGAATTTCCATGGTTGTGGCAACCATGGCTACCATTTTTGTTTCTTGAGACACATCAAGAGGGGGTGAAAGAATTTGCCGATGATTTTCTTGAGAAACGAGTATATCAAAGATTTCAGAAAACTAGGTAGAGTCTTGAATGTTATTACAGTAGTGATGAAGGCCTCATATTCTATAGACAATCCATTAAGAGTATATAAAACCAAATCAGTATCAGATACCTTATGGTTAACAGCAACTAATGAGTCATATAAAAATTTGACATGATCTAAGTAATCAGCCATCATCATATCTCATTTCTTGACATTCTGTAAATTCATTTTTAACTGAATGATCCCTAAGTTAGATTGACAAGCATATTGTTGTTCTAGGGTGCACCAAGCCATACATGCAGTGGAATATGAAATTAATTGTGGCAAAATGTGTTCGGATACCATAACCTTAATCTAGCTTAAAGCTAACTGATCTGCCTGTTCCCATGTTTCAAAAACAGGATTTACTATGGTTTGCTCTGCATCAAGATACTCAGGAGGAGAAGTAATGGTGTCGTTGACATACCTTAGTAGTCATTGGCTTTTCACAACACTGGTAATTTGAGAACACCATAGTAAATAGTTTGTGCGATCTAACTTGAGAGATACCAAGCCAGAAAAAGTATTCCATTGAATAGTTGATGGTACAGTAGGACTGAGACTAAATGTTGTTGAGGATGACGTGTTTGATGTCGCCATTATCAAGAAATTTTGAAAGTGTACAGTGATGTTTTGGAGAAGAGAAGACTAAACCGGTGAACAAAGAAATATTTTTGTTAGCACTAAGAGAAACAGAGGCAGAAAATTTACTGAATGGGCAGAAAAATTCACTGAGCTTCACCCGTAGTTCTAAAAATTTTGAAATTTAGTCAGCAAGCAGCTAACATCCTCAAGAGTGGATGCCCAAGAGGACAGCTAGAGTTAAGCTCCTTGGGAAAATCACGTGCACCTTTTCTCCCTGTCGCGGTTCACAGGCGACTACAACAATAAAAAAATTCATATAAAATCGCGTAGACCTCCGATTCCCCTGAAATTTGGTCTGAAGCTCTGTTGAATAATTAGGAATAGATGCCTCAATTTTTAGATCTGTTTGAGTACCATACGGGAATCGTGCATCACTGAAAGAGTCCAGACTGTCGCAGCCTAAAAAAGTCCAGACTGTCGCAGGCGTTGAATAGAGTCTTTCACAAGGAAGGCCCTCAGGTCAGCAGAAAGATTATGCTCAGTTCACAATATGCTAATACAATATGCTAAAGGCAAGCAAGACTTCTTTTGCCAGATATAGTCACGCATACAACAGATAACAAGGAAATATACAGAATAAAAACTAGTTTTAAACCTTGAATAGTCTCACAAACTGATCACAAGGGATCCTCCAAGCAGAAAAGAAACAAAACACCAGAAGATATAAGAGATTGATACTGACAGATTTTGGTGAATATGTGAAGACGTCGATTATCAGCAACTGCTACCTGATGGACTGGAAATTCCTCTGTTCTACTTTTGTTCCTCACGCTTGCCTTTGTGGCTCTGATACCATGTGAAAAGAGAAGAAAGATGAAGAGAAAACAACAGAATTTTAATGTGGTTCAGCCTATGAGTTGGCTTACATCCACGATGAAGGTTTTTCCCTTTTAATTTCTCACACACGGTGATAGGGAGGGCTTTCTTTATTTATTGAATAGCTGTTACAATCTAGATCCACAATTTTAGGATCTTGATTACATTCCACAATCTTAGGAGGAAGATTACGATCATCATTCGATATTTTAGGAAGGGGCAGATCTTCCTGATCTGCATTTATTGTTTTCTCAACAATTGGAACTAGGGAAATGCTGAAAGAGATGGAGAGAGGAGGAAGATCCAAAAGGGAGGGTGTTTAGAGATGGATGAAGAATGCGTTAGATAAAGAGAGAGAAAGACAAAGGCTGAGAATTTAAACATTATTCAACTATCTATTTAGTTATTTGAGTTCTCATTTTTAAGCAGCAATGGTTTCCCCCCTTAGAAGCATGTTTTGACTTGGCAACAAGAAACAGGGAAACGCGAGGGCTCTACCACTTGTTCGAAGAAAGGTTACAGCAAACTGTGTCAACCTTCAGCAGATCACAAGCTGATGCACAAGTGCTCATCTAACATGTTTCAATGAAAAATTCCAGATGCTTAATTTCCAGTTTCAACTTCTATTTTGGACGCCAACAACTAGTTTGCCAATATCATCATCTTAATTTAATATCAGTTTGTGTCTCCTCTCTTCGCAGACAGGAAAGAAAGGAAAAACATGGCAATTTTTTTAAGATGTACTAATTTCTACTATATTTGACTAGCTTTTCCATCAATGTACTATCCATAGAGGTAAAAGAGATTGGCACAAGGAAAGTAGAAAATGTTTGAGTAAGCCTTTTTTTTTTTTTGAAAATTTTGAACTTGAAATCGGCCTACCTCTGGTCGAAGTTATGCGAGTATTATTTTCTACTAAGAACCAAAACAACGTGTATTCGCTGAGAGGTTGTTCTCTAGTAGGTTTGCTCCGGCTTGTTTGGAGAAGAAGAGATCATCCAACCAGGGCATTTATTTGAGTTCTGTCAATTCGCCGAGAGGGCAGAATTAAAGAAGGGGTGACCCTTCTGACGTGCCGCACTCAAGCACGTTGTTGACGAGACAAGATCACCAGGACTTGTAATGCATTCCAGTGGTGCTTCACATTAAGAGAAACACCGACAAAGCACCATGTTCTACTCTCCTCAAAACATTGAAGCCTCAGAGATGAGATGGAAATTTATCGCTTCACCTCACGTGTAAGCAATAAAAGAAAGGAAGCGTGGATCCCCAGACTCCGATTCTAATTTGCTGCACTCGTAAGAACACCAAGGCACAGCTTTATTTAATTCGAGGAGGCATCACTGACGTTGTAGTGCTTCAATCTCTAGGAACATGTGATGCAGAGAAGACAGACAAGGCACTCGTGACCCATCGATGAATGATCCGACTAAGGATCGAATAAAGGTATTTTCAATGAAAAAGATTCGAGAGGAGACAATGACGCAGACGACCCACATGATCCACTTCAGTTTTCTCCTCTAAACCAGTTGATCGACATAAAAATACCGCTTAATGGAGACCATGGTGGACATGGCTGAGCACACGAATTGACGCAACACATGCTCCTCTAGCAACATGTTCCATCGAAAGATTCCCTTTGCTCCCCAAGTCAAGCTATATAAGAAGGGGGAGGAAGGACTTCACCATCATCATCATCTTGATGATTGTTTTCCCTTTACGCGCTGAGGAAAAGAAAGAGAAGATGGCAAGTACTTCTGCAAAATCTTTCCACATTCGTTCCACTAGCTTTCCCTCAAAGTCCCATCCAAACTTTGCCAGAGTCCAGGAGTGCCTTCATCTGGTTAAGGTATGGGAAGCCTGCCCATCAAGGAAAGCACAGTTTGTAACCAGACTTGGGCACCTCAAGGACCTTTACGCCTCTGTCAATGCCTTCCTGCAGCTCCCCCTCACTCAACAGGCTCTCTGTGGCAAAGAGAGTTTGGTGAGGGAGTTGATGGATGATTTCCTCGGCTTAATGGATGCCTGCGGCATGCTGAAGGACTCATTGCTGCACATGAGGGAGCAACACCAATCCCTTCGATCCATGCTGCGAAGAGGCGACTCTGGTTTGGAAGCTGGCATCTGTGCATACCAGTGCAGCAGGAAGAGGATGAAGAAGGACATGGACAAGTGCCTCAGACTGCTCAGAAGTGTAGAGAAGCATGCTTCCTCATCCAGTGACAACCTTGATGTGGTTGATCAAGTCTTCAAGGATGTGAGAGCTGCAACGATTTCTATCTTCATCCACTTAAGTTCAATATTTTCTGCGAAAAAGGCAACACAGTCCATCTTTTCAAGGTTATTGAGTTCCAAGAACCGTGACGCAGAAGCTGATGAAGATGGAGTTAGTGAAATAGAAAAGGCAGATATAACTATATTTAAACTCCATGACAAGCCATCCAAGACCGTAAGTCAGGAAGATGCCCGAGATGCACAAAGGCAGATGGAAGCATTGGATGTCAGCTTGATGGAAACAGAGGTGGAATTAGAGGATGTCTTGAGATGTATGATCCAAGCCAAAGTCTCCCTCCTCAACATCGTCGCTGGGTGTTGAGTTCCACACTTTGTCCATCTAACCATCTGATCTTTAGCATCCGCATTTTACAGGATTGCTAAGAATCCAGATTGTCAATTTTGTACAATTATAAATACATGAACATATATCAATATAAAGTGAAATATGTTTCTCTTACATGATTCTCTTTCGATGATAGTCCTTTTTGCTATAAGAAATAGCCCTAAGATCTGCATGTTGAATTGAACAATTTCCGGGAGAATGGTGCTCTCACAACTTTTAACTTGTTTTTCAATTATGGAAGACAAATATAAATCAGTCTTGACGACTTGAGGTGGTTTTCCTACAAGGAATTAGAGCAATGACTATTTTTTTCCGGAAAAAAAAAATCGACTACCAGGATTCCTTTCAAATTTTGCTAAAACATTTCGTAGAATTACTGTGCTATTCTACTGTGCTTTTTTAAGGTTCAAATTATGTTAGGTGTCTATCAAGATTTCACCTTGAAAGACACCACCACCACCTAAATTCTGCACAATGGATGGAAACCGAAAAGAAATTGCAGAAAAATAAAAAAGGAAAGCAGGCCTGTTCTTCCAGTGGCGAACTTCAAATGGAAGCCTCTCCGTGAGATTTCTTTATTTGGATTACCAACTATCTGCTTTTAAATTTAAACCCTGAGGGCCTTCGGAACAGCAAAGTTTTGCTGCCATTGTCGCTGAAGAATCATTTGGAGATTGACAACTGATAACCAATGGTAATGCTCTGTTCCCACTACCATACATATTTATATTGATGTTCATTGAAATGCAACTCTTGAAAAATCTATAGTCCAAAAAACTGAGAACAGAAAAGAAAAAAAGAAAAAAAACCTAAGGATCAATCAATTAAAGATTTTCGATGCACAAACCAGGTTCTGTAAGCCATAAAACTTCAGTTTCTTAAGTTTTAATGCGTATAAAATCCTGAGCTACATATCAAAAGTATAGCATATGGATCAATTTGCAAGTATTTAGGCCTGTAACTTGCATCTACATGGTTAAATTTGTGAAAAAAAAAAGTAGTCAGTTTTAACAGCGCAATCTCTCAGTCTCCTAGTAATGTCTAAATATACTTTCTCTCCGTCTCTCTGTTATTTGTATATCATGCAATTGAGACTTCTCACGTGAAAGCGACGCACTAGCCTCTGTTTTTCTGCATAGTTTATGATCTTATCACCAATTTAGTTGTTTATTTATTCGATTGAAGCTTCATTTTGATTGACCATGCTTCGATGCCTCAAGATGTATGTAAGGTAGGCCGAAGACAACCCGCTCGTGATTACCAATTATGATGTGGAGGGTTCTAATAAATTGCTCCACAGGAATCAGGAAAGGCAAGGAGCCAGATTTACCACGTGGTCTACCTCATTTCTTTGTTCAAAGAAATACCCATTTCAAAACTAATGGCGACCAGTGCAAACATGATGTTGAGCAAGCAATCGGCAAATTGCATGCTCATCTAGTGACATTGTCCAATGAAAGATCCCTTTTGCCCAATCTTCTAAGAGGACCAAGCCTGATACTTTTCCTACAGAATTTAATTGTATGTGGTTACAGTACCAACAACAGACCAATTTGTATAATTTAGTTGTGGAATCCTTCAGGCTTGTATTCTAATGCTTAATGTGTAGCAGTGTGTTGCTTAGGTGACAGACAAGTCCCTCGTGAGCTATGAATTTAAATTGTCATGAGAAAGGTTCAGATAAATTGTTCCCATTACAGAGCGATCAGGGAGACAAGAACCTATATGACCCACATGATACACCTAATTTCCTAGCTTAAATCTTCGGTTGCTGGATGAGGATGGCGACTCATGGTATACAGGGGCGAGCATCCCGCTGGTACTCACATGCTCACAAGGGGAAATGTCCTATTGAAAGATTCATCTTTCTTCCCACTTCGAGATATATAAGGACCAAAGAAATGGGTTAACGATTCATCAATCAGATCATCATCTTGCAAAGAGAAAGAAAGAGAAGATGGAAAGTACTTCTGCAAAATCTTTCCACACTCGTTCCACCAGTTTCCCATCGAACTCCCGCCCAAATTTGGCCAGAGTACAAGAGTGCCTTGACTTGGTTACGGCCTGGGAAGCCTCCCCTTCTAGGAAGACACAGTTCCCAACTAGACTTGGCCACGTCAAGGACCTCTATACTTCCATCAATGCCTTCCTCCAACTCCCTCGCGCTCCACAGGCTCTTTATGGCAAAGAGAGCTTGGTCGCAGGGTTGATGGATGACTTCCTCTGCTTAATGGATGTCTGTGGGTTGGCGGCGGACTCGTTGCTGCTCATGAGAGAGCACCACCAGTCCCTTCGGTCCATGTTTCGAAGAGGCGATTCTGGGCTGGAAGCTGGAATTTGTGCGTACCAGTGCAGCAGGAAGAGAATGAGGAAGGACATGAAGAAGTGTCTGAGATTATTGAGAAGTATGGAGAAGCAAGTATCTCCATCAAATGCCAAACTTGACATGATCGATCAAGTCTTCAGGGATGCGAGGACTGTCACAATCTCTACCTTCAGTCTTCTTGCTTCGACCATCTCCGGCCAAAGGGCAGCACGGTCCATCTTCTCAGGATTGTTGAGTTCCAAGAGCCATGACGTGGAAGATGATGAAGATGGTGCTAGTTTAATAGAGAAGGTAGATGTGGCTATATTTGGGCTTTATGGCCATTCCTCGAAGAAAGTAGAGGACAATGTGCGAGACGCACAGAAGCAGATGGAAGCATTGGATCTTACCTTGGGGGAAACAGAGGCTGAACTGGAAGATGTCTTCAGGTGTCTGATCCAAGTCAAAGTCTCTCTCCTAAACATCGTGACTGGGTGTTGAGTTACAATTGCTTACTTGCTCGAACTCAATCCATGGCATCTGCATTTAGAAGATTGCCAAGGATTCCAATTGTCATTTTTTGTACATACACAGATATATTATACGATAAACAACATTTAAGAAATTCTGTGTGTTTCTATTTTACTTGATCTGCCACACAACAGCAAAAGCAATAGCCGCAAAAATGTGACTGGATCCGTCTGAATCCGCATCTCCGTTAAAAATGGCGCATTTGCAACTAATCTTATCTGTTGGTATGCCATGATGGACAATTTTTTTTTTTATGGGAAGTTGCAGCTAAGCGATCCCCACAAAATTATGTGAATAGCATTACTGAACTCTTTAACTCCCTCAACTTGAGTCTTGTGAGTTTGAAGAACATAAGCCTTTTCTGCAATTCTCGTTGCACATCCTTTTTCTAATATTGTTAGAGATTTGTCAATTCTTGTTGACTTCTTTTTTCTTTTATTACGAAAGAAATCTCACGAAAAAAAGGAAAAATGGATTGAAAACAATGTACTCCATAAATCTCGAGTCCTAAGTTTGTCCTCCTTTTGTAAATAAGATGATTACTTACGAACATAAATTAGGCTTCTGTAATAAATCAGTGGATTCAAAACCAGATCCTATGTTTGTGGGTGCTTCTGTTTTTCCTCGCTTGACTGAAGGTGAGACTTAACCCATCTCCTTATCACCAAAGTCTGATAATGTCAGGTTGAATATGATTGGGTTTCAATCAGGCCTGTAAAATGAGGATGACAGAGGAACCAATTGTTAGTTAGAGAGAGAGAGAGAGAGAGAGAGAGAGAGACCAGATGCCTTTCTAGCCAACGAAGCATTTGGAGCATGCAAGTCCTTGCTAACCTTCTTCAGCAACCATTCATGGATACACTCCTAGAGGACTAAGACTCACCATTAGCATTATTTGCTACATCTCCATGTGATTCTTCTATGTTGACAGCGAAGTTTTTCTGTTCAAACCTGTCCTTCGGATTAATTTAAGCACAAATAGATGGTCATCAATATAAAGAAATATATGATGGCGCGGTTACCTTCTTAAGTTCAGATCATAGGGTTCTTCATGTTCTGTCTTAATTTCTTCCCTTTTCCGTCTTACTACATGATGTTTGGTAGCCATGTAATGTACTCCTGCAGTTTTTACACTAATATTTGATCAACTTAGCGGACAACAGATAATAGTGAAACTAAAATAATACATAAAATATGCCCACTCAATCAGATACTTATATTTGCAATTTGGATTAATCAAATTTTACAAATTATAATATCTTAAACCATTTTCTGCAGGTCATTTTGGCGAGTCATGAAGATGTGTAGGCATGTTTTCGTAATTAAGACAACCTTTTAACTACTGTAGTTTCATGGCTAATCATGTAATGGGCAAATCAAGCAAAGGTAAACATGTTTCTCTTCCATAAATGATAAATCAATTGGAACAATATTGCAGTTTAAAGCTGGTCAGAAAGGCCTCAATTTCCATAACAAATAAATTTATTTTTCTTGCAAGCACATTTATGTGATTTGTCCTTTTCAGACAGGCAAATTGGGGTTAGGCAGACTCAATAGTTCCGTCAAAGAGTTGAGTCCCAATTTCTGAACTCTTAGTCCTTTAACTTGAAGATTTTAAAACTCAAATAAATTAGAAAATTTTTCCCTTGACATGGTGATATCTTTCATATATACTTGTGGATGTATAAAATTGACAATTACGTCTTCAATCATCCTGTGAAATGCGGATACCAGGATTAAGTTAGAACGAGTAAACAATTGTAACTCTACACCTTGTGACAATGTTGAGAAGGCAAAACTTGGCTTGGATCAAACAACTGAAAACATCCTCCAAGTCCACTCTGCATTGCTCAAGCTAAGATCCAATGTTTCTGCTTCTGTGCATCTCCGACATAGTCATTTACTGCCTTGTGTGAAGGCCATATAGTCCAAATATAGTCATGTCCACCCCCTCAAATTTTCACCATCTTAATAATCTTCTATTTCATGGCTCTTGGAACTTAGTAATCTTAGTCTAGAGAAGAGGATAAATTGACTTTGGCCCATCAAAGCTCAAACTAAGAAGGTTGAAAGTAGAGACCATAGCAGCCGCTTGCGTCCTTACTGGCTTGATAAACAGTGTCAAGGTTGTCACTAGATATGGATGCATGTTTTTCCATACTTCTCAATGATCTCAGGAACTTGGTCATGTGCTTTCTCATCCTCTTCCTGACGCATTGCAGTTGAAAAATGCCAGCTTCCAAACCAGAACTGCTTGTAAGCATATATTAAAGTGATTGTTATTGCTCCCTCATGTTAGGCAGTGAGTACTTTATCGTCCCACAGAAATCCAACGAGCAGAGGAGGTGGTCCATTAACTCTCTCACCAAGCTCTCTTTGCCACAAAGGGCTCGGGGAAAATCATTGGTGAAGGTAAACAGGTCCTTCAGGTGGCTGGTTAGCAGCCAATTGTGCCTTCCTAAAGGGCTGAGGGGGAGGCTTACCATGACTTAGACCAAATGAAGGCACTCTTGGACACTGGCGAAGATTGGGGGGGACACTGATGGAAAGCTGGTCGAACGAACGTGGAAGGGCTTTGGCGGAAGTTGCCATCTTCTCTTTCTTTTCTTTTGGTTCTTAAGGCAAAAGCATCACCAAGAAGGTGGCGGTGGATGCCATGGTACGCCCTCCTTAAATTGACCGAGGAGCAAGTTGAATCTTTCAATGGACCACGCTCTTAGGTGAGGATGCATGTGCCATATGAACAGGGTGCTCGTGGACATGTCCATCATTAGGCTCTTGATTTACTATTAAAATTGATTTGGATTCATTTAAGAGTGGAAATTGGTGCGCACTGTGGGTTATTTAGGTCCTTGTCTCCCCTCTGTTTCTGCTATGTTGGTATATCTCTTTGATCTTTCGTTGGCCTCTGGTTAAAAATTGACATCCACGAATGTCATGTATTCTATCTGCTATGCATTCTCTCTTTACATATAAATTTATAAAAGCAATACAACTCATATAAGACCTTAAAAAAATAAACAATGGGTGAAATATGGTGCTGTTGCTCCATCAATTTAAAACTCCATGGAGTTTTTTATTTTCGCTTTATCCAGAAAATGAAGTAGAACAGAAGGAGAAATTTTTTCTCTAACGTGATAATTTCATTTATATTTTTTAATGTACAAAATTTACAATTGGCTTCCCTAACAATCCTCTAAAATGCAGATTGCAAGGACCAATAGAGAGCATATGAACATTTTGTATCTCAACACCCAGTGACGATGTTGAGGAGGGAGACCTTGGCTTGGATCAAGCATCTGAAAAAATGCATCTGAAAAAATCCTCTAACTCCACCTCTGTTTCCCTCAACTTTAGATCCACTGCTTCCATCTGCTTCTGCGCATCTCGGGCATCAACTTCTTTGACAGCCTTTGATGAATGGCCATAAAGGCTCAATATGGCGACATCTGCCTTCTCTATGTCACTTGCACCATCATGAATCCCTTTCTCATTCTGGCTTTTCGATCCTAGCGTCCTGAATTTTGAGAAGATGGATTGTGATGCCTTTCGCCCGGAGATGATTGAAGAAAGAAAGGTAAGGATAGAGACTGCAGCTGCTCTCACATCCTTCAAGACTTGATCTACCACATCAAGGTTGTCATTGGATGAACATACATGCTTCTCTACACTTCTCAATAAACTCAGACACTTTGCCATGTCCTTCTTCATCCTCTTCCGGCTGCAGTGGTAGGCACAGATGCTAGCTTCTAGACCAGAATCCCCTCTCCGAAGCATGGATCTTAGAGCTTCGTATTGTTCCTTCATGTGCAGCAACGAGTCCTTCACCATCCCGCAAACATCCATTAAGCAGACGAAGTCATCCATCAACTGTCCCACCAACCTCTCTTTTCCACAAAGAGCTTGCTGACTGAGAGGCAGTTGGAGGAAGGCATTGATGGAAATGTAAAGGTCCTTGAGGTGAGCAAGGCTAGTTACAAATTGTGCCTTCTTTGATGGGGAGGCTTCCCACGCTTTAAACACATGAAGGCACTCTTGAACTCTGGCCAAGTTCGGATGGGACTTTGAGGGAAAGCTAGTGGAACGAACATTGAAGGATTTTGCAGTACTTTCCATTCTCTCTTTCTCTTCGCTTGGTTGTGAAGGCAAAACAATCAACAGGTGATGATGGTGAAGTCCTTCCCCGCCCCTGCTTATATAGGTTTTTTCGGAGAGAAGCAAATGGAATCTTTTGACTGAAACATGTTGTGAGATGAGGATCGGCTGTATCAGCGAGATGCTCGGCCATGTCGTCCTTCGGTCTCCACTGAGCACCAAATAACTTCAAAATTATGTAGAAATAAGGTGGATCAAATGGGTTATCTGGGCCCTTGTCCCCTCCTGTTTCTATTGTATTCAAATCTTTTACATTCTTTTATCTATCAGCTTCCCTAGAAGATGGATGGTCCGCCAGATCCTGCCTTTCCCCTACCCAACATTGAAATACGACACAGAAAAACTCTACAACTCGACTGATGCATTGATGTTCTAAACTAATGGGTGCGATGTGGGTGGAGTAGGGCCTTCCACGTCTTCTTTGATCTCTCACTTTCACTAGGGAAGGTTATAGTTTGTCGCATTGTAGTTTACTTACAGTGATTCAGTCGTGTTTCTAGTTACGGAAAACTACCCATTAGACCATTTACTCAAAATTGACAGTTTCTTTTTTTTACATTCTGCAGTTACAATCTTACCCCGATCAATCATGTGTGCCTACACCATGTAAAAGTAGTGAATTGCGACACATATTTATAACTGAAATAGATTTACAATATTCATTTTGACATTAAATGGTCAACACTAGCTAAGCACCAATATTACAATTTGAGGCATCTTTGAAGGTGATATTTTGCAGATAATCAAATCCAATCTCTGTTTACAGGGAAAATCTACTGAAAGCGGTAAAATATTGTGCTGCTTTTATCTATGTGAAGTGCACGTGAACTTTTCGATGAACGAACATATTTTTCGTCCTTCTTCCGCTAAGACCAATCTAGATTCAACACCTGGTTGGCTCTATCTCTGTGAAGCTAATTTGATTGGCACATTTATCTATTTGAAATGCACAAAAAGATATGCATCTTCTGCTATCAACACCTGGCTACCTCTAACTGTGTGTGCTTCTATCATCGCTACCAATGCGTATCCAGTATTTTCACGTCAAATGGAACGTTTATAGCAGAAAATCCACCAGCAGATCGTAAATAATTTGATTGGCACATTTATCTATTTGAAGTGCACAAAAAGATATGCATCCTCTGCAATCAAGATCTGGCTACCTCTGACTCTGTGTGCCTCTATCATCGTTACCAATGCGTATCCAGTATTTTCACGTCAAATGGATGGGGCAACCGTGAATCAAACCAGTAAAAAAATAACGTGGTAGTCTGCAAGAATCTCTACCTTTCACTGCCATGTACAAGCGTGACTGTAAATTTATCTTCCCCTGCCAAATCCAGACAAAAAGGGGAACCAGATTTGGATGCTTTCCTAGAAGAAAGTAGCCGACCCAGTTTCATTATTTAGGCAATCCTTGCCTTGTGAACAACCATCTTCCTCGGCAGATTTCCCAAATAAAAGATTGATAGCTTAAAACTGAGTTTGGAATCTTGCGATTCGCCACTGCTTTTGATATAGGCCTTTAAAATTTGTGCCTGATGTACTTATCGTCTCCTGATTAGTATCTAATACTTGCCAGTTTCCATTAACGGTCTGCTAGCAGCAACTGAACAATTATTCAGTGGCCATTACAGAGAAACGGGCATTCAAAACCGCACTGTAGATGTTGAGGCCATCTTCCATCCATCACATTCTACTTCGAAGCTTTTATGGTGATGGTTTTCTTGTAAAGCATGGTAGTCAGGGTTCAACGAATGTTTATCTCTAAAGCAGTGGGAGTTTGATGTGGTTTGGTTCTTGCAGCTTCCTAATCATAAGCAAAAAAAGAAAAAAAAAAGATCAATAAGGCACCCTCCTGGGCAAAAATCAGGAACAAGAATTTAAAGCTTAAAATTTGAAGCAGTAGTCCTTAGATTGTCTTCCCAATACCGGCTATCTGGGGACAAGTCCCATGCGGTGAATGTGAAAAGCGCTAGTTTTCTAACGATATAAGTTCGAAGACATTTGCCTTTTCAAAATTTCAGCATATTATATGCTGTTCAAATGGGACTCCATGGCTAACCAAGTCGACAACCATTGTATCTCTATTTATCCTCAATGTCCACCGGTTACACCTACAGAACAACTCAAATTGAGTGACAAGAATACCAAATATTCTGTGCAATTATTGCAATGACTTGCATCCAGAACCATAACTTTTGGGTATAAAAGAACAGATCAAGCAAAACAGATAGACACAGAAATATTTTCCCAAAAATGGGCTTTCATTTGATATATTTTGCATATACAAAATGGACAATTGGGTTCCCTAATGATCCTCTAAAATGCGGATCCTAAGGATTAATTTTGAGCGAGCGGACGAACAGTAAGGGCTGATCAACAACCTGCAACGACGTTAAGGAGGGAGACTTTAGCTTGGATCATACATCTAAAGACATCTTCCAACTCCATCTCTACTTCCCTCAAACTGACGTCCAATTCTATCATCAGCCTTTGTGCCTCTCGGGCATCTTCCTGCCTTCCTGCCTTGGATGAACTGCCATGGAGTCTAAATATAGCCACATCTGCCTTCTCTATTTCACTAACACCATCTTCATCATCTTTTGAGCTTATGGAACCCAACAATCTTGAGAAGATGGACTGCGTTGGCTTTCTGCCGGAGATCACCATACTAAGAGTGTTGAAGGTGGAGACTGCAACGGCCTTAACATCCTTGAAGACTTGATCGATCAAGTCAAGGTTGTCATTAGACGAAGAAACGTGCTTCTCCATGTTTCTGATCAATCTCAGGCACTTGACCATGTCCTTCTTCATCCTCTTCCTGCTGCAGTGATAAGCAGAGACGCCAGATTCCAAACGCGAGTCACCTCTCCGAAGCATGGATTGAAGGGATTGGTGTTGCTCCCTCATCTGCACCAACGAGTCCTTCATCAAACCGCAGGCGTCCATTAAGCAGAGGAAATCATCCATCAACTCCCTCACCAGACTCTCTTTGCCACAAAGAGCCTGTTGAGTCTGGGGGAGTTGCAGGAAGGCATTGACAGAAGCGTACAGGTCCTTGAGGTGTCCAAGTCTCGTTACCAACTGTGCCTTCCTTGATGGGGAGGCTTCCCAAACCTTAACCAGATGAAGGCACTCCTGTACTCTGGCCAAGTTTGGGTGGGACTTTGAGGGAAAGCTAGTGGAACGAATGTGGAAAGATTTTGCAGAAGTACTCGCCATCTTCTCTTGCTTTCTTCTTTTGGCTGTCAAGGCAAATCAATCACCAAGAGGATGATGAAGGCTTTCTCAAAGCCTTCCTTATATATCTTGCATAGAGGGGAGCAAGTGGAATCTTTTGACTTTAAACTTGTCACTAGGTGAGGATGTGCAGTACCAGCGAGATGCTCGGCCATGTCGACCAGTGGTCGCCATTGAGCATCGAAATAACTTCAAATTTATTGAGCCATGGAAATGAAGCAAATGGGTTAGCTGAATCCATGTCCCCTTCTTGGCTATTACATGGGAGCAATTTTCTTTTTTTAATTTATCAGCTCCCATGGAAGATGGATCGTCCACCAGCTCCTGTCTTTCCTCTACCCAACATTATATTGCAACTCATGGAAGTTCTACAACTCAAATGATGCTTTATGTACTAAACAAGCCTGTGCAATGTAGATGTCTCCCTCTTAATTTATTAATTGCACGAGGGAAGGTTATAGTCTCCCACATGATTCTTTATTTATAATGATTTTCCTGTTTTTTTTTTAAAAGTAACAAACGGCCATCATCTGCACCATGCTGTGGGCAATTAAATGAACTTAATTCAAGATTGAGATCAAGTCACGGTACAGTAATTAGAAGTTGAATATTTTTTATGGAAAAAAACGCCTATGCTAATTTGAATTTAGTTTCTTACCCGATTTTCACATTATAAAAAAATCAGTTAAATGAAAAAATAAATAAATATCATGTACTTTGGTTATAATTAAAAAAAAAACGTATACATGCCATTGTATTTCCTTGATAAAGGAGGATACACACGCCATTCTTCAAGGGTAATTCTCAACGAATAATCGGCCTCACCATCTTCGCGCTGGAATATGTTTCAATCTTCTAATATTTGGAACATTTTCCTATCATGTTTCCCACATATATTATAGTGAAAATTGATTTTACTCTTGCCCAAACATGCAAAAATTAGTATTAATGTGGTCGAACACTGTACAATAGTAATAAATTTTGACCATTTAAAGAAAATTTGAGAAAATTTATATTTCTTGCATATTTTGTCATTGTCCCAAAGGCGGGGTCTCCAAAATGAAATTTCTCTTGATCAGCCTGTGGAAGTTCACTTAGGCCATTAGATGTAAATAAACTTGCTAATGATTAATTGTCTTGTGGTGCTCCATTATGGGCACAAAATCAGGAAAAGAAAATTTTGAATTTGAGTTTTCATAAACGAGTCACTGGATGCTTCTTTTCCAATGGTTAGAGAAGATTTCTGCAGAGGACCAGAATCAATTTAAAGTTCAGCATTGGAGATTTCATTAACTTGTATTTACTTTCATATCCGTCGTTTAGATCGGCACGGCAGATCAAGGAAACACCAAATTCTCGGTTGAAATCAAGCAGATACTTGCGACTTTTGTATGCAAAATAGCAGAACAAGCAAAATAGACAGAAATTTGTTCCCAAAAATTGGGTTTTATTATATATCTATTTTTCAATATACAAATGGACAATCGGGTTCCTTGGTGATCCTCTAAAATGCGGATGCCAAGGATTTATCAAGTTTGAGCAAGCGGACGAACAGTGAAGGCTGTTCAACACCCTGTAACGATGTTGAGGAGCGAGACTTTAGCTTGGATCATGCATCTCAGGAGATCCTCCAATTCCACTTCTGTTTCACCCAATTTAAGATCCAATGCCTGCATCTCTCTTTGTGCTTCTTGGGCATCTTCCTTCCTTGCAGTCTTGGATGAAAGGCCTTGCATTCTAAAGATAGCCAAATCTGCCCTCTCTATTTCGCCAACACAATCTTCATCACCTTCTGCGTCATGGATCTTGGAACTCAATAATCTTGAGAAGATGGATCGTGTTGCCTTTCTTCCCGAGATGAACAAACTAAGAAGGCTAAAGGTAGAGACGGTAGCAGCCCTCACATCCTTGAAGACCTGATCAACCACGTCGAGGTTGTCACCAGATGAGGACGCATGCTTCTCGACACTGCTCACTAATCTCAGGCATTTGCCCATCTCCTTCTTCATCCTCTTCCTGCTGCACTGATATGCGCAGATGCCAGCTTCCAAACCAGAATCGCCTCTTCGAAGCATGGATCGAAGGGATTGGTGTTGTTCCCTCGTTTGCTGTAACGAGTCCTTCACCAGCCCGCAAGCATCCATTAAGCAGAGGAAGTCCTCCATCAACTCCATCACCAAACTCTCTTTGCCACAAAGAGCCTGTTGAGTGAGTGGTAGTTGCAGGAAGGCATTGACGGAAGCGTAGAGGTCCTTGAGATGCCCAAGTCTGGTCACCAACTGTGCCTTCCTTGATGGGCAGGCTTCCCAGGCCTTAACCAGATGAAGGCACTCCTGGACTCTGGCCAAGTTTGGGTGGGACTTTGAGGGAAAGCTAGTGGAACGAATGTGGAATGATTTTGCAGAAGTGCTTGCCATCTTTTCTTTCTGTTCGTTTTGCTCTGAAAGCAAAATGATCACCAAGATGATGATGATCTGAAGATGGTGAAGTCCTCCCCATGATCCTGCTTATATATCTTGCAAAAAGAGGAGCAGGGGGAATCTCTTGACTGAAACTTGTCGCTAGGTGACGGTGTAGTGTGGAGCGAGATGCTTGGCCACATGTCGAGCAATGGTCGCCATTGAGCATCAGAGTAACTTCAAATTTGTTGAGATGGAGCAAATGGGTCAGCTGAGTCTCTGTCTCCTCCTGTTTCTCTTGTATTAGGACATTTTTATTTTTTTGTTAATCAGCTTCCACTGAAGATCGATGGCCCGCCAGATACTGTCTTTCCTCTACCCAACATTGTTTTCCAACTCATGAAAGCTCCACAACTTAAATAATGCTTTTATGCACTATACAACACAGTTGTCTCCTTTAATTTTATTAGCTGCACGGGGGATGATTATAGTCTATCACGTGATTCATTAGTTATTGTGATTTACCCTTTTCCTTTTTCTGAATTTACAGCAACCATCATATGCACCACCATGTAACAGACCATTAAATGGACATAATTCAAAACTGGGATCAAGTCATGGTACTTAGATTTTTTTAGTGAGTGATAACAATCATCTGCTAAAAAAAAAAAAAAATCCCAAAGGCCCTTTATCTCCATTGTTTTTGGAGTCTTAGACTACATCGGCATCAATGATAGCTGCATTAGACCTTTAACTTAGGTACCACATTTGAAATTGAGTATGTTTCGAAGAAAACATTGGGACTTTTGAAGGGTAATTAAAATGCCTTTTAATTTAGATATGAAATTAGGATGCATATGTTTGGATTTAGTTACTCGCCGAATTTACATGAATAAAAAGCTATTAAACGCAAAAGTTTCAATCATAAGTGTGTTTTCGCTGTACCATTAAAAAGTAGGCTTCATTTCCTAAAACCATCATTGGAAAATTGTTCATCCTACCGATGTTTTAAACTGTTAAATTACATCAGTAACACACATTAAATCTTCGATCGGCTAGATGGTAGATGCCGGCATTCCTTCGTGCCTATACACTCTGTGATGCTAATTGCAGCTGTTTCGCGGCGAGCAATTCGAATCGGCCTGAATCGATTCATTCAAATCGAGTAGGTCAACTTATTCTTTCATACATATATGATATATCTTAATTTCTTAAGTTTTAGCCAACTTTCATACATTTTTATTTGTTTTTCTAAAAGTAAAATATTTTAACAGATTCACTACTAGTTCAGTTGAATCAATGAACTAGAATGACGATTGAATTCATAAACTGTTTTTTTTTTTTTTTGGTTCTTTTCCAACATATAGTTGGAGTTATCACATTTTACTAATAATCAGATCCAATCTCTTCCTACGAAGAAGAATCCATTGGAAACTGTACCAGGAAAAAAATAGTTAATGTATTTCGCAGTTTTATAATGAGCTTCTCTATGTGACGTGCACGTGAATCTGGTAATAAAAGAATATGCGCACGCCCTTCTTTTGCTAAGATTAGGCTGCATGCGTTGAACACCTGGCGATCTATATGGCTTTCGAGATGACCGTCGAAAACTGTGTTATTGGCAAGAAATCAAGGAAAGAAATTGAATTTGGGTACTCAGAAACTAGTCTTTTGATATTCTTTTCCAAAGTTTATAGCAGATTTTCTGTGAAAAAACAGAATGAATTTAAACTTCAAAACTGAAGATTCCATAGCCGACTAAGTGGCCAACCGTTTCAATTATATTTACTTTCATTGCAGTCGTTTGGATCTGCAAGGCCGCTCAAAGTAACACCCAATTTTCGCTTGCACCCAAACAGATCTTTGTAAATTTTGAATGATATAAATAGCAGATCAAGCAAAATAGACGGCAAAATATCCCAAAACTGGGCTTTCATTATATACTTTTGCATATACAAAATGGACAATGGGGGATCCTTAGTGATCCTCTAAAATGCGGATGCTAAGGATTAGTTAAGTTTGAGCGAGCGGACGAACAGTAAGGGCTGATCAACAACCTGCAACGACGTTAAGGAGAGAGACTTTAGCTTGGATCATACATCTAAAGACATCTTCCAACTCCATCTCTACTTCCCTCAAACTGACGTCCAATTCTATCATCAGCCTTTGTGCCTCTCGGGCATCTTCCTGCCTTCCTGCCTTGGATGAACTGCCATGGAGTCTAAATATAGCCACATCTGCCTTCTCTATTTCACTAACACCATCTTCATCATCTTTTGAGCTTATGGAACCCAACAATCTTGAGAAGATGGACTGCGTTGGCTTTCTGCCGGAGATCACCATACTAAGAGTGTTGAAGGTGGAGACTGCAACGGCCTTAACATCCTTGAAGACTTGATCGATCAAGTCAAGGTTGTCATTAGACGAAGAAACGTGCTTCTCCATGTTTCTGATCAATCTCAGGCACTTGACCATGTCCTTCTTCATCCTCTTCCTGCTGCAGTGATAGGCACAGACGCCAGATTCCAAACGCGAGTCACCTCTCCGAAGCATGGATTGAAGGGATTGGTGTTGCTCCCTCATCTGCACCAACGAGTCCTTCATCAAACCGCAGGCGTCCAATAAGCAGAGGAAATCATCCATCAACTCCCTCACCAGGCTCTCTTTTCCACAAAGAGCCTGTTGAGTCTGAGGAAGTTGCAGGAAGGCATTGACAGAAGCGTACAGGTCCTTGAGGTGTCCAAGTCTCGTTACCAACTGTGCCTTCCTTGATGGGGAGGCTTCCCAGACCTTAACCAGATGAAGGCACTCCTGTACTCTGGCCAAGTTTGGGTGGGACTTTGAGGGAAAGCTGGTGGAACGAATGTGGAAAGATTTTGCAGAAGTACTCGCCATCTACTACTTCTTTTTTGTTTTGGCTGTCAAGGCAAATCAATCACCAAGAGGATGATCTGAGGATGATGAAGGCTTTCTCAAAGTCTTCCTTATATATCTTGCATAGAGGGGAGCAAGTGGAATCTTTTGACTTTAAACTTGTCATTAGGTGAGGATGTGCAGTACCAGCGAGATGCTCGGCCATGTCGACCAGTGGTCGCCATTGAGCATCAAAATAGCTTCAAATTTGTTCAGCCATGGAAATGAGGTGGAGCAAATGTGTTAGCTGAAACCATGTCCCCTTCTTGGCTATTACAAGGGAGCAATTTGCTTTTTTAAATTTATCAGCTCCCATGGAAGATGGATCGTCCACCAGCTCCTGTCGTTCCTCTACCCAACATTATATCGCAACACATGGAAGTTCCGCAACTCAAACGATGCTTTTATGTACTAGACAACTCTGTGCAATGTTGGTGCATCCCTCTTAAATTATTAATTGCACGAGGGAAGACTATAGTCACTCACATGATTCTTCAGTTATAATGATTTTTCTGTTTTTTAAAAAACAGTAACAAGCAGCCATCATTTGCACTATGCTGTGGGCAATTAAACGAGCTTAATTCAAGATTGAGATCAAGTCACGGTACATTAATAAGAAATTGAATATTTTACAAATAAAATGCTCAAGTTTTTGAAGGAAAAAGCCAAAATGACTATGTTAAGTTGAATTTAGTTACTTACCTCATTTTCATATAATAAAAAAAATCAGTTAAATGAAAAAAAAAGAATGTCATGTATTTTGGTTATCGTTAAAAAAAAGTGTATGCATGCCATTTTATTTCGTTCCTCCGCTTTTGCGCTCACGAATTTGCTTCAATCTTCTATTTTCTCGAATCTTTCCCTATAGCTCAATGTTTTGAATAATAGACAAATAGAAGATTAAGCATGTTTCCCACATATATTTTAGCGAACATTGAGTTTATTCTTGCTTAAAAATACCAAAACTTATAATTAACATAGCAGATCAAGCAAAATAGACAGAAATTTGTTCCCGAAAATGGGGTTTTATTATGTTTGTATTTTTTGAATGTACAAATATCGACAATAGGGTTCCCTAGCGATCCTCTAAAATGCGGATGTTAAAGATTAATCAAGTTTGAGCAAGCGGACGAACAGTGAAGGCTGATCAACACCCTGTAACGATGTTGAGGAGGGAGACTTTAGCTTGGATCATGCATCTCAAGAGATCCTCCAATTCCACTTCTGTTTCACCCAATTTAAGATCCAATGGCCTTTGTGCTTCTTGGGCATCTTCCTTCCGTGCAGTCTTGGATGAATGGCTGTGCATTCTGAGGATAGCCATATCTGCCCTCTCTACTTCGCCAACAAAATCTTCATCACCTTCTGCTTCATGGATCTTGGAACTCAATAATCTTGAGAAGATGGATTGTGTTGCCTTTCTCCCCGAGATGATCAAACTAAGAAGGGTAAAGGTAGAGACGGTAACAGCCCTCACATCCTTGAAGACCTGATCAACCACGTCGAGGTTGTCACCAGATGAGGACGCATGCTTCTCGACACTGCTCACTAATCTCAGGCACTTGCCCATCTCCTTCTTCATCCTCTTCCTGCTGCACTGATATGCGCAGATGCCAGCTTCCAAACCAGGATCGCCTCTTCGAAACATGGATCGAAGGGATTGGTGTTGCTCCTTAGTTTGCTGTAACGAGTCCTTCACCAGCCCGCAGGCATCCATCAAGCAGAGGAAGTCGTCCATCATCTCCCTCACCAAACTCCCTTTGCCACAAAGAGCCTGTTGAGTGAGAGGTAGTTGCAGGAAGGCATTGACGGAAGCGTAGAGGTCCTTGAGATGCCCAAGTCTGGTAACCAACCGTGCCTTCCTTGATGGGCAGGCTTCCCAGGCCTTAACCAGATGAATGCACTCCTGGACTCTGGCCAAGCTTGGGTGGGACTTTGAGGGAAAACTAGTGGAACGAATGTGGAAAGATTTTGCAGAAGTAGTTGCCATCTTCTCCTTGTATGTTTTAGGCTCTGAAAGCAGAATGATCACCAAGATGATGATCTGAAGATGATGAATCCCTCCCCACGATCCTTCTTATATATCTTGCAAAGAGAGGGGAAACTGAAATCTTTTGACTGAAACTTGTCTCTAGGTGAGGGTGCAGCGTATCAGCGAGATGCTCGGCCATATGTCGACCGATGGTCGCCATTGAGCATCTGCGCGACTTCTAGTTTGTTTGGCCATGGAGATGAGGTGGAGCGTCATTATTGTCTCCTCCAGTTTCTAATGTACTGTGGCATTTTATATTTCACCATTCTGCTTCCATTGAAGACGGATCGTCCGCCAGATCCTGTCTTCCCTCTACCCAACATTGTATTCCAATTCGTGAAAGCTCTACGCCTCTACAGCTTAAACGATGCTTTTTTTTTTATTACCTGCACGAGGGATGATTATAGTCTATCACATGATTCGTTATAAAGATTTTCCCCCCCTTTTTTTCCTGAAGTTACGAACAACCATCATATGCACCACCACCATTAAATTGACTTCATTCAAAACTGGGATCAAGTCACGGTACTTTGATTTGAAATTGAATATGTTACAAAGAAACAGCTCAATCTTTCTTCTCCGCTTCCCCTACATAACGCCATGGAAAAACCGAGTGTTCTGATCGCTTTCTTGAAGCCACTTAATCCAAAACGTTTGGCTCGATTTCATGTTTGAATCGATTCACTCTACCGGTAGATGATTCAAAGGCGTCTTATGTCAACTTATTCTCTTATATCATAATTTCCTATGTTATAGGTAATTTGTATATATTTTTTATTTATTTTTCAAAAAGTGAAAATGGGTGTTATCATATTTTAATAGTAATCAAATCCAATCTCTTCTTACGAAGAAGAACAGATTGGAAAATGTAACGTAAAAAAATATTTAATGTATTTCGCAGTCTTATGATGAGCTTCTCTATGTGCACGTGAAGGTGGCAGTAAACAAAAGAATATGTGCACGCCCTTCACTCGCTAAGATCAGGCTGCGTTGAACACCTGGCTGCCTCTATAGCTGTGAAGATAACCGTGCAAAACTGTGGGGAAAATAAAATATGGTGCGATCACCTATGTGAACAATGAAGATTGACAAAGTGCACTTGAACCTATTTTGTTTGGTTTCATCCATAATATCTGGATAAATGACTATATATATATATATATTGATGGAAAACAGGAACAAAAACCAAAACCTTTAATTTTTTTAAAAATTATTCCAAATAAAACATAAATGCCTAAAAATCTTTATAAAAACTCTTTTGATATGAAACATACTTTAAGTTAAGTTGTTTCTACGAAAAATGTGAACTTTTTGTCATCAAAATATTAATGCTATGAGAGCTATCTATTTTTGCTTATTATCAAAAAATTATTAAAATTTCAATTTAACACATGTTTTGTATCAAACTATTTTTAAAATCATGTCGTTAAAGTTAGATTGCAAACAAAAACGATGTGGTTTTTGTTCTTGACTTAATTGACTGGTTATATATATATATCAACCCTAAGAAAATAGACTAGTGTTGTGAAAAATGATGTGTAAAATGAACGTGTTGATTTGGTAAATCAGTCAATTTACTAATTCAGCTAAATTGTTTATGAAATAGCAAATTATTTTAAAATTTCAACATATAAACAAACAGAATTATACAAAAAATAATTAAAAATTAAATATCTTAAATATTTAAAAAAAAATAAATGACTTGGGTTACTCTTGACTCAGCCACCCAATCAAATTAATTTGTCGATGTTTTGATTTAAATTGACTAATCCTGATACCATTGATATGATACTTTAACTGGTAAGCAATTTTGTAAAAAATGCAAATATGTAAAAGTCCATATTTATCCTACCACCCCTTCGCCGAAAAAATACAAGGTCGATACAGGTTTGTATTATTTAAATAGTTTATATTTTTAAAAACCATAATTGAAAAAAAAAAGGATAACACTTGCCGTTATTTAGCCATAAATACCAATTATTTAGATGACTAGTGGGAACTGGGAAATGGGGTGTTGACAATTATTAAGCTCCAAAGGAAACATATAAAGCAGCTGGTCATGCTGGGGTACGCAATTCTTGTGTGTGTTAATAAAGAATAATTACCATATATATATATATATATATATATATATATATATATATATATATATATATATATATTGAACTTACACCAAACATTGACACAGCCCATAACATTACTGAGTCGAGGGGGCCCTTTGGATCTTTTCTGTACAACTTGTTTTTTTGTCTGAACTTATTAATTTTTAAGAAAATACATTCAATTTGTTTATTTAATTCTCGCTATTTCCTACTTCTGCCCTTTAAACATTGAGCAAATTAGCTTCAAACTTATTTGCTATTATAAAAAAAGTTTGCATCGTGCCACATTATTTTATTTATAAGGGAAGGATACATGCGCCGCGTTGTTAGGAAAAATTGTTAACGAATAACCGGCCTAAGCAGCTAAGCTCTATTGCGCGTGAATTTACTGTAATCTTCTATTTTCTGAACTTTTTTGCCATCTCTCAGTGTCTTGAATAACAAGCAAGTAAATGCTTAAGCATGTGTCATGTTGGTAGTATGGCTACTGAGTCATCATCCCACCTTTTCTTATCATGCGGTCTCCGAGTGACTCTTCTCCTGATTAACGTGTGGTAGTTAGTTAATTGTCTTGGCGCAGTTCATGAGATGATTAAGTATGTCCTTTATTGTTAGCAAGAAACCAAGGAAAGAAATTGAATTTGGGTCCTCAGAAACTAATCATTTGACACCACTTTTTCAAAGTTTATAGCAGATTTTCTGTGAAGAACCAGAATGAATTTAAAGCTCAAAACTGAAGATTCCATGGCCGACTAACTGGCCAACCGTTTCAATTATATTTACTTCCATCACAGTCGTTTGGATCACCAAGGCCGCTGAAGGTAACACCCAATTTTCGTTGTGCACCCAAGCAGATCTTTGTAAATTTTCAATGATACAAATAGCGAATCAAGCAAAATAGACAGAAAATTTTTCACAAAAATGGGCTTTCATTATATACTTTTGCATATACAAAATCGACAATGGGGGATCCTTAGTGATCCTCTAAAATGCGGATGCTAAGGATTAATTAAGTTTGAGCAAGTGGATGGACAGTAAAGCCTGATCAACATCCTGCAACGATGTTGAGGAGGGAGACTTTAGCCTGGATCATGCATCTAAAGACATCCTCCAACTCCGCCTCTGTCTCACTCAATTTAAGATCTAATGCCTGCATCTGGATTTGTGCTTCTTGGGCAACATCCTCCCTCACAGTCTTGGATGAATGACCAAGCAGTCTAAAGATAGCCACATCTGCCCTCTCTAGTTCAGTGACACAATCTTCATCACCTTCTGCAACATGGCTCTTGGAACTCAATAATCTGGAGAAGATGGATTGTGTTGACCTTCTTCCCGAGACGATCAAACTTAGAAGGCTAAAGGTAGAGACGGTAACATCTCTCACATCCTTGATGACCTGATCAACCACATCGAGGTTGTCACCAGAAGAGGACGCATGCTTCTCCACACTTTTCACTAATCTGAGGCACTTGTCCATCTTCTTCTTCATCCTCTTCTTGCTGCACTGATATGCGCAGATGCCAGCTTCCAGTCCAGAATCGCCTCTTCGAAGCATGGATCGAAGGGATTGGTGTTGCTCCCTCGTTTGCTGCAATGAGTCCTTCACCAATCCACAGGCATCCATTAAGCAGAGGAAGTCGTCCATCAACTCCACCACCAAACTCTCTTTGCCGCAAAGAACCTGTTGAGTGAGTGGGAGTTGCAGGAAAGCATTGACGGAAGCGTAGAGGTCCTTGAGATGCCCAAGTCTGGTCACCAACTGTGCCTTCCTTGATGGGCAGGCTTCCCAGGCCTTAACCAGATGAAGGCACTCCTGGACTCTGGCCAAGTTTGGGTGGGACTTTGAGGGAAAGCTAGTGGAACGAACGTGGAAAGATTTTGCAGAAGTACTCGCCATTTTCTCTTTCTTTTCTTCTGGGAGTGAAGGCAAAACAATCAAGATGATGATCTGATGATGATGGTGAAGTCCTTCACCGGTCTCCCCTTATATAGCCTACGCTGGGGAGCAAGCGGAAATTTTTCATCAGGAGACAACCCGAATCTTTCATTTGTTTGCGCACGAAAGTATTCGATTAGGTGCCCAGCCCTGTCTGCCATCGGTTCCTCTTCAAGTAACTAAACAATTCCATACTTACTTAGACGAGGAGGTGGATCATGTGGCTTCTCTGGGTCTTTGTCTCCCTCCAAGCCCTTCTGCATATGAACAATATATATTTGATCGTCCCTCTCTGTCAAAAGATTTCAATGATCCTTGATGGCTCATTTCCCATGAGAACCTTGTCTCTTGCCTAGCCAGCATTCACTTCTGGACAGAAAAGCGCTACATTTCATATGATTCTTTTAACGAAATAAACTTATTTAGTAGCACGTGATATGTTGGTGCATGCCATGGCCATAGCAGTAATAAAATGCAGAAATTCTGCGATCCTGGCATCGGTATCTACATATTGGATTTTCTGCCCTCTTTATTTTTAACTTTAGCCTGTAATAGTAACAGAAAAATCTACTTTGTTAATTTGGGCTTTCTAAGCGCTGCATATGGCATGGCTTGTCTTCATCTGAGTGGTGAATGCGGTTTGATGGCAAGAGTTCGCACGTGAAGAAAGCAATACATTAAGGCATTCCTTGTCGATTTCGATGAGAACGAGTGTTTTTCTTCTGAAACTAAGCCAGATGCTGCTTAATGAAAAAACCAAGTGCCTCTATTGGCGTGTAGCTCTGCTGCATGTAGTGTATTTTGATCTCCTCAAGGTGATCCATTCTCGATGGATGGGGATCATTGCTCTTAACAAGACGTGTCCTTTTGTCCTTGTTCTACTGAACCGTATTGAATTTTAATCATTTTATCCCAAGAAAAGGAGAGACCTGTTGCTTGAAGCGGCATTCCGCTCTCTCTTTCTGTGGATTCTCTATTTCATCTCGGAAGGACTGCCACGGCTAATTTATGTTTAATTTATTCAGTGGAAGGGGAAAGGATATACTGCACCCTCCTTCGTTTTCTAAGAACAGACAGCCAATCTTGTGCTTGCTACCACGTTAATATGTTTTTTTTTTCTTCATAAATAGTCATTTTTGGAGTATGATTAACATGCACTTCAACTGCTAATTGAAGCAAACTGATTTACGAACTGTTGATTGCGATAACCTGATACCCAGATTGTTTAAAGGAAAACACAGATCGAACTAGATCATGAGGAGAGGTACCTCACTGGCTAGAAAGTAAAACAAAGCAATATCATAAATTCTGGTGATATAAGGCCAACGGATATATAGATGACTTGTCTTGTTCCACAGAGATAACCACCTCAATGGCTGCATGTTCCCTGTGATTCTTCAACAATGCCAGGGAAGGATTAGTGTCTTAACTTCCTGCTGGCGTTAAATTTTTGCACGAACAGATGTAATCATGATTAGAAAATAAAGCAGTGTATACCTGAACGGCGATTTGTCGCCTTCTCTAAGATCACTACAAGAACTATTCTAGTTTTCCTCTCTAGTTGGTCCTTGTCTGGTGATCTGTTCTTTTGAGTTACTTTCTTAAGACACCTTTTTGTTTAGGAAGCAGTCGGATTTTTAAACGGAACCAATGACCCTTTTATGTATTTAAACAAGCTGCATTATCACAAAAGTTGAATAGATTATTGTATGTTGGTTCGTTTTAAAAGTCGAATAGATTATTGTATGTTGGTTCATTTGCAGCATATCAAGAAACATCTCCAGGTTTTAAATTTTTATCAACCACATTGTTGCTTATTCTATCTTCCAATTTTTGTTATGAGATTTCTTGACAAAATCGTGAAGAAAAATTAAATTGTTTAAAAATCTCCAAGGACCAAATTAGGGCGACAGAACGCCTCCTTAGATTTTGACACCAACTTACCGCTTTAGCGGGATTTCAGCACAGGTAGAGAACCAATTCAAAATATATAAGCTTGTACAAGTATCAGTTACTGGGAAAGAATGCCGAATTTAATTGCATGTAACTTTTGTTACATAGAAGTTTAAGCGACACAGAAATTTTTTCCCTTAATACATAACGAAAATTTATAACTTGTGAACATGCAAACATAGCAGTTGGTTCCCTAGCCATCCTTCAAAATGCAGGTACCAAGGATTGAGTTTGAGCATATTGGCTCTTTTCTGGCTCAACACTCACTACACGAACGATGTTGGGACACTGCTTGGTCCATAGACTCTCTACGTAACATGCTCCAAATCTGCCACTCTTTCCTCGAGCTGATATCTAATGCTTTCTTTCGCCTTTCTGCAACTGCTGCCCTTGTAGGCACACACGTCAGCTCCCAAACCGAAAGGATTGACCTGTTTCCCTCATGTAACACTAATGACTGCTGTATCATCCCACAGGCAGTCATTAAGCTTACAAGGACATCCATCGACTCTGATCCCATGCTGTTAAGGTGTCCAATTAATCCATTGACCAATTGTGCCTTCCTTGAGGGAGAGGATTTCCAACCATTAACCAAATAAAGGCGCTCTTGGGTTCGGGCTACGATTGAAGAAAGCTAGCGGAACAAATGTGGAAAGATTTTGCAGAAGTTCATAGCTGCTGTTCCTGTTATTTCTGTTGTGGAAGAAAATACCAGTAAGCAACATCACAAAAGGGCACTCCTTTCCCTGATCTTTCTCATATAGCTTTCACTGCAATGCAACTAGAATCATTTGTTGAAACATGTTGCTGGATGAGCATGTGGCCGGTCAGTCATGCCTACGGTTGGTCGCCATCAAACTATGAAAATTAATCATTTCAATTTGTTTAGAGAAGGAAATGAGGTGGACCATATGGGTTTGTCTCCTGTACCGATCTTCAATCCGTGTTCCTGAGCCCTAACTATGAGAACTAAAAGCCCACGAGTGCTTTGTCTTTGGCCTACCCAACATGCATTGCTACAAATAAAACATGACAACTCAGATGATTCTTATAAAATGATAAAATTAAAGGATGGATCCTTGATGTTGTGATGAATACCGCATATAACAAAAGGCCCTCTGTATCTGATCATATCTCGTATGTTTTAACTTGCCCGGTAATGGTGAAAATAAATTACTTTCTGTTGATAAGGTGGCGTTTATCCTCACTTATTGGTAATCCAAGAAGCCTCATGCACGTGGTTTCAAAGGAGAAACTGGTGAAGGTTTGATATGTTGCCGTCCGCATTCACTTGGTCCATGTGACTGTTCTGTACCTATGATGTCCTTTCTCAGAGCAAGGATCGGTAGACACCAAAATTGCATGAGATTCAGGAAGCATCAAGCCTTTTCTTTTCTATCCCCTTCATAGGACTGAGAAGGAACCTTCCAGGCTCGGATCACTTAAATGAGTTTGCTTACCATGTTTTTGAAGACAGTATTATAAGAAAGCTTTGGATGCATGCAATTCAATACCTAAGGCAGTTTAGCAGATCAGGTGTGCACATGTGTGTGCATGTGGTGTTACAATATATGTCTATTTATTTTAGTATACAACGATCTTCCACAATGTGACCCACAGGGCAGTTCAAATTAGCTGCTAAAACACCAATTTCCAGGAAATTAACGGATCTAATTCGTTTCCAACACAACTTTGTGATTCTGTGAATATGGCTTTTCTGATGAATGTGTGTTAATGGAGGCTGTTTGAACTAGTGTGAGAATAGCTTCTATTAGAAACTGCCATCTTTCTACTGTGTTTGAGGTTTTGTAGTTGAAGATTGAACTGAGATGTAATTTTCTCTCTTCTTAAAATGATGATTGGAGAGCAATGGAATCAGTCAGTGTCAGTTGGAAGCAATAGTGTGATACATGAAGTAGATCGCCTGGTTATGTCTGCAATATCTTTGGCATTGCAAGTTTTTTATTGTGATGTTTCATTGAGCAGATGGTGGTCATGAAGGTTTCATGACACCAGAACCTGATTGAATTTGGATTTTTTGTTATCAATGAACAGAAAGAAGATGCATTGATGATGTCACAAGAAGCAACGCTGCACTTTCCTTGATTAATTCATTTGGTGGAAGCACACGCATTCACTTAATTCATAAAAAAACTCGGAAATTTGATGGTCTAACAGCAACACAGCATGAATATTGAATTAATATAGGTAACGATCATCTTCAAATCTTCTTTGATCTGAATATGGTTTCTAGGTCGCTAATAAGATCTCCAAATCTGGACACATGAAAGAATATAGACTAATTAACGAATTTTAATGCGAGCAGTTTAATAGATCCAATATTTTGTAGAATTTAACCTCTACAAATTTTCTGCAAAAATTGTTGTTACACAGTTCGAGATGTATCAGGCTATGGAATTTCTTACTTGGACTCAGTATGGATTTTGAGATCTTTGAAAGAAATAGACGTTCTACACTCGCTCTTCCTTACAGGAATTTTTCTTATCTTAATGTATAATGGTTTACAAATCAACCCCTACCTTTTCAATT
The DNA here is from genome assembly GCF_008831285.2 of Nymphaea colorata. Taxonomy (NCBI): domain Eukaryota; kingdom Viridiplantae; phylum Streptophyta; class Magnoliopsida; order Nymphaeales; family Nymphaeaceae; genus Nymphaea; species Nymphaea colorata. The sequence continues at coordinate 23,756,612 of NC_045146.1, forward strand.
AACCATTCGGCATTGGTCCTTAAGTTGAGGATTCTCCTACATGATGTTGCTCTTCGAACAAGACGAAGTAAGTGCCCTTAAAATGGAAGGACAGGCGCTATTAGATTATACAATAATCTTGAACACTAAATCCACTTCACTAACAACTAAACCGAGCTAAGCTGCTGACAAGGTTATATTAGCAGAACGGTGGGTATCACTTCAAGGAACCAATGTCAAGGATGGACTTATCAATTGCATTGATGTGGCAATGGGTTTGTGAATTGCATTTATGCGTAGACGAATTTGTCAATTCCGTAAATCTTGGGAAGATAGCGTTTCAAATATAAATTTATGTAAGACTTCTGCTTATGCAGCTAAGCCCCTACGAAGCATTTCAGCTGTTCAGCATCTCTCTGCTATGTATAGTTGGTGTCAAAATTCTTGTTGCAGACTAGTTCTTGCTCTGTTCTCATCCGTCCCACTTTTTCAGCTTATCTTCTATTCAATTTTCACTAGTTTCACGTTGAAATTTGTTCCCGAGAATGGAATTATGCTAACACTGTTTCATCCATGATAATAATAAGCTTCCCATCTGAAGCTACCACATTCCTTCACTCTGTTTTGTCATGAGTCTGAAAGAATCAACCGCTACCTACTGTACTCATCACTTGTCTTGGTTCTCTTCCAAGTTCACTCACACAATGAATAGATGAGCGTGGAGCCCGATCCCAATTTAATAACCTTTCCCTGTACCTCATGGAACCAACTTGACGGTAATTATTTGTAATTTTGCAGGTAAGGGGTATTAGCATAATTTTCTGTGTGATCATTGCAATAATTTGAGTTCAGAACGGTGTAATTTTCTTATATAAAAGAACAGATCAAGCAAAATAGATGGACACGGAAATTTCGTCCCGAAATTGGGGTTTCATTTATATACTTTTGAATATACAAAATGGACAATTGTTCCTTAGTAATCCTCTAAAATGCGGATGCCAAGGATCATGTTTGAGCATGTTGGCAATATGAAAGACTCAACACCCAGTAACGATGTTGAGGAGGGAGACTTTAGCTTGGATCATGCATCTGAAGACGTCCTCCAACTCCACCTCTACTTCCCTCAAGCTAACGTCCAATTCTTCCATCAGCTTTTGTGCCTCCCGGGCATCTTCCTGCCTTATTGTCTTCAAAGAAGTGTCATGGAGTCTAAATATGGCCGCATCCGCCTTCTCTATTTCACCAACGTCATCTTCATCACTTTTTGAGCTCATGGAACTCAACAATCTTGAGAAGATGGACTTGGCTGCCTTTCTCCCGGAGATCACCGAACTAAGAGCGTTAAAGGTAGAGACCGTAACGGCCCTGACATCATTGAAGACCTGATCGACCATGTCAAGGTTGTCATTAGACGAAGAAATGTGCTTCTCCATGTTCCTCAGCAATCTCAGGCACTTGGCCATGTCCTTCTTCATCCTCTTCCTGCTGCACTGATAGGCACAGATGCCAGATTCCAAACCAGTGACGCCTCTCCGAAGCATGGATTGAAGGGTTTGATGTTGCTCCCTCATATGCGCCAACGAGTCTTTCACCAAACCGCAGGCATCCATTAAGCAGAGGTAGTCATCCATCAACTCCCTCACAAGCCTCTCTTTGCCACAAAGAGCCTGTTGAGTGAGAGGGAGTTGCAGGAAGACAACGATAGAAGCGTACAAGTCCTTGAGGTGCCCAAGCCTGGTCACCAGTGGTGCCTTCCCTGATGGGCAGGCTTCCCAAGCCTTAACCAAGTGAAGGCACTCTTGGACGCCGGCCAAGTTTGGGTGGGACTCCGACGGAAAGCTAGTGGAGCGTGTGTGGAAAGATCTGGCTGAGGCTGCCATCGTTCTGATCTTCCGGTTGTGAAGGCAGAAAAAAATACCAAGACGCTTATGATGACGGACTCCTTCACTGGATCTTCCTTATATAGCTTGTTTCCTAGAGCAAACAGAATCTCTATTCTTGAACCATGTAGGTAGATGAGCGTGTGGCTGGGAAGTCATGTTTACCGTTGGTCGCCATCAATCTATGAAAGTCAATGATTTGCAGTTGTTTAGAGAAGAAACTTAGGTGGAGCATATGGGGTCACCTGGCACCTTGTCTCCTGCCGACTCTTCTCCCTCATCAGAATTGAAAGCCCACGAGTGCCTTGCCTTTGGCCTAACCAGCATAAATTGCTACATAATAAAAATATGACAACTCGAGCGATTCGTGAAGGTATAAGCAAATGGATGCATCTTTTGCTGTTATGGCCCTTGCGATATTTAATATGAAACTCTCGAGATCATCCACTGCCTGCACGAGGGGGAGAGATCTGGCTCTGCCATATGTCGACCAATGGCCGCCATTGAGTATCAGAGGATCTTCAAATTTGTTTAGCCATCGAAATGAGGTGGAGCAAATGGGTTAGCTCAGTCCTTGTCTCCTCCTGTTTCTATTGTATTGCGGCATTTTATTTTATGTTATTCAGCTTCCATTGAAGATGGATGCCTGTCCTTCCTCTACCCAACATTGTTTTCCAACTCATGGAAACTCTACAACTTAAATAATGCTTTTATGCACTATGCAACGTAGTTGTCTCCTTTAATTTATTACCTTTACGGGAGATGATTATAGTCTATCACATGATTCATTATACTACTGTTCATTAGTTATGATGATTTTCCCTTTTTTCTTTTGTGAAGTTACAAACGACCACACCACCATGTAACATGCCATTAAATGGACTTAATTCAAAACTGGGATTAAGTCACGGTATTTTGATTTTTGGATGAGTGAAAGCTTAACAACCCATCGCCACCAAAAAAAAACTAAAAGTCCTCATTCTCTTGTTTTTGAGACCTTGGGTTGGGTTGCATCGATGATGACAGCAGTGCGCCCTTCAACTTAGCGATTGTATACTTGAATATATTACAAAAAACACATTCAATGTTTTCAAGAGTAAATAAAATGCCTATTTTTGATTTACATACAAAATTAGAATGCCATGTTTGGATTTTAGTTACTCGCTCTATTTACATATAAAAAAGAAGCTGTTAAATGAAAAGTTTTCGATCTTAAGTGTGCTTTCGTGATGCCACTAAAAAGTTAGGCTTCATTTCCTAAAACCTTCATTAGAAACTTAATGATCATGCTGATGTTTTAAACTGCTAACATTACATCACTAACACACTTTAAACCTTCGATCGGCTTGATGAGAGATCTCGGCCATCTTAACACACTTTAAATCTAAGCCATGTTGTTTGAATCCGCCTGAATGGATTGATTTGATTCAAGTCGACTATTTGGCTCCGGTAGATGATTCAACGGCGTCATAGGTCAACTTGTTCTTTTATACATATATCTTAATTTCTATGTTTTAGATCATTTTTATTTATTTAAAAAATATTTTAACAGGTTCACAACTAATTCAACTGAAATGATGAATCAGCTAATTTACCGAAGTAAGTCGCGTCCGCCTGACTTTAGAAACTCTTTTTTTTACAACATGTATTTGAAGTTATGACATTAATGAGATCCAATATCCTCTTACGAAGAAGAATCCATTGGAAAGTATGACAGAAAAAATATTGAATGTATTTCGCAGTCTTATAATATGTGATGTGCACGTGAAGGTGGTAATAAAAGAATATGTGCACGCCCATCAGGCTGCGTTGAACCTGGCTGTCTCTATTTCTGATGAATGTGAACACTGTGAAAGTGCATTTGAACCTAATTTCTGCTAAGTTTATTATATATATATATATAATAAAGAGAAAGAAAGAAAACAAGAAGAAAATAACATGCAGACTCAGGAATTTTTCATTAGATAAGTTGAACAATAATTTCAAAATTTAAATTAGAACCAAAATATAATGTTTAATTTTTTTATGCAGGTTCAATGAAAATTTCATAAAATTACATGTAATTTTTTTTATATAGGGGTAGGTAACGAAAGAAGTCTTATAAAAGATTATTTGCAAATTGAACCAAAGAATCTGCCGTTGGTAAATCAGTCAATTTATCAATTCAGCTAAATTGTCTGTGAACTAGCAAAACATCAAAAATGTATTTGAAAAAAACAAAGAAGTACACAAAAATTAATTGAAAATAACTGATCTTAAATATTTTTAAAATAAAAAATGACATGTAGCATTCTTGACTCAGCCACCCAATTAAATTGGTTCGTCGCAGTATTGATTTAAATTGTCCACTCGTGACGCCATTGATATGACACTTTAATTGGGAAGCAATGTTGTAAAAAATGCTCCATGTATAGTCGATAAGTAGCTTATTAGTCATTTGTCGACAAAGGTCGATGCAGGTTTGTATTGTTCAGAAAATTTGTATTTCTTGCGTATTTTCTTATTATTCAAAAGGTGAGGTTTCCAAATGACTTTTCTCCTGATTAACGTGTTGCAGTTAGTGGGCTTGTGACAGATCATGAGATGATCAAGGATCTCCTTTATTATTGGCAAGAAATCAAGGAAAGAATTTGAATTTGGGTCCTCAGAAACTACTCTTTTGACACCTATTTTCCAAAGTATGTCGCAGATTTTCTGTGAAAAACCAGACTGAATTTAAAGCTCAAAACTGAAGATTCTGTAGCCGACTAAGTGGCCAACCGTTTCAATTCTATTTATTTCCATAGAAGTCGTATGGATCTCCAAGGCCGTTCAAGGTACAGCCAATTTTCGTTTGCACCCAAGCAGATCTTTTGTAAATTTTGAATTATATAAATAGCAAATCAAGCAAAATAGACAGAAAATTTTCCCAAAAATGGGCTTTCATTATATACTTTTGCATATACAAAATGGACAATTGGGATCCTTAGTGATCCTTTAAAATGCGGATGCTAAGGATTAATTAAGTTTGAGCAAGTGGATGGACAGTAAAGCCTGATCAACATCCTGCAACGATGTTGAGGAGGGAGACTTTAGCCTGGATCATGCATCTAAAGACATCCTCCAACTCCGCCTCTGTCTCACTCAATTTAAGATCTAATGCCTGCATCTGGATTTGTGCTTCTTGGGCAACATCCTCCCTCACAGTCTTGGATGAATGGCCAAGCAGTCTAAAGATAGCCACATCTGCCCTCTCTATTTCACTAACACAATCTTCATCACTCTCTGCATGGCTCTTGGAACTCAATAATCTGGAGAAGATGGACTTTGTTGCCTTTCTCCCCGAGACGCTCAAACTAAGAAGGCTGAAGGTAGAGACGGTAACAGCCCTCACATCGTTGAAGACCTTATCAACCACGTCGAGGTTGTCATCGGATGAGGACGCATGGTTTTCCACACTTTTCACTAATCTGAGGCACTTGCCCATCTCCTTCTTCATCCTCTTCCTGCTGCACTGATATGCACAGATGCCAGCTTCCAAACCAGAATCGCCTCTTCGAAGCATGGATCGAAGGGATTGGTGTTGCTCCCTCGTTTGCTGCAACGAGTCCTTCACCAACACGCAAGCATCCATTAAGCAGAGGAAGTCGTCCATCAACTCCCTCACCAAACTCTCTTTGCCGCAAAGGGTTTGTTGAGTGAGTGGTAGTTGCAGTAAGGCATTGACGGAAGCCTAGAGGTCCTTGAGATGCCCAAGTCTGGTCACCAGCTGTGCCTTTCTTGATGGGCAGGCTTCCCAGGCCTTAACCAGATGAAGGCACTCCTGGACTCTGGCCAAGTTTGGGTGGGACTTTGAGGGAAAGCTAGTGGATCGAATGTGAAAAGATTTTGCAGACGTACTTGCCATTTTCTCTTTCTTTTCTGCTGGGACTGTAGGCAAAACAATCAAGATTCAAGATGATGATCTGATGTTGATGGTGAAGCCCTTCACCGCTCTCTCCTTATATAGCCTATGCTGGGGAGCGTGCGGAAATTTTCATCAGGAGACAACCCGAATCTTTCATTTGTTTGCGCAGGAAAGTATTCAATTAGGTGCCCAGCCCTGTCTGCCATCGGTTCCTCTTCAAGTAACTAAATAATTCCATACTTTCTTAGACGAAGAGGTGGATCATGTGGCTTCTCTGGGTCTTTGTCTCCCTCCAAGCCCTTCTGCATATGAACAATATATAGATCTGATCATCCCTCTCTGACAAATGATTTCAATGATCCTTGGTGGTTGATATCCCACGAGAACCCTGTCTCTTGCATAGCTAGCATTCACTTCTAGACAGAAAAGCGCTTTAATTCGTGTGATTCTTTTAACGAAATAAATTTATTTAGTAGCACGTGATATGTTGGTGCATGCCATGGCCATAGCAGTAATAAAATGCAGAAATTCTGCGATCCTAGCATCGGTATTTGCATATTGGATTTTCTGTCTTTATTTTTAACTGTAGCCTGTTTAGTAATAGAAAAATTTTGTTTATTTGGGCTTTCTAAGCTCTGGATATGGCATAGTTTGTCTTTATCTGGGTGGGGAAAGCCATTTGATGGCAACATCTAGCACGTGAAGAAAGCAATAGATTAAGTCATTTCTTGTCGATTTCGATGAGAACAAGTGTTTTTCTTCTGAAACTAAGCCAGATGCGTAATGAACAAGCCGAGTGCCTCCAATGGCGTGTAGCTCTGCTGCATGTAGTGTATTTTGATCTCTTCAAGGTGATCCATTCTCGGTGGATGAGGATCACAGCTACGAACAGGACGTGTCCTTTTGTCCTTGTCCTACTGAGCTTTATTGAAGTTTAATCATTTTATCCCAAGAAAAGAAGAGACGTGTCGTTTGAAGCGGCATTTCGCTCTCCCTATGTGTGGATTCTTTATTTAATCTCGGAAGGATCGGAATATCTAATTTGTCCGGTGAAAGAGGAAGGAATCTAGTTTACCCAGCTTGGTTTTCCAAGAGCAGACAGCCTCTTGTGCTTGCTAACCCGTTAGTCTGTTTTTTCTTCATAAATAATCATTCTGGAGCATGATTAAGATGCACTTCAACTGCTAGTAGAAGCTCCTTTCACCTGGCTAGAGATTAGATTGGAGACACTCTGAAGTTCAGGCCAACTGATCTACAAACTGTTGATTGCGATAACCTGCTACCCAGATTGTGTAAAGGAAAACACAGATTGAACTAGATCATAAGGAAGGGAACCTCACTGGCTAGAAAGTAAAACAAAGCAATATCATAAATTCTGGTGATATAAGGCCGATGAATATATAGATCACTTGTCTTGTCCCACATAGATGGTCAGTTCCCACTTCAAATGTTCAATGGCTGCATTTTATTTCCAAGGCATTCTTCAGCAATGCGAGGAAAGGGTTGACGCCTTAACTTTAGCACAAACAGATGTAATCAAGATTAGAAAATAAAACAGCATGTACCTGAACGCCGATTTTATCGTCTTCTCTAATATCACTACATATTGCACTACGATTTATGCTTTTTCTCTCTAGTTGGTCTATTCTTTTGAGTTAGTTTCTTAAGACACCTTCTTTTGTATTGGAAGCACTCGGATTTTTTAAACGGACCCAATGCCTTTTATGTATTTAAACAAGCTGCATTATCACTAAAGTTGAATAGATTATATATGTTGATACATTTGCTGGATTTCCGCACAGGTAGGGAACCAGGTTTTAGTTGTATTGCCTTCCAACACGAATGGGATCTACGGGCACGCAATTCAAATTTATAAGATTGTATAAGTATCAGTTACTGGAAAGAATATTGAATTTAATTGCTTGTAACTTTTGTGACGTAGAAGTTTAAGCGACACAGAAATTTTTTCCGTGAAATAAATGATGATAATTTATAAGAAACTTGTGAACATGCTAACATAGCAGTAGGTTCCCTCGCAATCCTTTGGAATGCAGGTGCCAAGGATAAAGTTTGAGCATATCGGCACTTTTTCTGGCTCAACACTCACGATGTTGGGACACTGGCTTGGTCCATAGACTCCATACATAACATTCTCCAAATCTGCCTCTCTTTCCTCGAGCTGATATCTAATGCTTCCTTTTGCCTTTCTGCAACTCGTGCGTCATCCTTCCTTACTGACTTGGCTGAATGACCGTGCAGTCCGAATGTAGCCACAACTGCCCTCTCTTTTCCACTACAAAGACAATCTTCATCACCTTCTCCATCAAGGTTCTTGGAGCTCAATGATCTTGAGAAGATGAACCGTTCTGCATTTCGCCTAGAGATGATCGGGCTAAGAGGTGTGCAGATTTAAAGAGCCCTGACATCATTGAATACTTGATCGATGACCATGTCAAGATTGTCATTTGATGAATATGCATGCTCTTCTTGATCCTCTTCCTGCTGCCCTTGTAGGCACACACGTCAGCTCAGCTTCCAAACCAAAGGGATTGACCTGTTTCCCTCATGTAACACTGGTGACTGCTGTATCATTACCACAGGCAGTCATTATGCATACAAGGACATCCATCGACTCTCATCCCATGCTATTAAGGTGTCCAATTAATCCATTGACCAATTGTGCCTTCCTTGAGGGAGAGAATTCCCAACCATTAACCAAATCAAGGCACTCTTGGATTGGAACTACGATTGAAGAAAGCTGGCGGAACAAATGTGGAAAGATTTTGCAAAAGTTCCTAGCTGCTGTTCCTGTTCTTTCTGTTGTAAGCAAAACCCAGTAAGCAACATGACGACACAGAACTCCTTTCCCTGATCTTGCTCATATACCTTTCACTGCGAAGCAACTAGAATCTTTTGGTGAAACATATTGCTAGATGAGCATGTGGCCGGTCTGTCATGCCTACGATTCGTCGCCATCAAACTATGAAAATTAATCATTTCAATTTGTTTAGAGAAGGAAATGAGGTGGACCATATGGGTTTGTCTCCTGTACCGACCTTCAATCCGTGTTCCTGAGCCCCTAAAAGCCCACGAGTGCATTGTCTTTGGCCTACCCAACATGCATTGCTACAAACAAAACATGACAACTCAGACGATTCTTCTGAAGAGATAAAGAAATTAAAGGATGGATTATTGATGTTGTGAAGAACCCCGCATTTAACAAAAGGCCTCCTGTATCTGATAAACCCTCCTCTGTTTTAACATGTCAGGTAATGGTGAAATTAAATTGTTTGCCTATTTTTTCTACTTTTCTGTTGCTCAGATGTCGTTTATCCTCATTTGTTGGTAATCCAAGAAGCCTCATGCACGTGTTTTCAACTTTCAACGGAAAAAGTAGTGAGAGTTTGATATGTTGCTGTCCGCGTTCACCTGGTCCATGTGACTGTTCTGTACCTATGATGTCCTTTGTCAGACCAAGGATCGGTAGACACCTAAATTGCACGACATTCAGGAAACATCAAGCCTTTTCTTTTCTTTCTCTTTCTTATGACTGAGAAGGAACTTTCCAGGCTCAGATCACTTAATGAGTTTGCTCGTTCAAAAGAAAGACAAGATGTCAAGATCCAATTACCATGGCTTTTGAGGACAGTATTGTAAGAAAGCTTTGATGCATGCAAGCAATTAACATACCTAAGGCAGTGTAGCAGATCATGCACATGTCTGTGCATGTGCTTACGTGTATATGTCTATTTATTTTAGTATACAACGATCTTCCATCTATCAATTTGACCCACATGCTAGTTCAGAGTTAGCTGCTAGAACACTAATTTCCAGGAAACTAACATATCTAATTCGTTGCCAAACACATGACTTTGTGATTCTGTTAATATGGCTTTTCTGATGAATGTGTGCAACATAAGGGAGGCTGGCTGAACATGTATAACAAGAGCTTCCATTAGAAACTGGCCATCTTTCTACTGCGTTTAAGGTGTTGTTAAAGACTGAACTGAGAGATTTGATTTTCTCTCTTCTTCTTTAAGATGTTGGAGAGCAAATGGAATCTTAGTCGGTGTCAGTTGTGAGCAATTTTGTGATACATGAAGTATGTTGCCTGGTTATGTCTGCAATTTGTTTAGCATTGCAAGTATTTTATTGTGCTGTTACATTGAGCAGATGGTGGCCGAAAGAACACCAACAACAATGTAGTCAGCCATCTCACAGGTGGCTTGTGGTTACCCGACATGTACTTTGATAATTGATGTGTTTACTCAGCAATGGAAAACCCTGAGAGTATTTGGATTTTTTGTCATCAATGAACAGAAAGAAAATGCATGGATGATGTCACAAGAAGCAACGCTGCACTTTCCCTGATTGATTCATTGCTTTTCGGTACAGGTACTGTAGGATAGGAAAGAGGTACTTCTTAGGCCTTATTGATTACTGTAATAGAATAAAATGCTCTCAGAGATTCCATTCTGTGCAAGAAAATAAATGTTGATAGGAAAGAGGTACTTCTTAGGCCTTGCTGTTAAGTTCGATATTTATCATTGGTAGCATTATAACTCCTAATGGTGGCTGCTGTCTGTATTTGGTGGAAGCACACACTTCATGAAAAAAACTCAGAAATTTAATGGTCTAACAGCAATGCAACATGAATATTGAATTAATATAGGTAACGTTCATCTCCAAAACTTTTTTGATCTGAAAGAATATAGATAATTAATCAATTGTAATACAAAAAAATTAATAGACATATTATATGATACAATAACCTTGAACACTAAATCCAGTTCACTAACAACTTAACCAAGTTAAGCTGCTAACAATCTAAAATTACCAGAACAATGGGTATCACTTCAGGCCTTCAGGGTGCCAATCTCAAGGATGGACTTGTGAATTGCATTTATGTGGCAGTGGGTTTGTGAATTGCATTTATGCAGAGACTGATGTATCAATTGCGTTAAACTAGGGAAGATATGATTTCAAATATAAATTTACGTAAGGCTTCTGCTTATGCAGCTAAGCACCTGCCACGCATTTCAGCTGTTCAGAATCTCTCTGCCATGCATAGTTGGTGTCAAAGTCCAGATTTTCAGCTTATCCTTTTTTCAACTTTCACTGGTTTCACGTTGAACTTTGTTCCTAAGGATAGCGTTTGTGCTAGATTATATCATCCATGATAATAAGAAACTGCTCCATCTGGAGCTACCACATTCCTTCACTATGTTTCGTGATGAATCTGAAAGAATCAACTGCTACCTACTATGCTCACCTCTTGTCCTGCTGGTTCTCTTTCATGTTTACTCTCACAATGAACAGATTATCCTGGTGAACTAGCTGATGGAGGAGTGTGAAGCCCTATCCCAATTTCGTAGGCTTCCCTGTATCTCATGGAACCAACTTGACGGTAATCATTTGTGATTTTGCAGTTCAGGGGTATTAGTATAATTTTCTGTGTGATTATTGCAATAATTTGAATCCAGAACCGTGTAATTTTCGTATATAAAAGAACAGATCAAGCAAAAATAGATAGACACAGAAATTTCTTCCCAAAATTGGGGTTCCATTTATATACTTTTGAATATACAAAATGGACCACTGTTCCTTAGTTATCCTCTAAAATGCGGATTCCAAGGATCAAGTTTGAGCATGTTGGCAATATGAAAGACTCAACACCCAGTAACGATGTTGAGGAGTGAGACTTTAGCTTGGATCATACATCTGAAGACATCCTCCAACTCCAATTCTACTTCGCTCAAGCTGACGTCCAATTCTTCCATCAGTTTTTGTGCCTCTCGGGCATCTTCCTGCCTCACTGTCTTCAAGGCAGTGCCATGGAGTCTAAATATGGCCGCATCCGCCTTCTCTATTTCACTAATTCCATCTTCATCACTTCTTGTGCTCATGGAACTCACCAATCTTGAGAAGATGGACTGTGTTCCCTTTCTCCCAGAGATCACAGAACTAAGAGTGTTAAAGGTAGACACTGTAACGGCCCTGACATCGTTGAAAACTTGATCGACCATGTCAAGGTTGTCATTAGATGAAGAAACGTGTTTCTCCATGTTTCTCAGCAATCTCAGGCACTTGGCCATGTCCTTCTTCATCCTCTTCCTGCTGCACTGATAGGCACAGATGCCGGATTCCAAACCAGAGACGCCTCTCCGAAGCATTGATTGAAGGGTTTGGTGTTCCTCCCTCATGTGCGCCAACGAGTCCTTCACCAAACCGCAGGCGTCCATTAAGCAGAGGAAGTCATCCATCAACTCCCTCACCAGCCTCTCTTTGCCACAAAGAGCCTGTTGAGTGAGAGGGAGTTGCAGGAAGGCATTCATAGAAGCGTACAGGTCCTTGAGGTGTCCAAGCTTGGTCACAACCTGTGCCTTCCTTGATGGGCAGGCTTCGCAAGCCTTAACCAAGTGAAGGCATTCTTGGACGCCGGCTAAGTTTGGGTGGGACTCCGATGGAAAGCTGGTGGAGCGAGTGTGGAAAGATCTGGCTGAGGCTGCCATCCTCGGTTTCTGCTCTTCTGGTTGTGAAGGCAGAGAAAATGACCAAGACGATGATGATGACGAACTCCTTTCCTTGATCTTCCTTATATGGCTTGTTACCTAGAGCAAAGAGAATCTCTATTCTTGAATCATGAAGGTAGATGAGCATGTGGCTGAGAAGTCATGTCTACCGTTGGTCGCCATCAATCTATGAAAGTCAATGATTTGTTAATGATTTGCATTTGTTTAGAGAAGAAACTTAGTTGGAGCATATGGGGTCACCTAGCACTTTGTCTGCTGCCGACTCTTCTCCCTGATTAGAATTGAAAGCCCACGAGTGCCTTGTCTTTGGCCTAACCAGCATAAACTGCTACATATAAAAACATGACAACTCAAGCGATTCCTGGAGAACTAAACAAACGAATGCATCTTTTGCTGTTATGGCCCTTGCTATATTTAATATGAAGCTCTCCAGATCATCCACTGCTTGCACGAGGGGAGAGACTGGCTAAGTATTAAATATTCATGGAAGGTGTCTTTCTTTTTTTCGTAGAAATTTCTAACGACATCCTGGACCAATAAACAGGCGTTGAAAATTTTTCCAAGGCAGGTGAACTTTAAGATTTCGGCACCATTGGTGTTGTATTATGACTAGGGTGCCAACAGACTGCTGGTGTGGGACTAGTACCCCACCTTCCCTGCATGCCCCCTCTATCCCTCAAGGTTTAGATCTTGTTTGAGGACTAATATGGTCCAGGAGAATAATCTCTCAAGGGAGATGGTGACCACATGAGTCGACACAGCGACCTCCTTTATGTGAACCACACCCACTGCTACCCGCCGCTCAGTTGCGCTACATCCTTGGCTTTATCACGTGGCAATTCAATTGCCATGGAAGACATCAATTTCTAAGAACTGAAGAATTCCAAGCACTTAATTTGTGTGCTAGGTTTTTCTTGTTACATACAAATATATAATAACAAGTGAAAAATAAAGAGAGAATCCTTTTCTTTGGTATTACTGTTGTTTTCATTTATACATGTGAATGTAAATAGTTCGATTGAATTCCTCATCAAACTTTTAAAATGCAGATGCTAGGGGCAAACAACGAGAAACATCTTTTTTCTTGCAAGAGGTCCGTGCCAAAAACATTTTGGCGATGTCTCATCCTTAGTGAATCGTTAACGCGCTCGTCAGGGGTGCTGAATGGAGATTGGTTTCAAAAAAAGCTATAGCGGTGATGACATTCACGGCAATAGATGAACGACGGATCACCGCTATAGATATAACCATTAATATCTTGCACCGCTATAAGCCTTGTTCTTTGATGTCAGGATGACAGTGAATCTGCCGAGCATTGTTATCCACGTACGATCGGAAAATTTTTGCACTTATTTATTAACACTATTCATGACAGGTCGTGGATTAGATGCACCTTCAAGAGGAAATTTTGGTTAATAGAATCATTTGCTGAACTGAGTAACTTTCATTGTAGCAAGATCATCACCTTGTAGCTTCATTCGACAACCTGAAAATTTTCACCAGCACCATTTTACCCTATATGATTTTATAGATTCAAAAGAAATCCCATTGCATGAGCAACATTTTAGTCAACATTTGTCTTCATATTTCATCCACAAGGCAATTCAAAGCCGTGAAGAACATCAATTCCCAGGAAACTGTAAGGTCTGATTCATTTCCAAGCACGTATACAATTTGCATGTTGGCTATTCTCATATGTAATAACAAGTAAAATATAGAGAATTTTCTTCTTTTGTATTGCTGTTGTTCCATTAATTATACTTGAGAATGTACAAAATCGACAATTGGAATCCTCAGCGATCTTCTAAAAAACAGATGCCAAGGACAAAGTTTGAGCAACTGAGCAATTTGTAACTCAACACTCGGTAACAATGTTGAGGAGAGAGACTTTGGCTTGGATCATACATCTAATGACGTCCTCCAACTGTAACTCCGTCTCCTTCAAGCTAATACCCAAACGTCCTCCAACTGTAACTCCGTCTCCTTCAAGCTAATACCCAATGCTTCCGTCTGCCTTTGTACAGCTCGAGCATCATCTTCCTTTACCCTATTGGACGAACGGCCATAGAGTCTAAATATAGCCACATCTGCCTTCTCTATTTCACTAGCACCACGGTTCTTGGAACTCAATAATCTTGAGAAGATGGACTGTGTTGTTTTAGAGCCAGAGAGGATCGAACTAAGAAGGCTAATGGTTGCGACTGTAACAGCCCTCACTTCAATGAAGACGTGATCAACCATGTCATTGTTGTCTTTAGATGAAGACACATGTTTCTCCACACTTGTCAACAACCTTTGGCACTTGACCATGTCCTTTTTCATCCTCTTCCTGCTGCACTGGTAGGCACTGATTGCAGTTTCCAGGCCAGAATCCGATCTACGAAGAATGGAATGGAGAGACTGGTGTTGCTCCCTGATGTGCTGCAGAGACTCCTTCACCATCCCGCAGGCATCCATCAAGCAGAGGAAGTCATCCATCAACTCTCTCACCATGCACTCTTTGCCACAAAGAGCTTGTTGAGTGAGAGGGAGTTGGAGGAAAGCACTGATGGAAGTGTACAGGTCTTTGAGGCGGCCAATTCCAGCGGCTGATTGTGCCTTCCTTGATGGGCAGGCTTCCCAAGCCTTAACCAAATTGAGGCACTCTTGGACTCCGGCCAAGCTTGGGTGGGAGTTTGATGGAAAACTAGTGGAACGAACATGGAATGATTTTGTGGAGGCTGCCATCTCCTGTTTCTGCTCTTCTTGTGAACGCAGAAACAATGAACAAGGTGAAGATGGTGATGCTGAACTCCTTTCCTTGATCTTCCTTTATAGCTTCTTTCAAAGAGTAAACCGAATCTATATTTTTGAATCATGTACGAAGATGAGCATGTGGCCGAGAAGTCATGTCTACCTTCGGTCGCCATCAATCTATGGACGTTAACGAGTTGTTAATTATTTGCATTTGTTTAGAGAAGAAACTGAGGTGGAGCATATGGGGTCACCTGGCTCTGTCTCTTCCTGACTCTTCTCCCTGATCAGAATTGAATGCCCACGAGTGCCTTGTCTTTGGCCCAACCAGCATACATTGCTGCACATAAAAACACGACAACTCAAATGATTCCCAATGAACTAAACAAATGGATGCATCATTTTGCTGTTCTGGTCCATGCTATATTTAATGTGATGCCCTCGAGATCCACGATTCCTTTTTAGTTTATTCCGTGCACGAGGGGATGACGTATGAATTCATGGAAGTGCAACCCTTTTTTTTTTTTGTCCCCATCCCTTCGAACTTCTATTGTAATTTTGAAGAGTAGATTTATACTCTCTTACCCGATGTTATGGAATCGTTTGTGATTACTTTCGTTGGTGAATTTATGGTTTAAATAGAAGTTTTTCTTAACAATACTGTACGCTTGAAAAAACCTGATAAAATACAAAAAAAAAGATGGTAAATTTTTATGAAAAATTTTAAAAATTAGGAATAAAAATAAAATAAGTGAGAAACTATTGACATAAACATGAAAAAATAAGTTAATAAAGTAAAAATTAGAAAATGAAAACCAGCAGTTTGGCATTAATGTTAAAAAAATCTGTAAAATTAAAAGGAAAAAAAAACATAGAAAAACGTGTTTTTTTCGTTTAAAACAAACGGCTTTTCTTTTTAAGTTTTAAGCGACTAACTATTTATAGCTTTTTATACACGTTTTTCTCCAACAAAAAACGTTTTTTTTTTTTTGTGTCTTTGTTGTTTGGAGTGCTGTGATAATAGGTATACACTTTGGTCGTCGTCGTCCTTCCATCCACCGGATGTTAAATAGTACCAGCAGCACCTACTGGAGGTTGAAGAGCACCAACGGCATCTGCTGAACAGGTTGAAGAGTTGTTCTTTGTTCTTATTTTAGATTAATTAAAAAAGGTTAGGCGTTGTTCATGAATAAGAAAAATTAGGTCATAGTGTGGAGAGAGGTGGAATATTACAAATTCTTTGTATGAGAAATACGATGTTATTTATTATGGATGGCCTTTGATTGAATAGACAAAGTATATTTGTTCGGTAGTAGTTGGATATTGATTTGAGTTAGAATTTCTTTTCTTATAAACATTGAAAGAGATAATTTTCCTTTTCAAAAACAATCAAGCACGAAAAAAATAATTTACTTTTTATTTTTCCTTTCATTGTCTGCAAAAGTTTTGCCTATGAATCGAACAGGGCCTCAGGATCAGCGTTTGAGCTTCCTCTGATCGCGTGCAATTATGAAATCAGAATTCGTGAAATATAAGTATATATAAGAAAACATTTTACGAAAATATGCGTAGTTTCTGGGTGTAGAGCAAAAGCATGTTCAAGTTTAAATTGGGAGCTCTGATTCTTTTTAGGATCAGAAAAATATTAAACTCATGATAAATTAGGCATCGATTTCTTCGAAAGTTCATCGGGAAGCTGGTTCTCTTTTTCTATGGATTGCTGGACAAAGACTTCAGTTTCTTTTAAAAATTGACAGCCTGAATCTAAGCTGAATCCTACTAGACTACGTACTGAAACTTCCATTGTTATCTGAAATTCCGTCCGCACAGTGAAAAATGAAGTGGCTTGAAAAGGGAAACATAGAGAAAATTAGATGAAGGAGAATTTAATCTCCATATTTTAAACTATTCTTGATGCGTATATGTATCAATTTTACAAGAAATGATTTCCATGGGAAGGTTTTGTACATTGTCAATACCGAGTGATTCCACTAAGCCAGTGGCCATCTAGCACGCTGTCAAAGCGTTGAGAAGGAAGACCCTGGCCTTAATGAGACACCTGAACATTGTATCTAGCTCTGCTTCCGTTTCCCTCAAGCAAAGCTCCAAATCTACCATCCGTCTCTCTGCAATTTGAACTTCATTTTTCCTTTCACCTTCTGATGATGTGCAGGCATAAAGAGCGCGAAGAGCCTCATCCACTCTCTCGATTTCATTTTCTCCCACTTCATCCTCATTCTTCTCACATCTTCTAGAGCCAATGGATCTTAATTTTGAAAGAACAGATGCTGATCTCTTGTGCCCAGAGATCATCTGAACAAGTAGCTCAAATGTCGAAACTGTGCTGTCCTTTACGTCACATAGGATGCTGCCCACCACTTCATGATCATCGCCACGCACAGCACTTGTTTGAGATCTCATGCTCTTCAGCAAAGAAAGGCATTTGGTCATATCCTTCTTCATCCTTCTCCTGATGCCCCTGTAGAAAGCAATGCTCTCATGGAAGCTAGATTCTCTTCTGCGGAACAGGGAGCTAAGTCCCTGCAATTGCTCCCTCATCTGCACCAACGAGTCCTTAACCATCCCACAAACATCCAGCAGGATCAGGAAATCATCCATCACTTGGCTGACATGGCTCTCCTTCTGTTGCAAGAATTGTTGAGAAAGAGGCATTTGAAGGAACTCATCCATGCAAAGGAACAGTTCTATGAGGTTTCTGAATCCACTGCAGAAGGAGCCACATGTGGTGCTTCGAGGTGAGGCCACTTCCCAACTTTTAACCAAATGGAGGTAATCCTCCACTTTGCCCAATGTGGGGTGAGACGAGGAAGGCAAACTGGATGTACGTGTGTGAGAAGAGTTTACTTTGGGAACGGCCATCCTTTCTCTCCCTTTCTCTTTGATGTTTGCACTTTGCAGTCAAAGATTGAATTGGGAAACGTTGTTTGCTCTCTTCTTATAAAGATGGTTGGAAGCAAATGGAATCTCATCAAAGTTGGCGACGAATAATTAATATGATTGCCAGATGTGCGTGTTGCATATGAATTGATCCTCATGGTTGATGACTCCAGAATACATCTATAACAGGGGAAGTCCTATAGATGGGATTGTCATTAAAGGATTCCTGTCTACACCAATGACGCTGTCATCATCTATGTCAGAGCTGCCATGCCTCTTAGCTACCCAACATCTGCTCTTAACTATTCAAGCCTGTTATACAACAGCATCTAACAGCATCAGTAGAAAAAGGGCGAGAAAATGGTGTGTTTCATTTGTACAACAAAGGTGCCCTAAGTTGATGACATTACAGTCAGCAATTGAGTACTGAAGAAAAGAAGCATAGTACAGAGCTATGGCAAACTAAACTTGCGAACTGACTTGGCTCAAGGCAATAATAACAGAGATGGGGTTTAACGTATCCTTTCCCATGAAACTACATTGTGACAATCAAGCTGCAATACATATAGCTGCAAACTCAATGTTTCATGAATGGACAAAACACATTGAAATTGATTGTCATTTCATTCGTGAAAAAGTCCAAAATGAAAGTATTATTACACCGTTTGTTAGAAGTGAAGATCAATATGTAGATATATTTACCAAACCCGTCACCAAAAACAAGTTAACCAACACCATGGCCAAGTTGGGAATTGTTAATCTTCACTCTTCCCAACTTGAGGGGGAGTGTTGAGCGGTTAACAAAAGGAGACTCTATAATGGGAAACCCAATTCATGATTGAAGATGACTGTTGATTCCTTAGAGACGTTTTCGTGGTTGCCATCTCTATTGATTTCCTTCCCTCGTTATTACTTACCAAAGATTCAGTAACGGTATCTACACTCTCTATAAATTGATGCTCTACCATGTAACGAGTGTAGCAGGAAATATTCTCTTCTCATTCAATAAGAGCTCCTCCTTCCCATGGACGTAGGCAATTGAATGCCGAACCACTTATATGGTTGTCTCTAGTATTTTCACTAGATCTCGAGACAACTTTTTGCTTCTTACTTTTCCATGAAACTAGATTTCCTCCAATGGTTACACAATAGCTAGTGGTAGATCTTCTATCTTACTTACTGCCAGCCCATGTTTACCCACATTTGTTATTGATATGTTGTATATGTTTACCCACAGCTGTTATTGATATGTTATACAACAGCATCTAACAACATCAATAGAAAAGGACGAGAAAAATGGTGTGTTTCATTCAGAAATAACAGGGCCTTTAGTGGATCACTTTACAATAAGCACAATTAATTACCGTATGGAATCTTGGTCCTAAGTTTTGACATCTCTGCGTGGTTAGGACAGGAAGAGAGGTCCTTCTTGGTTCTTATTGATGTCTAGAGCACACTGCTCGTGGACGTGCAGCACCCTCTCTCTCCCAGTAAAATGCAATACGTCTTTTGCAGTGTCTGTTGCCACCATTTCCTTCTTTTCTTGTGATTTTGAATTTGAAAACGCAAGAAGATGATAGATGGAACTGATAGCACCCCCTCTTTTATAAGTTAGGCTTATTACAGAAGACAAAAGTGCATGTGGTACATGACAGATTTTGCTTAATATGGCTACCATAGTTGGTGACAGAAAATGATATATCTCTTCTTTCTTTTTCCTCTCCGTCAGATATGGCGCTAAGATTCTTGTCTACACCATAACCGGTACTTGTCAAGCACCTAACGAGTGGCTTGCCCCTCGGCCAACCAACATAGGAAGTAACTCTTGGTACCAATACGAATAGCGATTTCCCGTACATAAAGAAATTGCTTTCTCGATAAGCGAATGCGGGTGTGGCAGTATATGCCTCCTAGAAATGGGTGGCTGCACATGTTATTCACACTGTATCCATGGTGAATTACAGAATAATATACCAGAAAGTGCATAATCTGCTTCAAGGGTGGAACCTATTTTGTTAGTATCCCACGTTCATTGATGCTTGCTCCATCATTAAATGATCAGCCATGAAATGGCATCAATCGCTATGCCTCCTCTTCGTCTGCAAGTTTAATACCGCTCCACGTGCAACCATGGAATGCTGGAAACTGTCCAATTGATTTTTGCTGTTTAATTGCATATGCCACATAAATTGCTAGTAACTGAGTAACCACTCTTCACTTACAAAGGATTCTTAATCCTACAACTAATACGCAACAAGTGAGCAGTCGTAATAGCCATGTGACCATGTCTCAGGCGCTCGGTAGTAAATAAGAAACAATTAAAATAGAATCAAAGCAATGGAAGAGAGCGCGAAAAAAATTGGAAGTAGACGTAATTTGATTTCTTTCATCAAAATTGGTGTATATATTTGTTGTACAAAAAAGTCTTGTGTATATATTCTACAGAATTTATTTTTTGCCCATGGGAACAATTACTAAAAGCCTAACTGCCCTTCAATATGTCCAGAAGGGATGCTCTAGGATTGATTAAGAACCTAGACAAACCCTCTACCCCTGCTTCAGTTTCTACGGAGATCCAAAGCCAACATCTGTCTTCGGGCCACTTGAATGACATCTTCTCTTGATTCATTCATCAGTGAAGGGCCATGAACAGCCTAAAGAGCCCCATCAAGCCTTTCAATCTCGCTCAAGCTGTGTCATCATCATTCTTGTCACATCTTTTGGAACCAAAAAAACTCAACCTTAAGAAAGCCGACTGTGGCGCCTTTTGCCTGAACATCATTGGAATGAGTAGCGCAAACCCTCAAACATGCCGATCGTGTTCGCTATGACATCAACCAAGGTGCCACCAACCACACCATCTTCTACAACAGTTAACAGACCTGTTTATTCTCATGTTTTTCAATGACTTCAAGCATTTGATCATGTCCCTTCTCATTCTCTTTCTGAAACTCTGATGAAGGCCAATGCTCTGATGGAGGCTAGAATGTCTCCTGCGTACCAAGGAATTGAGGATTTCAAGTTTCTCCCTCAATTGCGAGAAAGAACCCTCACCATATCCAAAATATCCAGAAGACCTACAAAGACTTCCAGCAATTCACTCACCAGAATCTCTTCTCCCCGCAGAAACTGTTGAGGGAGAGGGAGTTGTAGGAAGTCAATAGTTGAAAGGTGCAAGTCCTTAAGGTGGTTGATCCGATTCTTGACCGAGCTGCAGTCCTCCTCTTCAAAATTGATGCTTCTGCCGAACCTTTGAACAAATGAAGGCATTCCTCCACTTAGGGATACTGGAATGAGATGTGGAAAGCAAGCTAGCAGAGCGAAGATGGAAGGAGTTTGAGGAAGACGTTGCCATCTTCTTTTTCCTTTTCTTCTTTTTTTTTTTTTTCCCCTTGCGATGGCAAATTTGAAACCACAAGAAGACGATGAAGAGATCTGGCTAGTAACCCCTCCTATAAGGTGGAAACTTAGGAGACATGTGGAATGTTTATTAGGATGGAAATCAGTAACGTACCAATAAATTGAAAATCTGCATGTGGTGGGTTTTGCTTGGTGGTGTCTACTAAAGACTGTGGCTTCAGATCGCATTGAAAGATTCTTTGTCTAGACGACTACCAAAACTGTCCACCTCCACACGAGGGGCTTGCTCGTCGGCCAATCAGCATAAGTGGTGACCCATCAAGTCCGAAAACATGACTGGGATTTTCACACAAACAAAGTCTCTGCACCCCAAAAATCTGATAGTTCATGAGTTTGCATGCAATTTGCTGGTGCGCAAAATTGAACAGGAAAAGTTAGATGGACAGACAATCAATACGTGCCATGCTTCAGAGTTGAGGCAAATTTAATCCGGGAAATCATGGCAACATTATCCTAAGCAAACTTAATTCATAGCAGGACAGCATCCATAGTGGCGCGGACTGTGCTTGGAGCAGATCTGCTCTTTTGGTAGATGCAGCAAAAAAATTGTTGCTGCTTCAATCAGGGAGTTGCTGTTCTGGCATTAGAGATAGTCAATTATCGCACGAGTGGCCTGCTCTTTATCTACCCAACAGATAGTCAATTATCGCACGAGTGGCCTGCTCTTTATCTACCCAACATCTTGTTGATGCATGGTTGTATGGGCAGCTAATTTCCTTATAAATATAGATTTCTTTAGTACCAATTGGGTCGTTCCAGGGTTGAACTTGATGGACGCATAATTAATATAATGCATACTTACCATCGTTGAGGGTTAAAGAACAGATGAACGTGATCATTGCACCTGTTGACTGTAGTCTTTAAAGTTCTTTTCCTGAACATAAGTTGATAAAATATTGCTTTACACATGCGTTGTTGGTTGCCTCAGCTGTAAGGTCGGCCACGAAAGGAACTCAACCCTGCTCTTCCCCTGCTTCTGCTCAACACATGCACTACATAGAATCAGTCAAAATTAGATTGTTGCTCTTCACACGCATGCATATTCTAATGTTTCCTCTGCCTAATTCTTGAACCTGTCATGGAATGGGATTGTATAGGAGCCTAACAACCAACTTCTGACAACGAAAAGGACAATGAATGACCAAGAAGGGTCAATTGGTGCCGTTTTAAGTTGCCAACAACTGAAATGGAATTTGTGGTAGTAAACTTGTTTGACCCTTCCTAAATAATACTTTGATCTTGCTGACCTCCACAAACGGTAGTCTCATGGAGCAATTCTTAGATAGCAAGCACTAGCTCCCGGTGCTACTTCATAAAAAGCAAGAAAAGATAAGAGAGAATAGAATGAAACGCACGCTGTGATAATTATAACGGTTCCTGCACCTAGAAAACGTCCGAAAGCACCTGCTACGGAACTGCCGAACAGGGGAATGCAAGTCTACTAGCACGTGATAAGTGAAGAAAAGAGCAAACAGAATTGGCGAGAATGTAAAACTCGTCTCAATGTGTTGAAGACGAGAAATGTGTTGATAAATTTGAGATGATAAGCAAGTGACAACAGATATAGCGGGTCATATACAATATAGAAACAACACTAAATTGAAGAGAACTTTTTTTATGTATAAATCGAAATTTTGCAGGAGTACGAGTTGGACGGGTCCTTGATTGAACAATTATTCAACCACTGAATAAGGGTTACTGCAAATCCCGTGCATCTCTATGGATCATGGTTGCTGTGCATGCTGTCGCTAGCATATGAAGCTAAGTTTTGTTAACTCATAGATGATAAAAAGCAGCGAGTCTGATGCTCTGCTTCTATAAACTGAATTATCTTTATCTTCTTGCACACAGATGCACCGCAAAACGCTTGCAAAGGAGAGCCAACTGCATGATTAGAAGTCACACTTAGATTATTTTTTTTATGGTACTTACTGCTGTCAGCTTATGCCTAATAATTTTCATTTTTTGAACTTATTGTGAGTAAAATCGAATATGAAAAATGCAGAGTCCCATGTATACAATATTCAGTTATTCAAAAAGCAAACTTCAGTGCGGAATACAATTGTTGCCTGAGTTTGACTTATTCATCCATGAACTGCACACGCTTAGCCATTTGCTTTACGTTTCCTGTATTTACTTAGGAGTAACATTTATAACCAGATGAATCTTACTTCATTGCAGTGTAGAAAAGTATGATGAAAAGAAACTTATAAATTTATTCCTTCTCCGTCAGTCATTGTAGCAGCCATGTCATTTCTGCACAGACCAACTGCTGTTGCCTCCCATGTGTGTAAACTCTTTGTCTAGAAAATGAACACATCACTTCATTCATGTTCCTTGTCGACAAAATGCAATAGAGCTCATTTCCAGCTGATGAAATGCATTTCATATACCTGCTCTGTGGGCAGAATTTTGCTATATTCAGAAGTCTTAGTATTTTCTAAGGTCATAGGACCAGTCTCTAGTAAACACTTTTGGTACGTTTGCGGTTCCTGTAGTACTGTTTCATTAGGCTGTGTTCCGGCCTAGAAGAAAGCTCCTTCTAAAGATAGAATTTGCTTTTTCGCAGGATCGTTAAAGCTCAAGCTGGTTTTTAAGAATCTTGCTGTTTGACCCCGATCTGTCTTTAAGCAAGCAAGACTACCTTGATGAAGAACTTATCCCGCATTCTCTACTGTAGGCATGTCAAATGCACTGTCCTTAAGCTGCGAATTTATCTGATTCTTGAGCTTATGGGCTCTTTCAATTGAAAAAGTTTCATTGACGAACATGTGGATTTTGTTGGATCTTTCTAGAGAGGAGATTATGCCGGAACCTTCTAGAGAGGAGATTACGGTAGAGAAATTGGAAGAGTTACCGTAATCTCCTCTCTAGAAGGTTCCAGCATAATCTCCTCTCTAGAAAGATCCAACAGATTTTGGTGTCTCGATAGTTCTTTTCTGCAATAGTTTCATCTTATTTTGAAGGTCGAATTACGGGGGAGATATACAAGCAGCAGTTACAATTGTCTTTTCTTCACTTTGGTCAGACGGTGACCAAATGCTGCTACTGGTCATAGTAATACAGCTCCAATCACGAGCATTGCAACTCAAGTGGGTTTCTATTGTTATGTGAGAATGGAAAATTGATCTCTTGCAGGTTGAAGTTTCATGTACTACATGACCGCATGTTTGGTTAAAAAATAGACTAAGCGTCCATTATTCGCATTTTGGGTCATGCTGTTGTCTATTATCAACAATATGATTGAGGCTTTACTAAGAATATTGTTCGGTCATGCTTTTTGTTTCTCATGGGATGAAGCATCCGTAGCATGCAACTGCGCAAGTCTTCATGTTGTTGCTGAAGTAAAAAATCCAGACAACATAGTAGTAAACTACACAAACTAGATTTAGTCCTTTTCTGATAGAGAAACTTATATTGAACCTGCAGGTTGGCTAAGTTTCGAATCGATGCCCAATTGCACCGTTGGTGGCTTCTTTTGTTATCACTCCATACATGTACAGCCTTTCGCTTTTCTGATTCCTGGCCTATCAGATCCAAAATGGCCTAGCACAAAAAAATATATTTCAGAGTAAGCTTACAATATCCAAACTATTGCAGAAGCTGGATAAGATTCTAACCATATCAGACTAATTGGCAGGGGCTGGTCCTGAATCCTCGAGTCTTTATCAGGCTCAACCTGCCAGAGGAATTGCTGAAATGAGAACTTGCCCAGACAACCTGAACCTTATTGTCCATGTCTGCTGTTGCATTTCAACGGCTTGATATCGAACTGTCGTGACTGCTTGATTAACAGTTACTTCTTCTACCATAGATAAATTGCAGTGGATCTTAACAAATATCAAGATTTTTCCAATAAATATCTAAGATACTTCACTGTCAAAATTTTGGAGATAAATGGAGATAATGCCTTTTTATTTCTTTTCTTTTTTGACATCGTTCAAGATATAAAAGTTGAGAAAGCCTATCATGAAGAAATGACCGAAAGTGTCCGCTTAACCAAACCAACAAATCAAATAAAAAGAACAGAACTCCAATGCCATGATGCATGAAATCTTAGAGAGAGAGTCATAAACAGCAATCTTCGAGTAAGATAGATCTTTTTACTAATTTACAAATTTTATGTTGTACGGATATGTACATGAAGACAATTTCAACATTCGATACATCCTTCAAAATGGTGACCCTTGAGGGACTCAAAATGAGATTTATCCTAACAGCATGTTAAGAAGTTGAGGAGGGCGGCTCTTGCAGTGATCAAGCTCCTAAACACTCCCTCCAACTCATCTTCGACCCCCGTCAAGCACGACTCCAAATTTTCCATTAGCCTTTTCACGTATTGAACGCTGTCCTCTGCTAATTCTTTGTTCGGATGGCCACACAGAGCAAACATAATCACATCCAACCTCTCAATTTCGTTGGTCTTCCCTTCAGCACCGCCACCATCATGTTTCTTTGAACATCTTAACTTCGAGAAGATCGACCCTAGGGAGTTGCGAGCAGAGATTATTGATGCAAGCTGCTCGAACGTGGCTACTGTATTAGCTCGGACATCTCTCAGGATTTTTTCAACCTTGCTATCATTTGTGGACGACCCATCAGCTTCCATGGTTTTCAACAGCTGCAGGCATTTGATCATGTCCTTCCTCATGCTCTTCCTCATGCATTGGTATCTACCGATGCCGACATCAAGATTCTGATCCCTTCTGCGGAACATCGACTGAAGGGCTTGCTGCTCCTCTCTCATACGCTGCACTGAATCCTTCACCATCCCACACACATCAAGCAATCTCAGAAAGTCATCCATCAGTTGGGTAACAAAGGTGTCCTTTCTACAGAGAGCTTGCTGTGTGTGAGCCATTTGCAGGAAGCCATCAATGCAGCAGAAGAGGTCCTTAAGGTGGCCAAGTCCGGTGCTTGTCAAGCTGTGTGGCTTGGCCTGCCATTCTTTTGCAGCCTCAAGGCATTCTTCCACTCGGCGCAAGATGGGGTTTGAACTTGTGGGCAAGCTGATGGACCTTGCGTGGAAAGAGTTTGAGGATGATGTTGCCATTTCTCACTGTCTTTCTTGCCTTGCAGAAATGAAATGTCGTGGTTTTGATGATGAACATCCCCGCGGCTTCTCTTATATAAAGACTGGCTAAGAGACAAGTGGAATCTTGCCCTGTTGGTAGCATTTAGTGAGCATGTGGGAGATGTATATGCGCCATTGGCTTTCTCATTCGTATTGAATTTGTATTCTGTTTATATGAGAAAAACAGGTGTACGTGGGGACAATGAAGAATCAAAGGGCCGTGAGGATTAATTGATAATCTTTTGTTGGGATCGATTTCTTAAGAAAGCTGTGTCGTTAGGTGCGTAACATTAGTGGGTAGAAACCTGCAGGATGAGCTGATGGTTGATTGCGTCATACATTGTCTTTGATCTGACGTCTCTAGTGATTTTATATGAACCTCATTGTATATATTATTCTTGCTAGCATTGCTTGCTTCACCTAATTTGGAGTTCCAATCAAGATTGTAACATCTTGTTTAGAACAACTGGGAATCGTTTGAATGTTGGTAATTATGAAAAAGAATGATGGCTACGTCTACTGAATTGATTGAGTTATCAAGTCTTTCTGGGCCACCAACCGGCAGTAGTCTATAGCCATCAGGCGAATACTACAGGAGCTACATTCAGATGATCATGTATTCTTAAGAAGATAGATTACTGCCCCAGGTGTAAAAAATAGTTTAGAAATAGTCAGCATTGAAAGTTCTCAAGAATGTTTTCAACCCTTGTGGCATACCCCCGAAATGCCATTGAAAGTATTTGGATACACAGCCCTTCCATGTACCGATAAGATCTAAATCCACTGAAGAAATCGATAAAAGGCTACCAAATTGGCCCGCCTATACTGATTGAACTAATTTGAAATGAAATAGAGAAATTTGTTCATTCAAATTCAGAATCCCTTTGTAGATACCACCTGTTCATTCACTCTGACTAAGCTTTTAACCTTAAGGCGCAAAAACAACGATCGGCCTCGAATCTCTATGGTTGTTAACAAAAGGAAAGACGACTTCTGTACAAGGAGATTTTCAAAACAGGAGACTTGGATTGTAACAGAAAAGGTGCTGCCCAAATGAAAATTCTTACCTCCAATTTATGAGTTAGGTATGGGCTTCACCAAAGACTTCGAATTATTAATTCCACGCACACCGACAGGCAGCCAGATCACACGCATAACGTAAGCACATACCTTTCATTAAGAATGTGGGCCTGACCATCGAGAACCTTCCAGTTATTAGTATCGGCCCCCCGTGCACGCCATCCATGCAATATCCAACTGACAGCGACAGAACACATGTGTCCTTCCCGCTTGACGCACCACGTGGCACAACTAGTTTCAGGTCCAGGGTGCCTTGGATTGGAAGATTGCATTGTACAGCTTCCTTTTTAAAGAAGAAGGCCCCTCTGATCGTGCCATCATCATAAATTTAATGACAGAACAACTGTTGGCGATGGGCTGGCGTCTTCCAGTTGCCATCAGTGGGGCTCGTTTTTAGCATTATTGAACTGTTCTTGTTACCTAGAGAAGGTGTGGTAAAGAGTACTCATTGAGTTAAAAGATCAAGTTTCATCAAGTTTGAACTTTTTCATAGTTTTGTGCTCGTAATTGGAAGTTTGGGAGGTCAAACAAGGATTTGCTCATTGGGGAGTTCTTTGTCATCAAACGAACAAAAGTTACTTTTAATTATTGCATAGATTTGGGACAAAAGTCTGCCCAAGGCTGCCTGGCAGCCACTCCGTTCATGGTGATGAGAAAATATTTTGCCAAAACAATTCTATCCTCTTGTTAATGAAGCTCAAAAGAAATGTTAACGGACCGACTTCGTTAAAATGTGTATCGCAGTAGCACAAAGGTAATGCAGACAAGTATTCAGGGCAGCATACCCTTTACCTCATATGAACCGTCATCAACAAGCTTCTCACGTGTAGAGTTAGGTTCGAGTTAGAGCTATCTTGATTGACGCATAAGCTATGGTCACAACTGCGCAATGGTGGCATCAAGCTGAATGGTGAGAGAAAGTTCAGCATTCAGTGTAAGGCAATGATCAATCCGTTTGATTGTAAGACATTTAGCAACCAGCTAGCTGGGAACTTTCTGTCAGTGCAGTCTTTCTTAAATAATGTAGTTAGTGCAATGACATTCAGAAAAATGACATGCTCTGGTAGAGTCTTACTTGTTACAATTCCTGTCGTTCGTAGTCAGTGATTTGCCAAGTCCCGAGGAGCCCTCTTCTTCTAAACTATTTAAAGACAAATCTTCTGTTATGTTAAGAAGACTATACGGTGGTCGAACGCTAGGAAGAACTCTTCGTGCTGCGTTGGGCAAAAGCTTGGCTCGTAACGGTTGCCACCTTGCAAAAGTTGACCCCCTATAAGCACATTATGTACCAAACACCGTTTATTATAGTGCATCCTCAGCTTTTTCATGTCCTTTTTTGTAAAATGTGGTAGTCAAGGCTCGGTCAGGTTTTCTCTTCAAGGAGCAGGTTCATTGTTCTTACATTTGGAAATATTTTTGTCACAAAAAAAAAAAAAACAAACAAAATTTTTGTTGTGCATAAATAGTTGGTTTAAATGGGTTAGAGGCAAGATCATGGTGCTAAAGTTTAATCTTGTCAAATCACCCACCCATGAGTCCATCTTGTCATTGTCGTGTCATAAATACACCGACAAATTGATAAGACCTTTAATGGGACCTGGCATTCTACACAAAAATAATGGAGATAGAAGAGAGAGACGGAAGGAGACCTCAATTGAGAAAGAGAAACAGAGAATCACAAGCAGAAATTTTGGAGAAAGATAAATCGTTACTATACACAAAAAATTTACACATGAACAAAATTTACATCTATTAAAGTTCGGATGCTAAGGTGAAGCTCTGGAGAATGAAACGGTCATCTTAACTGCATGTTAAGATGTTGAGAAGGGTGACTCTTGCATTGATCAAGCACCTAAACACGCCTTCCAACTCATCTTCAACCCCCCTCAAGCACCGATCCAAATTTTCCATTAGCCTCTGCGCAGATTGAACACTATCTTCTGCCAATTCCTTGTTCAATTGGCCACACGCAGCAAACAGAGCCGCATCCAGCCTCTCTATTTCATTGATGTTCTCTTCGTCGGGGCTATTTTGTCTCTTTGAACTCAACAATCTTGAGAAGACAGACCAGGAGGGGTTGCGTGCGGAGATGATCGATGCCAGAAGCTCAAACACATACACTGTATTGGTTTTCACGTCTCTTAGAATGGCCTCGACCTTACAATCATCAGAGGGAAATGCAAGAACTTCCATGGTTTTCATCATTTGCTGGCATTTGATCATCTCTTTTCTCATTCTCTTCCTCGTGGACTGATATCGGCTGATACCAACATGTAGATTTTGATCCCTTCTACGGAACATTGACTGAAGTGCTTCCTGCTGCTCTCGCATCTGCTGCACTGAATCTTTCACCATCCCACACACGTCCAACAGTCTCAGGAAGTCATCCATCAATTGGTTGACAAACTTCTCCTTCCTGCGGAGAGCTTGCTGACTATAAGCCATTTGCAGGAAGTTGCCAGTGCAGAAAAAGAGATCCTTGAGGTGGGCAAGGCCATTGCTTGTCAAGCTATGTGGCTGGGCTTGCCAACCCTTAGCGACCGCAAGACATTCTTCCACTCGGTGCAAGATTGGGTTGGTTTTTGTGGGCAAGCTGATAGATCTGTGGCTGAAAGAGTTTGAGGAACAAGTTTCCATTTCTCTCTTCATTCTTTGCGTATCGGCGAGAAGAAAGTTTTGGTTTTTGAACCTTGAAGATGAAGGAGGCACGGCGCTTGTTATATACAGACTAGTTGGGAGACAGGAGGAATCTTTCCCCGTCGGAAACTACTATTATGCATGTGATCTTTGCCCATTTGCCACTGATTTTCTGATTGATACTAATCTTTAATTTTGTTTAATAGGAATGTAAGGCGGAGATGGGGATAATCAGGAACCAAAGGAGTTATAAATCACTTTGTTGGCCTCATTTTTCAAAAAGCTTATTCCGTTCAATCCCCAACAAAACTTTCACGAAAGTCTCATTTATGATTCTTACGTAAACAGGATCCATTTACGAACAATAAATGGTACAACCTCCGACTTTTATCCTGATTTAGTTTCGATGTACATAGTCCAAGGATTTTACAAACAGTGAAAGCAATTATTGCAGTCAAATATTCGACAGTCATGCCCCAGGAGCCTGGCTTAGTGACGTTAACGCAAACTATGGACGTCGACATTTTGCATTATTTGGACGAACTAAGTATATTGGAAAGGATTCAATCTAATCGGAAAACGCAAAAAAATCCAAAATAAATCAAGACCCAAGGCCATATCCTAACCATTTATATCTCTGACACATGCCAGATCAGATCTAGATCCACTTGGCCCATTCTTTAGATGAATTAGAGGCGGCGATCCTGATCTAAATAGACTTGGATCAGACGGTAATCAACTCCCGGCTTGATGAAATATCGGTTGCTCCCAATTTGAAGTACCTAATTAACTTTTTAGTGAGCCACATTTTAAGCATGGGCAGCCTGCGATTATAATACTGAAAATGGACTCCAACCCAGTTGTTTGTTTGTCCAAGGACTTCATCATCACCATCAGCAGCAGAGCAGCAGCAACTTGGGCTTCTGTCGTTCAATAATATCAGCCTATTAAGAACAGAAACTGAAAGTTACAGACGCCAAATTAAGAGTAACTGCAACGGATGTTGACTCATACAGGATAAGGACAGGATATGGAAGTTGTTAGATCCATGAAATAGAACTGGAAGATGGCAGCCAACAGCAAGGGGGGAAGGAGAAAACCGCTAATCATCTGCTCAGTTGGTTTCAATTATTATGTGTTTAATATGTGTTCGGTGTAGGCTTGACCGATTGACTTCCAATAATTGCCCCAAGGATACCAAACTGCCTAATAGACAGATAAGCAAACAATTTAGGTACAGACTTGGTCAAAGACTTCCAATTATTGCCCCCACGAGGACCAACGATGGGCACCCGTGCGTCTGAGACCTGCATTGAAGTCTAGGAGCCTTAGGTATGGGTTTCTTTGTTTCAGACTTGGCTCACCCCATTTAATTTATTCTCTCATCTAGACAACAATCAATCAGCACCTGCCATGCAAAGCGTTTCTCTAGTAGGCAAGTTGGCCTTAAGTAATGGAATGCCAGAAGATTCCCATAGAAGTCTGTTAGGAATTGAACTCTTGCCCTTTTCAACTGTGAAATTTTATATAACAGCAGAGAGCGCTCCTCCCTTAGCTGGGTGGAGCGTTATTCATGACGTCCAATCTTTTCAAATTTCATGATTGACAGACTATATGTGTCAGTGCCCATCCAGATACACGACATAATGCATCTCATGGGCAGTCAAAGTTTCAAACGTTGATGCTGCCACTACCAACAAGCTGTCCCAGCAGAGCTTACAGTAGAACTCCCATCCCTGACATCCCAGTTACAGCAGCATTGCTTGCTGTGAAGGAAGAAAAATGTCATTTAGTCTGCTCAGTGTTTAACCGTTAAACATGGCTAAATAGTTGAAGATTTAGATTGAAGCCAGCAGCAGCAGTAGACCGATTATCTGATGGCTGCCGTTGCAGGGGCACTTGGGTGGGAAACCTTTTCTTTCGTCAAACAAGGTGAGTTACAACTACAGGTGCACAAATGATTTGAACAACTCAAGCTCAAATTAAGTCCGATTGATATAGGCCAGCCCAGTCGAGCTTGACTTATATAATAGATGAGTTAAGCTGGACCAAACAGCCCAAGCCCATTCGTTGTACAAACCAACTTCAAACATCATTTGAGCCCATCTGAACTCGATCGAGCTCATCTAATAAAGAAGCTTCTACCTGCTTCATTCTTTGCGAGATTCTTTTGCAAATAATCAAAGTGGCATCCTCTATAATTACCAACAGGCAGGTTATGTGTGCAAAGCGTGAAATAGAAACCATTTCCACAAGCTCTACCAACTGACAGAAGCAATGAGTGGTTTAAGAACCGGTGCCGGTAAAACATTTGAGTTAAGCAGTGCATCTATGCTGCAAAGGTAAACACTGTACAACAGAACCTTTTACTACCGGAAACTATTATCACTAAACAGGCCCCACAGCAGCCCCGTACTGATTATGGTTCTTGCCTGCATATACTTGACCTATTGGAAGCATGACAGTATCACTTAGGGTGCATTCAGTTATCAGTCTTTAAATTCATAAATTTAATGTAGCATATTTTGATGGCCTGACAATGTATGGGCACTCAATTAATGGCTCTCACACTAAAGATCTTGGGTCAAACTTCTGATCCACACTATTATCACTAAACGGACCCCACAGCAGCCCCGTACTGATTATGGTTCTTGCCTGCATATACGTGACCTATTAGAAGCATGACAGAATCACTTAGGGTGCATTCAATTGTCAGTCTTTAAATTCATGAATTTAATGTAGCATATTTTGATGGCCTGACAATGTATGGGCACTCAATTAATGCTTCTCACACTAAAAATCGTGGGTCAAACTTCTGATCCGCACTAGAGACCCTCATTTTTGCCTTTTACACAGCAATGGTTTAAAAACAGAAGAGTATGTCGAACCTTAACTCCATAAATAGATCAGCACTTATTGGCCTCCTCTTAAAAAATTGAACATCTAATTAACCCGTCAAACACAAAAGAAATCCACTTACTGTTTTTACAGGTCAAAGAACCGGTCCTGCACTCTCACGAGAGCAACACTAAAACTCCAAAAATCATTTGGACACAAAGTCCTATTACCAGCTTTAACTGCAAGAAGTGGTGCCTACCAGTAAATTTGGTTGGGAGAAAACTGGTTCTTAAATACTAGCGTCCCTGCGGGCACATGCTACATCAAACAACGGATAAGGGAGCCAAGAACACAGAAAAAATGCTACTTAGGGGATCCATCTCCCATCATGAAACGGGTGGCAGAAAACACTGTCCAAGACGACGTCTGTTAAGCAACCAGACGACCTCCTAAGGGGTCGTTTGGCAATGAGAATACTAACGCACTATTCCATAAATTTACCCTGAACTGTTCCATGAATCTGTTTAAAGAATTAGGGTAGATTCTTCCATGAATAGTTTGTTACTGTTTCCATTGCTGATCATCCCCAAAGGAATCAAA
Source organism: Nymphaea colorata (assembly GCF_008831285.2). Lineage (NCBI taxonomy): Eukaryota > Viridiplantae > Streptophyta > Magnoliopsida > Nymphaeales > Nymphaeaceae > Nymphaea > Nymphaea colorata. Next base: position 23,790,170 of record NC_045146.1, read on the forward strand.
GTATAAGTCTAGTTAAGATTTCATCAGAAGCAAAGAAAAGAACAGTTCAGGCTGCTATTCTACTCATTTAGGCACACAAAGTCGAGCTTTAGTCAGACGCTCATGATCACCAGTTCAGCATAGCAAGCAGGTGCCTAGGAAACAAAGTTTGAGTAACCAAACTGCTCGGCCATGTGTTCCGAAGTCCTTTGCGATAATATATATACCAAGATAATAAATAATTGACAACACTTGTCGAGAAATGCTTATATGGACCATTTGCTTGGATTATTCTCTGCAAAAAAAAATGTATGCAAGAATAATAAATAATTAATAGCTTTTAGCTTGGGATATTCAAATTAATTATTCCCTCGGACGATTTTACAAAAGAGAAAATGGGAAGGAATTCCACAGGGGATTTAATAGTCGCAGGAGTTGCTGGACAGATGGTTTGAATGGCTTGGTGTGCACGAAGACGCACTCAGCGAATCTTTTATTACTTGACGTACATGCCAAGCACGGGCCATATTAGTAGGATAGCCCAACGCCAATGCAAACAAGACAATTGGCACATTGCAGGCTAACTTAACGCAAGGTCACAAATTTCTCAGCCAATAGAAAATTACTAGATAAGCAAAAGCACAAGAAACGATAAATTCATTATACATGGGCAAACAAAAGGCAGTAAACTGCACGGTTTGATTTACTTTCTTGCCTCACAACACCACTTTGCTTCCATTAGCAGCGTCTGTGAAACGTTAGATATTTGACTGACTGGGGAAGCAGCAGCACAGAGAAACGTTAACGCCAGCGTAAATGAGGTCAAAAAAAGGGCTGTAAACTGCACATAACTACGTGGGTTTGATTTACTTTTTGTCTCATACTACCACGACGGTCAGGCACGAGAATAATGCTTAGCAGTTAAGCACAGCTAACTAAGCCTGTGCATCGGGCCGGCCTGGTCCAACACTTGAAACCCGAGTCCGGCTAAGGCTCAGCTCGATTAAATTAAAAACATATATTTTTAATATAAAATAATATATAAATATAATTAATTATAATAAAATTATATATATATACTATGTATTAAAAAAAAATTATCGGGCCAAATCAAGCTCAGTAGAACCCACCCAACCGGCGGTCCCTTTTTTTTTTTTTGGCCGAGTATCCATCGGGTGCCCGACCTGGTGCCCAGCCTTCGGGTAACAAAAAGATCTCATGCAACTAAACAACATACCAGATCAATCCATTAAGACCAATTTGGCAAATGTAACAGTTTGTATTTCATGAATCTACCCCAATCATTGGATCATATTTATGAACCGAAACATATTAGTTTGTTCGCCAAACAGGCCCTTAGAGTCTTCATCATCCGTGATTAACAAAATTATTGGCATCTCAGCATACATCAACCCAACATTTTGTGTTACACCAGACTGTTAGCAAGCTTCACGATAGAAAACAACAAAGTAAAACGATGTCCGAGATAGCTTTGGTCCTTTGCAAATTCCATTAATCCAAAAATAAAGATCTAGAGAAAAAAGATTGTAGCATATCAAGCAATCCATGCTGTATACAAGAAAATGATAAAACAAAGAACATCTGCTTCTTGCTTTTTTTTATTATCGTCAGACATGAGACGGAAAACACAGCTGTTCAAATTTCAGCAATTTTATAGTTTTCAATGAGATCCCTGCAAGCCCAACAACAAATTTGTTAATCTCTTCAGATATCTCATATCTAGACCAAACAGAATAAAAACATTCATGAACTGTCCAAGTAGACCATTCAAGTAATCATAAAAAACAAACACGAAGAAACCTTATCTGAGGCACGTCCTATGTGCAAAGCCATCCAACCACTCAATACACAACATCCTTCAATCAATGCTTAATATCCTAATAAAACTGGAACACACCAAAAGTTTGAGAATGTTGAAAAGGATAGACTTTCCTTTTTTTATTTCAGGATGAAATATCAACGTAACTTCTGGTGTTCCCTGAAAACATATTCAAACAGTGACACTTTTCGATAACTGGACACTGCATTGTGATAGCAGAGGCAGAAGTTTCTCCCTCTGCAGGATCCTGCGGTTGTCCACAGACATGTCCTCCTCATCATCATTGTCATCCTCAATCTCTACACTCCCCCTTGAGCCCTCCTCCCTGTTATCGTTCACCCTCTCCCCTCTCCACCACTCGTTGCAGCTCAATCCATCCGTCTTCCAATACCTGACGCATCCTGCTGCCTATTCCTACAAATTGGACACACCTCTGTGCATCAAAAGAGACAAGCAAACTTTAATGGAAGAGGAACCTACCCCAAAACTCTATCAAGTTGATATATAGTCGGAAGAGTATGCAAACTCCCAAAGAACAATCCTTCCCCTACCAGGAAACTCTCTCATCACGCTACCGATTTGTTGTCAGCTGCACCCTCCTAACCTCTCTGTTTCTGTCCACAGCTCCAGTGACCTCTAGCTGTCTGACATTCACCATCAGACCTCAAGCATAATTTCACTTGAAAAACCTGAAGATATCCTACCCACAAATTGCTCCCACGATTGTGTTTCCATCCTCCAGTGAGACAGTGGGAAAGGACTGCTCCTCCAACCCACGATCAATATCTAAATTGAAATAAGGAAATCAAAGAGAACACGGAACGAAACGAAAATAACTGTAAGAAGGGAGAACTCAAAGAAGATTAGGGTTTCACTAATTCCAGACTAATTACAAATGAGGCTCTAAACAACTTTATATAGCCTTCATACGAATCCCTGGATCTGGATCCAAAAGATAGAATAAGTAAAAACCTAAAATATTATAACGGGATTCAAATAAAACAAAGTAATAAATAAAACCCCAAATTAAGACTGAGTCTTTTAATCCCTGCCCTGCTCCTGCCACATAGCAACTGGAAACTCTCCCTCGTCAGGAGGTGAACACCTCTCCCTCTCTTTACCTATTTCAACTGTAAGACCCACGATCTCTTTTTCCTTATCCTTTTGTAATTGTCAAGTTTATCATAAAGGAGGTTATAACTGCAAAGGGTAAATGGAAAGGGGGAAAAGAAACTGAAAACAAAACTCGTATGGTAATTTTGAAGGAGTCTTAATAAGGGCCTATTTAACCACGTTTTACAGCAATTAATTTCTCATTGTGCTGCAGCCCTAAACGAGAGAGTCCAGCAATAGAGAGAGAGGGAGAGAGAGAGAGAAAAAAAGAAGGAGAAGGGTTTACACGAGAGAGTCCAGCAATAGAGAGAGAGGGAGAGAGAGGGAGAGAGAGAGAGAAAAAGGAGAAGGGTTTACAATTCTGCTCTCTTCGCAGAGGAGATCAAGGAAAGGGGCTGTGGAAGAGAAACAAGAAGACGGCTGTTGACGGATTTTGATTTTTACAGGTATGGGAAGATTTGGCTATGAGTGAATCATGAAGCCCGTGTAATTTGTGATTGCTTATAAGTGTATACGCATGGAGATTTATGTGTTTATACTACCAGATATGAATCCATGCGTGAAACGTTGAATAATGAAGATGTTATACAATGTCTCTAGTTCGAGTTTTCTCTGAGTTTCTATAAGTAAAACAAGCTAAATATAGATGTGTCGTGTGAGGCATGATGATTTTAGTTGAGTTTTGAAACTCTCGGTTTTCTGTATTATGCTATGTATGTTCATCCGTGAGAAAACAAAGCTACAATCAACCCTAAAACCGAGCATGAATATCTATGTTAATGGCTTTGTTAGAGGATTCGATCAAACTAGAAGAAAGAAACTGGTATACCAGAACCCTCACGGAGGGTCTGGCCACAGAGCATGCTACGCACATCTTAGCGGGAAGACTCTGCTGTCATCCCGAACCTAATATATGATGAAAAAAAAAAAAAAAAAAGCAACTGTCCAAACGTTGTCAACAGAGGGCAGGGGCTGCTCTGCTCAACTTAGGGTAAAACCCAAATACAGCAAGCAAATAAGAAAAAGGGGAAGGAATGACCTCGTGCTCTATCGACGTGGAGAGCAGTCGCCCGATCGACTGGAAATCAGCCGTTTCCTCATGCGGGTAGCAGAGGGGCGACTTGGGTAAGGGAAGAATCCGACCGTGAGTGTACAGATTTCTGCCTGTCACGCCTCTTCATCTGTCGGTTCCTCCCTATCGCAGTGAGATGGAGACGAAGCAGGACGCCATTGAAGCTCTGGGTTTGGGAGGTCGTCTCCCTCACAGCGGCAGGGTTGAGAGACGACGGCAGAGGATGAGGCGGCGGCAGCTGGTGGCGTCGGTCGGTAGGTGGGCGTGGCGGCATTGAACCCTAGCCCCAGAACATGCGGGAGGAAGACGATCTCTCCCTCTGGTCTCGTTTTTCTCTGGCTTGGGTTGCTAAAGAACGGTGGAAGCTCCACCATTGGGCGAAACCAGAAGACGAGGAAGGAGCGCCGATAAGAGAGAGAAAATCAAGCGAAGAAATGAGAAATTTTAAGGTTCGACAGGTTTTATATTATGTTCAGAATTTTCAAAAGTAGTCCACCTTATTAGTGAAATTCTTGAAAAAGCTGTTATAATTTCTAGAAATTCATGTTGTAACGTTTTTGTTGAAAACTTTTTCAGAAAGAGGCTTGCGAAAGTTATTTTCAATAAAAACGAGAGATTTCATTCGAAATTGCAATTTGGTACCCTCTGAGTTCTTAAAAATTGCCAAAAATGGGTTTTATAAGATTTGTTTGTAATTTCAGTAGAAAACCGAAATGTTATGCATTATTGCTCCTTGGTACCATGAGTTTGCTTCAAAATTTCAGAAAAAGGTTCTGAAATTAAATTCGGAATAATAACCACGTTCTGAAAATTTAAATGTAAATTTCTTGTTCTCAAATGATGATTATAATATCATTATTTGAAGTTCTTGAACGTGATATACTTTGTGTCTATTTGACTTCGCTTTGTGGCCATTAAATTAAAGTTAGACATGGCTTATTGCTTCTACTTGGGAAACCGAGCCTGAGTGTGGTTTCTATAAGAAGTAATAGATGAGGTCTAGTAATGATAAACCCTCGCATTTGAAGTTCATAGGCGAAACGTGGACTATGTATACATTGGTATATGCGAGTGCGAGCTTGTGTTTTGCCCAGTGTTTGGTTTCGTCCTGGGAGGTAGTGGAGCGCCTGAGGTCAGTGTTGACGCACACTCCTCTGTCTGCACTGGAGGGCCCACAGGGTATTGGACGGCACAAAGGCCCAGGATATTGTTATGTTTCTCCTGAAGAGCAAGGCGTCTCTTGGTCTCTCACCCCGAGTTCCAAGAGAGACCCTGCTGCTGCTGCAGCGCTCTGGGATATCTCAGGATGTTTCACTGCAGGTTAACCTCGATCTGTTGGATCGCCTGGTGAAGATATGTTCTGTTTTGCCCATGAGTGCCCACGAGGATTTCTATTGATGCTCGGCACCATGACCATACCCAATGTAATGATAGGCCACAGTCGGAAGTCTACGAAATTTTGGAGGTTTTGTATACCTCGTTTCTGTTAATGAATCGTAATTCTAATACGGGCTAAGATTTGGAGTCTTATGGTTGTGGTTCCTAAGGCCCTTATATGAATTCGTTTTACAAAATCAAATATTATTTTGTTGGGCCATGTTCCATTCATGGCTCGACTTTTTCATACTCAAAGGAATTCTGACCCTTTTTTCTATCTCTACAGGTAGTTTTTGATAGTTTATGGATCATGGAATGACGACCTCAGTCTTGTGATGGACGGGCATTCTGAACACTGCGTCGGTTTTGGGCTCTGTGTTTTTTTTAGTTGTTTGGGTCCAAGTCTTTTTTATTGTTGAAATCAATAAATACAGTGTATTTGATTTGGTTTTGGTCATGACTCAATGTTACTTCCGCTATTATTTATATTAAAGAAAAAAAAATTGGAGTCAAAAATTGGGTCGTGACAACTTTGGTATCAGAGCACGCTGTCTAGAGTTCATGTCCAATGCCAAATATCGATCACAAGCAGAGGAAAGGTCATCCAAGTCTGTTAGAGAATGGTGTTTTTGATTTATTGTGAATTTTGAGTTTTAAAGTAGTCTTAACGGATTGTTTTACTTACAAATACAACTGTTATATTTTGTTTTCCTTTGTGCGGTGTAGTTCAATGGCACGCACTACAGGAGTGAGTGTTAGTGGAAGACGGAGAACTCCTCGCAACACCAGGAGCCGAAACGTGGAGACTCATCCTATTGGACCTAGGACACCTGTCGGAAACATCCAACAACAACAAGCGTTCATTATGAACACCTTGCATATGATTACGGGGTTGGTGCATGGACTGGCGCAGAATGTTCCTTCAGGAGGAACTAGTACGGATACAAAAGGAACAATGAATGGTGAAGCAAGGGGCGCAACTCACCAACAGTTTATGAGCTTGCATCTTCTAAAGTTCCATGGGAAAGGCACTGCTGACGATGCATAAGAGTGGATAAAAGAAACCGAGAAGATTTTTACCGCCCTGGAAGTGCCTGACAACAAGAAGGTTCGGTATGGAACCTTTATGTTAAAGGGAGATGCTGAGGGATGGTGGCAGACACAACGTGAAGTGAAATTCGCAAATCACGAAGCGACTTGGGAAGAATTCAAGGAAGCCTTCACATATGCTTACATCTCAGCCTTCACACGGGAGAAACATATGCAAGAATTCTTGGAGCTTCAACAAAGGAGTACGAGTCTACACGAATACGTCGTCAAATTCAGACACTTGGAAAAATATTGCCCCTATGTGTACACTTCTGATACGAACAGAGCAAATAAGTTCATCAGATGACTTAAAGACGGGTTGCGAAGCAAAGTAATGGGTAATTGCCCACGAGACTTGAACGATGCGATTGACATGGCCACACATTTTGGGATATCTCAGGAGGCTTCAATGCAGGTTACCCTCGATCTGTTGGATCGCCTGGTGAAAATATGTTTTGTTCTGCCCGTGAGTGCCCACAAGGATTTCTGTTGTTGCTCGGCACCATGACCATACCCAATGTAATGATAAGCCACGATCGGAAGTCTACGAAATTTTGGAGGTTTTGTACACATCGTTTCTGTTAATGAATCGTAATTCTAATACGGGAGCAATACTTTTCCAGTATCAGAAGTATACACATGGGAGCAGTACTTTTCCAAGTGTCTAAATTTGACGACGCATTCGTGCAGACTCATACTCCTTTGTTGAAGCTCCAAGAATTCTTGCATATGTTTCTCCCGTGTGAAGGCTGTGATGTAAGCATGTGTGAAGGCTTCCTTGAATTCTTCACAAGTCGCTTCGTGATTTGCCAACTTCACTTCACGTTGTGTCTGCCACCATTCCTCAGCATCTCCCTTTAACAAAAAGGTTTCATACCGAACCTTCTTGTTGTCAGGCACTTCCAGGGTGGTAAAAATCTTTTCGGTTTCTTTTATCCACTCTTATGCATCGTCAGCAATGTCTTTCCCATGGAACTTTGGAAGATGCAAGCTCATAAACTGTTGGTGAGTTGCGCCCCTTGCTTCACCATTCATTGTTCTGTTTGTATCCGTACTAGTTCCTCTTGAAGGAACGTTCTGCGCCAGTCCATGCACCAACCCCGTAATCATGTGCAATGTGTTCATAATGAACGTTTGTTGTTGTTGGATGTTTTCGACAAGTGTCCTAGGTCCAGTAGGATGAGTCTCCACGTTTCGGCTCCTGGTGTTGCGATGAGTTCTCCCTCTTCCACTAACACTCCCTCCTGTAGTGCGTGCCATTAAACTACACCGCATGGAGGAAAACAAAATATAACAGTGGTATTTGTAAGTAAAGCAATCCGTTAAGACTACTATAAAACTTTAAAACTCAAAATTCACAATAAATCAAAAACATCATTCTCTAACAGGCTTGGATGACCTTTCCTCTGCTTGTGATCGACATTGACATTGGACATGAACTCTAGACACCGTGCTCTGATACCAAACTTGTCATGACCTAATTTTTTACACCAATTTTTTTTCTTTAATATAAATAATAGTGGAAGTAACATTGAGTCGTGATCAAAACCAAATCAAATACACTGTATTTATTGATTTCAACAATACAAAACACTTTGACCCACACAACTAAAATAAACCCAGAGCCCAAAACCGACGCAGTGTCCAGAATGCCAATGTCCGTCCGTCACAAGACTGAGGTCGTCACTCCATGAGCCATAATCTATCAAGAACTACCTGTAGAGATAGAAAGAAGGGTCAAAATTCCTCTGAGTATGGAAAAATCCAACCATGAATGGAACATGGCCCAACAAAATAATGTTTGATTTTGTAAAACAAATTCATATAAGGACCTTATGAACCACAACCATAAGACTCCAAATCTTAGCCCGTATTAGAATTACGATTCATTAACAGAAACGAGGTGTACAAAACCTCCAAAATTTCGTAGAATTCCAACTGTGGCCTATCATTACATTGGATATGGTCATGGTGCCAAGCAACAACAGAAATCCCCGTGGGCACTCACGGGCAAAACAGAACATATCTTCACCAGGCGGTCCAACAGATCGAGGGTAACCTGCAGTGAAACCTCCTGAGATATTCCAGATCGCCGCTGCAGCAGCAGGGTCTCTCTAAGAACCCAGGGTGAGAGACCAAGAGATGTCTTGCTCTCCAACAGAAACAAAACAAAATCCCGGGGGTGAGAGACCAGGAGATGTCTTGCTCTCCAACAGAAACAAAACAAAATCCCGGGCCCTTGTACCGCCCAATACCCTGTGGGCCCTCCAGTGCAGACAAAGGAGTGTGCGTCAACAGTGAGCTCAGGCACTCCACTACTTCTCGGGACGAAACCAAACACTGGGCAAAACACAAGCTTGCACTCGCATATACCAATGTATACACAGTCCACGTTTCACCTACGAACCTCAAATGCGAGGGTTTATCATTAGTAGACCTCATCTATTACCTCACACAGAAACCACCCACAGACTCGGTTTCCTAAACAGAAGAAATAAATCGTTTCTAACTTTAATTTAATGGCCACAAAGCAAAGTCAAATAGACACAAAGTATATCACGTTCAAGAACTTCAAATAATGATATTATAATCATCATTTGGGAATAAGAAATTTACATTTAAATTTTCAGAACGTGGCTATTACTCCGAATTTAATTTCAAAACCCTTTTCTGAAATTTTGAAGCAAACTCAGGGTACCAAGGAGCAATAGTGCATAACATTTCGGTTTTCTACTGAAATTACAAACAAATCTTATAAAAACCCCCTTTGGGCAATTTTTAAGAACTCAATACCAAATCGCAATTTCGAATGAAATCTGTCGTTTTTATTGAAATAACTTTCGAAAAGCCTCTTTCTGAAAAAGTTTTCAACAAAAACGTTACGACATGAATTTCTAGAAATTATAACAGCTTTTTCAAGAATTTCGCTAATAAGGTGGACTACTTTTGAAAATTCTGAACATAATATAAAACCTGTCGAACCTTAAAATTTCTCATTTCTTCGTCTGATTTTCTCTCTCTTATCGGCGCTCCTTCCTCGTCTTTTGGTTTCGCCCGACGGTGGAGCTTCCACCGTTCTTCAACAACCCAAGCCAAAGAAAAACGAGACCAGAGGGAGAGATCGTCTTCCTCCCGCATGTTCCGGGGCTAGGGTTCAACGCCGCCACGCCCACCGACGCCACCAGTTGCCGCTGCCTCGTCCTCTGCTCTCGTCTCTCAACCCTGCCCCAAACCCAGAGCTTCAATGGTGTTCTGCTTCGTCTCCATCTCGCTGCGATAGGGAGGAACCGACAGATGAAGAGGCGTGACAGGCAGAAATCTGTACACTCACGGTCAAATTCTTCCCTTACCCAAGTCGCCCCTCTGCTACCCGCATGAGGAAACGGCTGATTTCCAGTCGATCGGGCGACTGCTCTCCACGTCGATAGAGCACGAGGTCATTCCTTCCCCTTTTTCTTATTTGCTTGCTGTATTTGGGTTTTACCCTAAGTCGAGCAGAGCAGCCCCTGCCCTCTGTTGACAACGTTTGGACAGTTGCTTTCTTTTTTTTCATCATATATTAGGTTCGGGATGACAGCAGAGTCTTCCCGCTGAGATGTGCGCAGCATGCTCTGTGGCCAGACCCTCCGTGAGGGTTCTGGTATACCAGTTTCTAGTTTGATCGAATCCTCTACCAAAGCCATTAACATAGATATTCATGCTCGGTTTTAGGGTTGATTGGAGCTTTGTTTTCTCACGGATGAACATACATAGCATAATACAGAAAACCGAGAGTTTCAAAACTCAACTAAAATCATCATGTCTCACACGACACATCTATATTTAGCATGTTTTACTTATAGAAACTCAGAGAAAACTCGAACTAGAGACATTGTATATCATCTTCATTATTCAACGTTTCACGCATGGATTCATATCTGGTAGTATAAACACAAATCTCCATGCGTATACACCTATAAGCAATCACAAATTACACGGGCTTCATGATTCACTCATAGCCAAATCTTTCCATACCTGTAAAAATCAAAATCCGTCAACAGTGGTCCTCTTGTTTCTCTTCCACAGCCCCTTTCCTTGATCTCCTCCGCGAAGAGAGCAGAATTGTAAACCCTTCTCCTTCTTTTTCTCTCTCTCTCTCTCTCCCTCTCTCTCTATTGTTGGACTCTCTCGTTTAGGGCTGCAGCATAATGAGAAATTATTTGCTGTAAAATGTGGTTAAATAGGCCCTTATTAAGACTCCCCCAAAATTACCATACGAGTTTTGTTTTCAGTTTCTTTTCCCCCTTTCCATTTACCCTTTGCAGTTATAACTTCCTTTATGATAAACTTGACAATTACAAAAGGATAAGGAAAAAGAGATCGTGGGTCTTACATCAACACAAACCTAAAACAGGGTTATCCTCGATCTACCCACCCTTTAGCTGAATTATGTCAAACAAGATATTGCAGATAACTTGTTTGAGCATGCAATCACACCCTAAGGATGCCAGCCTTTGAATATTTAATTGTTATCGCCTGCACTAACTCTTGAGCATACTCAGAAATGACAGCTTTTAACTTTACTATCAGCAAACTATCCACTATCAGCGAATGCATCTGAAAGCAACATGAAGTCACATTTTAAGGGAAAATTTGTTTCCAAAAATTTGCATGGGACATAACAGAACTGTGTTTACTTAGAAGAATCGTACATTTAGCATTTAGTGCATAAGATTGAGTAATTGTCCACGGAAGTCCCCATGTTTGAATTCAGAAGCCAATATTCAAGAATTCTTGAGGTCTAGGAATTTCTGGACACATCCACCGCAGGTGAAGCCTTTTGGTGCCAGAATAGCATTGAGAATTGTAAGGAAAACCAAAAACAGCTTCAAAAAAAAAGGAAACCTCCTCCTTCTCCCACTTTTTTAGGCAAGGTGGAGGATAACCACTGGTCAGGAACAAGTAGGGGCAAAGCTAGGCCAATGCCGATAACACCCAGTAAGTAGAATATCAATAGAAAACAATAGGTCAGGCATAACATAGCTTTCCAGTAGATGATTTGCTAATATCTAAAGACAAATTGTCCCCAAACATAGATCGATCGCCATTCTGATACCAAACTTCCTTCAAACTTTAAAGTACCCATCAAGCTAAAATCCTCTGCCATTTTTGACAATCCTCAAGATCTGCAACAAGTTTCCATGTCTTTATAACTCTTATTCGTTACAGTGTTGAATGGCCTCCTCAGTGCATGTCTCAGTTCCTTTCCCCTTTTATGCATTAGTTGAATGACTAGGATTTGTAAAATAAAATCCATCATTTTTAGATGCCATTTTGGCCCTCTTGCCAGTGAGAGGACACAGCTGATCTATCTGATCCTTTTAATGATTGTGTGATTCAATTTTTCAAATACACAACTAGTTGAAGGATATTAAATTTACCTTCACATGTCTAATACTATGAATCCTCTAATGATTTTCAAACATCTCCAATATACATTCACTAACCTTAAGGCCATAGAAGCAAAAACTGTTTTTAATTCAAAATATGTCATCTTTATTTTCTATAGTATATTACTCGACAAGATCATCAATAAATGCAACAAAAATACAAGAAAATCCAATACATTGATCTCCCTAAGACCAGAAATGTGCAAAATGAACTACTTCAGTAAAAACCTAATAAAAGAAGAAGAAAGACTAAAAGCTTGAAGCATATCAATACAAGGACATTCTTTTCTCTACAAGAAACTTGTTCTAATTCAACAAATTATATAATGATGGAGAAGGTCATCAAATTATGTAATGCAGCTGAAATTTTATCAGTAACAGGTTACAAAAAGCATTGTATAGTGTATAACTGTATATACCGAATGTGCATGCTCATGATCATCCTCATGGTCTTCATGTCCCTCCCATGGACGACGCCAACCCTGAAACAGAAAGCATATACTAGCAAGTATTTTCAAATGTAGAAGGTTTGATGAAAAATAGGATGAGATTTAAGAATTACCAAGAGTACGGGACCATCTTGCTTGGCCCTGTATAGCACCCAAAACCTACAAACAGAGAACAAATTAATATTACCCCAAGAAAGGATTATCTTTTCTATTCTATCCAATTGAAGAAAGAAAAACTAAAAAAAAATGTCACAGAGAATTTACAAATGCACTTAGATGCATTCCTGCAGGAAATCAACATGCAACAATTATAAATTTGCAACCTTCCTTACTTTTCTTTTTTCCAGTAATTATATGCACTCCTGCGGGAAATCATCATGCAACAATTATAAATTTGCAACCTTCCTTACTTTTCTGTTTTCCAGTAACCAGACAAGCCTAGCTGGAGAATGTTAGGTAACAACTACGTTGAGTCAACATGCTCCAATGGCAGGGTGAGGCAACCATTTCCCACATCGAAATTCTTGTGAAGAAAAAATTGACAATCCTCAAGGATAAGGTGGTAGAGAACCAAAACTTCTATATAGCATGTCTAGGAAATAAATTTTGCAATCTTAAACAAGAAATATAACTTACAGACTACAATAGCAGAAAATAAGCTAAATTTTCTTCACGTTCTAGCATCAACTAGAAGCTCCTAATTGCCACCCAGTAAACCCAATTTTATAAAATCTGAATCTTCTACGTCCCAAACAGCTGATTCTGCACAATTGTTTTTAAATAGGTCATTCCTCAACCAACGATCCCTTTAATTAGCTGTCTATGCTTCGAAAGACAAACCAATAGCAATTGCCCGGCAAAATTTTATAACCCAGTTTCACTCATTCTCGCTTTTATACCAATATCTTCAATCACATTGTATTTAACTGACACGTAGGTTCTATTTATGATTTATCGCTTCGCCATCAAGGCTCAAGCATGGAAAATTTTTTACAGTAACTGCAGCTCCTTTTCCAGATACTATAAGTATAACTTATAATAACTGGAATACACTTCACCACTTCCCACCCGTTCAACTTTCTTAACATTATATGATCACAATATTCTGTCATACCTACTGATCCACAGATTCTCTGGAACGCCTTCATCTTTCCTAGAGAAAAGCTAAACCACCCAGACATGTGGGTTTGGGACCTTGTAGATACTGCAATGAGAAACCACCTGCATAGTCTACTTCAAGCATATGGAATTCTACGTGCTGCCTGATGCCTCTTTACCAATTCCATTTAAATATCCCAAACACTCACCAAAATAAAAAAATAAAAAAAAATCAAATCCCCAACTCGAAGCAAATTCCTTCAACCAAATGTCCTTCACATCAAACAGTTCACAGTCAGAAACCCCCAATGGGTTTCCCATAAAACGTGACGGGAAGCACTGGCCTGACAAACACTCGGGCGGATTATCGAGGCAAGTCAACCAAGGAGCGCTTGTCTGAACAAAGTGGGGTTCGTCTAACAGAGGCAACGCGCCTCTCAAACATCAGATCGGAAAAAAAAAACAACAGATCCACCAAAAAGATTATTCACTAAGAAGATAATAATCAGGCTCAGTTACTGACAGAACAACTCTCAAACCCTAAATACGGGAGAAGAGGGATGATGGGCATGTTGTAAAAAGGGAAAGAAACGGAATCAGGGCGCGCGTACCACATGACGGCGCACAGGCCTTTGCCGGTGACCACATGCCATCTCTTGGGCGGATAAAGCGTGAGGCCCTTGTACGTGACGCCATGGCCATCGCCGTGCCCGCCTCCCATGTTAGTATCCTTTCTCCCGCTTCCCTGTCTCCCCCTCTCTTCTCTCTCTTCCAGAAGCAAAGGCCAAAGGCCGATCTCGCGAGCCTTCGGTGGGCGATTGTATGGGCCTACTAGTAGCGAGCCAGTCCAAGGATTCGGGCAGAATTGAGTACACCACAAACGAGGCCAAGAAGATTCACTCCAGTCTTTCCTGTAAAAGCTGGAGCAGCATGTGGCTGGCTCGCCCTTGTCTGCGTATAAATTTATGAGATTAGAAAAAGGCAAAAAGTAAAATGTGTCGAACAAGTTTTATAAAACGGGTTTATTTAACGCTTTCATATTCATCGAATCATGAAATTCCATCCACATAATAATTTGTGATTTTCTTCGATTTATAATTTTATTAGATTTTGATTACATTCATACGGTTAATTCAATTGAAAACTAACGCCTAAAATGAGGGACGCATTGAGACGCCATCAAATTCAGCTTAATTGAATTCCATGTATTTGGACTTAAATCAAGACTTTGTTTTTTTCTTTCTAAAACCAAAATTTAGACACAAGCAGCATAAGATTCAACATTTTAGGTAACTGGGTCAAATCTACGTTAGATCCCAATTGGATACCAAACTCATATTTGAATTTGGTCGTGAAACGCATTTGGATTCAGAATATGATTCTTATTTGGATTTTGATTTCTTTAAAGTTGAAGCCATAGTCAGGTATGTTTGATCCATTACGTTCATGTGTGTGATGGCTATGGGGACAGTGGGCATTTGGCAGAGCCATTGATGACCACAAATAGCGATTATTGCTGCAAGAGCACAGCTATAAGTGGCACTTATAGTTCTCCCACATGTGCTTTATCATGTCTTCATCTTTTCCATCTTTTAAATATTTTTAAATTACTTTGGACTAATTATTAAACCATTATTAAAAATTATTTTACATCCTAAGAAACAGTTTTAATCAGTAGGCAAACGTTAATTGTGAATCTAAATGTTCAAAACAAATCAGTCAGTTGCCCCAATTCTCTTCCCGAGAGGCACCGATGTAGTCGAAAAATGAAAGGGGCTTCGGCTCTCATTTGGGTGGTCACAAAATTCTCGGCTCTCATTTGGGTGGTCGCAAAATTCTCTTTCCAATGACCGAAAACCTATTCATTAACGCCCCCACCCTTACTTTGAAAAAACTTAAATGTTAAACCTCCTATCCGCGAATGTTACCATAGTGACAACACATATTATGAAGAATTCCAGTATGATTTTGAAGCCAAGAAAGCATCTCCCGCCATTAAAAAAAGCCGAAGCTAGGTCTTCTCCTGTCATCTATCAAATGTGGAGCCTTCCAGCGTGCTGCCAGTTATAATGATTCTTTTGGACTTTGAAGACAACGGTGTTTGTTCATCTCATTTCTGTATTCGAGGACCCATTAATGGCAGAGCTGTTTGAGAGACATCAATATATAATAAACCAACCCAGGTGAAGATATCAACATGTTAATAAAAAAAGTTATATGGGTCTGTGTGGACAAATGCCCACACAAACTTACACCTAACTTTGCCAATGGCAGTCCTTGAAGCATTCCAAATATTTCAAATTTACCATGTTAAACTGTAAAGTTGTGTTTGAGAGCCTAGAATCTTATCGTAGGATATATTAAAAAAAATGTGTTTGGAAGGTCTTTTAGTTTAAATGACATGGATTTTAAATCCATGCCATGTTAAAAACCATGAATTTAAGAAGGGATGAAAAGTGGTCTGATTTTAAATATATGAATCTCAAATCACCACAAACCTTAAATCTACGGTACTGTCGTTTTTGACATACAACTAAAAGACATCATAAAGTTAAATTAAAATGCCGCGGCAGGAGCAGGTGAGGATATGCGTCCACAGACAAAACCAAGTCTCAAACTAAGTCAGCCGGCCTGCTTACGTTAGGTCGGTGCGGAAGTTAACCCAGAGGTGGGCTCGAAGGGCTCAGTTAACTTTTCAGGAAGCTGACCAAGACCGTTAGCTGGAGTTAACCCCGTCGACCATTTACCGCAACCGTCCTTTTCTATATTAAAAGATTAACCGTCACTATTTACACCGACAGAGGTGGGCTTCAGTCGTCGACGAGAGAATACGAGGCCGCGTCGTGGATCTCGAAGCTCTCAGAGCCGTCCATTTTGCCACGTGGACGACCTGGAATGGCGCGTATCTCTAGATTAACATTCCGCCGGGCCCTGGACGGGCCGTCATGAAAGCGGACTTCGACGTGTCCGTTTCTCATTGGTTAGACGGTCGTATGGACCCCACTGTGGCCTGTCCACCACGGCCGGACCTTCATCACCTCCATCACTAAGCATGGCATCTCTCACTTTCCTTCCTCGCGTCGACGACGCGTTCCCTTTGTCTATAAAAGGAAGGGCGACTGCACCTTCTTCTCCTCACTGAGTTGGCGTTTTCTTCTCTGTTAAGTGATTCGTGTGTTTCGTGATCTCACCTGAGACAAGTTTTCTTGATTCTCATCAGATATGGCTGAGGATCGCCCACCACATACCGGCGAGGAGGTTGTTGTTTCTGAGAGGGGCTTGCTAGGTGCATTTAGAAAGAAGGAGGACGATGAGCATCACCACGATCACCATCACCATGGTCATGCTCCTCCTCCCGCAGAGTCGGAGGAGGTGCTCGTTGCGGAGTTCAGCCAAGTGAGCGTGACTGCTGCGGCGGAGCAGGAGAAGAAGGAGACGGAACACCACCATCATGGTTTACTGGAGAAACTTCATCGCTCAGATAGCTCTAGCTCTGTAAGGATCATCTTCTCTTTTGCTATATCTTTCTATTAATCGCCCTTAAAGATGTCCGGAAAGCGCTTTTTTGGTGTAGCTGTCTTGGTGCTGCCTCTTCCTCTATGTGACTTTTCTTTTACGATCGTGGTTGTTTTAATCTTGATTCATGATAAGATTGATCGATTTAATGAAGAAGAAAATGGGCTTAGCCTTATTGATGTTGTAGTTTAACACGCCATACAGTATCGCTCTGCATTCCTGGGGTATACTGTTGAGGAGGGGCGGACATGGTCATAAGCCTCTAAGGTTTCGAACCCTAGATTTCTCACTTTGCATTCAGGCACTTTTCTCTCGCAACAAAGGAATGGCTTTCCATGTGTTCAATATATCTATATCTTGGTGCTTGTTTTATATCAATGATTCATTTACCAATAAAGTTCCTCTGTCTTTCATCTGTTTATGCACCAACAGGCAAATTTTAGCCAACACCAACAACCAATTTTTATGCATACGTAACAGAGATTGATGCGTCCTATAGTTTCCATGTTGGATTGTTTTGACGTTAACTCCATTTTCTGATTGTATTGGTCTTTGTTATTTATGTGAATCCTTTTTCGCTCTCTCAACTTTTTCAGTCGAGTGATGAAGAAGAAGGCGATTCAGAAGAGAAGAAAAAGAAGAAGAAAGAAAAGAAAAGCCTGAAGGAGAAGCTCAAGGAGAAGATATGCGGCGACGAGGAGAAGCCTAAAGTTGAAGGCCATGGAGTGGTGGTGGTAGAGGCGGAGAAGGACGAAGTAGTGCAGGTTATAGAAGTGGAGGAACATCCCCCTGAGAAGAAGGGCTTCCTGGAGAAGATCAAGGAGAAGCTGCCTGGTGGCGGCCACTCTACGGCTGCACCGCCGCCGCCACCACCACCACCGCCTCCGCCAGTGGTCGAAGCACCGCCAGTTGATCCCGTGCCACATCATCATCCTGAGGGGCACTGCCATGAAGGTGAAGGGCCTGCCAAGGAGAAGAAGGGCATACTGGAGAAGATCAAGGAGAAGCTGCCTGGCTACCATCCCAAGAGTGCAGAGGAAAGTGGGAACCATTAGGAATGTGCCAAGTGCATGTGGATTTTGCCTACCCCTACTACACTACTGCTTGTGATGTATTTGTTTGTTTGTGGCCATTTTGGCATGGTTTGATCTCTTCTCTGTCAACACCATGGGACTGTTGGTTTTGGCTTTTACCCATATAATATAGTGTTTGCTGTTGTTGTCTTTGTTGATAATCTTCTTCTATTTCGTAAATAATGGGCAAGGCAACATGATCAATCTATTGACATACCATAGAGACACCCAAGGGAATCTCCTTTGGTACAATTTTGGCATGTGAAAGTCTCATGACTCGTTGAATTTTTGTTTCTTTGGAAAAAGAACTTGAAAAAACAATGCATATAGAATACGAAAAATACACTAAAATCTAAGCAATATTTATCGATATCAAGTTAATGTTATGACAATGACAGCATTGGACTCCAAAGTTCAGTTTTTTCTCAACTCATTCCTGACTTTCAACGTAAAGTAAAATGGCATACATACAGGTATTTCTCAAATGTCGTAAACTCATTTTGGTTAAGTGCATCATTATGGTAAGCTGCTAAGAATGGAAAGCTGTTTTCTTCTTCGAGATGTGTCAGATCCGTATAACAAGTGGTGGGCTCATCGTTCATAAGACTTATACAATCAAACCAGATCCAAACCCACCTCCAACCAGTAGCACAGTAACTCACATGCACATAAGAAATGCACCTGGGGATGAAAGTGGATCAAACATATCTGATTACCCATCTGATGTTGAATATGTTTAGTTGGACCTTGTAAGAAATTTGAATCCGATTATCAACATTATTCCGAGTCAATATGTAGTTTCATACTAAATCTCAACCTAAGTCCAATAACCAAGATTCGACCATCCATTATATGTAAATGCTAGACCTTTGTTAGTTGGATCCGAATTATACGGCTTTAAAAGTTATTGGGTCTAAGTCCAAATCTAAAACGAAAAAATCCAATTTAAATGAATTTGGTGAAGAATGGAACCGGCCCAAATCCAAGGACATTACTTCCCTACATGTACCCGATCATGTGAATATGTCCCAGCCATGTGCTCCCGTGCTCGCTTTCATAACCTTTAACGTCTTCCTGGTGGACAAATTAATTTGGCTAAACAAGTGCTCAGTTCACGAGGCCAATTTTTTCTTATTGATAAGGGCAATGTCCACGATCATGATCATGCACTCAACCTGTAGAGCCCATTAATCTAGGGGAGGATCTTCGGCTGCAAACAGTTTGGACATGGATCAACGAATGCATTGAGAAAAATGGCAAAATCCCATGTGATCTGTTCGCTATTCTAAGCATAATCGATCCAAACTTTGGACTAAATCAAACTTTTTTTGGTGATAGAAGAAAAGTTTTCAATTGGGAAGCTTTAAAGGTACAGTTTAATCTATCACGCCTACCTGTAGAGCTCCAAGGTGCGAGATCCTTAATCAGGCTGTCAAACTTTAATCTTTATCTAGGAAAAATAGTAATAAACTCACAAGGAAACCAAAATTTTCTTATAAGATCATGACATTTCACGCAACTTGGTTATAACTTATAAGCAACTTATACACATAAAGAAAATTGAAATCCCGTTGCTGAATATTGTCAGGATCACAATATAACAACAATTTATGGTGCTTTTAATGAACTGATTGTGGTACATTTAGCCATGGACTTTAAATATTTATCTATCCCACGTCTAACATATTTCAATATATATATATATATATATATATATATATATATATATATATATATAGAGAGAGAGAGAGAGAGAGAGAGAGAGAGAGAGAGAGAGAGAGAGTGAGTGTGGGGGGCTGCACTCTTTGAATATGTCTTGCCTAAAAGCCTAGTCAGATGATAGGATAAGGCTTGGACTTTACCGCTTGATTTATGTCATTTGCTTTGTTAGTTAACTTTCCAAAATAGCATTTTCAACCACTTATTTCTTAAGCGATTCGATATTCTCTTCTCTACTTTCTTGTTCTTTGGGTCACAATTGGGGCAAAAGAATAAGTTTTGAGGGTAAAAGCGACGCAGAGAGTCTTTAAACAATCAATCCTTGGAAAAGTAGGTATTTTTTCACAAAGTAGGTGCATATATGAAATCCTTGAAATGTAAGAGGGGTTAAAGATGAAATTATCACAAGTTGGGAACCTCGATTATTTCAAAATTTAAATTTTTAACTGATTTAGAGCACCTTTTCTCCTTTTCCCATTAAAGTCGAATACATGATGATCTTTGCGTGGTATATGGTTACACAAACTAATCTGGAACGATGGTCCACTTTCCTTTTAAGTCTTAAGGCACAATGACAAAGAAAAGTTAGCCCCAGCACTCAATTTTTTAGTTTTTGATGGGTCTCTAACCACCAAGTTTCTGGAATTTACAGTGGTGAGTTATAGCAGTAAAGCTCTCAACTTCTTTGTTGCAGGCAAATCAAGCAACCCAATCCCATTTTCCGAATGGGAAATTAAAGGGGAAGATCTAATCCTAGTTCTTCAGAGAAGCAGTGGGAAAAACTCTACAGGCCTTTCTGCTTATCAAGATTCAATAGTTACAGTCCCCACTTCAGCTTTCGCTCATAAGAACTGAACCTTGACACTGTTCCTCGTGGCAATAGCTGGCCGAGCCCTCCAGAACACCTTCTCCACATGGGCCCTTAATGTTCGTTCACCTTTGACAGGACGCCAAACAATAGCTCTTCTCTTTCGTTTTTGAACATCAGAATTGTACTTTCTGCTTTACTTCAGATCTCTTTTGGTTTCTGTCCTCAAAGTTTAAGAACATCTCTTGAAAGATAGGCGCATCTAGCAAGAGCAGGTCATATTATATGCCAAAGCACTTTTATCAAAAAAATCTACAGTCACCACCATTTGTTTAGTGAAGGATTCTCTCAATCAAGAGCATTGGCAATGTGCCCCTTTCGTTCTCTCCGCTATTTGAATTAGAAATAGTTGGACAAAAGACCAACTACAGGGATGTTAGATCCATTTAAACCTGCGCTGTTACCAAGGACCAGATATACCTTCAACCCCGAGGGCATTTGTAGAATACGAAAAGAAGGTGGAGTCCAACCACGTTGGGGGCCATCGTGATGCATAATAACATCAACTAGGGCCATGGCCATGCACAATGATACCAACTAAAGAGACTCACCACTTGTTATCCGCTTTATCAGCTTTTCATCTTTATGGGACATGAATAATTAGATGTACCTTCCAACAATTTTTCGTTGTCAAGTTGCTTTTTCCCCTCTTACGATCTTTTTTTTCTTGTTACTACCGAGTCTTTTCGTCCAAGCATTGACTGTCCGGATTGCTTTCTGGTTGTTTTGACAGACTGCTGGGAACTCAGTCCAAAGACCAGAGAGATCGATGCAGAGAAATCTAAAAGAATAGAGCATGCGTTTCCACTAAACGCACCAAACCAGAAGGACGAGCACAACTTGTCTGTAGCCCTTGATTTAGCAACCTGTTCGCTGCACGAATAAGTAAAATTTATTTTGAACCAGTCAATCCATAACAGGCAAGATAGATTAGCATTGTTTATTTTGACGAGGATAGACACTCATCGGACATATCTTGCTGCAATAATCAAAATAGACCTGCTCCTAGCAGGCAAGAACAATCTGAAGAATTTTACCATCTGGAGACCTGCTGTTATGCAGGCAAGAACAATCTGAAGGAAAAAAATATTTTTCATATAGGAGCAGTTGAACCAGATGAAAATATAGTGTCATTTCTTGAACCTTGAAGAGATGAAAGCAAGATAGTTGATTGCTGACTCATTCAGCATATCGGAAGTCTTCCCCGAATCACCACCACCTTTGACTAGTTTGAAACCATCAAACTCTTTTCTCTACATTGCTTGATCCTCATTGTAAATGATCATGAGAATTCTTACTTGTATGCAAAGTAGAAGATCAACCAATTTGTGCTGAATGCAAGAAAAATTATTCAGAAGGATCATAGAGACATTTTTTCGTGTCTCTGTCAGATGGGTTCACAAAACAGACCAATGTAAGGCATCTAATCACATGATACCAGTACAAACAATGCCACCAACGGTGAATACACAGAAAACGGATTACCTTTGTGACGAGAAGAGAATGGCAAGTGGCAACTTATGCAATTTACCTCAATGATATGTGCCTACACCAGCACATGCATAAAAGGACAAGTGACACGACATTGCTGTTTTCCAATTAAAGCATTTGGAAGTAATGTACATTTGCACAAAATGAAACTAGGCAGAGGTAATTAATCAGAAAAAATTTGACCTCAGCGAAACTAGTGATCTCTTCAAAAAGGATTTCTTCACCTACACTAGTTAGGTCTCAAACTCTACATCATCATTACCAGGATGGCACCCATTGTCGAGAGGTTGATAATGCCATATCATTTATTTCATTCGCTATGTTGGGCAGTCCTGAAAGTTGAAAAGCTATTGGAAGCAATGGAAACTGTCTGCCTTTCCAAACTTCTCCACTTCCCACAGTAGAAATGTGCTCACCTATCATGGTAAACATAGTTAGTAATGACTTCACATAGGTTTATGAATGGACAAAGTGTTAGACACAGGACTCGCAAGCACTAGAGCTCATTACCCCTCAGGGAGACAGACATGAAGTTTCATTATGCAACATCATTAGAACATGATAGTGTTAACAGATACCTAACAAGTTCTCACACGTTTAACTTATGCAACTTGCAAACAGACCATGAATGAAAAAATCCGAGACAAGCTTGGGCCTATAGAAGCACAAATAGCATTGAAAGTAAAGCAGAAATAAGGGTAGTGATGGCATATGCAACTTTTCATGGCATGGGAAGCAAGTTTGATGGAAAATATGGAAAATATAGAATTATAAAATCATAATTACACTAGGATAGCATGTGGTGAAGCATGTGCATAAAATGTATTTGAATTTTGAATTGAGGAAGACAAACCACCAAAAAAAATATATATGCAACTTCATGAGACATACTTAAACCCAGGATCCTTTGAGTTGTGAATCATTTAGACAATACCTACCTCAAGGAACATTGCATAAGGTGTGAGGACTGTATATATGTTTTATGGTTTGTGAACATTGTAATCAATAAAATAATTCTAGATAGATAAAATGGATAAAATGGTAATATAAAAGAATCCAACTTATGTAGATATATTTATGTTCACCAACATTTCGCCTCTTAACCTGTAGTAGACTATGAATGAGACCAAGCTCATCATACAGTTGCTGTCTTTGTGTTGGTCACCCAAGCATTAACTGCTGCTTTCAATTGGTAACAACTGCCAAAACTTGCTTCGTTGAGGTAAATATTATGCTAACTGACATTGATTGAGAAAAAAAAAAGAGCAGGGCTTGACTTTCTTATTGCACTTTCTTCGATTGGACAACCAATGGATTATTATGTACATCATATGCATACCTGCAATTACTTATCGTGATGCATAAATGTTGTAATAACATGGTCCAAAATAGAATTTAGTGCTCCATTTGACAAATCCCAAGCCACCCATAGTTTTGACTGATTTACATTCAAAAAAGACCATAGCCAAGAACAATTGGTCAAAATATGGAATACAAGTATCAAACTCTTGAATATTTTCCAAAATCTTATCCTCAAGTTCTTTTGTATAATATAAGAGGTCATGATAAGTTCTCTTTAGTTAACGTTGTTTGGCAACAGTAACAAACTATTAGTGTTTCATGAAGCCACATAAAGAACTAGGGCAGCTTCATGGTATATTATAACACAATGTTTCATAAATCTATCTCAATTTTTTGGTTAGATTCATAAAACAATAATAGTTTGTTATAAAGGACCTCTTAATCAATATACATCATCATAAGTTTTGTTGATGCCAACTACAATGGCCTAACAAAAAACTAATCCGTCTCATCAAGCCGATCCCAATTGATCCTAAGCTAGTTTTAGTTCACCAAAACAATAAACTATAAACTAAGATAATTGATAGTATGACAAGAAATGTTCAATATATGACCAGTGTCAAGTCCTTTTACACACAGAATATTACAAATACAGGGTACCCTTTGTAGTACTTCAAAAGTCCACTCTCTTTTACTCGTCTTACACTGATCATTTCAACCTCCTCTTTTTTTTATAGTTTTAGATAACAAAGAGTTATTTGATGTTGATAAACTAATTGTCCCTTTTACTTTTAAAGAAAGAAGGTGCTGCTCAAAGAAGACAATAGCAAAAATGGGTTCATTCAAGAAGAATCAAACGTATGACAGTTGATATTGATACAGGTACAATGAAGGTACTAATATCATTATCTTTGAATCTGTTGATATAAATAACCATGCAGGAACCTCCACATTTCAGTAAAGAAGTAACCAGACACCAAAATTCACCTCAATGGTAGAATGTTGCATGTAATCTTTGTATACCTTAGTTGTTCTAGTTCCTAACCTTTTTTGGGTTGAACTCGAAACTGCTAGGGGGTTGATTATTAAAGTCGTATTACAGTCGGTTCAACACTTAGACCTCGGGCCCCACACGCATGGACGTATGTGCCTTAAAGGGAGGTGGATCATAACGCTCCACTTTGAAAAGTTTAGTCTCATATCTAAGTCTGTGAGGAAGCTTAGGGCACTTATAAAGGGGGTTGATAAGTGCTTGGTTGTCCCGGTCTCTAACATTTTTTAGGTTGGAATCGAAACAGCTAGAGGGTGGGCTGAGATCCACCAGTTGGGTTGAAAATGACAAGGGTCCCAAGCTATAAATTGTACTGTAGCTTAGTCCTTCCCCTTTTCCTAGATTGACTAGAAACAACTGTGTCCTTCTCAGCTATTCTATACTACTTGGACACCATCTAGACTAAAGTAACAACTTCACTACTAGAAAATGTGGAAGATGGAAACCATTAGCACGACTTGTATGGCCTGCACGATATCTATCAAATTTGCAAATGTCAATGGAATGCTAATCCGAATTTCCAAAACTAAGTTTCAGCCTAGACAAAATGCCATGGTGGCCACCTTCTGAGCGCATTTGAAACCTAAAGCAGAACATAGTTTGATTGAGCTTAAAAAGAGGTACCCAACAGCATTGCGGATGGACTAGAAACCTATATAATAAACTAAGTTCGAGAAGCTCCCAATAACTATGCACCGTTAACATAAGCGCTTAGAGTAAATAGCAATTCAAGTGAAACGCAATTATAAAATTTCCAAGTACCAATCATAGGAATTGCAATTCCTACCAAGATTACTTCAAGTTCACCTCGAACACCATTGCCTTGTTAAGTTTTTAAGAGTCTCCTATTAGTGAAACGATGCATTCTGGGTGCAAATTTTCGACTGTAAAGCACAAAACAGGAAAAGGAAAAGAAAATAAACACAGCAGACATAAACGAAACCAGATAACGCAAGAAAAATCGGCAACAAGAAAGTACCTAAGAATCAGAGGAAGAGGAAGGAGAAGGTGCGGATTCGTTGAAAATGACGCTCAGCTTGGAGGCGAAGAATCCGGTGGGCTCGAGGGCGGCCTCCTGGAGAAGCCGCTGCTTGATCGACTCCATCCTCGAGGCAAGGGCGCCGTTCTCCTCCTTGAGGGCGGTGGTGTCGTCCTGGAGGTCCTTGATCCTGTACTTCTGGCCCACCGACCTCATGCTCAGCAGCAGCACGCCGGTCATAAGGAAGAGCTGGATGAAGCTGTCCTTCCTCTTCTTCACCTGCGCAACGAGCCCCAAGTATTTGGGCGCGGGGGTAGGATTAGGCCTTCTGTCCGCCATTTCCGCGTTTTCAGGGTGGAGACGGTGACCGGCGACCTGGCGGCGACCTCACCTCGCTGGAGCGGGGAGAGAGGGCGCGATCAGACGTTTAAAACGCGAAACATCGGAGAGAAAATGCAAGAAAATATAAGTTTCAGTATTTCACAGGGTTCCTAATGGGTGGAATCGTTGTTTAAAAACGTCACTAGCAATGCTGATTTAACTTAAACTCGTTCATCCTTCGATTAAAATTAAGTTACATCTAATTCGGACCTAAAATTCTCAATTTTCCCACACAACGAGCATTAAATATTTAAGGATTTGGATCTCAAATCCCAAAAAGTTTTTGATAACCTCACATCTGAATTAGTTGAAAGTAACCAGTTAAACGAGTCAAAGAATTACAAAAACAAGACAGGTTAAGTTACAAAAACAAGTTAAATGAGTTAAGTGAATCGAGCTCGAGCTCAACACTGTCTAGTCGAGCTGAACTCAAACCTGTTCCATAGAGCTCAACTCAAATTTGAGCCAATGAGAAGCTGGCCCAGCTCGAGATGACTCGTGTGCAGTCCTAATAGGCTCCAACGTAAAATAAAAAAGAAAGGCTCTCATGGTTAGGCGACTTTTAAAAGTGGTTTGATGGCATTCTGATCCTCTCTTATTTACCTCAAATCTTTGTTTGATCATGTAACTCTGGACCCAGGCCTTATTTTGATGTTCTTACTAACTTTTGTGATGTCATCTGCTCATTATTTTCTTCGGAAGAGAAATGTCAACTCTTAGATTGACTAAAACGCTCTTTGTTTTAGAAGAGAAATTTATCATCATAAAGAGAAAAATGTTGCCGCACTGGTTTTATCTATCATGCCTAGAGTCGTCTTACCCAACTCCTACCCTTGTTAGCAATATGTGAAACAGCTAAAAAAATTCTTAAGACACCATAAACTTGTTCAACTATGAAACCTAACCACCGTGGGGCTTAACAATCAATACAACCGATTCATTCCCTAAACATTTGCTTCTACATATGCAATCATGGTGTTCAGGTTTATGGTTTCAAATTAAAAAGTCAGTGCAATCCAACAAATTGTATCTGTGGATTTTTTTTTTAGAAGTTTTAATCTTCCTTTTCTTCTTAAAAAGAGGGCCAAAAGCTCACCCTTTTACTATTCTCTTAAGTCCAAGGCTGCATCGGTGCACAATCAATTTGATGTCGCGCTCTACCTCCCTAAGGCGAGGCAGCACTCCAAGAAGTTTGATCATTCAAAAAGATGAAATTTAACGTGTGCAATCAAGCTCACCAGTAACTGCGGGGATACAATCATACAAAGCCATAGCGGGTGGAATTCTGATACCGATCAAGCACTGTGAGCCGACCTGGGAGGAAACTGGACTGGGTTGCTGCCCATGTCTCGACACGAAGTATACCCATGATCAGTCAACAGCAGGTTGTATCGATCCACTCTAACTGCACGTGTAATGAAAAAGCGAATTTTTTCTGTCTTTTGAACCATGAAATCTCAGTACATGTCGACCATCATCAAGAACTCGAGATTCATACAACAAATATAATGCCTCCTACCAGCAAGCTACACAAAGCACGCCGACAAGAGCTCCATCCACCAGGCTAAGGTAATGCCCTTCAGTACTTTCACAGGTAAAGGCACTTCAGAATGCAATTATTTCTTGTGATTTTAGGGCGAAACTCTCAAAACCAATCAAACATTTAGAGGAAAAAGAACAGTCCACATCCTAGATGAGGGTGAACCTTTCTCCCCATAGAAGCCTAGTTTTTTCAATAAGCTTTTCAATTTAAAAATAAGTAATTTTCCTCTGAAAAAAATTCATTCTCCCAGAGTGCATTTCAAGAAAATGTTCACTATTTACCTAGATGTGGTGGTCAGGTGTATATCCCTTGGACATAATCCGGTAGGGTTTTGCTTAACTCAGCTCAAAAATATAGAATTTATCCCATCTATAATCTCAAAAACAATAACGAATATTTTTTTTCTTTTCTATTGGCCTTGTAGCTTCACATAGGAACTACAACCCCATCTGCAGTAGTGGAATGCATAACAAATTGATGCACGACTAGACCTTCAAAAATCCAAAGATCCACATGGTTTACTTTGAAGTCCGTTTTCCGTCTTGTCTGTCTCCAACATTTGTTCCTTCTCCCTGTGTGAATGGTTAGGACCCCTATTGCGTGCAATGCCCAACTTTGGCAAACCTCGATTGAGGCCATCAAGCAGCACACAAGCTTTGCAGAGTTTCTGTACAGAGCCAACATAACCACATTAGATCATGCATGCAATAAAATCATTATTTAAATAAACACAAAAGTTAAAACGAAAGGGAAAAAAACTAAAACTAACCACATGTTTCACCACCTAGCTACTGCCCTCTCAATTCACTCTAGAAAAGGTTGTAGAAGCATTCGTAATAGTGGTTAACACATTCGCTTTTGCATTTCCTTAATATACCAGTTACCACCCATGGTTACATGTAGGAAGCAAAGAAGTCAATGCCAAAAATAAGTGACACATGCCATCTGCATCAGAAGTGACTTCAATTTATCTATGTAAAGATTGGGTGTACATTGATGGACAACTGAAAGGTAACAAGACACAGGAAGGATTTTTAAGCACGAAGTGGAAGAGGAAATGAACACATGTAGTATGTGGCTCACTCGGAATAGTCAATTGGAAGTTGCACAGCCATGTGGCATTATTAAGAGTTGATTCATCTCAGTTTTGATTGGTGCAACAATAATTTTCACTCTAACATATGGAAAGAAAGAATCAACATGCAGCACTTTGCGTGCTTTCAAATTAAATATTAACATAAAAAAGAAACTATATGTTCAACAAAAAATCCAAAACAAGCACTATAAAAGAAGTCCTAGAAACCTAAATTAATTTAATTGAACTGTTATCCAAGTATCAGCCTTACAATGAAAGCAGTAAAGGTTTCCTCTCATGAGGATTCAAGTGGCTTTAATGGAACATCTCGTGGGATTAGAATTATAAGAACCTTATCAAAAACATTTTCTAAAAGTAAAAACAAAAATAAACTGAAATTGGAGGAAATAACATGATAATGGGAAATTAAGAACATGATAGTCAGGTGGTCATCTTACTTACAAGGATATCCTACCATTGAAAAAGAAGCTTAAACAAAATCAAAATATTGAGGTGTGACCATTATAATTTTAATCAAAAAATTTGCATCAAGATGGACTCAGTCAAAGTTGACTGGGTCCGATTCAGATTTACAGAGGAACATAGCCTGGTGTGCACCCAGCTCATGTTAACCTCATCGAACTCTATTGACTCAACTGGTGCACACACAAAGACGGATGACAATAGTTGGACACAGCTGACCATGCCTACCTCTCTTGACCTTGAAATTTGGCACACCCATGACACACCTGCCCCAGAACCTATGCTTGTCGACTCAGGTGTGGCACTTGTTGGGTGAGACCATGTGATATACTCACTTCTAGATCTTCCTCACCTTCACCAATTTGCACCAGTAACCCATTTCTAGATCTTCCTCACGTTCACCAATTTGCACCACTAACCTTTTCTTTCATTTGTAGAAATTGGATTTTATAATGATGTGAAATGATTGATCATGTTTTTTTACGGAAAAAACAAAACATGCTAAGCACATCAGGGGATACCATAAGGACTCCCTCTCTCTTTCTCTCTCTCTCTCTCTTATATATATATATATATATATATATATATATATCATCAGATCATACTATTGAACCCAACCAATGTATGTGACCATTCAAAGTACATGTGGACAATACCATTTCCATTTTTCTGCTCGAAAATCTAATAATGTAAGAGACACGCCAAGCAAACTATTAGATTAATCATGAATTAAAAGTCACCAAGTTGATTCATAACTCTTAATCATAAGGAAATAAATACAAAAAATATATACCTGACTGGAAATATAACCGCAACGCTCACACACTCCTTGCTCAGGCATTCTTGTTGAAGTGGATATCCTGAAATTCTCTCCTGACCTAATAATATCCAATATTGCTCGTGGTCTGCAACACCAACCAACCCTTACAGCTACTTTTAACACGTAAAAGAATTAACAATGTCAACAAATAAATATGCACAGAATGCTGAAGGGCAACCATAAAACAATCAAATATTAAGATTATAAATAAACAGTCAGCTACCTCATGCGTTCCAGGTCCTTAATAAATTCACGAGCAAAACCACGATATGCATTAGGTGAATATATGCCTACAAAGATTAGAATGAGACACGTCCACGTCACGAAACACAACAAGTTAAAAGTTAAAACATCTCACCAGGTAAATAGAACTATCCTATTTGGAATATAAAGATTAGAAAGGTAAGAACCTAGAAAAAGGTCAGGCAAATGAGAGAATTACATTCTGTGGAGAAGTAGTCCAGTCTTTTAAAGTATGCATACGTAGCACTTGGTTAAGGTTCCGAATCCTAGAAGGTAACGGACTTTGTACATGATGGGAATCCTGAAAAGTGATTTTAAATGAAAACTATAAAGTGTAAAGGATATATAACAATCTCCTTCTCATATGAATATTTGAATGGTTTGCACCTAGGAATAGGTCCATCTTCTCCAGTTGTTATCAGTGTACATCTGCTCAATCTACACTAGAGACAGTAGAAAAGACATCTTCAAATAACTTGGTGCATTAAGAAGCATAAACAAAGGCAAAGGCATGTACGAAGCAACATATATGCCACCTGGCAATGTCCCCACGCAGTATATTCAACAAAACTGTTTCTGCTATATCATCTGCATTATGACCAGTTGCAATTTTGTCTGCTTTCATCAATGCAGCACCTCTATCAAGAGCCTACAATCATTAGTTCATGTTGCATGTAAGGACCAATCTATAACCTTCTAGAAGTTGCACAAAAGAGAAAATATAAGCATAAAATGGAAGAAAGCATGCCACAAAGAGTCTCCTGTGAGACACAATCTAAACTCGATAACAATAACAATAATTAGAAATTATTTTATTTATGAAATAGCATGAATTCCTTTATGGAAAAAGAGAGACCTGTGTGACACGGGTACGCCTGCTTTGCCCAGGTACCCATGTCGGTATGTGGGTATGGCGACACGGGTACGGGTACGGCTGCATTTTAAAACTTTTAAAATTATATTTTCAAACTTAAGGTTTTCTCTAATTTTTTATTTTTTCCTTTTTTTATACCCTTCCAATAAGATTCTATATCTTCCTCTCATTTTTCTTTAATTTTGAGATTTTTTCTAGATTATAAGACTATTAATGTTTTTTTTTCATTTTATCATTTTTGAGACTTTAAAAATTTGCCGCAACCACGTACCCATAATTTTCAAAATCGCCGTACCCGTATCGCCATACCCATACCCGTACTGTACCCGCACCCATGTAACATAGAGAGAGACAGAAACAACAAGATATGTCTGTCTTGGACCAAACAACCATTGAGACGTACAAATTGCTAATTTGGACCCAAACCTGAAGAGAAGAATGGCAACAATCAGTAACCGAAAAATTGAGTGCACCTTGGAAGCATGCACACTTCGAACTTGACTACACCACCAGAGGGAGAGCTCCCACTTGGTTTGATAATGGAACAATAGAAAATAAAGTTCATGCTTGTAAAAGCTTATGACAAAAGCTAGAGCAGTTGCATCTACACCATACACAACCACCGGACATAAACAAGAATCAGGTCCAATCTATGCATTAACAAGTCTAAACTAATTCGATTCTACATTGTCACTTTGGAGAATAAGGATACAACAGAGTTCTTGAACCAAACAGTAAGCATTAAATCTGAACCAAACAGTAAGCATTAAATCTGACTTCTAAATGTATAGGATCTGGATTTTAGTTGGATTGGATTTCCACTTAAGACTCTGATTCAGATGCAAAATTTCCTGAGGAACCCAGATCCCAGGACACTTTCAGGAGTAAAAGCACATCAAGTATAATATTCTTAGCTCACTTATGTACAGAATATAGACAGTAATGTCATTTTTATTACTTATAACTTATAAGAACACTTTTATCTTTTTTGTTATTGTAAGGAACTTCAGTCCAATTTGTAAAAGAAATGACCGAATAGATCTCTTTGTCTTCCATTGACATCCTCATCCTACTACCTGCAGCTCACAAACATAACTGAAATATAGTTTTATGAACATAGGATGAATCTGATACAGAAACTTATAAACCAAAATCATCTACAGAGCAATAGAAAAAAATCTGCAGATCTTTGTAATAGTCAAAAACATAAATCTCAGATAAAGGGGAACGTTAACTGTCTGGTTTATAAGGTCAATACCCAGAATTTATCATCATAAGTATTCCCATAATGGTAAATGACTAAATTCGACAAAAACATTGTTTAAAACAATAAGCATTTACAAAGGCCTAGCTCTCATATGGCGTCACATGACAAAATTAATAAAACGATTTTATTGAACTTCCCTCACCTGGCGACGGAAAACCCCACAAAATGTGCAGTTGTTCTTCAATCCTATCTCCTTAACAATCTCATCCATCGTCCAACCATAAAGTGACTTATACGAAAGAACCTTCAGTGGGAGACCGTACTAAAAAAAAAAAAGCAACTTGTGAGGCTCTATCCAAAATAACAGCTGTTTCCAGTTAATCTGATAAAACTCCTATTGTTCAAATGATGGGAGCACAAGAATTAGGCTTGAATTTCAGAAACAATTTGCGATGACAGAAAATTATCACTTTACCTGGAAAACTTAATCAGTTCTTATGGTTAGGGATGTTCACTGAAAAACATTATTAAAAATTGAGAAAGAGTTCGTTAGCATGTCACTTCAGGTAGTGGAATTTATCAATATGAATTTGATGACCTATTAAGCTTCCATTTAAGTTTCATAAACAAATTGTAACAATCAGCTATACAACAGCAATCCAGGATCAGACAACAGACTGAAATACAAAAGCAGCAAGGAGGGTGTATAAATATGCAAACCTTGATAATGTATTCTGTAACGAAGACGAATTTTGTGTGTGTATATATATATGTATATAGAGAGAGACAGAGAGAGAAGGAGGATATTTAATAATTTCACTGACAAAAATATCTACAAGATTGCATTGTTTCATTCTTTACCCTGCAACTGCTAAATAATGCATGCCACAACTGGAACGAAATGAAGGGCAAAAATACACATATTTGAAAAAGAATGTAGCTAAGACTTTACGAAGACTTTGTTCCTTGGGTGTAACTGACTCAAGCTAGCAGCATTAGGACATCATAGTACCTGAATCTCATTTCTCTTCACGGTTTCAAGTGAGTCATCTCTATAACCTGTGATCCCCTCATCAATAGATAACAGAAACAGATCCAGACCATAATTGTGGCGACGGTTCAGAGTTGACAATACATAAGCAAGAACAGTGGAATCTGTGAAGAAAATAGAAACACTATTTATAATATGACAATTTAACCACAAAGCATACAGCCTGGCACAGACAGCAACATGTCTAGTTACAAATTTGAAGGATCGCCAAGATAAGAATGGAAGCAAGGAAATTCTCTGACATGAAAATATCTATTATGTAATTTTCAATTTACATGTTCAAACAGTTTCACTTCTAAACATTACATGGAAAAAAGCTGCAATGTTTTTTGAATTATACCTTTCCCACCAGAAGCTGCAATAGCAACACGTTCCCCGGCCTTAAATAATTGATTGCCCACTATAACATCGTGGATTTCTTCCTCAAATGCAGAGTAAAAGCACTCCTTACAAATCTTAAGAAATTTGGCAAGGTTCAGTAAATCTACAAGCAATCTGAGAATATATATATATATATATATATATATATATATATATATATATATATATATATATATATATATATATATATATATATAATGGCTTGTATGGCAATAATAACCGTATCCATGAATTTGATGTAATATTCAAACTCTGCATTTTTCAAGTTCCACAGACAACTTTAATAAATGAAAATAATCAAGTAGCATGATTCAGAAAACACATAAAACTCACCCGGCCGGCTGGCCCATTATGCAAGAAGTTTCTGCTTTTCATTTATGATCCATATTGCTTCTAAAACTGAATTGCAAAAAAATTAATTTGATCCTTTATGTTTCACTTAATCTCTGAGTTATAGGTCGTGTAATTGCGTTTCAGAATCCTTTTTTGATGACAGATTTGAGGAAGATTTCCATGCATCTTCTCTCCGACCATTGTCAATTGCCTCGCAGTCCATGAGATCCTCTTCTCATGGCAACCGACCGCCCTAAAAGCTGGAAATGTTTTACATGGACAACAAACTAAAGCAGTGCAGAGGATCCGTAACCTGTTCGGCTTTTGGGCTTTCGTGAATTATCAATCGCTGGCCTATAACCAACGTGAAGATAGCAAGAAAGAAAAACCAAATGTCTCAGAAATTGAAAAAGCAAATGAATTATGCTGAAAATGGTCTAAATGGTCATGTCCCTCATACACCGGCTCGCACAATAATAGTACGGGAATTGTACTCGGGCGTCTCCTACGTAATACAAGCAAACCTTCCTTAACGGCACAGATTTTAAGCAAATAAATTTGCAAAAAATAACCCACAATGACAGGACCAAGTACTATGGATTAAGGAGGCGGCCATGGAAGAAATGCTGCAGAAGGGTTGGAACAACTTTTAACGTTAAAGTTGCGACTAGAAGCATCATTCAGCAAAAATCACTAAAAAAAAAAATGTGGTGATTATGATGGAAAATCTGTCTAATCGAACCGGGCACCATTTTTCACCACACAATAAATACTCTATTCCATACCAAACTCACTATAATCCACCGCCAATTCACGTTTGGAGTCACGTTCAGGTATAATCAAACACCCAAG
Source organism: Nymphaea colorata (assembly GCF_008831285.2). Taxonomy (NCBI): domain Eukaryota; kingdom Viridiplantae; phylum Streptophyta; class Magnoliopsida; order Nymphaeales; family Nymphaeaceae; genus Nymphaea; species Nymphaea colorata. Next base: position 23,824,858 of record NC_045146.1, read on the forward strand.
TCATAGGATGAAAACAGTTGACTGCTAACTATAGCAGTACCGGCAGAAATGGCAAGATAAAATAAGAGGAGAGCGAGGACCTGTTGCTGCGTCTTAGGGCGTTGCAAGGCAGCCCTTGCGACGTTGCATATATAACAGAGACGGACCCCCGCCTTCTTCTTGCTCTTCAACTCCGACTCTGCATTTCTTTCGCCCATCGAGCAACTCTCAATCTTTCTCTTAGTCTCTCACTCTCTTTCAATCCGCTGGGTGAGATCGACAGGATAAGGATTCGCGTTCATCAAAAGCAAACTTACTAGGTTCCGAATTGATCTGAAGTTTTCCCCTCCACGCCGTTACGATCACACACGTTCTCTTATGATGTCGGCCGTTCCATGAGCCAAAAAAAGCTTCAATATACAACGAAAATGGAAGCCCTCGTACCTCCTCCAGCCGGCCGTCACCAGTCGCCGGCCGGCGATGGAGGTAGATATATATATAGAGAGAGGGAAACCGGGGTGCCCTCTTCGTCCGACGCGCTTGATCGAAGGCACCCCGGGTCCTAGGATCCGAGAATCTCAAATCCACTACAGATATAAAATCCAAGCAAACAAACACCTGCCTCAGTTCCTGTGTGTCTCGGTTTGGTTTTTGGATCATGCATGCGATTTGAGCCTTCATTCGATTTGCTGCTTTCACAGCAGTTTAGTTTTAATTCGCCTTTTCTAAATTGTTAGTATTTTTTCTTCTTATTTGGAGGCATATGTTTTCAGACCATGTTATCTTCCATTTTTTTCAAATATTTATTTTAGAGTTCCACTTTTAGTTAGCTTATGCATTTGTCATGTAAATGGATCTCAATTCTACTTTCATTATCAGTTTATAAGAAATACTTTTAAGAAAGAGGCATAAATATGTGTTTTTAATTAAGGTTATCTTCCTTATATTTAATGACTAAGTTTGTTTACTTACACCGTTGATGCAATTAATTAATATTTATCACACTAGAAAAACACTGAAATTAGAGAGATAACTTTCACAAAAAACATTACAATACTAACAAGAACACACTCAAATTTCAAGTAACTTTGTTTTAGGGTGCTTTTGTGATGCCACCAACAATTTAAAATCTTAGTGTCAAAATTTGATTTATTGGCTCAACGGGATTGGGCTTGGCTGAGTCGGTTTAAATTCGTGCTGGATTTGGATCCCATCTTGTAGGAATTGAATAGAACCGACTTGCTTTAAAATCGATAGTGTAAATAAGTTTTGATCTCAGTGGGGTTTCAGCTTTTGTATGGACTTAGATCCAGATGGGCAATTGGACGCCGACTCAAACCCAATTAGCGCGACCCGGTTTTATTGAACCTCGTTTACTGGATTTGGCCCATTTGGGTTCACGAAATAGTTCTAATCCATTGGGCATTATCAGAGTCTCAAATATGGGGCTTTTATGTTTCCCAACCCACTTGCCAGTTTAGATCCAAACCAGGCAATTTAGGCCCAGGTCCAGGCTTGGCTTGGGTATTGCAACAGAGTCCGACCCGTGAGAGAGCTCCCCTTTTTTCCTGAGCGTTCACAGTGGCGAGAGAGAAGAGAGGGAGGGAGAGGCGGAGACCGGGAGGAGATGCATCGAGCTCTGCTTTTCCGCCATTTCAGGGGAAGAACTCTCGGGGCTTTGGATGGCGTTGCCCATGGAAGAACCGCCATCAGTCGCCAAATCGAACCAGCGGCTTATGTATGTAACCATCTCTCTCTCTCTCTCTCTCTCTTCCTCCTGAATTCTTGCTGATAGACACCTTCCAACGACGCACGTTTTAGATGTTTCGCTGCTGACAAATGCGGGACATGTTGATTTTTACTGCTTCCTTCTGTTTCTTGTTCCTCTGATACATATACGATCGGCCCCTTATGCAGCTATATATTTATTGACTAGGATATAACTATATTGTCCATTGGACATGATTTACATGACGAGCTTGATATGAGGAAAATGAGCTGTTTTCGTGTAATGAAGTGATTTCCTTTTTAAGGGGATTTTTCTTTTCCCTTTTCTCCGGACAAGCAAGATAGGATGGGAGATGGAAAACCAATCGCATTACTAGGTATCGATTGATGCGGTTCGAATTGTATGGTTTTGACCTTAACCAGTCCACTTGCGACAACAAGAAAATGGGGCGTCTGCATGTTGGACAACCAGAGTGCATCATCTTTCTTTCTTGAGTAATTGGATCCCAATGAAAATTTAAAATGTGGTACTGCAGATAAACCGAAGGATGTGTGGAAACCCTGAATTTTCATCTGGTTGTTGCTCGAGTGAAGCTCTGGATTGTACTCCCTGGTCATACATTGCATCAATTGTCTCACCATTGAATTGGTGATCCTCTTGACCTTACATTTTTGTTCCCCGATTGGTGTGCCCTACCTTTCTAGGGGGACATTTTTATGTCGATTTAGGTTGATCGCTTGCTTGGTTGATCGATGTCATTTATTTCGGTCTCTCTGAGGAATGCTAATTTGGTGTCGTTTGGATGGAAAAATCTCACATTGAAGACTGTCGCTGTTTCTCTTGATATTTCGTTTTGTTCTGTAACTTTAAGCGGTATCATCAGCCTGAAACGCCAATGAGCGTGAAGAGTCAAGTTCGTCTAGGTGTCTCCTTTATGTACTATTGGATTGTATGGCATAAAGGATGTGTTTCCAATAGGCAGACCTCAGAAGAGAAATTTCAAATTATTAAGTTAGCTATGAAGAAGCATGAAATTGGATGCTTTGAATATGTCTATAACAATTGTACATGCATATCTATTCACATGTGCCAGAGGTGGAACCAGTAACACGAGGAGGGGGGGGTGGGGAGGCACAATTTTTTCACAAAATTCTCAATTTAAAAAAAAAAAATTAAACGTTGGAAATTTCAGGAAGGGATAGGACCCCTAGGCCTCCTGATTTGCCTCCCATGTCTTCCTATTTGTCATTATATAGTATATTAATAAGTTTATTAGGTTGTCAAACCAGAGTAAATAGAGACTAGGTGGTTGCACACCTAAATTGATCAAATAAAATAGGGCAACTATGAAAAATGCAGTGATCTCACTGCAATCTTATTAGATTCCTTAATGAAAACAAATAAAACACAAGCTAGTATAGTTTGTATGTTCTTTATGTGTGTTATTTATTTTAACATGTCGTGGCAACATCACAAACATATCCAGTTCCTCTGTAGATATGTGCTTGGACATGCATGCACATTTATTGTCAATAGTTGCACATGTTTTGACTGTTCTGATATATTTCAAGCAGATAGCTTCATCAGTCTCTTCAAGCAAGCAATTTTCAACAGCATCTCGACATAACGTATCTGCAAGCACTTCTCCACCTGAGAAGCCTCCGAGCTCAGGAAGCGGAGCATTAATTCTTGGTAGTGCTGCTGTTGCTGCTGTTTTTTTAGCAGCTCATCAAGCTGGCTATATAGAATTACCTGGTAAAAGTAAAGTTCATAAGTCACCTGACTTAGCCATTCCTGGCACTACAAACCAAAAACCTGAAGATGTGGAAAATGGGGTAGAAAACCTACTCATACCAGAGCGTGGTGAGGACACAGATTTGGTTTCTCATGAGAAACGGGAGAATGTTGCAGTCCAAGGTACTGATGAAGAGCCTGAAGTTACTGAGGCAGTCATCACAAGTACAAATCATACGCATGGGAGCAGTTACGAAGGTGAAAGTCAACAAAAAGAAGGCACAAGCATTCAATTTTCAGAAAGCTTGCCTGATACATGGAAACAAACTTCTTCTGAAGATGATCTATTGCTGAAAAATAAGGTTCCTGCACAGAGCCCATCTCAAGAAGGCACCTCTGATATCTTTAAGCATGAAAATGAAGCCAGTCAAGAAGACCTTAATGTTGAAGTTGAACATGAAGCCAAAGAGAATTCTCAGGTGCATGAAAGTGTGCTTCAATCCGAAGAGCCAGTTTTGCCCCAAGTTTGTTTCTCTTTTCCCTTTGTTCTGATGATACATATATTTTTTAAGACATTTTGTTCTCTGCAATTGTAGAGTCTCATGAATTCACTTATGCCTTTTGCTCCTTATGTTTTCTTTGGTCGAATATGAAGTTGTTAGTTCACCTATCATCTTCGTCGTTTTATAGTGCATTGAAATTTCTTGTGTTTGCTTTCTTCTCTGCAAATATTTAAGCATTTCTATTTGTATCATGATGGGGTTGCCTCTGAATATTCAAATCCATCAATTCTCGTGTGACCTCAAATTTTCTTCTTTTCCATTTTCAAAACAAAATTATTATACATTATTTTGCTTGGAGAATTATAGAACTGATTGATGGCAATACTGAGAAAGAAGACAAGTAAATCAGAGGTAGACTCTGAAATTGGTTTTCCCTTACGAGCTGGGGAAAAAAGCGAAACGAGTTCTGTGCCAAATTCTATGGGAATTAAAATGCTTGATAATACATGTTCTGTATCATATTCATCATATGGAACGTCTGCAGCAAAAAAGCTGCAGCTATCTTTCTCTGGAATGAGATTACATATAAATTGTCATTGTCTGATGGCATATTTGGTTCCCAAATCATTCAGTTGGTCCTCTTCTAGACTGCTGTTGTAAGCAAAGCATAATACAAAGCAAAATGAAATGATAAATACATAATTTATTACCTGAATCAACTACTTGAAAACCATTCAGGTGAAGCAGATGGTAGAATGTAATGTAATTACTCATACACTACACATCTTTTCCAGTAGGACCGTAAAGCTACATGATACAAGTAAAGCATCATGAGAGGGATAAGCAAACTGGTGTCCCTGTCCATAGTATGATAAGATGGTATGCAATTAGGTTTTGGTTAGAGTTATAGTACTCATATTGCATGTAAGAGAGAAACTATATGGTGGTCTACTCTAATACATCAGTTCGGCTGGAGGTCATGTAACTGTCGCTCCAGGACTTAAGAGTCAGGGCACTTCAGGCTATCTGATGGAACCATGCATCAGTAAGGTCAAGCAACTTGGTGACAGTTGATTTTAAGTTTTTAATCTTATATGTGCTTATGTGTGCTTTCAGTTGTTGCTCCTTGAAGATGGATGGTGATATGTGTCCACTGTCCATCTTGATGATGGTACTACGACCACTTAGAACTTATATCAAGTACCCACTAAACTACAAACAGACCTGGTGGGACCATGCTAGTTCCTCTTGTTTTACCTTCCTGAAGGTGATATCTGTGATCAACTGATAACAATGACGAGTTTATAACTGGGACCTGCTTTCTGTGGTATTTCACTGTCTTGTTGACTAATGTTGAATATCGTATTTACTTGATTGTCTTTGCTCCCTGTCTCTCTCTTTTTGTCCTGATGCGATGTGCTTATACAGGGTAGAGAAGACGAATCAACTCACAGAAGTCTGGAAGATTCTCTTTCTGATGACTACCTTCTTCAGGATGAGAGCTCTAAGCTCCCCTTTCCAGGGAACCATAACCAGGAGGTTACTTTACCACATGAATTTTTACCATTTTTGTTTGTTTCCTTATTGGTTTAGATGGTCTAACTAGATGCTAGTCACAGGTGGAAGTTCCTCTACACGATCCCAATAAAGATGCTTCTAAAGATGAAAAGCTAGTAGTAGACTTGATAGAAGCCATTCATGCTGCTGAAAGAAAGCAAGCTGAATCAGATGCTAACATATTTTCTGAAGAAAAGCGACTGTTGGAGGTTGTTGAATTTGATTCTGAAGCATACCATGTTTTGACAGTGTTTCTATCAAATTTGGTCGTCTACTGCATGTAGTAATATTTAATGTGTGTAACATCACATATGGATGTCCAGGAGAAGTATAAAAGAGAACTAAAGGATGCTTGGGCAAGGGAACTTATGTATGCTGAAGAGGCTGCAAGCTTAAATAAGGTACAACAGGGCTTCTAAGTTGATAATCCTATTCATGTTTGCAGATAATATGGTCTTTTTTTGTGCTCATCTTTCTCTTCAGTTGGTCATTGTGTAGATTTCAGATACATTAGTGTGTTGTTTATACGTGTATAACCATTGTGTGTTGGTTGCGCGTATAACCATTGGCTTTCTTCTGGCTTCTTATTTATTTTTGTTAATATTTCTAGCTATCCATGCATTCGTTCATAACTCATTTTCATTTTCTCCATCATCTTAAGTGGTCTAGGCTGATCAGTATATGCGCATGCAGGACAGGTTTAGACACGAAGTAGGATTTTACCATAAAATTGCATTCTTGTAGATGGGCTGTGATGCTGAATAGTTGTGAACGCTGGAATATGGGCATTTACAATGTCATGGATGTTTTTAGTTTGAAGGCGTGTTCAGCTTGTTTTTCATTTGTGTCTTGTATTCTGCGGGTAATTCTTAGCTTCAATCAAGAAAAGAATCTTGTCCTCCAATATCAGGCTTATTTTTCATATACATTTTGAACTAAAAATTTTGGCTTCTTTTTAATCAACTATATGTTGCAGTTTTGTGTGGTTACTGCATGCATGGAAATTTTAGGTAAAGGTTGTTTATTTTTGTTTTTCTGGTGATATGTGAATTTGTTATTTATCGGCAGTTTGTCTGTTGCGATTTTGTTACCCATACATGGACTTATTGTACTTCATTGCTTTTTTCCTCCTATAATTAATGAAAATGTCTTAATATTATATTCTATTACATTTTCTGTGCTTCTTGTGAAAACAGTGGGTTACCTTTTTGTTAAAAGTGAAAATTTATGTAAATTCCTTTGGCACTATGTTAACAAAAGTGAGATTTTTTCTATTAGAATTAAACTGTTTTATCCTTGCTTCCAGGTAAGAATTGAGGGCAAATATCGTGGGTCTTGCCTTTGAATTTCTTTTTTACTTTTACTCAATTATGAAGATTAATTCCGTCATTAGCTTTTGTGCTTCTCGTTGTTTTGATGTGATCATTTGCTCAGGAGCTGAACAAAGAAAGGGTAAAGTCATCTGCTTCAATCAAGTTGCTTGAGGAGAAGGCAGAGGAGAAGCTAAAGGTTGAATTACAGCGAAAGGTGGGCTTTCTGTCCTTCATCGTCTGCCACCAATTTCCCTCCCATAGAGTATGCTTATGGATTTGTTGGATAGCAGCAGGATAAATTATAGCACTTTTACTGTGAATAATATGTAAGGAAATGTTCAGGTGGAAAGCCTTGAAAACTTCATATGGAGGAAGTCAGTTGTCCATGGGAGTAAAAATATTCTTGATCTATGGATTGACTTGACTTTGCCTTTATTACAGGAAGAAGAAGCAGAATTGGAGTTGAAAAAAGCGAAGGAGCTTGCAAAAGCAGAAATAGCAGCAGCAATTGCAAGTGAGAAGTCATCCCAGCTAGAGAAACTGGCTGAGGCCAATCTTCATGTATGGCTTGTTGTTAATGCTATCTTGTGTCTTTGCTTGTGGTTTTGAAGTGTTATTTTCCCTTTTCTCATTCCCAATTTCTTACATACTGTTTATGAACATTGTTCTTATCCGGAATTAGAATTTAGCAGTGTAACTGCATCCTTTTCTTGGGAATTCTTTCTAATTCAAAAGGAATTAGATATGCTTTTGTTATTTTGAAAAACAATTCTGGAGATTTATATCAATTTGCATTCTTTTAGATTAATGCTTTATGCATGGCATTTTATGCCCGATCAGAAGAGGCACGCCAAAGTCACTCTGTTCACAAGCTTGTCTTGGTAAGTGTTTGTTTTTATGAATGGCATCTTTTGTGGTTAACCCCAAGAAAAGGTTTTGGTAGTTTTTTTACTCTTTTGTTATTGACTATACAGGGAATTCTTGCTTTAGAAGATGCGTTAGCAAAAGGCCTTCCAATTGGGAAAGAGATATCTTCTCTGCAGACTTCTGTAGATGGCATTGACAGAGACTCGTTTCTAGATCTGGTGCTTTCATCGCTTCCAGATGAGACATTGAAGCTTGGTACATATACACACTTGCAACTAAATCAAAAGGTAAATGTAATGACAGGATGAAAATATTTGTCTCCTTTCTGGTTGTCTAGTTTGCTGGTGACACATGCGTGCAATCTTTCTCCTTTTCTCATGAGATTATATAATTTATATTCATGATAGGAACTGTAAATAGGATATTCAAACAACTCATTGATCTACGCTTGATAAGCAATAGGTAATCAGGCCATCACATAGATGTGGATAGCCTTAGCAGAAAAATATGCTATGAAGTCTATCCCTTTGCTTTCTGGCGTCTGATATGTGTAAGCAGAATGCTGGCAGATACGGGTTTCAAGCAAAGCTTCTTAGCACATATCATCCACAAAACGTAAATGCATTTGGTCCAGACAAAACGAATCTTCACAGAGTCTTAGACTTGTTGAAAGAATAGCTTCTTTGCATGTGTCACAGGATCAATAATGGTTGTGGACCTAGAAGGCAGCAACTGAACTCCTATCTTGGTTTCAACATATTACCTGCTAAGTTGAAAGCTGCATTTTCAAGGAAATGTAATCCCAAAAACAGATTCCAAACTCTTGTTTAAGAGATCGTACCTTTACAGAGAGTGATTGTCAATGTACTGTGGAAATATCTGAGATCCTTGATCAATGTATGCAAGTTGATTAGATCAAAATTTTTACATTTATCATGTGCTCATATTCAGTCTAAAAGATAATCTATGGATAGTTCAATATCAATTATTCAGAGAAGATATGGCTTCATCAAATAACTATTGGTATCTGCAAATACATGATTGCAAGCGCAGCGCACAGATGCAATTTCAAAATGGTATTGGAACCTGAAGAAGAAAAGAAACATCAGTTTCTAATTCTTTTAAGCCAATTATGTAAATATGAGATTTTGAATAGCTAACATTCTTGGTGGTGGCATATTTCTGCATTAATCCTTTCCCTTTAGTTGATTTTTTTGAAAAACTTAATTTATATTCGTAATTCATCCTTAGATAACTGAGATGGCTTTTGTCTTAGATGAGGTTTTTTCCAAAAGAGTAAATAATTCTTCTTGCCTCACCAAAGTTTGTCATTTCAAATGTTAGTTTGAAGCATCGAAAAGAACACTGCAGCATCTTGCACTTATACCAGCTGGTGGTGGTGGTTTGCTAGCACATTCCTTAGCTTTTGTCGCATCTTTTCTTAAGGTATTGCTTAACTTCTCTTTGTGACTCTATGCCCGTGTTGTTGATTAACAAATAGGACCAATCCAAAACTACTTGTATTGCTGATCTGTTTGCAGGTGAGAGAAGATACTGAATCAGGAAAAGGTATTGAATCTGTAATTAGTCAAGTGGAGAGATTTTTAGCAGAAGGGAGACTTGCTGAAGCAGCGGAGGCATTGGAGCTTGGTGTGTCTGGTAGCCAGGCAGAGGGGCTTGCATCTGAGTGGGTAAAGTTGGCAAGAAACAGGGCAATAACAGAGCAAGCACTTTCATTGCTCCAATCATATGCTACCGCTGTCAGTTCTACTTAAATCTTGAAATCTGATGTGGGAATGTTGCCATGTACACTGTCATTCTGTGAGCACCATCCCTTTTCACCTAATTCTTTTTGCTGTCTTTGTACCTTGAGGGAGATTCCCCTCACACGAATCTTGTCAATTTTGCACCTTTGGCCTTTAAACTGCTTTGGAGGTGGAAAAATCCAGCTGCAGGTACTCCTGCTTTTTTTGGTCATTGTGTCCACACATTCCAATTAGCCACTCATGTGTGCGATAGAAATACAAATGATTTTGATGTCGAGAGAAACTTGTAATAATGTACTTGCATGGGAAAAAGGAAATGGGCTCTTCAACATGGGGAATGAAACGGAGGCCTTTTGTTATGTACTTTATGTTAAAAGGAGGAATATGTGGATGAATAAAATTCTTGCTGACCTTGATGCTTCTGAGCCTTCCAAATGGTGATTGAGCACCGAAAGATCTTCTGTACTTTGAGCATTGGCTTTCTACAATCCTCAGTTTTTAGTTCCTCTTTCGTCTTCTGTATCCCCTTTTGAATTGGCCATCTGTAAAAGTTAAATGTTTGCACCATGGCTTTCACCGCCATACATATTTATGTTACAGAATATGACGAATTCTCTCCGCAATCTAATGATCCATTTGTAGTCACATATTTGTAAGAGGTATTTCGTCCTTTTGTAGCAAAAAATTGTGTCTGAGAACTTTCTTAATAAAGAAAAGCACGAACATTATCCATTTTAACAGTGACTGGGTAATTCGTGAAGAACAGCAATAGACAGACTCTCTTGCATACGGCGTTTCCGTTTTGTGTTTTAAGTAAACTTATTTCATGATAAAATATCTACTTCAGCTAACTTTTTTTTTTTTTGGTAATATTCCAAAGACATGATTTCTAGTCGTCGGTCCTTGCATAAAATGGACAAAAATCGTTTGGTCCACTTCATTATTTTTCCTTGATACGACATATATGGTCATTATCCATTTGTCATCATTTTGTCCTATAGATATACAAACTTATCTGTCAAAGTTTTAAAGCCAGATGACTTGACGTAGCTGGAACCATGGAATCGGCAGTGCTATCCGGCGAACATGCTTGGCGTGATGTGACACACCAAAGTTGTTTTTCCCGTCGGGTATCATCGACCACCTTATCGCTTGTAGTTCAGATGATAATACAATAAGGTAGAACATTTTCAGTAAGAAGTTTACTCATCCACATATTGCTGAACGCCAAGTGTTGAATATTTTCAATTTTCTCGCTTTTTTGTAAATTTAGGTTGATGGTATCATTTTTGAAATGCCGTAGTACAACGCGCGTCGAGGCTTCTTGGCGATCCAAAAATCAATGACTTAAGATGCGATAAAATTCTTTTTGATGCTAATAGTATACATTTTGGTCTAAAGATGTAAAAAAATAGTCAATTTGTAGGCTGTTGATAATGTTGAACACACATGAAGTCAAGCCAAGACAGTTTGCATGGTAGGATCTACACAAATACATATATAATAAATTAAAACTATCACGTATATTTGAGTATAATTTTATGTTAATCGAATATCCTAATCGTGAATATTCTTGAGGAAGCCAATTGACAAGAATGTACTGGAAAACCAGAGTGTACTGGAAAAACAAAATGGAAAAACAATGCATATTTTTTATAACCTAAATGTTTTAAAAGGACATAAAACTCTGCAGCTTAATTTTTTTTTAATTTATAAAATCCTAATTCAAACACACTACATGTTAAAAAGAAAAAGATTTTTAAAAGGTTTCGGAGTATGAACTTAACATTAAGTAAATTAGTTTGTTTCAGAACCAGAGTTGCGTGATGAACAGGTGAACTTACTGTCCCTCTCTTCAACTCAAGAGTAGCACTAATCATTGGGCTTTCTTTGGTCCACCAGCTTGACCGACTATAACCCTTCAGTAAATTAATTTGTTAAAAAATAGATTTAATATTTCGTTAGAGAGACAACAGACAGGAAATGTTTGACAAAATGGGTGACAAGCTGTCTCCCAGTACAAGAACAGCAAAAACAATAAAAAGGCATGGAAGAGAGCGAGAGATAAGCGGGGTAACGTCCAAAACACAAGGAAGATGCATGTCTCTACTAAGGACGTAAGAAAATAAGCGAATAAGCTGTAAACATCTCTGGAAACCAGGTCATTGCGCGTTGCCACACTCACCATCAACAGCTAATGAACCAATGACAATTGAGAAAACGAGTCAATGCTTGTACAGAGCGAGAGGAAGGGGAGAAGTCGAGGGAGGGTAACGTGATTGCAGAGAAATTCTGATGCTGATGTGATTGCTTTGAAGCCAAGTTTGTAGCTTCCGATGACGAATTTGTATGTATTTATTAGGAATAACGGTTGGCACAGCCTTTACAAGCAATGCTCTCGAAGCCTACACCGGGAAAAAGTTAGGCACCTCTTCCCCGCAAGTCGGTAGTCTCCCTAGAACTGCTGTCAATTACTCACTTTGGAAGGAAGACACGGAAATTAGTGATCAATGGCACCCAACTGATCTACAGCTGTAACTTTTGTTGACAAAATTAAAATCTTTCTTTGGGGAGCTCAGTTGAATGCCAACCATCGCCATTATTTCCCCAACGACGAAGTGAAAGGTAACGCCACATCTGATTCAAGCTGCTATGGTGTGAATGCGCGTGCTTTTCTGAGGAGAAAAGGAAAACTTTCGTCAGGAATTTCGGTGGTCTTGATATTTGTTGGTACATGTACAATGTTCCATTTGAGCATATCTTAAAATTTCAGGACTTCAAATTGGGAAAATCTTCCACAACTCCAGGTAGCTTTATTCTTGTAACTCTTGGCGGTGAAGGCTCGTTCTTATTCATAAAAGAATATCGAACTCCACAATTTTTCCCATTTAAAGAATGGTTTTAAAACGAATTTTCCACAAAAAACACGCTACGTGTTGATGTTTTACATTTGCCCAAATTACTGTGTATTACGCAAAATGAGTAGTTGATGGAAACTTGCAACATATATTTTGCTTGTTCGCACAAAGTTAACCGCCTTATTGAAACGTTAGATCGTGATTACACTTGGAAGCCATTGGCAGAAATCTTGATCAATCTGATCTCGAGACAGCGGCTTCCGACCCAAGCAAAACATGCTAGGACAAAGTTATGAATATTGGAGCATAATTGCTCGCGTCCCCACCAAGTCTGTTTGTCGGCCTCTCAAGAAATGGATCCCAATTCCGACGCTCTGTTCATTACTCGATAAAATTGTTAGTCGACGACAAGCTATTTACCCAAAGACGCTTAGCTTTTTAGTTGCACAAAAAGAGGCAGTGCCTAAGTTTGAAAACTTTTCATTTATTCGCTTCTTTTGTCTACTTGATACAGTTAAAAGCAAAATATTCGAACACGATGCACATGTTTTCGTTGAAAGCATGTTCTTGTAAAATATTCTTAATAAATTGCTTTCCGAAATTAAAATGTTCATAATAAACCTACATAAAAGCTATTAATACATGCGAACTGTCTTCCATTTTTTAGTAAGAGGATTCACCTGAACATTGGCAAAGGGGTAAAGGATTGTTCCAATGGAGACGTGATCGTGTCCCTACTTCAATGGCTACAACTTTGGTACGATACTCTTGCTTGGCATGGAGGACAGATAAGCTTGACTCCTCGGTCCTATCTGCTCATCAATACGCACGTAATTAAAGCAGCGCCATTTTTTTTCCAAATTCCTATTCGATGCTGACTTGTTATGAGGGACCGCCATATCTATAATCATCACTTCCACTCTCTGTTCCAGAGTCCTTGTCTTTTACGTTCGTCTCCTTTGTCTAGCTCTTTATTTTAAGAGAAAAACTGGGATCCCCACCAAACACATGGCCATCTGTAGCCCACTGTCATCTTAGACCACCTTCTTTTTTAAGAGGGGAAAGGCGAGGAACATTCTGCAATCTTTGGTTCATCGAGAGCAGGACCTCCTCTGTCAGAAACACCAACATGGGATTCTTCTCTTTGCTGGGCGTCTTCCTTCTTTTCCTTTGTTCTTTATCCATGGCTTGTGATCGATGCGTGCATACTTCGTCTGCTGCTTATTATTCTTCCGCTTCTGTTCTGTCAGGTTTTGCTTTCTGTCTTCATATTTCACTTGCTGTTCTTCCAATTTTTCACTTCTCGTTAGCTCCTTTCGTTCAAGTCTAAAGATACTCGTTTTTTGTTCTCTTTTATCAGTTGGGGCTTGTGGATATGGACCTTTAGCTTTGGATTTCAACGGAGGATATGTTGGGGCAGCTAATTCTAGTTTGTTCAGGCAAGGAATTGGTTGTGGAGGATGCTTTCAGGTATGCATTGGTCTGCTAAATCTGAAAATTTGTTGGTCTGTTGGCTCCCCATGGATCTTTATGTTAGGCAAACCTCTGTGGCTCATATTGATCAATTTACAGGGTTGTGTGTTAAAGATAAGGATTGAATTTTCTCTTAACCATGGTCTATCCAAGATAGGAAGGATAGGAAAATGAGAAATGTCTTCCTTACCCTATAGAGCAGAAGAAACTCATTGATGGTTCATTGGTTCATTGCAAGAAACTCATCGATCAGTTGGATTTTGGATTTAATTTTTATATTGTTAAATGGGCAGATAAGGTGCAAAAACCCGAGGTTATGCAGCAGCCGTGGGGTGAAGGTGGTGTTAACAGATAATAATTCTAACAAAGAAACCGGCTGGGTGTTGAGCAATAAGGCGTTCATGGCTATGAGTCGACCAGGAATGGGCCTGGAGCTCAAAAAACTAGGCATTGTGGACATTGAATTCAAGAGGTAATGAAAATTTGAAATGGCAATTTCCACCACTTTTTCTGTGTTTCATTTGGTATTACAGACCGGGTTGTCTCACTTGTTATGACAAGCGAATTTTGCTTGGAGTACTTATAATTTCATGGCAACTGCTGACAGCAGAAAACTATTATGGAATTAACAGTTCTAGGCATGTTTAAATACGCAGGATACCCTGTGATTATGCAAATAGAAACCTAAGTGTGCGAGTGGAAGAGAGCAGTCAGTACCCACATTATCTAGCCGTCAAATTCCTATTCCAAGGTGGACAGACAGACATTATGGGCGTTGATATTGCTGAGGTACTCTCTCTCTCTCTCTCTCGATACGGGAGGTCTCTTACCATGACAGCGGGATACAGGTGGATCCTCCAGATACTTGATTTTGCAAATGAGAAACCAAAGAACTTGCTTAAACCTGATGCTTTCTTTGCAGTTGGGATCTCCAAACTGGACCTTCATGACGAGGAATCATGGAGCTGTGTGGGAGGCTAATCGTGTTCCCTATGGTCCTCTGCAATTCCGGTTCGTGGTAACGGGTGGTTACGACGGAAAATGGATTTGGGCAAAACAGAGTGTCCTTCCGGCCAACTGGAGACCTGGATCGGTCTATGATTCTGGTGTTCAAATTCATGACATTGCGCAGGAGGGATGTCCGCAGTGTGATGACAGCAACTGGAAATGAACTTACAATGTAAATACTGTAAAGCTTGCACCAGTTCAATACTAGTTTCTTCTTCATAAACAAAAACCTTATACTGTATCACGGGAAAGCAGTTGGTAAAATATCAATTTTTATCTGATACAGCTGTTATGATATCAACTTGTTTTCCTACCCAATTAAGGGTTACTACCCGCACGAGACCACAAGATAAGTTGAAAGCGGTCGATGGTTGTTTTGTTCACTCATCCATTCAAGATAGGTGTGATACTTTTTCTTCTTTGGTTGCAATTTTGAAAGTTCTCAATTCTTTTATAGAGACAAGCTTCTTTCCCTTTTTGTTGATATGAAGATGGGTCGAACAGAATAGCGAATAGCGGATGAATGAACGCATTCATAGAAAGGATTCCCACCTTTCTTCCATTGTTACATAATTCCATAGAAGATACAGGAAACCATGGATAATGTAAGAACCAAGGCAAATTGTTCTGAAAAATATGATATTAGCATCGGCAATGGATTCGACAGAACATTTGTGAAGCGGGAAGCAAATGAGAAACAAAAAGCAAATTTTAGAAAACAAAACCCAGCTTAACTGATACCATGCTCAATCAAACATAGCAATCCAGTATATCATAAATAGCGATCAGGTCTGAGGGTTTTGTCATTTTCTACCATTTATTTATGATCATTTAAGATTTGACGTGTTGGGGCTCTGAGTGACTCCCTAGTACATCGTTGCTCGGGAGGCCTGCTTATCAGTTTGGCTCTGTGCAGGAAAAGACATCAATAATGTCAAACCCATCTGATCCTTCCGTTCTGACACCTTACACTTGCCCCTACCTAACCGCCGGCGCTAGGGGTGCTTGAAGTTTTGGACTCATTAGACAACTTAGAGAACCGATCAAATTCCTCAAAAAAAAAAAGATCCATGTCATTTGACGTTTTATACAACTTACACCAGGAACCTCAGACAGGATCCGGACGGTGTGTCAGAGTACTGTTGATCTACTAATAAACGAAGGAGTGTGTCCAAAGTTGCATTTCACATTTCAAAACAGTGGATGATCCAATCTGCACTCTTAAATGTCACCTGCTTTAACCAGACTGAACTTACAATTAAGTTGGCGCTTCGAAGTTTTTAGGCCCATCTATCTGGGTAGACTCGGGAAAATACCAATTATTACCCGAGTCAAAAGCAGAACATAACATCTAAATTGATCATTTATAATTGGGATATTTACTACAAGGCAAAAAGCCTCAGGATACATGAATACAAAACCATCTCCCGAAGGATAAACATAACCAAGAAGTCAGGGAGAAAACGACCCCACTCTTTTCACATTAATACTAGCTGCACCCAAATGTGCATCTTCAAGGGACCACAGCAGAACGATTGCATCATAGGGCTATAAATCTATCTATCTGGCCATGTCAAGGCAGATCACTTTCTCATTAAGAGGACTACAGTGTGGGCAGCGATGCTTCTATTCTCCCCAAGGCTGTCAACTTTCTCATGAGTCTTTGCCTTAAGATTGACTACAGATGGATCAGCCCCAAGCAACTCACATAAGTTGGCACGTATAGCCTCCTTGTGTGGGCTCAGTTTTGGTCTCTGCAGTATCAATGTGGCATCTAAGTTTCCAAGATCATAACCTGCCTCATGCATAAGCCTGACCTGAAAAACCATGATAACGAGCAATAAATGAATACAACAGAAAGAAAAAGCAAAAAAGAAAGGGACATCTATCCTGCTGAAAGAAAGAAAAAACTTCCTATTCAACAATAAGAACACAGTTGGAATAGCAGCCGAGCAGAATATGATTTCAAAAACCAAATTGATTTTTCAGATCTATGCAGCTAAAGTCGCAGCACCACAACTTCCAACTACCAGTGATGAATGAACTATTAGACTTTAATGTCTTCCATAAAGTCGAGCAAACATGCGTTTACAACTTCTCTGTTGCATCCAGATGCATTCTTGAGTCACAAAAATACAAAGACTGCACTGTCAAAATTTGCCTAAAACTGCAAAAAATCTCCAGACCTATAGTTAATGTAAAGATATTCAGTACGCTATCTCTAGCGTTATTGTTAATGTGAAGTTATTCACTGTGGCTTATAGTAAGCCCCACCTACCATCGATGTGAAGTTGTTCTGTAAAGCATAAGTAGATGGTTTTCAATATTTTATAAGAACGGATTGGGTGAAGTCTCCTATTTTGTATACCGGAAAGAGGAATGATAGATCAGGTTCAGTGATTTCTGATGACCATGTTCAACAAATAAAAAAGAAAATGAGGGCAAATGCAGATACTGCGACAGAAAACTTCTAGTACAGAGCAGAGCAAAGAGCCAACACACACATAAAGTCACTCCTGAGACAAATGGAGCACGTCTGTTTGCATAAATTATTTTAAGAGAGCGAGAGAGAAAGAGGGGTCTTCAATCAATAATTGGAAAAAAAGGATCAATCTGTTGTCCCTGAACCACATTTATTACAAACCCTACCTGTATTCAGACCCCAACTGCATACCGAAAGATAAATTGGCATTGTTTTATAAGTTGTATGTTATTGACTTATTCTGATAGTTATAACAAATTATATAACGTAAAAATAGGACACCTAGCAGTAGTCTTGCTGATTGGTCAAAAGTTGTAGTCACCGAAAATTTCTTTTACCAGGATACACAACACTAGAAAAGAAAAAAGCCGTAATGCCTCCATAGAAGGTCAGAAGAAACAAAGCAATCAAATGATGGTTTCCACATCGCAGATGGTCCTATAGCTATCTCATGGAATGACAAAACAGCATTATTAGTAACCAAGAACAGTAAAGAAGCTCAATGCACATTATAAATTTATAACGACAATAAAAAATTCTCTCATGAAGGGATTAATGTGGATGGAGAGGCATACAGCTTCTTTCACAAAGACTGATGATGCTGCACCACGCCATTTAGGATCACTGTCAGGGAAAATCTGACCGATGTCCGGAAGTCCCAAAGCTCCCAAAATTGCATCGACAACACAATGCAACAGCACATCTCCTGTAATTTGAATTCCCATCAATACGACAGTTGTGGCAGAATTGCTTATCAGATTTAGTTAATGGTGAATTGAAAAGGAAACAAAGGTTGGCATCATTGACAATATTGATGGAAACATGAAACCCGTAGCTTATTTACTTCTCTTGGACTTCCATATTAGAAGGATAAATTTCTAAGAAAATGGACTAGTCTTGCTCCTGCAATCAGAATTCACAATCCCAAACACTTAGAAGAACAACAATAATAAAAGTAAACCTTTTCACTGCAGACTCTATCTCCCCCACCATGGAAACCAGCGAAAAATTCAAAAAATACAAACAAAAATAATTTCTAAATCACGGTTACGGCTGCACCTCTAGTATAAAATTCCAAACTTTTTTGCAATAACTCGAAGCATGAAGCCGAAATTTCGAAACATCAAGGAACAATCAGACCAAGAATTGTCTCACGTGCCTAATCAATCCGCTATGTCAGAACAAGTTCCACATTCTCAGCCGTATCCCCACAGCAGAATTGCATGAAAAGAGAGACTGCAGATGAATATTACAAATCAAATAATCCCCAAACGGATGAATTGACAGAACGCCAGAGAACCATTACATAACAGAATCCCAGTTGACGCAATGCCTGAGGAGAAAGAGCAGATCTTCAGAGGACCACAGCCTTACCATCTGAATGAGCTTCGCATCCTCTGTCATGAGGGATATCGACCCCCCCTATAATCAACGGTAGGCCTGGCTCCAGCCTATGAAGATCAAACCCATGGCCGACCCGAAAAGGAAGCGAAACACGGGGTCGGCTTCCGCTTCCCACCTTCGTCTCCGCCTCGGCCCTGCCGTCGGTGGAAGCCTCGGTCCTGAGAGTAGCAGCGGCCACCCATCCCCTTCTTGCAGAGGTGTTCGTGAGGTTAATTGGGGAAGCATCGAAAGAACTGAACGAAGACCCAAAGTGCCATCAGAGTCAGAGTTAAACAATACGAAGAAGGGAAAGAGAAGCACAAAGGATTCGGAAGGGTACGATCACTTACAGCCTATGAGAAGATAGGAGCATGTTGGGGGCAAGCCCGGAGAGGGATTTTCCAGTAACCTTCACCGGAAGCGTAGAAAAGGAGAGAGCAGACGCAGATGAAATCGTCGCCATGAGAGCGAGAGCGAGAGCGAGAGCGAGAGAGGGAGCGAGACTGTAAGGCGCGGAATTTTCTGCCTTCCACAGCCGCCCCTTACATGTGGGAAGTAAATAGTTCGGTTCCAGATCAGCCCAGCCCGAAGCCCACCACTAAGTTGAAATGTCGACATTCAGGTTCAAATCGGATATCTGGCCATATCCGAAACCTTCTCGCATTAGTAGTAGGTTTCTCGTCAACTAACCTCCTCGGATCACGAAACCGACTTTGCATTGACCATCTGAATCCAAATCCAAATTGTGTAATAGCCGTCTCTGGCGACTTTTGACCAGTCAAATTTCAAATATTCACTTAATTATATTATTTTTTTAACAAAGAAGTCCTTCAAAAGCATCGACGACAATGGGATGAGAAAATATTCACCTATTATGTTGTTTCGGGGCAGTGTTTTCAGGTTGGTAGATTCTGTGGCCGATTCTAGAGTCCCACATTTCATGTTCAATTGTTCTTTTATATTGTTATATATATATATATATATATATATATAACAATTTTAATATGTTTGACCGATTGCAAGTAAATCAATGAATCAACCAACGAATCAGCAGCCGCACCAATTCGGTTCATGAACTGATTTTTGTAAAGCTGGTTCAGCTTAGTTTCTTAGAATGGACTTTTGGTTAGCGATATCGCATAAACGAAGAGTGGGATGGGAAAATGTTCAATTAAGTTGGTCCAACTTGATTCTGTTCTCTTTATATGATGCGGGTGAGATAGCCCTGTAAACGGTTCAAACTCGAGCAACATTCTTTAGATCGGTTTACTGTACAAGTCCAAATCGATGAATTGGATTCTCACTTGGACTCTATTTTTTAAACCATATCTGATTCCACCACCATAAGATCTGACGATCATGCATAATGGAGTCAGATCTTTACCATATCTGGTTGATATTGGGTTTGGATTTGGTTTGGTTATGAAATTGCATACTTAAGTTGGGTCTTATTGGTATTTGAATTTGATTTTGTTTAACTTATCTGATTAAACTAATTCAAAGTTGAATCCATAATTGAATATATCTGATCCATTTACTTCCCTAAGTTAGGTCCCTGCTGCTAAGTTTGAGAACAAGACCATGCATGATTTGAATTGTTCAACTTGTTATCCTCTACATTCACCACTTACCAGCTGCACACCAATTGCGAAGTATAGTTTCTATAGCCCAAGTCATTGGCTACTTGCAGAATGATTTGGAGAAATTGTAACATATTTCCAAAGTTAGTACCCCCTGCCCTGGGGCCTATACTTCATAGAGGGGTTGACACCCACAGGAATCGAACTAGCAACTGGTTACATGTCAAGCATTAGCCCAACTAGCAGGGCGGAGCCAGAGATTTTATGCTCAATATTAGAGATGACCAAGGGCACCAAATAAAAACAACTAAGTAACTGAGTGGCACTAATATATAAATTTAGAAAAATAATTTGGACAAAACAGTATGTATATATATAGATTTTATGGCACTGTGTGGGCAAAGGCCCACACGTGCGCACAATTGGCTCTGCCCTGCCAACTAGTTACACCAAACCCCTTTGCGCGATCCATATACTTGAGATCTTCATATTTACTCTTTTATACTTGCAAAAGTACTATTTAAAAATATTAAGGGGTTGGTATGCTCTTAAATTCACAAATTTAAGTTCCTCAAGATTTAAGATCGAAAGGAAATTAGAAGTAAAGCAAACAGTCAAGAACCCTATATGTCCGATGAATTTTGTTAAAAGATCAGCTTATTGCCAGTTTTATATACTGGATTGAGCACAGCCATCCCCACTTCACAACTCGTACAAACATTATTACTGAAAGAGCTTGACATCGATAATTCAAACAACCTTCTGACATTGACGATCTTGATTCTATTTATGACTCAAAATCATACAAAGGAAATCGAAGGAATAGAAGGGGCACCACCAACCAAGTGAACACACTTTATTAGCCTAAAACTTCTTCACTTTATAAGTGGAGAAGATGCGGCCGTTGCTGCAACACCATCTTCAGTTTTTACAAGAGGATCCTGCATACAGATATAAGTCAACAGATTCAAATGCAAGATGTATATAAAAAGCTGAGTGACAAATTGACAATAATCTTTCCTAAAATGTGAAAGATTAAAAGCATGCCCACGTGAAACTATCAGACAATTTGAATATCGATTCATAACAAAAGACATGCCTATAGAGAACATGTACGTTTCTTCTGGTATTAAAAAAAAGGAGCTAACTATATATAAAAGCCTAGCAATTATGGAGCAGAGGTGGCTCCAACAAAATAAATCAATAAATACATGAAATTCAGGAGAATCTAAGTTGTTTCTGCTTTCTTTTTTGACAAGAAATAAAAGCTCCAGGTGAGTCCTTACCATCATATGCCATTTGAGGATGACAGGATTATAGAATCTGAATACGACTGCAGATTGTGGTGAAGTTAGTTCTGCTGCTGCCAAGGTTTCCAAATTCCAAGGCGCGGCACTAAAATCTCTCTCTCTCTCTCTCTCTCTCTCTCTCTCTCTCTCTATATATATATATATATATATATATATATATATACTGATGATCTATGTACTAGAAAACTTCTATATTCACGAAAAACTTTCATGACTTAGTTATAAGATTGGACATAGCATCTCTAAATCTAACGTGTTAATAGGACAGTATCCTGAGTGTAGGAAGAGAGGAAGGGACAAGGATGACCTACCCTTTAAGAGAATAAAGTCTCTGTCAACTAGCCAATCCGTGCATGCAACTAATTTGATAAAAGCAGACCAACTTAAGAAAAATAAAAAAATGCTCTTCGTAAAAGCATGACCAAAATTTCTGAAGCAATGGTTTCTATAGGTAATGTAAAACACAAAACGCAATAGACACACGGAGTCTCTGCAATGATGCTGAACATTCTAGTTCGTCCACAGAATATACACATACATAGACCTTAAGGCAATCTACACACACACATATATCTCAGAATATGAGTAAAACTAGTTCTGTTTTGAAACTGATTTTCTCAGATTCCTATGCCCCAAGATTCATGACTAGTATTATAATGGAAAGAATAGAGAGCAAAAGGAAAAAAGAAAATGGTGAAGGTGAGAAACTTAGTCTTAAAATGAAACTGGCTGAATGTATTCCGCACCCCTCCCTGTCTCCGTGTATATACACACACAGACACACAAAAATAGATGCAGGAGAAGTGGCTCATGATGCAAGAAAGAAAGATGAAGAGAAGAAAGATTATCACCTATTGCAGTCCATATAGGTAGAGAGCGCGAATGGCAACTCGACATGGCATGTGCTTGGGAGCTCTTTAACAGCAGCTTCCTTGAGGTTGTGGATGCGCCGTGTTGCATGTCGGATGCAGGTACATGCCAGCTCCTTGTCCTCATGAGTTATCAGCAAGCTGCGAAGGCGTTGAAGGCCCTCACAGCAATCAGGGGAAGGCGCACTCTCACTTCCAGTCATGTAAGACACGCATTTGTGCAATGTCATGACCACTTCACCACAAGTCAGGTCAGCCTGGAAGCTTGGCTGAACAAAGAGCTGAACTGTTAGGAAAATTAGCAGCACCAGTGCTGTTGCTTTCTTCATCTTTGTATCAGACCTTCTTCTTCTTCTGTGAACTTGTGTGTGTGTGTATGTGGAGACTCGATGAAGGTGCTACTTATAGCTGGCAAGGGCACAAGCTACAAAAGTCATTTTTGTGGTTGTGTATGCCATCATCAATTTGTTACTGAAGATTATCCTGTATGAGAAAAAATAAATATCAAATCAACAGACATATTTTCGGTCCTACCATGATTTTCCGACATATTAGATGGTCAATTTTTAGTAGTACGGTAGGTCTATGCTTCCAGTTTTCTTTTTCTTATGTTAAGCAGTATGATCCGCATATATGAATTTAGCTTCTTTGTCCGTTTACTCAACAATAAACTGGCTGAAGAATGATCAAGCATTTGAACTCATATGAATATACTGGAGAGATGTCCCTGATAATTTGAACACACATGCACACACACACACACACGTATGTATATAACCACATTTTTTGCGCAGAGACTGGCAAGGCATATTGGTGCACATACGAAAAAACAGACGTTTATTTTATATTGCACTAAATGCTTTTATATATGAAGTTGTGTAAGTATATGAAAATTATGCAAAGAATTCCCAAAAAAAAAAAAAAAAAAAAGACAAGTGGAGGAAGTTTCTGCCCGCCGGTTTGCACCAAAGTATGGCAGCCACAGACACATCACTCCGATCAGTGGCGAGGCGAGTAGTCCTTTTTATTATATAAAGCCATTAACAATGTCCACAAATTTGAAAAGTTCATCAGATTGATCATAGCCAGAGAAGCAGTGGGTAGCACAGTAAAGGACAGATCTGAGCAAATGGGGAAGGAGGGTGACACATCTGCTTACGTCGGCACAGAACTTCCAGGCAACCCTCATGCTTCTCTTTGGCATAACAATTTTGGCAACATCGAAGGTGGACAAATCTCACCATCCTTTCCCCAACAAACTCGTTCATCCTTCTCTACTGTGACCTTGGCTCACCAGACTGCCAACTGCTAAAGCATGACGGATCGGATGTATCCGGCTCTTCCACTTGACTGAGCGCCAATCAAACAACTTGAGTGATACAGATCCGTGGTGCTCTTTATCTTTAGCCCTTCTCGTTTGAAAGTAAGCACAATGGTTATTCTGCAGTAGTCCAGGATCATCCAGTTTATTTCACAACTTCTCTAATAAAAATTACACTTGCTGGTAAAAGCTATCAAGTCGGCACTTAAAATAAACTTCTGTTAACATAAGAAACAAAAAAAGGTTAGCTAGAAGAACGGCAATATAATTTAATAATAAAAGGTAGCGTTGAAAAAAGATTGCAACTGGCGTTCATTTTTCAGGTTATAGGAATTTCCCTTCAAGTCCTTATTTGAAAATTTTCAAATTGGCCTCTGTTTTGAAAACTGTAGACAAAAGGCAATCCCCAAATAAAAGATTTTTGCAAAGAGATTATGGGCTTCGACCAATCGCATAGAGATTTTCACATTAAAAGCGGGAAAAAGAGAAACGCTTGTAAAATATTAGAATTTCATATCAAGTTGGCATTTCGAAAGGAAGAGGTTTCATCCCCCAGGAAGGCAATTCTCTAGGAGTACATCCAATGGTCCATATCCAGAAATTTCACAAGTAGTTCATATTCGACGTTGCTTTTTCCTGTTTCAAATGCCAGTAGGGGATGATGCTCCCACTAGTCATGGATAATGCATCATTTCAGCTGGGCGTACAGCAGTGAACCGCGTGAGAAAAAGAATCACCCCAGAGTTCGGCCACCGGAAAACAAGTCCATTCAACCAAGAAAGATCCATGCAGGCGTCAAAACATATATCACAATGCATAAAAAGTTGATGATCATGTGTTTCATCACATTCATATGCAAACATTTACTGGTAAATGTCATAATATTAGAAGCATGTTTGAACTTTCTTGGAGTTCCAAACAGTTGCTTTTAGCTGTAAAAGTAAAACTGATAAAGTGTTTCATTATCTCCGAACAGTCTTATTCAATAACAGAGGGAGGAGTCTAATCTTAAATTAAACCAGATCAAGGATAATCAAATGGCCATGAAGAGAAATAAGCAAATGCAAAACAATCCATGATACCACAAGTAATTACCAGAGCTCAAGTTACAGGCAGCAGCAGGAGAACAATTTAGTAACTTGGAAAATAGGGTGATTGGTTGCATAATAACAGCAGAGGGAACAGCACAGACCATGTAATTCTTATGGCTACGTGAAGCACCCCTTGACATTCCAGAGAATTCAAGGCAAACCAGTTTATACATACGCAGCGAATTCCTCAAACCACAGCCTCCAGATGATGGAGGCAAGAAAGGTCTTCACAAGGAGGTTTTGGTATCATCAATTACATCTCAAATTACAAACTAAGGATAGTAGGCAAAGGAAGAACCCGTCCAAGCAAATCAGGACTTCCGAATTCTCACCATTGTCCCAGTGTGTCCCAGAGTTAACCCTGCACAGGCTCTCACCCTCTACAGATAGCAATCGAGTCACGATTTCTCTTCAACCGAAAAAATTATTCTTCATTGTTTACGCTTCTCTTTCTTCCCAACTTCTACCTTCATTTTACTCTCAGCTCTATCATCATCGCTTTCGTCATCGTCATCGTCATCGTCACCATCGCTACCCTCATCCTCTTCATCACTTCGAGAAGAATCAAGACGAGCTGCGTCCTTTGCCCACTCCAACAACTTCTGCACCTCGCTGTCGAAGTCCTCGTCTTCGCCACAACCATTGCCAGCAGCCACCGATAACGAATCCATGGGCTGCTTCATTGCCACATCTGCTTCCCCTTTCATCGGACCCTTTAGAGCTAAGAACCTGGCAGATAGCTCCGCACCGAAGACGTCGCCCGACTTCCCGTCCCCAATTTGACCACGCTTTTCCTCCGATTCATTACACGCTGCGGAGGGATTAGGTTTTTGCGCGGACGGGACTTTTAGTGCCGCAAATCTTCGATCGAGATCGGCGTCCAGACCAGAAGAGGAAGAATGGAGACGATGGGAATTGACGTTCAGGCGAAGGAAGACGTCATCCTGAGCGACGCGGAGGAGTTCCTCCACCTCATCGACGTGGCTCCCGTTCATCGGCTCTGCCCATTCAGGGATAGGCGCAGAATCAGCACCGCCGGTGGCTTTCTTTCCCTTTCCCCTTCTCATTCCCTTCCCCGTTCGAGGGCTCGCGGCTTGCCACAGCAAGGATCAGGTGTGAATTGTGGAAACCACGACGGTCGGAATCGAGTTGGTTAAAGTCAAGGGCATGTTAAGCCAATCCAATTCTCAAACGAATCTGCAGAGACAATGGCATGTTCATGACCGCGACACGAACAGGATTCACAGACTTTCATTCAGGCCAGGCCATTACAAGCCTAGCGGAGCCAACGATGGCTTTCCATGTTTGCTTGGGCGCCTAACTTTTCTTTCAATCCTCATTTATTCAACCCAAGTCATTTTTTAGCCCAAGAAACGTTCAACTTTTTTTTGTGCAGCAAAAGACATAAACCCGTAGCTGCATTCCTAAGGGCCATCGCCACTCTCACTACACCATCCGCTCTTCCTGGATTGAAAAAAGAATCCGAAGTCCAATTTTTCACCAAATCCAACTAACGAGAAGGATTTCTTGCATTTGTTGTCGCCTATTATTCAACAGCTTATTTCTTTTTTCAACTGGATAGCTGCAACGTTCTATCCAACGGAAGTCCATATATCATTTTATAGTTTTTTTTTTTAATATCTAAAAGGATATAACTTAATACATGCATACGCTAAAAGGGAAAGCCCTTTTGACTTTCCCAAGGAGGCTGGTGCAATGTGTTGAGCTGAGGATGTCAGAGTTCTACCAATTCGGATTTAAGTAAATATTCGATCGGATATTTAACCATCTTATCCGATCGGATACGGATTCAGATTCAGTTTTAAGTAAATATTTGATCGGATACTTAACCATCTTAACAAGTATATGCGAATCCAAATTACAGCTTGATATCCGAATGTGAACTGTGAGTTGCTGAGTTGATATCCGAATTCGAATTACAGTTGATATCTGAATCCGAACCTGTATACACCAAACACCAACTTAAAGTTATGATATAAAAATAATATAAACTGTATATGAAGGTATAATTAAAGCACCAACTAAACATTATATCTTAAATAATGTATTTATTTAATTAAAAAAAATAATAATAATCTTCTATAAGAAAATTTCAATAAAATTAGTATTTTTAAGAATATGAAAATGAATCACAAATAGATATATTTAATATGAAAAAAGTCTTGAACTCATAAAAAAGTTTTAATTTATGAAATTAAAAATTATTTATTCAATCAATCAAGTAAATCATTTTGTATAATCATATAATATGTTCAAAAGTCTTAGATATTTCATATATAACACATAATTCACCAATTTAAAAACAAAAACATTAACTATTAAGAAAACAACACATTGTTTGATTTAATAAACTATCTTACATATCATTGGAGTAATTATAAAATTTTATGTAAAGAATAATTATTGTAATAAAGGTTAGATGATTTATAAATTATTTTATATTATTAAACACTCTTTTTATGTGTGTAACACAAATTATTTTAATTAACTCAATAAAATGAGAAAAAATTATTAAATAATATTTTTTTAATGATAAATAATATGGGTCATCATCATGAAATAATAGTTTACTCATTTTAAAATATATTATTAGTTATAAATAAACTAATTAATGTTCAATGTTCACAATTTTAATAACGAAAGCATGAAAGCTTCTTCACCATGTATTTTAGCAGGAAATCTTAAATAATATATTTATTTAATTAAAAATAATAAAGAAAACTTCAATCAAAAAATTCAAAAAAAAGAGAATTTTCAAAAATATGAAAAAGATACTTTTTAAAGCTATAAATTTTAATAGACTGCTATGTCAAATTAGTTTCAAGCATAATTATATTATATATTTAAAAAAGTAAAGGTGTCAAGAAAAACTATTGGCATGTATGTCACGTATGAAAAAAAAAATTGATAGCAAAAAATATACTTTTTTTAAAGCTAACTTAAAATAAAATATGTTTTATAATAAATAAAAAATCTTAAACGCATTATGATATTCATTTTAGTTGAAAGCTTGTTCACTGTGCATAATCTCAAATAAATATATTTAATATAAAAAACTGCTAAACTCATAATGATAATGATATCTGATATATCATTGAACACCCTTTTTACGGATGTAAAGCAAAATATTTTAATTAACTCAATGACATGAGTAAAAATCATTAAATAAGATCTTTTTTTAATGAGAAATAATATGGGTCACCTAATTTAATAATTTGCAATAAGTAATCATCATCAAATAATAGCTTTTTTATATACGATATACTTACTAGTTGTTTTGTTGCCAGAGTCAAACTATAATTTTAAAATTTTAAGTGAAGCCAAAACATAATTTTTAAAATTTTTTTTAGCAGTGAGTCACCCTAACTGTTTTATTTTAATGTCTCATCCGCGTCGCATCAAGTCAGGTGCGCACCAGACATGGGTGCGGCTCCGACTCACACCCGAGTCCAGTTAGAATGTCATATTATTAAATTACTTACATTATATGTGTTGTTTTGAAATTTTTCTATGAAATACAATTATTCAAATATGTTATATACATTAATAACTAAATTGTAATAATAATATATACATGCCTAAAAATACTAATAATAATAAAATAATATTTACAATTTTCAACTAGCTTTAGGTTGGACGAAATTAAAAAACCATAGTTTTTCCTTTAAGTTCAATTTAAGTTGACCTAATTTAAAATGAAAATTAAGCTTCCCGCCCATTTTGTTTGCTTGTAAAAGCAATAGTTTCTATAGGCTGTTAAATGAACGTTATTGAAGATGATTGGTGTTGTTTCTTTTTTCCTACGGCCCAACAAAAAAACAAAAAAAAGAAACAAAAAAAAAAGAAGAAGAACTGCTTGACGTTCTTCCTTCCCTGCACCGAAGATTCCAAGAATAACCCTTGCCATTCTTCCTCTCTTTTCTTCTCCCTCTCTCTCTCTCACACAAGATTCGAAGATTTCGTCCTGAAAGCACTCACCCTCATCGTCGCCAACTCACTAAGGTAATGTTGTCCAGGCCTGTGGTTTTGATGTATTGCTTGCCGTCTGAGGGAACGACATCTACACTCAGCGCAAGTGGGATTCTCATGGTTCGTCTGGCCCCCATCCTATCGGACTCATTTTCCTCGAATTCTTTTTCCCTTCTCTTTTGTGATTTTAATTACAGACTCACGTTTTCCCAAGTGTGGGATTTAGCGAATGGTCCCCATCCCACTTGAATGTATTTTATCGTTTTCTCTTTCCCTAAACAACGAAAGGGGTTGGAGAGTTCTCAACTTTGTTATGGTTGAAACACCTCATACAGGAGAAAAACTTGCATCAGTCATCAAAGATTGTTTATTAAAATGGAACATTGATCGCAAGTTATTTTCAATTACATTAGATAATTATTCGACAAATGATATCATGGTTACAAAATTGATAGAATGACTTCTTGAAAAGGATGCACTTGTTTGTAATGGAAAATTTTTTCAGGTTAAATGTGCTGCTCATATTTTTAATTTGGTTGTACAAGATGATGTCAAATAAAAAAGTGATGTGATTGACAAAATTAGAGAAAGCATAAAATATATTAAGGTATCTCCAGCTTGATGTTAAATTTTTGATCGAGCAGTGCGTCATGTCAAAGTTACTTGTGAGAAAAAGTTGTGTCTTGATGTTCCAGCTAGATGGAACTCAACATTTCTTATGCATGATATAGCTTTACAATATAAAGAAGCTTTTGGTCGTTTTGAAGAACTTCATTTCAGACCGACCAAGGATGAGTAGAAGAAGACTACTATTATTCATAACAGTTTAAAAGTATTTTATGATGCTACTAATGTCATTTTTGCAGTCAAATGTCCAACTTCCAATATCTTCTTTAAAGAGTTTTGTGAGATAAAATTGGAAATTGAAAAAATGTGTTCAAGTTCACATATTTGTCTTTCAAATATAGCAATGAGGATGAAAACAAAGTTTGACAAGTATTGAGATATATGCAATTTAATTTTAACAGTTGCAATGGTATTTGATCCTCATTATAAGATGAAAATAATTGAGTTTTATTATAGGTAATTTTATAAAGATGAAGCATATGAACTTGTCTCTGCAATTAAGAATTATTTTAGTGATCGTTATGATGAATATAAAGCTACTTATGCATTGAAAACGCTCTCTGTTGGTAAGCCTGGGCACCGGGCCGGGCCGCCGCCGGGTACCTGGTACCCAGCCCACCACGGGCCCAGGCCCGGGCCTTGACAAAAAGGTTTTTGGGCCAAATTCATCGGGCTCGGCCCGGCCCGGGCCTGCCACTGTGATCGGTGCCGGCCCGGGCCTGCCACTGTGATCGGTGCCGGCCCGATAAGCCCAACATGGGTTTTTTTTTTCTTTAAAAAAAATGAACTTAGAGAATTAGGAACTTAGGGTTATGGGTTAGGTTTTCTTTTCCTCTTTTCGTTTCATTAAGAAATTTCATCGCCGCGAGCTCGAGACTGCCTCCTCCAGTCCTCCAGTCTTCCTCATCGGTCGTCGCCCCTTGGCTGCCTCCTCCGGTCCTCCCGTTGGTCGCCGCCATCGCACAGCTGCTCTACTTGCTTCATCGTCGGTTGCATCGAGTGCTTCTCCTCCAGAGGACTACTTTCTACTGGTTGGTGTTGTTCTTGTTTTTGTTATTTTATTAAGTGCACATGGTTTACGTTCGTGCTCATTTTTTGAGTGAGCTAGAGGCTAGCAAGTAGCAACCCGCCTCAAAGCCCATCCCAGCCCGCCCGGCCCGTTAATAATCGGGCCGGGCCGGGCCTCGGGCATAAACCGAAGCCCGAGGCCCGATATTACATGGGCCCGGCCCGGCCCGTTTAGAAACGGGTCGGGCCTCGGGCCAGCCCGTTTTGAATGCCGGGCTTTGATTTTTTCATTTTTAACGAGTCGGGTCGGGCCGGCCCGGCCCGATGCCTAGCCTAATCTGTTGGTAGAGGTTACATTGTTGATGTTCAGAATGATAATGATGCATCTAGTTTTACTTTTGATTGAAGTTTCTTTTAATAAGAAACCTAAAACAAGTGCACTAGATGACTTTCTTGAAGAATCATCACAAAGCCAACGCACAAAATCAAATTTAGAGATATATTTGGAAGAGTCCATTTACCCAAAAAATAATCCAATTGACATTTTGATTTGGTGGAAAGTCAATGCACCTAAATACTCTTTGTTATCTAGAATGGTATGTGATATTTTGGCTATTCCTATATCAACTGTTGCATCAAATTCAACATTTAGTACATGTGGACGTATTCTTGATTTATACAGAAGTAAATTAGGTTGCAAGACCGTGGAGACTTTGATTTATGCACAAGATTGGTTGCGAGATAAGGCTGAAGGTAATTTACTTATTATTAATGTTTTTAAACATATTTTTGTGTTGCTTATTTTATTTTTTTGTTAGATGATTCCGATTTGCCTACACTTTTACTTGAAGAGGAAGCACCATTTGCATCTGCATACATTGAAACTGGATCATAAATTAGAGGTATATATTCTTTTGTATTTATCTGTTTTCATTGCATCGATTAAAACGTACAATTATGTGTTATGTATGTTTAAGATGTTTATTTAATTAAAGTTTTCATTTGCATAATGCAGGTTAATTTGATATCATTATCCTCAGGACCTTAATATATTATCAACATGGTTGAAGTATATATCCAAAAAGAAATGTCATATATATTGAAGGCATTGAAAGAAAAATTAGAAAAATTTTGCAAGCTTGGACTATATGATTATTTTTTTTTTATTATTATTGAAAGTGTGAAAGATGACTCGTCTAGCCTCTTGTTGCATCAATGAACAACAACCAAGTACAATTTTTAGAAATTTATATTTTTCATTTGACAGTCCAATTTGAACTAGTGTGATGTTAATTGACTTTCATAGTTCATTTAGTGTGATGTTAATTTCAGATTTGGATCAGATTTATATATGACTTAAAAGTCAGAAATTGGATTCAGATACAACTTAAAAATTGAATTCAGATTAGATTCAGATCGGATTCGGATATAACTTAAAAGTTAAAATTCAGATCGAATTATGGTATAACTTAAAAATCAGATTCGAATATTAATATTCAAATTCAGATCGGATTCAAGTATAACTAAAATTTGGATTTGGATCGGATTCAGATATAACTTAAAAATGATATTTGGATCAGATTCAGGTATAACTTAAAAATCGGATTCGGATAGGTTTCGGATATTAAAATTCGGATTCGGATCGGATTCAAGTATAACTAAAAATCGGATTCGGATATGGTATAAAAAAAATTTCATCCGAATTCGAATTCTAATCCGAATCCGAATATATGAATATCCGAAAAATCGGATATGATAAAAGGTATATCCGATCTGAGTCCGATCCGTTGACATCCCTAGGTACGGGCCATGGGAGTGAGAATACTGGCCACAAGGTTTTATACAGCCAAGCATACAACTAAGTCACATGTTCGATGTGGTTTCCTTGTGTTAAAAATGAAAACATGTGAAGCTCATAAGTTCTTCATCCCTATAAAATAAAAGGGGCTAACGTATTTAACTAGAAAGTTCAACTGGTTCTCATTTCATAGTTAGTGCATGATCATCAGTACACTGACGATCATGCCATGGAAATACATGCAGCCCTCGCGTATTGTATGGACACCAAGTGACCTGATCTCAGTTGGCTTCCATTGTCAGCTCCCACCAAGAAGACACTCTACAACTTTCAGTAGGTTTTGGTCAGGAAACACTAGCTATTTTCAGCAAATCTGCCCAAGTCCTGCAGTTGAATAAAAATGAACATATCATGTAAATAATTAAGGCACAAGATTGCAATAATCTACAGGAAGCTACTTCAGGAAGAGAGCAAGAAGTTTCAGTAAGACCACCAATCCAGGTACAACGATTGGCTTGTATTTAGACCAAAACAAAGAACTGACAGCCAATCAACAGAAAACAAATACTGACCAGCTCGGTAAAATCAAGAATTCTCCTTAAACTTTCAACATCGTCCACCTTTTGGACAACTTCCTGCCACCATGCACTGTCCCTTTTGATACTGTCAGTGTTTGGAATGGATGAAAATGGCTTTTCATCTGTTTCACTGAGTTGTAAATTGAAATTGTTATTTGCTGTTTCTTCCTTTATATTGCCTTGAATCGTGTTGAAACTATTGAGGCTACGGGGGATCACATCATAAGGTAGTGGGTGCATAGGAGAACGATAACCTGATGAAAATCCAATTTCAAGTCAAGCAGGGATAAGCAAGAAACAGCACAACCACATGATATCACAAATTATCTAGAAAGGTGAGCTGCTTCAAGTTTCTCACCCCGGCACTCAGGATCATGGCACTTCTGGTAGTAGCAAGACCTTCTGAAATCCACAACATACATCACTGTGACGAACACAGAAGGCAAGTCACACAAAATATTTACCTAACATACTGATATCCTAATGATCTCGATGGTGAAATTGAAAATTTTCCACTAGCTCTTCAATAGCACATGAATTCCACAAAATGGTGTCCAAAAAAGTTAAGGCACAACTAGAACATAAAGCCATTTCAAATTGCATGGACAAGCATGTGAAGACAGCTAAAGAGCTTAATATCTTACCCATGTGTTATGGGCAATCTTCTACAATTCAGCAAGCACTGTGTACAAGAGTGGGACCAGGCCAAACCCAAAAAGTAGGCGAGCCATCACGCTCTGAGGTCTTGATTTATAGTTCAAGAGCTCATTGTCTTAGGCACCGTCCACAGGCAGGCAAGAGTGGAACCAAGCCAAACCAAAACCATGGGTGACCATCATGCTCTGAGAATCAATTTATAGTTCAGGAGTTCATTGTGGGGACCATCCACAAGAGTGGCACCAAGCCGAAACCAAAGCATAGGTGACCATCCTGCTCTGAGATCTCGATTTATAGTTCAAGCATTGTCTGAGACTCATGCTGGAAGAAAACAAAATATGCTTGAACGTTACAGAAATGGAGGACTGGTTCAACTTTTATCTGCCAATGACGATGTAAGTCCAGACAGCTTGCAGTATGAATCAAAATTTCTGGCTTATCCTGAGAGGAGAAAGGTGCTTTTATTTAATGCTTCACCATATACCAAACTTAATCAGGTTCAAACAACAATTATCAATTTTTGTCCTGTCCAGGCAGGTGCCAAAATTTTATCATATTGATAGTGCAAGTAACCAGGGATCTGTGCTTTTATAGACAGGGGCGGAGGGAGGGGAGGGCCCGCCTAGGCCATGGCCCCACCCTAATGAATTGAAAGAAAAAAAAAATACATTGTAAAAGATAAAACCTCTGTTTGGCCCGCCCCTGAAAAAAATCCTGGCTCCGCCCCCTGTTTATAGAACCATGTGTAGAGTATAGAAATGTGGAAAGTTTACTACCTGCCCAACCTAGAATGCTAGAACAGGTCAATCCCTAAGCTTACAAGCATGTTTAAGACTAGCAGTGGATTTGGATTGGTGGTTCAGTAGTCATGACGTTGAGTTCATTTCCCCCACAAGGAGAACTAAAATTGGTTGCATCCAGTCAAACCAACATTAGCAGGCAGGTCTCAGAAATTGGACAAACTGGTGTGAAATACACAAAAACCTACGGTCTCAAAATATTAATTAAAAAACTGACAAATTCAACTGCCATAGGAGAATAGAAGCAACAAATTAATATGCATACACCGACAGACAAAATCATACTCCAGTAGAAATACAAAAGATTCATGCAAAATTCATATGCATGAGCTTAATAATTTAGAAAGTTCCACATCCTATAAAAATGACCGAAAGTGCAAAAATCTGTGTAAACTAAGCAACAAATTCCATTATTGTCTACAATTATATCCATAGACAGAACATGCTCATCAACATCTCTTTAGAGGAACAGACGAACATAAATCTTGCTCAAACCCCGCCATTTTCCTTTCAAAGATCCTAGCCGCCAGTAAATAAACACAATAAGTTTAAATTACAACAAATTCTAGGCATTTGATGTGGTCAGGTAAAACATACAGTCAGGGCAACAAGCTAAGTAACATAATGCACCAGGAAAACCATGTACTCAGACAACAGACACTTCACTTGGAGTAAATAACAGAGGCAATAATTCCACACCAGATGGTACTATAGTTAGCATAAACATCTTCAAACAGAATGAAAACTGAGTAGAAGCAGAAGCAGTATGTCCCAAGAAGTACCATGGTTACTTTTATGCTGTCTACCTATTCTTTCACAGAATCTATTTCCAGCAATGTTGTAAACCATCAAATCATAATCTGAAAACCAATACCAGCTCCGTATCCATCCTGTCAGATGAATATTAGACTGAAAACAGGGAACTTCTACAATTCAGTCAACATAAATAAGAAAAAGCAATAGCAATACAATGAAATCTTTGCACTGGATACATCCATAGACACTCCATTATATGTTGACAATATCAGAAAATGTACAAAAAAATTCACTTCAAACCATTGTATGGAAAACCAATATATTAAGGCACAATAATCATGTTTTCTAGGTCCAAAAAGAAAACGTATACCACAAGAATTTCGAAATCACCAACATTGTCTCACAGGGTCAAGTTTCATTTACACCTTAAAAACTGAAAACCAGGAACCAGCATTATATCATAGAATCTGCAAAATATGTTTGCCATATATCTTCAAAAGTAACAGAGAACAACAATTTTCTGGACAGTTATTTCTTAGTTCAGGAAGACAAGCAATGATCTTCCTAAAGTATCAGCTCAAACAAATAACTTGGGCAATCTTATTTATGTGCATCTCAAGAAACAAATGGTTTTCCAATCTAAATAAACACAAGAAGAAGAAGCTGCAGTTAGATTCCATTCATGAGACAGATTAGCACAAGAAGATAGGATATTATTTTCCTTCAAAACAAAAATCGAGAGGTCATATGGCCTGCATAACATGAAAAAAAGAAAATTGACTCTTCAACTCCTTAGACATGAACAAAGAACCCAAGGTCCCAAACTACAATATCTGATTTAGTACAAAATGTAACACAACTTGAAGCCTCTTTCATAGTACAAACATCTAACTTCTTTATGAGGCCCTGCAGTGCCAAATTTCAATGAAATCTTTTCAATAAAATATATTATAGATATACCTGAAAATCCCCCTTAGCATCTTAAGTGAAAAACAAAATGCAACAAAGTTGTAAGACAAGAAAATGCGTCTTATGTTACAATTATTCTAACTCTTATATAGTGTATAACCCTGCAGGGTGCCAGTTGTTGACAGCATGGAAACTATACAAAGTTTAACTTTCTGTGTGGTTTCTTAACGTTTCTTTACCAACAATTTGAGGTTGGAACATGGATAATGTTGAACGTAAATGATTTACAAATGGATAGATACCTTTTGACAGCTAATCCTCTTGATAGTACGATGGTAGCAACGAAGATTCTAAATATGCAAATGTCATAGAAAAAGCAGGGTCAAATTGGCAACAATTGTCAGCAGTTATTTAGTTTATAAAAATATGCTTTACCCAAATACATTGATAAATATCTGAACGTAAATATTGATGTTCAATTGTTTTCATTTTTCAACCATTTTGTCAGTGCTAAAATGTCAGTGATTTCAAAAATTGTTTTTAGCACTTAATGTAACTAAATATGACAATAATTTGAAATGGAACTAACAAAAGTATACAAGGAAAAAATAGAGTTGATATCAGTGATGAGACCAACCATGGACGCTGCTGTTAGATACCATAGACTCAATAAATCTGTCCAATGATATAAAAGGTGACTTCCCTGACAAGTGTTCCTTAGGCATATCAGTTGTGAAATGGCAAGCCGTTAACTCTTGTGAAATATATGAAGCTGGTTCACGGTTACTGTTTTCCTAGCACAATAAAAACATTAAAAGGGATAAGAATTAGATTAAAAATCCTCATCATTGAAAAAAATCTTAAAGGGTTGATTTGAAGAAGTACTGGTTATTATTGGGTGTCCATGTGGATGAAGGGGTCTTGATTGTTCATGCCAATTACAGTTTCTTGCCAAACCAAAAAACTTGGAGAAAACAATAAATTACTTACCTCCAAATTAAAAGTGAGTAACTCCTTACAGTTGACATCCATTCGACATATCAAGGACTCCATAAATATCTGTTGCTTGCTCTAGAAATTTGAGACCATGGTTAAAAAAAAAAAAGAAACATCGATTATTAACAAATTAACAATCCCATTATAAGGACGTGATGGACAAAAAAAAACTACCAATTGGAGGAAATAATACAATTCCCAAGCAACCAACTTCAAACAAAAGAAATCATTAAGTTGGTTCAATACATGCATCAGGACAAGAAGCTGCAAGCATTGAACACTTATCCACCAAATATGGTTGTAGAAATTGATACCAAAGGGTAAAATTTTAAACTAAGGCAGTGCACCTAGTCTCATACTCATCAATTGACATAATCATTATGCCCAAGGCTCATATTTCTTACGAGGTAAATGATAAGACCACCTGAATTATACTGTTATCCCAAATCAAGAACTAGGGGCAGTATTCATAGCAAGGCATTCATGCAAAGGTCTAGAAGAATGCATACCAGTCTCCTACATTATGTGTTGGAACTTGGAACATGCAGGGTACTTTGTTTATTTATCTTGTATCAGGGTCAGAATTCTTCAAGGACTAAATGCAAAAGCCAGGAAGCAATACATAGCAATTGGATAACAATATATATGCTAACAAATGCACCAAGAACCACAGGAAGAATTCCTGGTAAGGACAGCAAAAAAGGCAGATGAAATGTAGAGACATGACTGTAACACATATGACATATCACAACATGCAGGGTTTTTAAATCACTTTGATGTATCAGGATCACTTTCCATAGTCTTTTCCTTCTTGCTAAGAATCCAAGTATACAAATATGAGTTTTTCCCATGAAAGAGCAAGATAATCATTGCAGCATCCTTGCTTAGCTCTATATACAATATTCTTCCCCTTTATAATCTCAAGCTTTTCCCAACAAAATTAAGGTATAACCTCATGCTTGAAATTATATTGTGCTGACAATACAAAGGGAAAATCAACACAAACCCATCAATAGATTTGCATGAACCAAGAAGCTTTCACAACACTCGATATTCTCAGTACGCTCCTCAAATGCATACATGAATAAGACAAACTGAATGGAGGAAAAAATCTCATTTCGTAGAAAACCAGAAAGGACATACAAGCCTGTACGCAAGAAGAGGTAAAGCCTCAACAAGCGAAATCAGGTAGAGGAAAATCTAGCAATTGAGCTAGCTCCAACAGCTAGAAATCTCAGAGCTAAGCTCATTCAGCCACTTATTTGGCTGAAACAAAGAAAAATGAAAAATAGAATAATGAAAAATACAAATCTAAAGTAAAGCAATTGGAAAAGAAAAATAATACATGCACGTGCATGCAAATATATGTCATCATGTACACTATGTATGCATAGCATCTGCATGTATATAGATACAAATCTGAAAGTGCACTATGTATGCATAGCATGTGCACATATATAGATACAAATCTGAAAGCGCACAAACACATATGTACATAAACACACTTAAAAGATATCCAAGCATATCTGTTGAAGTCATCAACAAATATCACGTAGTTAAAGAATCCTCCAGAAAATACAAGAGGAGTGGGAAATTAACAAGTTCAAAAGGCTTCTTGACACACAAGCTTGTATTAGGCAAAGGCAATGTCTTCATTCTTCCCATAATGCAACCACAACAGTACATATTTGTTTTGGCTTATGCAATTATTGTCCTTACCAAATTATTGCATTTGAAACGGCCAGTAGGCAGCAGCACTGACTGTTTCCCTGCCTTTGAAGAGAATGGTAAGCGAAAACATCGATTACGAGAATAAACAGATTTATCCAAGAAAAGCTGAGTCGAAGATTCAGATGAATTTGCATCTTTTGCAACATACAGTTGATTAAATCTTGGATCCTTGAGTTTCTCACAGGTAATTCGTGAGCACACCTGCAGCCATAGAAAGCAATTGGCAAAATAAAGATATCACTTCATTATGTGATTTAGGCCAGAAATATTCATAGCTCACAAAATAAAATGCAGATCGTGAATAGTGATATCTTAAAGAATTCAAGAACAAGCACCCAAATCATAAAGAAAGAGAGAAAGGGGGAGAGAGAGCGAGCGAGCGAGCGAGAGAGAGAGAGAGAGATCTTCTGCAAGTATTTGTTGTAGACCATATTCAAGGAGAACTACTTTCCTTGTAAATTACTGACTAACATGGATTAGAAAAGCATGAAAACGGAATATCGAATAAAAAAATATAAGAAAAGGAAACAACAGACAAAACAAACACAGGAGAAGAAAGAAAAGGCCAGGTGAAGGAAAACACAATGCAAAAAACATTGGCTCAGATTTAGAGCCAGGAGGAGAGTTCTAAGATCTAGAAAAAACAAAGCAAAAAACCTTACAATGTGTAACCTCTCAAGTCTCACCTATGTTTCTCAGTTAGGCAGTATTTAAAAAAGAAGATCACAAGA
The DNA here is from genome assembly GCF_008831285.2 of Nymphaea colorata. Classification (NCBI taxonomy): domain Eukaryota; kingdom Viridiplantae; phylum Streptophyta; class Magnoliopsida; order Nymphaeales; family Nymphaeaceae; genus Nymphaea; species Nymphaea colorata. Next base: position 23,864,262 of record NC_045146.1, read on the forward strand.
ACGAGTTATAACCACAGCAAGCAAAAAAAATGATCTGTTATATATATGGATAAGTTTGATATACACCGAACAAAAAAATGATCTGTTGTAGACATGGATGAGTTTGATATATACCAAACAATAAAATAAAAAAATAATAATAAGACTAACATATTACAAACCGGCAATCCAATATTAGCATCTCTAAAGGCATTTAGCATGGTTTTCTTTTTTCATTTGGCTACAGTACAAGAATGACCGTTCTTTCACCACAAACACTCACCTCAGCAACAAATGCTCCGACATGAGAGTTGTCTTTAAAGGCAACATATGGTATACGAATAATCAGATGGCGTGAAAATTTCTCTGGAAGAATATCAAGAAAATCAATTTTTATTCCTACATACAACACAGGACACTAAGGCAAAATAAGTGCGCATAATGAATAAATATGCCAAATAAAGAGAACAAACACAATAAAAATTTAAAACTACTCCCCATGATACATAAACACCGCAAATGACAGGCAAAGAAGTAACAGTGTCATGGGAAATAGCCAGGAGAGTCCATGATGTGCAACTGAGTCCTCATTATCCAGGTTACAGTCAATGAACAAGTTAAGAAACATAAAGTGTGAGTAGTGGCAGAGGATTACAGATAATCACTGATATTGATTTTGAAAAGACCTTCGCTTCAGTAAAGTTTAATCAACCTTAATCTCCACATGAACTCTCAAACACTGGCCACTGCTAAGAGCAGTTCCACACATCAACCAGATGTAAACAAATTTTCCCCTCACAGGAATTAGAATAAACTATTTACATATGAAACTTGCTGTGTTTAATGTGAATCAAGGCTATGAAAAAACATGCCCGCCAAAGGAAACTATTTACCAAATCAACAACAACTATCAGCTATGTCATTAGGCATGTGTTAGGTGTCGGACCCTGGGGGTTGTGGGCCCAGTTCAGTAGGGAGTCACAGGTTTGGTCCTTCAGGGCTGAGCATGCATGTTTGAGTCTGTCATGTTAGGTAGATGGATCAGGTGGACAATAGGAGATAATAACCCACCCCAGTCAAGTGAATCAGAGTATATAAGGTCATTAGGGAGTTAACCCCAATTATGAATGAATACCGGAGATTACTGTGAAGGCTGGGCTTTCACTGGAGCAGAGTGTGTGAGTTAATCTTCCCCTGTTAGTTGCAGATGCAGGCTAATAGCAGGACAAGAATGAGACAATGGAATTGTCCAAATGAAGTCCTCAATGATGAGGCCCTCAAGCAATTGCATTATCTTTTTTCCATTGAAGTACTAAGTTAATAAACAAGCTGTTTTTTTGTTGTAAAGATGGTACATAGTGCATTTGACAGTTGATTATGCAGCATTTTCTCAATTTTTTGGTATTTGCTACTAGAGAGGGTACAGTTTCTTTAATTCTTCTTGACTTGTAATGCTTATAAAAGATGTAACAGGCATGTGTTTTATCTTCTTAATTATCTGATACCTCCTTTGTCTATTTCTTCACCTTCTTTCTCAGTAATTATCAGAACTGAAAGATGTGTCCTTAGCAGTTAGCACACAATGATCTACATACACAACAAAATGGACATACTTAATTACCGGTGCACAGTCAGGTGTCTGCACACACATACTGATTGATCTATATGGTGGCCTCATAAATATGGTGCAGCAGATTGTCAATTTTAACAAGCAAACATATGTAAGTTACTATGAAGAAAAGTAAAAGCATAAATCTAGCAACCAATAGATCCAGAATACCTCTTCTATAACTTTTAGAGGTTGACAAAAGAGACCTAACTTTTGTTATGTAAGCATGCACCAGTCACATGCTCCAAGTGGCTAAGTTGGAGAAAATTTTCATCTAGTTCAACTTTAGAATTGATCTGAATAATCATAAAGTGAGAATATAAAAGATACTTGCCATGCCAAGAAATTTAACGGAGAAGTGCAAGTATTTTGCAAACAGAATAGGCTCGCTAACTTTCATCAAAATCCTTCACAAGAATGAATAACAGAATTTTTTATTAAATAGAAGCCAACCTTGGGTGGAAGAATCAAGCTCCACAACCCAGTCATGCTTGCAGCAGATACCATATGTGTCATGGATGACTTCAAAAATAAAAGACACTAAAAGATCAACCATATGCACACCATTATGCTCTCTATTCACTTGTGTATTAAACTCCAAATCAAAGTACAGGTGGCAAGGCAAACCCTGGAGAATGAAAGAATGTATAAAATTACTAAAATATGCTGTCTCAGGAAAGAAATGAAAAAACTTGGAACCAACCAAACTCATCACTGAGACACATTTAATAGCAAATTTATTGTAGGGCAACTAAGATGATTCAAATTGGATTAACAGAGAAGCACCAACAGTTTTTTCACTGAGAGAGAGAGAAGTTTACTACTACTTTCCAAGCCTTTTCCACAATATAATTAAAGTACGTGTCTGCTTTGCCTGAAAATGATTGCAATTGAATATGAAAAAACCTGATTACACTGACAGAATGTGAAATTGTGAGTGCATGAAAACTATCATTTTTATAATCCCTTTTCATTCCATGGGATATCATTAATACTAAAGAAAAAGAAACAGAGAAAAATTATGCAAGGCCATTGATTGAGATGTTGCCACTGTACAAAGATAAGAGAAGTAATTGAGCTCCACACATTGGTTCCATTCCAGATACATTAGATCCATTGCCACTTCAGTTCTACCATGATCAACACATCGACCACATGTGTTTGTTAACCAAAGCTAATCATCAAAGCATAACACAATTCCCCTTTCCATGGACTTGACAGGGCAGTATCTCTAAACAACTAAAGGAGCATGGAGTAGTCATGGATGGCGCTATCCATGCTTAGCATGCATTCAACCCTCTCTATCAAGGGAGCTGTGGTGATCCGGTTTCAGATTGACACACTCAGAAGTTGGACACAGGCCATACAAGACACTGAAAGGACTAAAAGGGACTAGCCAGTCTGGCTCAGTCCAAAGTTGGTTGAATGTTGATAAATAAATAAATACATATATTTTTATGGAAAATATAAAAAAACACATATATCTATAGAAAGAACGTCCATACAAGTTTACAGGTCAGGGTTTAGTGGACAAACCAATGACTAGGCTGTCTAATTTACTAGTCTGGCCAACTGGTCACTGGTTTGAAACACCACTTGGTTGATAACCAGCTCAACTAGCTAATCGGCTGATTAGTTAGGATTTTGCCAACTAAGGTACTACTTGGGATTTTGACAACCAAGGTATAAGTAAATATTGAACCACATAGTTGCAAAAAAAAAAAAGAAAAAAGAAATGGGACATATAAAAGAAGCACAATTAAGCATCATACAAGGGATTTACAGTTTACATCATTAAAATTACCATGATTGACAGTTTACATCATTAAAATTACCATGATTGACAGTTTACATCATTAAAATTACCATTTAAAGAGAAGAACCAGATACACTTACCCCTTGAATTACTTCATAATGATGACGAAATTTTGAATCCATGCTCGAGTATCTGCACCATCAGGAAGCAAAAAGAAACTATTCAGCAAAAATCAAAAGCCCAAATATGATATTCGCCCATTGCAAGTAAAATCAGAAAAAAGTCGCAAAGAATAATAACGACCTTTGCCAAAACTCCTCATAGGATGACACAAGAAACCTCCTTTGTCCACTTAAATGATCCTGATAACTAAAAACAGAAACATCTTCATGGCTATCAGCAAATTTGATTGCATCATCTTGTCTTGGAAAAGTAAGCCAAACACCCCTCCTACAAAATAAGAGTTACTTATAAGCTGTATAAGTCAACAAAGGAACCATATGTAAGAGAGCAAATTGTGAAAAGTGAAAACCTCTGATGTTCCAAATAGGTGAACATATTAATGCATGCCCCAATAAGGTCAACAACTGTCCAACACAGTGTGAATGTGAAGTACCTTATGATCAGCTCAGTCCTTTTGCTAAGATCACCAGTATCATTCAATAATCTCAACAATTGATGTGGATTTTTAGCAGGTGCACCAAGTGGTGATCCATAGAATACGCCTGGAGAAATTTGCTTGAAACCCCTATTCAATTTCCTTGACATGCTTGCTGATGAAAAACCCTGGAATGGATGCACTTCACAATTAAGGGCAAATAGTTCCCCAAGTAACATCAATAGAAAGAACAGCCAAGGTATTGTCCAGCAGCTTTTTTGTTAGAAATACTGTTGCCCATGTTACAACCTCTCATGTACTAACCTGACCGTACACCAACTTTTATCCAGTCAACTTGAGAGGACCATCAAACCACTGCTCATATTGAAAAAAATGGAATTATACTATTACAGTTAATAATACCAGGCATTCATTCAGTGCCATGGCATTTTGTCATGGCTTTGAGGAACAAGGCCTGCCTTGTCAACTTAGGAGATCCGAGAAGTTAACACACTGTCAAGTTTCAACCTTTCAAAAATGTAATTCTGAAGAAGGTCATGCCCATGTTGATACCTGTTGGCACTGGTACTGGAACATGGAAACAAGTCAAACAGTTTCTCTTTTACCTAATCACACTCTACCTATTGGCTGTCATGTCGGTTCATTTTATCCAGTTTTAAGATGGATACAGTTATGTTCATTCCTTCTTATATGATAAAAGTAAAATGCATATTCATATGCTCATGAATGCATACATTAGTGTGAAAAAATATATTCAAATTCCAAATAAAGTAAGTGCAACAACAATTTCCACCTGAAACTGCATACCTCATTGGCACCACATTAAATTACCAAAAGCAGTATCAAACCTGAATTTTCATAGGCCATTGAAAAATTAATAAGGTCCACATGCGAAGGTTAAGTAACATCATTCACAACTCAAAAATCATTCTGGGGATTCCCAAGTTCTAAATTCAAGTCAACCTGCCAGCCTTCTTATACATGTAAGAATGACAGAATTATGGAACCAGAAAAGAACAAAGGAGATGCTGGAAAAAACAGTCGTTTACTCTTCTTTTTTTTTTTTCTCACACAAGACATATTTCAACATACAACCATATACTAACAAAATTATTCTCCGAACAAGAACGGCTGCTAATGACAGTCCAAAAGAGTTTGAGATTGTGTTTGTGAAAGCAAAAGATATGGACAAGCAAATAGGTTGAGAGCTAGATGTGGCTTGCATGAGATTTGGCATGTTTGTTTTAAGATGTTTGTTAAATATTTTCAATTTTGATCAAATGCTTGTTATAATAAATTTAGTAGGAAATTCAAACTTTCATCTTTTATTTTTTTAAATCAAAATGCCCGAGATATTCTTGAGAAAAACAAATTTCCCAATTAATACTTGAAAAATTGTTGACCAATAAAAACCCAAGAACAGTATTTTGACAATGTTTTGTCAAAGTCAAACAATTTTGTCGACCAATTGATCGTAGCAGCAAGAGCAACCAACAAGTCTTTCATTTCTTATAGAGGTATTTTAGACTATGCATGATTTTATAGTCTAGCCATGAAATTGAAAACTTATCATCCTCCACTATGTTCTTGACCTCAAGCAAGCGCCCAAAGAAGACCTTGATGTAGTCTTGAATAGAGTCGGTCTGTGACAACCACCAAAGTGCTTCACAGGTTTGTCATGCGATGTTTACAAGCAAGAATTGGTGTTTGAGTTCTTCTTTCAACTTCTCCCAATTAGAGGTCATTGCACAGTGCACACAGAAGTTCTCCTTCCAATTTGTTTTCCACTAAAATTGTCATCATGCAAATACATGTCTGCAATAGTAACTTGGTCTACTTCTGGAGTTGGGCAGCCTTAAATCAGTGCAACAAGTCTCTACAGTTTCTTTCCCCACAGAGATCTTTAGGTTATGATATCTTTTGCAGAAGAGGCTCATCCCATCATCAGCACCAAGAACTTGCTTAAGGGTGCATCCACACCTGGAGCTCCAGATTCTTCTCAAGGAGTTTTGCACTATGGCTGTCATGCCTCTGTTAGTCGCAGTGCAATGCACCTCCAAGTTTCCTTGAAGGTCTAATCTAAATTCCCACAGCATAAACCCAACTTGCCACTCTAATCATGTCTTGCGAGACCTCGATGTCTGAGGCACTTCTTCATTCGAGCCTATGGTGGCTCCACAACGAGCCTAGTCTTGGCACCAAGCCAGATCAGCTACACAACAATGTCAATCTACATACCTCTAGCTACTTCTGGAGCCTTTTGCATAGTAAGTGAGTGATTGAATTCCCAAAGGTCTGCACACCTTGGCTGAGCCTTGGTCCATGTTACACATGCCACTCCTTGCAAGAAGATACTTTTCAACATGCACTTTGTTTTTGAAAGTCTCAAAACAATTATTTGATATTTTGATGAAGTTTGTCGCAAGCTTTTCAATATCAATCGCCAATCGATTCTATTACCCAAAACTAATAGAGCAAAAAATAAAATCTGGTAAATGCAAGGAAGCTCAATTACCATGGTCAGCATGTTGTATAACATCTGAAGATCCAGTTCAATTTTATGTTGTACTTGCAAAATGATCAGTTTCACTATATAGATGTACATTGTACACAAACAAGTGCATGACCTTCAACTTCTTTTGGAAGCAGTAACTCTTCAAATATAGCCAAATTCAAACTGATACCCACATTTTCCATCAGCAGAAACTTGTCAGTAATACCATCATCCCTGTGTTGTGTCAAAATAGGTGAACAGAGTTGCCCAGATGGAGAAGCTTCTGCACATGAAGTACACAAAGTAGCATGAACTGTCTCACGTTCAGAAAAATTGTCTCTTCTATACAGCAAATATTCTTAAGGAGAAAATGAACCCATAACTTTCACACCTTATATGCACAAAGAGCATGTATTTGTGCAGGCATATTTATGATACAACAGAAAAGGGTCAAACAAATGCAGCAAATTTTCCACTTCAAAAGGGCACTGAACATAAGAATGTACACATTTATATAAGAAACTACACGTTTTAGCAGATAGTCTAAGGAAATAACCTTTTCATGCCAAATTACAACGAGGGAACAAAAAACTACCCGTAAAAATCTAGAATAAAGAAGCTATTCAACATTTTTTTGTTTTTGTGTGGTGAAGACAAATTGGAAAGGCTTATGGTTTGCCATCCATCAACATCATACGAAGCTTGAATAGATCCCATCAACCTTAGAGATACGACTTTAATGGTTATAGTGTATGACAGAAGAATATCAAAGAACCTATAATACAGTGGCCTGTGAGTAACTTTAGACAGTCACAATTAATTATGAACACCTGCATGACACATCTTATATATAGGGAAATACAAATCAAATGACTAATTCAAGTTATAGAACTCAAAAAGTCAAACTATCTAACGCAGCTCAAGCAGGGTAACTGAACTGCATTTTTTACCATTAAGAAAACTATTGACTTCATGGGCTGTTTCATGGCTAAATTTATGAAAATTTAATACTGAAACAATGACTTGCAAATTATAAGAAAAAATAGATCTTATCTTGAAGGGAAAAAATAAAAAAAAAATTGTCTATTCAAAGGCAAGGGAGCCACAATGGAGTAAACAGCAAATCCAACAGCTGGCAGTTTACAGTTCGGGACAAGTTGGTGATTGTGAAACTGAAGATTCTGCCGATCACTAAATCTGCCACGAATGTCTCTTACGTAATCAAGTAAATTATGCCCGTTATGGGGAAGAATCTATTACTTTAGGATATAATGTAGCATGCCATCCAACGACGGCGATCAGGACGATGAGAAATAAATCTAATAATACAACTAAGTGAAAACAAAACGCCACACTTCTTCCCCGGTTGTCCCCTACTTCCATAGTCCAAACCAATCATCTTAACCTAATATCCACAGGCTTCCGAAATTCACACCACGAATCTATCTGAACTTCACGATTCAAGAAAGGAAACCCATACCGACATAAATAACAAACCGTCCTGGTGAATCTAGACCTCCCAATTGCTACATAAGGATCGAGAAAGCACAAAGAAGCAAAACATCGATCAATCCAATCGTCGATGAGTTCTTCCCTTGCCGAAAAAGAAAACAACCATCACGGATCGCGATCACGACGAACCAAGCACACAAAAAAAGGCATCCAAGAATCGCAAGAAGACAAGGGATTCGAGTTATCGATTCAAGATCGAAAGAGTACCCGGCTCGGGATCCCCGTGATTCATCGCCGGCTCGCCCATGGCGCCACCTTGGCCGTCCATGACGTCAGGAAGTGCAGCAGGGAGGGTCAAAGGAACGTTTCATCGTTCAAAAGAACGACGCGGACGCAAGATGATGAAATAGGCGGGAAGAGAGAGATGCGGCCTCTTTATAACGGCATATGGTTTTTGGACCAGTTTTTGTTCGCACAACTTGGATCGAACCCGCCTTTCACTGTTTTAAGTGAGGGGAGAGTGCGAGACCAACTTTAGGGAGTACTACTGGGTTTAGCTAAAACACAGTTTTTTCTAATACCTGGTTTTTAACTACGATCACTCTAAATTAAAAAAAAAAATTATTGTATTTTACTTTCACTCAAACGAAATCCTCATTTATTTATTTGGCTTTAAATTTTAAATTTTAAGTTCAATTTTAAACCCAAAACAAATTTGCGACTATTGAATCCAGAACCCAAACACAAAATTGAGGACAAATTGAATCAAATATGAATTCAAAACAAGACGGGAGTTACTCAAAATAAAATGGACCACTTGTTTGTAACAAAAACTTTTTTGTTGCATATCTTAAATAAAAAAATGTTTGACGGTTCTTATATAAAAACTTTTTTATTTATTTTATTTTGTTTATTTAAGAAAAACTCGCACGCCCACGCGCTGGCGCGCGCTCTCGAACGCGGCTTCGCGCGCTGTGCGCTGCAGCGCTTCCCCCCACCCCACCCAATTGCTGAGCGGTCAAAAACTACTCGTCCTTTTCAGGTGTTTCCTAAACTGAAGGCATCAATACCACCTGGCGCGCGCGCAGCGTCTTCAAATTCGTGCCTTCCATGGTGCTCATCGTCTCTTTCCAACTATGACGGAGAAGTGCATAAAGGTAGATTCGTCCTCCTTTTTTTGTTCCCTTTACTTATATTTCTTGTTTTTTTGACTGCCTGTCCTTCGTTTTCTTCATTTTCCGCCGGCTGTATCGACTTTCGCGTTAATTCTCTTCGTTCTCGAATCGGCTTCGTTGTGGTTTTTTTTTCTTATCTGGAATCTTTTTGTTTTGCTGTGATTTTGAAGCGAAATTCTTCTCCGCTTTGCTGTTTTCGGAGGTAAATTGAAGAAAATTCGTACTTGGAAAATTTACCGATCGATCCGTCCTTTTCTCACCTGAATTCATTTGTTTCATTCAAATAAAACTCTCGGTCCTTCACTTTCTTTGCCTCTCTTGGAGGTGGGTTGGGCTGACTTCCTTTTAATGGTGTTTGGTGATTTTTCTGTTTAGTAAATGCTTTTACTTCCTTAGGTTGGAGAATTTTGACTTCATTAATTTAGAATTCTGGGCATTCTTTTGATAAGTTTCTGAAGGTTTTAGACGCTTCATCAATTTCTCACCTATTCGCAGTCTTAGCTTTTGCTTCTTCCTGTTTTCTCCTTTCTTTGGTTATCGAATTGAGTAGGCGCCTTTCTGCAACACTTCCTTTCTGACAACTTTGGCTGGATTTTTTTGCTTATGAACTCGAGCTTCTTCATTTCCTTTTAAATCTTTCCAGGTTCCAGCTTTCCTTTTTTTTTTTTTACTTTTTCTTTTCATTTATCACGTTTTGTGTTTTGTACCCTAAACCACTCCAAATTTTGATGAAAAACCACACTCTCTTGGGTGGGCATTGGGCATTAGCCCTGCCCACACCCTAAATGGGTGTTTGCACGGGCCAGTCTCACTTAATGAAAGCCTATTTTAAAAAAATAAAATTATTTAAAAATATTTAAAATTTATATAAAAATCTTGTTAAATAAAAAAAAATCAAATTTTGAGTTTTTACTCCCAAATTCTATATAAATACCCCCACAATCTTTCTTCTTGGACATAACTAACCCTTGGGGAACCTTTAGTGCTCTTTCATTTGAGGATTTAGAGTTTTTCTTAGCTCTTTTTCTTTATTTCTCTCTTATTCTCTTCCAACCTTGGAAGCAAACTTCTTCAAGAGAGCACAAGAATATCTCTTAAAGACATCTCCATCACCTTGGACCTTCACCAAGAGCAGGCCTAGGATCATCCAAAGAAGGAGATTCATTTTTCAAAATCATTATTGTTAGAGGTATGTAATTGACGTTTCCATCTTTTTTTTCCTTACATTTTTTATTCTTCATTTCCCCATGATCATATAAGATACCTTTCAAATCTTCACCTTAGTGTCAAAAATTATTCTTGAGTACACCAGGAGCATAAAAAAGTAAAGTGAGTTTTCATTTTAGGATTAAAACATGTTTCTCTCTTCTCTTGGATGTTGTTTTGTTTTTAAATGTTGTTCAATCATTGTTGATCGATTTTTCTCATTTATATATTAATGAACGGTGAGAATGAGTGTTTGGGGTTAAGATCTCTTCATTTTTATGTTGATTTTGAAGTTGGGGTTTGTCTAATTTGGGAAAGCCATTCACGAATATGTACATATTGAAGTACATTTTCATGTCATTTTCACGCTTAGTTTCTTTCTTAATCACATGATTAAAGACCATAATGAATGTTTTCTTACGTTGTTTTTCGTTTTATGAATGTTGATTTTCTTCCATACCCAATGGTAGAAAAAAATATATTATCTTGTAACAAACAATTATGATTTTACGTTAATATACAAAATATTTGGAATCATATTTTCCAAAAAAAATTCAAAAGTAAATATCATCTCCAACGATGCATTGGAGACTTAGCTTAGACTCTTGCATGAGTCCAAGATCCTCTCCGACCCACATAAAAATTGAAGTCAGATATTTTCAAGTTATTTCTTGATTTTAACTCTCATTGAGATATATACGTATATATATGTTATACGTATACATGCGCATGATTTATCTCTTTTTGTCATTCTTTTTTTATGATTTAACACATTCTTTTACAAACTCTCATATACGTATACATGAATATATATATGTATATTTGATTTTAAAATCTCTTTATTTTTTTCTAAATACTATACTCTATCTAGAATGAAAAAAATGTTTAAGTTAAAACGAAATGCATCAAGGATAAACATAACTTTTGGATTGATTACCTCCGATAAAAACACCGAAAACAGTCAATCCTCGTATGGACAAGCGAGTCCCTTTCTTTCTCATTTCAAAATAAAACTTCATTTTTCTAGAGCACTCTAAAAACAAAAAATTTTTGAGAATGCCAACACCAACCCTCCTACATTTTATTTACAAAAACTTGGTTTACATGTTTACCTAAACATAAAAGCAATTTCATAAAAACTCATTAAAAAATTTGGTTTTCACAAAAATTGGTTTATGAAACGTGTCATTTGAATAAATCAGGTCATACATTGTAGCTCCTAATGTTCCTTCTAGTTGAATGGAAGACCATTATACAAAAGTGAAACTTAAAATTTTCATCAGTATAAAATAAGAAAATGTGGGAAACATGTCTTTTCCATATTAATGACATGACACAGCAAACAAGTCCGGAAGCCGAATAAAGCAAACCAACCACTTCTAGGTCCCCCCTCCAGCTCCTTCTCTCCATGGCTTTCCTAATTTAGGCGCTGCTGATTTATGGTTCAGGTTTGTCTTGTTGAGAAACTGTCATCTCAACATGCTTTAACTTTGTCTTGGAAGCGCATCCTACGAATCACGATGCATTTCTAACACTGAGGACCTTAGCTTTCTATCTTTCCAACCCTTTTTCTTCTTTCAGATCGATTCTGTTCATCTTTTTCGTCGTTGGTGTCTCGATGGGCTGCGCTACCCAGGCAGGTGCAATCGTGTTGTTAGGCCAGGCAATTTCCGTCCTTCTGGTGTTTCAGGTGGTTCACTTCTTCATAAAGAGGATCGGGCAACCTCGAGTTATCTCAGAGATTTTGGTAAGAATCAATTTATTGTTCTGCATATGTGCATATTTTACCATGGGGACAGGTATTTATCTCGAACAAATATTCATGCTTTACTAATGCATTTGTCTTTATGCAAAAGAACATGGAATTGGGTAGGCATTCAATTGATTCTAACCCGAATTATGAAGAAAATGTGGTAAAAAAATTGTCAGATGTATCGAAGTCCTTGAATTGTCTCAATTCCGGTTCTTTATGGTTTGAGCATTTTCATTATGTTGCCATCAGAAAGCATGGTAACAAGTCTACTTGGGTATCCCTCTTTCTGATGGGCTTTTTGGTGGCCTGCACTTAAGGGTTTCTGAATAAAGAAAATGTTGCATCTAGATGCGTCGATTAGGGTTTATCTTTTTGGTTCCCCTGGAACCTTACATGACTGTTGTGCATGGCATTGTTTAAAACTTGAATTCTTGTTGGGTTGTTCAAATAAGATGGTAAAAAATTTGATAGGCTTTTATGATCATTCAGTTGCTACCTTATTTGTGTTTAAGGTCATTTTTTTGTGAAAGCTGGCATGTGATTACATCTGTATGGTTAGATAAGAAACCAATTTGAAGAGTTAATTATGTACATCAAGAAGCCCTACCGACATATGAGGTGGCCAACTTCAGCATTGGCACTTGAATTTAGTTCCCTCTAAAGCAGAACATGATTAAATTTTAATTTATAGATACCCACTTAGAGTCTAGATGTATCGTTATCAACAAGGATTATTAAATTATCTAATCTATGATGAATATATAAAACCCACTGTCATCATTTCAACAACCTTGAAATTCTTGTGCACAGAACATAGAACACGCATCCATTCTTGTAAAATTGGACATAAGGATGCAAACAAAATTAGTGTTAGATTTAAAGAAAAAAAGTTGTACATTTATAAAATTTCATCAGTTGGCATATCATCCAAATTAAACGTCGGTTTTGTTCTGTTTAGTTGTATACGTGCCCAACTTTTATGCAAGTCTATTGAACTTGTTACGGTATGTGTTGCGTTCTATCATTTGAAAAGGAATTGTACTTTTGGGACACCACCTTATGCTCTTTCCACAAAGTTACAAGCCTTCAGAAGTGCGAAGGTGGACGACCACTTAAGCTTCTGAAATATTTGCTTCCGAATCAATGCACCGGCAACTAAACATTCATGGTCTGTGGATGGTGCAGACGGGTATGCTGGTTGGGACGGTGCTAAGCAGGATTGGGCCTCTGGGTGGTGAATTCGAGGGTGCCTCACGGGAGGTTCTGGGCGGCGTCGCCAAGATAGGGCGCACCTTGTACATGTTTATGATTGGGTTGGAGCTGGAACCGGCGTTCCTGTTGCAGAGCAGCAAAAGGGCGTCGCTAATCATGGTCAGCACCCTCTGCGTCTCCACGGTTATCAGCCTCGCCTTCACGCCGTTGGTGATGGACACATTGCAAACGAAGATGGGCTACTCTCGCTTCGTCTTCCTCTTTACTGTCATCATCGCCGGCACCAGCGCCCCCACGGCCGTCAGGGCTGCAGCTGAGCTGAAGCTCGCCACGACAGACATTGGCCGCCTGGCCATCACCACTTCCATCCTCAGCGACATGGTCGTGCTCTTACTCGTCGGCATCAACCCCGGGCCGTCATTAGTCGTGTTTTCGGATATCGTACACGACACTTGCTTGCTCGCCATCAGCCTGATTTCTACACTGTACGTCTGTCGTCCGGTGCTCACGTGGTTGAACAGGCGGAACCACGGTAGGGAAATAAACAACTTCCAGTTTGGCGTCCTCATCGTGGGGCTTCTGTGCCTGACGATGGGTGGGAGCGAGGGATCAAGCGAAGAAATCTTCTTTGCCTTATTTATGGGGCTGGCATTCCCGAAGACCGGCAAGCTGGGGAGGTCGGTGGTGAGGCGGATGCGGTCACCGGTGCACGAGCTCCTGCTGCCGCTGCTCTTTGCTTACGGGTCGATGCAGGCGGACGTGAGGAATATGCGTGGGAGGGACGTGGGGCTGGTGTTCGCCACCGTCGTGCTGTCACTGGTGGGGAAGATATTGGGAACCACCTGTGTCTGCAGGCTGCTCGGCATTCCATGGGCACAGACCACCGTTATGGGACTCCTGCTCAACGTCAAAGGTCAGGTGGATCTCATCATTCTCAGCCGAACCGTCAGCAACGACGTAAGTGATTTTCTTTCTCTCTCTAATTATTCTAGTGGCAGAGCCAGCCAAAAATTTCTGGTTGACGGGCACTCCTATTTCAAATTTTAAATTTTTTAAAAGGGGATTAATATGTTAATGAGAAAATAATTAGCGGGTATATTAAACATGATGTGTAGGTTTGCGTGGGCAATTGCCCACACATGCCTACTCCACTGCTCTAATATATTAAGTTGATCAGCTGCTACTTTTGATTCCTTTGAAAAGCAAATATGAAATGTAACAAGTTCAAAATGCAATACGTTGTTCTGCTTAAACTATAACCAGTGCTAACTCAATGGTTAGGCCTGATCTACAGAAAGCAGAGCAGGAGGTACTCCTAGTGGCGATAATCAGCGCCATTATCAACACAGTGATCACACCCCCTATGGTGATGGCAATTGTGAAGTTCGAGCGGCAGAGCATCACCGGATACAAGGCGGTGGGTCTCCAGCTGCTGCCGCCAGAGTCCGAGCTGCGCATGCTCACGGCCGCCCACATGACCGCCTCCCTCCCTTCCCTCCTTAGCCTCGTGGAGGGCATTCGCGGCCCCTTCGCCTCCCCCACCTCCGTGTACTTCATGCAGCTCATCGAGCTCACCGACTCTAATGCTTCTACGCTCCTGCAAGCCGAGCGCGAGAAGCCCTCCTCCCTCAGAGGTAGGCCCGTCAGTTTGGATCCCGCAGATTCATCAGTCAATGCCGCCGCCGCTGCTGCCATTGCCGACGACGAAGAAGATGAGAACTCAGGCACGACCTTGGCCTCAGAGACGAGGCAGATCGGGATAGCGCTAAACAGCTTCAAGCAGGCAACGGGCATCTCCATCCGCCATGTCAAGGCCATCTCCGGCTTCTCTAACATGCACGAAGACATCTGCAACGGTGCCGAAGACCTCCGCGCTTCCCTCATCATCATACCGTTCCACAAGCAGCAGATGGTCGACGGTGGAATGGAGACCGTCAACGAAGGCCACCGCTCGGTGAACGAGAAGGTGCTTCGCCACGCCCGGTGCACCGTCGGTATACTAATAGACCGCGGTCTGGGGCTGGCAGCCCAGGCTCCGGTGGCGCCTGGGCTGCTCTACCAAGTGGGAGTCCTCTTCTTCGGCGGGCCCGACGACCGTGAGGCCCTGGCCTATGCAGCTCGGATGCTGGACCACCCAGGCGTGAACCTGACGGTGGTGAGATTTCTACCCAGCAATGACGAAGACTACGGGAAGGCCCTCGAGATGCAGGCAGCGATCGAGAACAAGGTGCTGACGAAAATCAGAGAGCATGAGAGAGAGAGAGCGGACGACAATAACTACGTTGCGAAATTTTACACGCGCTACGTCGCAGCCGGCTCGGTCACTTACCTGGAAAAATATGTCGCCAACTGCGTGGAGACGGCGAACGCGATGGACGAGCTGCAGGGTACGTACCACCTCCTGGTGGTTGGGAAGGGGAGCAGCGAGGGGACGCCTCTGACGGCGGGGATGGCAGATTGGGTTGAATGCCCCGAGCTAGGCCACATTGGCGACCTGCTGGCGTCGACGGACTTCGGCTACCCAGGCTCGGTGTTGGTAGTCCAGCAGTGTAGGAACAACGAGAACGCGGAAGAGGAAGACGATTTTGCTTAGAGAACAGACAAAAAAATTGAGCTTGAGCTTGTCATCTCAGCTCGTTTCTTGAGCATTCTTCGGTGGTTCGGCATCTGGGATCATTGGTGGCAGAAGCTCGTTCGGGCTGCAAATGCTGCAGGGCGCAGGTCATTGAAAGATGAGACAGACTCTGGGTGTTCCACCAGCACCAGAACTTGTCTGAAAACTGATGGCGCCACAAAAGATATCACGAAGAATGGCAAATAGCTTCCTCTTGTGTATTATTTACGGAAGCAGGATTGAGGGTCTGTGGTGGTTGTATTTGACACAGATTTTGTACATTTCATATACATAAAAAAAAAAGAGAGGCAATTGGTAGTCATCGATTTATCTAAATCTAGACACAATTGGCATATCTCCATATGAAAGTAGCCAAAGAAAAAGCTCTGTTGACCCCGCCAGGAAATTTATATGAAAAGTAGCTACTACAAATTTTAGCTTCAAAAACATGGAGCTGTAACTACATAGAAGAGTGGAACATACTAAAGCTGCGAGAAAAAGAAAACTGCAGAACATACAAATTTAGTATAGCAAGTTTCGGTAGACTATTATGAAAGGGAGTGTTGCGTCATATCTGAAACTTCTGTGCATCACACTCCAACATGGAACTTTCAGTTCATTATTTCGGAAACTTCAATGCTTCAAACCGTGCTGCAAGAGAATCATAATCCGGCAACTTGGGATGAACGTGAGGAAGGGATTTCCGTCTCCCATCCTGCAGATCTTCCATGGCAGGTGGGGTTGATTTCATCGGATCAGTGGACAATCGAGGCAGTGATGGAGCAGGTCTGCTGGGTGGCCCCGATGAAGGGCTGATCTGACGGCTATTGTATAATTTATGATTGTTGAAACTATTGGTATAGCCAGATTCACTTTCTTCCTCTGTTTCATCTCCAGAGGAAGCATCAAACCTTGGACCGGAGGAGCCGTTGCTGTTCGTTTGAGGCAAGTTGCAGCTGTGCCTTCTAAGCAACTTCTTATTGACTAAGCGAGCAGAACTCTCTTCATCACTTGAATAATGCATGTCGTCCGGATTTCGAGATTCGTTCCCTCTGCTGCTCTGAAGGATGCTGTCACCAACTCTACGATTATAGTTCTTTGGAGCAATGTAATCAAGTTCAGAAGCATCTGACGTGAAAGGCTCAGTCGGAATAGGCCTGTTGCTGCTGAATTCTCCACTGTTCCTCCTGGACTCAGATCGCAACTGAGAAACTCTTTGATTGAACTGATCTGTGCTCTGATTAGCGAGAGAAGCAGCAGAATGTGCAGCAGCAACTGCTTTATCAGCATACAGGGCTGCAGCATGAGCAGCTAAGGCTGCGCTCTCAAAATATTCAACCTTGGTATTCCTGCTAGCACTACCAGCAATGGTTTTAGCACACGGAAAGGGGAAGTTTATGAAAGAAATGACTCTCCAAATTACAGAAGCTACCTGTCTGGAGGATGATTAATGAAATTATCGTCTGATGTCACGGTTTCTGCAGACAAATTATTAGCAGGACGGGGAGAAAGAATGTGGTCCGGTTGTAAAAGTTTTGCTGGCATACTATTCTCAGGGTTACGAGAACTGTTGTGATCTGATAGCACAGCCTTTGACGGCATATTGTTTGCGTGATGGTGGGAGATGTTATGATCAGATGGCACAACCTTTGCTGGCGTACTATTTGCACTCTGAAAGCGAGTTGGACCTTCCTGACATGTATGCAAAATTTAGAAAGCAGGAAATTAAAGAGTAAGAATCCATCCAGAGAATGACCATATGTGGGAAAATGGCTGACAAGAAAATGTTTATTACGTACAAGCGCATCTTCAGGAGGTTTGAGTAGTTCTCTCTCCGTTGCGGATGAATCCCATTTGACCTGATACTCTTTGGCTATTTCCTGAAGAACCCTCAGCTTAGTCTCTCCGGAAGGTGCCTTGACAGTCAGCCTCTCGATTAACTGTTGGAAACAATAAGGATCGTCATCGCTTCAACCACTAGATACCACTACCAGAAAACAACTAATCCCAAATGTAATTTGTTTCTTATACATTTGGACCTTCACAACAAAGAGAGCATGAAGCTAGATGAACACATGGGAAGTCAATACCACATGTTTCAAAGCCAATCTGAATGGACATAGATCAGCAGATTTCAAATTGATCGCCAGTCTATTTCAATATTGTTTCAATGTTTTCCATCAAAAGAGTAAGTGCCAAATAACTTGTTCATATTGCAAAACTTTCAACGTTCTTTAGAGAACTTACAGAACGGTTCACGCCACAGTCTGGACGCAACTCAGCTGCCCCAGCAACGAACTCTTTGCCATATTTCTTCTCAACAAGTTTACTTATTTTCTGGAGTTCAGGAATGTCAGCGCAACGAGGGGCTGCGAATATTAAGCTGGAGATTCCTTCCTTAAGATCAATGGGACATCCCCTGGTAATTGGTATCAATTGAAGACAACATTAATATGATTGAGTTCTGTTATTTTGAAGTCTAAAGCAGAGAAAATAACGAAACAAACCTTTGTGATTCGATTACAGACAAGCGGGCTATGACAAGCTCACAAAACAGCTCAATGATCTCATTTGCTGCCATAATATTTTGTTCTCTGATCACATGTTCCACCTATAATGCAACAAATGCAATTAGTGATTAAGCTGAATAAACAACAGAACCCCGTGTGTTTCACCTTCACAGTCTTCCTGTATGTCCACAATGAAAACACCCTCTTTCTGAAATATAATGGGGAACCATTCATGTTCGATAATGGCGTTTTACATGCCGAAACCACTCAGAGACAGTTAACGTAAAAGCAGAGAACTCTCCGAGCTTGGGGTTGGGGGTTGGGAGGGATGGCATCTTATTATAGTTCACAGAAACAACCCAGTTGCCAATGATGGAAATGGCCCCTAAGGATCTATCAGTAAGCCAACCTGTGGCATGATTTTTCAATGAGTAAAGAATATCGATTTATCTTGCTCTGTCGGAAAAATTTTCCTGTTTCTTATCCTTGGGGCAAAGGGATGCACACTGCAGGCATTGTAACTCGGAGGATTTAAAGCGACGAGAACTTATCAGGAAGAAGAAGACGATGGTCTTCGTTCGCATATGCTCATATGGCATATGAGAAGGAAAAGTATTTGGAAATCTCCCCGTAGAAATGGCTGCTAATTCCCCTGATGGCTAAGCCAATTTTGGAAAATCTCGTAAAATTAACGTTCTGTAACATTGTCCCTTTAATTCCTACTGAAACACAGTAATCGGTCCGACGGGTGACACAATGACGCACATTCTGAATACAGCACGAATCTGTGCTTTCCTAATCTGTAAACAGTAATCGAAAGAGAAAAAGGGAAAAGTATTAGATCGGTTTGAAGCATTAATACCCGAATCCTGGCGCTGGTTTCCTGCCCGGACTCCAGGAGCATGGCTACATCGCGCTTCATCTGCTTAAGCACCGCACTACGCTTGTTCCTCAGCAGCTTTATCCTCGAAATCGCAAGCTTGATTGCCGTTTTCCTAGCAGCAAAACCCTCGTCAGGAAGATGAAAGGCGACAATAAACCCCCCAAAAGCAAAAAAGAAAATATCCACGCTTCTTTTCTTACCATTTCGACGAGTTGAACCCCTTGAAGAACATGGCTCCTCAAAATCGGCGTCTGAGAATCTCTGCGCCGAAGCAGAGAAGAAGGATTTTAGCGAGGGAGGAAGAAGACAAGTCGGTGCCTCCGAGTCCCTCCTCTGCGCCCGTTTCTTTTCTTTTCCAACGGTCACTAAAAAGAGTTCGAACGGGCAGAAAAGTGTGGGTCGGTTGCTTTTGATTGGGACCCTCCTGACTTCAAGTCCCGTCCGGATCGGGTCCCGAAATGTAAGCGGTTCGAATCGAATTTGGTGTTTCGAGCATGGACATTGTTGGGTCCCGGCTAGTTATTTGGATCCTGGATCAGGTAATACGAAAATCTGAACGTAAGATCTGAGTTACTGGTTCTAATGTCACATCAGCATTTGGATCTTCTGTAGCCAACCTGTCATGGGGAAGTTTATAGGTAGCTCTTGGGTCTCTTGAATATAAGAAAAACTTATTTCATGTTGAATATAAGAAACCTAGGAATAGTTTAGGAGACGAATCGAACTTGGATTGATATTTGAAAAAACTACTTCAAAACAGTTAGACGTGAAAAAAATCCAACAACTAATTGAGAAATTGGATCAGATTCGGGTTTAAGAATTGACATGTGATCAGATTCTAACTCTAATTTATTGTTAAATAAATATCTGATCAGATTTCGGATTTTAATTTTGGATTAGTTTCAAATAGTTGTTTGCATGTCCAATATCTATACATGTTGAGAGTCAGTTCTCAACATAGCATGTTGCGGTTAAGATTAGGTTGTGTATGTTAAAAGTTAAATTCTGATTGAGATATGAATCTAAAACTCCGATTCAGATATGATTTGAATTGTGAATTTAAACATCAGATTCAGATATAGCATGGACTTTTCTTCATTTATACTGAAATCCAAATTTGAATTCTGAACATGTGAACATCTGATAAATCGAACATAGTAAAGGGTACATTTTAAAATCATAACATGATAACTCAAAAGTGCCGGTCACCCTGGACACCCAATTGGGGACTTGATTTCAGCTTATCTCTAGATAGATGAATCAAGCTCTCCCCTACAAATTAAACTGCCAGTTGAGCTATATGATGCTTGGATTCATTATTATCTTTTTTTAAGAGTTTGAAACAAACTCAGACATGGATTTAGCGGGGAAGGGGCGGAGAGACACTCAGATGGGGTCTTGATTTGGATGTGATTTGGAATGCTGATTGAAATGCAAATTTAGAAGAGTCTGATTTAACAAGTGGGTACCTGATCATAATTTCCTTGAGGTATTTTAAGTTTTTATATTCAAGAAAGATTTGTTCATAATTTCAGGTGAACAAGGGGTGAACAAAAGATTAACAATCCACCACTAGGAAAGAAGCAGGAAGGCCTCTCCATTCTCTTCCTCTTCGTCTTTGAGGTTTTGAATTGCATGTGAACCAGTATGGTACACCAATGCGATCCTCCCAAGTATGAAAAATAGCAACCCATAATTGCGGAGGGACTTGATCAAGGGAAATTTCTTGAACGGAGCCAATTAAGCCAACGAAATTCCGACTGCATGCGACCGGTAGAGACTAATGACTTCAATCCACAGGGCAAATGAAGTGAAAGTAGAAAAGGAAAAGGATTTATTAGAACTGGTCACCTTTTCATGTGATACCAAATACAATACAGAAAGATTACATCCCAAAGAGGAGAAAAAATTTTGGTTTCACAACCATCCAGTGCTCTAATCCAGCTCTCAATGTTAAAAAACAAACGGGAAGAAGAAATCGAATATATTAAGAGGGAAGATCAGGTGGCTCCATTGGTGGCGCTGCTAAAATATTGAAACACCATTAGAGTCCACAAGTTTTCACTGTCTCGCCGCTGGCAAGAGACCAGCCTCGCTATATAGTGCGCACTTTGAACATTTGATCCTTTCTGCTTAAAGACAAACGCCGGGAGAAGAACATGTTAGAGAAACCAGCGCCTGCTCGACCTGCTGCGAAGGGTTCCTGTTGAGCAGAGAAACTATATAGTCCATCAGCTCCCCTTCACAAGGAAGCCTAAGGGGGCCATGCCCATCCAGCCCAAATTCTTCTTCTGCCATACCCAACAGCTCTTTGAAAATTGGGTGATTCAAGTACGTCAATGGAACCACATACCTCTTGCCATCAACTGCATAGACTGCAAAATGGCCCTTACTGTACCTACCCAACGTACTCTCATCTTCTATCTCCACCTTTCTACTCTTCTTGGCCAGCCACTGCCATTTTCTGGCGATTTCAAAGAGAAGGACCATCTTGGAGCTAAGAACTGGCAGAAGAGGGAATAAGGGGAAGCTGAAATTTAACATTACTGGGAAGGACAAGAATAGTGTGGGAGGAGTGATTTATAGCAGTGCAGATGGGCTGGCTTGCAGAAAAGAGAAAGGGTGGAGGCGGTGGTGTGACATGTGAGTCTGAAAGATGGTGAAGGGTGGATTTTGTATAGAATGATGATTGGGTGCAATGTAAAGTTGTGCAGTGAAACTTTGAGAGCGCTTTTTCTAAAGTTTCTTTTTTCAAAAATCTTAGTCTTACACGTGCATGAAGCCGCAGTACGTCAGATCCTGCAAATCTAGCAGTCTTAGATCCTTTTACTAGGGTATCTGGATAAGATTTTATAGGTCATTCAATCTTGGGAGCTTTTAGTTGTTAAATTTTTTGTTCCCATAAAAATCCTACTTGCAGATTCAACTAAACCCATCCAAGGTTAAACATCTGGTTCATGAACTATGAAGAACGCATCCATAACGTTGAATTTGGAAAAGAAGCTAAGAATTAAGTTGACTTTTGAAGTGCAACTGCATAATCTCATTGCAGTTTCATTGAACGGAATCTATTGTGACTTAATTGCTATGTAGAGTTGATGGGGGCTTGAGAAAAGAAAGTGTGCGTGTGTGAGAGAACAAGGCTAACAGTCTCTCATCTCATCCATCAGTTGGGGAGGGGCTTTCATGTGATGCTCTTAAATGGGCTCCTGCTTTTCTTTAAATTGATGGGCTGCATCAATTTGTGTGGCCGCTTTTCTGAAAAAGCAAATTTTTTGGCTTTGATTGTACAGTAGGATATGGTTTCTCGCTTCTTCTCTACGGATTCGTTTTTATTTTCTTTTGTTTTGTCTTATTCATGTTGTGATCTTGCATCCATACTCTTTGAATGCTTTGAGGTTTGTTTAATAGAAGTTCCTTTTCGCTAAGCTCGTTTAATCGAAGTTCTCCTCTCTGCCGTCATCTTTTTTATGGGTAGAGATTTGTGGTGTGGGACAAACCTGAAGAACAAAAAAGATCTGGTGGCTTAAGAATATGTTACTCTGCCTAAGAATTACAGATATCAGAAAAAAAAAAAATCTCTTATTTTAAAGTAGTGGGTTTTTATCCAAGACTCTAATTCAATTTGTGCAATGGCCTTGCGACACAAATACAATTTCATAGCTTCTCTTTTCTCTCGAATAGATGAAGAGTTTTTCATTTGATGAGATCTTAGATATCTACTTTCATTAAATGCAGTTCGAAAACAATTTTCACAAAACATTTTTCTCCATTGGCATGAGATGGCACAAAGTGTTTCTCTCTACAAGGTCAGCTTGCTTCAACCTCCTGGTGTTGACTCCCTCATAATCTCCTTTGGGCTGGGGGTCCTACTCACTGATCCAAAACTATTGCATGACTTATTCTGTTGGGCCGCATTCAAACTCAAAATAGCGTTAAAGGGTCTGACTTTCACCTTATGAGCAGGTGTCTTCTATGTTGTTGTGTCGAATAAACTACCAGTCACTTATTGTGGTTGTGTCTAGTGTCTCAAGATCTTTATGCACTTACTTAGTCTACGTCTCGCATTGAAGTTATAAACATATTTACAGTTTGGGACCTGAACCATGAACCAGCTAAAGTGAAAAACAACAGGAAATGACGTATCATTTGGAGAATTTAGTTGTTTACGTTTTGATGGGCCATTTGGAACTTCAGAAATGATATTATTTATAGGAATAAGTTGTCTCCGTTCAGCGCATGACATCCTTTATTTTGTATGATGTTTGATTAATTTATCATAACTTATGGGAGAATGGTAGTATCTTCATCTCTTGTCCAGGTTCAACGTTTCTTTGGACTTGTGTTAATGTTATTCTCTTCTCTCTCTCTCTCTCTCACACACACACACACAATTAACATGTTATTACTAATAAAATAACTGTATAACATGTCACTACTAATCACATAAATGTAGAAACGAACTAATAACGAACCGGATTAAAAGAACAATTGTGTGCTTGGCTCCTTTTTCTTTGGTACTGTTTTGCCGTTCCAAATCCTACTTAATTTTGATCCCCTGTTAAAGTTACTAATTCATTATATGTTAATGACCATGGATCTCAGTTAACACCCATTATAAGCAAGTTGATTGCGAATGATATGTTCATAGGTTTGTATTCACCAGCATACTCCAAGCTAATTTTGTCAAACTTTTACTCTAAGTCACGTGTTGTATGAATACTGTGAAGTGGATACAGATACACCGATTTTAGAAAATTTGGGTACGAGGTGTGGCAATGTAAACATATACTTATACATATAACAATCCACAAGAATATCAAAATTAAAGATAAATGAAAGAAAAATATAGAATCTTGATGGAAAGAGAAATAAAAAAGAAAATCAAAATCAAAATTAAAAAGATTAAGTCTAAAATTATAAATGTTTTAAGTTTTAAGATACAGATGTACTTACCTGTGTCTGCGTATTTGAGTCGTCATACTCGCAGATCAGACTACAAAGTTACAAACATCTTCCCTGTTTCTCCTCAACAGTGCGTTTCCTCTAAAGCTTATCAGTCAATGCTAAGAAAGTGCACTATTCTCAAGAAAAAACAATACGAACATCACTTTTTCTTTTGTAACTCTTAGTCAGATAGAAACAAACTTTCTTGCTTTTTCAATTTCATATGTCGCATTCTTGTTCATAGTTAGTACATTGCCATTTACTGATATTTGGGGAAAGCGATATCTGTGGGTTAAAGGAAGATGGTTTGCTCTTACAAAAGCGAAGGCCTTACCTCCATCCTTTTGGTTTTAACATGGTACCCCACGCACGTGGAGATCCTTACAAGGTGAGGATACTCACTAAAGTGCAAACGGTTGTTGCAACTAAATCTACTTTATCTCATAACTTCATGGATTTCCCCGCTCTCACTATACTAGTACACACAGATTTCACTTTTTATACTAAGCAATAAAAAGTAACCGAAAAAAGAACTGTTTTTTTAGTCTTAAAGGGTTCGGCCTAGCTGATAGGGGCGGAGCCAAGGTAGGGTCCTGCATGGGCTTTGGCCTTACCTCAAAAAATTTTTTTACAATAATTTACATGTAAATTTCAAAAAATTTCACTTGTTTTATATAAAAGTTTTGAAAAATGAATATTTTGGCTCTAGTTAAAATTTAGAAACTTTAATTCGGCCCCCCTCATAAAAAATTTCTACCTCTACCCTTGTAGATAGCTGGTTGGGTTAGCAGTTAGTATAAAACCAGTCGCTGATTCAACCCTTCATGCGAGCCTAATCAAACACAAGTCCTAGGAGCAAAGTACTACCCTCAGGATTGTATAATGAGTGGCAAGCAATAAAGTCTCTCAACCTGACTTGTAGTTATCAGAAAAAAAGATGTGTTGTTCTTCAGACAAACAAGCGATTTAAACATATTTGAAAATTTTCTGTCTGAAAATTTCACCTACTAAAAGTCTATGCATGGCAGCGTGTTCTTATCCGTTGGACAAATTTTTCCTTGTTTGTGTGCAACGGGAGATCAAATTAAGTTGATAAAAAGAGAAAGAAGAAGAAGAAGAAGCAAGGGGAACCGCTACTTGCCAAAAAGAAAGCCTTCATATGTGAATAAACTTCTATAAAGATTTGGAAATATTTAGAAATTTTTCTCATGAAATTAGTTTTCTTCCATGAGAAAAACAATTCCACGATGATGTTCTATTTGCCGTTTTCCAATTTCTTGATTTTCTTATCTTCTCATTCCAAACGTGGCCATAATTTTGTGTAGAGTTTATATTTCAAGCAGAGAAGACAGGGGGGACAGGTCCATCCACCATGTTTCTCAGACTAGATAAGTTCATTTTGATGGGTCCGGTTCAGTCTTCAGAGAGGCTAGGTTTGACCGGGCCGGCCAGCCCAGTCGTCACACGGGCTGCACCAGACCAACTGAGTCCACCGACCTAACACATTAAAGGCGAGTGAATCCCGCGGATAAAATCTAACTGGAGCAGCAGTTCGCTCTCTAGAGCGCGTCCAATTCGGGCCCATCGGCTCCCTCTACACAGACAAGTGACAACCCATCGACCCGTAGCGTAGGGTGCCCACACCCTGCTGATTTGCTTCCAATTTTTATACATGGTCATAAACAACGAAGAAAAAAGTATGAACTAATAATATTAGATGATGAAAATATCCATATATATATATATATATATATATATATATATATATATATATATATATATATATATATATATATATATATATATATATATATATATATATAAAATTTGACGAGAATCATGTACAGTGTCGATTTCAAAAAAACTGGCACGATCAAGATTAAATTACAAATATCGAAGGTCAAGGTGTGTTTTTCAAGAATGACTTACATGTAAAATGAAACAAATGTTTTTTTGAGGGAACATCAACAATACCGTAAAAAATACGGTGACCATATAAAATGAATTTCACGTTGGAATTGGAAAATGAGAATCCAAATCCAAGATATCAATACTTTAAATGTAAATAATTCAATACTATGAAATCTAACCTTTTAACAAGAAAAAATGTAACATACTTCACTGCACCATGGTCTCTCCGTCAATGTATCCACTTGTAAAATTTCTGAGATCCAAAACCAAATTTGAAGACGATTCCTTTTCCTTGTGTATATCCTCTCTCTCTCCTTGACAACTTTCGCGTCCATCTCTTTCTACCAGAAAACAACTTACTGGAACCAATCAATTCTTTCGGACATTGCTAGCTATCGTCCAAAGCATCGCAAATTAAGTTTGAGATGACGTTGCGACGGATCCATGAACAGGTCTGGTCCACCAGACCAACACTGCAGGGTAGGTGGCACGCACCCACCTGCATGGGTCCGGGCCCGGGGTCGCCTTCCTTGGCCGACTTCTCTAATTCGGGTTCATGGGGACTTAAATCTGCTGGGGACAAACCTGGTCTACCCTTCACCTCCTGGTCATGTTCATGCACTGACATAACGCACGTGTTACGTAACTTATCCCAGCCCTTTGGATCTTGGAGGTTACCAGGTGGCCACTCCCAACAGGTCAGATCCGCGACAATTGAGATCAATCATACATGATCAGATCATTTTTCTGTGAGTTTTAGACATTGCGTTTCTCGATGTCAATGGATTGGATTCGAATAGGATTTACCTTCTATGATATTCTATTTATTGATGTTCCCATATTTACATTCGAATTTGGATTTAAATGTGGATGAGGAAAAATTTATACCATCCAACGTTTAAATTCATATTTTGAATCCAATCTAAATCTGTCTTTTAAAGAAATTATATGGATATTGGATATTTGTTCCAGAGTGAAGTTGACCCTGATATATATAATTTGAATTAAATATCCAAATGCTTTAATAAATAGCATCCAATCGGATTCGGATTCAGATTTATAAAAACATTTGATCAGGTTTGGATTCAGATTGTATTTAGTATTAAACCTATTCCTTTTGAAAGTCAACTGGATTCGATTTAAAATTCAGATTTGGAATAAGATGTATATTCAAATTGTGAAATCAGATTTTAGATTTGGATTTGGATACGACTTTTCTTCATTCACATTCGAATTTAAATTTGAATCCGAACATATGAACTTAAAAAAAAAAAAAAACAGATACGATTAAAGTACATCCGATTCAATTTGATCTGTTGACATCTCTAACCAAAATCAAACACAACAACTTATCATTTCTTAAATCTGAATCCAATCTAATATCTCAATGGAAATATTAGATTTTTTTCATATCCAACATATTTAAAGCAGTTCGGTCTGATATTTGCCAAACTCGCTCCATTAAAGGGTATATGTAAGTATGCTTTTATGTTCAGGAGTAAGGGTTTGATATATGGCTCATTAATGAGCTATATCTGGTTCAAGTGTTTTGTCATTTTCTACTACATTGAATCCGACTGGTGCTCTCCAGTGTTTGAGGGTTTGCTCGCGCGGAACAAAACAGCTAGATCGACGGAAATGTGTTCATCCAGTGTAGACAGAGACCCGTTCTTTGCGTCCCCTGTTTGCATCGCTTCCGATCCCCTCAGGAATATCAGCGAGGAGAACTGTCATCAAGTATTATTTTCTGTCCTAAAGTCTTCTCTCTATGCGACCCTAGTTGTCGGATGATGGCCGGGTCGGCGTTAACTATATTTTGAAAAAAAAAAAAACTAAAATTTCTTTTTGTCATTTATTTATCGACAAGCTTGTGGCCAATACATTTATTAGATTAACTTTTTTCAGAAATAATATATATATAATTCTTGTCTTATTCAAGAGTGTGTGCCCTTTCCAAAACACTCCACTTTCTTTCACAAAGTTGGAAAAAAAAAATCGATCATCATTTTTTTTGTCACCATGGATGAAGCCCTATAGATCCACATGGTGAGTTAAAAGATTGGTTATTTTTCAAATTAGTTGGTTGAGTAGCGGGTATGTAAAAGGTGTATTGTTGTTACCTTTTTAAATTGTAAACGGTAAGTCGTGACACTTTAGTTGATAGGTGTACCACATCTTATCCAAGTCTCAATGTAGCTTAAGATCCCGAAAACAAAGGAATATATTATTTTCTGTGTTCTAGTTGTTAACCTCTTGCTTACTCAAAATCGAGATTGTAATCCAATAAATAAATAGTTGTGAAGAAAAAAAAAATATTTCTATGGAACAATATATGAAATTGCCATTGCTGAAACTTGAAATGGATGGCCATGTGATGATAGAGAAGAAAGGAATGCGATGGCCATTTAAGACCATAGCACTTGATGATGGACGCTTCAAACATGACAGGTGCATTCATCCTTCTACCATGCAATTATGTCACATGATGTCAAATATGATTAATTATGCATGGCCAGTAGCGTTCAGGTGCATGAACAGGCGCCCCATGTGTTACTGTCCATTGCCTTCCACATCAAGCAACATTGATAAATTTGGAGCCCGCCGTTTGCGCATGAATATGAGCACATCCTACATGCAATGTTGGGTCATCGTGTAGTGGTTCTTTGGATCCCTATCCAAATCCATATTTATTAGGACCTAACCTGGGTTCGGACACTTAGTTTAGTGGATCTCAACCTGCCCCCAACAATTTTGATTCTTTTTTCAAAAAAGTTACAAACCAGGACAACCCATTAACAACCTTCTTTATAAGTATCTTAAGATTATTCACAATCTTAAATATGAGACTAAACTTTTATTAAAGTGTTACACTATTCCAAACATTAGATTAAATCCGATTAGTCCATAAACCAACCCGGGCCTTTTATATATTAAGAAAACTAGCTAGTTGAAAATTTACATCCAGATTTTGTCTAACCACATTAATATGGCACATAGCATTAAGAACCATGGAGTCTAGAATTTCAAAAAAGATGTGGACAATGGGGAAGGATGTTTGAAATTTTCATTGCTTAGTCTTCGAAAAGTTGCTTGGAATAAGAGTGATCGAAACTCTGTGCCGCATCAATTGACTTGCTGTGAGATCTCCTCCATGATTTTGAGGCCCAAGATTTTCATCAAATGCACATTGATTTGACTGTCAATTGGATGCGCAGTTCCAAATTTCGGATCCGAGTGGAGTTGATTTGGATCTTTTGGCCGAGGACCAAAATTATGTGGGACACCTACCAAGTTTTTACGTTATTCTTGGTGCGTCGGTTGAACTTATGATATGTTGCCAACTCCGGATCCAAACTTTTTCCAAGTGATCAGAAACGAAGAATGCCTGTTCCCCGGTCAACCAGTGGCTGGACCCGCAAAGTTCATTAGAAGGACACTGGTAGGCCACTAGCTGGTCTGGAACCTCCAAAATTCTGAACTATTCGGATCCATACTTAGTGTTGTAGGCAGCCCATAAAGGTTCAATTTATGGTCCTAGTCTCTTTTGACCAAAGTTGCGGGCTTTGCAAGTTTCTGGTAATATTGGATTGGATTTAGATCCACGGCTTATACTTAGCCATTATGGATCTCATCCATTTGCATTCTAACTACTCGATCAGTTATGGTATAGACTTGTCTTATTCATATTCAATTCTAAAATTTGAATATATATATCTGATCCAAATCCGATCTATTAACATCTCTAACTAATGCAAGCTGCATGAGTTATACTTTCTTATTGAAATTCATAAACATATTTTAGACAGGGGATCTAGGATCTCTCATGAAACTCATGAATCCAAGATCCTCAACCTTAGATCCCAATCTTGCATCACTTAATGCAAAGTCGATGAGGTTGAAGCCAAACTGTGTCCTACGTGGGCCTCTACCGGCTCGGCAGGTGGCCGCTTGCGGACAAGTTAGTTTCCGGCCAACGGCGGCCGGAAGTATGCCGAAGCACCTATCAGTAGCCTACCATATACGGGAACGGCTGTAAATGGAGACAACGAAAAATAATGGTGCTGTCCTACCACCCATGGTTTCTTGAAAATCTGCTGTTCTAAAGGTAGGTGACTTGACTCGCTTTTTTGTAAGATAGGTCCCCACAGGCGGCTTGATAGAGAAGGGCAGAGGCCGATTGCATTGCCATGATAACTACCAGCACACCCATTTTCCTTGTTCATCTCTCATGGCCCCCACCCCACATGCATCTCCACTAGCCCTTAGACAATGAAGATGAAGACATACCAATCATTCTCTCTCTATATATAGAGTACCTCAAGATCAAGATTACTCAAGCTTTAGCAGCTTTCCCTCAAAGTAGTTTCCTTCATCATCGAGCTCACAAGAATGCTAAGTGGAAAGAAGCTGGTGGAGATGGCCAGGAAGTGGCAGAAGATGGCTTCTAGGGGGCGAAGAATTGCAGATGGTGATGCCGAAAGCGGTTGCATCGGCGGCGGCAGAGCCGCAGGAATTGCAGACAAGGGCCATTTCGTGGTGTATGCGGCCGACGGCAAGAGGTTCATGCTTCCCCTGGCTTACCTCCATAGCCCTGTTTTCCAGGAGCTGCTCAACATGGCCGAGGAAGAGTTCGGTTTGAGCATCAATGGTGCAATTAAATTTCCCTGTGATGCCGCCGTCATCGACTACGCCATGTCGCTTGTGCGCGGAAACGTGCCAAGGGAGGTCGAGAACGCGTTGATGGTGTCTCTGAGTAGCAGTAACAGCAGGTGCTACTCCTCCTCTGGCCTGTCCCGAGGGCACCTCTGCCACCACACGCCGCTTCATGGATTCTGAAGTGCTGTTGTAAAGAGCGGAGCATGTCCATAGTTCCATACTGGCATATGCAAACATGTACAGAGAGAGAAATTTTGAGTTAAAATCTTTTGTATTCCTTTACCATGACAAATTCCCAAACAGTATAAAGTTTGTGCCTCTGAAACTTCATTCATGTGATGCATCAATGTAACAGTTCAGTTAATTGGGAATACCACTTAACTCTGGGGTCTTCAAAATCTCGTTACCACTTAGCTCTTCAACAGTAGAGTGTTTGAGTGAATTCCACGAGGGAATATGCTTGATTCTATCAAGGTGTAATAACTGCAAGGGAATTAATTTTGTCGGTCGGTAGAAAGTTCATCCTTATCTGGAGGACTCTACAGAGAAAGCACCAGAATCATGGAAGACAAATTCGGGGCTGCCTCTACGAAAATGAAGGAAAGTTGATTACTCAAGCCGAACGTTGTTGAAAATTTGTGAGGGGAAATTATGTACGTTTTGGGTCGTTCTGTCACGGTAAACTCACATGTTTGGAACGGTAGAAACGCTTTCCCATTCGGGCAATCGAAATTAGTCTTATTGAATAGGAAAGTGTTTCCCAGTTATCAGGAACAACGCACGGGCAACGATGATTTCGGGAACACAGTAACACAGAATCTCAGATTGACAAACGCGCAATTTGAAGCCGTCTCTCCCAACTTATCCCTTCACTAGATTGCCCCCAGCAGAAGCAGAGATAGAACCATTTCTTTCTCTAAAAGAATGATGCTGACATCAATCCCGTAGAGAACAGTTAACCATAAACACAGATCGTGTGAAACCTACGACTTGGATTTGCAAGTTCATCATATCTCATTTTCATTTAAAACATGTCATGGTCTCACATTCAAAGTGAATGTTTGACCCTCTTTCTTACTGTGGATGGAACATTGATTGTGGAGACAGTGTGCTTCGCTACAGACACTTGTTTTCAATCTGAAAAGAGAAAGAAAGAGAGAGAGAGAGAGAGAGAGAGAGAGAGAGGCTCCATGGCTCCATCTCCGGACACGGGTTACGTAGCTTCAGTGTGCTAAGAAGGAAAGGAATGAAGAAAGTTATTGTGCAGTTTTGGTCTTACACGGGCAAGTGGGGGGAAAAGTGCAGCTAATGTGATTTATATATTAGCTGTTGGTTTAGGCCGTATAAGACGTTTAAAAGGAAAAGAAAAGGATGGAAGGAGCCGTACGGGATCGGCTTAAGAAAATAACTTGGTTTGAAGCTTGTCTGACAGAGACTTCAAACTGAGTTTTCTGAAGTTTCAGATCAAAAAATTGAAATCCTGCCTGGAATGAACTTGGAAAAGTTTTGATTGAGTGCAGTAAATTTCCATAAAACTTGTTTATGGTGCATTGCTAGGGGCCCAGGGAGCCCATGTCATGTACTGGAACTATTCTGGCAGGCTAGCAAAAGGCTCTCTATGATTTTATCTTTTTCTCTTGGATTTCCTCATCCCCATCATGAGGTGACCTAACGTGAGATGCAAACTGTGCAACTTTTGGAAAAGAAAAGGGCAAGGCATCTTGGCACTTCAAGAAGAGCAGTTCTCAATGAGTGCAAGTGAATCATTCTTCCAAAAGGCATCCAAATTAGTAATGGCACTCTCATGTCTCCCTCTGATGATACAGCCCTTTGTGCGTGACATGCCCGTACAGAACGAACCTAGAAATTCTTCATTACAGGTGTTGAACTATAGTTTAATGACTTAAAATGTAAATTTTCAAAATTTTTATATATGCTAAACTAAAAAACTTAAAGATCTATTGGTTTCGTTACAAATGAAACTTGTTGAGTTTTTTCAGATCCAAAGTTAACTTAAAATTCCAACATGGACCACATTACAGGAAAAACTGATAATGCAAATCTGGTACAAATCGTATCCAACCTGAATCCAAACCACTAGGAAAACTTGGTGAGCAGAAGGCAATTGGGAAACAGTATTAGAGGAACTATACTACAAAGAAAAGTATGCAGCTGAAACACCCAACAGAAAAATACAAACCAAGGAATTGATGACTCTAAATAAGCAAATATGTCACGACATTTAGTACCGGGTAGCTGTCAAGTGGAACAAAAGTTTCAGGTTCAATCTACCACATCTTGTGTGTGATGACCGGGGACTTTTGTCTCTCCCTCAAAAGTTCCAATTATTTAGATGGAAGAACAAAAATACCAAGACCAATTATTAAAGTTTTATATTTGTTTTTTCATGAAACTTTCTTGGAATTTTGAGTCCCAGTTCCACTTCTCCAGTGGAGCACCATGTCAATGGATCTAGAAGCCCGTTGCATTTGGGATTAGATTCAGTGCTGCTTGGTTCCGGATCAAGTTTTAATCAAGATCAATATAATTTTTATGTGTGAAGTCGTGTTTTTTGCACTTTTTCTCATATCTAGTTTGTTTTGGACATGTTTCTATTGGATCCAGTAATATGACTAGATTTTTGGTTTCTGATTTATAAGATCCCAAGTGCGGTATAGTTCATGACATTTTTTAACTTTTGGATTGTTTTCCTCTATATATATATATATATATATATATATATATATATATATATATATATATATATATATATATATATAATAGTTTATTTAATTTCGTTGTTTTTTTTACATTTTCTCCTCAAACAAACACGGGAATCATTTGCTCACGTTAGTCGGACAAGATCGGGTTTCCTGGCGGCCGACTTGGGTTTGTGCATCTTGGTCTTGTTTCTTACTGCACTTCCTGTTCGATTGGGCGTGGAGAAAAATAGTGACTTTTGCTTCTATAGGCGTTTGTACCTATCGAGGGGTCTTCGGGTTCTAGCCTTAATTTGAAACTTAGGGATGAAGAAACCGAAACGTCTGGGAGGTTGACCTCCATTGCGGTGAACTCTCCCCGATCGGTTTAAGAGGCAAGAATGAAAGCAACGATTTTGAAAGCAAAAACGCTTCTGTGAGCTCTCGATCTTTACTCACATCATAATTCTGAAAGCAAAAACGCTTCTGTGAGCTCTCGATCTTTACTCACATCATACTCTAGTTGACATTTCAATGCAATTGATAGATGCACGATACTCTAGTTGACATCTCAATGCATGCAATTGATAGATGCACGATACTCTAGTTCAAGAGATCTCAGACAGAAGCGTTTTTGCTTTCCGAATCCTTGCCTTAATACTCTTAAACAAAGCAGAGATATCAGAGAGTTCGCTGCAATCCGGGCCAACCTCCCAAATCCTTCACTTTCATCATCCCTAAGCTTGGAAAGGCTAGAACTCGAAGGTCCCTCCATAGGGACAAACGTTTATAGAAGCCAAATTCACGATTTTTCCTAAAAAATTGATCTCCACGCTCAAGCCAACAGGAAGTTCAGTAAAAAAGCAAGACCAAGATGCACAAACCCAAGTTCACTAATCTTGAATACTGTTAAAAAAAACTTATGAAAAATAACAAACTAAGGAGATGTAACAGGGTTTTCCACCACGGAAGGCCTCCAATCGATCTTATGGATTAATTAAATTTAATTGTGATTCTAACTAAATAAATTAGAGGTTAGTGGTCATGTCAAATATAATAGAAAACGACAAAATCCTCAAATCAGATTGATCCGCGTGTAGTCTGCAGCAGCTAAGAAAAGAAAAGGAAAGAAAAAAGAGACAAAAGCCTTATGTCCTGGATTTGCTTGAAAAGTGTGGGAAAGCTTACCATTTAAACACATGGCTTTGTTGTGTAGCAGGAGACATTAAGGGTCATTCGATTGAAATGGTTCAATTTGGGTTCTTCTCATCCATCCTATTAGGAAAACTAGGTTCTTTCGTGCTCTCTTAATGCATCAAGAGAATAGAAATCAGATAAGTCCATGACCACTACATAAAATAAGTCCATGACCACTACATAAAAGCAGTTTTCATTATCACCATAATAACTAGACCCACTCCTGAACTCGAGCCCTTGGTTTGACGGATTCCAATCCGCCCCTTAACAATTTTGACTTCAACTCAAAAAATGCTAAGAACTAAAACTATCATCTCATTAATAACTCATTTTATAAATCATTGAAGATCTCTCACAATCTTTCAATACTGGACTAAGCATTTGAGATTAAGGCAAAACCCAACATAAAATTGATATAGATGCTCTTACAAAAAGACTATCAAGTATGGATTAGGCTCCACAGTGCAACACATCCTGCCTTCATCATCATACTCTGCTCTTGAGAAGGGCCCATTTTGATACGCTCCCAACTCAGTTGTAAATTAAGTTCGACGTTGAAACTTGGTTAAAGAAATTAAAAAATAATTTTAAAAAATTAAAATATATTAAAACTTAGTTACTTGCACTGATGTGGGTTTTGGTTGGTAATCTTAGAAATACTTAGTTAAGACCCAATTATTATGGCATGCTAGCAAAAGTCTCTCTATGATTTGTCTTCTTTCTCTTTATTTCTTGGATTTCCTCATCATGAGGTACCTTTTAATAGAACAAGAATACCAACAGGTTAGTATCATTAGAAGACGCCAAACTAAACTTAATCACAATTATTACACAAGAAACAGAAACCCAATTTAATGGCGTTTGCCGGATCGGAAACAAAAAATTCAAAGAGGGTGGGACTACGGTCACTCCATAGGTCCCGGGCGGGACCTGACGAGCCAAATATGCCGATAACTAGTCGTGATTTACGAACTTGTAGCTCTGATACTTAACACTGATGAACTTTGTCCACAGAGGATCTGTGAAGGAATATAGAGATGTTTCTAGTCCTTCATGGTTGTCCATATATGTAAGGTGAAAATGATTGATGAACGACTGCATAAGGTTAGAAATCGGGGACCAAGTTTTCTATTTGGGGTACACTACCCGGCACTGATGTCCCACGCGCGATTTGGTTCTGAAAGAAGAGTTTGAAGGAAGGAAGAATTGGTCTGACCGGATTTCCGGTTGTTTTCAAACAATTCTGACCACATAAAAGCTGTTTGATTGTTCAAACTACTATCATTTGACAAGTAATTAAGAGAATAAACATGCACGTAATATATATAGTGTCTTATCTGATGGAAGACAAAATCTTGCTTCTTTCTTTTTATATAAATATTGAGTATAAAAGCTTGTACTTTTACACATACAGACTAAAAAAGCTGGTGCAATGGATGTAATATATATATATATATATATATATATAGCAATTGATGTAACTTTGGTAAGAAAAAAAAGAGAGTGAATGATGCTATTGTAGCTGGAAATCAGCAGTTACAAGATAAAATCAGTTGTATTATATACTTTTGTCTTTTTGTTTTTCCGGTTTGCTTTTGTATTTAAGAAACTTCTTGTCTCCCAATTTTATTATATATTTTTTATTTTATTGGCACATGACACTGGTTTGACTAGAGTATAAAAATTTATAGTGGAATCTCAGCATATGAAATGACATTGGTGGACACTAGTCGATCTCCATATGTTCAACGAAACAGAGCAAATTTAGTGGACTAGAATCCTCAACAACGAAGAGTGCCTGCACATACCCTGTACCTGAACTTCCTCATCTGCTGAAAACAACTGACCTCCATTATGATCCGCAATCGCGGCACAGTCTTTTTTTCTCGAAGCTCATCAATCCAAAACATCTTTCATGGATCTTCGTGTTCCACGGAGCACCAAATTAAAGCAACAGATTCACTAAGGCCAAAATTTTTCAGTGGAGCAGCAGAGCCTCCAGGACCCCATCACCTGCTCCCCACCAAAGATCCATGGCGCCCTCATTTGGTGAAGTCTATTCGTGTTTAACAGTTGCCCAGATTCCAAAATATCAAATCATTAAGCTAAACTCTCTCTCTTTCTCACATGCTCCTGTCCTCACCCGGCCTCCTTTTCATGCGAATCCCACATGGCAGTGTCCCTTCCTGGTTTGTTTTTCCTTGATCACTTCTGTGTATAAATTCATCGAGTGAGGCGCATGTCTGAGTAAGAGGAAAGAACTAGACGGTAGTGGTGATGGGGAAGAGGTGGCAGATGCCAACAATGGCGGTGAAGTATGGGACGAGGGAGAAGGAACCAGTAGCCAAGGGCCACATAGCAATATACGCAGGGAAAGATGGCAGCAGATTTGTGGTTCCATTGAGTTACCTCAGGCACCCGATCTTCAGGTGCTTGCTAAACATGGCAGAGGAGGAGTTCGGGTTCTCGCAGCAAGGGGGGCTCACGATTCCTTGTGAAGCCTCTTTCTTGAGGAAGAGCATCGATCAGGTGAGAGGCAAGTTGGCTCCACAGGAGTATTGCAGTTGTGCTGAATTGCTTCAGATTGGGTTTCGATAGAACAATTTATTTGATGCACCAATTCATGTAAATTATTGTACATTAAAGGGAGAGAGAGAGTTATGTTGGCTAAGAATTAGCCATGCACCATGCAACTGCTAACTGCTTGGGCCGATTCTTCATCTTTTGGTTTCCCTCAAAATATTACAAAAGGTTTAAGTTTAATTTTAGAAAAGAAATAGGAAAGCATAAAACTAATTTAAAATTTTACAATATTTCAAAAAGTAGTACAATTGAACTAATTTTGGTACAAAGTATCGTGATTTGATTAAGGCCCATCTCACACACCTTTGCATTTTTTTTCCTAAAAAGAACGAGTAACTCAGCATTTAATTTTACGATATAGTATTTTGAGAAATTTAAATTTGCAAAATTAGTGTCACCATGAAAATACAGGGAGAACAAAATCACAATTATTTTCAGAACATCATTGTCATGTTGTTTGGCTTAGATATATAAAGAACGGTCACAAACAGATCCAGCAAGGTAGTACCTTGTCTGGAAGTGGAAATTGGTACGACAAATTATCTCGGGACACATGGGCAAGGGCACGTGGTTCGTCTCAATCTTACTGACGATACCATCTTTACCCTGACTTTAAACCAGTCATTCACCAACGAGTTTGGGTCCGGTAAGCATAAGATCCGCTTTTTATATTGGGTTTCAATTGGATATGCTACTCGGATTCAGATTTGATTACGAATCTGCATGAATATTCTGGTTAATGGTTGGATCTGAATTTGTTTACGAGATCGGACTAAATTAGGAAGGCATGCGCCAGCTTGATCTCTTATATCAACAATAAATTTTTGCCTCCTTTTCAGTTGCGTAGCCACATGGTGATTGGTGTGGGCAACTGCCCCACCAGATTTGAGTATTTTTAAACAAGTGCTCTACTACTGCTCCTTTCCTTTATCGCCACATATCAAAGGTTGCTTTTAGAGTCTCAAGGTTGAAATGTTTCAATATATATATCGGTGTCACTTCTTGAAATAATTGATGTTATGGAACTTGCAAACAAAAATTAGCTGGCCGGCCGCATACCAACCCTACGTTGTCCATTACGCCAACCTCCTCACTATCACAGAACTTTTTCTTTTATGTTTTAAAAATTCATTGTCAACTTGAAAAACTATAATCGATGGTCTACCAACTGGTCAATGGGCAAGTCAAGAGCAAACATAAAAAGAGGAAGAAGAAGATCCAAAAGGTGAACATCCCGGATCAGATATTTGGGTTTGTTATGTTTGGGCAGGAATGAAACACATGGGAAGAAACGGAGAAAAAGAAAAAAGAGAACACCCCCGCTTTTCAGGGGACCGGCTATCCCGGCATCTTTTGTCTAGAAAAAGGTGAAGAACTATATATTTTTCCAGCATCTGATGTCCTTTTCATTCTTTTTCTAGCACATTTCAATTGACCAACGCCTGACTAAAGTGGTCTTCAATCAAATGCTTGATCTCCAATACATTGTGAACACAAGACTAAGAATTTTAGTTGGCCTCAACAATTCACCAAATTGATTTTCTGTGTGATCGGTTTCGATTGATCATTTAAAACTGAAGTCGGATCCATTAGCATAAGATCTGACACTTATATGCAACTGGGTAAGATCTTTATCGGATTCGAGTGGAAAATCTAAGCTCGGGTTCAAATTAGTAACCAGATCTTGACTTGACAGATGAAAAAAGAGAAAAGAGTAGCTTCTTATATAATGAATGAATCACCAATATGACCAATTAAATTCTCTTATATAAAACATTCATACATTTTAAAGGTCGGCGGTTAACATGTCATAATAGAAGTTAGATTGACGGTTTTGAATTTAAAAGTTGGAATCTGGAGACAACTTTTCTTAAGCATCCGATAAATCGGACATGGTAAATGGTACATCCAATTCAAATTTGATCCATTGCTTTTGCTAATTATGTATCAAGTAAGAATGGTTATATAAACCGAACGAATGTTAATAGAAGCACTCATTTTTCACCTTGGTTTCTAACAAGACAAGCATTTCCGGTCTTCATTGTCACGTTCACGCGTCATTTCTCTGTTTGCGTGGTGTGTTTGGATCCCAAAATACTTGTGGACATCAATTCACACTGGAGGAGTCAGTAAGAGTCGCCGTCGCAAGCACGGCTTGTGGACGAAATAGATCACCGAACTCTTCTCTCTCATGAGATCAGCCCCTCCTTCCTCACATGCTTGCGTCATAAACCATCAAATTCACATCATATAAATCTATGCGTAAAATGAATATATTTTTCAAAAATAACTTTTAACGGCCTGGATTTTCAAAAATTACAAAGTAGCGCTTTTATTTTTAAACGAAAACGAAAGTTGTTTAGGCCATGATACACTTTTCGGTGCCCAAGAAGTTTCGCCGCACCATCAAGAAGTTTCTTTCCTGAACCCACGAGGCAAGCTTCTTCATGGCTTCCTTTCTCCCAAAAAGGCGCCATTCTCAC
This sequence comes from Nymphaea colorata, assembly GCF_008831285.2. Classification (NCBI taxonomy): domain Eukaryota; kingdom Viridiplantae; phylum Streptophyta; class Magnoliopsida; order Nymphaeales; family Nymphaeaceae; genus Nymphaea; species Nymphaea colorata. The sequence continues at coordinate 23,904,000 of NC_045146.1, forward strand.
CCCACCTTCTTCTTCTTGCTTTATCAAATTCCTTTTTCGTTACTAATCCCATGCTTGTCTTTTCCCTTTAGCATCTAATCTTAAAGCGGCACCGACTCTCAATTATTAAGATATATATTTAACTGAACCAATAGTGTTGTGCCAACGTAGATCAGCCTTTATAAAACTTCAGATTATTCAAATTGTCAGTAGTGTAGTGTCACTCTTTATATTTGATAATTAGTTTTTTTTTTTCTTTTATTTTAATAGATTCCGCCATTTCTTTTTCTACGAGGAACTCTCCGAGAACCAGATCGCTTTAATGATCTTCTTGCTTCATATTCTTTACGAAGCACAATTCTGGAATATATTTTTGAAGAAACATTAGTTGAGCAGTTTTTTAATGTAGATGATCCAAATTCTCAATGGACCCACCGGTTATCTGTCGTGGATGCTTCATTCTGATGCTGATCATATGGTTTTGGTGGACGGCAAAAAATGCCCGATATTCAGGGCGGCCGCAATTTTTTTCTTGGGGAGGAATTTCCTGCATCAGACATACAGTTTTTCCAATATCTGCAACATTTTTAAGCTTTTCCCAATTCCATGGTCAGACCTCAGTGTTTCTGCCAAGGAATTTTTGTAGTTTTAGAATGCGGAACCCTGCATAAGTTGCATGTAATTGGCAATTATAGCAAAAGAAAGGCATGTTATTTAATACCCAAAATAGTTCACCATCATTGTGGAATTTTACAGAAAAAGTAGTATGAAATCGAACATTTCTTTCTTTTCCTGCTCACCGTCGCATCATCTTCCACAGAGGAAGTTCACTCGAAACCACATCCCCACCTACACACACCTCTCTGTAGAGAGAGAGAGCAAGAGAGAGAGAGGCAGAGGAGTTAGGTAAGTACGCACCAAAAGAAAGACAAGCCATTAAAAGCCAGAGAAGGACACTTGACGAGTCCAAATAGAAGATGTCTCGAGTTAAAGGGGCCATCCCAAAAATAAAGGAAAAAAATATGGTCAAACTCAGCTTCCTAGGCGGCTTCCCTGACACCGTTAATATTATATATATAAATATATATATATATATATATGTCTACATCAAATCCCCATGATCTCAGACTTACGGCGGCCACAACTCTTCTCTCTTCTTTGCCGATCAACATCTGCCTATATATATAGGCACTGCACGTACTGGCAGCACACCAATCCATCTCATTACCACAAGGTAGAGAAGATGGGTGTTGAAACTGAGGTTGTGTCGGTGCCTGCAACACCAACAGCGGCATCAACGCCACCGTTTACAGTCCCTCAGTCACCCCTGAAGCCCACTGCACCACCATCCTCTGCCTCTTCCCCTTTCCATTGCCCAATCTCTGCTCCGCCTTCCAGCTTCCAGTACTCCCCTTCTATGTCGAGGTCGCCCTTCCTCGCCAGGATCTCCTCCGCCGCCGCCAGCCGGTTCTCCTTCTCCGGCAACGCCACTCCGGTGAGGAGCAGCCCCATGAGGAAGGTGATCATCAACATGAAGAGCTACCTGGAGGAGGTGGGGCACCTCACCAGGCTGGACCCTCAGGACGCCTGGCTGCCCATTACCGAGTCCCGGAACGGCAACGCTTACTACTCGACGTTCCACAACCTTTCCGCCGGAATCGGGTTTCAGGCTCTCATTCTTCCTCTCGCCTTCACTTTTCTTGGATGGTAGAGTGACTCTCTCTCTCTCTCTCTCGAAGTGGGCATGATGTTACTCTTTCTTTCTCTCTCTATAGTTGCTTAATTTTCTTGTGTGTATGCAGGAAATGGGGAATTATGAGCTTGTCTGCTTTCTACATATGGCAGCTGTATACTCTTTGGATACTCACCCAACTCCATGAATCAGTACCAGGCACACGTTACAATAGATATATCCAGCTAGCTATGGCAGCATTTGGTGAGTCTCTCTCTCTCTCTCTCTCTTCTCTCTACAGTCAATTGTAACAGTAATCTACTCAAGAGTTTTAATTCTTTGGGCACAAGAAAAGTTTGAACTTAAACATTTTGGAAGAAGGTTTCTAAACAGTTAATTAGAAAATCTTATCCAGGTAAAACTTTACCCCAAGATCTTAGAATTTGTAGCTTGGATGGAAATACTATGATTTTTAATCTCATGTACTGGGGAGAGAAAAGAAAGGACGGACCTACATGGCCGGTCTTGGCGGCGGCGTTTGGCGGCCTCCTACTAAACAGCAAAGCAAATCTAGCCTTGCCCACACGCTAGTAAGGGGGTTCGCAATCATGGGCCACACCAGCTTTTCTTTTTGTCTTAAGCTCTGCTTAAATTCCTAACCATGATCTTGACCGCACCTACTCATCACTTCATTGGTCCAGATCCTAATTCAAAGCATGTTGGCTTTCAATTCAACAAAGTTGAAGCCAATTTCTCTTGGTAGGCAAGGAAAGGGACATGTGGAAAAGCCTTAAGCATGTTGGAGATGTGAACCGTGTTCGGACTTGGATTAGACCCGGATTTTGATTCAGTTGTCAAATTGAATACTGAATTTGAATCCGACTAGGAATTTGATAAGAATTTCTTTCTCAGTTCCAACCAAATCGTTTTCAAGTTAGGATCAGTTAATGTCCAACCCATCGAAAATCTCCATTTGAGGATCAACCAAGTTAAGTGGTTGTGAACTTGCAGTTTCAAAGTCGGCAAATTTTGAGACAATCAAAAGACCTTTCTGCTTCACTTTAATGGGTCATGATAAGTTTTAAACGTGTTAAACTTGCCAACCTCATGAGGAGCATGTCTGTGTTTTGTCTTGTTTCAATAATGTTTCCGTGCAACATATAATCCTTCATATTGCGGCGTTTTAGATTCTTAACTCACAACTGAGTGTATAAAGCTTCCTTCTAAAGCAACTCCCAATTCAATAAGTTCTTGCCATTCCTACCATATAATTTTTGTCTGCTAAAACTTCTTATTTATAATATGCTTATTAACGAAACAAAACTAGAGATAGTGTTAATGGTTAGAATAAATATGGTTTCGAGATATCAACCGCCGTTTTCAGGTGGCACCAAGTTCGACCAAATCTGATTGAATCTAATTCTATTTCAAACCTAACCAAAATAGTTAATTTCTCTTGTTCTAATTTAAAAAGAAGATGAAAGATCCATCTATTGAATTGGTCTTTTCAAAAAAGTTGATCGTATTACGATGGATGAGATTAATGTAAGTAAATATTTTGATCAGGTCCAAAGCTCGGGCTGTGCCTGACGAAGTTTCCCATAATGTATCTCTCTGCCGGAAACTGCACTGCGCTCATCCTCATCGGTGGAGGCACCATGAAGCTGTTCTTCAGGGTCGTCTGCGGCAACTCCTGCCAGTCGAGGCCGCTGTCGACGGTGGAATGGTATCTTGTCTTCCTCTGCCTGGCGCTGGTGCTGGCCCAGCTGCCCAATCTCAACTCCATCGCCGGCATCTCGCTGGTGGGTGCCATCACCGCCGTCAGCTACTGCACCCTCATCTGGGTCATCTCCGTCAGCAAGCACAGGCCGCAGGACATCTCCTACCAGCCGCTCAAGGGCGAAAACGACGCCGCCACCGTCTTCTCCCTCCTTAACGCCCTCGGCGTCGTTGCCTTCTCCTTCAGGGGTCACAATCTTGTCCTTGAAATCCAGGTTGGTTTTTTTTTTTTTCCATCCCGACGCCACCATTCTGGCCCTTTCGTCCTAGTAGAGACAAGGAATCAGGAAAATCCTTTATACTTCCATAACGAGTGACTGATTTTTGTTTATTGCATGATCTTGGTCTTGATCAGGCCACAATGCCATCAACGTTGAAGCATCCTGCAAGTGTGCCAATGTGGAAGGGAGTGAAGGTGGCCTACCTCCTCATCGCATTTTGCTTGTTCCCCCTTGCAATCGGTGGATATTGGGCATACGGCAACTTGGTAATTAAGCATATTCTCTCTAATCTTTTTTATTATCATCATCATCATCAATCATCTTTCCTTAGAAACCGTCAATAATTTCCCCTGCATTTATACCCCCACTTCTAGCTACGGCATTTAAGACTCGTGATGTGAGGGTATATGTCGATCGTCACACCTTATGTTCTCCATTTGCGTCACATATACACGTCATGCAGGCCAACATCAATGTAGCTCTCGCATTAAATTGACCTTCACTGATCTTATTGCATCTGAAAGTATATAAAACAAGTCTCACGGACAACCGCTCTTAGCCGGCCATTTCTTATCATGCAAACGAGTGGTGGAGATTGCAAATAATTATGCACCAAATTACAAGGAAAACTAAACTTCTTGTTTAAGGGTAGTGGTTCATTCCACCGCCCTCTAAGAGAGGCCACTGACCTTCCTTGTGGCTGGCCACCTTCTTGGGTTTTCACCATTAATGCTTGGGGACTCTTTTACGAGATAGAGATAGAGCGCACTAGAACGTGACAGTGACCACTCTTAGATCCTTAGAAAAATCGGACCACCTTACCGTCCAGTATGCTATCACCCCTTAAGATAAGAAAACTAAACTTAATTTGAATCTTTTGAATTGCAGATACCACGATCAGGGATCCTCTATGCTCTGCATGAGTTTCACAGCCATGACACATCCAGGGCGCTGCTGGGGCTGACCACTTTGATGGTGGTGATCAACTGCTTGAGCACATTCCAGATCTACGCCATGCCGGTTTTCGACAACTTGGAGTCGAGCTACACGTTCCGAACCAACCGGCCGTGCCCGTGGTGGCTCCGGTCCGGGATTAGGGTTTTCTTTGCGTCGGTCGCCTTCTTCATTGCCAATGCCCTGCCTTTCCTCACCAGCCTGGCCGGACTCCTTGGTGGCATCTCCTTGCCTGTCACCTTGGCCTACCCATGTTTCATGTACAACATCATCAGGAAGCCGGAGAAATACAGCCCAACTTGGTACCTCAATTTGGGTCTGGGAGTTGTGGGAATGGTTCTCAGCTTCCTATTGATCACTGGGGGGATTTGGAGCATTGTGGATACATGTCATAATTTTCACTTCTTCAAGCCCCAACAGTGATCTGGCCAGATCCAAACGGTTCGGGTCCGGGGCGGTTTTGGTCGCACGAGATTTGGATCCGGTGATGCCCGGAAGGAGTTCGGGCCAGATCCGATCCATTTGCTAGTCCATGGGTCCTGCGGATTCATTGTGGTCTTTCAAAGGCTTGATTCTTGCTTGTGTAGATAGATTCGTAATCGCCATCCTCTTGTAAATGCTTTGTGTTTGTAAAAGGAATGGCGATTGATGCCGGCTCTTGCCGTGGTTGTGATTCTTATGAAATATTTCTTCCATGTCTGTCGCCAAATCTTGTTTCCTTGAATCTTATTTTACAATTATTACATTTTTAATGACGGCATTTTTTATTACAATTACGAGAAACTTTTATTCGTTGCCTCAAGATGCCTTTTGCCGCTATTCTAGAGAGCACGTTATATGTTATGGTTCCTAACAAAATCCGTTAAAAATGGTCAAAATACTTTTTTTTTTACTTAAATAGAAAGATCTCTCCTTGTAATGGTAAAAGTGAAACCTCAAAAAAAAAAAAAAAAAAGTCCAATAAAATTATTTTGCCTTGAGCTTTTATGTAATGTGAAGTGGCTAGTAAGGAAATTAGAAAAAAAAGTGGTTCATGGATCAAAGTTATAAGTAAAAGGGAGGGTTGAAAATGAAAAATCTAAGTTTTGTTTTTCGAAAAGAAACACACTCAACTTTTTAATTTTTAATGTTACAACAAAGACACACTCGCATTTCCATGTATTTTATATAACTGGTTAAGTTAAATACAAAATCAGATTCGAGCTTAAATCATTTTTTTTTTACATCAGATGTCGGATGAGGTGACATCGCTATCCAAACCCAACTCCAGATCCAAACCAAGATGTCGTTCCTTGAGAAAGGAGGCAGCCGCACTACCGTCGGACCCGCAACGACCTGCTTGGATCCCACGGTTCAGGTGTAGCGGACCCGCGCCGCGCAACGATGGCGGGAAGTGAGGCTTACGAAATTCCCAATTAAAGGCGGCTGAGGCATAACCGTTTGAAATTCTTGGTATTTGCTTGCTTTCATCATCTCTTCGAGTCCGTTTGTCAATCAATGCGCTGATATTCCATCGTCTCCGGTTCCGGTGGACCAGATGCCGGCGTCGAGGAACAATGCTCTCTCTCTCTTTCTCTGGGATGGCTTTTGTTTCTCTCGTCTGAAGTCTTTACGATGGAAATCCTGATTCTTGGTTGATTAGTTTTTCTCGATCACCAGAGCCCATCAATCTTCTTTTCTATTTATATCTGAGCATTCTTGTTGTTGTGTGGTGCTTCTTCGTGCTCGATTGTTGGTATTCGTTATCCTTTTTTCCCCTTTGGGGTTCCGATGAATCCATTGGTACTCCCTCTTCTTAGATGGCCTCCTTTTTTGTTTTTGTCTGAAACCTTGACAGAGGAATCTGTTTGACCTTCTTTCCCGATTCTTTTTCGGACCTTCTTCCGATTCTTTCTTCACTCTTTTTTTTTTTCTCTTTTCATCGAAGAGCCTATCGTTTTTTTTTTCTCCTTTTTCTTTTTTTTTTTTAAATTGCTTGGTGATTCTTAGTTCTTAATCCTTGTTCTATGATGATTTTACATGCTTGATTGTTGCAGTCTAGCGGTTCTAGTTTTTGTTCCTCGTTATGGTTAAATCTTTTTGACGATCTCCCCCTTAGATGGCTTTGCTTCTTTCTTGCTAGGTGTTATTTACCGTTTCTTGGTTCATTGTTTTCTGATGGATCATCGGAGAGCCTATCTTGCGTCTCTTTTTTCTGTTCCCTTGTTTCCCCTGACATGATACTGATAGTTGGTGATTCTTCATTCTTGCTTCGTAGTGTTCCTTTTTTCTCTTTTAACTTCGTTCTCGGTCTTCCGTGATCCCTGTTTCTATTTTCATCTGAATGATTATGAGAGAATCCGTCCGGTATTCTCTCCGATCCTAGGTTCATCGGTCTTTGCCGATCCTTAGAGAGCATATAACACCTCACCTTTATCTTTTCCCCTTCCTTTGGATATTTCACGGGCATTGAGTTTTGATACTTGAGGGAAGCTCCTCTGCTCTAGATTTCGGTTGTTGCACTATTGATTAAAAATGATCGGGCATTATTTCTGTCAGGTTCTGAGACTCTGAGGTGGCGTTTGTGAGAGGAAGATGGGTGACCTTGGAATAAAGGAACGTTCTGCGGGGTTGTTTTCGTTGGCAAGCAGGTGAACGAGATTGTCAAAAGTTTTTTATCCACAAGAGCTATGCAGGTTTGTTAGAAAAGCAAGTTAGTGGGACTTGTTGCCCTTTTGCTGTTGGATGCACTGGATTCATCCAAGGGGTCTACAGTAGATTGACGGCCTCGCAGTGGTTTTATTTTAGTAAAACGAAATGGTTTTAGTTTTTAACCATTGGAAGATGATGCGTTTCTTGTTTAATATTGTTGCTGGGTATTTGGTTTACTCCTTTGTGGTTGTTGGTTTATGCAACATTCTTTACCTATTGCCTACTTGAACATAGCCAGGATTAATCTATTAGTCAATGATGTCTATCTGAATTATTTGGCTTGGTTTCTTTATTTGCAACAGTATACTTTTGTATTATCCTCATAATACTATTTATAACCACAACGTTATGAGTTATTTATCCCTGGCACTCGAAGTGTTGTGCCCATAAATGTTAAGGAATTATTTGTTTTATATTTTGTTTCAACAAGTTTCTATGCCTGAAAACCTTGATAGGATAATGTGTAATCTTGTTCTTCATTTTCCATTATTCTGCTATTTTATTAGCTGTACATTTATTGAAGAACTTATTTTTCAAAGATTGTCATTTTTTTAATATCTAATTCTTTTCAAAGGTTTAAAATAGGTCATTAAATGACTTCTTTTGCTAAAAAAGCCTAATGCTGAGAATTTTGATTATGATTCATAATGATTCATATAGATGAGCTATGGAAATTGTAGTTTCGATGCACATTTGCTTGCACATTTAAAAGTCAGTATGAATATTTGCAATAGTTGCTGGCTGCAAAGTCTGAGCTGATCTTTGTCGGTCACAAGTGTTTGTACGATTGGATATGCTTTTGCAGAATATGGCCTTATGAAGAGAGTTGGCAAAGCAATTCCATCCTCAATACCAAATTCGAACACCTGTTAGAAAGTGAATGTCTTGACAAGCTAAACTTCAGTTAAAATTTGAATTTTATCAATGTCTTGTTTCATGTCCTGTTCATGCCAAGTTAATATAGGATATGAGTAGTTGCAAGTAAAGTTTCTTCAATCATAATTGTTAGTCTGTCATCACAAGCAAGACATTTTCCCTGTAGGCCTATGTTATTGAACTATTGGATGGTACTAGAGGATTTCATTGACCTTCTTTTTTGCTTGAAGGTGGGATCTCTATGATATATGCCAGAGCCGATGGAGATTCCTTTAGGAAAGATCATATTGAGCATTTTCATGACGATTTGATTAAAAAATTAATGTATCATGGAACACCTTTTATTGGCAAATCAATGGGTTCCTGGGGTAATCTAATTTGTAATTATGGGGGAATACAGAATTTGAAAATTACTCCTGCTTATTCTCAAATTTTCCCACCTTGTGAAATCCAAATCGAGATAGATAAATTTAACAAGTATGAATGTCCTTCACTGGGATGTACCATTAAACTAAGATTGCGGTTATCTGCAAATCAATTGATTGTTTTAAAGATAATGAATTTGGATTGTCATGTTACCAACCAACAAAAGGTGGTGAGTCCAGGTCCAATGATTCACAACTCTTCAAGTCCAAAAAGCCCTATCCTTTTTATGCTAATAGAATTTTGCCTTCCTTATTTCTAGTTATTGTGGAGGGCTTAGGTTGTCCAATTTGGCAATTTGTTGTTGCCATTCTTGACATGAATGAGCAAGGCATCATCATATGATGTAATGATTTGAGCCAATGTGCTGAAAGGTGCATGGAATGATGTTTGTTGAATTGGCCATGTTGTCAACTTGGGCACAAAGAAACTGATGATTGTATTGCAGCAACAAAGAAAATTTTGTGAGAAAGCAGTCGAACAAAGAAAATTTTGTGAGAAAGCAGTCGACCATTGTTTATAGCTTCAAGTTCCAAAAAGGTTGGTATTGTCCAGTGAAGCAACAATTATTTGACCAAGGATTGATAAATACCGCTTTGGAGGACATAAAGAGATGTTTGCTATGAGTATAGTTAGTAATACCTAGCAATTAACTTGTATAGGCATTTTATCACATGTAATATCATGTGAAAGTGAATTAGCACTCAGAAGATTGTGAAGATGACGATCAAACTTGTTTAATAGGAAGATAGCAACAAAAATTCGATGTAAGGGCATGCATTCCATCTGAGGCTGAACATACATACAATGATATAATTGTTATGTGTGAAGTTGTATGCGTGAGGTTCTATTTGTCCTCATGGTTTGGTTCCCTTCAAAATGTGAGTTGGATTGTAGTGATTTTTTAGCACCTACCAGAGCCATTTCTGAATCACATTGTAGTTTCAATTATAAAGATCTATTCGACGGTGTCATGGTGCCTTTGGGAATCTCGTGCTAGGGGAAATTGAACACTTCAGTACTCAATTTCATATGGACTTGGTTGTTTTATTAGATTGATATCTTTCATTTATCCTGATGTGGTTCATTCTAGACTGGATTTCTTACACCCAAGCTCTATAGAACATTTTGTGATGTTGCTTGTACATCTGTACGCTGTTACTTACTTTTGCTAGTGTTCCATTGTCATGACAGCAGGGGAACCTTAGAAGCACTAGGACTTCAATGGGAGTCCAATCAGAACTTCCTAGTTCCAACATTACTTTAATTATCAGATGTTGACCTCAATCTCCTTCAGAACCTAGATTTTACTGATTAACACTTCCACTTTCTGCACAGCTGTGTACTGTTTCAGCGTGTCTTATACACAGAATTGCAGATACTTTATAGAGTTTAGCGTTTCTTGCATTTGCCTGTGTTTGTAATTGCGTGTTGGACTCCATATGACCTCAAGATAAATGCTACAAAAATTATGCTATAAAAATTAGTGGTTATGGGAACTGGCTTTACATTCCTAGTCCTTGTAAGTGATGGGCCCCGTGATTCTTATATTTTTAGTTTCATTTTCCTCCTTTATTCTTTCCGTTTCCAGTATAATTGCATAAAACCACAAAGCTCACTCTCTCTCAACTTTCAACATAGCATGGTGAGGGAGGATGGGGGGAAATTTTGTCGGGTTTTTAATTAATATTCCAAAAAACTTTGGCATTTTCATAAAATAAACCTGTCCATAAAGGCAGTGAAAGTTTCTTTTTTCAATTAATGCACGTTATTGCAAGACCGTTGAAGAACATCTGAGTCTCGCAAGCAAGAGAGAGAGGGATTTGGTAATAACTCATATGGTTACACACACACGTGTAACCGAAAGAAGTTATGAAAAATGCATATAATACTTTTTTTTCTTGTTTTTTATGTTATGGTGTTTTTTTTTAAAAAGACGCTTCTTTTTGTTGTTTTATACGGCTGACTTATTTTTCACATATTTAACATGTCTTTTTCGATTAAGGCGCGATATTTGTGACAGTGCATTCTCATGGATTTGGAAGAGTTTTCTAACTAGATATGTAAATCATGGATTAGGTTGCTGCAGTCTTCAGCAGTACAGCTACAGTAGTGGATTTACTCGAGATTTGGGAGTCCCTTAATCTGGGACATAAGAATCATGTGAATTGTTTGGAAAAGGGAAAATAGAATGCGTTTGGCTCTGATAAAGAGATTTATGGTATTCATCTTGATGGTGAAAGTCATATTCCCTTCAGGCTGCAGCTGAACTGATAGGTAATTTACCTTATTCATGTTTGTCTTGTCCATATTTATTATTTGGAATGAATGTTTTTTTCTGATATCTTGATCGTGGAAATCATATTTCCTCTACCTGAAATGATGGGTTGGCGTACATTTTCAGCGATGAGACAAAATGCTTAAAATTGTTGAAATATTCGCATTTTTTGGAATTTCAAAAATTTCGCGTTTTGTCTAAAATATTGCATTACACTTGTGTGGCGGCCATGCTTCCAAGTTGTCCTCCAAAATGCTTCCAAGTTGTCTTCCAAACAGGCAATGGATACTTGCTGTCCCATCTCATCTAATTCATGTATAATTGGACAACGTATTCATGTATAATTGGAATCAAAGAGTCTGGTTGGACAGATCGCCTGCTGAGCAAGTCTAAGGTTGACCCTTGGACAGCTGCTCAAGGATCAAACATGCTTTTAACATATAGTACAGGTTCCACTTAATTTAACAACCGTGATTTTCGTATCCTCGTATAATGATTTTTCTTTGTTTTCACCGCACTCTTTTTTCTTAAAATTTTGTAGTGAAACTGTCAATATTCATAAATAACGTTTGGGAGTTTTAAACAGGGAGGTTTTTTTTTAGTATAATATGTGGGGTTTAAAAATATTGCAAAAAAGATTTTTTTAAAAAATTAAAAAAAAACTAAAAATAGAGAAAAATAAAATAAGTGAGAAAATAATAACACAAACATTAAAAGGTAAGTAAATTTGTAATAATAAAAAATATTAAAAAACTGTTTGGCATTAAAAAATAAAAAAATGAAAAAAAGTGAAAAAATGCTTTTAGAATGCGTTTTTTTAAGTTTTAAATGGTATTTTATTTTCTTTTGTTTTTTTTCGCGTTTCTTTTAAAAAATAACACGTTTTTCGTGACTATTGTTTCAGGTGCCTTTGCACTTGAGGTAGTGTCCACAAGGACTGATGCTGGACTGCTGTGTCACCTTTCTTTGAACGATGGAACCATGACTGCACCTTACTCGGACATTGGTAGGGCATAAGTAGATACTTAGTTATTTGTTCTCAAATGTGTACTCTTAATTTATAAAAATAGATAAATATAGAAACGGAGATGGTTTCTATACTAAAAGTGGGTAGATTCGTGAACTGGAAAATAGAAACTAAAAAAGAGATCGGTTGGTGGTTATACTGACGCTAATTTTGATTTAAAATAACGAAACATGCATGTTTGGTGAAATAATATTACATGTATTGGGGAAAGTCCACTCTCAATTTCAATTTTTTGAAAGTAGTTAGCTGTACCAATAAGGAATTCGGACAAAAAAAATAAAGCACCTTAGATTGTAGAAGGGATGTTTCTTTCAAAGCAGAGACCGCTACTTATATAAATTCAGTCCTAATCCTTAGGTATATTCTATAAAGTTGAGCTAGTTTTCATGATTTGGTGGTTTAAGTTTTTTTCTTTTTTTCTTTTTTTTAGTGATATGCCCTTGCATTTGAACCTGCTTGGAGCATATAACGATCATTTGGAACCCAAGGGCATAAACACAAGTGACGGCCCTGGTTAGTAGGCAGTGGTGGAGCCACGTGTCAGCTCCTCAATGTTTTTTTTTATTTTCACATTGACCGCTTCAAATATTTGCTTTTTCATTTTTATGACTATCCCTTAAGATATAGAAATTTTTAAAAGAGTGTCCATCCAGCAAATTTTTCTGACTCTGCCCCTATTACTAGGATATAATACGAACCTTATTTTGGTTTTGATAAAGTTTTACTGCACTTGTCAGGTTCTTGGGATTGAACTTTAAGGTGCGTTTACCTTGATCGTTTCAACTGCTGCAAAGGAAATCACGAATAGGCTGCCTCGAAAATGGTTTATTTCCTATTCAAACAAGAAAAAAGGAAAAACAGTAACATGATTCAAGCCTCATTTCTTACTTGTTTGATAATTATGCGATGCAATACTCATTTCATACCCCTGCGTTCTACGGGTTGATGTGAATAATGGGCGAAAGAGGGACTATGCAAGCAATTCTACTCTGTAGCTCCACAGTTTCAACCAAAGCAAATATCAGCAAATCGGAAAGATAAAGCAAGTTCAAATTTGATAACCGTAAGATTGTATCTGAACTACAAACGTTATTCTGCTTTCGAGGGTCGAACTCCTTTAAGATTGTTAAATTGCTAGTAATTGGCCAGCTAGCTCATGTAGTTCCGATACTACCCGACATCTGATTTTAATTTGAACTCCATTAGTAAGTGGACTCAAATCTGTGTGTCAGATTTCTCTTCAAAATCCAACTATGGCAGCTATCTGCATCCAAGTACTTCCGAACTTTGTTCTGTATTTTGTATCCCTAAATCGAACCTTTTACATCCCTGACATCAGGTGAACCCTTCATCTGAAATAGGGCTTCTTATTTGATTAATCAATCTCAACTAGTGGGGTGTGGTAATGGCCACATTCTAGTTTTTCAACTCCACTGTTGCCGGTAAGCAGACCACCTTGGTGTGGTGGTGGCCACGCCCATGGATTTGTCCTTTGTCATTTCTTCTTATTGATTGAGGGCTGAATGCTTGTCACATGCACGCCAGCACAAAGGAAGTCACTAAGTGGCATGAGACACCAAAGCTTTGGCTGTTAGGCCTTTTACATGTTTCTTGATAACATGCATTCCCACTATGAAGGTTAAGATGCATGTCTATGTTATCTCAGACCAACTTTTTTTTTTCCCCTTTCTGAGGGAAGTTATGTTGCCAAATAGAAAACATAATTTGCTGGCCTAAGTTGTCAATGCAGAAGCTGTTCACTACAAGGTTCAGTATCGGTGTATCTAGCTCTACATTTTGATCTTCTGCTTGCTAAGTCTGAAGTGCATGCTGTCCGTGTTAACAAGGTACGGCCATTTATTTAATCATGTTGACGTGAAATCTGCCGTTAGGGAAGAGATGATGTTGTAAGCCGTAGCAGCCAACCAGCAACAAGTTCGTACCAGGAGGACAAGGAAAACGAAAAAAAAACTGAAGGCGCTTGTAATTATCAGAGACCTGCAGTAATGGCAAGGCGGACATGGTGAGAAAGCTTTGATGGGCAATGTATATCATGTTCTAAAATTTACCGGCCATGCAGCAGCAACGTGGTACTAGATGGAGCGGAAGATGGAGAACAGCTGAACTCATTATAATGAAGTTTGCAATTATCAGAGGCCTGCAATGCTGACAAGGTACACAAATTGACTGACCGAGCTTTAATTGGCGTACTATATCAACCAATATGTAAAGCATTTAGGGAAGAAAAGAACATGGTTCTGTCAATGTCCACAAGGGCTCTGTTCATTTGGTAGGGGCAACTTGGCCTGCAAGCAGGAGTACCTGGAGCGTTTTGGAGGTCAGTCAATGTGCATCCAATGATAGTGGTGGTGATCTGTTGCCTTCGTGAGAAAAGAAAACTTCATAAAACGTTCCTCTTCTTTTCCCACAGGAGCACATGGCAAGAAAAAAATAAAAATTGATCCACCATTTCTTTTTTATAGGGTGCTACTTTCTTGGTGTTTTGAAATGGTGCGGAACTCAAAAACCAGGCTGGCTTGTTGTCCTTTTGTTCAACGTTGTCTGCTTTCGTAAATGGTTGGCAACTAATGATGAACATGATTAGGTTAGTTTTAATTCAATGATTGTACCTAGTCTTGCCGATGGGGTTCCCAAATTTTCCAGAAAGAAGCAGATCAAACAAATATGGACCTTCTTTTCAAAGTAAAGCATTGACGGCGGGAAAATCAGCATACTATTCTGTGCAGTGCCGGAGTCTTTAACAGAAAAAGTTCGACGTTGATCGCTATCTGGTCAATATGAACCCACCGATGCGTCATGAAAGAACTTATGATTTTGTGAACCGTGAAATTCTGGCGTATCTACAGCATCCTTCCATCTATACAAAATATGCTTATTGGCTTGTTTGGTGAAGAGAGAATGTGAAAACAGGATGAGTGAATTTCTACTACAGAATTTATTCTGATTCAGAACTACCAATTGTTCTCCGTTCAGATTCTAAGCATCATCAGCATCATCGGAATAAGAACATAAACCGCAAGATAGTTTTGATGGTTTCTACGGTTTAAGTAGTTCTGAAGTAAGTATAGCCTACATCTTTTCCTTTTACTGTGCAAGCTGGGGTAAGCATACCATATTACATTTTAACGTGCCAAATCGCTTCTTTCCTTTTCAGATTTATAAGATACATAATCTTCCTCATCCATTTCTTGTTGGGCCACGGCTTCCTCATCCATTTCTTGTTGGGCCACGGATGAGCCCGACGAAAGTGAGAATGTAAATCCCTTTGAAGGAGGATCTGTCGGAAAACAAAATCTGCGTCCGATAAATAACATGTTCGTTGTTCATAGCATGACATATTGACAACCCAGAAAGCCATCACCTAGCTTACTATATCTTGCCTAATTTGATTGGCATAAATCTGTTCGAGTAAGCTGCAGCTTGATTTATTAGGCTTTTCAACCATGCCTAACTCTGTTAGATTTAGATACGGAAGAGTGACGCTTCCAGTTTCACAATACGTTGGAGATTTTTTCATTCCCTTTTCTTTTGAAGGTTCACGGAATCATATTCCTGCTTGTGCTTTGCTTTTCAGTAACTCTTTCGGATTAATTAGAGATGAAGATGAATTCAGGCTTCTTCCTTCCAAACGTGCCCTCATAGATGTAAAAAATTTGTATACTTCCCAGCCCACAAACATCTGCTACTGCTCTGGATTGCAGTGAAGGATGCCCTCCCTGTGTATTGACCTCTTTAACATGCTCGGGTGTGACTGCCTTACACTAACCGACTGCATCGGTTGCGCAAAAACTCCGTTCATTTTTCATATCCTTTGAATCGAATGTAATGCAAAAGAAGAGAGAGAAAATGTTTCATCAAAACAAAAATGGTTATATCAAAACGTTCTCTTGTACGTTTTTCCTTCATAAAAACAACTGCTGTACACAGAGATGGCTGCTGCAAAAAGGCATAAGCTCTATCTATTGATGAAACAAACAAAACCCAAATAACGAACAGGAAACAAGCTGTTTATTGTGTTAGAATGTTGAGAATGGACACCCTAGTGTTGATTAGCCCCCTAAATATAGACTCGTTCCCATGCTCCAGGCCATTAAGGCAGTCCTCCAAAGCAACCATACTCTCTAGTGCCATCTTAGACGTTTCATCATCCAAGCGCCCTCTGCATCTCAGAACACAGTCCAAGACAGAGTCTGCATCAGCGATTTCCTTTATACTCTCAATTCTTCTCTTAGGCAAACCTACCCATTTGCCAAAGACCCTTCTTGGTGTCCAACACAGACCAGAGACTATAGAAATGGCTATGGACACTGTCAACGCTTTGACATCATTGAAGATGGCTAATATCTCCACCTCTTCTCTTGAGATTTCTGCTGCTGATGGCTTGATCATGCTCTTCAAAACAGTTATCAGTTTGGTCATCTCCTTGTTGGCTTTCTTTCTGTGGCCTATGAAGGACTGCGCGTTAGCTTCCATGTTGGTCGAATCTCTCCTTCTCAGCGAGATCAGAGTGCTCAGGTGGTGCTCCTTGAGGCTTGACAGGACTGTGCCCACAACGCCAAAAACTTCAAGAAACTTAAGTAGATCATCTAGAAGGAGATTGGCCCACCTCTCATTGTGGGAGACTACTTCTTGAGTTTGTGGCAGCTGAAGAAAGTCATCCATTGTGTCATACAAGGACTTGAGCATTCTAAGGCCTGATAGCAGATTATTGAAAGTGGAATCCTTCTTGATGATCCACGCGGTGATCTTGTGCATTTGATCCTTCACCAGGGCTAAGTCCGGGTGAGCCCTGCATGGCAAACTGGTCGAGCGAACGTGGCACGATTTCGCGGCCTTCTGCGTTGGTGGAAGAGAGAGCGATCGCTTGAAAGCTGAGTAGACCACCATGTCTAATCAAGTTGGCTTTTGCAAGCAGCTCGATGCAGTATCGCCCTTCAATCTTTTTGAGCGAAGCGATAGATCAAAAGGAAAGGGGAGTTTATGTCAAGAACTCGACTCTTCAATCCTTGAGCCACGATATAAGATTGCAAGGAAGGATGAGAACTAGAGTTTTATGACAGACGCTTTTCCTCCATACGGAGGATTTATACAGAATCGCTTTGGGCGTTGGATCTACACAACATTTTGGCTTAGTTTAATTGCACACGGGTGGCATGGTAGCCTGGATAGGGATTTGTAGGAATAACGATTAGTTGGCACTGTTCATGTTGCTCTGTCACCATCACGTGGCCAATCTGACGAGTTTTCAGGAATTACGAGGCGAGAAAACGTGTACCAATTAGTTTAATCGTGCATGCGGTAATATGATCGTGGGGAGGAGATTGATGTTCATGTCAATGAAGATTTTACAGCTGCACGCACACGGAAGCCTTTTCTTTGAGGTCACATACTGGAGGTCTTCCCTTCTAGCAAAAGGGAAAACGCGGTCGTCAGACGGATTCGGATTCAAATCACAGCCACCAAAATCAAGATTTTAAAAGTATTCTTCTGTTTACGTTCGAACTGAACTCCATGAGTGCTTTCAACCAGTTTGGTGGTCGAGAAGTTTTTTTAGTTTCAAATAATACACTTGAGATAAATGCTACAAATTCAGTGCAGAAACTCCAAGTTTACGTTGATACACAGCTTGAACTGTGTCTATGAAAACTCACAAAAACTTGAGCCTGATCTGCTAATCGTGATATCCCATTGACAGAGTTAATGAGCTTTCACTTTCCCTCGACTTTTCACATTAAATGAGCAGCACCTTCATAGATTTCTTTCTGACCAGCGATTATCTAATGCGCACACGCGCATACACACACACACTCCCACTGAGTTTATCATCAGATTTAAAATTCAAAAGGAAAAATCGTTTTCTTTATACCAAGACTGATATTCTCCGCCTCGTGAGAAGTAACACATAAAATTTTATCAACTTGGGTGATGTCTCTCAGTCTTAAGTTCCTCGAAAACAACATGAAGCAACTGGCGAAACTGCGGAAAGATGGAGCCAGCTGGTGGCCCTTCCAGTTGGCTCACGCGTAGGGCCTCTTCGCCCCTCTCCTGGCCCTCTGCCATATTCGCATCTAATCTGCAATGCCACGTTTAAGTAAAAGAAAACACCACTAAGATCATGCAATCTAAAGCTGTATTCAAACAGGAACTATTTCTTATTCCTCAAAGGAGCTCAAACACGTGTGACCCTCTTTAGAGAAAAGGAAAGAAATCCTTTTGTTGGTCGTTAGTGGCACAAGAGAAGCCAGCGACTGTTGATCTATTGGAAAGGGTGGTAAGGCCCCTCGTGTTTTAGGTCCACTCTGTGGGATTTTTAGGAATTGAATATGCCAGGTAACTGGATTCCCCAGGGAGGGGATTTGTGGGTTTCGCAGATCTTCCACCATTGGCCCCGCCATGATTCAAGTCATTAGCATAAATTAAGTGGGGGAGGGTGGGGGAGAGGTGGCCAGTGAGGTGCTGAAATGGCGCCTTGATTCCATGGATGTGTGATTGCGAGGGGAGAGATGTGGATTGAGGGTATTTCCAACTCCAAGACATGACAGAGTGGATTGCCGGCTACTGCGCTTTGTCTCCAACTGTGCCGTAGTCCTCCTCTATACTGCCTAAAGATTCTCTCTCTCTCTCTCTCTCTCTCTCTCTATATATATATATATATATATATATATATATATATATAACCAGATGAATATTTTGTGTCATTAAAAACCATCCCAAAGAGGTAGCTTACTGTTTATATATAGACTGTTAAGATGGTTTATATTCACTTTATTTGACTTTAAATCAATTATAACATTTAAATTATTTTTAAATAAAGAATACGGGACAAGTCCATACAAGTTACAGCATCAAACTGATTCACTGCCGATGTCAATATTGTCATTGTACTGTTGTACACGACAATCATTCGTGTAACATCTAATTTGAGGGTTACCATCTAAATTGCATTCAGTCAAGCTGTTGGCTGGATTTGGTGGTCTGATAGTATAGATGTATTCAATATGGTTCTTTTTCGATCAAATTTGTATATCTTTATCGACCTCCAAAAGCGGTTCTCTTAATTTGTCCGCCATTAATTTTTGGGTCATAAGAAAATCTTGATATACTTCCAACTTTTGAGATAGATAGAGAAGGAGATGAGATTTGCATTTCTAGAAGGTTTTTTTCTGATTTCACATATTTAACCATGAAGGCAACAATGTCCAAGAGATTGCACACTGCAACTTGCGTTTGTTACCAGGAGGAGGTAACGTCTATCTAGCTGTCCAATGCTCTCCCTCTAATGAAATCATCAAGCCGATTATGACAACAACAGCTCTGTCCTAAAAGAAGGTTAAGAATTCTGTACTCAAATGCATCTCCTTGTATAATCTCGCAAATATCTTGCTAACACAACCTGTTAATAAAAAAAGAGAAAAAAACAACATGCCCTTCTCGATTACACAACTGGTTGCCCATTGTTTTTTGTGATAGATCCAGGTGGGTAAGGTCCCAACCATTCACAGTGCCAGCTAGAGGTCACCCGAACATTGAGAGCTGGATCCAAACAAGGAGAACCAAATTCCATAAATCAGTTCAAATCCATGTTCACTTAGATTTCAATTTGACCTCAATAAAAAGAAACACTAGAATTCCTTTAAGAAATGAAAAATCTAAATCATTGTGCTTTCAAATGATCCAATTGTATCCAGGCTACCAAGGTGCAATGCAATTCAGATTGGTTTTCGCCGAAATTGCTGTCGACGTCAGAATACACGCCTATGATACGACCCGCAAGAATCTTTGCGTTTTAGCACGCCTTCTAGGACGCAAGCAAGCAGGTTATTTGCTTTTTTGCTCAGGAAGAACGAAGGATATTTCTCTGTTACGTGTCCGAGATCTTAAATTGGAGTCAATAGATTACATCTCAATGGGCCTTTTATTTGAAAGTTGTTAGCAAAAGGGTGGGCCATATCAGGAAACTCGGAAGCATGTTGCTTTCTGTTAAAATTAAACCCAAAAGGTTGTCCCGTTGCGGAAAATTTTCACCTCCCATTTTCATTTTCTCATGGGTTAAGAACTGGGCGAAATATCTGTTTGAAGATAAGCAATTTGAGACAAATGGAAAGGCCAGAGAGGCACAGTCTCGTAGCAGTGGATCTTGGATTCAGCTTCTAGCTGAGAGCGGCTTACTAATACTTAATAAGAGAGCTATTGTGCAGTTTCTTCATCGCATTGCCATCATTATACGTATTTAAACCTCACATGGAGATCTACGTTGAAACAAATGCTCACCCATGAATAGAAATATGGAGATTCAATATTGAGAAATTGTTCAAAACTCAGGACCGAAAATTGGATCCCACCGAGTAGAGCTTGTTCAGTAAGCATTGCCCGCTTTCCTCAGCTGGCAAACATTCACAATGTCTTCATAATGTTCCTTCAGTGGCTGAAGCTTGATCTCGTACAGCTTTGGCCAAAGTTTTCCGGTAACTGGGGAAGCCAAAAGGTATAAAGAGCATTAAAACTTGTAATATTGAATTTCCATATACCCAAGCATGTGCATCAGCAAGTCAACTCTTATGAAAATATTTCCAGGACCAACAACAGCCAACCATCGATTTTCTGGGCGTGCATAAGTTAAGGCAATACATTTCTTGAAAATTGCTTTCTTAAAACCTACTACATTATGAAATTCTACAATAAATGAAACGAAGGAATAAGACATACCAAATAATCGTTTTTGTTGTGCATCCCATGCAATACCATTCAGCACATCAATTTCCTGAAAATTTAAGAACCTAATAAGAAACAATTTAATTTGCGTTCCTTCGCATTGCTTGCAAGACTAACTAACATGTTCTCGATCAACTGACCTTTTCATATGATGCAAATAACTAAGATATGCAAAAAAAAAAGGTGGAGCCTTTCCATATGAGTAGACTAACTGCAATGTGCTTGTCTTTGTGACGGACTCACATATTTGAAAAGGACAACTGGCAAATGTGCATGTAAAATTGAAGGTATCAGTGGATAACCTCCAATTCATTGAAACATACCAGCAGAAGAGAGGAACACCAAGGGTATCACAGACAGGGCAACACCACTGAACAACCAAAGAAAATTAAAGGGAGTTGCATTTCATATGTTTCCAGAAACTCTCCCACTCCATAGCAATTTCAATAGCCAAGGAATGCCAAGAGATCATCATGACGCATGACACTGGTAATCTTTTGAACCATGGGAAAACTAAAGCATAAGCAATGAATTGAACAAGTGCTTCATGCTGCAATGAATTAATAATGTTTCAGTACATCAACATATGTAAGTGTAATCATGTGGAAATCCTCATGATCATCTTTCGTTTTTAAACATGACCCAAGCAGGGCTGTAGGGCTAACATCACATAGCCAATCGTAAACAAGTATGAGGATGAAAGATATAATGTACGAAACAAGGGAAAATGCAGCAATACATGGATTCTGTTTACAATTTTTGAAACATAAAAAAGGTGACTTACATTATGGGCGGATGCATATAAATTTTGCCTGTAGAAATGGAAAATAACATCAAAATAATGTGTTAAAGAAAAAGAAAGAAAAACTTTGGCAATAATAAAATTATTTGACGCATCAAAAACATAATTTTTGTTTGATAGCAGTACTTTGTAGGCAAGCACAGAACCAGACCTTAATTTATGCAGGAGAATCCATCCAAGCACTGATCCTGTTTTAGGTGAAATTCTAGCAATACAATCTGACTGCATCAAGTAGCAATTAAACATGTGAAATTGAAAAAGAAATGATACTACAATTTACATGTATGGAAACAAAAATACAAATAGGGGAAGACCAAATATGGGCTTTGATAAAATATCAGGCAAATGGAGAGACTATCATCAAGTATTACAACTTAACCCATAGAAACTGTCATGACTTGGAGAAAAATCTTAGCTGAACCTTCATAAAGCCCACTTCCAAACTGCGATTGGTTTCCGTTTCAGAGTCTTCCATCATGTTGCTAGGTGTTTAGAGAGGTATTATTTTATGTACATGCAGAGAGGACATGGAAACCGACTGTGAAAATATATACCAAAGCCATATATTGTTTTCTTATTGTATTCATACTCCTCCTCACAACATGGAAATTATGGGCAATTATATGAACTGAAATGCCTAGAGAACTAGATATAATCAGATTAATGAATTTTTTTACCTAATATGGTTGACATAAACTAAAGTCAGCATCAAACAATAAGAAAAAATTTATTTGGATAGGCATCTGGATTGTGCACTAGATGTAAGGGTATCTGTGAATGTATACATGTACATGTGAGCATGCATACATGTGTGGGTATAGATGCATGAACACAACTTGCTTGATATGTTTCACCTTGTGTGTGTATGTGATTTTTTTTTTAGGGGGGGGGGGGGAGGGGGGAGGGCGGCCGGGGAAGGTTGGGGTGGGTAGATAGATACACAAAAGTAATAAGGTGGTTGACAAATAGTCAGTACATTAATAAACCAAAGCGCCATATGACATTTTTAAGGTTAAAGGATAATATCATAATACAATGGATGAAATAAGTATATGAAAAGAGACAAAGCTGGACTTAGTCATTGTTGATTGAGGTCATAATTGGACAGAAAAGGGCTGAAGATGCATTTCCACACACAACATGTGACGGACCCTGTTCCAGCCATGTCCTGTATCTACTCCCACGTCCTGAAGTTTAAAAGTAGGTGTGATCTCCTATTGGGTGTTTCCAGTCACATAGGTTTCACATAGTGAGAACTGACTGTTAGACACACACAACACGGATGTCCAATTGTTCATAAGTTCCAAAAAATCACTAAGTGACCATCAAGTATTTAACTCCTAGCTAAGAAAGATGAGCAAAATCTGCAGTATCTATGAAGAAACTGTTAATAAAGATGGAATTCATACAGATGTTTCACAAAAAACAGAAACACCAAATGCAATCTCACGTCCTATTCATGGAGCATTTTTTGCTAATAATGACTATTATAATGGTAACACTCATAGATGCATGTCCACAATAGAAGAAATTCAAGATCCTGAGTATTGCATAATTGATAGCTTAGAAAAATCAAATGCCTGCAATTGACAGAGGAGACCTTCATCTCATCTAACTGATAGTTCAGAAACTTACCATCCAAATATTTGCCCAGACTTCACCATTAATGTACTCAAGCTCATTTAAGTATAAAATTTCGATATCATTGTACTTAACAGTGGTTTCACCAATTCCTGCAGATCATAGAGGTGATAAATAAGGAAACAAATATCAGATGAAAGATATGGAAGTCTTGACACTTGAACTCCTCTCACATAACAGCAATGAGAAAGTGAATTGCCGCCAACCCAAGATGAATAGCATGATGAGATCAACAATCAATGCTTGCTTGACAAACCTTTCAAGGTATTTGCATCTAACTTGTACAAAGTTGAAGTGCCATCACTCCCAAATATAATATTCCCATCAGTAGCCAATCCCCAGCCATCTTTCATATGATGAGTAAATGTTCTCAGCTGCAGAAAGAAAGTAAATTGAGCACAACTGCCATTCTGTTGACAAAGAAAGATTTATCCCAATACATGCTCCTCCAAAAGAAGTATAACTGTGACATACAATATCAAGACGCTCCTCCAAAAGAAGTAAGTGTGCATAACATTGATTTTAGAACAAAGTGTGCATAAAGAAATAACAAACTTGTTAGTTCTTTGAAATAGATGAAAAATAGATTGCTTTCATAATATATTAGATTCATTTAAATCTTAACTTTTCAAACAAAATATAGAATAGTAGTTTGAAAACAAACAATGTAACTTTATCATCTGTTGAACATATAATAAAGACTATGAGAGAGAAGACAAAGTTCGACCACTAACTTGATTAAGAGTACTTTTATCATAGATGAAGCCTGTCTGTGTTAGCCATGTCACTTGAAGCAACCTGCACATAAATGTATGGAGTTATTGAGTTAATTATTAGATGTGTATCTCCAAGCAGAGGTCTTCTGCAGCAAAAGCAATACTCTAACAGGAGTTGTTTGGATATTTCCTACAGTAAAATTGACGAAGACAAGTAACCAGTTATACAGACAGAAAAGTTGTTGAGAGGGACAGGGTTGGAGCCAAGGGGTGGTGGCAGGGCCCGGCCACACACCCACCACCACCCCACCCCCCTCCTCTTTACTATTTTGGAAAATGAATTTTACCAGTTAAGATTTACAAATTTTATTTTCGCACCAGTAGAAATTTTGAAAAATACAGTGGTCCCTGTGACAATCAGTCTCTAGACCATCTGCCCCACTCAGAAGCAAAATTCTGGTTCTGGCCCTGGAGAGGGGCACAATATTCCACAAACTCAACAGTTAACAAATAAATGAAATTTTTTTGTTTCAATTATCATACTAAATATCTTTTTTCAATATCAATTTTTTTAAAAATTTACTATAGCTTCAGCTTATACTTCAAAATTTATTTTTATGTTTTCAAGTATCTCTTGAAAAAGTATTTAAATGTGATGGGATTTATTCTTGTCAAGACTTTTCTTAAAGTGAGATTTTCAAAAGATTTATTAGTTTTAAACCAACAGTAATTTCGTCATTCTAAAAACAACAAAATGAGAAAAGTAGGTGTTTTCTTTTCCTTCAACTTCTGTAAGCAACTAAAGCACATATAAATCATATATAGGCTCTTGAATACAAATAATAGAAATTTATGTTTTTGACAAATGTGAAACGTTCAAAACTTCAAAAGCACCTTACAGGATTTAACATGTACTTGTTTACTGCTACAAATATTAAGCTCAAATAAAATTTTTGAAAAATTAGCCCTTAGAATGAATTGTATATCGAGAGTAGATGCAAACTCAAAACTGTTGTATGCATTTAATGCTACTCTCTTCCTTGAGAAACTAAATGACATCTGTGCATATTACGTTTTTAACATTGTTATAGACTGTTTGAGTTAATTTTTCAATTTGAAGGGCCAAATGGAGATAAAAAATAGCTAAGTCAGCAACCTATAGAACTAAAGGGGCACTAAATTCGAAGAATCTTGATCATAATTTCTTTGTCAATAGGAAATTTACAAGCTACGGTGGGCAAGTGGCCATCTGCAGCATAATGTGGCTCCATAATTGCAAGCAACTCAGAAGAATGTCATTGTCTGCGGGTATGTGCATGTGTGTGTGCAAAAAGAGGAGAAGGTTTCGAGGATTCCCAGAGATGCTTGGATCTACATAGTACACACTGCCAACTAGGTATGATTTATTTTACACCCATCAAAGAGGCATTTTGGATCACGAATCAGTTTGCAAACATTTCCTCAAATAGAAGGCAGAAGTACAAGTCGTACCAATATGGAAAGTGTAAAACTTGTCTAAGGGTACGCTATATTTAATCCACTGGTTAAGGAATCACAGAATCCTAAAAGAGTACTGACTTTTGGTAGGTTGTGATCTTTTTCTTTTTTTCCAAAATGTGATTATGAATCAAGAAAAAATGTTATCAATTGATGATGCAGTGGAGCCAATCAACTCATTCACCTAAGCATGAATCAAGCTGCTGTTTCTGACATAAAAGATGCCTACTTCACTGAGAACAGATGATAAATGAAATACAGGTAATGTGTTGCACTAGCAGATTACAATATCTTATGAAAGTGCCGGAATAAAGAGGAAGAAACCACAAGTTCATTTAGATACTTGATAAGCAGTGGGAAAATTACTCCAGTAAATTGGATAAAGGAAATTAAAGACCTTTCACCAGACATCGTTAGGCCTTCTCCAAAGTATGATTTGTCCATATGATGAATATCTAGAACCTGCCAATCGGATGCAATATTCCAATCAGTATAGTTCAGATTTACCATAGGACAGCTGTATAAAAGGAGCTTTGAGAAAGGATTTTAGATTTTCCATAATGGTGCTCGGCAGAACTAGAACCTGATACTGGTACCTAGAGGACCCAGCAACAGAGGAATGTAAAGCATGCTAGAAAACAAAGGTCTTCTGGAAAAATAGCATCCTTATATTGGGAGAAGAACTAAGGCCTTGGTTCGAAACCTTAGCGAAACTCCAAACCTATTGGAACTGAACTAGACATGACTGCACAAGAATTTTCTGCAGCTCATATCCAGGTCAAACATTTGGGAGATTCAAGTTGGCTCCAAGCAACTCAGTTGGGTTCATTTAGCAGTTCAGGAACAGAACTGAACAGAAAAAAATTGTTTAACAAAAGTTCAGGTTAATATAAGAGTGACTATTCTGTGAATGTTATGATAATATACAGAATGTGTGCTCCTCAGAGAAGGTTGTCCTTGAGCTATAGCACTTTGAAGCTAACTGGACCCATTTAAAGTCTATGCATGCCCGTGCAAATATGTTGTCTAGCCAGAAAGATACTAGGCTTGTCTGGAGTAATTGGTCACAGATCATGAGTTGCCAAGTTCCCCAAGCATGCTAGGGTAGGTACAACAGTACAACAATCTAACAACCACCTTCGGCATTCTGGGATGCTGGGAAATGCTGAAACTTGTTCCACAAGTCACAATGCAAAGTATGGAACATCCTACAGATTCTCCAAAAAAGTGTGCTGTGTACTAATCCCTTTTTCCAAGTTGCCTAGTTCCTTCTCTCCTTTCTACTTTAGTCTTTATTAATAATCATGCACTTCATAAGAATTCAGAACATACATTTCATATCAGATAAAGCCAAGTATATATACCATAAGAGCCATTCTGTAGAGTTACAATCACACCCTGGCTCCAGCCTAGGCAGAGGAACCTAGGCAGTCCAAATATAAAAGTTTTTTTTTTTTGAAATTCAATCCCTTCTTTTTTAATTTCTGTCTACTGGTATATTTGATAGAAGTAGAGTTTCTCCAAACCCCCACCTTGATCCTTGTTCCACTTTTTCTTTTTCCCTATTTTGTTTACCACCTAGGCCCCAAGTAGGGACCACATAGGCCCTGCCTAGGCCTTATTATGGAGTCTGCTGCTTAGGCCGGCCTAGCACTTTTAATTACTTAAGAACCACATGAATCTCTAACTGAAAAATGTATTTCACAAAGTAATATTCTACCTTTTATATCAGATAAAGCCAAAGACATATTGTATGAGGTGTATGGACAAAGTATGCAGAATGATACTGATCTTCAAATGAGGCATATGAACACAATGTGCAGAAGGATAGGGATCTTCACCTTCCCAGTCTGAAGATGAACCCGGCGAACTGAGGACTGTAATTGCAAAGCCACATATCAGAAAATTCATGAACATAACGATGGAATACATGCATGACTTACTGGCAAACATGAGAGGAACAATAATCATATTAAGAAAATTTCAGCAGACAAAGGCCAAGAGAAATTTTTCCAAATTCTACTCAAGGATAATGTCAAAGCATAAATCCAGCAACATCAATAGCAGGTGCACGTATTAGATATAACCCTCTATTACCACAAATAGCTGTAACCAAGAATAGGAATCAGGTCACCACCTGTTTCACCTTTTCACATTTACCAGCCACAGGACCAACTTGAGGTTAGCAGTGTGCTCACATCAGTACACCTACATCTCTGGCAGATCAGATGTGTGGGTCCAACTTGTTGGGGAAGGCACAACGGTGGTTACCTCAAAATGAGAAACCACAGAGACTAGGCATCCTCTCATAACAAAACCATTAAATGAATGAATTATGAAGGCCGAAAGAAAGTATCAAACATAAAAATATGGACACATGCACCCACATGTACACGGATGAACTATCAGGACTAGACAAACTAAATTAGGGGAAAAAAATAACCAAGGTTGAGTTTGTTCGGTTAGTTCTTCACACAATGTTGATTTGAATTCTTCCTGCTGCCGTAGAAACTGAAAAACTGTTTAGCAGCAAGAATCTCAAACCCCTGAGGTATCGATCTTTGCTCAAGTACAAGGAAAATGCAAAAGAGATGGAGTAGGTACAAAATAATTCAACAATATGATACAAGAAATCTGAGAATTATCATCTTGAACTTATGAAACTAACCTTTCCATAAAGACCAGTCGACTCATAGAATGTATCATTTCCACCATAAAGGAGGCCCTGAAATAAAAAACATGACTAATAGAGTTAACTCTGCAGCAGAATTTTGTATGATAGATAGGTACGATCATGAAGAGTAATCGCTGGCTGTTCTTGAGAAACACTTTGTGCAATATGACGGTCATAAATAGGAAAAGCACATTGAATATGATAGTGCAGCAATATTGATTCCGCTGGAGAACTATGATCAGCGCGGAACCAAGATTGAGAACTTGAGGCAATGGGTTCATCCAGGGACTTGTTAGGTAGGAGGCTGACATGATTTAGGAATATGTGTAACCATTTATGTTATTGAAGCTATACATTTATGACATAAAGATTTGGGATTAAGTTTTACACGTGATTCACCGAGACATACGGGTTCCCCTATCCAAGGACAGGTTCGAACCGTAGTTGCAGGTCCCAACCGTATTTTGAAAATACCGCAGTACAAAGGAAGAATAAAGCTAAAACAGTAGAATATTTAGAAACTATCAGATACTTATTTCTCTCTCAATATTACCATGATAATATCATAGGACAGAAAAAAAATTGTTATTATTGCTATTCTCTTTTGGTAATATCATAGTATAGAAAAAAACTTGTTATTATTGCTATTCTCTTTTATATTTGCTCTGCCTTAATTATGTTCTTTCTTCTTGGTGTTTTATATCTAAATTTTTATTACTTCATTTGTTTTACGTCTTTTGCTATTTTTGTTAATTCTTTTGGGTACCTTCTAAGATTTTCAAGTGCTGAATTTCATGAGGTTGAACAAAGAATTTTCATCTTCAACTTGTACCCAACATTACCCGTAAGCGCACTTTCGCAAATCGCATGCCACGAGCATATGGGTATGACACGCACATCGAGAGCTTAAATCTCATGTTCAAAATTTATATTAATGATAGTAATAATAACAACAAGAATAATAATAATAATAATATAACAACAATAAGAGCCGATTTAGTCAATCTACAAACTTTCTAATATTTTTAGGTATAAGATATGTATTATTGAACATTGTCTGAAAAGTGAAACATTGAGATAACAACATACTTATCCGGGTCGGAATTCATCTTCGTGCAGCCAATCTGTCTCCCTATCAGCAGGACAAAATGACGCGTTCTTGTGTCATACCCATAAGTTGCAGCATTCAAATTATGTTAGAAAGTCTCTCCGGTTTAACTTAACTGGTTAAGGCTGGTGGACCGTTAAAGTCGGAAAACTTTTTTCTAACCGACTCCAAATCGGGTCAGACTACTGCCTATTGTATCCCGAATCGAACCAAATCCAGAACGAAGATCTCCGATCCAGATCCAACTGCCAAGCAGAAAGTAAGGGGGTTTTGCTGATCTTGGTAAATTGGCATTCGGCCCAAAACGACACCCATCTCCCTTTTGTATAGCGTGTCTCCCTCCCTGATTCAGCAAAGGACGACGACTTCTGCCACTGAACCATTGACCCGGCTGGATACACACATCATCCATATCCAGGATGTCCGGGAAGATCAATTCTTACTGAAAGACTTATTCACCATCACCACCATCATCATAGTAACAATCGCTCATAATAAGCAACAAGCAACAGTAACTCCGAAACGGAAAACATTAAGAGATCGAAGAAATTGAAGAACGAAGAATACCTGCGTGAAAGCCGTCTCGTCGTGGGGAAACTCCTTGACGATCTCGAAGGAGTAGAAGAGGGAGGGAGAGGCTGAGAGCCGGGAGGAGGAATTGGCGTAGAGCAAGGTCGCCAAGGAGAGGAAGGATACTGCGGCTAGGATTAGGGCCATCCTGCGATTGAAGATAATGGATTTCATGAACGAATTCGACTCCAGGGAAGAGTAAGAGGAGATGGAGGAGGAGAAGGAAGAAGAAGAAGAGGAACGAGAGGAGGAAAGGGAGATCGTTGATCGCCTTGATCTCTTCTTCAGAGCCACACCCATCAAGAGAAACCGAATCCAGGGAATTTTTTTCCCTGGATTGGGGCCTCTCCGCTACCGAATCGAGCGGAAGAAAATCGAGCTGTGGGGATTTTTTTGGCGCCGTCTCAGGACCGCGGGACGGGAAGACAAAAAGAGAGAGATATTTTCATCTCAAGACCTACCTTTTACGTAAAATTCCAAAACCTGCTGATCGATTTATAAAATATCGAGACGCCTGCTTGACTTTTGCTTGCAACTATTAACGGGTGTCATCGTCTCCTTAACAGCTTAAAATCCAAATCTGCTGAGCAAAACCACAATAATCAGGGACGCGAATGTTTCGCTTATAGTTAAATATTGGATTCATATCCAAATTTAAATAATTTGACTTGATTAAGAAAAACACATTTGGTTAGTAGTCAGATTCAAATTTGATATAGACTTTTCTTATTAAATTTGCGGGTATCTAATTAAAACATTAATATTCAAATCAAATTACATACATAAATTTGAATGCATTTAGGGTTTTTGAGGCTGGACCACTAGATTTCATCCAAAAGATAGTCCCTGAATTAAAATTCTTATAGAGGGCAGGTAGTTTGGTTGGTAAGGAAACGACTCGGAGCAGGATTTGAACCGCATTTTTTTTTCTGGCTTTTTTCTGAACTAAAACGCTCCACTTCTACCAACTTTGGTGTTGACCCGATCAAATTAGAACAGGTTATGTGTTCGGTATAGAGCACATGTTCGGGGATTCCCTTCTACTTCTACCAACGTTGGTGTAGACGGGGAATGTGTTCGACTTAGAACACATGTTCGGGGATACCCCTCTATGCCATGAGGCCTGGTGGGCCTTCAAATATTTAATTTAAAAACTTTAATTTGGTATATGTTGGGGGATTCCTGTTTCAAACATTGAGATAGACTCATGAAATATTAAAACCCAACAATGAATCTGTCCAAAGTTACAATGTTTGATAAATCTGTTTCAATATTTGAGAAATATTCATTAGATTACAAAACGCCATTTGGGGTCAGTGATGCACAATAATTTCTAGATAATGATTTTTTGTGGAAATACAATAACAAAGAGTTGCACATTGAAAGGTATTTGTTATTGTATTTCCACAAAAAATCATTATCTAGAAATTACTTCAAACTTACATGAAATTCAGAAAAAATATAAACACAAGTACCAAATTCTGAAATTTCATAAAGAAGCGAGAATGCTTAGAAAAATTCAATTGTAACAATAGATTTTCTTGTCCCTCCAAACTTCTAGAGAATATCGCATCCTCACAAAGAAGGTTATCGTGAAGTTAACGAAGTCCCGTTCTTGTAAGATACAAGCAAAATGAAAAAGCTGAGCTGACACATTTATTTAGCCTCCAAAATTGGAGAAAAAAAATCATGAAATATCCTTTTACTTGAGATGCAACGAATACGTATATTTTATAAGGACCTGTTCCAGGTTAGTAAAATATTTATCAAGCAACTACATTCCCAAAATAATTGAGTAGTTTTTCTTTTCTTCATCCTTCTGCTGTTTTCATGCTTGCTAGGTAAGTTGGTAACACTAAACATGGCCGAGCCAAAAAATTTTCATGAAAAAAGCCAAATTAAAGTTTCTAAATTTTAACAGAGGCTAAAATACCATTTTTCAAATTTTTTATATAAGACAAGTAAAATATTCTAAAATTTACATGTAATTTTTATATTCATGATGTGAATATCCGCTTGTGACAATATTATGACATACTATTGTCGATGGGTGAACTACATCTTCACACACACCTCATAGGTGGGCCTATTGACTATGAGAAATCATACTCATGCTATGAAATTTTATTATGTTTCAGGTGATTTTGACGCACTTCAACTGTGACCAAGGGAGATCCTCGTAGAACTGACAATTATGGCTTGTGGACATCTATGCGATCCTTATTTTAGCTTTTGTATATATTTGTGTAGTTAGTTTGCAGACATTTTGTGGGACACTCAATATGTAAATTATAAAGTTGGTTTAGATTGATGTGAATTTTTGTACTTGTGTATGATTGTTAACCACACTATCAACAAATGTGAACCTGGCCCTTTATGGTTTATGACAAATCGAACCTATGCTAACTACATAGGTTATGTGATTGTGAATGTTGCGCTATCAAAAATGAAAATTTAGAGAGAGAGAGAGAGAGAGAGAGAGAGAGAAAGAAAAAGAAATAAGAAATAATGTCAAACTCTTGATTGTTTTTAGATCAGTTGAAAGAAAAATAATGAGAACAAGATAATGGAGCATTGTCCTTATATAATATTAGTTCAAAGATATTTCTTTTTATTTTACTCTTAAATGTCGATCTGTAAAAGTTTCAAAGGCTGAGATTATTCCTTACCAGTACACCATTTAAGTGTTTAACACCCATCAACAAACTGTTGTTATATATATATATAACGAATCCCTTTTGATCAAGGCCGTTCATGCATTTCATACGGTGACCTTTAATCACGCATGCATTTATAAGGTTCCTCCTGCCAAACTTGGTCAGAAAAAACCAGTTTATATATATATATATATATATATATGGCACGAAAAGGATAAGAGTGAAAGCAGAAGAAGCTAAAAAGAAGGAGACAATGCCGCCGAAAAGAACCCGTGAAATGTTTTTGACAAGTTCACCTAACCGAGAAATTTGGGGCCGCAGTTTCTCAGACAAGTATGGGAAGAGATTCTCGGCGATTTTATTCATTACGTAGGGCCCCTGAAAATACGGCGACAAGTTCCCCCCGTCCTTTTTTTTTCACCTTTAGCCAAACGATGCGCAAATCTAGCTGCCTCAACACCTGACTGCTTCTTTTCTCTCTCTCTCTTTCTCTCTTTTGTCCTTCCCCACCTGACTGCTTCTTGGGGTCATGTCTAGAGGCCGTGGCTCATTTCAACTTGGTGGCGCATTTGGGTGGAGCGCAACAACAGAGTCTTCAGGGGCACCTTCTCTTCACCAGATTCTGTGGCTCGTCTTGTGCAAGGGGATATCCAGTTCGCCATTCGGATAAAGCGCCGCCGCCTGACTGCGGTTGGGTGACTGTGCCGTTTCGTCTTTCTTCTTCTCTCTTATTTTTCTGTGCATTGTATTGTTTATTTGTTCCTCCTGCTTGCGTAATTTTGTTCTTTGCGGATTGTTTTTATATTTAGGGGACCTTTTGTCCCCAAATTTTGTTTATATTCCCATTTTATCGGCTCTTTCTCTCTCTCTCTCTATATATATATATATATATATATATATATATATATATAGCTCGTGACCCCTCTCTTCGATTATGCCCCTATTATTATATGACAACTTGTATCTATACAAAATAACCACATGAGGGCGTTTTCAGGGCGTTGAGAACGGATCACGGGCGTGGCTTCTCCAAGCGCCCGCAATCAACAGACACTGCACGTGATGGGGCCTCCCAAAATTAATACATAAGAAAACTTGGTGTTCCTAACACATGATGGCGTGTCACGGAACAAGGTGTTCCTTCTTTGCTGTTCTTCCCAACCGTATAATCCGATTATAACCTGAAATTGGATCCCAACAATAATCAGACTCAGATTAGGTCTTGTATGGTTCTAGCATCCGAATCTGAACCAGTTGAGGTCAGAAAAGATCGAACTTAAATTCGCAAGAAAATTCAAGTCCAAGTCCTAATCCAGGTTTGAGACTTATTAAAGTAAATCCGACTACGGTAAAAGGCGAGCTTGCCTACACTGTAATACTGAGAAATGTGATGAAAGATAGAGCACAAACCATAAAAAAAAACACACACACACACACACACACACACACAAAAAAGGAAGTGCTCATGATCAAACATGAGATTCCGATAATGGGTATAGATATAATTGGTCACACTAATAAAAATGCAAGAAGGGAAATCATTATCTAGTGGGGAATCTATTATTGCACTTCCAATCATGAAAAGCGTGGAAACTGTTCTTCCAATCCCCGAAACAGACGAGGATCACAGGACTCTTGCCTCCAACCATCCAACCATAAAGATTCCAAAACTTTTGCCTCGAAATCTTTCCAATCTGTATCCAGACAACCACTTGAAGCAATTTGCACACAAAGAGCACAATGGGCAGCTGGTCCACTCCATGGCTCAGTTATCCCACCAACCAATTCGACTTGGCCGGCCGGAAAAATGGGTCAGGCCTACCCCCCCAGCAGGTGTTCACCGGATTCCGGGAAAGGTCATTTGAGCTCAAACGTCACGACTCCATGAATTCAGATCATTTCCGAGCTCTTCAAATTGCATAAGTGAAACACCAACTTAGCGGCAACCCCTCTAATCCAATTCATTCCTTCAAAAAAATCTCAAATCTTCTTTCCCCTCCTTACCATTAGTACAGGAATAAAAGTTCTTAGCAAAGGCTAAAACCGATTGAAAGATTACGCAGGATGATCGTTTAGAAAAAAAAAAAAAAAAGACTCGTAGGCAAGGCCGACGTCCGGGATACTGTCGCTGTTTAACCCTGGGAATTTTCCATTGAGGAACTTAGAAGAAAAGACTGAACATAGATTATTTTGTGAACAATAATTCAGTGAGCCAAAAGTTTGTCGAGTAGAAGCTGTTTTCTGATCTCTTGGCCTGTCCAAGAGGTGCAAGCTGTTCCTTTGATGTGCATCTGTGACCTAACAACTCGAGCTATTTAAAATCTAGACTGTCTAGTGACTCATCGACAGAGAAAAAGGAACTGGATGATCGCTAATGTTCATTTATTGGGTATATCGGATAAGTCATTGCCATTTAAAAGATACAGATAGTCATATATAGTGCACAATTTTGTCTGCAATAATAAATGATCGAAATAACTGCTGTGTCACACTAACTTGAAAGCAAGTTTCATAAGCACATTCAATTGATGTCACATTGTTTCTAACGTATGAGACTTTGAACTTGGTAGATTCATGATAAAACTGCAGCATCATGTTGGTGCAAAACCTTCAGGTTGCTTCTAATCGCCTGGAACATGGGTGGGCTTTTGCCCACACTTGTCTCCACCATATGCAAGCATCTTCAACATTGAGATATGGTCTTCCTTTGGAGGTTTGAAGCCCGGCTGCCCCCTCAATTTAATTTGTTCTTGTGCCCAAACAAGAGTCTCTTCTACCCAGTTATAGATCGATCATCAAAATTTCAAGGCACTTTGAGATCCTTCTTTTTTTGGGAAAAAGAGATACCATGTCATGAGGTGAAGTATTTTGCAAATTAAAGCAGTACATGCATGTAGAATGTTTCAATGGCGAAACAAACAACGTGAAATGCTCCATTTTATTTCTTGAACTAGAAAGTAGAACATGTAAGCTTGGAAGTAATTAGTCTACCTCATTTCATTGAGGTGTATCGATCAATATGATACCAATATATACAATTCCGATACTCGGATATACACTATCCGAAGACGAATCACCGCCCTCTCTAGATAAATCTCCGCCGGTAAATTTTTCCGGCTTCGAACTTGGGCTCATTCGCGAATCAGTTGTTAAGGTGGTGTACTGTAGAGTAGAGAAGCAGCAGGATTTCATTTTTGTTGTTCTTTCTTATGCTAATAAAAAATTCAAATCAATGCCGGCTTGGATCGAGTATATATATGCACCATGCAAGGCGGAGCACAAAGCCTTTCGATCCGGGTGCGGACCTAAGCATATACTAACACAAGCCCGGGTCTGGTTTTGCACCCCTTATTAGGGCATGAAGGTGGACAGCATTGCGTGAATGCGACCTTAGGGTATTTTCGTTACTTTTTTTTTTAAAATTAAAAGATATTTTGGTTAAGGCTCCGTTTGATGCACAAGAAAAACACTATGCAGGGTGGATTTTTTTTTTAAAGTTCGTATGGTTTATCTTGCAACATCAAACAGAAGAAATTTTACCATGCATTTTTCTTTGAAATGAAGAAAAATTTCCACGCAAAAAAGTCTGACCTCTTTAGGTCCGACTTTTTTCCATGAAAAAAACTCCATACCGTACAATGGTCATTTTACCGTGCATTTTTCTTCATGTGCATCAAATTGGGCCTAAAGGGGACAATTTTTTTTATTTTTACCGGTCTAGAAGAAGGTGTATACCTTTCTAAAAAAAAAGAAGGGCACTGTGGAAATTTTAGACCCTAAACATGCAACTCGTGTGTTCGGATATGAAAAGTTGCCCGATAGGTCGGATCGAGTTTGAAGGTGTTACCTCATCACATGCAATCCAATTTACAGCTGATGTCAAGCATTGCACTTATTTGCTATGGGATGTCCTTATAGACATGTCCTTCTTTCTCTTCTACTTTTTCCTTTTTAAAGGTGAGTTGTTATTTTTCCACCATCTTATAAAAAAAGAAGACCCACCAATGCTCCTTTTAGTAGGGTTCATAAAGCATGCCTCGAGACCTTGCCAGAGTAATGCATCAAATTATAATAGCGACCATAGTTTTCTTACATGGTTTCATAACACAACCCTCTTAGAATGGACACCTTGCCATTTAGTACGCTTTCTCTACCAACAAAGTTTGGTAGGATTGCAAAAGGATATGTCTATTTTGCTGTTTCGTTTGTACCAAAGCTCAACTGTGAACCGAATCTCTACGTACTTAACTGATCCAAATCCGACTTTTTTGGAAACTCGTCACCGTCGTCGTAACTTTCCCAGCAAGGGAAAGCTGTGTTTTCCTAAAACCCAAACACTCCCTTGAAGAAAAGGATTCCCAAATCCCAAGCAACCGCACAAAGTGAAAAAAAAAAAAAAATCCGTCTCATTCTCGCAACCACTGCGACAAAAGCAAGAATTCTTGCACCACAGATCTCACTAATTTTTATTTGGCTGAGAAGCTTTCGGTAAGAAAATTGAAAGTTCAAAAACCGAAAAAAATAAATTAAGAAAAAAATTATGATAACTTGATTTCAAATAGCACGGTTTTATGGCTTTTTTATTTTACAGAAACACCTGTCAGTAATTTTGCAGTATCTTCCTTCCATGACCTGTGCGGATTAAGTGATTTGTTTCATTTTTTATGATTGTATTACCACTTTAAGCATTAAATATTGTACTTTTGATGGGTCGTACCATTTTGATTAGAGTGGTCTGGATAAGAACGATCGACGGCGATGATGTAAAATCCCGATATTGCAGATGTCCAGATTAACTAATATCCGGACATATTACCTGGACTCTGAATCCCTCCAGCAGGAATTTGGGCCTCAAGGGCATTTGATTTTGTGGATTTTTTGTGTTCAGATCTTCTGGCCTCTTACAACTTATCATCTCATGCAATGTATAAGTAAGTGGTGGTGATTATCTCAAAATGATAAAAAGATTTCATATATATATATATATATACATATATATATATATATTCTTTTTTTCAAATTTAACACCATTGACACCCTCAAAAATAGTTGGTTTGCTAAGAATGTGATGTTTGAACCATTGTTTTGGATAAAAATATCAATTTTTTGAACATAAAGTATCGTAAAAATTTTCAATCACATGAATTTAAACTGTTATAGAAACTTAAGTGTGCAATATAATCAATCAATGAATTCCTGTGAATTTGACTACATAAATTACATCCCTAGAGTAAATTTTGCAAAGAAAAATGTCAAAAATTTCAAATTGGCACATTTTCCAGGCCCTCTTCCTTGTTTTACATGATGCATTCGCCCAAATTATCTCAGTTTTCCTGAATAAATTGATACATCCGGACCAAGATACATTGTGGACTTGGTCCAAACCCGCTTCCAACTGTAGCATAAGACTTTTTCATATGTTTGACTAGAATCCAGCTTGATTTTTAAAACCCGATCCGCATCTTAAATTCGTAATGGGTGTTGCATTCATTAATTCGAACAGGAGTCAATATTTCATGTGTGATTCGAATTGAATCTGGGTCGGATCCAAGAAGCACAGAGTTTGACATGCAAATAACACGTTTTCTACCAATTTTTCTTGAGTCCAATACTAGAACATAATTTCAGATCCAAAATCAGATCTCCGTATTGGGTCTCCTACCCAAACTGAAACTCACGTTCGAATCCAAATCGAACAAAATCGGGTACATATCTGATCCGTTTTGCCTACCGGGCTACTACTAAATCCAAGTTGCTTGTGTCCGCAAGACCCGAATTTTGAGTACAAAGGGCGTGAGAGCCAGTGAATGGAGGAGTCATTTCCTACTGATTTCCCACCGTTGTCTTTTTCCTAACCAAATAATTCACCTCATTAATGCATGAGACTTGGGATCTGGCTCTAGATTGCTTTAACAAGAACGCTGGCCTCTTCGTCTTAGGAGAACTGAGAAGAGAATAGTGTCAAACATGTGTCACGGTTTCTTCTGCGACTCTATTAAGGCCAAGAAGAGGAGGAACGACAGCAGTGGCAGTAGCAGCAGCAGCCTCTCTTCCCTTTGTTAGTCTCTTTCTCCCTACCACTCTGTTTCCACATCATCCATTGCCACCACCATCGATTTCATCGCTGCCAATGTGCCGGAGAACCAATTTTCCGGCGAAATAGCCTCGGGAGGAAGGTGGGGAGGCGGAAAGAGGCAGACCCATTTCGAGTTTCGGTGTGGCCGGAGCCATGTTTCTGTTCAATACCACGTTTTTGGATACGCAGCTCTACAAGCCGACCTCCATCTTCGGCCTCCACCTCTGGCTCGCCATTACCATTTGCGTTGGCGTGTCCATCTGCCTCATCCTCCTCGTCCTGGCGCTCTGCGTCATCTTCCGGAGGTACTCCGCCACCACCGCCACGGCTTCGGCCGCCGGAAGCCATCGCCTCTGCCACCCCGACGCGGCCACGCCCGTCGTGTCGCGCGAGATCCGGGAGGTGAAGCTCCACCGCCAACCGTCGGCCGAGAAGCCGGTGGCGCATGCGGATCAGGCGACGATGGGGTTCTGCGAGCCGAGGAAGGAGATCCAAATCGATATCGGGAGGGACCACCGGATCGTCTTCTCCGACCGGCCGTCTTCGCACAACAGCGGCGGCGAGAGCCGGTCGACGGACTCGGTGTCGATCGCCGCCCCGGAGGTGTCGCATTTGGGTTGGGGCCATTGGTACACCCTTAGGGAGCTCGAGGTAGCTACAGAGGGATTTGCGGACGAGAATGTGATTGGGGAAGGCGGGTATGGGATCGTCTACAAAGGAGTTATGCACGATGCTTCTCTTGTTGCAGTGAAGAACTTGCTCAACAACAGGTGCTCAACTGGGGAAATAGGAAAAATTAGAAAATGCCGCTTCATTTTGTTGATCATAGTATCATACAATGACCGGCATCAGCAATTTTTGTTACTATTTTTGTTTCTGTCCTTGAATTGGTTTCTTTTCTCAATTTGGGCATCTTTTTCCTTCTGCTATGGCTCTTAGCTTAATGGGCCATCTAGGATTCAATTATTATCTTTAATATTTTCCTTTCGCGTGCATGTTTTCACTAGTTCCACTGATCAAATCTTCTTCTTTTTCTCTTCACTTTGTTGTTTGTTTTCTGATTGAATTTGTGCTGGTTTTTCTTGATTAACTCCCCATTAGTTTTTTTTCTTTCCAATAACAAGGTTTCAGTACATTGATGCGTTGCTTAATTGGTTAAGCTATTTGCGCAATTGTTGGTTGAAATTATTCCATGTGATCATTTTGGATTTCATGCAATGCATTTTTAGGGGTCAGGCGGAGAGGGAATTTAAGGTAGAAGTGGAAGCGATCGGACGTGTTAGGCACAAGAACTTGGTGAGGCTGCTTGGATACTGTGTTGAAGGTGCACACAGGTATTTTCTTCTCTGCCTGCTTTCTGTTTATCTAAGCTATGTGCAAAATACGACCTATTATCCTTCTCAATACTGTTTCTAGTTGTGTATTTATGACTCATATCACATTTTTTTTCACCAATGGTTCTTCTGTATTTGGTTTAAGCATTGTTTACGGTCTGAATTCTTTTCCTTCTATGGTTGATTAGGATGCTTGTTTATGAGTTTATGGACAACGGTAATCTTGATCAGTGGCTTCATGGGGATGTAGGACCAGTCAGTCCTCTTACGTGGAAAATTAGAATGAATGTCATTCTCGGAACAGCAAAAGGGTATGATGATTGCCTGATTCCTGTTTGTGTGATTGGTTGTCTAAAATCTGCAGTTTTTGGCCAATTGATTCGAATGATGCAGATTGAAACTTCTGTGTTACAAAACAGGTTAGCGTATCTTCATGAGGGTCTGGAACCAAAGGTTGTGCATCGAGATGTGAAAGCTAGCAATATATTACTTGATCAGCAATGGCATCCCAAGGTTTCAGATTTTGGGCTTGCAAAGCTCTTGGGTTCTGAGAGGAGTTATATAACAACTCGTGTTATGGGTACATTTGGGTTAGTTGAGAAGCTGCCCTGTTCCTTATGCCCATTTTCTTTCTGTAAGTTCATCTATCCGTCATGGCTTATTTGATGGCTTTTATGTAGCTATGTAGCTCCGGAATATGCTAGTACCGGGATGCTGAATGAAAGAAGTGACGTCTATAGTTTTGGGGTATTAATAATGGAAATAATCTCTGGAAGATGTCCTGTTGATTATAGTCGACCACCTGGAGAGGTAAGTGGTCCATTATTCTTGCTGCTCTGTTCTTTTTCAAGCTTTGCGGCATGTGGAACTCAGTTCAATGTGGCTGAATGGTTTCAGGTGAACTTAGTTGAATGGCTGAAAACTGTAGTTGCCAGTAAGAACTTAGAGCAAGTTTTGGATCCTAAGATGCCTGACAAGCCATCTTCCAAAGCATTAAAGAGGGCCTTATTGGTGGCCCTCCGGTGTGTCAATCCTGATGCTCAGAAACGACTTAAAATGGGACATGTTATTCACATGCTAGAAGTGGATGACTTTCATTTCCGTGATGTATGTTACACTTTCCTTTAGTAATATGTGCTATAGTATGCTGGACTAAGCGTTTAACTGTTCATTGCTCTCTTTTACACTCATAGGATCGAAGAAATAGTCGAGAAACTGATCATTCTCATCGTTCTCATGAACATGCAAATGGGACTGCAACACCAATAGAGAGGCCGCCTGTTAAGATTGAAATTGGTCAGACTCATGAAGGAGAAAGAGACAGGGCTAACAATCTTGACTCCACCACAAGATGGAGAGAGTATAGATAAGGTGATTTCCTGGTTAGGTTGGATTTTGAGGTTTTATATATTCTGTAAGGCCGTCATTGAAGTTTATGGCCGATTCAAGAAGTTGATTGACTTCTGCTGCATTCTGAAGAAGGTATTTTCTCAGTCTCAATCTGATGTGCAGATCAATGCTTGGAAATCACTGATATTTTTGAGATTGTATCCTAGAGAAGTTTATTTATGAAAGTCATAATAAGCAGTGTACAATATCGATCATAAATGAAAATTTCTACTTCTATTTCCAAATATCTACCGTGTAATAGTGGTATGCGTAGATCCTGTTTCTCTTTTTTCCATTTATCCCTTGAGCTGATTCGGTTACGGAACTCTGAACCACATTTTTGTATTATATTATTTTTCCTTGTCGTCATTCAGGTTAGGGATTTTTCTGACCACCAATCAAGTTGCTTTAGCATTAATAAAAAGACTGACTTTGTCTTTAGACCAGACAGTACTATCGCCAATCTTGTTGCAGATTCTGAGAACCATTTAATGTAAACCTACTTAGTTGACGTTCTAGTTAGTCATTTTTATGCCTAGTGCTTGGATGAGTTGCATTGGATTCTTTTTATTCAGTTCAATTGTTACTCTCTAATCTTGTTTCTTACATGCTTCTAACACATGGCAATTTAACGGAGGACCAACAAACAAAATTTGGTTTGAAATCCAAATTTATGTTCTGAAATGATAGTTTCACTCGAACAATATCAAGCGGATAATTGTGAAGTCGTAAGATCCATATCCTCACTTTGAATGAACTGAGCTACCTTCTCCTCCAGTATAATGCATGCTAACTGTTTGACGCCCGACTTTTATTCAACTTTCAGTGGTTACCTGCTTGATTCACTGCTCATGATAATGGCCTCCATACCTTAAGCTGATTAATCAAATACTGACTTTATGAATGCATGGGTTCCAATTGGAAACTCTGCTGGTCAGATCACCTAATAGAAGCCTGTGGTCCGCTGTTTGTCTGTCTCCACCACTCTGCTTAAAATGTTACCGAGCAGACGCACCAAGAAACTGAGGCTTCAGTATGAACAGGAAGAGAACGTTAAGGATAAGGGAGGAGGGGCAGAGGTCAGTATCAAGGTTCTGCCCTTTTTGTGCCATACAAGAGTCCACATGCATGTTTGGGCACCGGACAAAAAGGGGGTCCTT
The DNA here is from genome assembly GCF_008831285.2 of Nymphaea colorata. NCBI lineage: Eukaryota > Viridiplantae > Streptophyta > Magnoliopsida > Nymphaeales > Nymphaeaceae > Nymphaea > Nymphaea colorata. The sequence goes on from NC_045146.1 coordinate 23,946,257, forward strand.
CTTTCCAGGCTGGAATTGTTGGCTGGGAAAAAAAGTGTCTGGATTGGAACTTTTCTTCAAAGCATAGACAGCTGGGTCTGATAGTTAAAATCTCTGTCGGTTTTGGTGTGAAGACATAAAGCAGATGCCTTTCCCTTCATTGAAAGTTACAGGGCTATTTTAGGTGCTACCTTCTTTTTTGTCCATGCATTTTTCTCTCGCCAGCCTTGTCCTCCATTGCTGAGCTGGGTTTTGTTTTCCTCTGTGGATGTGTGATGACCACTCGTCCTACTTTCACATTCTTCTATGGGAAAACATGAAGTTCATTGCCTCATTGACCTCGCAGGTAGTTATGTATGGTCCACTTGTTTCTAATGTTGCTCCTGATCGGCTTGTTCTCGTGTAAAACAAGCTTTTCTTTTTCTACCGTGTATTAGCACATCTGGTTGAGTTGGCAGGTGGATGAAAGTACTGCTGTTAGTTCGATTCTCATGATCGCTATGCTTCTAGTTCAATCAGGTGCGGTGTGGTACCAAGTTAAAGGTAGAAGGAGGGTTTTGGGTCCCTTCCGAGCATTGGGGATCCCTTGCGGTCACCTAGGATTATTAAAATACATGTTTAGTAGTTTTGTGCTCTTGAAGTTAATCTCAATTCCCAAGGGCTGCCGAATGTTGGCTTCTGGAAGCTCTAAATTTTGCAATTCTTCTTATCCAAGCCAGAAATTCTGAAAATAAACCATGGTAAAAACCCAGGCAGCCTGCAATTTTTTTTTTTTGGGGGTCTTCGACAGAGAAAAATCAAGTCTAAGAGAGCTCTGTGGGAGCCACAATCATGGTTTTCGTTGTTGGAACAGCTGGAGTTGTTCTACCCATGCCTGTAGGATGTGCGGGTGATATTGATTTGTGAGGTTCCTGTCGTGGCGTTCCTATTCCTGCTTGAATAGAGCTCACACTGGATTTTCCTCCGTTTTCCCTTCCTAGATGTGACCCCAAAAACACCAAATTTGACACCATCTTTGGGGACCCCATCTTAAAGTAGAGACCACATGGTTTGGCCCATTCATGTGAGAAAAGACCAATAAGAAGAAAGGCACTCAAAACTAAAGGCCTAAGCTCGGACACGAGCTAGGAAACAACGGAAGCTGGCCGTGTGTGGTTCGGCTCGTGCTCAACTTGTAGGGTCATCCTAGACCTCAGGTCCTCACTTCTGAGCTGGTATGGAGCCATGGCGAAATCCATGGTAAAAGGCCAAAAAGAGAATAATCTTTCTCCTCAAGTCTGAATAAAACCCTCATAAAGATCTCCTCAAACTGAACGTGATGCACCACCCATTGTATGGTTTAAGTTAGAACAATTAGAAAGCAAATAGAACTGCTGATACTGTGATTAGTGACAGACGGTCAAACCATCTCCCTTTAGTTAGATTCCACTTCTAGTGAACGTGGGCCTAAATTGAGGACTTAGTCAATTGTATAACTCGATATTTGAATACTCATCACATGATCATGCCTGTATCAAACAAAGATAAGTGCCGATCTGTCGTATGCGATAAAATGAAAATTCTTTCTTCCCTAATTTCTTGAAGGCAGGGTAAGTAAGCTTGCTTTTGTAGAACATATTTTCACTTTCTAAAATGCCAAGGGTGTTGCTTTAGTCAAGCTTTAAAAAAAATAAAAAAATAAAAAAACTTTTGATTGTTGACCATGAACAGAAAAACTCATGCGTGGCATTTCATATGCTATCTACTAAACGGACTGCTTTGATGGTGATTGAGCACAGGAAGACATCATTTTCATGATTTTTCTAATGACAAGACCAGCCAATCCTTCATGTTTGAATTTTATGCTGTTGATCATGTGATCATAACATGTTAAACCAGACCAGTTAGGTCCCCACTTCAAGGGTGGTTTCTTCCCTACAAAAGAAAGAAAGAAAAAGGACCGTCTGATCATGGTTGATTGACAACAAGAAAAAGCTATTAGCAGCATCGCCTTATTGTGCCAATTTTTTGGAAAGCGATGTATTTTTGTTTTCTGCAAATAGTTTATATTTGTTTTAGGAAGAAGAATTCGAAACTGGAAGCTCATACTTTTTCCCCGACATCTTTCGCTCGCCTCACATGGGAAGAAGACGTTCTTACTAAAAAATTTGTTCACCCAATCGGACCCCCCTTTCACATATTTGCATCCTATGTCTGCCCAGTTCATGAAGTTAAATGTCAATGCCACCCGACTAATCACCATCTGCTTATCAGCCAGGCCAAAGAGGTGTGGAAATGGATACTTTCCAAATTTAATTTCTCTCGAATCCCACCTTGAGCGATTCCGTTCGAGTTTAAACGTTGGATGCAGAAAAAGGTTCTAGGGAAAGTGGAGGCAAAAGTGCTGGAAAATAGCCTTCTTGGTAGTTTGTTGGAGGCTATGGTAGCCTCGGAACACAATTGTTCATGACGATAGTTGCCTAGAGCAGAGTCATCTGATGGAGGACATACGGAGAAGATGTGTAGATGCTTTCCGATTAATCAAGTGGCCAAAGGAAGTTGAGGTCAAATTGCAGTTATGGATCCATACTAGTTTGTATTGTGATGGGAAGGGTAGAGGCCCTTCATACATGCTTTTTATCAATCTAACCACTGTCAAAACGTCAGGTAACTTTAGAGCTGTTAGTATTTCTTATTTATAGTTGGCGCCCATGGGACTTCTATATTGCTTTCCCCTAGAGGTAGTCTGGTAGAGTGTTGAGGAGCGAAGTAGAGGTGCTAGATTATCATAAACTCCTCTTTAGAAGTGTTGGTTCATAGGCTACGTCAGCACCTTGAAGGAAGAAGAACCTGCACTGTTTTTAGTGGCTTTTTAACCCAATTGAAGAGCAGAGTGAAAGTGGAGCGAGGAGACCCTACAGTTGAGCTTGGTGTTTAATCAAAGCTCATCCAAAGGAAACGGTATTTTTTTTTTTCTTTGCAAACCAACAGCTGTTTAAAGATGGTTTTCCTTTTTGTATTCCTGGCAGGTTAGTCAACCCTTTGTTTTTTGTTACTGTGAAGATTTCTACTGGAATTGTGTTTCTTAATAACGGTAGGGAGCCTAACCCCTAGCAAGCCGTTACATGTCCCCTCTGCCTCCTAGTGGCAGCAAATAAACTGTCCAGTCCATTTTCAGAGGTCACTAAAGCACATTCTCCAAATGAGGGTAGGACAATGACACCCATATGTTCTTAATGATTAATGACAACTAACGATAATAGGTAAATTTCTTTCTAATAGTATTCTTATTAGAAGGCATGTAGTAGGGAAGCCATGAACCGCAGAAATGGTAGACATAAATCCAATGTGGGTAGTGCCCACCCTGACCCTAGTCTTGAGGCTCCTTATACCTTCATTGCAAGTATGGTGATGAATTTGAAGCTTTCAAGTTTCAAGCAGTTCTCATTGACGAACCACTCTCAGGGTCAGTCCGCCTTCTTGATATATTTGCATATATTCCAATCATTGAGGCCTCCACTGGGCAGGCTCTTTCCATTAGGTTGTCGCTTTAAGACTTTCAAGTGACATTGCTAAAGATCTCTTAAATGTTTAAATGTTGCCAAAGCACATTAATCTATGAGTAGCTAGACCTCAGATCTGTTGAGGTGGTTTTAGTGCAGGACCTTCGAACATGAAAACCAATAGGGACCTGAAGTGAACATGTTTCTGCCTTCATTAGAGCACAAAGAAGGATCAAGGCGCTAAGATTAGAAATCCGAGTGACTCAAATGAACTTAAGCAATCACCATCTCTTCCTCTCCACCTTGTTCAAAAATAAAGCTGCTTTCAACTAAATCAGCATTGTTCATTTGAGCTGTAAGGCCATCCAACATCTCATAAATTCTTGAGCTCTCTGGATGCCTCGTATCAGCCACCATGAATTGATACTTCCTTCCCCCCATCTCCAAACAACTCCATCCTGTCTGCTTTTTCATCCCACTGTCCTTCATAGCAGCTCTAACTCTCTGTGCTTCAGACCATTTTCCTGCTGTAGCATAAATATTTGTTAATTGGACTTTCCAAGCTATGTTTCCCGGGTCTAAAATGGCCAACTTCTTTGCAGCTCTTTCTGCCACGACCACATCCCTAGAACTCCTGCAAGCACCCAAGAGAGCTCCCCACACAGCTGAACCAGGTTCGAGAGGCATCTTATTTATAAACTCTTCTGCTTCTATCAAACGCCCGGACCTTCCCAAGATGTCAACTACACAAGCATAGTGATCCAAACTTGGCTCAATGCCATAGTCAATTACCATGCTGTTAAAGCACTGGTAACCCTCCATTACGTTGCCTGAATGACCAAATGCAGACAACAAAGACACAAACGTGATGTCATTTGGGTGAGTCGGACCATACTCTTGGAGCTGTGCAAAAATTTTCAAGGCAGACCTACTATCGCCATGCATCCCATATGCAGAAATCATTGAGTTCCAAGAGCTCAGATCCTTTTCTGGCATTTCCAAGAAAATCTGTTCTGCAAGATCGATTCTACCAGCCTTTGCGTACATATCCAACAAAGAATTCTGTACAAAGATATCTGAGTCAATTCCTGACCTTATTATAAAACCATGGAGAATTTCACCATATCGTAAAGAACCAAGCTGAATGCAGGCTTGGAGTGCACTAAGCATTGTAACTGCATCTATTTCTATATCATCATGTTGATTCATTTCATGTAGAAGCCGTAAGGCTTCATGTAAGCAGTCATTGCGGGCATAGCACTCAATCATGGTGTTCCACGAGATGTTGTCTCTTGAATGCATCCTGTCGAAAATCAAACAGGCAGAAGCAACCTGCTTACATTTTGCATACATGTCCATGAGTGAGTTCTCAACTACAGCACACGGAAGGAATCCATGTTTAATTAGGTAACAATGTATTGATTGGCCCCGTTTGAGAGATATTTCATGGCAGCAACCTTGCACTACAGTTGCCATAGTTTCTGGGCTTAGATATTCCTCAGCAATATGGGATTGGATAAAAATTTCCAGGGCTCTGCCGATAGAACCACTCTGCACGTATCCCACGATCATTGCACCCCATGAGTCTATGCTTCTCTCCAACAACTTATCGAAAACTTGATATGCGACATCCATCGATCTACTTTTTGTATACATATTTATGAGCGAAGTTGCAACGGTAGGGTCACTTCTCATCTCTGTCTTCATTACAAAACCATGAATTGACCTGCAAAGGTTTGGTGCATTTAGGTAACTACAACCACGCATTAGACTGGTCAATGTGACGACATTTGGCATCACAAGGTCATTCTGCATCCTAAAAGCCCACATAAATGCTCTCTCAATTAGTTTGTGGTCTATGCACCCTGTGATGACTGATGTCCAAGAAACCACATCTCTGCAATTCATCCTGTCCAGCATCTTCTCAGCAGCACCGATAGCTCCACACTTAGAATAACTATCTATTAGAGAATTTAATAGAAACTTGTCCATTGAGAAACCATTCCTCAATGTATAAGCATGCACCATCATCACCAACTGCAAATACCGCCTTTGTGCACATGCCTGAAGCAGAGTTGCTAAAGTAAATTCATTAGGAAAAAGATTCTCGACTAGCATTTGCCTAAACATTTCAATGGCAGAGTCGCCTTCGCCATGCTGGCAATAACAGGAAATCAGAGCAGTCCAGGTGACTACATTTTGTTCATCCATTTGGTTGAACACATTCACCGCCATGTCCACGCACCCACACTTCGAATACATGTCCACCAGAGAGTTATCAACAAACACGTCAATGCCCAATCCAAGCTTCAACATTTCTGCATGGATGCACATCCCAAAACTCACATCCCCCAGTGCGGTGCAAGCATTCAGAACTCCCACAACAGTCATTGGATCAGGCAGGCACCCCTCCATCTTCATTTGCCGATAAAAAACTAAACCCTCCTCCGCAAAGCCATTCTGCACAGAACCACCAATCATCGCATTCCAAGATGCGGTTTCTCTCTGAGGCATTCCATCGAACACTCTACACGCATTCTCAAACCGCCCGCAGTTAGCATACAAAGATATCAGAGAGGTCCCAACGAAAGAATCCGGCAGGTACCCATTTCGCAGAACATGGCAATGAATCTCCTTCCCTGATTTCAGAAGCATAAGCTTGGAACACGCCTTAATGGCAGCAGGGAAAGTAAGACCATTAGGCCTCACGGAACCGCTCCATCCGAGCTCCGAGTACAAGGACACGGCATCAAGCCACGCACAGTTTATCCCAAAAGCCTTGATGATCGAGTTCCACGAAACAATGTCAGGGTCTGGAATACAACGGAACAGGTCATGGGCATCGCCGGAACAACCAGAATTTCCATAGATGGAGAGAATTCTGGTGGCGAGAGCGAGGTCGTTGGGAAGGAGGGCCACCTTGAGAGCATGAGCGTGGACTTGTTTGGCGGATTCCAGACGAGGGGAGCCTCTAAGGAGGGTGAGAAGGTGGAGATGGGCGGTGGGGTTTGGAGCACCTTTGCTGTCCTCCGCCGCGTGATGACATCTCCCGCCGGTGGTTTTTGAAAACGAGGTTGGAAGCAAGACCTGTGGAAGCTGCAGCAGCATCGGACAGTAGGGGAAGAGTTGAGAATTTGGGACTCACTGCCAGAGTTGAGAATTTGGGCCTCAATGAGGAAAAAAATATATTTTCCAAGAGCTGCAATGAACTAGAACAAGTTCTTTGGGCGGAACTGCTACATCCCATGGAAGTTATGTCTACGATAAAACCAGGCAGCTCTAAGGTATGGCTTCATATATATATATATATATATATTAATCCAACCTTATATTCTTATGATCATTCAATTGATTTTAGTAGGAAACATGTATAAATTAATCATTTGCTATGTCTGAATATATTTTGAGCAATGAAAAAATCAAGAGCTCAACACTGAAAACTTGAACAAGATTTTTTCAATCAAAAGAACTTTTAGAAGATAAATTTGAACTAAAACATGCCTTACCATACTAAATGGTGGTAGACATATCTGCAGCATCATATCAAGTTATAAGGATGTCTCTGGGTGATAATTTGTCTCCAAAACGATGTTTTAAGCATACTTAAGTGATTCTAAACTGGGTTAGGAAAAAATCCCAGTCTTGATAGACTAAACATTTTCCAAAGTGGTGTGAATAACCTCTCCCCCACCTCCCCCCGCACGCCTCCTTACTCCCTACTGTTTTTCATAGAAAACTTTTTTTTTCTTTCACCTAAACGCACAAACTTCAATATTTGATAAAAAACGAAGTTGCCACAAAACCTGATTTGTGCCATCTAAAACACTTCAGAAGAATATCTAAGTGTAGTTGAAGTGCCTGAATTTTCTTGGACGCAAGATTTGAGATACCTCAATCTCTGTGAATTACTTCCAAGATCTCATTCCAGATGCATTCTTCACTTTATAAGTAATTCTAATCGATGTTATATGAATATCGTTATAATCGTGTGTTTTTTTTTTGTGTGACATGGTTATGTTTGTAGTGTGGTGTTGAAGTTTTTTTTGCATTTTTTGTAACAGGTTTTGGTTTGACATTGTTACGTTTAGTTGATGGTAATACTTTTTAATTTAAACATTCAATGGAACCATTTTTTGTCTCTCCATTCTTTGTCTTTTGTACAGTCACACACGGTGAGGCCTGTCAAGAAGCCCAAACCAAATATTCATTGTGAAATCTAATCTTTAGGTTCTTCTCATCATCAAGCTATATATTCAAACTAAATGGTTGTTACATTTATTTCATGCTCAAAAGTGCACTTTCATTTTCAGGGCCATTTTATCTTAAAAAAAAATCAAAAGAGAAAAGCACATATGAAGCATAACATAAATTAGCAACGTGAAAGATCTCATTTTCTGCTAATATATGATGTTTGTGTGCATCCAAGTGGGTGTAGAAATTTGCGTAAAACGTTGGGTGACCTAATGCTAGGTCACAGCCAGACTCCTCCGTTCTTCTTTCACCGGGGGGGAGGAGAGGGTCGACCGAATTTACAAAATTGCCACCTGCGCTTTTAAACTCTGCAGCTATAAGAGCCCCTTGCCTTCGTCCATTTTGGTCCGAGTCGTCTGACTGCGGGCGTTAGCGAGAGGGGGAGCGGGAAAGAGGTTAGGGCAAATATGATAATCCCCGTTCGATGCTTCACTTGCGGAAAGGTACTCTCTCTCTCTCTCTCTCTCTCTTTTCCTGTCGCTCTCTGTGGCTTCGTGTGCGCAATCTGTTGGAGCTTCAAACGAGCATCGGACTCGATGTTTTTAGGGTTGTTCCTTCCAGGTTAATTAGATGGAGGGAAATAGAGAGATCTTGATATTATGTATCCAGCGTTCTTTTTGCTGAGGATTTGGGGTTGGGGTTTGCTTCCTTTCCTTGCGCTTTTTTTAGGGTAGCGCACTAGGTTTGGTGTTTTTGTTGTCGTTCTTCGTTGGTTTATGGCGGTTTGATCAACGCTTCGTCTGGATGCAGGTGATCGGGAACAAGTGGGATACGTATCTGGACCTTCTCCAGGCTGACTATACCGAAGGGTATCATCTCCTATCGCTTTTTTCATTTATCTCGTTTCTCTTTTCGTTTGTTTTCCATTCGCAATTTTTGTTCAATTTTTTGGCTTCCTTTCTGTTGCCTGTGGGATTCGTCTAGTTGATAATCTTTACGTGGCTCTTTATTATCGAACCGTGCTTTTTCTAAAATCTAGTTAGGTAGACTAATTGAACTACATGTTCAGATGGGTTTACGGGTCTTGGTATGTGATATTTGAAATTGAGCTTGGGTGACAGAAGTAAAGGCTGTCATGCCAAAGTTCGTATGAGCGCTTCCGGCGCCTATCTTTTATAAGAGAGAGATGTGAGTTTTTTTTTTGTTCCTGCTGTTTCGAGCACTTTTATATTTTTGTGAAATTCTAATGAATTTTCCTGAGGTTCTACAAGATTGCCAATTTTTTTCATGGATTGGTGTCTTCAAAGACAACTTTCCATGAATCGATAGAGATAAGTTGATAACTAGTCCTGGCAAGAAGTTCTAGATTAGCCTTGCCCTATTTTCAAAGTGCACACTCCTACCGGAACCAACGTGTGATTCAATTGCCTACTATTCTAGTTTTATGATTTTTTTATAATGATTCGCTTCTACAAAATGACAAAGGGAATTCACTTTGTTTGATAGATAAAGTTATAAATAAAAAATGAACTGCCAAAGTTACTGGTCTTCAGTGGCTGTGCAATTGGTACTTGTATAGGTTTAGTTGCCATATTTGCATCTCTGCGTACTGTTTCTGAATCATTAAAGTCAGAATAGCTAGTTGGGGTACAGTTTGTGTGACGGAGTTGGACGGACGTCATGTTTTTTATAACAAAGTTTCAGGCTGTACGGGGGAGAAAGAAGGAGGTCGTGGGGAGATTAGTGGCACCCAATGTGGCCATGCCTTTCTAAATCATAGCAACGAAGGTTGCCCGTCGGGTCTTGGTCGACCCCCTGTTTAAAGTGAAAATGTTCTATCACAATCCTGCTACCATTCAACTACTTGAGTGGGTGTTAGGAATGATAACATAATAGTATGAAGGGAAATACATTATTTGAAACTCCAAATATATGGTAATTACTACTAACTAGTTACAGAATTTGAAGACAATCTGTGAGTTAGGGCTGTCAGGATGGCCATTCTGTTTTGCCAAAGGAGATCATGGAACAAGCTTCAGTAACAAAACGATGCAAATCTCTGGTAAAAGCACATTCATAAAATGGTGGTTTCTCCTTATGAATAGGTGTAATACTCATCCAACTCACCTCTGACTAATCTGTTGGTGCTTAGTAGGCAACTTCAACTGCATGTTTTCCTTGATGCGTGGCCACCCTTGTCATGTAATGCAACTAAACATAAGCTTGGCAATTTCGTCTAATTACATGGATGTTCTGGTGTTACGGAGGTGCATTGGGAAAATGATTACATTTCTCCAGTTTTCTTCGATGTGGATCTTGGGTTTCCACGATTCACAAATCTTTGGTGTGTACTTGCCTTGGATTAGCTGTGCTAACTTTGTGGGTGTAAATTTTCAGGGATGCTCTTGATGCACTAGGTCTGGTTCGCTACTGTTGCAGGCGCATGCTGATGACTCATGTAGACCTTATCGAGAAGCTTCTTAACTATAACAGTAATCTCTCTCTCTCTCCCGCGCGCGCACACTCAGACCCTCTCTCTTTCTCTCTCTCCCTCTCCTCTCTCTCTCTCTCTCTCTCTCTCTCTCTCTCTCTCTCTCTCTCGCGTGCGTGTGCACAGATGCACGAAAGCACGTGCCAAAATTTTAATTGCATTGATGCATGTGTTTTCCGCAGCACTGGAGAAAAGCGAGCCTGCTTAAATGTAGTTGGATGGGGAACATGACTCCGCACATAGGAACGGCATGTGGCGTTGCGTGGATGGTTATGCGTAGAAGTGGAAAGGTAGTTTTGATTTTGGCTCTTGATATGGAGAAACTGTATAAAGGAGATGCGCCTAATATTATACTATGACTTTAAAGACCGATTGTCGTGGAATGAATTGAACTTGTTTGCTGCCTGTTAGAAATCGTTTCCGAAAGACTGACTTCATACCGTTTTAGATGACTCAGCAAGAAGAAATAATCAGTGTTCGCAAGAATTTTTTTTTTTTTTTTTTTTTTTTGTGAGATTCATCCGCTGTATCTCCATTGGGAAACCAGGTATACACATCCAAGAATTTCCCTACAGTTTATTTTACGTGGTGAACTTAGTGCTACCCTTGAAGATTTTCAAAATGCGAGTCTGTGTATACATAGTAGTTTTTTTTTTCTTTAAAACACGAATCTGTGTTTCTAAAATTAGTTTTAACCTTTCAAGTTATACATAGTATATTTTTTTTTCTTTAAAACACGAATCTGTGTTTATTTAAATTTATTTTTATTAGCTATTATCTTCTAATTTCTTTCCACATGAAATTGGAAAGGAGAAGAAAAAAAAAAAACTACTATTAACAGTCCTTAAAAAAGTCTTTCAAATTTTTTACTTAAGTGTATCAAACAAAGTTAATTTTACCCTATAAAAAACTACTATGTGCATAAGGTTAATTTTACTTGTTAAATTTTACCTTGTCATCAAACATGCTTCAAATTGAAAGATGGAGAAATTTATCTTGTAAATTTTTTCAATAAAATTTACCACAGTAAATTTACCTTCTTCCATGCCATCAAACGAAACGGGCCTTAAAGTAACAGGCTGGAGGTTGAGTTAGTATTTTGCGCACAAGCCCACTGTTCTCCTGTAGTTTCATGAGTGAAACCGGATGAGGATGCCTATATAGGGATTGCTAAAACAGGGCATGGAGGTAAACGAAGTGGAAATGATAGAACTGGGCTTCAGCCACTTTGCCCGTTCACCAGAAATGAAGTATAACTTTTGGCTCGTGCTTCTATTGCAGGAGTACCGCATAAATCAATCAAGAAAGAAAAGGGGAATATTGATTATCCGATGCGTGGCTTAAAAACACACTAGACAGATTCTCCATTTTCTTTCTGTTCATGGTGTAATTCTTAATACAAAAGTTAGCTTGAGCTCGACGCAGTAATCAGTAGGATGAAATCGTCGCGTTCGATTTTGTAAACATGTCGGCTCAATCGTGGCTTACCTTGTTGCATACGCCAAGAACTCTGTTTCGAGGAAAACAAAACCTCAAGACCAGGAAGCAGTACCGACGTAGGCATTACTAGGTTTACGACAGCAAATTGATGTCGAGACTTCTCAAAATCATTGGCAATTCATCATCAATTGGCTCTTAATGAGGCATCTTGCTTTAATTAGGAAAACCTGAACCGTGCTTGTCTATAGGGATGACACATGCACCTTGGTATTGGCTTATGCTCCCATTCTGAATCATGTGGACGCCAAAATCCTTTATGGATCTTCCCAATATAGAGAAGCACTCGCTGTCGTGGCTCGGTTTACCTGTTGTCGAATTTGTTATACCAGGCATCAGCTCCAATCTGTCAATTAAAGCTACATGCTGCCGGACTTACCGGATCAGAGTGGTTCCGTGCCCGGAGGCAGACATCCTAAAGATCAAACAACGCGAGGTCCCGGGTTAAGCATAGTCTGGCACTCAATTTGATTTAATAGTCGATTATCGTCCCCAAAAAACAAAAAACCAACCACCAAAAAGGAAACCACAACCAAAATTTTATCTTTTAACATCATCTGGTTTACAGAGACGTTCTTAGAGCTCGAGCATGAAAGCAAATGAAAATGCAAAAGATTATCAAGACAGAATAAAGCTTGTCCGTACCAGGCTCCACGGCACGTGTTGGAAATAGCGACCAAATAACTTAATGTAAACGTGCCTGAAAGCTGAAACCAGCGGTCGTGTGTATAACAAGTATGCACCATTTGCCAATTACAAATGCTCGAGTTCCAGCCGCCGCTGCCAAATCAACAATAAGGAGCACTAATCTTCTTTCTTGTCAGGAGCATCCAGAGCAGCTAGCCTCTCAACTAGAGGTGGGTGAGAATAATGGTAAGCAGAGTACCATGGATCTGTATTCATGGCTGAAAGATTTTCCTCCTAAAGAGTGGTGAGAGTTAGTATTAAGTCTTAAGTGCAAACAAGCAGGAAGAGCAAACTACATACCTGAAGTTTCACTAGACCTGCTCGCAGTGGTGCACCATACCCAAGCTTCTTTGCAAAAGCATCAGCCTAAAAACAGTAGATAGTAGTCAAGTTTCCATTAAATGCCAAGTCGCTGTGAAAAACAAAATATACATAGTTTACCTGAAATTCGAATGCACGGCTAACAAGATTAAGAACGAAACTCACAAGATGCTGAAGCGGTATTACCGTGTGCTGCAAAGGGCAAGTCATAATGAGAAAGATTAGTAGCTGTTTTAGTAGGGATATATTCTGTTCATTTTGCCACCTGCCTAGCGTTACAATCGGACTCAGTTATAGCTCGAATTGCCCAATTCAAATTTCAAACCGAATTGATGAAAGTCCTGTTGAGGCACTTCTAATTTTTGAACAACTTAACATTTTTGCTATTATTCAACAAGTATTGTTTTATTCTTTTCCAGTTGATTGATGCACTACTAACCACAAAATATTAGCATGCAAAAAGGGTATTATTTAGGCAATAGCAGAAACTAAACATTACCAATGAAAAACACGCACAACTGATTTGTGTTAACATAACAACCACCCAAGAAAAATCTGTGACAAAACAGAGCATCATAGGAAGTCTACCAAGCTGCAGCTGCTAGCTCGGACATAAACTAAGAATATATGAATAACAAAATGATGCTAATATTACCATTTGGACATTAATTTGGTGCTTTAAACATGTCAAAATATCTAAAATATACTTAAAAAATGATAACGATTTAAAATGTTCTTGTCTAGTGGTCTAACACTAGATGGCATTCATTCTTGTAAATATTGCAGGGGCTAATAATATCTAGACTAGGCAATTCTACTTAACAAATAATGGAGAGAGAGGAGAACGTGATACCTGAAAAATGATAAGCCCAATAAGTACAGGCTGTGTTTCAAAACCAAAACTAAGAAATAGGTCCTTCGAGTTCCTCACAAGCGTATAACCCCCAAACTGCAAAAACGTGAGAACCTGCATACCAAAATAATCAGTAGAAAAGTGGATATGGAAAATAATAGTTACAAACTTAAAGTTTTGGATTGAAGAAATAATCTAGGCAAGCAAGTTACAAGGACCAGATGGTTCTTGATTATTGTAAACTTAGGAGCATAAAAATGCAGAGTCACTGACTGAACGGAGCATGTTTAAAAGATATACGAATAAACAAACCTGAACAGCAATGAAAGAGTACATGGTATGGTTGAGTTTCCAATGCCCCAGTTCGTGAGCAATGACAGCAACCACTTCCTCCCCATTTTTACACTGAAAAAAATTCACAATGCAAAAAACATTAGGTTTTACAAGGAAAAAGATAAACGCTCTCCAAATGATTCAAATTAAATCATCATTAACTTCTAGAAGAAAATATTGCATCAACCAAAATCCATATTTTGATGCTTCACCACCATAGAAAACTCAATTGAGGTCCCTCAATGTGAATGAACAAATCTACAAAATAGTGGAAACAACCGTACCTGTTGAATCAATGTATCATAAAGAACAATTCTCTTGTTGTTGAAAAAGCCATACATATATGCCTGCCAATAAATAGAAAAAGAAAGTGATTTCAGATTACACGAACACTCATTAAATAGCGTGTGTATCAAGAAATCTTTATCCACAACGATAATGCCAATATCATAGAAAGCAAGCTGCATAAAAGTTTCATTAGGTACATAACTAAGAGAGAATTTATTTGAAAGACGGTGATCTTCAAAAGCAAAGAGGCACCATCACTGTCAGCTTCAAAATACCCAATAGAACTTAGCATTTAGATTGATTATTTTCTGCCTTATGTCATTCATATCCCTTCTGGCCTCCGTTTACTGTTCTCTTAGACAAAAGCACATGGCTGGGCCACCTAGCCGCCTGAGTGAAAAAAGAGAAACAGTTTTTTTCCTATTTTCATCATCTTCTGCTTTTACCTTTTCCATTATTCTTCTCCCAACCTTTTTCCTTTTTCGTCTTGTTTTTCTTCTCTTTCTCCTTCTCGCACTTCTTCCATCTCATTCTTTTCCTTTCATACTGTCATTTGGCACAGCGAAGCACTACCTAGGCCTTTTTGGAGGAGCACTGTCTAGGCCAGATTAGCGCGTTTCACTACCAAGGGTGTCTTTATAACATAGTATTCATAATCCAATATATTCTGCTCCATTTCCTAGTCAGCGGCTGGGAAACAAGCCCCTAAAAGGAACATAGGTTCTGCTTGCATGTATCATTTATGTGTTAAAACATGCAAAATGGTATCAGATTCTGCATTCCACAGAAGATATCCAATGCAAAGAACAATCGGAGAAGATTTTGACAATCACAAACAAAGAAACATAGGTATCTTGAAGACACTGCAATACCAATAACTAGTTTGAGGCTTTTAGCTAATATCAAGCGACTATTTCAAGAAGATCAAATTAGAGTTTAATATCAGTGTACTAAAATAAAATTTTATTTATGTAATCACTTTTACTGTATACCTTTTAGCATTTTATTTATTTTGTTGGTAAACTCTTTTGACTTCAATTTCTCAAGTGCTACTAAAACATTCTATTCTATTTGTTTCCTTTATATGTTTAATTATTTGAAATGTCATAAAGTTTTTAAGGTTTCCACAGAACTCGTCTAAAGAAAGTAGCCCAAGCTCACCACCAAGAATGATAGTGACAATGAGATCCACGACCACAAGGGACAGTCTGATCAAGGTAAAAAATGAACTGAATTGTAGAATGCAAGAGCATCCACTCATTCATAACTATATAAACATTTAAATGTGTATACAGAATGAAGAAGATCAAATTCTGAATTTTTTTTTTTTGGCTGAAGAATTAAGAATACCTCAAGAAACAGAAGAATCTACATCCAAGTGGTAACCACTGAACCCACAAAGATAGCAACGAATCACAAACATAAGTCAATTGCATAAATTTATACGCACATTACTATGGCTTGATCTTGTGGATCCATCAACTACGAACAATTTCTTCAGAGGGAACTTTAACGATGCAGCAAGCATCTCAATCTTTTGACGGAGATCTCCATCAGGAAGCTTTTAAGAAACAAGGAACAAGATCAATAAGTGAATTAGTGAAGGAAAAATCAACGACAGACCTCTAGACCCGGGAACAGAAGAAGCTTAGAGCAAATGTTCAAAAGCAGGGAAAATACTCACAGGGGTGAATTTATTGAACAGTGGTGCTATCAGGACAGGATATAGGGTCATCATCACAAGAGACAGCACAAATACAAATGCCCAAAGATATATTGCCAAGTACGGTCCTCCTTTCTGAAACATAAACAAGCAAATTTTAATGTTTCCACAATGGAAGAGAAAACTGTAAACCAATTTGTTCAGATTACATATCCATACATTGAAATCAGGAAACAGAATAGCACCCTAAAGCTACCCAAAAAAGGTCATCATGCCATAGCAGAATAAACTACAGAATCACTATAGTTCTAAGTTATTCACATAAAATACCTGCACAATTACGATTATTGCAGACACAATAGGTGGACCAAGCACAAGCGATAAACACATGCTCTTGAACATGTCTCTGAAGAACAACCAAATCGTTTGCTGTAAAAGAAGGAAGCAAAATTTCAGCAGGCCCACTTTATCAAAAATTAACAAAGGCCAAGATACATGTTATTATCTCCAACAAGAATGACGCAAGGAGAAACTTAGAAAAATAAAATACTAAATAAACAGTAATTATGACATCGAGTATGGTAAGGAGACAAACTTTATTAAAGCCATGGCGAGCCTCAATTACAAAGGTCGAGTACAGTGAGAACGGCAAATCAATTATCTGCAATACAATAATCAGTATTGAGCAGAAAATCACTTAGGATCATATGATAATAAACAAATAACAATTAACAACATTTATGCTGACAAAGACTGATATTCAAGCAAGAATTTTTTTTCCCAATTTAACCTAAAACAGAATGAGGAGAGAACTTACCTGAAAGCAATGCAACTCAACTTAACCATGAGTTAATAATACCAAAAGTTCAATAGGAAAGAGAAAAGTCCCAGACAAACTATGTTTGGGTGCCAAGCAGCGCCTAGCGCGTAGGCGAGGCCTAGGCAAAAAAGGTAACCAATGTTTTTAATTTTTTTAGTTATGTTAACTTGTCAAGTTATTTAGGTTAACTATTACTAATATTTGGAATGTCAAGAATAGTGATATAACAAGCATAATCAACTTAAGCAGTCAAAAATTGATTATTTACTTCATTGAATATGCAAAATCAATAGAAGAAGTATTCAAGAAGGCTTTAATCCATCTGTACTTAAAGAAAGACGTAATATAATAAAAAAGACTAACAATTGATAATAGTATACATAACAGTAACAATACATATAAGCACATAACCATACTAACGTATACATATAACAGGTATCGCAATACTACATATTATATAACAGGCTAACAGTATATACGTATAATAGGTGATGCAATCCTATATAAAAGGTATAACACACTGTATAACAGTACATATATATATATATATATATATATATATATATATACACATATAACAGGAATAACAAATTGTATTACAATACAATTTAACATAAATAGTATATACATATAAGTTTATAACAGGTATAATAAGTTAACAACATATAAAACGATATGATATAAGTACGTAACATAAACATACTCATGTATACATATAACAGGTATGAGATATTCCAATACTATATAACAGATTAAGTGACTAACAATATATACATATAACAGCATAATCAACATAACAATACATAATCAATACAACATAAAATACAAAACAATATATACTCAATTAAGAAACTTTAATTGAAAAGGATTCTATAAAGTAGGGGCGATTCCCCAGCCTGATTTCTCCATAATTGAAAGGGAACGTAACTTTTCACTTTCCCGAAGTGTTGGAGCCTAGGCCAGCCTAGGCAAGCTTAAGCACCAACCTAGGCGCCAAAACATATCTCGTCGCATAGGTGGTGGACTTAGGCAACGGGTGTGGACTTATTCTTAGTCCACGCCTAGGCGAGGCCCTAACAACATAGCAGACAAACTACTAAAAGACAAAGAATATCCCGGAAGCAAATCATATTGCACATTTGTACAAAGCACACTAATTGCAAACAGAAAAGTGAAAACAACTCTGGTACAAAAAAGCTACCCTGCAGGAAGAAAATTTCTTATAGATAAACATTTGCAACAATGGCTCTTTTTTGAAATACAAGCTTATTCTGACACTCAAACACCAGAAAACCAAGTCCATGGCCCGCCCTGTACCAATCATGAACAAGCTATATTAGAATTTCTATTTCCCATCAATGCCTCCCAAGCATTTCCTCCACAAAAGAGAGGGAATGTTTTTCCATATAGAATGGATGTTTGATCTGTCTCTGCTATACTCAATATAGTTGCTGGATCAACTATAACAGTTACAGAGTCAGAATATCGCCATGTTAAACCTCCCCACAGGTTCTAGCAAAAGAGGCTATTTAGTCTAGGACAAGAAATTTGCTCCAATGAGTAGTGAGCAGAATGGAGAAATATTTCAAAATAAGCACCAAGGGATGCATGTCAACCTTAATTTTAGCATTTTATAATCATCTAGCAGTAAAATGACTGACTTGCTTAGTTTTCAAGGCGCCTAGGCGCACCTAGCCTAAAAAGGCATCCAATATCTAAGCAGACTTTTATTCTGTTACTAACACTTCAGTTCTTTGAGAGTTCTTCTGTAATCAAGTCATATCTAGCTACAATTAGTCACCATAATCAAGAATTGCATTTACTCTGCAAATGCAGATGAAGAAATTTACCAATATTTAACAAACTTTTACTCTGTTACTTGTGTACTGAACATTTGATGACCATGAATTGATAAGTATATGCAAGCAAGAGGATTTTTACACCATAGTAATTTAGGAAATGTTTTATGCTTCATGTGTTGACTATCATCTACATAGTTCATATTGTTTCTTTGCAGCTCTAACATCAGGCTATGTTGAAGAAGTGAGGTCTGCACATATTTCTCTGATTACTAGACATGCACCAAACAAGAGAAAATGGTGGTCGTTTTACCATAAACCTAGGTTTTAACATGGGTAAGAAGGCTGGCATAGGTTCCACAAAATATGTTTTAGAGCACATAAGATATATACAGAAATTGATGGTTTTATAGAATATGTACTTAAGGTATGGCTGGAACTTCCACTTGATGAGTTGATATAGAATACGTAACTAACGTACAGCAAGCTGTACTTAAAGAACAGAAATTATATAATATAACTGCATATAATATAAGTATATACGTTATAACAGTGTATACTAAAATTACAAGACTTAATTTGAAGGGAAGGTGACTTTTCACCTTCCCATGGCCTAGTCCAGCCTAGGCGCACCTAAGCGCCAGTCTAACACCTATCGCCTAAGTGATGGACTTCGGCGACGGGTGTAGACTCATGCCTAGGCATGGACTAGTCCAACAACTAAGCTGACTTCTTACTGAATCCTCCTCGCTTTAGCAGAAAGTTTGATCACTTTCACATGATCTTTAGAAAAGGTGTCATTTATTAAGCCAGATTCCTTACAAATAGCGGAAGGCCTTTTATTCCATGTTGTGAAAAAGCTCTACTGCACATAAAACACATTATATCAAAAAACAAGTGCCAGAAAAAAACATTTTTTAAGTTTCACCTAGTAGAACAAATAAACAACCAAGCATGCTGTTTGAAACACTAAAAAAATAAAAAGATAAAAAATCAGAAATTATCGGTTGAATTGAGCCCAATAAACATGGATCTGAAAATGTGATGTGTAAAATCAAAATTCCAGACAATGTGCATTACTCCATTCATCTTAGAATACCAATGGATAATGAACTTTACATCTTCAGATGATGATCACCTTTTGAGTTTTGACCACTAAGGCACTAACAGCAAGTTTCTGTAAGCAGATTCCCTGCTTTGCCAACTTGGGGAGAAAGATCAAGACATAACTCAATCTGAAGGACTGAATAATACAGACCCATACAACAATCTGTAGTAGTTCACATTTCAAAACGTACCTGTGACCAAAGCATGACACCAGCCAAGAATGCCAGTGTATGAAGGATCTCATTCTCAGGGTTCAAGCCCATGGATATTAAAAGATCTGCTGATTTCTGCAACCAAAGACCAAAGGTCACAGAAGCTAACCCAAAGTAAATGAGCAAAGCAACTGCATTTCAATGCACAAAAACATGTACCTTCCAACACCAAGGCAATGCACCAAAGTACAAGATTGATGAGTCCATCGCAATTGTAAAGGCCTCATGAACAAAGTGGAAGCGACTGAAACCCAACATACAAGACTAAATGAGGTCACCAAATACCATTGCCAATCACCGGAACAAGAAAGTAAGGGCATACTAGTCATATTTGCAGCAGAATTTCCAAACAAGAAACCCAACCAGATATATTCAAAGTTTCAGACAAGAAGAACAGTGTTACCTCTTATCAAGGCTGTAAGCACGTGATTTCTCAAATTTTTCCTGACTGACCACCCCTAGCAATGGTTTAGGAAGGGTGGGGAGCCTCAGAGCAGAATGCTGTCTCATGTCCAAATACGTCTCAAAAATGTACATTAAGATCATAAAACCTGCAGCAAGTGATAAATATTAGCAGCAGAGGACATGGTACTCTGCACCCATATTAACTATGGCAAGTAAGATTACTATTTGTTTCCAATAAAAGAAACTACAGGACCTAATGTTGTCCTAGACACAATACAAAGTAATATTTTAAGAAATAGCAGACTGTTAACAATTAACAACACACTTGGAGGATTACCAGCTAATGTTCCCCCTTTTTGAAAAAAAAAAAAAAAAAAAGAAGAAGAAGGTTTCCAGCACCAAAGACGGAGGACAAAACCCTAGCAAGATTTTTTAAAGAACCAGGAAATATCATACCAAAACCAAAGATAGAAAACATCAGACTGATATAATAACACACGTAAGCTCCTCCCCTCTTCCCCCTTCCTCCCTCAAGGTGAATATCCTGTTCTTTTTATATCAAATCATTATACAGATGTGGGCCTTTCAGCAAAACCAAGATCCAGCGACATAATTGAGGAAAAACCTGCCTATTTCCATTATATTTTTTTTACACAAAATTCAATGCAAGCTTTAGAAGCTTTAATGAAGGTATCTTTGTAGAGTATCACTGTGATTGCTTAGTATCCCTTTGTACATTTTAGTGTACATTTTCTTTGTTTGAGTAATCAAAGGGTTGTTGGAAAATTTTATTCTCCTATTCTGTTGGTTAATGTGATTATTTATTAGTAAACAGTTTTACACAATTTATTTTTCCTATTTATCGCTTAAATTCCAAACTTCTAAATCTCGGTGGTTTTCTTCGTATAGTTAAAGCAGTCCATGATAAATTATAACGTGCCACTGTATGCCTATGGTATATATTATATATCTAATAACCATTATCCCATGTGGCCATTCAACAGGATTTTTGTAGCATCAATACAAGGTAGAACTCCATCAACATTGCAGCTTTTTTTCTGTTAAAGTATGTAAAACATTTTGAAAAAAGACAAACCAGAAACAAACCGGCAGCTCCGGAATGGCTGCATGAAAACTTAGCGCCACTCACCCATAGTAAATAACTCTTCTTCGACTCGTCGCCGTTCTAACGAATGTTTGCGTGACCTCTAAACCCACGAATAACCGTGCCATTTACATGACGACATTTACAGAGTTTATTAGCCAAAGCAACTGGATGCTTCCGGAGCAACAACCCCGTCGTCTCATACAAGAGCAGTAAAAAGATAATACTAATAAACAGCCAAAAAAGGTACAGAACAACTATTCTCGATACTCGTGGACATTAACAAGGTAAAGTTTAAATTTTCAGTGAACTCCATATCGTAACCTATGAAGGAAAAACATAAATATGTCCCTTATTTTTAACACACTTCTAGTGGACTGATATCTGGGAGGTATACTAGAACACCAGCCTGAGACAATATCACATATAATTCAGTAACCAGATGCACAAAACATGGACTAGCGCGAGTCTGCCCCTATTTTCGAAGTAAAGACCCTAGTCAAAAAGACTTATCGTGAAAAACCAAGGAATCAGCTCGTCTACTTTGCTCCATTCTCACACACAACTCAAGAAACAAATCCGCAGAAAAAACCTACTGAAAGCGCAACCTATGATACAGCCCAAAACGAAAGATCCCCAAACACTGCGATTGTTCTTTGGAGGCATAGCCAGAGCGACCTTATTGATACTAAAGAATCAAATTATCATCTCGGCTTCCATCAAAACCCTAGAAACAAAAGCCACCGGAAACCAAAAACGACCATCCTGACCCAACGACTTCCAGAACATGCAAGCAAGCTCGACGATCAAACACCGCCCCAAGGAAGCAACTAGGAGGGAAATTGTAGAAGAAGAATGAGGGTGGGCGGCCAGGAGGGCGTACCTAGAACGGCTTCCATATAAGGAAACTCCATCCTTATTTAAAATTGGAAATGGCGGCCTAGCAGCGCACAGAAAGAGAGAGAGATTCAGAGTGGGCGAGAACGAATCATCCGGCTGTGAATCGAGGGAAGGGGGGAGGGAAAGGGATCGACCACACTTATCCTCGAGTTCGAAGCTTCTCGGGGAAGCCTCAACCTGTTTCCCCGACTAGGAAAACGAAGAATGATCGAAACAACGGACCCGAAGAAGCATCTGCCGTCGTCCCGCCCCCATTTATACCACGCGTCTTCCGCGACCCTTTCTGTCTCTTTTTTTCCCTGCCCCTTTTTCTTCCTCGCGTTTTTTTCTTCTTGGTGAAGATCCCCGGAGAAAGCAAATGACAGCAACTCGTTATCGCCAAAATATCGGCGAGATCAAACACTTCACTTATTTAATCCTTTTTCTGTTTTTTTTGTCGTTTTTTTAGTAGAAACCCTTAAAAGTAATTATATTTCCAGCACAGTTTGTGGAAGATGTACCAGAAATAAACTTAAGATTAAAATGTTTTTCATTTTAATCGTCTCTTTCAAATAAAAGTGAGGGTTTTGTCGTTTCCTATTGCACATGATTCGAATTATAATCGTTAAAAATCAAGCAAATAAATTAATTGGAACGTCGCATTATTATTTGGTCGCCAATTATAATTGAAAAAAGGAAAGTTACATTTAAATTGAATTCAAAAAAATGAAGACACGCTTTTATGCAAAGATCGATCCAAGTAACGATGGTTATGAATGTTGTCCTTGTCTATTGGTCATTGTCCACTTTCAAATGAATAGTAGAGGCAAGCTTTAATAGGAGTCGATGCCATGCCACATGTCCATAAAAAAATGGTCTCGCCCATCTCAACAACTTTTTAGGGTACGTTCAAAATTGGGTCTTGATCCTATAATTTATATATATATATATATATATATATATATACTTATTTTAAAGGTGTTGCATGAACACACCCTTAATATTGACGCTAAAATTGGATTTCCTGCTTGTTTTAGCATCGTATCATGCATGAAAAACGCCCACAAAAGTTGATCCGGACCTAACAAATCAAGACAAACTAATTAAACTTATCAGATTTCGTAGAGTATCATGTCAATGCCTTTTTTAGAAGGAACAAGGTGAGAAATATCAAGATGGAGTATAAAATAGGGTAACCTTTTTGCAGAGTCATGCAATATCAAGTCCAGTCCAAGTTGCTACCTTTTGATACGTGCATATAGGCGAACTGACTCTTTAATGAAACACGAAACCTCGGGGAAAGGTGCCCCTCGATCAGGTGCAGGAGCATCGGGGACGCAGATGATTTGCTTGGATAATCCGAACCAGAATTCTATACAGCAACAAAGAGAGGTAGCTCTACAACCATATACTGACAATTTATCTTTTCTCTATGAACTGTTGTTTATATGAAGAGATTGCAAGCTAATCAATACGAATATTACTTATATTAAAGATATTGTAGTGGCATTGTCTCAGTAACCCAAGAATATTGACAACGTAGAGCTAATTGACCAAACATTTTATTTTTCGTTGACCATGCAAAACTTAGGTGAACTTTAAAACAAAAGTACAATTTTCATTATTGCTAAATCATATATATATATATATATATATATATATATATATATGATAAGCCTACTTCAATTCCATTGAGGTTGAGAAAGACTGATTAACTGGGTTCATTTATGCATGTCTCGCCTTTCACCGAGGAAAATAAATTTATGGGTTCCGTTGCAAAGGGATCGTAGTGTCTTTGACTTCTTGGTTTACGCTCTCTTGTCGCTATTATCTGGTCCGGTGCATATTCGCAGGGATGGTGCTTTGAAGGTGTAGGTGTTCTACTTGCTGTATTTGCTGTTGTTTGATGGGTGAGTGCTGGTTATTCGGCTGTATATTTGAGGTATTGATCGTGCCTATGTCGCGAAAGACGCGCTTCCTAGAGGTTTCGATTGATTCTGTGCGTTGCAATCGTCTGTTGAAATGCCTCAGCGATACGGGGTTCTTTGGAGTGCAGCAGTTGGATTTGCATATAGTGGAATACGAGTAAAGGCAGTTGACAGCGGACAATGCATGAAGGTTTAATGCCCAATTCGTTATCTGTTGCACTAATTCAAAGCTTATTTTTTTCGGTGGGGTAGTTTTAGTTGGATGTGCCATTGGAAGTATGAGTTGGATGTGCCAAGGAGATCAATTGCTTGGTGATGGAGACGAGGAATTAGTAAGCGCGTTTTCGGTTATTCTGCACTGGTCTGTAGAGGCTGAGGCTTGAAGGCTTTAAAATAAACCATATTGGTGCAGAAAGAAGTGAACTGAAACATGATTGGACAAATGGCTATCGTGCTTGCTAGGAGTCGCTAAAAACCTGACCGTGCGAGAAAGGTCAATTGCAAAGCCTTGAAAAAGAGTTCTTCCCAGATGGTTCTGTTACAATCATTCTTCTTGTTATGTCCTTCGCAATTTCGACTTGGTCTCTCGATGAGATCGAGGAGAGAAATGAAAAAGAGGGGCAATTTCATGATGTAGCTACCATCTTGATTTTCAAGAAGGCAATTCCAGTCCATCTATTTCTGTTAAGACGTTAATAGTTTTCAGACAATAAGAAGCGTCTTTAGCACAAGCACTCCGAGATGATCCGATGATGTAAGTGTATGTTTTTACTCCTATTCAGTTTACGTTGGCTGTTCGGAAAAGGAAGATCCTTAAAATCAAAATGAGCCTATGGTTGATCTGCATCGTTGAGGTGGTGCGCGTTTGATCTCCTGGAAATATTTGTTCGAGCCTTGAGGTCTTCTTTTGTTGTTAAAATCACCAGTATAATGTTTCATGTCTCTTATTTTTTTGGTTTTGTTTGCTTTGCTGTAGTATGTGCAGATCCAATGAAAACAAAAATTTCAGCTGCTCAGCACACATGCTTCTCAGGAAGATTAGATTTTGCCTTTTACTGTATCCATTCTAAACAGTAGTGGAGCCAGAAATTTTGGCTGGAGGGGCACTAATTCAAAAAGTTTCATGCCTTTAGGGGCACCATGATATATGGATAATCAAATACTTGATGACAACAATATGAAAATAAAGATATTTTGTGAGGCTGGTGTGGGTAACTGCCAACAACTGCCCATATGTGGCTCCACCATTGATTTTAAATCTAAGCACGAAGAGTAAAGTTTTTTCAGAAGCTGTTAACGTACTGGTTATAGCCAGAGCAAGGATAACATATCCCCTCTAAACCAACACAAAAAGAGTAAAGTTTTTCCAAAAGCTGTTCACGAACTGGTTATAGACAGATCAATTATAACATTCCGTGGTTATAGACAGATCAGTTATAGCATTCCACAGGGAAACTGTTGTCTTATGAATCTGAACCTACCAGACTGCCATAACAAGGACGAAGCATGGACTAGGACTAACTAGGTGCCCTGACCATGGAGACATTCTATTGCAGATCAGACTTATAAAACCTTTCTCTTGGTGATTGACATGCTCGCGTTGTTAGTGAATGATCCTATTGTGTTTGGTAATATGAAGTGTTCCCTCATTGTTTACCGTTCAGCCAGATGGCTTGCTAGCAACAAAAGCATTTTAGTCTGAAATGTTGTAGCTAGAGTGAAGCCAAATTTAGAGTTTGACAGCCTTGCTGATCTCAGACTGCCAAGGATCTCAATTTAACAACTCATCTACAAAGTGTTTGATTACTTCAGATTTGAAATTCGTGGCTTAGTTGTTTGATAATTTGTATGTAGTGAGATTGGTCTTCATCGACTATGTTCTGCCAAAGTCCTGCCATTGTTTGAGCTGTGAAATGGCAGGTCATGAATGAGTTGGAATGTGCTTTTCACTTTTCAGAGGACAGTTTCACGTCATATTTTTAACCGTTCAGAACAACAATAGAAATTTGCGTTTCCAAAAGGGAAGTTAGGTCTAGCTGCCTTCCAGTAATTTGACTATTTAATTTTTGCACAAATTTTGGTGCTGTGATGTTTTCATTTCCTACTGAAATGTTAAAAACCCATAGGAATTGAAATATCTTTCTTTTCCTGTTGTCGCTAACATGTCAGATGCCTGTCTGCTTGTGCCGTTAGTTGGAAAACTGGTTAATCAATAGAAAGTTTGGTATGTTGGGGGCCCTATGATAAAACTTTCTCAAATGAAGAACCACCATTGTGGATCAAACACTTTCTTTTGGAGAAGATCTCACAAGGTCCTCTTGTGGAACTCTTTGCAGATAAAAGATGCATCCATATACTGTATATAAGAAGAGGGGAGAGTAGTGGGGAATCAGTCTAATGCCTGAAAATCTTAAATGGGGAAACTGAAACATAAAAGCCTGAGTTAAAGCTGCATAATCTACAAAGTTAATTGTTAAGCTTCTTTCCATGATGCCAGCACATGCAAGTGTCAGATCGGGTGTGGTGCAGGTTCAGTTTCTTCATCAATGTTATTGAGCATGGCACTTGACATTATGCTGCTTGAGGATTTACTATGTAGGTTCTTACCACTGCATTGAGAAAACAAAATTGAAATAAACAGATCAGAACACCATGTCTTCTACGATGGTTAGCACATGCTTCTGTTCATGCAGAAACAACCTCAACATAATTTGGAAACGGTTTTGAAGAATCAACAGACCTGCAAAGATGGACCAGAACCTTATTTCGGCCTTTGATGATCCGATGGAATGCTTCCCTGACCTGCCTCCGAAAAATCTTCAGCCCTTTCTCCAAGCTATCACATACATCTTTCATCTCTAGCAGCTGCTGCCGGACCTCAGTTATTTTCCCTTCCTCCAACAGTAATTGGTCTGACCCAACTAGTTCTGTTAAACGCTGACTGCATCGTTCTATGATTTGCAATTCCTTCATTAAACCAGTCACACCACATCCTTCTTTGCCTTTTTTCCTCCACTCCTCATGTATCGTCTCTTGGATGGCTATCATTGGCGCAGCCCATTCATACTGGCGGCCTGGTGGTGCTGGCACAAGTAAGTTTGTGTTCATTCCCCTGTCTCCACATGTGATGGCTACCACCAGCATCCGCATGACAAAGGCTAAAACATAACTCATTGTGTAAGTATGGACAATGACAGAGCTATTGTCGAAAGCTCGTGGGGGCACTATGAGGTCCTTCCCTATTGCATGAAGAAGGACACACAGATTATTTCGCTCATTTGCCTTCCGACCTGACAATCTGCTTCCTGTATCATTGTTCTCACCAAGCAACTTGATGAGTTCACCAAGTTCTTTCTTTGCACGCATCGCATGGGATTTGCTCATGGGTTGGGATAATGCATGGACAATGATCTTTGCATGGGAAAGGCAAATGCAGATGTGATCAAGAACTTCCCCAACAGCAACACAAATATCAAGTGCCTTGAGGGAACGGTCAAAGAAGTCAGAGATGGCAAGGCGTTTTGGGCGGTGCAGGAGCAGAGCAGATGTGAAATGTTCGTGGCAATAGATGAAGGAATTGAGAAGCCTGAGGAGCCATGTGAGAGAGAGTACATGGTTGTTGCTTGCTGAGGCAAGGTCGAGGAATGTATCTGCTACAAGTTTCTGGTAATCATCATGGTGGTGTTGATTGTCATCAAGATCTACCAGGGAAACCTGGTTCCTGCGAAGGCTGAGAAGGGAGCGACCAAGAGAGGCAAAGGTGGTGGCTGCATGCTGGTATTCCATTGCTGGTGTGCCTGTTTTTCTATCATAGCATACAATTCTTATGCATTTAGAATCTTTGAAAGGCTCCTCTCGAAAATTTGAAATTTTACCTTGCAGAATCCGAGTTTTTTTCTGAGTCTTGCAGTGTCTAATGCACCCAATAAACTCAGAAATTTTATGCGATTGGTTTCTGAATAATGGTGAGCCTTTCTTTCTTTCTTTTGACAATACTTGCGAAGTAACTACTTTTTCTGGGCTTAGTTATCGAGTCATGGACGAGACGTTCATATTATTATAAGCTTCACAAGCTGTTAGCTTTCTGTCATCTAGAAGTCAAAAGCTAATACGAGAAACTCATTTCCACGTTCATCTTGGGAAGGAATTTTTCATTTATTTAATGCATTTACGGTTGGGGATGGTGCTCAACTATTTTCAGCGGCCATCATGCTAATTGGTCTCTCATTTCATTTGCAAGGCCTTCCACGTTTTATGTTGCATCTTGGATATCTCTGTTGCGAAGGAGGTCAATCTTGTATCCACTAACCAATTGGAATCCATCTTAAAATTTGATTGACTTGGTTAAGTTTGTTCGTTATTACTAGTAAATACATGTAAAAATTCTGATTTGAAGGTAACGACCACTCCTAATCCAAAAGCGATCCTGTTACAGCTGCAGGCTGCCTATATGTATAACTGTGAATCTCAGTCATACAGGTTTCCGCTGAACTGCGTTCCTCATTAGCGACGGTTTTTTTCTTTCTTCATTTTTTCGTTGATGGCAGTATGGTGCCACACTGGTACTGGTGTTTCTCCGAGACAGCACATTCAGTTCGGTGCTGAACCCGGTCAAAACTGACCATGACCATTTTAAATATGTGCATAACTAAATTATCTTTAATACAAAAATTAAATTATCTTTAATACAAAAAATTTATATATAAATATAAATAAATAAGACTGCCAAATAGTTAAATAACTATGTAACAAATTGTTTATATACATATGTACTCACACATACAAATACATCTTGGCCGCACCCACACATAAATTTATTTTTTTGAAACTTGCTGCACCTGCACCACTACCAACAACCGCACCCCGCACGCAGGTGGCATAGGGTGATAAGTTCTATCCAGTTCAAGCAGGCCCACTTAATGGTGAAGGTTCCACTCGGCTTCCAGCTAATAGACAGTATGAATTCAGCTACCATCTTAACAGGAACCTCCGAAGTCCGAACCCACAGATTATTAAGAACATTTTGGATCTGTAACTGGGGTCAACATTGCATGTCTTTACTTATTTATTATTTGTCAATCAACATGAAGAAGCCCGGAAAGTGGTAATAGGTAGATCAAATATAAGCTTTTAAGACAGCGAAGATGGTTATATGCACAGGCATGTGCACAATGCAAAGATACACAGGCCTGTGTGCTTGACATGTGACCTTTAAGAGTAGGTCAGGGCCATACGAAACTAGGCCGTGGGCCAGGAGTCTATATGTCATGCACAGGAGGGACCTGTGCACTGTGCGCACAGATCTCTCTTAGCATGATGAAACTCGGGCTCCCATTCCTAGTGCCTATGCTGTTGGAAGTTGTATATTCAACATCACTAACGTGCCATGATATGACTATTGCATGGTTAAATATGACAGAACTCACGAAAGTGCAGCAAAACAGCATATCATATTGTGCTTCATAAGTGGTGGTGGTGGAGTTATGAGGTTGACCCATCTAATTAAATGTGGTTTAGAAGATGATTAGATATTGAATAAGATGGCTGGACAACAAAAGATGCACCATTGTGATGGAAATCTCAAAATGAACCGATAATCCAATATTGTAGGGTCTTACGATTTGCATCTAAATCTGGTGGCATTTAACTCAACTGCGCACTCGATTCTCATTATGGAGTATATATTATTTTGAATTGGAAGCAGTTCTCCTTCATTCAAGTTCAAATATCAGCCTGTATCCAGTTAAGTATTATCAGGTTAGCTGGATATATGAATTATTCCATCTGATCCGAATCTAACTGGTACACATTCATAAAATGGCTCTCCTGAGTCTGCCATTGATTCTGGGAACGTTGCCTTCGACTTCTCAAGGGATGTCGATCGCTCTGATATTTGATTTGATAAAGAAGTTTAATCAAATTGGAGAGCAATAATGTGTGATTAGCTCTTTGATTATGCCTAAGGAAAAACTTGAGTGAATTAAGTCTTTAATAATATGAAAAACTGTTTTTGCATTATTTCAAAAAATTTGGGGCGTTCCAATGACAACCCAAAACTAATTTTTGGAGGTAAAAAATGGTTTCGCTTTCAAAATGCCATTTCATTCAAGTAAGTTTTGATGATAAACAAAAATGAGTTTTGCCAAAAACATGCTTTCCAAAAAAGAGCCAATAATGTGGCACCCTTTGGTCATTTATAAAAAAAAATGTGCTTCTCCTAAACACACAAATCACTTTGTCAAAATTAATTAAAACTGTTTTTTAACTAAATAAAACCAAATTTTTTGACGGTGGCATCCAAACGCCACGTTAGTGTCGTCTTTGTAACTCTTATTGTAAGAGACAAAGTTTCACATTTTTCAAATGACATACATTCACCTGCCCTGCGTAACTTTGTAATTCTATTTTTTTCATGTATTTATATTTGAAATGTATATTTGTTAGTATTTTCCAAAAATTTCATGAAAACGTTGAAATATCATAAAATTTAACCCCGTCAAATTTTTAATACAATGAGATTTCAATAAATAATTTTCGACTTTATCTAACCAAAGAACTAGTACTTTCTTTTTAATTATAAAAAAATAATAAAATGACAATGTAACTTTACTTTCATTCCAAATTTAAAGAAACTGATAGCATAGATTAAATATTAAATATAGTAATTTTAAGATCAATAATAAATTTTTGTACCTTTACCAAAGGAAATCGATAATTTGTAAAAGAACACTTATTTATGTATTACTAAAAACATTAAGTTCATACAAAAACGCGTTTCAAGAAACTGGTCATTGAGCTTTTGTTTCTTAAAATTCACGAATCTTAACGTGAAGAAGATAGTCGTACGAAATAAGAAAAAGGAAAAGTGAGAGAAAAAAAAAGTAAGTGAGTGACCACTTAAATAACCAACAAATGGTTTTGAAATTTATTTCATTTTTTTAATCGACTTCAAACAAATCCTTATCCCTTGTACTAAAATTATTAAAATCCAAACCGTTTGCCTACATCTCTACAACTAAAAGAATTATTCATTAGTCAGAATTTTTTTATTTTGTTTTTATGCCCAATTCAAATAAATCAAATTTTGTTGTTGTACTTTTGTGTGTTGCGTAACGGTGGACAAGTGAGACACTTAAATTGAAAGATGTACTATCAATCCAGTGGGAGAGCCAGATGGTAACTAGTGTTAGCAGTTGCCAACCTATTAAAATTAATTTATTTTAAATGGACATCTTTAAACATTTATCCTTAGTGGCATTGATCAAGGTCTCAACCAGATTCAACTAGACTTAGTCCTCGACCAGTGGCAGAGCCACATTGTAACTGGTGTAGGCAATAAATTTTAATAGACTGGTGCGAGCAACTACCCACACCAGTCTATTAAAATTTATTTATTTTTAAATGAACATCTTTAAACATTTATCATTATATATATACAAGTGTCACTTCAGATATGAGTATTTTTAAACGAATACTCCTCCAACCAATTTCTCTGGATCCGCTACTGCTTCAATCCACCTAAATTCCGAAGCAAAACAAAATCTTGAAGGCATAAGGGTATAAGACCTTGGGGTTTTGGTGCCAAAAACGGATTTCCTTAAGTAAACATTAAAAAAGTAAAAACAAATTCAGAATTTTTATTTTTGTTTTTTTTATGCCGAATTCAACAGTTTCTTCTTCGTTAATCAGAATTTTTATTTTCTTTTTATGCCTCATTCAAATAAATCAAATTTTGTTGGTGTGCTCTGTACGTTACTAAATGGTGGCAAATGTGATACCTAACTTAAAGATGTACCATAGGTCCACCTAAACTCCAAAGCAAAAGAGAATCTTAAAGGTATAAGAGTATGAACCTTCGGATTTTGGCACCGAAAGAGGTTTCCTTTAGATAAACAAATAAAAAAATAAAAACTAATTCAGATTTCGAGCCTATTAAATCATCAAACCATTTACAATTATTAATGAAATTCTATTGGGAAGCATGGTTGGGGGTCCCCCTTTAGAGAGAAACTCTCCAGACATTACAAACAAAGAAGAAAGCACAACAAGATGATGTTGAGGAAGAGGGCCATGAGATTCCAAGAAAGATGACAATTCCAACTCAAGATTCGCTCCATCCCTTTACACGCGCGTTGGGGAAGGAGATGGAGGTGTCTGAAAAAGGTGGGAAAATAGAAACAACCATAGAAAGACTCCTTCATTTCCATTTCCCTGTTGGTGTGAAAGTGATATACAACCCAACCATTTTCACAAGGGACAGCTCGAATGGACCAAAGCTTCTTTAGCTTTATGTTTCCATTTTCCCGTGAAAGTGAAATCACACTTTTGTGTTTGAGAAGATTCGGACAGCCGGGGCCGCCAGCGTTCCAGGTGTTCAGGCAGTGTTGGAAGATTCAGTTTTCTAGCGGCCTAAGTTATTTTCCTACGAAAGTTTTACCCATAGGGCATCTATCTTCTTGCACATTTTCTTTGACTTACGATTCCAAACTTTCTATGCATCTCCAATGCACAAACAAGGAAAGGAAAATCAGAACAGTTATTGACTGCCCAAGTGAAGGCCAAAGTCTCGCCCCTTCTCGGATCCCCCAAGTCCAGGGTTGTATGACACGCAATTTTTGAATACACAACAAGCTAAGTCAAGCTCGAACCAAAATTTCTCATCATCCGGAATTTTAAAAGAGGAAAATGAATCCGAGGAAAAAGAATGCACTCCCACTCTCACACTGGAGGCAATCAAAGAGAAAGGAATTGAACAAACATGCACTTGTTTAGGTTATTTTTCTTAAAAATTAGAAACTGAAAGGTTAGGGTTTTGCCATTTCTAATCATGTTCAAAAGTAGCCTTATTTTTGGTTTGGGCAAAATCTCACGTCAACATCAGATAGAAATTTTGGGAATCTTTCTTCATTTCTTAGTATTCAAGTGTGTGTCACCTTTGAATTCCAACTTGTGTGAAATAAGCCAATGCGTGATGCACATGCATTACTGCTAGACAAGTCTATTTTGTAACAATTTGGCAACAGCAACAACCACCCTCCCATCTCACCAACCGATTGAATACGGACAACCGTGATTGCAAAAAATTCTCTCTTCCAACTTTTCTTCCAAGCGCACAAAACTAAAAAAAGAAATTCAAAATATGATTTTTTCCTTTATCGATTCATGAACAAGACTCAGATGGGTTTGACATAGCATGGGTGTTCCTTGAATTCTGGTTGTACTCCAGTTTCATCCCGAGTTCTAATGTATTTAGCTGTTTCAGACCCGATAAGTGGCGGGAGCACATGTGAGCTTGTGTGGGCAATTGCATACATGAACTCACAAAACTTACGTATTCACACATATTAGCGCATCGTAGGAATTTTCTTGGTCATTTACTTATTTACATATGGATATGGTCCGCCATTGACTTTTTTTACCAATTCGCATGGCCGTAACTAGAAATTTCTGGCTCTGCACTTTGCTCGTGCATTTGACAATTGAAGGAGATCTATGATCTACCTTGTGATGCCCGAAAGCTAGGACCTTGAAGGTGGAACATGTACATCCACTATGCGTGACAAAAATATGCAGCTAAATAAGCAGAATCTTTAGGTTGAGATGAGGCTTTTCCATGTAACAAGATTTTAGTAAAAACGACACTTACTTGAAACGTGGTTTTTATATATCTAAGGTGGTTAAGATAAGCAGAGCTTATAGTATAGCCTGCTTAACAGTAAAGTAATGGGCTATGCTGTTATAGGTTAGGGATAATGCAAGGGGTTTTTTAGTGTGAGATTGCTTCCCATTGTGTTTGGTCTTAATTAAAAAAAGTTTCGACGAACCAGCTAGAAGGTTGCATGCTTACTAGTAGAGCTCTATGCCTCGACCTAATCTTAACTTGCTTAACTATTATAAGAAAAAAAAATCCGCTATATACAATTATACGATTCTTTTTTAGAAGAAACACCTTTCTCCTCTACTCAGGTTGAACCTCAAGGGACGTAGTGTAGCTGATCGGAATGGTACTAGCCAGGTGTCAGTTCAGTTCTCATTGGCGCTACTCTTCTGGACTGCAAACAGTTATGCATGACACTCTAGTTGATGAGTGCACTGCTTTGCACTCAGGTTCTGAAACAGCTCTAGACTCCACGAGCATGGGGAAAGAGGGAGCGGCTTCATCTTCTTTGGGGTGTCTTGCCCTTTTTACGGAGGTTGCGACTTGCGAGTGGGTTGGATCTAGTTTGAGGATTTTGTCAAAGTCTAAAGTTTCGGATCTGATTCCTGTCTGACCCGTAATGCACTTAGTTGTTCGTGAGAATGACATGTGCATTCGAGATTTGGACATGCTTTTTGCTTAAGCAAGACTATTGCAGACTTCCATCTTTCCAAATAAAAAACTGGCGGACTTCAATGTCCTAGCGAGTAGCTTACACACTAGGAGTGCCAATGGGTTGGGTCATCCGATTGCTGACCTGAACCCGAATCTGCTCTGAATCCAAATCTAAGTTTATGCTTACTTGAACAAGAATGCAACGAAAATCTGAACTTGGTTGCATGTGAAAGTCAGATCCAATGCTAACCTGATGATGCAATGGCTTCTCTTTCCCTTCAAAAGAAGTTATCCAGCTCCAAATCTGAGTCAAACCCGAATCAAAGTAAAATCCAATTAATGGGCCTTGTTATACATATTACCTAAACCTGGCTTGAGCTCAGGCGGACCCGCAGCCGGATCCAATGAGTGAGCTCACGCTTGCATCAATGGCTTGTAACTTACCTCAACACTTTCACCTCTAATAGAAAAATGTTCTCTCTCTCTCTCTTCCCCACCAACTTGAAGAGCAGTCTTGCATGGCAAGTCAAGTGCATGCTTTCCTTGTCGAACTAATACGTCCATTTGCAAGATCCGAAAAGCATGCAGACAAAAAACATATGAGGAACAGCAAGAGGTTGGAACTATACGTACATATCTTAAACATGTACATACCAAAGCCTTATGTATCAGATTTAATGGGAATCACTTGAATTGTTGATTTTAAGAAGAACTGATAATATGAAAACTAAGTTGTTTTTTGAGACTGAAATAGCTCTCAAAGAAGGTAAGTATTCTTCTTCTTTTTTTTTCCCCCCCCTCACTCTCTCTATCTTCGTCCCCCATTTTAAGGGTATTTTGGTCTCTTAAGAAATAGCTTAGCTTTCATATTTTTCAATTTAATCTTCACTGTCTAGTCTGCCTAGAATTAAGGGTTTAAATGATTTCCCTTAGATCTTTTATATATATATATATATATATATATATATATATATATGAAAGTTACAATCTTTGTGGGATCGTGGTTGACAAAGGTGACATATGATGGAATGGCACCATAGAGAAGAGAAGAAGGCGTGGAGGGGCTGTTCAACTCTTTGCATTAATTGACTGCCAAACTGCGGGTCTTGTAGTTTGGCCTCCAAGCCAAAATTCTTTTATGAGGATGGTCAAATTAAAGTTTCTAAATTTTGGTTAAGGTCAAAATATCATTTTTTAAAATTTTTATATATAACAAGTGAATTTTTTTAAAATTTACATGTAATTTTTTTTTTAAATTGAGGTAAGGCCCGAGACCTGTGTGGACTCTACCTTGCTTCCGCCCCTCGGGAACCGAGCTAGGATAAAGTATTGTACTTGGAGTTTTTATCTTCCTATTTTTAGTGTTGTACAGGAGCGAACCAAAATTGAACCAAACACTTGCTTTTTACATCTTTCCTCTGAAATGCAGTTAGCGTAGTGTAAGATCAAACTTGATTTAATTTGGTAGAATTATTATAACATTATTAGTACAAGAAAAAGGAGACAGAGTTACGGACATTATGTAACAAATCTCAAGGAACGATTGGGCGTCCATGGTAATTTGAGATTCACACACATGGTGCGTATGATAGCCGGTAGCTGAGAAGTATGAGGACTGGTGTGGCAATTGCCCACACGAGTCCCACACATTTTTTAAAAAAATGTGTGTATTAGTACCACATATACTTTTAATTGTTCTCATCTTGGCTGCCTCTAGCGGCTTGCAATTCTAACTAACAAATCTGATACGGTTTGGGGAGGCCATATTTGAATTTCACTTTCATATAATAAGATCTGTTTACGTGTAATCAGGTAAGACACTTGCCAGATCCCAGGAATCTGATTAACAATCAAATCTAAATTTCTTTACCTGAACCAATAAAATGGATCATGATATATACAAACTAGTAGGGGAGTTATCATGTGATTAGTGTGGCATGCCCGCCCATGAAATCTTTTATGATGATAAAATATGATATATACAAACCAGTAGCGTAGTTATCATGTGATTAGTGTGGCCGACTGCTCATGCCCGCCCATGAAATCTTTTATGATGATAAAATTAGACATGGTCACGAGATTAAGAATTAAATAAATCATAAGGTAGTCTTGTAAACATCAGTTTCCAGCTCGTATCGAAAACCCAAATGACACATACAAGTAGAGGTTAGTAATAAATTATTACTGTTCAATGAATCTGCAAAAAAAAAAAGAGTAGAATAATGAAATATTGTATTATAGTGTTTCATGAATCTTTCTCATTTTTAATGCTAACTTTAAAAAACCGTAATAGTTTGTTACTGTTACCAAATGACCCCATAAATTTGTATTAGATATTGCATTAAAAAAATTGCTTTTTAACTTTATTTTATTAAAAATACCAGCAGACATATGGCCGAAACGTTCGACACATTCTTCCAATACGATCAGCCGATACTTAGGTCATAGCTCGGCTTAAGGCCCTTAATTTCTCTAGTGTAAGCACCAATGTCCTAATGAATTTGACATGTATAGCATTCTTAAAGTGTCAATTAAAATAATAAGAAGAATAGTGGGGTTGATGCTGACAGCTGCCTGACGACAGACAATATTTGCTAGGCTTCCCGCGGACACTTATCATATATATGCGGCATATCTAGATTGGACCAAAGTACATAATGGGCACATGGTTTAATAATTTTCATGTTCTATGGAGGAAATGTTGTAAATGATATTTGGTATCGATTTTCTTTTAAATAATCGCTAAGTTAAGCCTCTTAGAAGTAGCAAAACATTGCCATTAATGACACTTCTGCTGGTAATTGTATGATCCTTATCATGTCTTTGTATCGAAGCAAATTGACACATGGCAGCGGCCATGTGTTTTTGTGTATGCGTTGAGAAAAGCACACTATAATTGAGCTCGTATTGGCTCCATTCCGCATAGTAAGTCCAATCAGGAAGGACTACTGACTCACCCACGGTGTCACTGCATACTGCCAAGTTTGATCAAAGGTGGGTCTACATATGTATCCTTTACATAATTAAGTGTTAAAGCTACGCGGTTAATAGGTTTAAAGTATAAAAGAAAATTGAATAGTAACTCTTGGTTTAACCAAGAGTCATCCAATGCATTCATGAGGACCATTTGACCCATCATAGGTGTTTTCCCACACATTTTTTTCTTACTTTTCTTCAACCATCCATCACGATAGATCAAACACTTTCATCTAGACATGAGCGAGAGCCGCACAAACTTGGCACGAGGAGGGTTGAAGGCATGAATAGCGTGTTTGATCCCGAACACGGGACATTCTTCACAGGCTACGTCTACACTTGTTGGTTTAACGGTCGATTAGCTTTTGAGATCAAATGATCAATGATTCAAACAACACTTACGTGGTTAAATTTCAATCCAAATCATAAGATTCTTAAGGGCGTGCGACCGTGCACACAAGCTTGCAAGAGAGAGAGAGAGAGAGAGAGAGAGAGAGAGAGAGCTATCGCTGGATTCCTGGCAGAAAGAGTTAGAGAGCTAAATCCCAGTTGCAGCTGTCCTACCAAAAGGCAACGACGACAGGTGGCCGTGGACATAAAGCTGAAATGCTGTAGTACGTACTTAGAAGAAGATGAACCAAAAAAAATGAAACGAGTACTTAACGTGCATTTGGAAGTCATGAAGATGGAGGATGAGTTTTTGTATTTGGGGACAATGTTGTTGAAGTGGATGATGGGTTGCTACCCATCTTGAAACATGGATGGTATTAGTTGGAGGGAATGTTGAAAGGCCCTTTTGGGTATAATTTGAACTTCGAATTTATGTCTTTCTTTCTTACTCACTAGCTAGATGAAGTTATTGTCACCAAACTGTTCTGTTAAAAACTTAAATCCATATCATATCATCCAATTCTAGTGTGACCTGACCCCTTGATCTTTTTACCACTCCAAAGGGAATATATCCCATGAGCGCGCGCGTGTGTGTATATATATATATATAATACTGTAATTAGGGTAAGTTCATAAAATACCAATGTCTTATAAAGTTGTCGCAAATTTTGAGGTAGGTGCATAGAACATTTACAACTTGTTGCCAATATGGATAAACTAACAAATAGTTGAAAACACCTTTGTAGAAGAAATGAAGGCAATTTGGTGGGCTGGTGTGGGCAACTGCCCTGCCTGCCCCCTTGTAGCTCTGCTATTGTTTGTTACTGTCGTCAAATAGCCACTTAGTTAGCATACTCAGTTCCGATCTTACCTCTAATACACTTCGTTGCACCAAATCCAATCCATTTGCAACTTTACATAATACATGCGCTATTTTCTCATATTTTTAAAGCCAATAGAACTCCTGCAATGTTGGATTCTTTCAAGTTGTCAGCCTGTAATGTACTGCGTGCCCGACATGTAAAGGACTCGACAGAAAGACCCTGAGATCCAGCTTCCCTGCACTTTAATTAAGCAGGTAGTTTCTATTCTACATGGATGAGCCTTGGAAAATCGATTATGAAGTCTTGGAGGTATGCTGATCCACTCATTTCTAAAGTTATTAACGCTCTTGGGATTGCAGATTAATTGTTTCGTGATAAGTGGGAGGTCTCAAAACGTAATTTTCTTGAAATTGCTTTATGAATGCACACCTCGGGTACGTGTGACTAACAGAAAAAGATAAGTAGAAAATACTTAGTTTCTCATCATACAAACTATAGAAAACCATCTGCATGTCCTTGAAAAAATTCTCCCATCTCCTGTGAATATCAGATTTCGTATAGTTACTATGTAGCGCCTTACTTTTATCCAATTTTCTCACGTTATGATCGAATAAAACTCTTTAACTGTATAAAATGTTTTGGAAACGTCTTTTCTCGTACCTTTTAATTCCTTACCACCAAGCATACCTTGAGAATACAATTTGTCAGGCAATGCTATCTGTATGAGGCTGTGTGTTAATGAACATGTCCTTGCATTTATAAGGATACCCTGTATCATTTTTTTTTTTTATGTTTTAGAATATTTTAAATCTTTTCTTATTTTACTGTTGCTACATACATTTCCCCTTTGTCATAGCTTTCTGAATTCACAACCGACCAGTTGCAGAGGCACATGTGGCTTGTGCGGGCATTTGCCTATACAGCTCCACAAAAATTACTTAACTAAATATACTAATTCCATAACCCCATTTGCATATTTATAAATTTATGGCTGTACTCATCGATCGATTTTTGCCCTTTAATAAAAAAAAAAATTCTAGCTCGGTTACTGCAACGGATTCACAGCCAACACCGGTGCACACCCGTGCATGCATGCATGCATGCATGCTAGCACATACGTGCATACACAAGCGTGTGCACGTGCCAGGGGTGTGTGTGTGTTTAACCCCTGATAGAAGTAAAAGGAGGGTTGAGAGTTACTTCACTGCATATAGAGGGGAGGAGGAAAGGAGAGCAGCAACACGTATAGTTGATGGGCAGTCATTTTTATGGGTAGATAGAGAGGAGGAAGAAGGGAGAAGGAGGGCATGGGGCCCCGACCTTGTGTGCTTGTCGGGGGAGAAGATTTCGTGTATTAAGGGCCACAGCCGATGGCCTCCCTTTCAAATCACCCTCTGAAATAGAAATGAGAGATCGACAGGGAATTAAGCCGGAAAGAAGGAAGAAAAAGAAAGATAAGTAGGCGGAGGAGGAAGAAGAGGAGAAGAGAGAAGAAGATCAAATAAGTAGCACGAGAAATATCGGAGCGAGGGAGATCGATCAGGATGGGCCAACACTCGTGCTGCAACCAGCAGAAGGTGAAGAGGGGTCTGTGGTCGCCCGAGGAAGACGAGAAGCTCATCCGTTACATCTCCACTTATGGTTACGGGTGCTGGAGCGAAGTCCCTGAGAAAGCAGGTGCACCTCTCTCCTTCTCTCTCTAAATTCCTTAAGGTTGGATGGGAAGAGCAAGTGCATCTCTCTTCAGATAGAAATGGAGAGAAACAAAATCTCTCTCTCTCAATTCCTTTAAGGTTGGAAGGGTAGAGCATGCATCTCTCTTTCAGATAGAATTGGAGAAAAACAAAATCTCTCTCTCTCTCTCTCTCTCTCTCTCTCTGCGTGTCTCTCCCTATCCAGTATTATTCCATGGTTTTTCATGTGCAGGCCTTCAAAGATGTGGGAAGAGTTGCAGGCTTCGTTGGATCAACTACCTGAGACCAGACATCCGGAGAGGAAGGTTTACTGCGGAAGAGGAGAATATCATAATTAGCCTTCATAGTATTGTTGGCAACAGGTTTAGATCTCCCAATAAATTAACCAAACAAAATTCTAATCAAACCCTAACCATGTACAGCCATGTGTATATTCTGTGCTTCGTACAAACTTTATTTTGATAAAAGCATAAATTATCCACGGTGCAGGTGGGCGCACATAGCGAGCCACTTGCCGGGGAGAACTGACAATGAAATCAAGAACTACTGGAACTCATGGATAAAGAAGAAGATCAAAAAGGCCAAGGAGACGACCCCCGAGGCGCCTCCTGCAGTTCTTGATCAGTTTGCACCATCTGCAGGTTATGCATCTGATCAGTTGCAAATAACAAAGCCGCTGAATCCGTTCAGCGGAATCGGTTGCGCTCCATCGGCCGCTCCGGTTTTCATGACCGGAATTGAAATGTTGGACGGTGGTGCAAGAGGGGAGGAGTTGGTTCATCAGTACAATGGCTGCACTGCTGGTAAATGGCAACCGGGTCCCCAATTGCCGAGCAATTCGTTTGCACCAGCAGATGTGATCGGTTCTAACTATTTGCCGCCATTAATGGAGTCGTGGGAGGTGATGGGGAGGGATAGCATTGACATTGCAGTGAGGTCCGGTATGGATGGAGTTGGGTCGATGGAGGTGCAGTCGAGTGGGCTGCGGGATGATGTTGATGGAGGAGCGATGGGTAGTGCCGATCACTGCCTGGGGAGGCAGGAGTTGAGTGGATGGGAGAGCTCACAGCATTACCCAAGCTTGCTTTTCTGGGAACAAGTAGCCGGCCAGTTGAATGGTACTGCTGAAGAGTTTCCCCACCTCGTCCCTTCCAATATGGAAGTACCACTGTCCTCTTCCTACGGATCCACTTCTTAATTGGCACCAGTGATGAGTCCTCCTCTCATATACACCTACCCCCAAAACCTTAAGTGATCAAGAATAACCAGGCTCTCTCTCTATTCTTTGGTCTGTCACAGTAAGAGATTCATCCTTTTTTTGGTGTTTTACAGTTTGAAGTACCTCCTCCTCTCTCTCTCTGACTCTCTTCCTGCCAACTTATGCCTCTCTCTCTCTCTCTCTTTCTCTCTCTGGTGCGTGCAGCGTCACAGCAGTACTGTGTGAGTTTCAGCCTTTGAGAGTTTGAAGCCGATAATGTAATAATTTGGGGGAAAAGGGTTCACAAGTATGCCTGCTCTTCTCTGCTCTCTGTCATGCATAAATAGCGAAACAACGAATTTTGAGGAAGTCTACAAAAAAGTATGGGCTCTACATGTACTTCCATCGACTGTTGCCATGTCTAC
This sequence comes from Nymphaea colorata, assembly GCF_008831285.2. NCBI lineage: Eukaryota > Viridiplantae > Streptophyta > Magnoliopsida > Nymphaeales > Nymphaeaceae > Nymphaea > Nymphaea colorata. Next base: position 23,988,116 of record NC_045146.1, read on the forward strand.
TTCTTCTTTGGAGTATCAAATGCTTTTGTATGTTCCCCCTCTTTACATCTCATCCCTTAGGTCCACAGTATCCGCATAGCAATACGGACGCCTCCGAACATGGATGAACAATACCAACTGTTTGAGGTGCGCTTTCCTATGCTGCACTGTATTCACATTAAGCCAGTCCAATTATCGCCAATCTTCTTATTGTTTATCAAAGGCTTTTGATCTCCAAATGCTGTTAAATAAGAAACCTGGGAGAGTTTGATTGGAGTAATTGTTTTCTCAGCAGTTGATCTGGAAGTATAACAGCAATCATATGTGAATTAGCGGTAGATAAGAACCTGAATACTGGGTTGAGCAGATCAGAGCAATGAGAAGGCTTTGAATGTGGACAAATCTTCAGACGTGCAGAGTAGTTTTCCTCCATATTCGAAGGGAAAAGTAAAGAATCAAGTAAGCAGGAACTAATATTGGACACTTGCAACAAAATCATTGGTGACGAATCGCCAATATTGTTCTCTCTCTCTCTCTCTCTCTATATATATATATATATATATATATATAAAGCTGACCCGCGCTCCCGCTCAAGCGGAACTCAACCCACCTCAAGGCCCATCTCCTTTCATATGAAAAAGAAGGATGAGAATAGAAAAACCTTTGAAACTTTTTTAAATATTCAATATAAAACTATCCTCAGATCCTATCATAAACATTTGACAACACCCTAGGAAAAAAAAAAAACTTTGTATGTTTAAAGAAAAGATCAGAACCGGATTAATGTTCGTTTATGCTGTTGTTGGACCGCACATCTGTGTCAGGAGGGCAGAGAAAAAAGATCAGACTACCCTGTTATGTTTATTTGTTTATACAATTTTATAAACTGATTTTGTTGTTAAAGCCAAGTCGCAGATATGCAACATTTAAATATACACGCTTATATATAATAGACCTCCCATATATCTGTTCATTTTGCATTTTTTTGCTCCTTTATAGGTAGTTGCATAAAAGAAATATAAGACTTATTAAAATCTCTCTCCCTCTCTCTCTCTCTCTTTCTAAAATCTTCTTCCCTTACTAGTTTTTCTGGTGTTCTTCAGGCTGCAGTTGCCTCAATCTACGGAAAATGCATGTCTTGAAGCTCCTTATTTTCATTTCTGTCGTAACTTTTTCTTATCAATATAAAAGGCTTGAAGAATAACAATCTTGTGCTATACCGATTTCGTTCTTACTTTCCTCTCACTAACTACAGTTTAAAAGATTACTACCAAGAAGCAATAGAGAGAATTTTGTGATTGATCGATCTACCAAGAAGGCATGAGTATGACTTTTAAGTTGAGGTTCCAGGACCTGAAGAAGATCCAAATTATGTTTGGATTAAACAAAATCACATTCAATTAAACCCCACTAGTCAATCCAGATACTGACATATAGAACAAATTAACAAGTGCACAGTGGTCATATATCTAATCCAAATGCTGTAAAATCGTCCCAGATCAGCTGAATTAAATTGAACCAGTGGCAGACCGGTTTGATCCAATGATTGATACGGGGCTTAGCATTTCCTTTTTTATTATTTTTTAAATATATCAAGTTTTATTTTAGTTCTTTTTATATGTTTTTGGCTTATTGGAGATCATGATATATAATGATACTCTTTGCAGATTCACAACAGATGAAGCCGAATTTCTGAATTGACAAAATCAGTACCTTGGCTGATTCAATTCAAAGCCCAATTTGTGCCCCATTTTAGGAGTTTAAAAAAATAATCAGCATATAATGTTAAAATTTTTTATAACTTAGTCATCACCCTTATGCTCCATCTAACCTCTTGGATTTGTAACCACTAAGTGGAAGTTAGTTAAAGGATTTAACCACAATTAGTGTCACATGAAAAAGGTTGTAGTACTGAAGCTTCCTAAGTTGGTCCTTGGGGTGAAAATTGTCAATTAAAACTATATTTTCTTCCAATCAAAAGGGTTCTCGAACTACATAAACCCATTAAGTTAAGTATATGAACAATATGTTAACAATACATGTTCAAACTAACAAAACAATTATCTTGTCTTAATTAAAACTATAAATAAAAGAGAATGTATTTTTCAATTAGAAGATCAAGATGCAAAGATGGATATTTGAATTGTCTATGAGTAAACTTTTGCTAATATATATCTGCCCAAATAATATATATTTTTCATATGTATCCTCAATAACCCTCATCTTGGTACCATCATATTGCAAGATAATCTGGATAACGCATGGATTTATCAATAAAAACCGTTTGTATTGTCAATAATATTATTCAGTATTATTCAGGATATCTATCAATATGTACATTATCAAACTTAACTGGGCAAGTTTCTGTGACACTAAGAGTTAAGCACCTTTCTGTAAAACTTTTCAGAAGACTGTTCATTAATAGATCTGATGAATGAGAGGAGAAACTTCCTTCAGACATGTGCGTTTGATGTGGATGTCTTTTAAGGCTTTCTAAGTCCTACCTTCCAGGAAAACCATGTCTGACCCAATGAGCCCTATTCTTTCTTCTTAAGATTCCTGAACAGGTTTCCTTTTGGTGTCATTTGTCTCTTCCAACAAATTCGAGATTCCAATGGACCCATCCAGCACTTGATGGTTTCTGCTTCTCTCCTGTTAATTTCAAAGAGAACCAAATCCTATCTTCCCCTCACACAAAGAAATGTCCAGCAAAGTTTCTTCATCTTTTATCCCCCCAACGAGGGTAAGGAATATCTTTGCCATTGCTCCAAATTCTGAAACAGACAAAGATTCTTTCTGAGAGTATTGATTTAATCGGTTCCTTCACTCTTTTCTCGATGAACCTGCTTCAGAAATAAGAAAATTTTGGTGCAATCAGATCTTTTTTCTAACAAACCGAATTTCAGAAATGACAGACAGAAAGATATGACTCCTTTTGAATCCATACCAAGGCTTTGGTAGTGCCTGGAAAAAGCTGGATTAGACCTGTGGTTCCATTCAATAATTTGAGCCTTTAATGGGGCATCTGATTGCCCATGATCTAAACTCCTTAGGATTTGAGAGCTGTGGATTTAAGATCAGATCATCCCCTTCAATCTTAAATCCTACCATTTCTCATTATAAAAAAGCAAAACAAGGATTTTAAGTGTAGATCTTAGGTCTGAGATACGATCCTTAGTTTGATAGACCATGGATTTTACCGTGGAACTTTTGTCACATCAGCAAAAGCATGACATGTCAGATTCATGGATTTTAAATCTGAAGTAATCAAACACCCCCCTTAGGTTATGCTTAACATCCTTCATTTAACTACTCTGCTTCACGTAGTAATTTCAGGATTCTACTGCAATTTGGCAGTAACCAACTCCAAATAGAAAATGAACTCCCCATGGTTTTACCCAATAGCCTGAATTGTTAAAATGAATTTGGAATTGAACCGTGATTCAGATCAGTTCGACCAAAGTTGTGAAGTAGATTCCTCGATTCAGGTTTTCATTACCTGATAATTTCTTAACCATATTGTGCAATTGTTTTGTTCAAATATTTACTGGTTATTCTTTTCCAATTGATTGAACCCTCATGTAAGTAACCATTAACTTTTGCAAACTTTTGAACGATTCTTTTAAAATTTTTCTCCTCGCTTTTTTAGTTAACTTTTTTGTAAAAACAAAACCTTAGTTTATCTCATCCAAATTGACGGATTCAGTTTGAGAGAATTTTCTGAATCTTAAGAAAGATCTTAGCCGAGTTTAAAACACATCGGTCCTGAAAACAAGCCTATACAAATAGAGTCAGCTCTATCTTAGCAATCGGTCAGCAAGAGCCGGTAGTTAAAACTTCTCCTCCTACCAGTCCATAGACAGAAGTCCAAATCGGGTACACCAGACATTTGCAGTCAAACCATCATGTCACCCAGAATTGAAACCAAGCACATCTTCCAGGTTAAACTCATACAAAATGACAAAAAATCCTTCAAATCGTGTTAGTTTCTTGGTCTGTGACAAAAGGATTCAAATGAGGACTACTGACTAATCCTGTAGACGTCAACGGTTTCTTGAAAAACTAGATTGCAATTTTTTTTCGCAAACCTAAATGAGGGTGCTCGAGGAACAAAGAGAAGAACCAAAGGATCCTACACCATCCAGAGGAATCATCAACCACCACAACTTTGAAGCAAAAACTAGACCTCCCCAACTAACGATGGAGAATATGACGAGACATTTTCCCAATCTAATTGCGAGAAAGAATTGGCACATCAGAGAATTATCTATACTGCAGATCAGCACAGACCAATCGGCTCAATTAATCATACACCAAAAACCAAAAGAACTACTGTATATAGATTTCTGGTTCTGCGCATGCTGTAATACAATACATCGCACATCAAATGCTTAAACATACAATAACAGCGTCTAAATTGGCAACCAAATGATGGAAGAGGCCAGAAAGAGAGAGAGAGAGAGATCCCTAGCTTCTTGCTACCTGAAGTAGAATACATGGATCTAACCAGCATCCCCCAAGTATGCGTTCAAGGAACTGAGAGTACCCCAACCCCCATCTTGTCACAGAGACAGAGAGAGAGAGAGAGGCACATCAAAGGATGAAGAAGAGAGGAAATCCCTGTCTTGGCATTTTAACAGGGAGATTTAGAGGACATCCTCAGAACCCCCAACTAAGCAAAACCCAGTAAAGAAGAATTCCTCATCTTGTCATTCAGAGAGAGGAGAGAGAGGCGCATCAAACGACGAACTGAAGAGGAAATCCCCACCTTGGCATCTTAACAGGGGAGATCTAGAAGACATCCCCAAAGCACCCGAATATAAGTAAATCCAGTAAAGAAGAACTTCCCCTTGCCATTCAGAGAAAGGGGGAGAGAGGCGCATCAACGAATGAACTGAAGTGGAACTCCTTACCTTCGCATTCTAAAACGGAGATTGAGTAAACCTAGCAGAGGAGAATTCCCCATCTTGACTTTCACAGAGAGTGAGAGAGAGAGAGGAGAGAGGGAGAGAAGCGGACCCTAATGTGTAAAAGCGTACAAGACGGTAGAGATGTAAACAAGGAGGGCAGTAGTCACGAGGGTAACAAGCGCCGCGACGGCCCTCTCGGCAGAATGGCTGCCGCAGGAGAGCAATCCCAGCCGGATCTCAATGACGCACACCATGGACAGCATCAGGAAGATGCAGCCCATGATGGAGCCGATGGCGGAAAAGAGCATGCCCAGCCTGAGCACCCTGTTGTTGATCCGCGCCCTGAAGGCGTCCTCCCTGTCGTTGCTGTTGAGGATGTTGATCGCGAGCTTCAGGCCCTGCGCCACCAGGCTCGAGAAGAGGAAAGAACTGAAGGACACCACCTCGAAGACCAGCAGCCTCCGCGCCACATCCAAGCCGGCGTCGCACTCGTCCTTGTTCTCCAGGCTGTGCTGGCCCGGCGCCGTCAGGGACAGCCCCACGAACACGGCTATGGTGAAGAGGGAGTTCACGTTCACCAGCCCGTCCAGCGCCGTCACGTGAACGCTCGTCATGCTCTTCGACAGCGCGTCCCGGAGGCCAAGACTGTGATCGTTGCCCTTGTCTTCGTGCTCATCTTGCGCCATTCCCTTCGGCTGATACCGACGGCGCTGCCGGTGACGGTGGTGGTTCTGTGTCCGTCGAAGGAGTTTTTTTTGGCGTCGCAGGGAAGGAAGGGAGAATCAGACAGGGATGCGGAGAGAATAGTAAATATATAAAGAAGGCACATGGTGTCGGTAACTTGCAAGAAGGAGGAGGAAGTAACCGGACGGAGTTAGCACTCAGCACACGTACGGGATCTCAGTCATGCGATTTTAATGTCCTTGACTTTTTATACCAGTTAAATTTTTTAGAGAAACTTCCTTTTGTCTTTGCATAAACCGGGAAAATGTTCTCATTCTTTTCGGTGTTTTATCTTCTTCTCAAATACTTGTGAAAAATAACTCTGACTCCATTAAACTTTACTGTTTGTTTGGTGAAAGAAGTCTCACATTAATCGTTTGCATCACATTAACATAAGACTACTTCAAGGCCAACCACGTGCCATGGATTCAAAACCTGGAGGCCCAAGACAATAATGCTTGCAACTTGTGGTCCTTTATCTTGTTGAAAATGAAAACTGCTCGACAATTAGTTCTTCCTTTCGGGGAAGCATAGATTGCCAAGCGCATCGCAAGAATATGCGAGATTTGTGGACAAACGATCAACATCATAATGAAGTTAGCTTGAAGAAGCAGAGCAGACCTGTTTGAAAGATATAATAAATTGTGTTCTTTTCACGAATAACAAGCCTAGCGATTGAAGCTTGTTTTTTTAGGCCCCACGTCAACCCTGTGTTTTTTTTTTCGGAAGAAATTCAACAGTTTGTTTTTTAAGGCCCGTTTGATGGGCGGGTAAAATTTAACGCGGTAAATTTATCATGGTAAATTTTTCTGAAAAAATTTACAGGATGCCCAAAAAGTGATGCAATTTTATAGAATATTTTTCTAGTATCCAATAAACCTAATCAATTTTTGAGTTACATGAATTAGGCAGTTACTGTTATCAAATAACAACCTCCAAGGTAATAAGTCTGGTCTGGATTGAAAAAAAAAACAAACAAACAAACAAATCTCAACCCTATTCTAAAACCGATTTATCAAATTTAGGTTGGGTTTTGAGATAACTAAGTGTCATCCAAACCCAATCCATTTGTCTGAATCTTTTAAATTAAAAAAAAAAGCAATAAAAAGTTAATAAATTGTTGAAAATTAGATATAACTGTGTGTCATAATTCCGGTGGTTGAAATGTAGAATCTTTTGAAAACCTTCATTGGGGAAAGGACAAAAGTAACAGGAAGGCCATTGATCTCTAGAAAGCATGCAGATATCACGTTGTCTTGGGCCCAGAGTGAACAAATGAATGAAATTATGTAGCAACTCTTTGGCTTTATTAGATGTATCCCCCATAAAGTTTCATTATAGCAAAAATATTTAATATACGAATGCCAGAAAAGGGAAAACGTTTTCTGGTCGTAGATATCAAGTTAATAACAAGAAGAAAAAAGAAAAAGGATTTCTGAAGTTATTCCCGTCTTTATGTTGACTAAAGTTAGTGGACAAAGATAAACAATCCAACAAGATGGAACATTAGGAAGAAAAAAAAAACTTTTAAAAATGCTTGAAATTATGAAGAAATTGCTGAAAGCGGTAGTTGAGACTGGTAGCTTAATAATACTTTTGAAAACGAAAGAGAGCCTCTGTTCCCTTTGGTGTATATCCAACTCGAATTTGTTAGCACCTCCTAAAAATTGTGGCTAAGATTTATTTATTTATTTATTTATTTTCAAAAACAGAATTCTCGACTTGGAGACAAAAATGACCAAGGATTATTTTAAAACAAAAGTTGTGCAGCACCGATGACTTGATTCAGTTTCTGATTTTTTTTAGAATATCCTTTGGCCTCCAAACCAGTTTTAGTGAAAATATTATTCTTACAGAGTCTAAATTTTAATGTTATAAGAGCCATTAATTACGAGAGCAACACATTTAAATTCAAAAAAATGATCAAATTTACAATATGATTTTCATTAAAACACACTTAAGATCATACTTATAAGCATAAATTACGGGGAAACAACTTTGGTAATCAATTTTATGAACAATCAACTTACACGGGATGGGATGATCTTTCAGAGCTTGACTTCGTGGTTCAAGCTCATTACATATGCGTTTTCCTTTTCAAAGAACGTTTAAACTACCAAAAAAAGCAAAACGCATCAAAAGAAATAAAAAGAGGAGGGAATTGCAAAATTTGGAAGATTTTATTGCAAGAAGTCTTCGCCACCGTAAGTAGCTGAGCTAACCCGGTTAGGTGACGGCGCCTACGTTAGAGATCAGGTAAAAAGTTTTTTTCGTGACGCTTTGATGTCGCCGTTGCCGGGCGCCTTCGTCAGTGATGAATCACACTGTTTTGACATTTGAGTTTAATTGGAAGGTCATCCACCGGCCGACGCTTGATGTGGCTTTCATTTTTTCTTCGGGAAGTCGTAAGGTTTAACCTGTTCTCGTCATTTCAAACACCAAACTCTTTCGTTTTTGAAACAATTGCAAGAAGCCCCCTAAGTTTGAAGCCCATAACATAACACGGCTCAATTTTTTAAAACTTAACAAACGACTATCCATCACCTTTTCAAATGAAGTTCTCAAATACAAACAGAAATCATAAAAGTTTTTAAAGAAAACAAAATATCCTTTTTTCCTTGTGGTTAATGAAGCAAGTTGTTTGCTATGTCTTTTCACCTGTGACCGTAAAGTGATTGTAAAGTGATTCAATACATATGGTACCTTTTGTAAACAAAGCACTCATAATAAAAAACTACAAAGAATAGTAAGCCTTTGCTAAAAAAACCATTGTCATCAATTTTGAAGAATCAAAATAATGTTTCATTTAGAACATATGAAAGTTTTAATTCATGAATTCTATAATTTTAATTCTATTTTTCATCAAACAAGTCACTCTCAATTTTAGAACAAAATTTTATACGATCAAACTCGAAAGAAAATTAGAACTGAAATTTTTATTCTAAATCTAGGCAGAAGTGAAATTTACCCGCTCAACCAGGAAAAGACCTGCCAATGGGTTAAGTTTATAGCGCCAAACCATTTAAGCCGAATTAAAGCTAACCACCCAAACCCCGGCGTGTGGCCAAGAGGGCTGGGGTGCCGCTGCCGGGTCGGGTGGCCGTGACTATTCTCGCGGAGGAAGGCGTAAGCTTACCTGCCGAGGCCTCGCCCGAGGATGGCGAATAGACACAAGCCGGCCCCCCGGCGCCGGACTGAAATGCGTCCGGCGAGGAGGGAATGATCTGCTAAGGACGACGACTACCCGCGCTTGCCGAGGTCGTTTCGCGTTCTCAAAGACAATTCAGAACGTGCACGTCCGCCTGCCGCCTCCTCACGGGCTTCTTCGTCGGCCGCTTCCTGCGGCGAAAGGGCCCGATGGCAAACACAGAAACGGGGAAGAAGATGATGACGAAGAAGACGAGGGAAAACTAAAACCATGGTGTGAATAAGAATAAGAGAGGTCAAAACCAGTTACTCGATGTCAGCCCGCTTAAATTGCAGTAAGAAGCGAACAGAACAGCGCGATTTGTGCGTCTGCGTTACTCCGTCAAGACCTCCTTCCACAAGTTCCGCATCTCCTGTATTAAATGTAGACTATGAGACGGAGAGATTTTCACTGTGCACGAAATTTTTACATTGGAAAGCATCTCTTTCCCCTTTTTTTCGGTGGCAGGATTTTGTTTATTAACAATGGCGGGTTTTCAGCAGATCGTGTCTATCTTTAGCCAGTAAGGACTCCCTTTTCACATGCATGGAGCATGTTTGCTTTCCTGGCACTCCTTATCACCACCTTTCAGATTAATGTATAGCAAGACAAAGCAATAGATTAGCACCAGATCGAATTTGTGCCAAAAACTCAGTAGGTTAAGTTTTAGCACCCGTCTGAATTACTTCTTTTACAGTAAAACATAGATGAGAAACAATTGGGTCCATTTTGTCGACTACCAACCATTCAGATCGAGTAAAAAATTTGCCGTCAAACATTTTCCTACTCATACACGGGCGCGCTTCATCTTATGTCTCAGTTGTACGAATTTCATTTAAAGTACTTGTCACCCGTTTTTGCTTAAACGCACGATCAAGAAAATACCACCAAGAAACCTCAATCATTTCTTGTAAATAACCTCAATCATTTCTTGTAAATTTTTCTTAAAAAAAAATTAAAGAAAGTACCACCAGAAAACTTCGATCACCTTTTTTTTTTGTCAATCTTTGCAAAAAACGCCGTCGTCACACGCAAACGTTCTGTCCAAACGGACGGAGAGATTCATACTTCGCTTAAATGTAGGTGGGATTCTCTCCCTTCCTTCTTCCTCGATTCGAAGACAGGCGATACAGTAGTTCGCTCGGGATTCCCTTCCTACTTTTCTATCTGGAGGAGTGGTGAAAATTCCCTTCCTACCTTTCTTCCTGGAGGAGTGGTGCACCTTTTCTACTACTGGTTGATGCCAAGTATAAGAGGTCGGATCACCCGGTGCTGCACCCCAGATGCAATTGAGAATCTCCATATTTGTCTTTATCAGTAAACCATCATGATAAAGCTTTTCTTTTTTCTTATCAGCAGACCATCGGCATTAAATTTAAATACATTTTTCTCTAGGGACACCACCGAGTTATAGAGGAATTTTAAATTTTTAATTGGCTAGAAAACATAGAAGTTTAAGGAAGCTTAGAGCTGCTGCCCACTTTGATTCTAGAGACGGATGTGAAACACAAGCAGAAGCAGCCGTAGAAGGCGTGTTTATGCGACCCCTTAAACAGATGGACGAAATAAATGAAACTCCCTCAGCATACACAAAGCGCTCTGCATACCAGCGTATAGAGGATGCACTTTCCCTTCTCCTCGCAGTCGGGGGCTTTGTACATCCGGCCGTAGTTGGAAGGAAGGAAGTATAAAGCTTTCACACCCATCACAACCAACCTAATGAACAAAACTCGGTTTTGTTCCTTCATCTTTATGACGGAATCGTAAACATCTACATGACAAGGTTCCACAGAACAGAACTAGGAGTTGTTTTTGTATGTCGTCCGTTTGGCAATTTTCCCGTCCCTTCAAAAGGTAAGATTAAAAAAAACAAAATGAGGACGGGAACAACCCTCCGAGGATGAGACCGATCTTAACATCCAAAATCATAATTTTGCCCGGTACAAAACTATGTCCAGCCGAACTCCTATTCCTTTACATGCTTAATACACGGCGGAGAAGGGAAGATAAAGAGCGACACGCTTTACATCTCAAGGTCCTCAAACACACAAAAAGGAGACAAAACATCGACACAAACCAGGACCAACATGCTACCAGAAAGACTTCTCTAAGCAACGTTCTCATGAAGTTATAATGTTTATCGTGCTTGTGCCTCAGTCAACCTCTTCCATCTTGCTCTCCTCGTTTGCATCGTCCTCCAAAGAAGGCATGTCCGTGTCCTCTCCTGCTGTGTCACCCTCATCAATGCTCAGGCCCAGTTTCAGCATCCTGTGAATCCTTGCCGCAAACGTGTTTGGATCATCCAAGCTGAACCCAGAAGTCAGCAATGCCGTCTCGAACAGCAGCAAGACCAGGTCCTTCACCGACTTGTCGTTCTTGTCGGCCTCCGCCCGCTTTCTCAGTTCCTCCATGATCGAGTTCTCAGGGTTGATCTCCATAGTCTTTTTGCTCGACATGTATGAGGACATGCTGCTGTCCCTCAGGGCCTGAGCCTTCATGATCCTTTCCATGTTGGCCGTCCAACCATATTCCCCAGTCACCAGACAGCAAGGGGAGTCCACAATCCTATCGGAGACAACCACCTTCTCCACTTTGTCACCCAATATGTCCTTTATCACTTTGCAGAGCCCTTCAAATGCCTTCTTCTTCTCCTCTCTCGCCTTCTTCTCTTCCTCCGTTTCTTCCAGCTTCAGCCCCTCCTTCGTTGCCGACACCAACTTCTTGCCGTCGTACTCCTTCAGTTGTCCAACTGCATACTCATCAATCGCATCCACCATGAACAGGACTTCGTAACCCTTTCTCTTCAACCTCTCCAAGAACGGAGAGTTCTCAACTGCCTTCTTGCTCTCACCCGTTATGTAGTAGATATCCTTCTGTCCCTCCTTCATCCTAGTGACGTAGTCTTTCAAGCTTGTCATCTCGTCGCCACTCTTTGTTGAGTAGTACCTCAGCAACTCCGCCAACTTGGCTCTGTTTTGGCTGTCTTCATGAATACCCAACTTGATATTCTTCGAGAAGGCTTCATAGAATTTGTTGTAGTCCTCCTTGTTCTCCGCAATCTCTGTGAACATCTCGATGCATTTCTTCACCAGGTTCTTCCTGATAACCTTCAGGATCTTGTTCTGTTGAAGCGTTTCACGGGAGATGTTCAATGGAAGGTCATCTGAATCGACAACACCCTTCACAAACGCAAGATACTCGGGGATTAGCTCTTCACAGTTGTCCATGATGAACACACGACGAACATAAAGCTTGATGTTGTTCATCTTCTTCCTCGTGTCAAACAGATCGAAAGGAGCACGCCTTGGAACAAAAAGGATGGCTTTAAATTCGAGCTGCCCTTCGACGGAGAAGTGCTTGACGGCAAGATGATCCTCCCAGTCGTTGGTCAAGCTCTTGTAGAAGGAAGCATACTCTTCCTTGGTAACCTCTTCTGGCTTTCTCATCCAGATGGGCTTCTGCTTATTGATGAGAGTCCATTCATGAGAAACCTCCTTCACCTTCTTCTTCTTCTTCTTTTCCTTCTCTTCATCGACATCCTCTACTGCGCCCTCTTCCTCTTTCTTCTCTTCCTCTTCATCATCGCTCACCTCTTTCTCTGTGGTTTTCTCCGTCCACAAATAGATGGGATAGCTGATGAACTCAGAGTGCTTTTTGACGAGGTCCTTAAGTCTCCTTTCCTCCAGATACTCGAGCTGCCAAAATGAGTACATAAAGAGTTAAGATTATCTCACTCTCAAGCATTAAACTGTAGCCCGGATTTAATCCTTGTCAATGCAGAACTCCAAAATTAGCTGAAGCTCAACAGCATCAATTTCGCAAGTTTCTCGAGAGATTTAAAAGATAAAACATAAAAGGAATTTACATAAGCCCAAACATACCTGATCTTCTTTCAGATGCAGGATGATCTTCGTGCCCCTTCCAAGATTTTCGCCTGAGACATCCCTAGTCACAGTGAAAGAACCACCAGCTTGCGACTCCCAAATGTACTGTTCGTCATCGTTGTGTTTCGTTACGACAACCACCTTCTCCGCGACCAAGTAAGCCGAATAGAATCCGACACCAAATTGACCAATCATGCTAACATCTGCTCCAGCCTGCAAGGCTTCCATGAATTCTTTCGTACCCGACCTAGCAATTGTTCCCAGATTGTTCACCAAGTCTGCAAAAGGAAAGGTGCTTAGTAGAAAGATGAAACACCTGATCAAAAGCAAAATTTAACCGAAGGAAGAGGAAGGAATATATACCTGCTTTCGTCATGCCAATGCCGCTGTCGATGATGGTCAGAGTCTTATTAACCTTGTCAGGCACAAGCCGGATGAACAGCTCAGGCTGCGCATCCAGTTTGCTTTTGTCCGTAAGGCTCTCGAACCTAATCTTGTCCAATGCCTACGAGCAGCGTTCAATTACAGTCAATAACAATAGAAAACATGATTAAGAAATTGGGAAAGTTCGGAGGAAATCCCACTTCATGATGAACATCCAGAAAGACGGGACAACTTCGTTCTTGAAAACCATAACAGCATGACTAGCAACTCGCGTTTCAAGTAACATGTTTGACTCAAGTATTCGACTTCGACATCAATGACCACTACAAAGAAATCAAATCTCCTACCAAGGAAAACAACCAAAAAAACTAACTTCCGCCTTTCCGAAACAGATCAAACCAATGAAAGCCAAGTTAACACTATCAGTATCATTCAAAGCAGATGAGATCATTCAGAAAATATAGATCCAGCTCGACATGCAGGACCCGATAAAACGACTTCAACTTTAGCACAAAGTCCGAACAGATGAAGAACGGACACTTTCACAGACGAACTAATTTTACCAACTAACGTAGGCCAAACATTGACACAGTCACACAGGAATAGTTCTCAGAATGAAGGATCAAACCATGAGACATCATGGGTGTCTCCTAACCCAGAAGCAAAACAAATATATACATATAAATTTTGCAGTTTCAAGAATGTGGATAGTTCCCGAAGCCAAAGAATCGACAGAAGGACTCAAAAGTACCAAGCACAAATATGAGGAATTTCTAGAGGAGATTATGGAGAAAAGCAGAGGAAGGAAGGAGGAGGCACTCACATCCGAGGAGTTGCTGATAAGTTCTCGAAGGAAAATCTCCTTGTTGCTGTAGAAGGTATTGATGATGAGGCTGAGAAGCTGGTTGATCTCCGCCTGGAAAGCGAAGGTCTCGGTCTCACCACCCTGCATGTGAAGGTCCGCCATTGATGCAGAGAGACGCTGGATTGACGAGAGAGACGGGGAAATAGATCAAGGGAAGCGGGAATGCGAAGGCACCAACAGATCAACTGAATCGCTTTCGTCGAGCAGCACAAGCGAAGGAGGATGGCATTTACAAAGGCTTTTAAGCGGTTTGGAGAATTTTCGGGAAGCGGCACGCTTCTCCCCTGTTCTGGAGAGTTCTACAAGGCGCGCGCTCCCACTCCCTCTCCCAATTCACATAGAAATATCGGATATTGGATCCAAGACACCAGTGAACCAAGTCTGGCACCACCAAAGAAGAAATTTCTTGAGAAGTTGAACCGTTATTCTGGAGAGTTCCACTCTAAAGTGGTTGTTTGGATTTCGGATAATTTCCAAATAACGCGGCTCAGCTTCTTCCAGCGAGTTCCACAACTCTCTCTCTCTCTCTCTCCCCAAAATTCAATCGACCACGGCAACTATTCAGCAAATCGGTTGTGAACTGCAAAAAAAACAATAAATAATAAAGGGTATATATTAATTAATCAAAAAATAGTGAAAATTTTTAAATTTTCTGTAAAATATTTAAAATCAAAGGTCCACTCTTGGTACATTGCTTGATTTTCCACCAATTCGAATTAGGCTGGCAACATTGCTCTTTTGTTTTGTGTTAATGAGCTACCATTCAAATTAGAGATGAAGTTTTTTCTCCCTTCTTGTTGTTTTTGATTTTAAGGTCGAGAGTTAAGTAGGTATTAGGTCGTAAGATGTTTGCATACTTCATGTAGCAGTCTACTTTCCCTTTTAGTTTAGGAGCATAGCCTCCCATACATCGAACTAAAGAAGCACCGCGTCCTAATCCATCCATTTGAGTTATACCCCTTCAAAACACTGCTTTCTCTTTTTGAAACTCATTTTCTTTACCAAATCTGATTTTTTTTTTTTAAAAAAAAAAAGTCAGATCCAAGTCCAGGGCATAGAATTCGACATATCCAGCCCAACACCTATTTTTCAGTCTCGAAATCCACAATTCTCTCTCTCTCTCTCTTTCTTTGCCAAGTGATGTGATGTGTAGTGTAGCTAGTCGGGCAGATGGGAGTGTTGTCTATCAATTTACAGTAGTGTTGCATTTTGATGAGATGAGGAGAGACTACTTTGGGTTGAGGGATGCTGTCCCCCTGGGTTTCAGTAGAGGCTGTTACTTGTTAGATGTGACCGGAGACCTCTTATCTGGATTTGATACTTTACTTCCGTGTATAAAACATTAACATGTGGCCCAAAAAACAACAACATGTGTCTAATAAGTGGGTAGTCATATGTGCGCTATATCTGGATCAGTGTCAGCGCTTACGGTCTGGATCCAATTTGGATTTTTTCCCCATGTTAATCGATCTTGACTAAGAGTAAAAGGTTTCGGATGCGGGAGAAAAAGTTGCATATCCAATATCCTTGATATGCTCTCAGCATTCCTTCTGTTACACTTAACTATTTGGATGTAGTGAGCACAGGCTCCTTCTTTTTTAGCAAATGTGAATTTGGTGATGTGATGAACAACCTTTTCCGTAACATTATGTTATAAGACATATAGGTTTAAAGCCATGAAATTCTAACTTTTACAGCCGTAGGTTTAATGTATATCACTAATTAAAAAGTAAGAATCAATTACTAAGAACACCAAATATCAGGCAGATTTGCAATTGGAACCGACGTGCATGCCATGTGGGGAGATATCTATTTATATTTTAGTTATAAGTGAATATTATTATGACCCAACTGTAGTGCTGATTACTTAAAATCATATTGGTCGCCCTTGAGCCTATACAGTATTTAATTTAATCCGGTTAACACTGGATGATCTATGTTAATGAATCCAGCTCACGGTGCCACATCCCCTTTCCCCCGGCAGCATCGGCGTTGGACGGAAGAGTCTATATGTTTCGTGGCGAGGGAGTACAAGCTGGAGCTGAGAGGTCGCTTATCTGTTTTGTTCGATTCAGACATTCAAACAGGCCAACGGAATAACTATATTATATCTACAACTTCGCATACGATTCAGGTAGTGTTTTGCAAGACGACGCAGACCCAAACCACTGTAAATTTGTGCCAGGGGAGGTCTTTGAATGCCATTCATGTCAATCTTTTGTCCTACTTTCCACTTCCTGGTCGAAGAATGTAAAAGACCACAACTATAAAATGTTTGCACCACCCGACAATTTCATTCAGTACTTTGAACTGCCATCTGTCAAAACGATAAGAGGAACCTAATACAATTACGAGGGGCTTTTCCCGTAAAGCCCTAATACAATTACGAGGGGCTTTTCCCGTAAAGCCAACAGCTCTCAAATTATTAGAGGGCCAGCCCCAGCCAACCAGACTAAGCATCGAACGGCCATAAACCCAAGCCTCGTAGAAGAAAACACTGCAGTCTGCACCACTGACCTGCTTACATAGAACGAGTAACACCAAAACATGGGATCACACCATGAATATATCTATGGTTTGGAACTACAATATGACCACGACTTGACCAACTATTTTTGTTACTGACCAAGCAACCATCAAGCAATCGCCAGAAACGATTTAAAAGTTACGTAAAGTGGCGCTAACAAATTTTGGAGTTTCACTTTTAATCAACAAGAGAACATTTCTCAAACACCGAGCTCAGAAACGGGGAAAAAAGAGAAATTGCCGTAGCTCCCCCTCCCCAAGCAGCGGCAGCAGCATGCTACGTTTAATCGACCTCCTCCATCTTGCTCTCGCCGTTGGCATCATCCTCCAGTGGGGGCATATCGGCGTCATCTGCAGCACCAGCCTCGTCCTCGTCAATGCTCAAACCCAACTTCAACATTCTGTGGATCCTCCCTGCAAAGGTATTAGGTTCATCCAAGCTGAACCCAGAGGTCAGCAATGCCGTTTCGAACAGCAGCAGGACCAGGTCCTTCACCGACTTGTCGTTCTTGTCGGCCTCTGCCCGCTTTCTCAGTTCCTCCATGATCGCGTTCTCCGGGTTGATCTCCATAGTTTTTTTGCTCGACATGTATGAGGACATGCTGCTGTCCCTCAAGGCCTGAGCCTTCATGATCCTTTCCATGTTGGCCGTCCAACCATATTCCCCTGTCACCAGACAGCAAGGGGAATCCACAATTCTATCAGACACAACCACCTTCTCCACTTTGTCTCCCAAGATGTCCTTCATCACCTTGCACAGCCCTTCGAAAGCTGCCTTCTTTTCTTCCTTACGTTTTTTCTCTTCCTCTGTTTCCTCCAACTTCAGTCCCTCCTTAGTAGCTGAGACTAACTTCTTTCCATCGTATTCCTTCAGCTGTCCAATTGCATACTCATCAATCGCGTCCACCATGAAGAGGACTTCGTAACCTTTCCTCTTCAATCTCTCCAAGAATGGAGAGTTCTCCACCGCCTTCTTGCTTTCACCAGTGATGTAATAGATGTCCTTCTGCCCCTCCTTCATCCTTGTCACGTAATCCTTCAAGCTTGTCATCTCGTCACCACTCTTTGTTGAGTGGTACCTCAGCAACTCCGCCAACTTGGCTCTGTTCTGGCTATCTTCGTGGATACCCAACTTGAGATTCTTCGAGAAGGCTTCATAAAACTTGTTGTAATCCTCCTTGTTCTCTGCAATCTCTGTGAAGAGCTCGATGCACTTCTTAACAAGGTTCTTCCTGATAACCTTCAGGATTTTGTTCTGTTGAAGCATCTCACGGGAGATGTTCAGTGGAAGGTCATCGGAGTCAACGACACCCTTCACAAATCCAAGGAATTCCGGAATGAGCTCCTCACAGTTGTCCATGATGAACACACGCCGGACATAGAGCTTGATGTTGTTCATCTTCTTCCTGGTGTCAAATAGATCAAAAGGAGCACGCTTCGGGACAAAGAGGATAGCCTTGAATTCAAGCTGTCCTTCAACAGAGAAATGCTTGACTGCAAGGTGATCCTCCCAGTCGTTGGTCAAGCTCTTGTAGAAGGAAGCGTATTCTTCCTTGGTGATCTCTTCTGCCTTCCTCATCCATATGGGCTTTTGCTTGTTTGTCAGTGCCCACTCATGGGAGACCTCCTTCACCTTCTTCTTCTTCTTTGTCTCCTTCTCTTCATCAACTTCTTCAACTTCTCCCTCCACCTCTTTCTTGTCTTCGTCCTCATCATCACTGACCTCCTTCTCCGTGGTCTTCTCACTCCACAGGTAGATGGGGTAGCTGATGAACTCCGAGTGCTTCTTAATAAGGTCCTTAAGCCTCCTCTCTTCCAGGTATTCCAGCTGCAGTCATGGACAATTTATATGAGAACACATAATTGGCAGCAACAGACAATTTGTATAGGATGTGTACATTGTACACTTATACTGTAATACACCCAATTAATCACATAAATACAATACCTGATCCTCCTTCAAATGTAGGATGATCTTGGTACCCCTACCCAGGTTCTCTCCTGAGACATCCCTGGTCACAGTGAAGGAACCACCAGCCTGAGATTCCCAAACATACTGCTCATCGTCATTGTGCTTGGTGGTAACAATCACCTTCTCGGCAACCAAGTATGCAGAATAGAACCCCACGCCAAACTGGCCAATCATGCTCACATCAGCACCAGCTTGAAGTGCCTCCATGAATTCTTTCGTACCGGATCGCGCAATGGTACCCAAGTTGTTAACCAGGTCTGCAATAGTCCAACCTCATTAATCACTGAACAGGTAAATGAAAGGCAAAAACTTCTGTGTGTGTGCGTGTGTGTGTGTGAGAGAGAGAGAGAGAGAATAGGAAAGCGTACCAGCTTTTGTCATCCCAATGCCACTATCAATTATGCTCAAAGTCTTGTTAACCTTGTCAGGTACAAGGCGGATAAAGAGCTCAGGCTGTGCATCCAGCTTGCTCTTATCCGTTAAGCCTTCAAATCTAATCTTGTCCAACGCCTAAAAACAAAACATCACCACATCAGACACATGCAACTCCAAAGCAAAGAAACCAAAAAAACATCGAATTATACATCGAAGCAACATCAACCAACAAGAACCAACACTACGTAAACAGAGTTTGATTTGTCCACCCATTGATCAGTGACTGTGGTAGGAATCACACGCCAAACTCAAGCAATAAAACAAGAAGTCCCGGTCTCAACATTGGCTTCAGAAAAGAACTCATAGACCAAGGGAAATGATCAGCATGCGAGTTTTAAAAGTATTTGAGACAACAAAACTGTCCCCGAGGAGACTTAAGGAAAAGAACGATGTAAAACTAACTGGAACTTCTCAACTGCAACTGTTGTCATCCACGCATTCAAATAGAATTTAAGAAAAAGCAAACCCAAAAAATAAATTTTTTTGCATTACAAAGACACATCCACGTGGGAGTCCCGCAGAATATGAAAAAATAAAAAATGACCATCACTATCCCACGGGCCACAACTAAGCTCATTTCCGTTGCTTGAAAAAGTCCCACTGACCTCTACTCCGCTAAAGTACTACATAAGCAGGCGATTTCATTTCTCACAAGCATTGACTTAAGAGACGATGAAAGAAGACTCAACTCCCAGTAAAGGCAGTCTGGGTCTTCAAACCACTAGAGGGTCGATTTTTATAGTTTTGGTGTCCCCATTACCGACAAATTGCAGATAACAACGAAAAGGTAAAAGGCCAAACAAAAACATATTACTCGCAGAACCTTAGCAACACAAAGCTCATGTTAAAATGTACATTCTAAACGGCTCGAACAGAACGCCGGAACATGTAATAGGTAGCACTATTCTGAAGCAAGGAAACACACCAACAAAACCACCAAGATTCACAAAAACGCCTTAATTCGACAGGCCAGATAATGAAAAGATCAAGCACCAACCAAAATGACAAAATAGTCGTTCACATAAACAGAGCAAAGAGACAGAAAGGAGCGGGAACTCACATCGGAGGAATTGCTGATAAGTTCCCGAAGGAAGATTTCCTTGTTGCTGTAAAAGGTGTTGATGATAAGGCTGAGAAGCTGGTTGATCTCCGCCTGAAAAGCGAAGGTCTCCACCTCTCCACCCTCCATTCTAACGTCCTCCATTGATCCGAACTACCAAGAAAGAACAGAACAAAAAACGGACGCAGAGAAAGAAATTGAACGAAATAGAGAACAGAGAGAATCGCACGAAACGACGGAGAAGAGCTTCTCAACCACGGCTAGGGCGAGTGAGGAAGAGAGGGAGGAGAAGACTTATATCCCCACCCAAGTCTTCTGGAGACTTCGATGGCCGTCGCCGATCTTGCTTCTCTCTCCCTCTCTTTCTCCCTTTTACTTTTCTTCTTCAAATTTTCCTTTTTTTTTCTGTAAATGGTGGAGGAAAATGCCCTGAACTCCAGAAACTTCTGCTAGTTGGGCAATTCCAGAATGTTCTGAGAGTGACGCGGTCGATCATGGGGAGGGCTCTCAGATTTAACGGTCTGCGGGCGATTGTTGGCCGTTGGATTTGACGATGGACGGTTCGGACATAGTCTAATGCCGTTGTATCTTGGCCGTTGGCGGTCTTCGTCGATGGTAGTTTGGGCGAAAGTCCGGAGTCCGAGGGACCACGACGCTCCATGTCGAGCCAACGGTTACGTCGGCCAAAACTGGATCCAGATCAGTGGTTCCTACAATTTGACCAAAACTGGATCCGTGTTTCGATTTCGGGTTGGAAACGTACGACCCAAATCTTACAATTTGGACCCGTTAAAAATATGCCTTGTGCCTTTAAGAAATGAGAAAGAATGAGGGATTCCATTTTCTCCCAGGTGGTAGGATTATTTCTCTTGCTCATACTAAAACTACCGTTTGCATTATATTTGATTATAAATGCTGTTCACAAATTCAACAATGATACACTAGACACAATGTGATTATATTTTTTTTTTATTTCAAAAAAGAAAGCGTCATGCCCTTAAATATGTGTTTTGAGCCCAAGTGTTTTAAGGATAAATATTTTTCTTATCCAATGTTTTCTAAATAATTTGCGCTTTTACAAAATGGATTTCCAATCCAAACTGTGACAACTTGGCTCAAATTAGCTTGAAAATCCAATCTCTTGAATTCAAATTCCCCCTATATTTCCCCTTCAGCACCTAAAAAAATGCATCAACCACAGCACAATGTTATGTTAGGCATATTTTTTCATTATTCTATTTGACAAAGTTGACATTGGGGGTCATTCCGAGGGCACTCCCTACATTGTTATATCATAATCGCACTGAATCATATCATAAATACGATTAAAAGAAAAGTAAGAGTGGTCTAGAGGGACTATAAGTTTTTGAAATTTACATGCCTATAGTTGGAATGACAGTGGGAACGGATTTCATTTTGAAATTTCCAGAACAGTAAGATTACCTTCTTTTTTAGGTGTTCATGACTTAGGGACTAGGAATAGGCTATGTTCGGCGAATCTTTTCTTTTGGCGTTGCGGGAGTTTGATGCAATTGATTTCTCCGGATGGCAGTGTTAAAGTCAAGTTTTTTTTTTTTTTTTAAGGGATGGTGATTTAAACTTCTTTGCAAGAAATTTTGCCACGCTCAACAAACACTTCAAATTTTTTCTAGAAATATTTTCTGGGTCCATCAAAAGAAATCTGCAATGGGAATAGGTGGGAAAAAAAATTCTCTTCTACCCTATTCCAGGAACTTTTTCCATGACAACAAAATCTATGGATTTTTTTCAAGTGCATCAAACGCACCCTTAGACTTTTACATAGCAACCACTGCATCAGCATAGCCATCACCGTGTGAGGCAGATTATGGAGGTTTCTCCCTTGATTTCTACATTCCGTAGAATCCTGTATATAGAAGTTAGTTGACATTTATGACTGCAAGCGTTTAATTGAAACTCTAAGAATGTGTTTTTCCAAGTAAACGTAAGGCTAAAAATAAACAAACAAATCAACAGACAGATCCCCGACTCTTAACTTGCAAAATTGTTTAACCTTAACTATCAATGGCTTTTGACCTTACCCTTGAAACGAGATATGTGGAATCCGTTAATCTTTCTAAACTACAATAATTTGTTAAAAGCCGTTATAAGTTGATATGTGCCGGAAGAAAGTGTTACCACCTTATTGTTACAGTTTCCGGGCTATATAGAAGGGAAAACAGAAGGAAATCTTGTGGCCTCTTGCTGGGTGGTGGATTGCAAGTGAGAAATGACAGTAACATGTACACATTACAGCTAAGAGAAGGAGCAGATAGGGTGATGGGTGATAACTTCACTAGTTTATTTATTTCAAAAAATTAACAGACTTAACTGCACGCAGCTTCCAAATGCAAAGTTTATGTTTCCTACTGTACCTTAAGCTTGGATCTTTCTCATGGCCGTGAAGAGCACTTTAACTTGATAAAGTAAATAATAAGCCTTTCTTTTGGGGTTGAAAGGAAATGGATCATTTTTCAACAATCAGCCTGAATGAGTTTTTGATTGTTAACTTGGAAGATGGTATGATCTCCAATTAATCTCGGCAGCATTAGAAAATTTGAATAGCTATGCTCAAGTTGTGGGATATACATATCAGAGCAAAACAAAAGCATCTTCAGGAATTGCACAAGCTAGCAAAACAAACTATAGACATAATTACATGCAAGACAGCTGAAACAATAGTATTCCATAGAAGGATTAAAGACAAAAATAGGGAAGGCTGAGAAAAACCTCCCTCCAGCAAAAGCAGAAACTGTGCTGACAAGCATGTTTCTGAATGCTAGTCTAACAACTAGTCCTCAAGACCATGAAAAATAAATGCTGCATTCTGCCCTCTTCCTTGTGTACATCTTTCTTCCAAGTACAAAAGTTTAGTCACCTGCATGCATCCGAGTATATGAGCAACAGTTCGTGTGTTAGGGCAAATGATTCTTGGAGACATTATTAGCAGCACGTTCACGAATCCTCGACACATAATTATATGACCAGAATGACTAGAAAGAAAGAGTAATTGACAAGAAAACAAGACGCATGACCCAAAGAGTAAAGCATAAATTCAGACATCACAAGCATTTTGAAGGTCTAAAAAGTCATGAACGATGATCGCTACAGAGAAGCAACACCAGAGACCAGGTGTCATCATATAGACAAATAAGAACAATAAAATTGCACGGACCAAGCCATCTGATTTCAGAATGTTTGTTGTCAGTTTACAGAACAGGATGGTTGGTGACGGGTAAAGCATCAGAATGATAACCAACCAAATTCTAAAAATCTGCTCAAGATAGTGCCCTGCATCTTGAAGTTTGAAGCAAAAGGTATTGTCAAGACCAGGGACAAAAGAATACCTAAAAATATCTGGAGAAACTCAGCTCCCTGTCTTCTCAAAAAAATGCTCGATTTGCAGGCATCCTTGAGCCTGCCCGTTTTGCTTTGTTACTTCTGCCCACTTTTTAGAATGTCTCATTCCAAAAAGATTCTGCTTCCGTGCCTGCAAATTCACGAGAAAAAGCTAATAAAACATGGATACAGATATATAACATGGGTTATTAGTTTTGACAAGTATGGTACATTGTGACATAGAATGGGAGATAAAATGAGTAACTTTGTCAGCGGTATGACTGTATAACAATCATAAAAAAATTGAGACATAACTTAATTCAGTAAAAAGTAACATGATAACTAATAATAGTAATGAAGGAACAAAAATGTTTGGACTCACAAATGACTGGTTTTGGCTTCTCAACACCTTGATTCTACCCCCTCTTCCATCCGCACCAACAGCAATCAACTGTCCTACAGCAGGAGGATCTTTTGGAGCCATTTGGCCCTGCCTGCACCATTTTCCTGTTGGTCTGCTTGCTATGTTAGATCCGAAAAGTCCACTAGGAAAGCATTGATCAACTGTAGATTAAAGAGTAATAGAGATTATGAACACCAAGAAGACGTTAATGACTTGCAAGCCAAAGGAATAGCAAGTGCTAGCAGAAATTAGGCAACAAGATACCTCAATTTAATGTGAAATTTTATTATTGCAGGGTGCTGCAAGTTTTATTAGAAACAATTTACCTGTGTGTGTAACAGAATTAGTATGAGATGTTGCCTTTTCCTTCACAATCGGGATAAAACTTTCATCATCCAAAGTAATTAGCAAACTTGCATCATTCTGATTATTTGACCTACTATTTGTATCATTTGTACAAGCCAGATCCATTAATTCAACAGGCACAGACTTTCTCGTGTCAGTCCGTCCTGACAAATCCATGTCAGCATTAGTTTCAACTGCTGACAACTGATTCGAATCTTCAGGCTTCTTGGAGCACTGGAATGCCATGCAGCTTTTCAGTTCTGTTTTTGACTTTCCAAGCCCAATGATAGAATAATCAACAGTAGCCATCTCAGTCTGTAGAGCAGGTTCTTCCACTTCGATATGGACCATCTCCCTTTTTGAAGCTTTAGGACTGGAGCTGTTTTGATACTTGGGAAGAAAACCATTTTCATTTACATTAAATGATGGACTTGGCAATAAGAAACCTGTGTCTGAGCTAGCACTTGGCAAAGAGGAAGTGGATAGCAGTTGTTGACCAACATCACCAGATTTTTCTTTTGCTTTTAAATTGCAGTTATTTGAGTCACTAAAGCAAAGTTTGACACCATATTCATCAAAGCCTTCTGCACGAAATCTTTTAGATGAATTCAACTTTAAATTCCTCAAGGAATCATTTCCCTCATCCTCAATGGTCCTTTCCAGTTCTTTCACTCTTTCCTGATAAGTTGCAAAAAACTCCATTAATACAGGAAGGGCATGATAAAAGAATAAAACATTAAGTGATCAAAAGAGGATTTTACTTTCAATTTTTCTATCTTTTTCACGGCCTTTTCAAGTTTCTTTTGTGAACTTTGCCCTTCTCTTCCCAAAAGGTTGCATTGAGCCAACAATTCTTTATAACTCCTTTGAAATCCACGTGAAATATGAAGTTAGATGCACTGACTCGTGTAGAATGACAGACCAGTGATGAGTAATCATGTATAAAGTTGCTCATAACAGTGAAAAGCCCAGGCAATTTTAAACAAAAGGGCCTAATGAAAGCCAATCTTACAATTGGTATCTTGATAATGTGAAAATGGTCATAAAAGCAGAAGCAGAAACAGAAATAAATTCATGACAAGTGCTAAGTATGATGTATCTTGTACTTTTGTCCAGATTTGCCTCCATTTTTTAGAGATAGAATAACATGATAAAATCATAAAATCGCTAAACTGCAGATGAAGCAATTTATATACGTTCTAGAAACCGGCAAAATAATCTGGTAATGCTATATTTTACCAGATTAACCATATCAAGTTCAACAAACATCAGTAAGATTGCAACCCGATTGCTCTAACCAACCATGTCAAGTAATAGGAGGAGTTTATGTTCATACATGAAGGAGAGAAAGAGAGAGAGAAATGTATATTCTGAGATGATATAGTTGAGAATTGCCTGAACTGCACCCCAAGAAACATATCCACAAAGTTCTCACTAGGATTGACAGGAGATAAACTAGGTAACTCAACAAGTCAAATATGGTAGACGGTGCTCATTCAACGCTAGATATTGGGATCTGGCATGAATGAAGCAGGAGGAGATAAAGGTAAAGTCGAAAGTTTAACATTCAAAAAAATGGCATGCTAACAAGAAACAGCAGCAGGGAACAAAAAGACAAGAAACTGTTCCCTTTCCTTTCAACAAGAAACTAGTTCTGGAAGCCAACCAAGTCGCTCAGCAGAAACCTGAATGTGGACATCCGTAGGACTAAGGGTCAGCGAAAAGTATATTGTTTCACGCACTCATTTTGACAGGAGGAGAAGCCCAACATATGAACCATACATATTTAGCATAGTATCAGATTGTCACAACTTAAGCAGGCTCTTTTTCTTCTGGCCACGGACAAAGGAAACCCATTGAAATGAAGCAGTTAAATCCAAGGAGCATTCATATGAAAAAACTTCAAAGAAAGGCTACTATGCACTACTATCAACAAATTCGAAGTAATCCAGAATGCTTGTCCCGAACAATTGAAATTCTGTAATTTTAGCTTTTCATTTGAACTTCCCTTCCTGATTTCATGTCAAGTCCCGATCAATGTTGACAGCGATTAGTGACAACTACTTTCCTGGATAAAAAGTCAGAAGTGCACCTCTGAGTCTCGAAACGTGGTCATCACATTTCAGGGAAATGGAAAGCAATACAAGCACAGAATTCCGAGTCTTTTGAGTAATGAAACTAAAGACGGGGATTTTAGCCAGTGCCTGCCAATTTACACCACACGTTAATGAGGCTTTGATCTATATGCTAAGTTTCACGCCAAGGTAAATTATGCAAAAATCTTTTCTTCAAGCATCAGCATCAGATGACAAACAAGGTGCACCAAATGTCAAACAGAACACTCGTGCTACAAATAATGGATGATCGTACGCAATCTCGTTTTCCCCTCATTAGACGAAATAGAAAAATGCTTACTTGTTGCGAAGTATTAGAGACCTTCTCAAGGTAATTATGACGTCTTCGCTATTCGTCCCATGACCAATAGATGTCAGTCTAGTTATCTCTTGCTCGTCAAGATCCAAATTCAACATCCTGGATTTATTAAATGGAAAAGAGAAACGCAATCAGGTAAAGTTGTAAATCGATCAAACAAACATTTTATGGCCTCTGAGCCGTTGAATGTCTAACAAGTCATCTTACAATTTATGTGCAGCAAGCTCCTTTGCTAGAGCTAAACTCCTCTCCTGTGCTTTGGAGCACTCCACACTCGACTGCGCCAGCTCCTGTTGCGTAAAAATGAAAATTGTTACATTCAGTTCCCCATTGTAGCATTTTTTTTGCTTTATAATTATGAAGCAGTCAAGCAATATAGAGGAGTCTCACGTCTGTCTTTCTCTTGAGAAGCTGCTGAAGAGATGTTTTCTCCTTTGCAGCTTCCACCTTCAGAGCCTCTTCCCTTGCACCTCTGTCTTTAGCCACGGATAGCTGCGACAAAATCAACGGTTTTCAAATTCTATCGCATTCATATCAATGCATCACCACAGGCGCCATGAAGAATGAAATGGATTGAAAAACTCAAATGTAAACTATCCTATGTACCCACATTGTAATATCCCGTTCGATGCAACTTTGGCGTCGAATAAATCGCAAAAAATATAAGAATACCTCTATCATCAACTCCTTCAAACGCTGCTTCTGCTGCCCAAATGCCTGATTCACCTCAGCGAGCTGTCCCCCCAATTTCTTCAATTCCCCTCGCAGTGCCTGAGATGAAGGACCAAAAGATACGAAGACAAGTCACAATTGCCTGAAACTTCACGATGATGGCGTCAAAATTTTCGGGTCGAATCGTACAATAACATCATCTGGGGACGCATCAAAACAGCGAGATTTCTCCGGCGCCTGCGTGGGTTCGCCAAGCGACTGGAAGTAGAGGCGATGGACGCTCTTCTGACAGCACTGCTGCTTGCACAACGGGCAGGTGTTTTTCTTTCCCGATGGGCAGTATTCGAACCACTGCTGCAAACTTCGATGAATGCCAACAAACCAAAGGATCAGAAAAACAGGGAAAAACTCGTAGGAAAGAGATATTGAATGAATGGTAACTGAACGAAATGGATGATGGTCGCCAAACCAAAGCTCGTGGAAGACGTGACCGCATAGGGAGATGGACTGGAGATCTTCGACTACGGGCCTGAGCTCCTCGAAACATATGGCGCAGATGGTCCTCGAGAACCCGTCGCTCGGTTTCAGATCGTCCGGTTCCATCGTCTCCCCAGAGAGAGAGAGAAAGGGAGGGAGTATTTTGCAGATGGCGCGTGTTTCAAACAGAAGAGCAAAGGACGCAACGCGTTCGCGGGAAATTGAGAAAGAGAACAAATCTCGAGTCACATGGATACGTGAAGAGGACGAGTTGTGGCGCGCGTTGGATTAATGGATCGGCCGCTTGGATACAGTAAATATTTGATCCAACTGCCGCTGCCGTTCGGCCCACATCTTGTAGTCGGCGGAACTTGTACTTGTTGCCCAATTTCTTGCTTAGTTGCTTGTCCAAGACCGACCGGTGGCCATGCAACCTCATAGAGGGACAAAGAAACGGAGACAGACGGAAGTAAAGTTCTCAGGCGACGTTCCCTATGCCTTTTCTCGTTGGAGGATCTCCATTCGTTGCTGGTCCTTTCTGATACTTAACTTGGCAGCGGGAAAGCAACCATTGAAATGGAACGCAAGGCATCTCAAATTCCTCGGACTTTGAAGCCAACTCCCTCTTCTTTATAGTTTCTACATCTATATATATACCTATATTGAATGATAACTGATTATTTAAAGTCACTCAACAATTTAACCAAGACTAACCATTCAAAACATATTTGTTGTAAAGTCACTCAACCATTTAACCAAAATTTTT
This sequence comes from Nymphaea colorata, assembly GCF_008831285.2. NCBI lineage: Eukaryota > Viridiplantae > Streptophyta > Magnoliopsida > Nymphaeales > Nymphaeaceae > Nymphaea > Nymphaea colorata. Next base: position 24,016,494 of record NC_045146.1, read on the forward strand.
GAAGCAGAGTAGTTGATCTAATCAAACTTGTTTATGAGCAGTTGAGAAAAAATAAACAAAAAAAAATGTGAATTAATACTACATGATGAGAATATTCATCACCATTTTTTTCTTGTTTTTCTCTTAACAGTCTATTTAGATCAAAATTGGATTACTGTTGAAAACTAATGTATATATTAAGATTTTCAACAATTTTAATTTGGCTTCCCTAATTTTTTTTTGGAAAAATAGGAGTTGGCCTCCGGTAAAGTCTCATTTGGAAAGATAGGAGTTGGCCTCCACTAAAAACGAGGTATTTAATGGTCACAAGACGGTTGAACCCAAAAACAAAAATCATGGCTCTATGCGCCAAGCCACTATAGAGTACATTCCACAAAGACCACCTATGTTAAACTTTACGAGGACTCACGATATTAATGACTGAAAATATATGCAACGATTATGAGAATCAACTATTAAAAATAGTTTCTTTATTTACCTGCTTTTCCAAAGAGAGGTGGGCTTCCGTCCATCGCATTTGAAAATGAATATGTTATTTAGCGCTTCTTGACACCTTGCTTTATGTATTATAACGGAGGCAATGTATATAAGTGCGTATGCACATATATGGAAAACATCTTTCATAATTTACAATCAATGGCGCAATAACGCTGCTCACAGTAAAAAGGGTAGGTTGGCTGGGAGGGAGAGAGAGCCATGGGTCACGTAAGGATGCTAGATGCTGTAGGTATGGCCGGAGAAGGAGGTCCTTTCACCCCTAGACGTCTGGCTTTCATTCCCATCGTTTTCTTCCTAGTAGTTCCCGGCCTCTTGCTGTCATCAACTCTTGTACCAGTGCCTTCCTTCCATGTCTGCCTTTCTTCTCTAACTCTCAACATGTACAACTTCAGTGGCAGAAACAATTCCCTGCAACAATCCGAGCCTCGTGACGATCCAGCCGGAAGAGTGCATGTAGTTGAAGATGTTTCTTATGCTCCACTTGGAACTGAGACGCAGACTGATCAAGGTATGAAGAAAAGTATTCAATACGCAATTGGTATGGTACAGGAGCAGATTCATGGATTGAGATCCCCTGCCCGGAACAGGACGTGCCAAGGAGACGCATGTGGGCACATGTGTGAAGGAAAGGGCATCTTCGTGTATGATTTGCCTGCAAAATTCAACAGGCAGTTGATGAAGGGATGTGTTGATATCCTGCCATGGATGAATTTCTGTGAGTATATAACTCACCAAGGCATGGGGCAGCCGGTTCCCAAACTGGGTCGAGGTTGGTACAAGACAAACCAGTTCTCCCTCGAACCAATCTTCCATTCAAGGATCATGAAGCATCCATGTCGAGTTCTTGAAGAAGATAAGGCCTCTTTGTTCTACATACCATTCTATGCGGGCCTGAACGTGCTGCAGAAGAACTTTCAGAACGCTTCGGTGGAAGAAAAGGACCAACTTGGCCTGCAACTAGTAGAGTGGCTGAAGTCCAAGAGATCATGGATTCAAAATGAAGGAAAAGATCATTTCCTGGCATTGGGCACACTCTCTTGGGATTTTAGAAGGACTAGAGGCGTGTGGGGCTCAAATTTCTTAGAGCTCAAAGAGATGCAAAACCCAGTCAAGCTAATAATAGAGCGGCAACCGTGGCATTCAAATGATGTTGGAATCCCTTACCCCACAAATTTTCATCCTAAAACTGACAAGGAGATCAGCAGGTTTCAATCTAAGCTCTCTAGAACCAAGAGGAGAATTCACGTCAGCTTCGCCGGCGCCGGGAGGCCTAACCTTACAGACAATGTTCGTTCCTTTCTGATCGAGGAATGCGCCAACAACTCGAGTTTGTGTACATATCTTGACTGTAAATCTGGCAGTTGTATAAACCCCAAAACAGTGATCAAGCTCTTCATGGAATCAGAATTCTGTCTGCAACCTCCCGGAGACAGTCCCACAAGGAAATCATTCTTTGATTCTCTTGTGTATGGATGCATTCCTGTTATATTTGATCCTTTCACCGCATATTATCAGTACCCATGGCACTTGCCAGAGGACCATACTCTGTATTCGGTCTACATAAACCAAGAAGAAGTGAAACAGGGGAAGGTCAAGGTGCTAACTGCCCTTCAAAGCATATCAGCTAAGCAAAGAAAGGAGATGAGAAGATACATAATCTCAGAGCTCATGCCGCAGATTGTCTATGCAAATCCGAATTCAAATCTGCACAGGTTCAGGGATGCTTTCATGATTTCTGTTGATAATCTGATAAACAGGGCGGTGTAATTTGTTTTGCATCTGTACTGTTTATCCTGCTCCCTGACTTGAAACTCTCCCATCAAAATTTTGTTATATTTTTCTTTTATTGTCTGTGAGGAGTGCAGCCAAGCTGTGGTGGAGAAGTACTGATCAACCCAAGTTTTACAGGTTCGGTTGAAGTAAGTAGAGAAGACATATGGGGAGTGCCAATAATGATCTTGTAATCAAACGAGATTGCCAATCAGGATTTTCTGTTTGATCCTCCTGTTTTATTTTCCTGGTTAATTTTTGTTTCGACTTTTGTTCATTCACTTTAACGATCAATGGTATAAAACCAAAGGGATTCAGCTTCATCCTTGCATCAATCGACAATCACTTCCCTTTGATTGTATAATGCTGGCTTTGTGGATCCTATTTATCCATGCTTTTCACCTCTAAACAGCACGCTAATACAATTATTTGCAATGGTTCTCATCATATTCAATCGTTTTCTTCTTTAAATTTTCCATTTCCCCTTGCTTTTGGTGTTTGAGCATGCGTTTCTACAATGCCTCTGTTCCTGGAAATATGTATAATTGTGGATATTTTTTCTAAATTCGATAATCAAACACTTGATATAATTGCACAATATCAAACACAAACCCTGGTTCAAAACTTGGTGCAGAGGTTCTCAGTGATCTTGATTCAATACGACCTCCCAAATGGGTCTAAGTTTTGCTCTGAGTGGATCCAAACAGGATCTGTAACAGTGAATGTTCGCTTTAGACATGACGCTCAGGATCTAAAAAACTCTTGCTTACGAAACCCGCAATTTGACCAAACCGGGTTGAATTTTATCTTGAGTTCTCCTTACTCCATCTATATTCCTCCTACATGAGATTGTTAACAAATCACCTATCATAAGTGTAAAGTGTTTGCAGAGAGCATAAAATTAGCACTAAAAAAAAAGCAAAAGAAACGAGAAAAGGAAAAAAGCGCATCTTTGTGATACATAATATTAATATCATGGAGGAAAGCAGTAATTATCTGCAAATGGTGTAAGCAAATAGAACAATAATCACCAAGTGATGGTGATTCTAGTTCAAGGTTGAGTTTGATAGTTTTAGATATTAAATCCAATGCTGTATAAAAAAGTGTCTTCGAAAATATCTCATTAATATGGATTTTGAATCTATACCACATGTTAAAAATCATATATTTAAGGTCAGAAGAAAACATGGTTTGAGCTTAAATCTACATATCTCAAATCACGGCGAATCTTAGATCCGTGATGAAACAAACACAATCAAAGGTAGGAATTCTTATTCTTGAGCTATGAAGGTGACAAATTTTCTGTAAACAAATCAAATTTTATGAGTCAATAAAGCTAAATCTGTTATTTTGATATATATATATATATATATCATGCATTTATAAATAAGAGGCGGATGATGGTAAAAACATAATAATGTGGGTCTTCGAGTATCTTAAACTAGCGAAAAATTAAAATATACATTGTCGTAAATTTTGGTCTTTGGCAGTGTAGCTATCACCATTAAAAAGATAAGCTTAAAGAAAATCCCATTACGATTTCTATCAGAATACATGCTTGCATCGGTAGTTGCGAATGACTTTGAGCGATTCACCTGTGATGTGAATTGTGGCCAAAACTAAGGTTGAGCATCTGATTGGACCTCCGGTTCGATTGAGTTCGTATTCAAACTCGAAAAAATCGGTGGATAAATTATTGGGTCAGTCCGATTTGGTTTGATGGGACTCTATTCGGTTTGGTATGTTTTTTAATATTATTTTATTTTAATAATAATATATATTTTATATTAAAAAAAGTTACTTTATATTTAAAAATATATATTTTTATTTTAACTGGATCAAACTTAAGCTAGAGTTTCTCAGGTTTCAAGCTGTGGGTCAAATCGTAACCCGACTCCTAACCGGATCGACCCCTATCCTCAAGCCCATCAAAAACCTTTTACTAAAATGGAAATAGAAAAAGCGTTCGTCAGTAATTGAAATTATGATAAATAATATGTGCTTTTCTGACAATTCCAGGTAAGTATGGCGGGTTTTTCAAGGGTGCACCATGTATTGTCCTTCATCATCGGCGGAGCAAGAGAAATGACAGAAAATACTTTTTTTTTTTAATTTATATTCCAAAATATTAAGATATATATATATATATATATTGTCTGAAAATTTTGAGATCCGTGTGTTTCATATTTCTAATACAGGTTTGTTTGTGCATGTAAATGCCTGTAACTAATCATGGTTAATTTAAATATGCAAATAAAGAAAAAAAAGTTTACAGAAATGTATGAAAACAGTTTTAACGGTAAGATTCAACGTCTTTGTGTTCTCAATAGAGTGTCATAAGACAATCCATCTCAGAGACACTTAGTCATCAGATCAGGTGTCTCATTCTTTCTCTCCCTCCCTCTCCGTCTGATCGTACTTGTGGTTTACTTTACATGAGACCAAGATATTCAAATTTGAAAAGACCCCTGTTTTATGATAAACTGTCTGAAAAGAAAATTTTAAAATTTTGGAACACTCATCCAGCGACTCAAACGTGTGCGCGTGAGTCAGTAAATGGGCTTAACTCAAACGCTAGAACAGTAAGATTTCTAGACCGAATTTCTATATGAAAAAAAACAATTTTTTAAAAAAAAGTGCAGCGCGAGTTCGTCCCTCGATCCTCAACTTTTTCCCTTTTCCGCTTCCTCGATCTCCGCATCATTCTCTTTCCCTCCCTCCCTCTCTCTCTCTCTCTCTTCTGTAGGCGTCCGGAGCTTTCTTCTCCGACACACTTGTCTCAGAATCGAGTCTGAGTCGACGCCTGCTATGTGGTTGCTCCTCTCTTGCTTGGAGCATCCTTCTTCCTTCTCGCTCCCTGGTACCTCCAATCCACTGTCCTTTTTATCCTTTTCTTCAGATAGCCAGGGAATTTTCACTGAGGCTACTGTGTGAAGTCGGCCTTCCAGGGAACTCACTATTTGTTATTGTTCTTACGCTTCTTCAGTGGGCTTCACTTACCATTTATAAGTTCTGAGACTCTGACCATTTCTAGGGTTTCCTCACTCCATCCATTATTCCTCCTCTAGTTCTCTTCCTTTTTTCTTATTGTTGTCGTAACTTGGAAATCCAAGGATAGTTTCCCTGTCCCTTGACAAATGTCGATCTAGGTTTCTCTATGGGGTTTACGGGGAGCGGCATTTTGGAAGCTAGGTGAGTCGAAAACTAGGGCATAGTTTGCTAGTTCTGGTGTTCGGTTCTGGGTGGTAGAGTTTTGTGGTTGGGGATTTTAGTGGTAGGGTTTTCTGTCGGGGTTGAACGGATCCGGTGATTGGTGAGTTGAATTATGGCAGATTTTTGGGGGAGTTTGGTTTGGCGTGGGTTGGAAGCGGGCAGATGTTCGCGAGGTTCCGGTGCACCGTGATCGAGGGAGTGGTCTTGGTTTTGAGTGGGGCTGGCGACACCGAGAAGTCTGATGGCGGGCCTTGTGTACCAGAGTTGGAAGGGAAACAATGTAAACTCTCTCTCTCTATTTCTTTTGTCTTTTGCTTGTGCGGCTCTTGTTTATGTCATTCTGGAAGCATTTTTTGGCTTTTGTTCTCACTTCTCATTTTTTTTTTCCTTTTGAATTGTTTGATGTACTATTTCAAGAGGTGTTTGGAACCCTTAAATCCATGGTTTTATACAGGTACAAGTTAGGAAAGTGCATTCTAGCACTGGATGTAGATTTTAGTTTCCTAGCTTATCTTGTTTCTTGTTGTCTTTGTATTATGTCAAGCTCATAGGAGCAGTTCTCTTTCAGTCAGATTATCTTTTCACTTGTATCTGGTGGAACTAATTTTTTTCTTTCATTTTGCAATGTTGCAGATATTTGTCTTGGGCGGGAGGTTGATATTTGGGCCTGATGTTAGGTCTCTATTTATCACTATATCACTTATCATTGTCCCTGTGGTGTTCTTTTGTGCATTTGTTGTAAGAAATCTTCTGCACAAATTTCCTGCCTACAATGCAGGCTATGCAATTCTGGTGGTTACCATAGTCTTCACAATCTATGTTAGTATCTCTTCCCTTTGTTTACTTAATTCTTCACAATCTATGTTAGTATCTTTTCCCTTTGTTTACTTAATTTGTTCATTGAGAGATTTTATTTTCCATATGAACTTCTTCCCCCTTCTAGCTCCCATACGCTTGCACTGCTTTATTTTTTTCTTGGATATTGTTTTGTAGTTAGTTGCGACGTTATCAAATAGCTGTTTCTTTTGGTGATTGTATCTTACTCTTCCTTGTGGTCGTTATGTTGGATTTTTTCTTCTACTTTCATCCAGTGTATGCTGGAAGTCCTTCACAATTTTTAAGTGTTGTTTCCTTCGTCTAACACACCAATCTCATTCTCCGCCAAAACTGACAAGTTTATCTTGGTGAAACTTAATCAAGGTGTTGGTGCTCCTCCTCTTGACTTCTGCTCAGGATCCTGGCATTGTCCCTAGAGCTTTGCATCCACCTGAAGAAGAGATATATGAATCAGCAGCTACAAATGATGGTTCTGGACAAACACCAAGGCTACGATTTCCTCGTGTTAAAGAAGTTTCATACAATGGAATGACTGTAAAAGTCAAGTATTGCGATACATGCATGCTGTATCGTCCTCCCCGCTGCTCTCATTGCTCGATTTGCAACAACTGTGTTGAACGTTTTGATCATCATTGCCCCTGGGTAGGGCAATGCATTGGGAAGGTAATCATTGAAGGTTATATTGAACGTCTTATCATCTATTATATGTTTTTTTTTTGTTTCTCTTTATGATTTAATTTTGCTTGGATCTGCTGTTTCTATAGGGAAGCAAAGTTCTGCACTTAGTTGACAAAAAATGTGTTTGTTATGAGAGCCATGCTGTGTAAAATGTGGTATTAAAGGAATCTCAAATGATTTTCTAGAAGCATATTTTTCTGAAATCTTCCTTTGGGTCTAAACAAGTTGTTCCTTTCTTTCATTTTGTGGATATGCGTGCCTTTTCTCGTGTTTGCATTCATCTTTACTATCAGTGAGGGGAAATTATGATTCTTTATTGGAAAGAAAAGTACACTATAGAACCCCATATGTGAAATTTGAAGAAGTCTCACATCTTTTAAATCATCAATGATAAATGAACAATGCCCATATATATCTGTCCTTAGTTGCTACCTTGTATCTTGTTCTAAGTAGTGAAAATCGTAAGTTAGATGCGAGATGGTCAATTCATCAAAAGATTAACCGTGAATAGTTTGTCTTCCAAAATTAATCAGTAAAAAATATAGAAACACAATAACTAAAGTGTCACAAATGGTAAAAAATGCAAAATATCACTATGAATTATAGTCACAAAAACTGCTTGTTTTCATTTTCTAATTTTTATTTGTTGCAAATGTACTTATTTTTTGATGTATGTGTTATTAGTTTCTCACTTATTTTATTTTCCTTAATTTTAGTTTTTGTACTTTCTCAAAAAGAAACATTTTTTCTCCTTTTTTCATGCTCGCCATATTATTCTCGAGAAAAACCTTGCTGTTTAAAACATGAGAAAGTTTTTTGTGACTATATTATGAATCAAGTAATACATACATACATACATATATATATATATATGTATATATATATATATGTGTGTGTGTGTGTGTGTGTGTGTGTGTGTGTGTGTACCCATAATATGCTGAATAAAGATTTTTAAACAAGAAAGGCACTTCTGCAAGGAGAACATATTACAAGGGCAAAGAGTGAAGGAAATGCAATTTATCTAAAATAAAAACTTATCAGTGAATGGCTGGTCTCTGACTAGTTGACCAAGTTGGTCATGTAGTCATAAAACTGGCCCTTATTGATTTTGAACACATGAACTGATTGGCTTCTAAAGCTTTCGTATGGGCTGGCACTCCTTAGTGAAATTAACATTCATGAGTTACTTTGTTAGGCTGACATTGTGCACAATGAAATTAAGCATAAATGCTGCTCTAGGAAAAAAGGACTGAAAATTATTACATTCATGAGTCGTTAATTCCGTTTTCTTTCCCTTTTCCACAAATCATGGATGCTCAAGTCATTGCCCTCAGTAGCTGCTTTCGTTTCTAGCAATGTATAGTGTTCATTTGGTGAGGCTGTTTCAGGTGCCTCTAGTCAAGTTATTTGCTTGCAATTTATGGCCAGAAATCTTCTTCTCTGTCTGTGTTTATGCACTTGTTTTGTAATTTTTCATCTGTAAACTGGAATTTTGTGTGGTTGTTCCTTTGCATCGTTGTATCTTCAGTTGCTTAACTGATGCTACGTGTTCTTATTTATCTATACTCCAATTGCAGCGGAATTATCGTTACTTCTTCATGTTTGTCTCCTCAACAACAATGCTTTGCATCTATGTGTTCACAATGTCAGCTTTGAACATTAAATTTCTCATGGATGAGGATCATCGCACAGTTTGGTGGGCACTCAGGCATTCTCCAGCATCCCTGATCCTTATGATTTACTGCTTCATTTCTGTTTGGTTTGTTGGTGGTCTCACTGTATTCCATTTGTATCTTATTAGTACCAACCAGGTCAGTGCTTTTTTATTCTGAAGTACTATATTCTATCTTGTGCCTACAGTTTCTTTTCTAATTATATGCAATATTTCTATTTGTTGTGGGAATGTATTCTGTGCTATTGTTTTCTCGTCTAAGAGGCTTGATGCATTTGACTTTTGCCTACAATCGGTGTAATATGTTGCTTCCTATGCTACTTTGGGCATAAATGCAGGTGTCACTGTCTGTGTCGGACATATATGTCATGTTCATTAAGTCCTGAACAAATATTTGGGTTGGAAAAGTATGCAGAAAATTAGTAATAAATTGTTTCATTTAAAGCTGAAAAAAGGATGATGAGATTTGCATGGAGTCAAACTTCAAGCTATAAAACATATTTGAGCGTTGAGTTACAAAAGGGAGGTTTTCATATAAGCAAACATTTTGTGAAACTACGTTAAAGAAAATGGAATACTTTTTTTCCTTGGTAAATAAAACCATGAAGGGATTGCCCTCAAAACATCTGTAGCGGTAGTAAAAGGTACATCTTTTGCAGGTGCGACTTGTGCTTTTCTCTGTAAGCTGAGGGATACAGATCAGTTCATTTATATCCATCAAGGCTTTTAGACTTAAGCTTACAAGTCTTTAATATACATTCAACTTCTGTTCAGAATTATGCTATTTCGGTTCTTCTTGGCACTCTGCATTAATAATTGGAGGAGTGCTATGTTGTCAATTGGTTCTAGTAAGATAACTTCCTAATGAGTTATTGTCAACGTGGATGAAAAAAAAGTGTTTGCTTATCCTTTGTGAGTTCCAACTAATGCTGATATTACTGGTGGGTGTCTTTCCTGAATTAAAAGAAATCATTGTATATTCATTTCTTATATTGTCAAATTTTTCTTCAGGATCACACTTACCCAAGGTTTTCAAGACTTGGGTTCCTAGTTTTTTTTTTTTTTTTGGTAATCTGGCTTTTCTAAATAGGCCTATTTGTTAATTATGTGCGTGCTATCTCTGTATCTACTTGCTATTTCTAACCCTAGAGCTTGATTTTTGAATTATATAATTTATTTTTTCATTGCATGAGGAAGCCTTCTGCAAAGCATGGGCCTCTTTGATTGTTCTTTGTTTTTCATTCCCATCCGAAAAATGTAACTAAATGTTGGGGTTGTGGTAGATTGGATGTATTATTCCAACTCTTAAAGTATACTGCAGCTGACAGTACATCCTCCCTCTTTTCTTATGTTCGCTGTTTTTTATGCATTTCAGACCACATATGAAAATTTCCGTTATCGAGCAGAGAGCCGCCTGAATGTATTTGATCAAGGCTGTGTGAGTAATTTTTCTGAAATATTTTGTACAAGTGTGCCACCTTCAAAGAATAGATTCCGTGCAAAGGCACAACAAGATGTTCAGAAGCCGCCTCCAACTGCAGTGGAAAACAAAGACAACGAAGAACCTGGTGAATACATACGCACCAAAGTGGAAGATGATCTGGAGATTGGTGGGGCTTTGTGCAAAGTTTCTGAACGGAGCTTTGAGGAAAGTGATATACGTGATCGGAACAGTGCTGGTCGGGATGTTGGGCCAGACACCTATACTTCAACGCTTGAGCAAGGGATAGGTGGACAACTTCCGCTAGACACACATGGGGGGACACACAGGCACTCAAGCTGGGGTAGAAGTGGAAATTGGGAGATCATTCAAGAAGTTCTTGGCATGAGTTCTGCAGCTACAGAGAGTGGAAGATTTGCTGGTGAAGGCCCTGCTCCTGAAAGCAGGTAAAATTTTACAAACATGAAGAGAAAGGAAATATGTTTATATTGATTTCTTTTCTGTTTCAATGTAGCAACAAGTTCTGGGTTTTAAATTGATATTGGAAGTTAAAAATCTCCATATATTTCCATGTGTCTCATCCACTGCTTTCTTCTTCCTTTACTCCTCCGTCCCCCTTTCTCTCCCCGCTTTCTTCGTGTTTCCCTTCTCCTTTATTGGGCAACTATGTGGTTCATGGTGGTAAATGTATAAAAACCTCGTAATGTAAGTGTTGTTTTTGCTCTATAAGCATATTTTACCATAAATTACCCATTTTGTATTTCGGGACAAGAAAGGTGCATGTGGAGAGCTTTGTTTGTTTTTTTTGTTTTTTTTTTGTTGAAGGAGCTTTACCAAAATTGAGTTTCTATGAAACTGGCATCTCCTAGTATCCGTGGGATTTTAACTCTCAGCCGTATCTGGCCGCCTGAAAAGATATTAACATACTTCTAACTTGAACCGTATACATAAATAAAATGTGTTCATTATTAGTTAATCATTACCCACCATGCTTTAGTTATTCGTTTTCGTTTTCCATCAGTGTCCCATCCTTTACCGTGTGTTTAAATGCAATAATTTTTTGTCTGCACAGGTGAAACGTCTGCGACTTTGGTCACAAGATTCAAGCGCTTCACATTTTTGTCCCCAACTGGGTTGTGGTTTTAGCGATAAGCTTAGGGGAGAATACTGTATCTTCTTAACATACTTCCCGTACAAAAATAAAGTGAACCTCCGCTGACACAAGATCTTAAACTCTCCCCTCTTAAACATCTAAATTTCCTTCCCTTAAAGAAAGAGATGGAATCCCAAACCAGATACGAAGTTTTTTGGGTCAAGGTCTTAATCTTCCAGAGGACTCAAGAGGCAAATTGCCCATGTTTTGTTTTTGTGAACACGTTCAAGTTATTCAGCGACATTCCTATTAGCGTTTTCTTCTCTTCGGATGGTGACATTTATCAACCAAGCTTCCGTTTTTTTTACTATCAGTTAAACCATAAAAGAAGGAAATTGTGCAATTGGAAGACAGTAAACTCATAAAGGTTGTTGAATTGCCACAGGAAAGCACCCTCTAGATTGTCTCAAAGTGATGCTTCCAAACTCTACTAACTACAGCAGATTTCCGATACTCATATAGAACTCAATATACCATCGTTCTATATGATCCTCACAAGCAATTCCGCTGACCCCTTTGAATGATCAATCTTTTGAAGGTTCAAACCCAATGGATTTGGGTCTTGAACTGAATCCACCTTCTGACTTGATCCAATTGAAAAGGAAATTGGTGGAGAAACGGTTCCGGAAGCATCTCCATCTCATGGAGGTGAAGTGGGAGAGGGAGTGTAAACGAACCACTATTTTTAAGGAGGAAAATGAAAAAGGAAGAGGGAAATGATAGGAGAAGGAAGTAAAAAACGAAAAAAAGAGAAAGGGTGCAGTCAGCAGCAGGTGCTGTGTCGGGCCGCACCCTAGTCGACTCAAGCACTATCACATCATATTTGGCGAACCCATGTGACTTAGGAATATCTATATATCTATCCATCTATGTTAGTTTATTTAGGTTCTGTTTGATGATACTGATTGATTTTCCTTTCACAATTTTTTAGATTAAATGACAGTGGAATCTAATTTGTTACATTCATGCTTAGTTTTCATGGTAGCATTAGAAGTGGTAAATTTTTGTACTAATTTGCCTTTCAGGTTGCACTTATTTTGTTCCTTTCTCACATCGGAAGTTTTGTGCCAGCGAAGGCTGCAAAAATTGGACTCACTGATAACAGTTTCATTGTTGAAGTCAAAAGCTATTGGCTTTTACACCTCAATGCTTCTTCAACAGGCAATGCAAATGCAACCTTTCAGCGCTTTTTGCAGGATATTTTGTGGAATGGAGAACAAAGTTCTACCCTGTAAACAGTCGACTTTTCTGACTGATCTGCATCAAATTGGGACGATGCTAATGTACAGAGAATAATCTGTCCATTTCCGTTTTTGCCTTACCTTGTTTGCGCATGCTTATTTTCCATATCTGAATTTGCAACCACTTTGTGGGTAATTAGCAAGTCTACCAAATCCTGTTACCATGAGTTTCTGTGTTCATCTTAAGTTATATTCTTGTTATATGAGACATTGGATATGGTGTAGATTTGAAATATATAATTCTGGATTCTGGTAGTGTCTTGTTGAACTATGACTTATTTCCATTTAATAATTTTTTAAAATTACTCCTCTTTCTTGAGAGATCATGCTATTTGACATCTGGTTATCAGCCTCTGAATTTTCTAATGGAGATGAACCTCAGTTTCTTTACACTATCATTTGTGATAAAAGTTAATTTTATTTTTTCCCATTGCAGTTTTAACCTGCCGTCAGAGTAGGGAAAGAACTCATAAGTTCATTTTTCAAGCACACCTTTGTGGGCTGTTAATGTTGAGGAGGAAGGCCCTCTTTGGCTCAGATTTCAGGATTTGTATTGGTTTACACATACCTTCAATTTTTTATTTTTTATTTTTTTTTTGGGTATCACGATAGCTGCAAGTTTCATGATACCAACATGATTTGAGTGCCAGGGCAACCCTCACACCTTTGAAATATAACTATTATATTGACGGCAAATTTTTCTCGCAGTATCGATGTAGGGAATGTGGGCATGTTTTCCCAGGCTTTTGACTTTTGAGAAAAAAATCTTGGATTTTTTTAAAATAAAAAATCCTAAAAATTGTAAAACAACTAATAAGAAAGTGAAAAGTTAATAAAAAAATCATGAAAATGTCAGGAAAATATTCGTCACTGTAAGATATTTATTTTTAATGTACACTAGATTTGTGAAAAATATGTGACAATTAGAAGCAAATGATCCATGTTGACTGCGTGAAATTAAAATTTTTGTTTTTACAGAAAAAGTCTCGTCAAGAGGAAAATTCCTTTTCATGAAAAAACACCCAACTCTGATTGTCCTAAAATGAACAAGTCATATATATATATATATATATATATATATATATATATATAGAGAGAGAGAGAGAGAGAGAGAGAGAGAGAGATGGACGATAACACTGTTCTGCCATTTGCTGAGACAAACAATGTAATGAGAGGTTATTTATAATTTTATAACAAAATTATGAAACATTTAATACCTTATAAGTATTGCAAATGATAGAAAAAAACATTACTTTCTTTAATTTAAACAACATGCTTATGGGATCACCTATTTCATCAATGATTTCAAGTTCAATAAATTCACTAAATTCTACCATTTTATCCAACATTTGGTAAATTCCACTATCTAACTCAACATACAATGATCAATAAATTCAAGGTTCGCTGATTTCATCTAACATTAGTTAAATTCTACCAGCAAGAACGAAAATATTACCAACAAGAAAAAAAATATTGCGACAAAAAAGATACAAGCGTTCATCCAAAAACCCTGGGAGAGAGACCTGAGCAACAAGTAGTGTAGGCGCACATGAGGCCTTTACACACATGACCCTGGTAATATTTTTTGGCGGGTTTAGCTATTCTAAGATATACTAGCGATGAAGTGGGGGGTGTAGATCTCGTATGTTATACCGGTCGTAAGCAACACCGTTGTAAATATATAACGGTGACGCTGCATCACCGGTATAGGCTGGCACTAGCGGCCAGGTACGTCATCGGTATAGATCTATACCGGTTCTAAGAACCACCGGTACAGATCTCATCCCAAAGAACCAGCAAATAAGGTTTACACCTCACAGCACAAAACTTATAAGCTTTGATAAAAATTTCAAACTTTCCAAATACCCAACAGTCATCGAAAGAAACTTCAAGTTGATAAGGCCTCCAAATGTTCCCCTGGGGATTATACTGCTTGCTGCTAGAGACACTCTCTGGTGGTTTTGGGTTTGTGATGTCCCTGCCGGCGCAGTAACTTTCACAAGTTGCTCTTACCAGATGAGTGAAGAAGCCTCTTCGTTTTTGGGCATCTAATCACCATTTCTAGGTAGCTTATATTGCATAACATACATGCCTCAAATTGTTCTTTCCTTTAAAAAAAAAACTACGTGTTCCTGTTTCTCCAAAGACAACCAGCTTCAACCGTGATACGGGGAACATCTATATGGGCTTCAAAAATGTGGCATTCGACTAATTTGGTGGTCTTATTTGTTTCTTCTGCATGTGCAGTGGACGAGAAGCAAATCTCCGAAGAAGCGGCAGCTGAATTTGAAGAACCAAGTATCCTTGTGCGACATGCTTGACTATCAAACTATCAAAAACTTCATCCACCAGACTAAGAAATTGGGCCTAAAACTAATGTTAAAAAAATCTGCTGCCGTCGGCGGATCCAAATCTAGCGGGTGTCAAATTAGCCTTCTAAATTTATTCGACACGATCCATATATTGTAAAACTTGTTTTAGATTAGTTTTCGGCAAAACTTTGCATTGACGACTACATACAATGCATCTGTTTGGTAACCAAGATAAAAAAAAATTTGACACTTGGTTTCGGCTTATGGATCAATTTCTCACGTTACATTCTGATAAGGACAAAGGACACAGGTTATGGACAATCTGCCCTTCTGTTTTTCATATAACCAGTGTTCTCTACCTGTTTATATGGAGTGAAAAATCGTCACATCATTTCGATGGACTCAATAACAATACTGAGCTCTCTTTATTTGGAATGAAAGAAGATGTAAACGATAAGGTTGAAAGACAACCACTTTTAAGGAGATTCAAGGAAAGAATCTCAGCAAAATAAATCAAATTAAATGATAAAGGGAAAGAAAATCTTTCTACAAAATTAGATTAGTTTCCATGCTTATCGTCAAATGGATGCCAGTGTCGCTTATTTAAACTCTTTCTTTGCATTGTGTAATCAAGGTTCGTGTTGGTCCGTGCAAGATTAATGAAAACAAGTTTTTCATTGCTTGTTTTTATTTGTTCTACTTCTTTTATATTTTTTCAATATAGTATCAGAGCATGATGCTTGATGAAGAAGAATGAATCACATAAATGGCCTTCAGACGGCCAACAACATTGTTGCCTTCTTCACCAAAGCGAGGACTCGATGATCAATTTTTACAAAGTTCTGCTGCAAAGGACTTTTAGATCCATCGTCCAGTTTGAGGGAGGATGTAATGATAAAGTTGAAAGACAACCATTTCTAAAGAGATTCAAGGAAAAAATCAAAATGAGATATAAATCAGAATTAATGATAAAAGAAAAAGAAAATCTTTCCACAAAATCATATTTAGTTTCTTATGTTTATCGTTGCCAATATTATGAGAACTTTACTTATTTAAACTCTTTCTTTGCATTGTGTAATCAAGGCTCATGATAGCATTTCATGGTGAAAAGCCGTGCATGTTTAATATTTACTTTGCTTCTTTTATATTTTTTCAACATCATTGAAAAAAATATTCTTTAAGCAAATGCAATGAAAAGATTATTTTCATTAAACATGCATGATTTTTAACCATGGAAGGCCATCATGAGCCTTGATTACACAATGCAAAGAAAGAGCTTAAATATGTGACATTGACGATAAACATGGAAACTAAATCTAATTTTATAAAAAGATTTTCTTTCCCTTTACATTTAATTTTAATTTATCTTGCTGTGATTCTTTTATTGAATCTCTTTAAAAGTGGTTGTCTTTCAACCTTACCGTTAGCAAAAAAAAAAAGTCACATCATTTTGATGAACTCAAGAACATTATTGAGTTCTCTTTATTTGGCATTAAACTGCCCAAGATGCATCACAATGGAAGATATAAACATAGCTTATGTAAGATCGGCAACCATTTTAAAAACTTGCATTGCCCGGACTATACGTGTGTGGCCGCGCCCGCGCCTTCTTTACAATGAAAATTATTGGAAAAGGAAGCCAACTTTCCGACGAATAAAGCTATCATGCAAAAGGGGAAGGTATTGGAGTGATCTGGAGCATTTAGTTCAGCGTTTTGCACCATGTGCATGGAGAGACCGATCAATCATAAAGCGTCAACATTTTCCACATATTAAATTGATAATCATTCTGCGAATAATGTGCCAGTTTGCACATTTACAGTCTGCATACAATTTTTATTTCTCTGCTGCATCGCACAAGAACATGGAAAATCTCCTGTTTCCTGCATTTTCTGATACATTGATCAACCAATTATGACCAATGTTTTATGCATCAATATATACCAAGAAAGTACTAGTGCAAACTAAAAAAACTCAGATGTCAAAAACTTAATTAATCTTACTTAATGTGTGTTGTATGTGAGAAATGACAACGTTTTCTTTGGAGTTCATATGGTTATCCCATTCTAACATTAATGTGTATTGTCTGATCTACTTCGGACTCAGAAGGATATGCTGTTTGTTAAGAAAATCTGGGTTTGGATGAATATGAGAAGGATATGCTGTTTATTAAGAAAATCTGGGTTTGGATGAATATGAATTATAAACTGGACCTGACTCGATCCATTTGATCAAGACAAGTGGTATATATTGTGAAACGGGGGACTTGGGAAGGACCGTAAAAAAGACGGGTGACCATTTCGAAATCCATTTTGGAAAGTGGAAGTTTCATGAAATTCGAAAACATAAGGTCCGTTCCCTTAGTTAGGGTTAAAATCCTGAGCGTCGACGAAATATTTTCCCTACAAATACCGGGTGGCGGCAAAAGAAAGACTCGAAATCTCCGACGCTTCAAACGTACAACTCTCGGTAATATTGAGAGGAGAGAGAAAACCAGAGAAGCGAATGAACGGTCCCTTCAGAAGGAGTCGATGAGAGGAGGTCGAATCTCAGGTGTTTTCTTGATCACGGCCCAATTCGTCGAAGCTCTGGGGAAAATCGTCGATCGGAAAAATCTTTTCCAAGGAAACCTTTCAATGCAAGGTTATCAAGGACCACGAAGAACCAGAGCATCTTCTCCTTTCTTGAGCCGAATTTTGCTTTTACTGAGTTTATTCCTTTGAAAACACGAAAATCGATTCGGCTTTCTAGATAAGTTACCTTCCGAAATTTCTATTTGTCGTCGATCCGCGAATTGTTTTGCTAAAGATCAAGAAAGCGAAGAACCAAATCATTTTATCGTCCGCTGATCCGAGTTTCCCTTCAAGGAAACAAAGAATCATAATATCTTCCCATAGGTTGACCCGATCTTCCTTTCTTTAATCGTTTCTGCTTTACGAGACTCAATTCTTGGATAAAGAGAGAAGAACGTCACAGAACCTGTTATCCATTCTTGATTGACAATTGACCTTACAGAAGATGATAAAAAGGCGAAGAACAAGGTCATTTTCTCATAGATTGGCCAGATGTTTTCCTTAACGTATTTGCTATGAGATGCAGAGTTCGGTTTTCTTAGACAAAGAGAGAAAATGGGCTGGGAAAGTGTTTTAAGTTATTGTTCCATGAATTATAGGTCGTTGCACTTAAAATTGGTTTCCGGGAATGTGCTGCTAAGGGAAGGTATTTCAGAATCGTGTGTAAAGATGTGCTGGATATTTTCCGAGATGTAGTTTCCTCCGTTTTAGTGGCTGTTGGTTTTTCTCCTTTTGATATGCTAAAATTGGGGAAAACGTGTACGCCAGTTCCTCTCTTGTGCGAGAATCGTCGGTATGAGGTAGTTGTTTCATGGAATTATTTCCTTTCGCTCCGCACAATCTGATATATGTCTGTGATACTCTGTCGTTTTTTCTTACGGTGTATGCAGAGTATGTTCGTTTCGAGTGGTAACAAGAAGAGAAATTTATAAAGTCTACCTCTGCTGCCCTTTTTTTCTGTTTCTTTTGCTTTGGGGTTCTGACTGTTAATGCGGGTGAAATGCTATGTTATAACATACTCTGATTTCAACAGAATCATTTTATAGAGGATTATAAGAAAAATGGAAACAAGTCCAAAGAGAACCTCCCTTTCTCTAATGACATTTGCTCTATGTAAAAACATTTTCTACATGTACTCATCTTGTTACACTCGTTGAGCTAATTATATTGTTAGGATATCAAAGATAAGCGTCGGAGGGTGTCTGATCTAAAATATGTTCTCATAAATTAAGCGTCTGTTCAGCTACGTTCTTGATATCACAATCTGGACATGTTTCGACTCAGCCTCTTGAAGTTATCTTGCTATGTACAAATCGATTGTTTACATGGCTCTGCTATGATGTATCTGCTCTTTTATTGACTTACTGGCTAAATGTTATTGCCCTTATTGGACCAGGTTTACGTGGCATGTATCATGCAAGGGCACCGGTAATCATCCAGCTGGGCTCCCTGTCATGTTTTGTGGCTTTGAACTTTTGCAGCAGTATGTTTACTATAAAATATCACAGAACTAAGCCTTGATCTTTTATTAAGACCATGGCACTGGTTTGGAGCAAATACTGTAATTTTAATGAACATGGCCAGCCAATGCACATAAATTAAAATTTACTGATTTTTTTTTTAATGTTGAGATACTGGTTTTTGGGGATTGCATATTATGGTGTAGGCATCCACCAGCTTCAAGTACTGGAGGTATGGGAGGATGGAATAGATGACTTTCTGCTAATTAATCTTGGTACTTGCTGTTGACTTTAACATCATTATATTCACCGAGTTCCAAACTTGGATATGTCCATTATGCTTGCGTCTCTTTGAATCAATAATATGATTAATCAATGCATATTGGTTTTAACGAGATTAAGCTGCTTGTAAATGTACTTTTGTCCTTCAGATTTTGACTAATATCCCATAGAACATGCCACTTTGAAATGAGGCATATACTTTGTCATGGCTTGAACCTTTGAAAAGAGTATGTTAAAACACTAAGATAGCAGTTCACGTTGTTCCAAAGGTAAATTTGGTTAGTGGACTTCTTGATCTATCCTTTCAGCCATACTGAAGCTGGGAATTACAATGAGCAGCAGCTGCAACTCAAAGTTCTTTTTCTTTTTGGTGTTAAATCCAAGAGCTCACTGCCGAATTAGGTTGCAGGCAATTGTTAAGCTATAACAATTGGTGGAAATGGGGAATACAGGCATTACATTCGGTTCATGACTATACTTGATAACGCTGAAAAAACATGTAGGAAGCCCACCAATACTTGTTATTTCGTGACCTTTTAATTGATTGTGTTAACTATCATGCGTCAGTTTCCTTTGTCCTCTCACTGCATCTCTTTTTCGGCCATTAAAGAGGAGCGATTGGGTAAGTAGCGAAAGATGGGCAATTGACATCCGGGACAAGTGGGTCATCCTTTCAATACAAATCTAAAACGGAAATCAAAGATGACAAGGTTATCCTTTCAACAAGGGAGAAATTGTACTGAATAAATTGTCCACATAGAACTTATATGGGCGTGCAAACAACCCCGTACGGAGCAGTCCAAACGTTATTGAACCGGATTGGATTTTGAACTGAATCCACCTTACGGAGCTTGGTCCAGTCAAAAATGAAATTAGTGCCTTGTGAGAGATGGCTAGTTGTGTACATGTGAGTTTTGGTGTGTGCAAGTACATGTGTTTGCATTCTTGTACACGTGCGTATGATTGTGTGCCATTGACAATTTCAAATATTATAAATGATTTTCTTTTTCTTTTGTATTAATATGGTTTCATATTTGTTTATCACTTATTTTTTTATACTTTGTAGCTGTTTATTTCTCTTTTGTGCGCCTTTAATTTTTAGGAAAAAGTACTTGCATTTGTTTTAAGCCTCGCGGAACCAGTCTCTGTCCGGCGGGTGGAATCGAATAGAAGGCGATCGAGCGCTGGCGTGGTCCGGCGGATAGCCTTCCCGTGTTCAACTTTTTTCTTATCCATGGAGATTGTTTGTCATCCTCTGATCTCTCTACCGGGAGTTCGCCGAGATAGGCTGGAGTTTGGTCGGAGAACGGTCTTCTTGGGGCAGAGACTCCGCTCTAAAGACTTGAAGCATCGGACGCTGCAAATCACCGACGCTGCGTTGTCGATCACGAAGGAGAAGGATGTCACCCTCGAACGGCAGGGCGATGCTTCCGCTTCAGGCGACGAGAAGACGGAGTGGCTGCATTTCGTCGGTATTGGCGGCAACGGCCTGTCCGCCATCGCGATGCTTGCTCTGCGGCAGGCAAGAGACTCTCTCTCTCTCTCTCTGCATTGTTGTTTCAACGCGAACTGAGAGGGAACTTCTATAGGGACTCTGGTTCTTGGGTTCTTGATGTCTTCATCTCCTGCTTCCGTTTTTGTTTGACGAAATCAATACAAGCGTGGGTCGGTTTCACTTTTTTTAGGATTTCTAAACGTGTTTCCCTTTTCTGTCATGATCGTTGATTTTGGCGGCTACGGTGATACTTGAAAACTTGTTAAAGGGGAATGTTGGTTGGTAATTGCAGGGTTTCAAGGTCAGCGGCTCGGATTTGGTATGGAGTAGCAACATGTCTAGATTGAAGAAAGCAGGGGCGAGGTTGCACCTGGGCCACTCATCGTCAAATTTGCGTGACTATGATGGATTGGTTACACCTTCTGCAGTCATCAAGTCGAGTGCGATTCCTGCTGACAATGAGGAGATTTTGCAGGCAGAGGCATCTGGCATGCCTGTGTTAGTGTTACCCACCGTTTCCGCTTTTCCTGCTCGATCATCTTCTCTTGCTGACTTTTTCCGTGATTAAAAGTATTTCCTGATGCTAATGGTTGGTAGTAAATTCATGTATTGTTGCTATAAGGGCATGCATTTGGAGAATGTTTTTGAATAATTTTTTTGTTGGGGTGAGAACTGAGACGATGCACTTCGTGGTGCTGGAGTATGCACATGTGCTCTAGTATCTCTACTCTCTATATCAACGAGGGAAGGATTTGTATAACGAAGAACCTGTAGGCTTGCTAATGGTTGGAAATTTTATTTACTATATTTCTTAGCACAGGTTGCTCCCTATGTGACTTATAGTCATTTAACACTTGTCTGCTTCTCCTCAGTTTCAGCAGTATCTCGTTTTATTAAGTTTGACATTGCGTCTTGGACCTCTTGGTCACTTCGTGGTGCTGGAGTATGCACATGTGCTCTAGTATCTCTATTCTCGATATCAACGAGGGAAGGATTTGTTTAACGAAGAACCTGTAGGCTTGCTAATGGTTGGAAATTTTATTTACTATATTTCTTAGCACAGGTTGCTCCCTATGTGACTTATAATCATTTAACACTTGTCTGCTTCTCCTCAGTTTCAGCATTATCTCGTTTTATTAAGTTTGACATTGCGTCTTGGACCTCTTGGTCTTGTTTTACAAGAAAATGTGTAATGGACACCAAACAAGTTCAGATGATTCAAGTACCGCACTACCTCATAAAGTTATCGCATCTGAAAAAATCTTAATTTTGTACTTTTGTTATCAATCACTACGTGCACATAGCAGCAGTAACTTCATGGCCTTTCCATGTGCACGATGAAACCAGGCAACTTGGCAACCAAAGGAAGCATTCAGAGACTAAGAAAATAAACTACAAGAGACATTTAATGTTTCTATGATAATTTACCAATCAAATTTCTGTTGCCGAGAAGCCACATGTTTCAACTGTCATGTACTACATTAGCATTCGAATTTATTAGTGGATGGATATTTATTGGTTCTATTGCATTACGCTTCACTTAGCAACCAAAAATCTTGATTCTGATCAATGCCTTTTGATAAATGGACTTCTTATCTGCTTGCTTCAATATTTTCTTATTAGCCTGATGGTTAGGGGCCTACTTTTGAACTGCTTCATTAGAGTATTATTGATATGCAGACGTGCTGACGAGATTGAATCTATGATTCTTCAATACTTGTTTGCTCTTTTTGATGCTTCATTTGAATCAGCTATTTTGTCTATGTTTTTGTTGAAGCATAACTCTGCAGTATGATGCTATGTGTATGCAAATGGTTATGACACTTCTTTCATGTAGCACGTAAAGCTTTTGTACATTTCATTCACTGGTTATATTTTCTGTTTGCATGTTTCAGCCACAGCAGGGGTGCTTGGTTGGGGAAGATAACAAACCAACACAACCTTATTGCTGTCAGTGGAACTCATGGTAATCATATACTGCTGCAGTGGTGTCCCCACAGCTATAGGGACTGTTTGGACCTTTCTTTTTCTTAATGTAACTGCAAGTTGTTTACTGTGCCAAAGTACTATTGTACTTTCTTGTCTTTGTCTATGTGCCTGTGGTGCCTGCATGCACATTTGTGTCTACATGTGTGCACCTCTGTTTCTCCCCACCCATGCATGTTTACATGCTGTGTGAGAGAGAGAGAGAGAGAGTTAGTTAGTTGGAAGGTTGATAGCGGATACCCATTGCATATTACTATGACATGATTTAGCTTCTTACACGTAAAGGGTGCAGCCAAAAAGATGAATCATGCTGAAACATGGGATATAAATGGATGGGAATATGGGATATATCCAATCACTGATCTGATTTTGGATCCATTTAGTTGGATTAAAAGAACTCTAGATCAATCTACTAAGCGGATTTGGATTTAATATGCAATTGCATGACTAGATCCGAATATCATTGATATCCAATTGGGTTCAAATAAAGATCCGACCTGGTTACATAAAAATATCGGATCCTGTCACATAGGTATGGGTTTGGGTATGGGAACGAGGAAGCAGGTATGGGTACTGCTTCATTTCATAATTTCTACATATAATCTCATAAAACATAAATAAAGTAACAAAAATGTGGTTAAAATGTAAGAAAAAATGGTTTGGATCAGTTCTGACCCGAAACTTATCCAAACGTACCACTGTCGTACCGCCGTACTGGTACTGGTACGTGGGCATAACCCACATACCACTGTGACATAGGTCAGGTCTTATGCTAGTTAGATCCAAATTTGTTTTTTTGAAGAGTGTGAATCCAAATCTGATTACATAGAAGCTGATTAAGACTTTAAGTTGCCCTCAGCTAAGGCTGGATCAAACCTGAATCTAAACCGTCTACATCCCTAAAAACGTGTACTACTTAGTAATGTACTGCATATTTTATTTTTATTTTTTATCTTGCAGTGTTTTTATTAACTTTGTTAATCTTCTCTGTATCACAATGAACCCCACCTATTGGGACTCAGGAGCCTATGAAGAGTGTCATTGCTAGTGACTTTGTTCCTTAATTAGGAAAATTTTGAAAGTTGTGAGGGATGGATAGTTCTATACATGTGTGTTTTGGTGTGTGCAAGTACATGTTTTTGCATTCTTGTGCATGTGCGTATGAGTGTGCCATTGATATTTTCAAATATTATAAATGATTTTTTTTCTTTTGTATTAATATGGTTTCATATTTGTTTATCACTTATTTTTTTATACTCATTAGCTTTTTATTTCTCTTTTGTTTCTCTTTTGTGTCCTTTAAAGACATTACAAAAAGTTCTTTTCCCCATGCTCTCCTATATGCTTTTACCAGGAGTTGTATACTATGGCACCTACCGTGCACTAGGCAGCCCACTGCATTTAGGGCTAACATTTGCATGTAGGAAACATTTCAATTGAATTGAATGCTTTTTATTGTTGTTATTGCTGGATAATATGCATCTTCAGTTCTTATGCTTTATTATGTTATCTTTTAATTTTTAGGAAAAAGTACAACAACTGCTATGCTTGCGTTTGTTTTAAGCGAGATGGGTGAAAATCCTACTGCCCTAGTTGGTGCACATGTACCACAGGTATGCTTGGCTAACTTACATGGGTTTAAGACCGTAAAATGAAACACTGTTATTGGTGTACTTAATGATGATTATGACCTTTTCTTTTGCTTATTATTTGAGTTATATGTTAGTTTCTAGGCATCACTTTGGTAGTCTATATATCTTTTTTGCAAAACAAGTGCATATCTATCTTTTAATACATTAGCCAAAATCATGGTATCCTTGAGAGCATTAAGTACCCGAAGGGTTGACTTGGCTGAGTTTTATGGAGGCTAGTCACTGCAATTTGGAGCTGTGAATGCCTGTGTTATGAGGGTTCTGGCGAGTCAAAATTAGAAAGGCAATTGGCCTTGCAAGAATGGAAGCAGATGGGCTGTTGTTTTGTGCTTGAGATGTAATCATGTAAACAATTTTTTCTTGAAGGACTTATTGTTTATATTCCTGCCTTCATATGAATGTTAAGTGTATTTATTGGGGAATTAGTTCATATTGGTGATAGCTCATGATATAACCAACTTTAATGTGCTAATAGCAAACACATTCATACAACAAATTGGCCTTCTGAGATAAATCATATGATGCCTGAAGAATAAGATCACATCATGTGAAGGATGTTTGTGAATGCAAAATTCACGATGGTCAAAGGCAGTTCCTGGATGAGGAACAAATACAATTAGACATGAGTTTTTTGTGGTCAACTCAGTTAACTGTCTGTCATATGGAATTTGTAGAAGAGAAATTTTGTGAACTTCAGGAAAGTTCTAATTAATGTCCTCACTTTGTCAAGTGAACTTTTATACTGTTTTATAGGGTTCTTTCTCTTTGACAAGGGACTTGATTATGTGAAACATTTTGCTGAGTTAGTCATTTTGGGTCCTCAAAAACCCAAATTCGAGTATCTGCAACCACTTTGTGGGTCATCAGCAAGTCTGGCAGATCCTGTTACAATGATTTTTTTTGTTCACCTTAAGTTAATTTCTTGTTATACAAGGCATAATAGGCATTGGATACAGTATAGATTTTAAATATATAATTCTGGATTGTGTATTCTGGTAGTGTCTTGTTAAACTATGACTTATTTCCATTTAATTTTTTTTTTTAAATTACTCCTCTTTCTTGACAGATCATGCTACTTGCAATCTGGTTATGAGCTGCTGAATGTACTAATGGAGATGAACCTCGGTTTCTTTACACTATTATTTGTGATAAAAGTTCATGTTATTTTTTTCCATTTCAGTTTTCAGGAGGTAACATCCTTTCTGGATGTGGCTGCCATTTTGTGTTGGAGGTACGCATTTTGTGTTTTGAATTTGATTTTTTGGCTTTGTATTTTTACATTGACACTCATTTCCTTTCTATTCAACTATAGGTTTGCATAGTGAATAGTAAAAGCTAAACGAATCAGGATTTATGTTTAGTGTTTAAATGATATGCTATTACTGCCTTTTTATTTCTTTGGTTGCTATTACTTAGTAATGTAGCAAAGTATAAATGTAGTATTTGGTTTGTGTATGACAGGGTGATGAATATGATGGTGCTTTCCTTGAGCTTTCGCCATCTGTTGCTGTGGTGACAAATATTGAGTGGGAACATGTTGATCTTTTTGAAGATGAGGTTGGCTGAAGCATCTGTTTATAATGCTTGAAACTGCTTTTTTTTTGAAGGTTGTCTTTTCATTTATTAGATGGCAGTATTAGAAGTTTTCAAGAGGTTTCTGTTAAGGATGAAGCCGGGAGGACAAGTTATAGCATGTGGAGATAGGTAGTTGCTGTTCTTAGTTTCTAATAATATCTTATAGCTTCATCCGATGTTTTCTGTCGGTTAATGCCTTTAATCTCCTAAATCTCCATGGTAAAGTATGTTGAAAGTTGAAACTGATTATTTGTTATTCCATATGTAGGCTATTGTGGTGTTGAGAGAAACAGGGAAACTATTGCATATATTTTTTGGATAGGAACCTATTCATACTAATGTGTTTCTTCACAATGGTGATGATTCAAAAGCATTAAAGGAGGAAGATCTTTTTTTATAGAATATATACTCAAACAATTATGATAAGAGATCATTTGTTGCTGGAGATGATCATGGATGTGTTGAGTGTTACGGGCAAAATTAAAACAGGTTCCCTTGGAGGCTATTTGGGAGCAATAGTAGGATGTTATGGTTCCATGCATTTGCCCCAAAAGGTGGGGCAGGTTCATGGCACACATTTTAAAGCGTCCAATGGATGTAACCAATTTTGGTTTAGATGCATCGGACAGTAATATAATGTTACTGCTCCCAAACAGCCCCTTAGGGATCACTTGGAGGACTTGCCAAGAATTTGTTGTTAATGTGACGGCGCCTGCAGTTTTGCTACAAAGGAGATACTACCTCACCAAGGGATACTGTACTCCACATAATTGTCATTCTTTGACATGATGATAGATGGCATTATTCTTCCTTAATTGCCTGAGCATTCATATGTCACAATGGTTAGAGGAAGGATAGAAGCGATGAGAAAACAAGCGGTCCATGCATCATACTGAGCATATTCAGATGCAGTTCTACTAGAAAGAATATTCTGTGTTGTTCAAACGGCAAATCCACCAATTAATTGATGGATATCAACATATTTAGACCTGGGAAACTGAAATGGAATGTCTAGGCCTTTATGTAGATGTAGAAATCAACCTTCCATAAATCAAGCAGTTACCCGAGCAAAAGGAAAAGTCATCCTTTCCACATGTTTTTGGCTTACGTGGTTTTCAATGAGTGGAATTGTATACATGGCTTTTCACATCTAACATTTTGAAAAGCTGCAAGATTTCCAATCAATACAATGGTACAAATTGCACTGTGCGAATTAGTAGACTGCATAAGCAATATAGGTGGGCAAAAAGTTTATGATTTGAACTGAAAAATCCTGCAGATTACCATATAGATCAATTGAGTAAACCATAGTTGAATGTGACTCAGTAACTTAATCATCATACTTTTAGTTTGAGGATTGTGCTATCTATCTCTAACCTTCAAGCATTTTGCTTCAGTTTTCTTGGTAAATGTGTAGAAGATCAGAAATGTTCTCATTTTTCAGTGCAGGAGTTTGTGCTTTATTAGGACGTAGAGGGCAAAGTTCAGGTATAGGGCTTCAAGTATCAAACAGCCACCTGAACGTGCAGCGTTTTTATTCTACCAATAGAATAGCAACTTATGGAATCTCCAGTACAAATGAATGGTATGCGTCTTCTGTTCATCCAAACAAGGAAGGGGGAATTGATTATCTACTGGCAAGTCCCCATGTCTTCTCTTCATGTTTTAAAGCTTGCATTTTCGTTTGTATTAGTCATCGTCATAATCAGTGTAAAAATCTCTATGTTTTTGTGGACTCATTGCTTTTCTTTTCCCAAATGGTTTTCCTTGGTTTGTTTCTTTATTGTTCACTTGCTATTGTATGCAAAGCTTTTGTTATTTGTTTGGTAGTTCTTCCAATGCTGAATCAATCAGTCAGTCATGCATTTCTTGTTGTCTGGTTTTAATATCTTGCGATATGTAAAAGTTTTTGGTAAATTTATATGTGAAGCATATATAATTTGTAACATGAATAAAACTTTTTGCATAAATTTGTATAATAATATTTGAAAGGTTCATATTCATTTCAAAGTGTACTAAGTCCATGTCAAGATCGTCATGGTCATTACTTCATATTATGCATATTATTTATTTTTTGTCTGCCTTTTTACGATTTTAATGTCATACTAGTCATTTCATGACATTGCATTTTCATGACTATCTTATGACATGATGAACACCAAGTATGTAATGGAGGATCCTATATCAAAGATTTAAGTAATCTTCAGGGGCTTATATACCTGTGTGCTATACTACCAATTGTCCTGATATGATAAGTATCTCTTTTTGGACACAAATCAGAGCAAGCTAGAAGATAGCTTAAAATCTGTTAGACAAGGGCACATATGTGAATTTTAAATGGGGCCGTCACAATTAGTATTAAAGCTACATTCGATGCTCTGACTTATGGTTCCCATATGTGGATGCATGTGCCTTAAAGGGAGTGGAGTGTAACACTCCAAACAAAGTTGTAAAAGCTATATCGTATCATGTATTGGTTGGGCCGACCTATATGCATATCGTAAATTTATTTCTAATTCATTAAAAATAAAAAATCCGGAAAATAGAGAAAAGTTCTGAAAAAAATCAGGAAAAATGTTTTCTATATGAAATGATTCATCATAGGTACCACACACATAAATAAACATTCATAATTTGTCATGCACACACAATAATAATAATAACGATATGATAAGCATGATAAAGTTTAAAGACTTAAAAGACTATTACAGTCAAAGTTTCACTGTTTTACATCATATCATCAAAGATTTAAAACATAGAATCTATCTATTCATCTTCTTCATCTTTGTTAAAATCTTGATCCTCATTTGCTTCATTTTCTTCTCCCTTCAATGCAGTGATTTCTCCTTTCAATCGTCCATTTTTGGTTATTTCTTTCCAAAATGACAAAATCTCCTCCTCCACAGCTCTTACAAATGCTGGAAATGAAAGGGGGGAGGAGTTTTAAACATAAAACGTTTGAAAAGTGTCCAAACATCCTTTTTTAAGAAAAAACCTTGTATTGTACGATACGCACCATATCCCTGTATCGTACGATATGGGTACAATACACAAACAATTTGTGTATTGGTTGCATATCGTGCCCGTATCATATCATTTTTCTCATACAATATGATACATCCATATTGTACGATGCAGATAACATTGATACCAAGTATGTGAAGAGGGACTTGAAAGTAGTCTTACGTCTAAAATTTTAAATTTGAAGTTTATATACATGTGTGACAGACGACCAATAGTCCTGATTTTTAGCCTTTTTGGGTGGGAACCTAAGCCAGCTACATGGCAGGTGAGAATCCTCAAAGGCAGGGCATACATATCAATTTTGATCCAGCCATTACACCTAAAGCAGAAAGCAAAGTGATGGTTAAAGTCTAAAAATTTAAATGTTCATTTAGACATGTATTTTGTTGGTTTGCAGTCAAACTATGAGTGTAAACTTTTCAAACAGGAAAAATGTGTGTGTCATCTAGCAAGTAAGCAACTTCTCTTCTCCTTCTCCTTGGTGAAAGTTTTTGTATTCCTTTTCAAGTAAGTTGGTTGTATGCAGATTATTTCCTTACTCTCTTTCCTCTGGGACACATGCAAAATCTAACCTTGTGTCACCTGTAGCATTATATGGGTCAACCAGTCACAAGCATCAGCCTTCAATTACCTGGAGTTCACAATGTTCTAAATTCTTTGGCTGTAAGTACTGAACTCTGTAACGTTTGCTTGTTATAAGCTGTACTGTAGATTCCAAAATTAATATGAAACTTATCTGAACCCTTTCCATTTACAATGATTTTTTTGTTTCTTACAAGAGAACTATTGTGGCCTGTCATCACCTGCATGTCATATTCTAAATTGCTTTTTTTATTTGTAAGTTCCGTATAAGATATCATGTCGCATTATACATGCATATCTTACAAGCAAAATGAATCCCATCATTTAGTCCTTTCATGATCATATTGGGAAATGATATAAGTTGTATGCATGCCATATTGCCATACTGGTTGTATTCGATATTCATGATTCTTTGGTTGTAATCATGTTCATGTTGTGTTCAATTTTTGCCATGGCAGGACATTGGATGGTATTATCATATGATATATGTACACATGTATATATTTGTGCATGTCTTCATGGGTTAAAATAAGTTCATGTCATGCAGACAAAGCTCTCTGTGCGCAAAGTAGATGTCTTTTTTCTGGTTCATTTTCTTGTGGAATAAGCTCTAGAGGTATGATGTACACCATTTGTAAGATCCATTTGTCATGCCATCACATTGTGTAAGTATGCATTGATGTTTCAACCACGGACCAAAAAAAAGAGTAAAAATCAGTTTTTTGCATCAAAATCACTAGTTATATCGTCAGGGTAAGATTGGGTAAATAAATAGCAGACGGATGACTTCCCACAACAATAATATGATTTTAATAGCACAGACTTTACCGCACCTCTACATGAATTGGAAGCACATAAAGCAAAACAAAAAGGGAAAAAAACTTTGGCTGGCGTATTTTACATGTCACTGGCTTCCTTGGATGGTGCTCCTGTTGGTTTTGTCAAGTGCTGTCACCTGTCAACAGTAAGCCAGTAATTATGTTGCTTATGTAATATTTCAATAATTAGAGAATCATGGCTGTGGATCGTTGGGCAAACATGTTCTGATACGTCTCTTCTGGCACTCGGCTTTAACCTTTTGGTTATGGCTTTAACAAGATCATGGCCCTTAGTTACTCACGGTTCATCTCTTTCTTTTTACTTTAGGAACAGAAGTCAATCGTTAATATTTGAATTTGGTAGCTTTCTGTATAATTGAATAGTGTTTCTCCTTGTAGTCAATATTTTTTTCTGAGCCATGTTTTTAAGTCTTTTGGGTGTCAAAGTTGTATAATCTATCCGCTTCTATTTTCCTGTATCTTTTTTATATTTGAATGTTATTGGAGCATTTTGCTGCTTTTATTAGGTTTTCTGTTTATATCAACTGGCTAATTCATATTTTAATAATTTAATGACAGGTTATTGCCGCAGTAACCTCGCTAATGGATAATAAAATGTTAGTCTATGACACCATTGGCAAAATTAAGACCCATTTGAAGAATTTTGTGGGTGTTTCTAGGCGTTTTGAATTGATTGGGAAGTTTAACAACTGCTGCATATATGATGACTATGCACATCATCCAACAGAAGTTTGTGCCGTGCTGCAAACAGCTCGACTGATGTTCCCGACTCAGGCTCTATGGGTTGTTTTTCAGCCTCATACGTTCAGGTTCTTTCTCATAGTCACTGAAATCAAGTAATTCATTTGATGTGATTGCATCAGATGACATGTGATGTGAAGTGAAATTTTTAGTTTTCTTTCTTGAAACCAAAGAAAAAGCATACTGGTTAACGTGTAGCCTTAAAAGAATCCTTTAATTCTTTGCAGCCGTCTGGCAGCATTGTTAAAGAGCTTTGTTGCTTGCTTCAATGGTGCGGATTACGTGGTAGTTACCGAGGTATTCATGATTGCTTTAGTAAGAAAATTTTCCTAGTAATGGACATTTATTTGACTGTTGGACCGGTATAGGTTTATCCTGCTAGAGAAAAGAATCTCTGGGATGTTCATGGGCAAGACCTAGCGTCTTCTGTTACAGGCCAGGCTTCTGAATATATCCCCAGGCTGGTATTTATCTAATTTTCTTTTGTTAAGGTTTTTCAGAAATTTAGTCTGTCCCTGGACACTTTTCATGGAATTTTTGTTATGCTCCCAAAGATATTTCAACTAATGTAACGTGGCATTTATATGAAATCATTTTATTTGGAATCTTGGATAAAACTTGTATTCCACTTGGACTTAGTTTGCATCATTATCGGTTGGCAGGAAGATGTAATCAATAAGCTGCTGTTCAAGATTTTTTGTAACCGCAATCAAGGAGTTGTTATCTTTACACTTGGTGCCGGTACGACAAAAACTCTATTAACCAGTTTTATGTATGTGAAAGTTGAGCTCCCTTTTGACATTGGAAAATAATATTTACAGGCATCTTTCTTTTTACTATAACCAGGCAGTATAACAACTTTGGGGCCGAAATTGCTTGCTGAACTAAACAAGCAGACAGAGTAGTCAAGCAGAAGCAGTCCAAATCATGATAGTCCTGACCTGCCGACTTCCATGATGATATCAGTTTCCACTATCACCATGATAAATGTTTACTAGATGGTTATAATGAAGCACCTATTTGAGCACCGAGGAAGAAGATCCTTTGCTGATTCTCAACCAAACACCAAAGTTGGTCGTCTCTTGCGTGATGGGAAATGCTGATAGGCTGATGCCATTCTAGTCCTTCCCAACTTCATTCACTGGCATCGGGTAGCAACCAGAGAATTTACTTTGCGCGGCTACGTATGCATAGTTTGGCCGTACTGTCGTGAATAAGTGTTTGATTGTAAGCATTATCAAAGCACTGTGACGTTGCTGAGATGAAGTGCTATACGCAATCTCCAACTTGGTGATGGAAAATACTTGGGCAGAAGGTATTTAATGAGCAACAATACTGAGACGGGATTGATTCATGAAAGAGTGAAGAAAGCTTTGGCTCGGCAAACAGAAAGACGGTAGTCCAATCCAATTGAGCCATTCCTAGTCGTCTCGTAGACATGGGTGATGTGATCTGCCTCAACTGCTTCAGCAGGAACTGCAGCACGAGGGAACGGTAAGAAGATGGTTGAGTTTTTGCGGCCTTCTTGCTGGTAGTGAACTGCGTTCATGCGCCATTGTCTTGTCTGTGGTTGTATATCAGCACAGCAGTAGATTCGACGGAATCGTTCCAATGTTATCAGATGTCTTCTAGGAGATTGCTTGTGTATCAGCAGTAGATTTGACGGAATGACGTACCGTCATCCTTGTGCATGATCCTCACATGGATACTTTTTTATATACATTGCATTGATGTCTTCTAAACGCCTTCCATTCATCACGTACCATAACCTTGTGTGACATGGACATGTTTTAATATAGACTGCATTGAAGTCTTCTGACCGCCTTCCTTGTTCATGTCTCTGTTGGCCGAGTCGGAAGTAGATGCTTGCCCCTTAATGAATAAAGAGCGCAGAAAGCAGTGACGTTTTAAACTCTTCACTTAAGAGTTATAATCTGCTTTGAACGTCACAGGAAGCTTGAACGCATTTCTGGCCGCAGCTCCATAATGTGATCGTTAATTACTAAGTACTTGGAAAAACAAGGTTTTTGCTTTTCTCTTTTTTTTAAAAATACTAATCTACCAAGAATCGTAAGGTAAATGATCACGAACCGGCTACCGCTGGTGCCGCCTGGATACCTACTCAGCGCCAGCTGGCACCTGTCCTGGCGCCAGCTGGCGTCTTCGGGAGCCGTTCGCTGGCCATCAGGACGTGCCAGCTGGTAAGGTACCTTCTCGGCCGGGGGCTGAGCGATTGAGCAACAACCAGGTGCCTTGCCAGCTGGCACATGCTCGGCCTGGTGCTCATCCCTGAGCTCTCGATCGGAAAAACGGGCCTTGCTAGCTGGCGCCAGCTGGCGTAAGCGGTCTCCTTGACCTGCTACAAACTGGGAATGGACTTGAGAAAATTCATTTTAAGCAAGAAAGTGTGCAAAACAGGCGTAGGATTCTACCGCTTGCTTGTAATTGCCGAAGTTTGAAAGGTAACCTGTATTAGGCGTTTTATAGGCAAATTTTGACAAAGGAAATTGAGGGCTCCAACAACGTGGTGTAAAGCATGAATTACTGGAATCGCCGGTTGCCTTACAAGTGCTGAATACAACGAACGCTCTTTTAATCCTTTTCCACGTTAATTATTTCCAGCAGCCACACCAATAGACCTTTGAATTGAAATCCTGATATTCAATCCAAGTTAAAACAGCTCCAGAGAGATAAACGCTCAATGGATGCAAATCCTGGAGCGTATTTCTCAACGGCGCAGCACGACCGATGATGATACAGGGGCCCAGTCACGTACTTAGAAAACTAAAGAATGCAAGACAACTAGCAACAAGATTGTACAGCGTTGTAAAGGAACACGGTCAATTTCCTCCTGCTGACTCACCACATGTTAAATCTGATTCATTTAGGAGCATATTCCGCAATCCAATTTGTTGCTGCAATTTCATTCATAATTTTCATCAATCTGGTCTTCACTTTCCAGGGAACCATTTGAGTATCGAGAATAAAAAAAGGTTGAATATAACAAGCTACTCCAAAACTAACATAAGATACAGTAGGTATGGTAGGAAACAAAAAACTCAGCTGCGGCACAAATAAAACTGGTGGTAGCAGGAAAGTGGGAAAACCATGGAATTGTCAGGCAGATCTAAAACTCATCATCGTCCTCCTCTGCGATATGCTTTGCAAGCTCCTGTTCCTGTTGCTGTCTCTCTCTTCGCTTCTCTGCGCTCTCCTTCTCCTTCTTGTGGGCATTTGGAGGGAACCTCAGAGCCCTTACAGCCTCATTATGCATGTTAAGACAAAAGGCTATTCTAGTGTGGAAAGCCAACTGAGGCTCATTAGTAGAGTAAACATCCCCTGTTTCCTTCGACAACATGTAACCATTTCCATGATCAATTGTGGCGTCTATAGCACCATCTCTTATAGCTTTTGCTACTATGCATTCAGCATCTGCCACTGGGGTTGCTGAATCCAATCTCAGTTTAGCAGCAACATCAGCAAGTGAAATGCGGGAATAGGATATACTGATGTTTCTAAGCCCTGTCCTGATCACATTGTGACGCAGTCTTACGATCAAGTTGTTGGTCCTGTCAGTACTAAATTGCTCGACATACTTCTCAGCAACGTTCCTGAAAAGTTCAAGATCTCCAATGCGGACCGCCTGTACAAGTAATAAATCAATATACGCTAATTGAATTGAATAAAAAAGAGTTTCACATATGGAAAAGGTAAAACTTACATTGGTCAGCTCAAAGTAAGGCCTCAAGGCCTTCTTCATGCCACTTTGCATGAACACTGTACGCTCAGGTATCTCACCAAGCAACAGACGGACAATAACAGCCCATTTGCTGCATTGGATTCGAAAACCTCGAGCACCCACTGGGGCCTTTCGAGCAGCCTGAAGAAGACTCTCCTTAGCATCAGTGTACTCCAGCTGGATGGTACGAATCCTTCCCAAGTAATATAAATACCTACAGAACTGGTACAGAACTGAACAAGTCACCAAGAAGCAATAAAAAGTGTGGCAATAAAGAAGACCACCACTAACTAACCTGCTGATTGGAGTGAGCCTCGAAACGTGGAGTTTTGGACCGAAGTTTCTCAGCCTGGTCATACAGATTGTAGTGAAGATAGTTGCGGAGGAGGAGATTCAAAAGTGTCTCCTGATAGGATGATACTTGTTAATATATGCAATGATTAGTTATGCCTTCATAGCAAACAAACTGATTGGTGCAAACCTGCCCAAGCTCATCCCGTCGAAGAGTAGCCATGCGATGCAGCGCAAGGAGATTACTGTCGAATGCAAGAAAAGAATCTGAGGTAATACCCTGAGGTGTAGTATGTGCATATAGAGTGGTGAATATTGCAACTTCAATGAAAAACTTCAAAGGCTGTAATGCTTACCCTCTGATTTCAGAAAGGCTACCAGTTAATTCATAGCTGTATGAATAGTAGAAATATAATCTGGCTGCCAGCACATCAACAGTCCTGCGGTTCAACTGCTTCAATCTAACAATCGCAGCTGAAGCACAAGATTTTGCCTGCAGATGAGCCAAACAGAAGTTAAAAACCAATAAACAAACCAATAGCATAGCCCGGCAAAACATGAAATCACTGAAACGTCAAAAGTCAGTTACCTCTTCATACTGCTTATGATCGATCAGAAAAATTAGAACAAGCAAATATGAGTAGATCTCAAGCTCCGGAAATGAATATTTAATAGGAGCTTGAGCTGCAGAAGACGCAGTGTCAATTTCCATATCATGGATATCATCCTGTAGAGAGAACCAAGTGAAAGGTCAAACGCCAAAAGCCACATACAGGCATTAAAGTGAGACAAATCAACTGCTCTAAATTTTTTCCACACGTCAAAACTGCATTAACCCAAGAATTAACATGGCAACGAGACTGCAACTCATCCAGCATAAAAAAAGATGGAAAGACTATCCACTGCAACTAGTGCTAGGAACAATGTAAAAGTGAGGTTGATAGGAAGTTCTAGAGACATTATAGGTACAGCATACATTTTCTGTTATTCATATGAAAAACATAAAATTTTTAAATGTTTCTCTTTCTTCCCTGTTGAAAAGGAAGTATACATGGTGAAGCTGCAGCTCTTTTATACAGCAATATTTTGGATCATTATCCTGTTGTTCCTTTTCATGAAGTTATTAGTTTGTTTCATGTCACATATGAGCAGAGCAAAAAAGAGCTCTCAATGCCCCTTTGTCAAGCATTACATTTCCTGATTGTTTTCTAGCTTCATCGCACTGTATAACATGACCTAATGGAGTAAAGACAGTTGAATTTCTACCAGGATTAGCTATCACATTTACAGAAGTAATTCCCCACATCTTTTGTCTCCCTTTCCTTTATCATTTGTTCCCATACTGCAGGTCACCCCAATCAAGAATAAATGCATGATAAAGTAGGAAGGGTGGAAACAAGTGAACCTTAATCTCAAGTACATACACAATAAAAACTTCATTGACAGATAGGAATAAAAGATCGCATTCAGTGGAACACCTGCCTCACAGATGAGCAGATACTTAAAGATCCAAAAAGTACAGAAGAACAGACATTATTTCTGCAGCTAGATGAGTATCATGTTCATGAATGGAGAAAGTCGAGGGCACACGGAGATAACAAAGGCGTGAGAAAGGGACATTAGCGTGTAAACAAGACAAAGAATGAAAATCATCATAACTTTTTTAAATGCTATTGCTGATTTGAGAATCCAAACTGGAGGCAAACAATCTCAAGCCATTGTATTTTTTATGAGAAAAGAAGCAAGCATCATACAAAATTAGAAAGCAAAGAAAAATTACAGTAATCTAGCATCACAGAAAGTAGAAAGAAAAGCTCAATTACAAAAGCAAGAATAAAATGGGATTCTTTTAAGGCATCTTTATGCGAAGCTGAGAACTCACCAAGATCAATTCTCTTGCTAACGAGAATACGTTCATAATAACAAATCTAGCTCAGTATTGCAAAATTGAATGTATCTAAAAGTAGATCAAGAATTGAGTTCTTTAATGGCTTTGAAATCAAACAGAAATTTCGTCATCAAGCATCGTAGAAGTGCAACTGTCACATGCTGCAACGGCTGTAGATTTTCTTTGGGGGCCTGTCTTCATCCTTATGTTTATGTAAGTGACC
This sequence comes from Nymphaea colorata, assembly GCF_008831285.2. Taxonomy (NCBI): domain Eukaryota; kingdom Viridiplantae; phylum Streptophyta; class Magnoliopsida; order Nymphaeales; family Nymphaeaceae; genus Nymphaea; species Nymphaea colorata. The sequence continues at coordinate 24,053,659 of NC_045146.1, forward strand.
ACTATGTAGACAAAAGTTGTGACCAATTTGACCTATCAACAATATTATGATATCCAGGGAACAAATAAATTTTCCAGGAAGCTTCAAATTTGAATTGAAGTGAATAAATTCAATTTGTTAAAAAAGACAAAGAATTTCCAAACCCAATTTCAACTCAGTCTGAATAAAGCGACTCTCGAGCCATTATAAACCTCATTCATTTTTCAAAACATGGGAAAAATGTTTTAGCTTTCTAGTTGATATCCAAACATGATTGTCTTTTAACTTCATGCTCCGAATTCATGCAGAACAGAAATCAGAAACAATAAAGTTCCTGTGAAGCAATAACAAATGAGTCAATGACTCTTCCATCAATAACAGTTGTGGTACGAGAAGAAACTAAAAAGAGGAGGTGCAAAGATAAAATTTAAACAATATGCATCAGGCAACTGCAAAATCCATTACATAGTTAATCTGGAGCAGAGCATGCACTGTCAGGTCAAGTTATCCATCAACATGTTTGCTGATGCAAACAAAAGCATTATGGGCATCTTCTCTAGAAGAAAAGGACAAAAGAATAACAAATACCAAGGCAATTAATTTCCACTTAATGCCAAGGAAAAGAGTGCCCAAGGAAACTTGCAAAGAGAAATTCCAGAAGGCAAAATGACCATGACAGCATGACTGATGTTTATATTGATGTAATAAACATCTAACAATTATCTCATTTCTTGTCCAACTGATGTTTATATTGACGTTGCAAAAAATCTAACAATCATCTCATTTCTCATCTCTTGCCAAGTTGCAACAGGTTCTTTTCTTACTTCAGTTTATCACATTATAAATTTATTCAACAAGTACATGAAGTGTTTAACCAGCAAAATTACCATTTCTTCCTTTTCACTAAGCCGCAGTAATGTTGACATAATGCATTGACCAAGATAACAACATTACTAGGGCATTATTAGAACAGCCTGTCCCTATTAACCGTCAAAGGCAAGTTCTCATGTTGCCTTTTTCCTGCACATTTCCAAAGCGATAAGTTTTTTTTCTCTGCTAGGTTACTTTCATACAGGATTTTGTCTGATAATGCTTTTAAATTTTAAAGTCAAGAAAAGGTCCTTGACGAGATTCTGGACAGAAATTTAAACATAGAATCCTGAAGGGGATAAATAGAAGTAGAATCAATTTGTGAAAAGCCCTTTTATGCAAAATGTACCTTAGCAGTCAAAAGTGTGCCTCAGCAACCAGCTTCTTGACTAGGGTGTAAGATGCAAGCCCACCTAGACTACCTTCTCTAGAAGGTGCCTTGGGCCAAGATAGGGCAACACACGGCTGAGGATGAGGAGAGGTTAGTAGGGCAATGTAAGCTGATAAGGACAGCAACAACTTGTAGACTAAGTCACAGTGGTACGGGGGGAATGAGCCAATACAGGTATACCGGTACGTGGGTGGTACATTTATTCGGAACTGATCCAAACCACATTCTTAACTTATTAACCTACGTACCCGATGTCTCCTCCTTCCATTGGCACCTCTTTTGATTCTTCTTTAGCCTCAACATAACACAAGCACAAAAGCATGGCCAGCAGTGGAGAGCTTCACCAGCCAGCAACGACCGGTAACAGATAGCGGCAATATTCAGCGTCGCTGGCGGCGTAAGTTTTTTTTTTTCGTTTTCATTTGACTATGTTTTTAGGGTTTTTGCATTGTTTTCCCCTTTTTTGTTTCCCATATGAGTTTCCCCCTTCTTTTTCATTTGATTCTGTTTTTTGTATGTTGTTTCCCATTTTTCTGTTTCCTTTGTTATTAGACTTATTACTAGTGACATTTCTTCATGACTTAGGTTTTGCACTGCTGTACTTTTTTCCTAGTTCTGCTTTATTTATGCTTTATGTTTCATATTTCCACCATTCCTTCAAAATCTGCCGTAATGAATTTTGTTTTAATTTTATTTTTCTTTCCTGGAATTAATGCACATACGTTTTCCACGTACCCCAGTACCAAGATTTTCTAAAATCATCTACCAAGGAATGACCCCGATAACTATCTCCAGCTGCTACTGATCTTTGAGAGACCTCTCAACCCTACACCTACCTTACAAAACTCAAAACTCTAGACAAGTCAGCATTACCACTATGCCCACCAACACCTAACCTACTCAATCCAGCCAAGCATTCACTTGAACAGCACAGGCGCTGCCTCTGAAGCCTCTACCACAGTCCGTGTTTGACTGTTTTCTCATCCAGCCATATGTGAAGTCCCTATGACAGATGACTGCTCACAGCCCCTGCTCTTACAGCAAAGTGCCAACCAATCACCCCAAGATCTGTTCCACCCTATGTCTCAAGACCCCAGCTACATTTTGTCGTTTGTGATTATTCAAACCTGCAGTCATGGTGGCCATCTTGAGCATCTTGGCCCAAAACCACCCTATTCCGACTACCAGTTGTCTCCAGATAACAACACCATCGACTTAATCAGAATTTATGAACAAGCAGTGTTGCACCTTCCGCCTAGGCGACACCACACACTTGAGTCTTGGCCAACATGCAGGCTAGAAATGCCCACCTGTCGACAGCCAGTTCGATTAACAACCTATGTCACATGGGTGCAAGGTGAAGGTGAGGATGCAGGTGCGGGTGGGGGTGAAGAATGCAGCATTTTCCAAAAAACTTGAGTGAGAGTGTGGTGAGGGTATATACACATATACACAAAAAAAAAATGTCAAAACTATTTGCTAACATAAATATGTTGATTTAAATCTAAGGAGTCATGAAATCTACAAAGCATCGCCATTAATGCAAGTAAATTAATATACAAACTTCATTAACGAGACTAATACAGTAGCCAGATTAAATATTAACAATAAAATTTAACCCTGCGCACCCAGACACCCAGGCCATTCCACCCTGTGCTTTTTAGAAGCTATGGCTGAAAAGATAAAACTACAAACAAACACATGAAGTTACCTTTCTCTTCAATAGGCTGACCATATATGCAGTGGTATAAGCCGAGGTAGTAGCTTTTCATGTGAATAACAAGCAATGATCCTAAAACTATAAGAACGTCTGGCACCATGAATCTATTATGCCTATTCCTAATCCTCTCTTAACTTGTTGATTCTCTTTTAGGACTTCTATGGAGAGCACCTGCGGAGTTTAAAAACAACCCTACTTATATGTGTTTCAAATTAGTCCAATTGCAGGAATTAACAAGCTACATTCACATAAATACATTTTCAAAGTAAATGATAAAACACATGGAGTGAAAGCAAGCATGTTATAAGTTCACGTAATCACTAAGAGGTAAAATTTTGTATTTGGCCCCACATAAATAGCTCTATCGTGGAAAGACTGCTATTATATGCCTCACTCCGATCAGCCCAAAGAAAAGGAAAAAAAAGGGGGAAAAAAAGGACCCAAAAGACTGATCACAAAAAGCACGAGGGATAGATATCCAACTAAACAAATAGACTTGATGAAAACACATCGATATGCATTCAAATAAATCTAAAAGGAAAACTACCCAAAAACACTTATGTTTATAGAGACATGATCGAAAAAATATATGAACCAAAGCCACAGAAAGATTACAGGCCCAAAAGGTTGCATAGAGTGATCAATATCCAAGGTCGATGAATTGTTTCCAACTTGAAAACTTCCAAACGAGTGGTGTCCACACACATGCTACTTCTGGAAGATGACCTGATAGTAATAAATGCACATATGTAAAGCAAGGATTCCATATCCACGCAGACAACATGGTGTCAGGAACGGAAATCCTCAACAAATTACGTAATACGCCTATGAAAGAGCTCAACTGCTGAAGAAATCCATCTGTTTACTACTTCAACGGACTCAAACATCCACAGAACGACACTCTCACATATCCACAGGATAACTCAACTACGAACGTCAATTCAAATAGCTTTGTGAAAATCCTGAAAATTCTATGATGTCCGGAGCATGCACTACTACACTAGTAAGAGAATCAATCCAATTTTTCCAACCATCAAACCAGGCATTAGTTAAACAAACATTTAAACCCCAGTTCACATAACTATCCATTGTCACATTTGACACATATAACAACAAGAGTCGATCATAAAAGACAACCCTAATACATGCAGCCACACCCGTCTGTCGACACATGAAACTAGACATTGAATTTACCAAGTAACAAATGAAATAACCAGTTAATCAAAAGCAGAAGCCATATAAAGTAAAAACCCATCTTAAGGAAACCTGTTGAAAGTCCTATAAAGAACGTGCCGGATTCGACTTACTTTCGGAAGGTAGGAAGACAACCGAACCAAGACGTCCGACCCAGACACTAAGATGTGCTGAAGGAAGGCCGAGAGGACTGACGCAGTGAGCTTGCGGCGCAGCGCGATCGTGTGGCGGACGGCACGAACGATCCGGCGTACCTCCTTCGTGTACGCCCCCGTCTCGATCAAGGTCCCGATCTCTTTCAGATCTTTAACCCAGGAAAACAAGAAATGGGCATCAAAACCAGATCGATACCCTAGAAGAGAAAACCCTAGAAAGAAGCACACAAATGGGGATTTAGGGATGATTACGCTGAAGAACGGGAGAAGTGGAGGAGGATTGAGAGAGAGGTGGGGCAGGCTGATCCTTCATCTCCACGTCCTGCGTCATCTTCTCCTGGTTTCGCTCTGCGAATTATCTCAGAGAGAGGGGTGGAGAGAATGAGAGAGAACTTGAAGAACAAGAAAAGGAGTAAAGGGCCGGTCTCCCTTTTTCCTTTCTCCATTGAAACGGCTCTACGACTCGTGAAATAATCGAATCGGTAAGCGAGTATCTCGGCTTCCGAAACGATCTTCCAGCGGAGACGGGTCTGGGTCTAGGACTACCGCATCCTACATAATCAGATTTGGAATTAACAGTTCAGGATCCAAATAATCCTTGTCATATTTTTCTATGTGATGGTTCCACCATAGGTACTTATATTTTATATTTGAATGCAAATTTAACAGGATATGAGGCTGAGAAATTGATTGGGTTGGATACCAAATCCAAACTTTAATCTGTAGACACGTTTGCTTGGAAGGGCTTGCCGGTGCGATCATGGATTCACGTCCACCTCAAACAAACATGGTGTACATGACAATGGATGAATAGCTTGAGACTTGATGTCCTTGGTAATTGATTGATTGTCTTGAACTATTCGTCCGTGGATCATTTGGCCAAGCAGACAAACACCCGGATAACTTGTTCCAGATGGAACCCATCTCATAAATGTAAGACACCAAACAAATGCGCGACTATTTTAGTCACTACTTTTTGGAATTGCCCAAAAATACAAGAAGCCACTTATCTCATCTTAAGTAAGTTTGTTAGAAGGTGAAACGAGTGCGACCTGATCTTTAATTGTCTCAAAAACACCTATATCTCAGCATTCAAATATGCACTTTGATATATTTCAGCAGCGAAGCAAAATGGTTTGAGATGACCGCTTCTTTTTTGTCTTTTCCCCATTCAAACACGGCAGAGGATAAAAGTTTCAGTTGCTTTCAGTTACTTACTGTGCATAACTAGCGAGCTGCTGATCATAGTGACAGTGACAAAAAGATGAACTTTTTTAAGGAATAGATTAGCTTATCCCTCATACGTTCAGGCTTGATCACATAGCATAATTAGAATCAGCTTTTCACAAGGTCAGATGGCTATGAAAAAAACAGAGGTTTTTGCACCCTGAAAGTATGAGGTCCAACACCATAGGTCCATAACGAGGTTAATTAAGCTCTTCTAAACACTGTCAACATATTCTTAAAAGAGTTAAATATTTTACTTTTATTGTATGAAAATGACATACGCAAAAACTTAAGAGTATGAAGCAGTTGTTCTATATTCTAAAAGAGATATATATAGAGAGAGAAGATTCTGCATAGCAGAACACATGCATTACAAATACCGCCATTGCCAAGCTAACACAATCTCATAATACTCCAAATGCTGCAACCCAATTTACTGAAATCATCCTTGAAGCTTCCCGCAGTCAAACATGGAAGTCTGCACTGTGACCCAAGAAAGCATCCTAATGAGCAACCTATTCCTCAAGAAGTTGATCGTCGTACCACCACTCTGCTGCAGCCTCCCCACCGAGTAGGCCGTCAAAATGAGCCTGAACCTTCTTCCCCTCCTCTTCCTCACATACTTCTCCAGTCCATCTTTCACTCTTTGGTCTCTCTGTTCTTCACTCCCCGTGATCCCCAAGAGGGCTTCTCCCAAGCACCTTACAAGCACCACAACATCCTCCAGAGCAGAGCATCTTCCCAATTGGTCAGGAGTCATTGGGTGCATGGCATCCTCAATCATAGTCACCTTTCCCTTGCGGAGCTCATGACCCCACAGCATCGTCCATGGCGACCTGTACCTTAGAGGTGAACACATTATGGAGTTCAGGTCGGTGTGCTCTACGACACTCACTGCTTCCCGTGCCCCCTCTATTCCACTTAAAACAATTTCTCTCAGCTTCAGCGGGTCGTCTTTCATTGTCACATCATCTGCAACATCATCTGCAATAGATGAGGAAAACAATGAGATTTCAGTTTGTGCAATTTTTGTTTTCGAAAACAGAATCTCGCTTCATATTATAACGTGTGGAATGCCTAAATCATTAATGCCAACTGCATTAATAATCTCTCAACAGTATTGCATTATCCTATACAAGTGACAAAATAAGAACCACCAACCTTCCATACTGCGATGAAGCTAAAGTTTGGTTAGATGGTCTCTAATATGTAAACAGTTTGTTGCTAATAAGACCATTTATGTGGGTTTATCTAAGAGTTATGGGAGAGTTAGGAGGGGCATCTGCCCTCCCTGGCTTATACAAGGCTCGGCAACTAGATCAAGCTCATATTACCCTAATCTACTCATGTTTCAATGAATTAAAAGATAAAGAGGTTGTGTGGTCTTCGTTCTTATACCTTGAGGGTTAAAAGAAAGAGTAGAGAACCAATAGATCGTTCGCTCATCACAAGGCAAGATCCCAAATCGAGCGTCATTGCCAAAGAACTGAGCAAACCGGGGTTCAAAGCCGTGGCCTTCAGGGTAGTGTGCGAGTCCTCTTATGGTGGAGACGAGCTCTGGAAGCCCCAGCCACTTGGCGACCACAGAGTTCACACCATCACAACCTATCAGCACCTGAAAGTTCATAGAAAACATCCCATCCGACGACGTTCATGCTTTCCATCAAAACATAGGTGGAGAGAGTCATGGATATCCAGTTGAATCGGGTAAGAGCCGGTTTGTATCCAGATTCAGAAAGCTGGATCCAAATGAAATCTAGATAATATATGTTTGGTTGATATCCAAGCAGCGTGTAGTCTTATGACTCTTTGAATATTTGAAGCAATGAAAAGATATATACCTTAGCTCTAATAAGGGTTCCATCAGCCAAATGAATGACTTCTCATCTTGTTGTTCTATGGATACCACCTTGGATCCAAACCTGATGATCCCATGCGGCAGCTGCTTCGATGGAGTCTCCACCAGCATCCGTCGGCTAACCCATCGCACTTCAACGGCGTTGCTGCAAAAGAAGCAGCCGCCTCGGTTATTTATTAGACGCGTGTTTTCTTTAGGCCGCCCAAGTTCGGCTGCTTTCCCTTCATCCGGATCTACCAATATAATTGATGCTTACTTCTTCTTTTTTTATACAACAATTCCATATCAAAAATTCAATTTATGACATCTAGAACATGACGATCAGGAGAGCCGTTTGGGTTTTCCGGCGACCGAAATTTCTTTCAATGAATTTCCATTCCACATTGTGATTGGACGTATAAGAAAAGTCACAAAAAGAACATATGTCTAAATTGAATTGTATGAGTTTGTAACAAAATTCCATTTGCCTACCAACTTTTCATGATTTTTTGGGTTATTTTGATCATACCCATTTCACTGATTGCTAAAAATTGTTTTTTTTTTTTTTTAAATTGTCGTTAAAAAAACAGTTGTCAAGACATTAAGGACGACTTATAATGTGGAGTGTTTTTAGCAATAATTTATATTTTCCTTCAACTGTCAAGCAACCTTGGGGCATTGACATATTTATATTCTCTTATATATATATATGTAAAGACAAAATAGATTTTCACTTCTACAATCCTCGACAATTTTACCACTCTACAACTGTATCTACATTATTTAGCTAATAATGAACCCAAAGTCATGGTTAACAAAAGCCAGAATCTACCAAAGTGAGCCAATCTACCACAAAGGAGCCAGAAAAGAAGAAAGAAAGGAGAGGCAGATACGAGGGAGACCTAGTGGGTTTACTGGTATAACCATGGTGGCCTCCCCAACAGGTTTATACCCAACATTAATTTTTCTTACCTTTTTCCAGACCTGGTGAAGGTTAAGTCTGTTACAGTTTCTCCAGTGACATTGGAAGTGAACAGTTATAGCACTTATGAATTTAGGAAACAAACAACATATTTTATGTAATCTATGTCAGTTGAGAATTAAAGTTTTCATCAGAATATCTATAAATACTTATACAAAACAGTAGTAACAAATTACACTATATCTCCAACATCTTTACTGTCATTAGATTCTACACATCGTTTGTTTTCTCATAACTGAGGCTTGAATCAGTGCTCTTGGATATATACGGATCAAAATATTAAGATTAGTTCCAAAGTAGAGAAAAAAAAGATTAAGAAGGAACAAATGCAGCACCTGCGAAGTTGGGTGTGGTGTTGTATAAGTAGATCCCCAACACCGAGAGCGTCCTTGGCTTTCCAGGCGTTGCTCCACTGTGTGAGAGCAAACCCACTGGCTCTTAGGCTATCGGCCAACTCCAAGACCAAGCTTCTCAATCAAGTCTGGGTAACAGAGCTACCATATTCCAACAAAGCTATATATATATATATATATATATATATATATATATATATATATATATATAGAGAGAGAGAGAGAGGGAGATATTTTAGACCTGTGAAGGCCTAGGGCTGTTGCAACACCTCCAATACCAGCACCAACAATCACCAAATCCTCGGAGACCTCTATGAGAAGGAGAAAGGGAGAGAGAGGGAGAGTGAGAGGAACGAATCTCGATAGAGAAAGTGAGAGAGATACGGGGAAACTGTCCTCTCAGACTCCATTTTATTTTAGGAGCAGCAAAGTTGCATAGGATTTTCTCAAAGGATGCACAGCACTGCATGAGAAGAGAAATGTAATTTGTCTTCACCGATGGTCAGTGCTGGTGCCATGGCACTCCAAAGCTAACCCCATCAAGACCATGCAGGGGATGGTGTTAAATTGTCATATTATTTAGGAGACCTTTTGGCTACAACAACACTTTGTTATTGAATCTTCCTCAATCTTTAAAGGAGATTCATAAAACAACAAGAAAATGTTTCCATTGCCAAGCAGCCCCTTATGCTCCATGGAGAGAGAGAGCTCAAGTAATTCAACTCTAAGCTTGACATCAATTCTAAGCAATAGTAGAGAATTTGAATCCATATTCTAAGACTTGGGCAGCCATAATTTGTTTACCTACCTATGGTTTCAAAGGAGTTTAACTTTCAGCAAAGAAAATTCACCCCGAGTGGACCCACTTTTATAAATTTCCACTTTTTGTGTAGACTCAGCGATTTAGGTTAAGATTTACCTGAGAATATCTATCGAACCACAAACTACATGTGCTTGATAATTCTAACCAACTGCAATTCGAGAACCAGAGATTTGATTTCCTCGTCATCTTTCAAATCCATGGGATTGAGGATCTAAAATCTTGAGTCTAAGATCCCAAAATCTTGTATCACTCTTGGTCAGGGATCAAGGAAATCGAACGGCTGACCTGGATTATCTCCTTTCTTGACCGTAGGCATCGTGCAACTATGAGAATGGAACCCATATAACATAGACAAAATAAGTTCCCGAGATTTCATCTTGCTCTTAACCCACCCCTAGTCAATGAGCGGATATTCGTTTTACTCGGGTTTTTCGTTTTTGTAGATCAAACCTTCAGTATGTGGAATGTAAAAAAATTGGTGATTCAAAAATGTATAAAAAGTTTGATCTCTCCAAAGAGTGAGAGTCACTCTCACATCAGGGAAAGACGACCCAAGTTTAACTCTACCAAAATAAACAGCGTTAAAATGGTAACACAGTCTTCAGATTAGACTCACTTTGCAACTTTGGTATTTCCTTTAATTGCATGTGTGACAAAAAAATTAAAAAGTTGTCGTACGCACTTTCTTTGATGTACAAAGCTTTAGAAGCTGAAGAGTTGCGATTTGACGAAACCTGGTGCTGATGTCACAAATGATATTCAAGTCACTCATGTTAAATGGTCTGGCTGGCATAAAGTATTCGATTTTAATTGAAAAAGCATTTCTGAACTAAAAGAGCCTCGAGCCCTATATATAAAAAACTCGTCAGTTTCATTGAAGAACCACCACAACAAATGTTGGATCCCCTTTGAAAACAGATTTGCCTTTCCTGGATCGCGCATCCTCACTTTTCATAATGAAAATTTTATATAACCAAATCGACTTGATTTTCGGTTTGTGCAATTCAAGAATACATAAACTTCCCAAAAAATCAGCCACAAGATAACAAGATTGAGAAAAACTGGAAGATTTCATCTGGTAAAAAAAAATGAATAAAAGAATGTACTGCTCCGTTAGTTAATTGTACAATAGGTTACATAAATAAGGTCAATTTCTCTGAAATTAAAGACCTACAAGACATAAAGCCACGAGAGAAAACCGGCCATCATCCAGAATAAAAATACAAATTTTGGGTTAAGAATTATAAAAGACTAACAACAAACATGAACTTGGGAGCAGGCATCCAGGAAAAGCATAAAGCATAGAACTGCTCAAAGATGATCAACCAGCTCTATGCAGCTACAGTGCGGCAGCTGCATTGACTGAACCATTAGATCCACGACCCCTTCCACGCCCACGCCCCCTGCCACGACCACGCCCTGCAACAGTGTGAAACAAGCCAGGCAGTGTAAATTACAAAAAGCACTTTTGGAGGAAGACTATTTTTGAAGTTAGCAGGATGCACCACCTCTACCATAGACGGGTGCTTCATCATTGTAAGCATTAGTTTCGTGATGGGTATCAGCTGGGCCACCATAGCTTCTCCCACGTCCACGGAAGCCACCACGCCCACGACCACGGTTGTATCCTCGGCCTCTGTCCCAGCCACCATTGACATATTCACCGCCAGCATTACCATTTCCTGCAACCCATTCAATAATCAGAGACAGCATACCAATAAAACACAAGAAACTTAAGAAAATTAAAGGGACTGTCTTTACCTCTGCCTCGCCCCCGTCCACGAGAACCACGGCCTCTACCACCTCCACCAGGAGAGGCCTCTGAAAACATTGAAGCCTGTCAGAGACTTCTATTTAACTACTGTTTAGGTTTGAAGCAGACAAGATAATTTATACCTGCTCCATAATCAAAGTCATTCAATGGCTTGACTTGCTCTGCAGGTAAAGGTGGCTGGTATCTGCATAAGAGCAGACATGTATTGTGAATTCAGGGAGCTAATAATAATCAAAGCCATTCAACATCTGTTCGTTTGCCTACTTAATAAAAGAAGGAATCCAAGTAAATTTGACAAAGAAACTTCTTTGGATCCATATTCCTGGCAGAAACTTAATGCATCATCTTCGAGATGGAAGTCAATTGTGAAATATTGCATTTAGAGTCTTAGACAATCACAAGCATTGGGATGACAGCATCCACCACCACGAAATCAGAAGAAGAAGAGGTCATCGTTAAATCATGATCTCAAAACAAACTATAGGCGCATAACCAAATATAGATATAAAAAGTAATGCCACAGAATAATTTACAAGCGTGGCTAACTAAAGTAAACCACATGACGTGTACAGTTCAGACTACTATTCCCAGTGGTTGGTATAGTAGAGCAGGCTTCTAGTGTTTTTGATGGACCGTGGCACCTCCAATGCCATGGGCCTAAGAATCCTGTGTGCCAACTGGAGCATGCACAGGCCCAAAAGGTTTGTAGGAATAGTAATTGCCGTAATAACCAACCATGAAAATGGTAACCAATAGGTTTGCTGAACAGTTTTATAGAACAGGATAGGTTTGCTGAACCACTGACAGCAAGAAGCAAAAGGCAACATCCCTGGTTTTTCCACTATAACATTCCAATTGTTGACAAAAAAGAAAGAACGCAAATAACATGCAAAGGACAGTTGTAGCTCGTAAAGAGAGATGCAAAACATTTCTTTTTAAAAAAAAAAAGAAATTTATGAAAAGCGCCAAAAATTTGGAAAAGGCTGAAAAAACAATTAATTTCTGATCAACAAAAAACTTAAGGAAAAGGGGAACGAAGCTGAGGATGCCCAGGGGAGCAATGGTTTGGTGCTCAATATTTCAACTTTCAAGTTAAAAGATAAGCCTCCTCCGATCAAATAGGAGTATAGAACTAACATACATATGATGATGCACAGACCTTCAGTAACAGTATGAACAACTCTCTGGAGATGAAGCAAGAAAATGCTGTGTTCCAAACATTCTTTGAAACATAGGCACACCATGAATCAAAATACATGGGATCAAAGAACAGTACTATGTCCAACACTTATTATCACTTGAGGCATCACTAAAAGAGGCAGAGGAAACACGTTACTTATTCACAGATGCATAAGGTTTGCTCTATCCTATTATTACCCGTACCTTCAGAAACCCACCAACACTGATGGCTAGAATAATGTAACAGAGAGAGAGAGAGAGAGAAAGAGAAGGCGAGATGTTACTCAAGATTTTTTAAATCGTTTGTCATACTTTTTTTAATAAAATGTCCTGCACCATAAATGTCAACCATTGTCATAAATATCGTTCAAGGGTTTCATTGGCGAGGTTTTTTTTTCACATGTTATAAGGAAAATTTGCTTTCCTCTGTGAAACATTGATAATTCAAAAAATTACAAAATACAAAAAAGAAAGAAAAAGTCTTTCACAATGACGTCAAGGAACCAAGAGTGTACTCCAAACAAATGGGGTTTAAGCACAAGAAAAATCAAACCAACGATGCAGAAATCTAACAATTTTTCGTTACCAACTGGATGGCTAGCTACTTAGTGGCATGATTTTTTTTTTTTTGCCTTTTTATGTGACTTGTTAAAAACATAAACACTGTAAGAGTTTGAAATATTGGTTACCCAAAGCTAGCTAAGACTAACATTTTGATGTCTAGAGAAAATGAGCACGAGTTAAATACCCATTAACATCAGACCATCAACAGGTATTGAGCAACACTACTGCTAACATTCCCTCTTAAAGATTACCACTACAGGATGGGGGCAAGTGAATGTTTGAACCCAGAGAACTCCTTGTCAGTCAAAAAGGGAAATTAAGATATTAGAAATCACAAACAATCTAAAACACAAAACACTAATCCTCATGTCCTAAAATGGTTTATCAGAAAATAAAATTCATACTTAATAAATGTCTACCAATTGAAAAAAATAATTAAAATATCAAAATTAAGTACTTGTTATATTTCATAACTTTCACTTTTTAAACTTTTGATGTTAAAAATCACAAGTCAACTGGTGGAAAGCAAGTCAATTTTACTCTTCAAATTACTTAACCCTTAAAAGATTTCAAATCCACTTTCCTTGTTGAGTAGTAATGTTTAAACAACTTGACATTAAATTACGTATTCAAAAGCAGCGGGTCTAGGTGATGAACCAGTGAACCTTCAAAGAGCATAGGTGAAAACCTGAGTTGGCCAGAAAAAAAAACTCTAAAACAAAGATCACTACACAATTTTCAGCAATATTTACATTTAATCTAATATCCAGAAGTGGAAGGACAAGTAGACACAATCAGTATAATACTCAACAACATTTATTTGAAACATCAAGCAAAAATGGAAAAAAAAATGTCATAAATATACATTTTAATTTTTACTGGCAGACATTTTTGCAATCTGAATACTTAAACCACATATATAAAGATAAATAACAGATTACTCTTCTCAAAAAACGAAAGCTCCACATTTTCAAGACAAATCATTTGGGATTCAGATAGTTGAATTCATATTGGTTTCTCTTGAATTAATCTAATGAGAATAGTCACTAGTTTTCTCCCAAAGCACCAATCAGGAACTCCTAACAAAGGCCATTCGGCCCTCACTTGGCAAGAAATTGAAATGGCTTGCAAATTGCTAGTCATTTAGACCCTAATGGCCCTTGATAATCTTGCAGCAACTGACATTGTTTGTTGCATCAAAACACATGCGTAACATAAGAATTCCTTACAGTTAAACCTAATTCACAATAGTTGTATACAAATACTCCAATATTTACAGAGCACTCGCAATACTCCAGAAATGCAATGAGAAAGCTACACGAGTTAATAAAACAGTAAGAAAAAAAAAGTGAATTGTAGAAAAAAAAAACTCATCAAATTTATACAAACAATTTCCAGTTCTTATTTAAGAAAGGTATGTGAGTCTTCCTCAATAGTTCATCAGGATCTTAATAGCAAAAAGACCTTAAAGTAGTAAACCCCCATGCTTCAAACAGCAGTTACCAACATACTCAAGTAAGGTTTTCCATGAATTACAAGACAATGATTAGGTGACAGGATTCTCCATGGGGTTGTCAAAAGCAATCAAGATCAATATGTTAAATGTCTTAAACAATAAATTGGCATACATGTCAATGAATGATACAGCAAGAAAAAATGAATACTTTGGGACCACTCATTAAAATTTGAGATGACCATGACCATCATAACCCTAAATGTGAGATTTATTGGACAAATATGTAAACTATAGCATTTCATAATTCATATGGAGAAAATGAGATGAAAACTAATTCCTGGCCACAAACCAAAAAACACAAGCTCATAAAGATAGCAACAAGCAAGCAGAGAAAATAAAGTAATGTCTCACCCTACAGATGAATTGTCCAGCTCCTTCTTTGACAAGACTATTGTAATCATCGATACATGCCTGGTAGTCTCCAACCTGCAAAAACACGAGCATATATAAAATTTTCATTTAGAATAGCACAAGCAAGCAGCATACATTTCTTGCAACACCAGAAGTAGGATGTATCATAACACAATGGCCAACTGGCATAAGCTGCACACTGTGGAGATTATTTGAGACTCCAGCTTTGAACTACACTCATGGATTCACCTTGGGGGCATACCCCACTAGTCTCAAGTGGACAACTGACTCTTGGTAATCCCCACACGCAAGTCCTCATAACTGACTAGAAAAAGAGCAGAGTTTGTACAATGATTTCTTACGTAAGGAGGCCTTCTTCTAACGGTTCCCATGTATCAACTATGTCGGTTGAGCCAATTGATGTAATTTGGTGAAGACCCACAATCCTTCTCTACAATAATGGGAGCATCAACAGTTTACACATTTGTATGAAAATCATTTTTGACACATAAAAGAACATGATACTATGAAATCATACAAAGAACTTGTCGAGCTTAGAAACAGAACATACCTTAATGAGCTCAACAATCATCACAGTCTTGTTGATAGCTCTTCCCATTGCCTTTAGGATGATCTCATTTGAACCCTTTTCCTGTAGAAAGAACAACCACAATATCTCTGAAATAATGAAAACGTACACCAAAATAGGCAGTCAAAACAAGACAATAGAAACAAGGAAAGCGTCAAAAACTAGATCTTAACTGCATTGATGACAATCCTGCCTTACACATAAAGGTTGTCCAATGTCTCATGTGTGATTCATAAGGCAAAATACATGGTCAAAAACCTTACGAGCACATGCCGATCACATGGTAATGAAACACAAGAACTATAAAATATCAGTTTCAGCATTATGAGAGAGACTGGTAAAAATCACAGCACGGTCTTTTGAGGAGGAAAAATCCACACAAGAACCAAAGCACTGCTACTGAACTAACAATTGACTGAACGTACACGGAAGATAATTTTTTCGGAAAAACGAGGGGAAAAAACAACAAGGATGAAAGAACACAATCCATACAGAAACTAGAATATAACTTGCGGAACAACGATACAGAGATACACAGACATAAACTCAACCCAGAAAAGTAAACTAAACCAATGTCACTCGTAGATGGCCACATCAACCAACCAAAAAGACTTCATCGTGCCTAATATTCCTATCCTTATTATTTATTTTCAGTGCGGACAGACCCATAGAGCTGCAAACTGATTAACCAATAAGCTTAAACTCGATACAAGGTTCCTCGAAACACCAAGCACATCCAACGACCAAACGGGAAGACATGACAACCCTTCCCCGCACAAAAACTATCGTAAAATCCCCAAAAAGACACGTGCAAAGCGCAACCAATCAAGAACCAATGGAACAAAATCCAACTCGTGCAACCAACTTTCTTGAAAAAGTTTACCTGGAGCAAAGTAGTTGCATACGTGATATAGCTCCGCATTCTTCCCTGTGTAGTGATCCTGATCTCGTTCTCGTTGATGGGCGCCTCCGGCCGTGGCTTCTCCACCCTCTGGTACCGATCCATCTTTCGGAACCACAAAAAAATCCCCACAAAATCGTCACGAAAATCAGATCTCGCGACTCAATCACAATATTCTCCACAACCGAACGAAAACAATT
This sequence comes from Nymphaea colorata, assembly GCF_008831285.2. Classification (NCBI taxonomy): domain Eukaryota; kingdom Viridiplantae; phylum Streptophyta; class Magnoliopsida; order Nymphaeales; family Nymphaeaceae; genus Nymphaea; species Nymphaea colorata. The sequence goes on from NC_045146.1 coordinate 24,070,264, forward strand.
TAGCACCTGGACGGTACGCTCAGGGAAAATATATAACGAAAGAGGAGGGAAGAGAACAGATTTTACCCACCTTTGCCCCCACTCCTTTGTAGCCCTAGAACGGCTTCGTTTCTTCTGTTCCGCCCTAAAACCCTAATCTCCCTTCGACTCCCTTATATAGCGACAAGTCGAGCCGCTATGTTCCTCCGGTTTTTTCTTCTTTTTTTCCCCTCATTGATAATTATTTTTAGCTTTTCTATTATTTTAAAATTAATTTCTTGTGTATTTTAATAACGATCGAGGGCCGTGAACCATGGATTCTCATATTTCTTGAGAAAGCCCGCCGTTTCGATATAATTGCCAGCACGGTGGTCTCAAATTTTCTGTTTTTGGCATCAGCCCCTTTTCTTTTGACAACCTGCTTAGGAAAAGAACAACAAATTACTTCACGTCACGTCGTATTCATACGAAAGCTTACCTTTTCAGCATCATTTGCTTAATTTGAAAGCCACCTTTTTTGCCTTCACATTAAAACAAAATTTTATAATCAAAATGCTTATTTTTTAATAAATTGGAATTGTTAAACAGACGTAGCATTTTTGTTTTCAGAAATAAGAAACTTAAACTTGAAATTTTGATTCTATTTGAGTTTAGTTTAAGGATAAATTATGATTTTGGAACCTTCATTTTTGAATCAAATTTTCAGACCATCAAATGTTATTGATGAATCATTATTTCAAGTGTCGTCCAAAGGCTTCCAATTTTTCTAGATATGACAGATTCCCATGTTCAAATACTCAAAAGGAACCACTTGAGGATCATTCTTGTTATTTATCAAGAGAAAAAATATACTTTATCTCTTAATTTTTTGTCCTTTTACATTAAATGATTCTCTCTTAACTACCAAATGCATTTATAGAACAATGGGTCATATAAACACTTCATTACTTTGATTCTCATTATGGGTAGGGGTCTTGCATTAAGGTGGTGGTACAATATTATCAGGAAAAAATGGACTCAGAAAATTTTTTAGAGATGGACCTAATTAAAGTTTTTAAATTATGATTAGGGTTAAAATATTATTTTTTTAAATTTTTGTATAAAACAAATGAAATTTTTTAAAAAAATTATAAATTTATAAAAAAAAATTATGAGGTGCAACTAGGGCAGGGCTCTACCTTGGCTCTACCCTGAAACTTTTTTTTTTTTGTTTTGGTCAATCCATAAACCACGCGTAATGGTGAGCAAACATCCTATATAATTTTTTTTTCCCCCAACTTTTTTGAGTAACAAACTTTGTTCTGAAGTTTCTGTTCAAAATAATGGTTCGTTTTGAAAATAATAAAAAATAGAGCGTCTTTTTTAAAAAAAAAAAAGGTACAAGGACTTGCCAACACGTTACTTAAACTGGCTGTCCCTTTCCTCGCTGACCTTGCGCAGGGTTGCATCGTACGGTTTGTATTTGAGTTTGGAAAAGGATGGAGGGCCATCGTTCCATGTATTTTGACTTGAAGAATTTACAATTGAAAATTCAAAAGTGGATGAGATGATAGGGCAACCATATTCTTTTTTTTTTCTCAACTAAAAATTATTTATTAATTTAGTTTCAAAAACATGGATGGAGACTTGAGTGTCAGAGCTCATACATTTTTTTATATATGAAGGGACACTCGTATACATAACAGAATAAATATTTAAAAAATTAATTACAAATAAAAAAAATTTGAGGAGAAACATGCATATGGCTTCACCTCGACAATGAATTAATTTGGCTTCTTCATCCTCATATTGAGCACAAACCCAGCTTGAATTGTTCCTGAAAGAATTGATACGTGTGTGCAAAAATAATGTGTGTGAATATATTCTCCACCTACCATCAATATGTCACTGTAAGCCTGACGCTAATATTTGAAATGAAATGTCAATATTTATTATCACACTTCATTCTCACAAAATGAAATGTCAATGTGTGTGAATTTATGATCACACTTCATTTATGTAAATAAATTCGAAATGAAATGTCAATTTGTCACTGTTAGCGTGTCATCATCAATATGATGACATGGACGTCAAAATCACTTATACACTTCATATTGCTGTGCATAATTCATGATGCGATCCGGTCTCAATTTATTTAGACCTATTCACTGCTATCACGCCACCATCGTCACCATCACAACCACCAAAAGCAGCATCACCACAGCCACAAATGGACTTTTTAAGAAACATGTAGAGCCAATTATACCCATATAGTACGTTCATGACAAATTGATGTCTTTAGTGCGGAACAGGCTGTTTCCGATGAAGTTGGCGGCACAACGATCGGAGCAGGGGTTGGTAAGCAGATAATTCTCATTTACATGCAAGTAAAAGTGTAGTGGGGGTGGTATCACGGGACACTGAAAGCATACCATGCACCCTAAAGAGACAAAGAGTTGAGTGAAAACTTCGGCTCTGCTCGTAGTCCTATGGAACCTGTAAGAGACAACAAAAAAAAAAAAGATCGGCAATTAGAAGAGGAGGCAACAAAGTCAAAAGGAAAAAGTGAATTGGAAAAACATAGATTAGATTAGTGTTACCACAAGCATTGCAGTGATCATTTTCCGGCAAACCACCTCCCTTTTAGAGCTTACTGTGCATATAGTAACAGAAGCAGCACTATCAAACCGCAAGCACACTACACTTAGAAGGCCGGGCCATCATAAGAATGAGCTAGAGGTGGAACTACGTGTGGGCAATTGCCCATACTGTTTAATAAAAATCCTCTATTTACATGCTGGGTGACCTCAAATTTATGCATACTTATATACAAAAGGCCGTTCAACTATATGGTGAATGCCCCTTAAACCAAGCATATTTGAGAAAAAAATTTGAGCTTGAGAAGCTTTTAAAAACAATAAAGCACGTCCCAGTTCAAATTTCCCAGACGTGCCAACATTACCTGTAAGCATACTGAACCAAGTGTCATGCCAAAGGGAGAAGAAGAATATTGTCATATATTGTAACTGACAACCAACACTAGAGTAGACCAAATACAGGCACAATGAAATCCAAGACCAACTTAAAAATAGCCATGAAGGAAGAATTCTAAACAAAATCCAGAGGCTCCAGAAATGTTGTTGCATTTATGCAGTAAGGAACAATAAGTACTGATTTGAGTCCATAGACAAGCTAAGCTAATGCTTATGAAGTATTAGCATAAACAGTCACTTCAACTCTGTTTACCATTTAATTGATAAAGCTTGAAACAGAAAGCAAGCGACTATAAAATACCACTTCTATGATGCGCCACACATGCTTTGCACTGATTAAACTGGCTCTCAGCTAGCAGAGGTGATGAAAATTGGAGCTTCAACAATGACCAGACTTGCTTGACAGACATAAGTAGATTGATGGACAGGGTATCCAGAAACTGTAGGCAGCAAAATTTCCTTTTAATGAGGGGAAGAAAAGAATCCCCACCAAACCAAGTCATCAAATGGCAGGAGAGGAAGGGAAGGGCAGACAAGCAGGCTATGAAGAAGACAGAACACAAAGGAAGTAATTTAATTAACCAGCTGTAGTTGACCTCCATGGAACATACAATTTTGCATTCCATCAAAGGTCCTTCTCAATGCTTTCTTGTCACGACGCAACCACAGCTAAGAAACAGATTCCCATTTTCAGAGAAACTCTAGGATCCATAACCTGAGTCCTAACCATGGCCCATTTTCAGAATCTAATGTTCAATATAGGGAGTTTCCAAGAAACATGAGCAAACAATTGATTGTGAAAATGACAAATCCAAAAATCTCACTTGCACTCATAAGCATGTGTCAGCCATAACAGAAGATAGTGCTAAGGAAGTTTCTCCCTGCACAAAAGCTCTTAGGAAAGACTTGGCAGAAAAGATTGATTTTTTACATTAACCAGCAGCTCGCCTGACTGAGCCAGAGACAGTATTAGAAACCTCAGTTACTCCAATAATTTCATCAAAGGCTTTAGAAAAAAGTACATTGTATATTTCTATTTTGTATGATTACGATCACATATTATGTAATTTTGCTATGGATAACTAATTGACCCATTCTACAAGCGTGTTCCTTTGCACAACTAGGAGAGCAGTTGCGTTTCTGTAAGCTCCTATTACAACTCTGTAGAATCAAGTGACAAGAGGTTTCAAAATTTAAGTAGAAAAAACCATTTTTAAGGTTTTAAATGTCACTTCCTTTTCCTAAGTCCATATTACCTGTCGACTGTCGTCACATCTTTGCAGAACTAGTATGCCTTTGTTTCATGCTAATGATTCAGGCTTTTATTCTTGGCTGCCTTTTCAGATATAATTCTTGTATATGAAATAAACATGCATGTACAAAATGTTGTTAATCAGGTTCATACTGGATAACCTGCAGCTGCATGCTAAAATGTACAAAGAGTACATGTGTATGACCATCTAAACATGTACAAAGAAGACTATCAATCTGCCTAATAACAGTCAAATGTTGTAAATTGTAAGACCCTGTCCTTCAGAAAGGAATAGGGATAAATCTAAACAAATAAGTTCGTAGCACAACCACACGCAGGAAATTCTGAACAAAAATTAACTAAATTAAGAAATATAAATGCATGGATGACACATGAATGCAGATGAGGATGGGAAGAATGTCTTATTCCTGTCCTTCGTCTATACGAGTATGTCCTACGTCAAATTTTGTTAAAAACATTGCAAATGTTTTACACAGCAAATAATTAGCATGGTCACCTGCTATCTCGACCTCATAACTCCCTCTTCTTCTCTCTTCCTCTTTCTCCAGCACTTTCTCTGAATTCTTTGTCTCTGCTTCTGTTTCCATCCCTTTCCTGCTCCCACACTTCATCCCAACAATGTGATGCCTGTCAGAGTGGCCGAACTTGTCAGATCTCCTTCGTGCTCAGTCTCCCTTTCCTAAACCCTGTTCCCTCTTTCTTGATCTCTGTAATTCCTGTTCCTCTCCTCACGCCCACCATGTCCATATCCCCGCGCATACTGCCCTCTGCTGCTCCGGTGTCCACCCTTTTCTCCTCTATCCAAGTTACTATGTTCAGAAGAATCACGGAAAGTAGTTCGATTCCTTTTTTTTTCCCCACTACCCTCATTCAAAAGATGGGAAATGCTTGCTCAGCTGCCCTGGATGGATGCTGGTGTGATTACTTTCTTTTTTAGAACAGCAGCTGATTGAAGAACCGATTTTTCAAGGGAAACTATTGATCTAATAGTAGTAGGCAAGATCCGACACAAAGGAACCCAAAATCTGCCAAAACACATAGGCGATGGGTGCCCAAATGCCTTAAAAATCCACTGACGCCGTGTCATGACCTTAACTGTAGCGGTCTGTCATGGCTTCATGGTCGTAGTTAGTTGCAGGAGATCGTGGCATTAAGTTCTTAGTTAGTAGTAGTTAAGGTTCAGTCTTGATGATGCCTGCCCGCCCCGCCATTAATCACATCAGCCGACAACCGAAGATCTCTTTTCGAGTCGGAGATTTAGAAATGGGGGACAGACAGAGGAAGAGAGTTCTGTACTCGCATACTTCATCAACACCAAAGGAGGGATAATGGGTAATGGCACCCTTCAATATTTTACCATGTATTTGAGAAATTTAGGATGTTTCCAAGGGTTTAAAATTGAGTATACCATGTGTTTGATTGAAAGCTTTAAGATGGTTCCAACTTCAAAGGGTCTAAAATTGAGTTACTATGTATTACTATCTAGTACCACCACCTTTATATATAAATAAACTCATTTTTTAAACCTCCACTACGAAAATAATAACTTTTTTGTGAATCTGGTCTGGATACACTGCCTATTAATGTCCAAGAAAAATCTTGTCACTGTATGGTAGTTGTGGCATTGAATAAAATATTAAATTTAAATAGAATTGATTTTTTGGGATGAATGCATTGGTGGATTAGGCGTGGCTAAGGTACTTGCCTTAATAACCTATAAGCAGGAGAAAACTGCTCTTGATTTTGTAACGATGCTCTTAATGGGAGTTCCATGTTACATGATAATCCGAGGCAAGAATCTCATGTGCTTACATGAGAGCCTCATATCTAGATTCACCTTATGTCATTCAAGAAGTCATGGTAATCATGTTTTGTTTGCACCTATTGTTTATTTCTATGTGGATATATGATAAAATAATTCAATTTTTAAACGGTAAATTCTTTTTTTTTTTTTAAGAATTTTTGCAACTTGAGCTATGGAACCAGAATAATATGCTGGTACCTATGTTCTTAAATATTTTGGGCCCACATAGGATTGATGGCAAGCACTGAGCAGTGAGAAAGTTAATTATGACTAAAATGAATGATAAGCGACTACTCAAATAAAGGACAAAGCAAATACTACATAGGATGAACAATTTGTGAGAGATCCTATATCTTATGGTGCTGGTTTTGATCACATCCCCATTATTGGTGCACTTCTTACTGTCATGAGAAATGAGGCAAAAATCATGTTTCTTTTAACTTGATTAGATAGTTGCTCTTCTATATTGCCTGTTGGAAGGATAAAGTGTCTGAATGTGAAGCTGTAGTTATGAAAGTCAAGAACCAACTAATGGGGGAAAGATTTCAACAGCATCTCGATTAATATGGCATTGCTCTATTACTGTTTCTGTTGCTAGCCACTTGCAGTTAATGCCTTTGGTGTCTTGCACCAGTTCTATCTTAGCATCTTTTCTTGGGAGTACATTAATATGGTTTTCTTTTGTTTTTTGTTTGTAAAGTTTATGCAGGTGAAATCAAAGATAAAGGCAACAGCTATGCCAAATGTGTCACTTCCAGAGGCCCAATGCCAGAAGGTAGAGACTTTTTCAATCGGCTCCAGATCCAGTCACTCTGCAAAAGCTGCTCTGGATGAGCTCTTGGACTTGCCTTCTGGATCTTCCATCCATAGATGTACTAAAGCAAGCAACACCGAGTTCGAATCCAATGACATAGGTGTTCAGGAAATGTCATCAGCACATGCAACACATGAATTCTGAAAAGCTCAAGCTTCCAGTAGAGTGTTTGAAGAATGCATATGCAAGGTTCCAAGAGAGGGATGTTTCTAGAACTTTGTTGGGAGATGCAGAAGGAGTATGTGGTGCAAAAAGGCGAAAGAAGAATACTGTGCCAGCACCTCCTGAAAAGATACATGCTGGCATCTTGAATTATCATTTAAATAAAAGAGTTTCATCCCATGAACCTCTTGAAAGAGGTGTTGGACTGGATTCCTTTCCTCCATCCTTTCTGACAAGCATGGATGTTTATATGAGGTCTGTCTGCCATCATGTTTATCCTTCACTTGTAGCTTCTTTTTTAGTTCATTATCATTATATGGATGTAGGACAATGAGGGATGTCCTAGAAATATTTGAGTTTCAATTTTCAAACACCTTTATCAATGGAATCAACGATTAACTGTAATAATCTTTCCATTGTGAAAGATGCATCGAGGTTTAAAATCCAAGTAGGATTTAAAACTTAAAAGACAATGCAAAGTCAGAAAGTATAGTGTAGAAAAAATTGTTATACCATACAGACACTTTTCAGAACTTATAAGATTTCTTAACCGTTGACACTGTGTGGGTTGTTTTTCTACCATCAGTTTTTTATGTAACTACAGAAAATCAGAATCACTAGGTGGCTAATGATCAACAATCCAAATCCAAAATCTTTGGCTATAGTGAGTTGTTTCTCATCCTTAAAAACATGTATAATTTTTGTTTCTTACTTTTTCATCTCATTGTGCTTCAGGAGGAGAAGAAAGATAGAAGCTGCGAAGCTGAGAATCAACAAAATTATGGTTTCTAAGATATCATAGCAAAGGAGGAGCTTGACTGAGCAGGATAATGTTTCAGATGATGAACAGTATACGGATGTGGCAAGCTGCAGTACAAGCAAACTTTATCAGCAGGCTGGAGAAAAAGATATTGATTGGGAAGATTGTATTATTGAACTCCTTCTCTTGCATCTGGTATATGCATCTGATTCATATCTTTGTTCATCTCCAGAAATTTTATTTTTTGCTGCTCCCTGCATATGCTCTTGAGGTGGTAATTTGTAATCTTATTGACTGCAAGTGACATCAACCAATCTGCTTTTACAAAATAATGGTCCACCACCAAAGAAGAGAACTTTTGAAGGAATTGTTTATATGGTTGTTACATTATTTATTCGCCCTTTCTTTATGTGGTACTTTTACTAGCTTTTTCCTGTATGCAGAAAAAAAAAATTCTAGCTGTGCTTGGAAAGATCCAATTTTTTTCTTTCAGCAAATTAGGTTTTCGTGTTTTACAACTGTAGACGCTTAAAATTTTAAGTGTCTGACATAGTTGCACAGTTCTCATGGCGTCTACATTGGATCGGTTATGTCATCAGTCACAGATGAATTCTCCAGCTTGTTAGTGTCTCATGCATCTTGTATGTGTTTCTCTTACCTTCTAAATCTCAAGGGGTCATTTGGTTGTGGATAAAAGGTTTGCCTTTGTAGATTTTCCGCAACAAAAAACATGAGATTTATTTGGCCTGTACTAATTATGAAACAAACTTTTATCACGAGGGCTCATTTTTCCTAAAAAAAAATTTAAAAAAAGAAGGATATTGTTTTCAGTCTGAATTCTTTTGTTTAACTTTTTTCTTTGTAAAGTTCTGCCAGCACTAAAAAGTATAATTTCAATTGCTAAGTCAAGTATGCTTATGGAGATATAACCAATCTTTAGTCGACATTGCTTTAGAGGACCTTGCTCGTCAAGAGCTCAAAGTACAAAAAGGGAATCTGCATGTGGTCCCTCTCCTTCCTTCCTGAGTTTCTTGGGTATCCAAAGACTCTTTACAACAATATCCAGTTCTCACTTCATACTAAAGTACCTCGGTCTAGCCGCATTGGGGGATTAATAACGTAAAGCACTTCATAGTAAGTCTATCATTTCATGGAGTAGATCACTGGACATATCCAGTAAGAAGAAAGTAAGCTATATTGTGTGCATCATTAGTGCTAGTCATTATGGCATTCTTCTTGGTGAAAAGGAATAGTTTCTATTGAAAAAAATTATGTGGAAACAACATCTATTGTCATCAGTAGAAGCACACAAGTATTGAAATCTGTAGAGAAGTCGTTTTGCACTGGGTGCTGTTACTCAACATCACCTGTGCCTTCTTATGAGATGCAGGATGCAATCTCCTTTGCAAGTTCATGGATGTCTTCCATCTTTTTGCATGAATGCATTTTGAACGTGTGTTGTTGACTGCAGGTAAGCGAGGAAGAAATAGAGAAGGGATACCGTCGATCTCTACTTGGTCTGTACGTCTTTACTTCTGGTCATAACATTTCAAATGAAGAACTTGGGAGTTATCTACGCCCTAAAGAAGAAGTGAGGCCTAAGAAACTAAACTTTTAGAGAGGACCTTTTTGTTGCTCTTGCACCTGTTTCTAAATAGAATTTCTGTTTTCATCAGGTTGCTTTATTATCGATGCTGAAGGACTGGGAGTGACTAGTAAGAGATAACATTTGCAGCGTCTTAAATTGGATCAAATTTCCAGAGTGTTAATCAGGACGGCATGTGTATATCAAGACACATGCTTTTTTACTTTTATATATAGCTTCCGAATTTGAGTCATTTTCTGCCATAGTGCAGAGCACTATATCTCTCATTTTTTGTCTATGATATCTAAGTTTTCAAACAATGGTGGATACTTCAAGTAAGCAGGGCACCTGGCAAGGCCGCAGCGCATAAGAGCAGCCTTGACCCGGCCTGACTGTCTGGAACCTGAGCATGGGCCCAGCCCCATTCCGCTCAATTAACATTAAAAATAATATTTTAAATATAAAATAATATATATATATATATTATAAAACAATATTAAATATAAGTTATTGGGCCTAATTGGACTACCTCCGATAACTTTACGGGCAGGCTCGTCGACGCACAATATCTCTCACAGCTTTCAGCCAACTCTATCCTCTCAAACAAAGCACATGCTTAAGTTTATAAAACTTATATACGAATTCTCAAACTTTAAAATCTCCAGTTCGCACGCTAAATGTTATGCGGCATCCAATGTCAACAATAATAGTAAAAATCTCCACAAATTATGTTGGCATTATGTCTTGATAGCCATATATAACCAACGAGGGCAAGTGTGGCATATTCGGCAAACCAATCCTTTTCATAATAATATTGAAACCTAAAATTATCATTCTTGTTACCGATGCGTTGAAACATGAGCCTTTTTACTTATATGTATAATGTTGCGTGAAATGTTATTTTCTTGTATCTTTGCTGCTCACGTATAATTCTTCTTTAAATTTGATTGTTGAAGGACGAATTGCTACCGAGCATGCTAACAGTGATCTCAAGGCCTGTCAACCACGGGCTTGCGAGTATATGGAAGTTGATGAAAGCATTTCTTTCACATGTTTTTCTTAAAACTCTTATGTCACATGATATGCGGTTCATGGCTTCTTCTTAATATGCGTTTCTTGTTTTGTGATTCTAGTTGTAACCGATATGTGTTTATTCTTTTGTGATTCTAGTTGTGTACTTTCTTGCTATTAGATTTGAGTTTAAATTTTGCTTTTCACTGTGAGCCTTTGAGCTGTCATATGCCGTATGTTTTTCACTTTGAGGCTCGAAGCTGTTGTACGCCATATGGTTCATGGATTTCATTTTCTATGTATTTTTATCCTTGTGAATCGTTATGCACCTCTTTCTTAGTTATTACATTTCTTTATGTATGACTTTTAGTAAACAGCTACGATCTTATTAAATTGGTATTGTCATGTATTTGTTGCTAAAAGTTTATTTAGTCCATGTGTGTTAGGTTGGAAATGTTATTGCGTTGGGATGACAATTCAATTTTTAGCAGCATCCAGATTTGCAGCAAAAACTTGATGCTTTTTATAGCCGTTTGTAGCCCACAAGAATAAACAGTTTCAAGCATAACTATTCATCTCATCTTTGGTAGGGATGTAAATAAATCTAATTTCGATCGGATATTCAACCATACTGTCTTGAAAAAATTGGATATAAAAAAAAAATTAATATGCGATTAAGAAATTGAATCGGATTCAGATGGAAAGATGGAAGCATTAGCAATACATGCATGTAAAAGGATACTATCAATATCCATCCTGATGAGCCGTCGTCGTTTACTTTTTTAAAGTTGGGTCCAAATGCTTCAGTTCAAGAGGAGGACTAAGCATTTTAAGATATGATTTGACAGCTGATTACATCTCCTCTGTCGGTTTTATTCCTGATCATTAAAAAAAATTAGAGCTTTGGAGCTTTTAGTTTAATACAAAAGTTGACTAATATATGTTCAGGTTAAAAGATTGGGTAATGTTAGTTCCATTTTCCAAAAGAAACAGCACAAAATATGGACTGCTCACACATTCATCCAGGCTTAATCCTTTTCAAACGGCCATTAGTTTTCATCTGTGACAGTGACACCCTTGAAAAGAGAAGAAAAGCAGAAGATAATTAAGCTGCATAGCAGTAATGTCATAAAGGATTTGTTAATCCTAATAAGGCAAACAGAGGTTAATTCATCAGTAAATAACTTAGGTGTGAATTTGGAGAACCCAAAAAATTTGGAGTGCCCATGCTTCGACATGCACTCGAAGGTTCCGATCTCGTCCTCACGATCGAAGAAGACATCGACGCCTTGGTCGTAAATTCGAACCAGTACCTCTCTGTGTACCACCTCCAAAGACACTGGAACACCTCGTTGGTCATGGCACCCTTGAGCTGAACCACCTGCAGCGTCTTATCCCCAAGCACATGTTCCCACTGAGATGCCAACGTGTGCAGTATCTGGTGCACTTCCTTAGGAAGGCGGACCACTGAGATGTCTCTATTTCTTTCTCAATGGCCACCATACTCACGACAAAAATTTACTCAAGAGAACTTTCCAACAAACTTATAAAAAGGACAAGATTTTTCGACAAATCTGAAAAGATTTTGAGTGCTTGTTTATAAGCTTTGAAGATCAAATTCTGCAGCTAGTAGGAAGGCGACTTGATCTTTTAGAGACACAGCATCTTTTGGTTGGTTACTTGGACAAGAGAAAGATAAAGGTAGATGAGAATTCCCCGTTGGCAAGAATGTTAATATCACAAGAAATGTACAGTGTCCACTCGAGAAAGACAATAACAAAGGCAGAAAAAAAAAAATCCGGTGCTGAGAATTCTTGGATAACAATTGTTGCCGAGGGACGAGAAATGGTCGCAGTTAAGAAGGGCTTAAAATTTAGAACAAAATGCGTTCCCACCAATTCGAGGTGAAACCCACGAACTCCCACAAAATCAGAAGAAAAAGAAAAGCCAAACGTAACGAACTAGAAAAACCCCAAAATTCAGGAAAACAGAAAATCCAAACGAACACAAACTCTCACTTTTAAGTGATGTCTCTAGATAAATTAAAAACGGAAAACAGAAAAACAGAAAACGCCAATTGAATTGAAGCACCGGTAATCTCTAAAAATTGTAACTAGATCTCTCGAGAAATAAAACCCCACAGAAATGGAGGAAAAAGAGAAGGCCTGGAAACAAAGAAAGCACAACCCAAGTAAGAGAAACAGATCTTTCTTAACAGTGTTGGGGCGTAAATCTCAGATTCATATGACCAGGTGGATAGGTTGTACACGTACATTTTAACCCTGACAAGGGGAAAATGGTGACTGGCCTTGCGGGATTTATGCCCAAGGCCGTTTCCTTTAAATAAACATTAAAAAAGAACGGTGACATTTTAAGTTCTAAAATTAACTTGAAAAGAGACTCATATAAGACATTTTGTGAGGAAGGCACTTTTCATTCCTTAAAACACGTCATGGAAAAAAAACTCAAAAAACCAGATATGGGTGTTAAGGGTGTACCCATCCACTTTAAATCTCTTTATTAAGTTGTTATACTCAAATTGACCGGTTGCACAATGAATCGAAGGAACTTGAACTCGGCTCGAGCTAAGATAAGTGAAGTTCGAGTCTAAAAGTGAACTTGTCTGGTTAAATGAGCTAAGCTCAAGCTAGGCATGCACAGGTTGCGTAAGTTCTACTAAGTTCATTGGGTGTGCATATGTTATGAGAAGTCAATAATCTATAAATGAGGGGCTAGTAGGCTAAGCATGAGTTGAGCTGAGCTCGAGTTAATAGTTTTGAGCTCGATGTGAGCCTTTTAGGGCTTGAGCCAACTTCAAGATCGCTAAGCTCAGTTTGAGAACAGCACTATAACCAAATTTGTGACTTAGGTGAACTGATTCGCCGGCATGTCGCATGCCTTCTTGACAATGAGAAAATTTACTGACCATAATATATCAACCAGAAAAGTTGGGTCATAGACTGATAATAGTGTGAACATGGAAATAAAAAATAGCAAAAGCTTCTAATGGGAGTTATAAGGTACTTTCTAAGAACTCACAAAAAACGATGGATAAAGATTCATGCAGAATCACAATGTCAATATTGTCCTCATCAAGTCCACGAATCAATGTTAATTAACCACATAAAATCTACAAGATTGTAGCAACAAAACTTGCGTAATGAACTATCATTAAGCAAAATCTTACAAAAATATAACTACTTGAAAATTAAGAGTGATATTTCCCAATCAACATTCGTTTTCATCGAGAGAGAAGCAGACTTCCATTCTTGGATGCAGGCACCAGTCTAGAAGCATGAAAGAAGAAGGGTATCACGCATCTGCCGCGGCTTCATGAGGCTCTCAAAATCCTCCAGTCCCTATAAGTCTGCCACAAGCAGGCAAGACTCATATAGATGTGATATTACAATGATGGTCTACAAATTATGACCATAATTTGTGCAGTTAGTAATACAATTGGATGCACTGACCCCATGTACCATCATATCTGGAAGGACATTAACAGATTTACAGAAACAAAAAATTTCGGCTCTACAAAGTCCTTCAAACAACGAGTCATTTCATCCCAAAGTGGCAGTCAAATGACTGTCATGTGTGATCGTGGAATCGGAGATTGTTCTATTTTTAAACACAATCTTGTGATCCATCCTACATTGTCCTGCTTTACCTGCAAAGATGAAGAAATAGTTCCCCCAAGAAAAGCCTTCAATTTATGCTTCAAAGGGCATCTAGAGAATACAAAATCTAAATGTGAGATGCTCAAACATGAGTTTTTTGTGGAAAGAAAATTAAAATTGACCCTAGCTACAGACTTAACATCTACAATTTCTTTGGAGATTCAGAATTCATTCATTCATATAACTTCCATCCCTGCAATTAACACAGACAACAAGCTACTGTGGGATGTATTGTTCCAATTTTATCGAAGATCTCTGAAGAGACAGATACTGTTGGATGTAATTTCATCAATTTTGAAGGCCACTGAAGGATGATACAACTCCCCTCCCAAACTCTAATTACTTCACTGTGTTACTAGGGAAGAATTTTCTGCATATTATAGATTTTTATCACCAAAGGCTTTAAAGCTTCAATTTCAGGCCAAACAAGAAGCACCAGAACAGCGTTAGAAGATGTTATTCAAAGCCAAGGAACAACTACATCCAACAACAACATATAGCTGAAGAGGGATGATTGATCACAACTAAAGACTGATACTTAAATCACGGGAGGAGCAACCCTACAGAGTTAGTGAGGAGCAAAAAAGTGATACACTCATTACCTCGTATTTCAACCAAGGGATCATTCCTCATCAGAAGAGCTACCAAGTGGAACTTTATCAGGTTCATTCACAGCTGCAGTGTCCTAGAAATTAAAAGAAAATTTATAAGGAATTAGATTAGAAAAAAAAACATGCCACCTCTCTCTCTCTCTCTCTATATATATATATATATATATAGAGTATTCAATGCTCTTACTTGCATTTTGTTCCAATCTTTCAACTTAGGATTAGTAAGCATATAACTGTCACGAAGGATGGACCACCCTGGCTCACTGGCATTTTCTTTAGGTAGATTTTTGCCTTCCTGTTTGAACATAGCACATCAAGCAAATAGTGAGTACCCCTACAAAGTACTAGATGAATTAGTTATGGAAACTGAACTACTTTATCCAAAAGGAGAACAAACTTTTCCCTGTCCACGCTATAAGCAGAGTTGGACTTTTTACTGGATGCATTGCAACGTAAATAGTAAGCCAACTGATGCATTCATCAGGAGGCGGCAATTACTCATTGCAAAAAAACTGACAAACTTAGCGACCATTTTTTATGTGGCTTGACACATGATAATACAAATCCAGACTCTGTATAGTAACAATCAACAAATTTTAATGGATGACTGTAGGCTTAGATATGAAAATTGTCACATGATTGCTGGGAAGATAAAATTATCAAGGCTGGTGGTATCCCAGCCATTTTGAGTTTAACACAATGATATCTTACACATTATGAATGCAAAATCATCAAAACTAATTTCTTTATTACAATTTTTCAAATGACATGTTTATAATATAAATCATCAGATTTTGATTTCTTTACTAACTTACTTTTGAAAGACATGTTTGTAATATAAATCCTCAGCTTCATTTACACATTTGGAATATATAAATATTGTCCTTGCATTTGCTCACATAGAATATCTGAAAAAATTTAGACCAAACAATGGCAACTTTTGATAAATATTGTATTTTTCTCTCCTTCCTTTTTGATTAGGATAAGAGATTAGCCTCAGAATATTTTTTGGAAACATGACAAATTTATTAACATGAATAAATATTTCATTTTAGATAAAAACATTCTAAAGCTCCAACAAATGTTGGTCATAGAATACAAATATAGATTATCAGCTCAAAAACCTTTAAACAATATGGAAACCGTATTGTTTTAATGTACAACTCATCATGTATAGGGCAATGTTATAAAAAGCGTAGCGTATCGCGTATCGGTCGGGCCGACCTATACGCCGTATCGTAACGTATCGTAAACGTAGCGTAACGTATCGTAAAATTAATTTTTTAATTTTAAAAAATATTTAAAAATAAGAAAAAATAGACAAAAATTCTCAAAAATCTGAAAAAAATGAACAAAAAATCAGAAATCAAGAAAAAAAAAATGTATTCAAATATAAAAAAGATCATCATACATAAGGAACATTCATGTGTATACTATCAACAACACATTCAAAAATAAGAAATCAAATATTCAAATTAACATAATAAGCATCTATCACAATTTTAAACTTGAAAATTTTATAAAATTTTAGGACTTAGAGTCTTAAGTCTTGGAGTTTTATGACTTAGATTACATCAAAATTTTTTAAGTTCAAACATACAGTTATCATCTTTCATGATTCAACGATGATATCTCCCAAATCGATGAATCATCGGTTAATTTTTATGAAAATACGCAAAATTTCTCCCTCCTATGTCTATTGGAGTCTTTAAATACAAGAAAAGAGAGAGGAAGGAGTGTTTAAACTTTTAAAAAATAAAGAATTTTATGTTTTCTCCCGTATCGTACGATACGAGGGTGTATCACCCGTATCGTACGATACGGCCGATACGGGTACGATACGCACGCGTATCGTGTATTGAGCACGTATCGTATAGGTTTCTTCGACCTATACGATACGTATCGTACGATACGCGTGCGTATCGTACGATACGGATAACATTGGTATAGGGAGTGAAAAACAAATAAATAATTAAGAAAATTTTCCCTCTCTTACAAGCACTTGATTTAAATTCAGCCATGTGGCGGGCTCTTAAAAACATTATATCTAAGATATCAAAAATATATTGTCAAAGTTCATAAAGTATTTGCAATGTAACACTGAATCATATACCGTAACAGTATTGACTGCAGACGGATTGTATGTGGTCGGCATGGAAGCATTTCGTAGCTCTGTCAGGAAGGTTTCTTTGCTTCGCTTGCCTGCTTCTGCAAAACCAAGAATGCAATTGCAGTAATCTCAGTTAATCCTTCAGGAACGGTACCTTATGTAAATATCAACACAAAAATGCAAAAAAATGCAAAGATTCTCGATAATCAACAACCTGGAAAAAAGGCTTCGCAAAAAAAAGAAGGATGTATATAGTAGTAACTAAGAATTAGAAAAAGGAAATGAAGATGTGAAATTACTCTAATTGGCATCCTGTAGGATCCATAAGATACAAATGGCTATATGATGAAAGGTATAAACTATAAACTGTAAAGTACTGGTTTCAATTTATGCAGGCAAACAGAGTATCACGTAATTTTCATTATAGAAATGCAAAAATAGTTGGAAGAGGAATAGTGAAGAAAAACTGGGCCGCAGAAATTATTGTAGGTGTCATACATATTGTACAAGAAAATTTTGATCCATTATGAAGCAGCATTATCATGACGGCCACAAGTAGCAAATATCAAGATAAATTGAACAGAACTGAAGTGGAAAAAACAAAAACCAAGTTACAAATATGAGATATCAAATTATCAAGTGATCAACTAATTAAACAAGGTTAAAACTCACAAGGCTTTCAGCAAACAAGACTAACCACCAGTTTAAGGCATTCCATCTGGAGGACACATTACTTGACCATTATAGTATAAGAAGACTTTCTTTTAGGTGAGGAGTGGCTGTTTTCCATCTAGAGGACAAATTACTTGACATTTACAGTATGAGAAAACTTTCCTTTAGGTAATGACTGGCTGTTTTAGGCAGGCTGGTGAACAACCAAGTGTTTTAGGCTGGCAAAAGCGGACAGTCAAACACATAAACTCACTGTGCCCCTTACAGAACAGAAAAAATGAGAAAGTTACATCCAAAGATATTGTTGCAAATATAACTGTCAAGCAAGTGCTGACACCATGAGATGTGCAGCATAGAAGATGGGCATCAATTTTGGTAACCAAAGAAATATGGTCCCCCTTAAGTATTGATTAGATAAACACTAGGTTCTTATGTTGGTTATCCAATCTAAGCATAAAGCATTATTTTGCTTTGAAAGCTTAACTTGGCCCATGGCAATTGGAAAAAGAATAGTGATTGGCGTACAGCCATATACCATAGTAATGATGGTTAACATTTCGAGAAAAAGTTAGCCACAAAACAAAGAAATAAAAGAAAGGAATAACAAAAAAGGCTTTAGCAGGATATCTATAGAATCAACTTATAATCAACAGATTCCCCACTTTGTTCAAAGGGCACTTATGTTCCACACAATGACGATAAGTTTACATCCAGTCATTAAGCCCACAACCAACAAACATGCATATTCACAGACGGAAGAACCATCACACCTCTTGCATCTTTTGATTTGGAGTTACTCATGCTTTTGTGAGCAACCTGAGCCTTGTTTACCTATAAATTGCACAACATGTTAATTCTTTATACATGGAAGCATCCAACTAAATTTACAAAATGAAAATTTACTGAAGCAGAAATTCAGAACACCAACTTACAGCATTGAACAACTTGACAACTGAATTCGCATTTCCCATGCAAAAAAAGAAAGTCATTAGTAGAAATTTTCAAATGTACATATAATTATGTGCACAGACAAAAGATATACACGATATCAATACATTCATGTACGTATTCAAATGTCACTGGAAATAGAAAACCACTATACCTCCTTTTGTGGCAACACTGACCAGAAACTTTTCTCTTGAGTCCAAGAACTTCTCAGGCTTCACATGGCCTTTTTCAGCTATCTGATACATGATATAAAAGAATGAGACATTACAATATGTTATCAAAAACGTTCACAACAATAGGACTTGGAACCATTACCAGCAAACCATAAGAAAGGTATCCATGACTTAAAATACAAACTTATATCAAGTGAAATTCAAGTTTTTAAATCAAAGACTGCCTAATTTTTGCTGTCCTGGTAGTGAACTGGCAGTGTGTATTGCTGATTTTGGTCTATTGAACATGACTTAGTAACCATGAATAAAACAAATTTGTGGAACGTAGAAGCTACTATTTTATCCACTGTTTAAAAACTCGAAGAGTCAACCACTCGGTTTGACTCAACCCACTAATGAGTCAACCCAGTAAGGGGACTCAAATTTTGTCAAAACTCAGCACAACTCTGCCATGACTCGGCCTATGTCACAATGGTACGGGTACGGGGATAAGGGTATTGGTACGGCGTTTTCGTAAATCTTGGTACGGGTACGGCGACTATTCTATATTATTAATTCAAAAAATTGGGAAAACCAAATGAATCCATAGATATTGTTCTCACAAATCATGAGAAAAATATTCATTTTCATTTTGATAAGAAGCTTCAAACAATGAAAATGCCAACAAAAAAGGCTGCAAGTAAAAAAAAAACAAGAAAACCTTTATTTTAATTATAATATAGTTTGGATCTGGTTTCGACCCGAAACCAGATCCAAACGTACCGGGCCATACCGGTACGTGTACGCCACCAAAAGTGGCGTACCACTGTGACATAGGACTCGGCTGGACTCGGCTGGAATTTGGTTTGACTCAGCCAAAATTCATTTCACTCGGTGTAATCCAATGATAAATTTTGTATTTTGTAATAACAGGGTCCTTTGTTTATTAATTACTTAATTATGGACATGAATCTTCTAACTTATAGAAAAATAACAATTTAGAATTATTGTTCATTTATTAAATTTACACATTACAAATGAAAAGATAAAACTAGTTTGGTGTAACTTCTTGTACGGTGTATTTATTTCAAGCTTTAGGACATTGGACTCTTCACTTTTGGATTTTTAGTTTCATATAATATTAACATATATGTCGAATTTGTTAAACACTAGATAGTTGTAAATGTTGACTCTGTTAATTTTAGTGTTTAATTGTTATTAACTTGTTTTTTGTTGATATATTGATTCTTGCCAAACAGTTTTCTTTGAAAAATGCAATTATAGATCTAGTTATCAATTTCTTGTTATTAAAAGAGATGATATAACTTAGTTATTATTTGATGGTATGAATTATACATGTATTCAAGTCATTTTACAATTTTTTTTATATTTAAACGACAAGTTATATACTATATCACATGGGTGCAGGTGCGGGTGCGGTGGGGGTGCGGCGAGCTCATATACATAAATATATATATATATATATATATATATATATACACACACACACACATATATACATATACATGTTATCTGTTATACAAGTAATTTTATTTGTCTATATTTTAAAACTTTTTTATATCAAGGTTACCTTAAACTCATACAAAATTCAAAGACTTATTAAATAAATTAAGAAAAGAGAGAGAGGGAAGAGGGAAAAAAGAAGAGAGAAAGATAGGAGAAGGAAAAAAATAGAAAAAAAACAAGAGAAAAGAAGAACGAGTGTGGTCAACAGCACCCGATTCGGTTTGACCAAGTTGGGTGCTGTGTCGGGCCGCACTCGCACCCGAGTCGACGCGGGACTGCTGGCGCACCCGAATGAGTTAGGTTATATATTGTTTTTCGTTTAAAACAATAGGTAACAAAACCCGGCCCGAGTCATCGAGTTGACCTGCCGAGTCACCAGGTTTTCAAACATTGCTTTTATCTATTTATTCATTTGGTAGAAGCACATAAATAATCAATTATTTATTCAGTCATCTATTTTCTTCATACACATAAATTAGTACCTTGATAGTTCTTAAATACCTAACAAGAACTGACAATAACATAAAAGTCACCCACATTAAACATCCATCTTGCCTTTCATTTTAATCCATGTCACCAATTGTGGAAAACATTTGCAATACAAGATGAACTCCGATGACACCTTAGAAATATTAACATCAATATCAAACATTAAAAAACCCTGCTATGTTACCAATTCATATCTCGAAAGGAAAACATGCTGCTATAAAGATTCCTCTCAAATACCAAGGTCCAAATTCTCTAAAAAATTAGTTAAAGGCAGTAACTAGGAACTTTGTGGTTGAAGTTTGAAAAAATACATAAAAAATCATTTAGATAATTTACATAGAAAATACCTAAAATGGCAAATGAACCAACAAACTAGAAAAGATGAATCATATAGTGGAATGACAGGAGATGAATACCATACCAAGTGTCTTTCCTTCTTTGCTACCACCTTAACCTTTTGTTCTTCTTCTTCTTCAGAAAGCTTCTTTGCAATCAAGTTCTTAAGCCCTGATAAGACAGGTCCCTGTTAATGCAACCATTTAGTTCAGGATTCAGTGAAAATGGATAGCTGTAAAATGTAACGAAATCTTTTACAATATTTAAAAATACACACCAGTAAGTCAGATGACTGATTCTTCTGCATGATTTTCAAGAAAGCTCGCCGAAATGCATGTGAACCTTCAGAAAATTTCAGAACAGAGTGAGAATCATGCCTATCATCTTCAGAAGATGCATCATTCTCATCTTGGCAATCAGAGTTCTCATCCCTTTCACTATGGTTGCTATCATCACCATCATCATCATCAGAATGCTCAATTGATTGAACTTTCTGCTCAGAAAAAGACATCCTATCCATTTCATGCCTTTCTGGTTGTGTCAGTACGTTATCATCAGCATCATCATCATCATCAGAATTATACTGAGCTGCACGTTTCTTGTAAAGCTTTCTTAGTTTTTTATTAACTTTAACTTTTGGTGGTTTTTCTTTCTCATCCCTAGACTTGTTATGCCTCTGTTTTGTCTTCTGGTACAACTTTCGCTTCCTGGAGGATTTAGACGTTTGGCTCAGCTCAATCTCTTCAGCCATTGACCTATATATTACCAAAAAAAAAAAAAGAGAGAGAGAGAGAACATCATTTCACCTGCAAAATCACCTTTAATCAATGCCAATGTTCATGAAATTCCATATCATTTCACCACTAATGATTTCATTGACTGGAACACGGAATTCAGTTGATTCAAATGATGCCCTTCAGTCCACAACTACTACATACAGACCAATAGGAGCTTTCACCCTGTATGGTACTTAAAGTTAAAAGAAATGCAATTTGTTCATGTTATTTTTTAGAATAGAGAAGCACCTCTTACAGGCTGTTTTAACTTGTCCCACTAAAAATAAAAAACCAGTCTTGAGACGAGAGACATAAAGGTTCTACTTCATTCATACTCATGGTCGACTTCCCACCAATGCAAAACTTTGAAGTAATAAAAAAATAACTTCCATGTTCAATGATATGGGATGTTGCTCACTGTTCTGCGAAGCTAGAAATTTTTCTGATGGGGGCGCTCATTCTCATTCAATACCTTGAATTTTTTTGAGGTATTTATATGTATAACCATGTCAAAAAATTAACATATATTAAACTAATTTTGTAAGGCTGGCGTGGACAACTGCCCCCACCAGCCACCATGTGTGTGTGTGTATATATATACATACATATATACATATATATATATGTATTGATTGGTAACTATAAATTTTCAAAATCACCTAACAAAAACGAAACAGTGAGCAACATCCCATATCATGAAGTAAGCAAAGAAATTTTTGGAACTCGACTCGATTACTTTTTTTTTTTAATTAACAAAAACTTTTACCCGCTTGAAAACACTGAACAAAAGAAAAGCAAAACAGCCTCTGCTCCCCGCCGCGCCTTCTCTTGCCCTGTCTCCGTCTCTCCAGTTTCCTTTCTGAGCTCTCTCACTCTCACAATCTCGATTCGCAGGCGGCCCGTCACCGACACACTGCCGACCGGCTGTGCCTGTGCAGGCTGCAGCGGCAGCGGCCCAACAACCTCCAAAAGCAATGGCGTTTCCTAATACACTCTGGTGGTGTTTTTGGGAGCTCCTCCTCCACGCCAATAGGCAACAACAACTGAAGCCCTCTTCCTCCGTGCATCTCCGTCCACCGGTGAGAGGTATGGAGAATTTTTCTCTCCCTCGCTCTCTCTCGATCTTTTTATTTCCGCCAGTTTTCATGGACTTGCAGTTCGAGGCAAAAGATGCTCACCACGTGTTTGTTAAAATGCATGAGGCCAGACTTTTACATTTCTATGTTGTGCGCATATCACTACGGTTTAGTTTTTTTTTTTTTTTTTTGATACGCTTTTGCGCGTTGAGTTCCTAATTGTTAAATGTAATTGATCTTGTTCTATCCATGCTGCTGATCCTGTCTATATCCATGCTGTTGTTCCTGTTGAAATTTCAGTTTCGGGCTACACTCTAGCAGTCTCTGTCTTCAGAACTAGTGAGGCAGGGTTCCATTTTTCTACAGCGTCCATTTTGAATATTTTGAGTTTTCGGACTGTCCATCTCGTTGGGTTCTTGTTGACATAGATGATGCATGTTGGGGGTTCTTTTTGCATTTTCGTTGAGATTTCTGATGGAGGTTCGTTGTTGGTGAGACAGCTGGACGTATAAGGGGATTCGGTTACGACCTCTAAGTGAGGTTAATGACTAATCAGGTTATTTTATTGTCACTAGGTGGGCAGGTTCACAAAACCACACCCAAGGACGTGCCCGGGGAGCGTACTAAGTAGTACCTTCGTCTTTCGTCAGCAGATTTTAGCATGGTTGATCTAAAGTACATATTCTTGTTTGTTTTATCTGTTAGAAGCATCGATCGTTATGTTCAACATGCAATAGATTGTTAGCATAAATGAATTTTAATGCTTTGTTTACTAGTTATTTAACTATTTGATGGATGGATCATGGAAGTAGATAAATATAGCGGATAGAACATGATTGATCTCTTGCTTAATTGTGATTTGTTAAGTCATATGCTGAACGGATTTAAGTTTAGATGTTCGTAGCTAATTGAAGTTGCTTAAAACATCATTTATGATTATTTCATTATACCATGTATGCTTGAGCTGTTTGGCGAGAGAGTTAAATTAAGATTACAAGCTGGCCTGGAATTGTGATTAAAAACAACAAACTCAGTCATATTGTAGAGATTGATTTGTTAAGAAATCAAATATTTGAGAATTGAGACAAAACTTAGTTAATAGAGGTTGATGTATTTGAAGGCAAGCAGTTGTAATGACTAAATGAGAAGACAAATTTAACAAAATACTTATAAAAATTTTCGGTAAATCTCTATCGTGACTGGCTGTGAGGGCTGCTTAAGAGCAGTGGCCACTGTAATAACCCCTTGCAACGGGCATGGCCCCCAAGGGGAAAAGTGTGAGTCTTCTTTCCTCTCTTGCATTATTACTTATGGAGAGTTGAATAAAAAAGTGATGGTCACTAGTCATAATAAGATTCCATGAAGGAGCGAATCTTTCAAGAGTGGAACCTCTAGTGGAGAGCAAGTCTCTCTTGAGACGATAGAGCGAACTCTAAGAAAGAAATTGATATAAGAAAGCTCAAAGTCCAATAGCAGTCAATTAAATTTTAAGTGAGTTCAATAACAAACGTTTAAGTTGTAAACTTTAAACAACTCTAAGAGACATGCTTGAATGCTTGTTTATATGGTGCTGTCTCTTAGCAGTTGATATCATGTGTTTGCTTTCAATTGATGTGATCTTACAGTGTTATGCTCACTAAGTCTGTAGGATTCACTCTTGTACATTTATCATTTTTTCAGCTGGGCAAGATAGAATTTTCGGGGAAGGCGGGTAAGCAGTAGTTTATATTCAAGCCTCCGAGTTCCCAGTGTAATTGATAGAAATTAAATCCACCTTTATTGATTTTGCTTTGGATATGATTTTGCTTTGGATATCATGTGCGATATATGTCACGTGCGGGGTGCAGGTGTGGGTGCTGATGCAGCACATCTCTAAAAAATTAGGTGTAGTGATGCAACTAGGGTATTTATTATTATTATTAATAATTTATTATCATAATATATATTATCTATTATATATATAATATATATGACAAAAAATTTTAAACATTATGTATAATATATATTATATCAGATCCAAACAAATATCTGATAAGATAATTAATTATTATGTGAACTTAGATATCTAGCTTCGATAAGTAATATCTGATCTGATCCGAAGTTTATATTTGACTCTGTCAACTCATATATGATCCGGAGTCTATGTATCGGGCAAGTAATGTCCGATATTGATTTCAAAATGGTAAAATTAAATAGCAGGGATGAACTTGAGTATGCCTCTACCTCGTCACGACCCGACGCGGGTTCCCCTCTGTCTCCCTCTTCGTTGCCCTCTCATTCCGCAGGAGGTGAGCATCCGACGCAGAGAAGAAAAAGGTAAGGAAGGAGCAACGGCGGCGGCTATTAGGGTAACTAGGTTTTTCTCTCTCCCATCTGTTTCCCCCTTCCTTCTCACCCTCTCTTGCCCGAACCTCTCTGCCTGCACCCTCTTCCTCCCGCACTCCTCACTCGCCCTCTCTTCGTCTCGCCCTCAGTCCCCCTTACCCTTGCTTTGCATGTTCCCCCAAATTGTGTTGTCCCTCTCCCTCTGTCCCGAGCTCTCTGTCTGTCTTCCCTCTCTGCCTGCGCTCTCTCACTCCCGCAAGCTCTCACGCCCTCTCTCCTGCACTATCTCCCTCCTTCGCAACTCTCCCACACTCTCTCTCACCCTACCGCCCTCTCTCCCTACCTCCCTAACATGGTGCGGTTTGGGTGCGAATCTGAGTCGCACCGGCACCGGTGTCGCGTCGACGCAGGTGCCGTACCACAAACAGGCACCCTAGTGACATAGTGTACGAGTAGCCGTCACATTTCAATTTCCAGCTCGTATTTTCAGTTTTAAATTAAAATTTATTCCTAATGACCCTTAGATTTTGAATTCCGTGAGGAAGTAACAATTTTCTCTTCACTCCCTAAAGCAGGGGGTGAGATGAGGTCTCCCCCATCTCTCTCATGAGTGCAGGAAGCAGAGGTGGCTAATTCAAACAAATGAAAGAAATAGAGCGGTCCATGGTGTTCAGCACCTTAACCAACACCAGGTACACATCTCAATACTGTGATACAATTTGACGGCACCAAAGAACCATAATTGGAAAATCCTAAAGACAAAGCCTCAATAAAATAGTCTCGAGCATTTTTAAATTGTTGCCATGAATCCTAGGTAAACTTGTTGCTTGACCCCCATATTTTTACCATGACACCGCTGATATGACAACTACCATCAAAACTCTTCCAACCTCTAAAGATGATTGGAAACCATCAGACAGACAATTACTTATGCACCCACCTTGGCTCAAAGCAGGTAGCAGTAGCATTGTTGTTATAAGACCTCCTAAAGGCTCGCACATCAAATTAGTCATGAAAGAACTGCAATCTTACTTAAAAACCGCATCTGTTTAAAGTTCAAACAGATTATGTATATGCAGGATTGCAAACATGCTTCCACAAAGAGAAGTTGACATAATCCATCAGAGAAAAACCTCAGAAATATCTCCAGCTGCAGAATTATCCCCAAGTGATAAAGCCAAAGTGCTACTAACGAATGAAATGGCCACACACTCAACTTGTCCTTTACACCTTATAATTGAAATTGTTAACTTGAAAAGTATATTTTGTAGCTCCACATCAAAAACTGTTGCATTATAGGACACACCGTCTCATGAAACACCTAGTAAAGTTGGAACAAGAATTATTGCCATCTACACACTATCATATTCATATTGTTCAGAAAAGGCAAAATCCAACATTTGGTTTCTTATGAAGACCACATGGAGGAGAGGCACAATCTGCAGCGAGAGAAATAGGCATCACGATCAGAAACTACTGATATTGCATCTCCTCACGCTGCCCCACATAAATCTAGCAAACTTATTATGGCAGCCATGTGAGGTATAACCGACCGATCAAGTACAATTAAAAAACTATACACTATAGCTCCTATTTTATGTACTAAAAGTTGTGCACGAAAAGCTATACGATTCAATAAATGTCAGGACTACCAGGAGTCTAAATGGGCCTTCAACCCAACATTCGGTTTAGATTCCAGGTTCCTAGTGAATTTAATGAATTCATGATAATATGTTATGAATTAAAACAACCAACACAACGGCAATTTTAACAATCAACTTTTGCAAACATGGTCTGTAGAATATAATTTATAACTTCAAAGCAAGAACTAACTAATTCATCTAAGTGGATGCTAAAAAAGAGTTACGTGTTAACATCAGAACATGTAATTCTGCAACTAGAGAGAGAGAGAGAGAGAGAGAGAGAGAGAGCTCTACCTGATGCTTGGTGAGGCGTCGTCGGATGGCTCGGGTTTTCTTAGGCCTGAGGTCGAGGGGCAGGTATTTCTTCTTCTTGTATGCCTCTCTAAGCGCTGCCTTCTGCTTCTGCGAGATGACCGTCAGCACCTGTGCGATCGATAGCCTCACAACCTTTCTGCATTCGACCAAAGAAGAAACGACACCTAAACTTAGCCCCCAACAGGAAAAGAAGACGATCCGATCTTCAAGCAACAGAGGAAAAAACCTAAGTCATCCCAATCAAGAAGCAAACTATAGAACCCTGCCCCAAACGGAACCCTACAAAATGAAAGACGCAGAAGAAGAAGGAAAAAAAAGGAATCACCACCGCCGGTGACATTCGCGACGCGGAGCAGCGCGAGCTCGGTCTTCAGATCCTTCAGTTGGTTCAGAAGCTCCGTCTTCGACTTAGTCCTGAGCTCGTGAACCTTGATCCTCGCTGATCGGGAAATGGAGAACCCAAGCAAAACCACAGGAACATAAAGAGCGTCAGGAAAAACGGAAAAATAAGACGAAACCGACAACACAAAAGAGAAACCCAAAAACAGAATCCCAAAATTCCATTCCCTAGCAATCAGACGCAAAATCTCACCCATGGCGACGACCCAAGTGAGGATTCCTTACGCAATCGGCGAACACTGAACCGAGAGAAAGAAGCGGGACGCTCTGGTTTTGTTATAGGGTTTAAGAGACATTTACTCTTCTACCCTCAAACCTAAAATCTAATTGGTGAGAACGGGCCCGATGTAGATCAGGCCATCAGGGTTTGCGTGTTCTTGTTGTTTAACGTTTTCGTTTTTGGCCGGGCACTCTCAAGATCATATGGATCAGGATTTCCTATGACCAGTGATACTTGTTATGGAGATCTGAACAATAGGACCCGACCCGAGTTTCATGTCACTACGTAGATGTGGCTGAATTGGGTTGGATATGGCAGCAGTATAGGTTGTAAGACATGACTCATTAAATGGATCAGGACCCGAAACACGTTATCATTCATCATCAGAATTATACTGCGCTGCACGTTTCTTGTAAAGTTTTCTTAGTTTTTTATTAACTTTAACTTTTGGTGGTTTTCCTTTCTCATCCCTAGACTTGTTATGCCTCTGTTTTGTCTTCTGGTGCAACTTTCGCTTCTTGGAGGATTTAGACGTTTGGCTCAGCTCAATCTCTTCGGCCAATGACCTACATATTACTACAAAAAAAAAAAGAGGGAACATCATTTCACCTGCAAAATCACCTTTAATCAATGCCAATGTACATGAAATTCCATATCATTTCAGCACTAATGATTTCATTGAGTGGAACCACTGAATTCAGTTGACTCAAATGATGCCCTTCAGTCCACAACTACTACATACAGACCCAATAGGAGCTTTCACCCTGTATAGTACTTAAAGTTCAAAGAAATGCAATTTGTTCATGTTATTTTTCAGAATAGAGAAGCACCTCTTACAGGCTGTTTTAACTTGTCCCACTA
The DNA here is from genome assembly GCF_008831285.2 of Nymphaea colorata. Lineage (NCBI taxonomy): Eukaryota > Viridiplantae > Streptophyta > Magnoliopsida > Nymphaeales > Nymphaeaceae > Nymphaea > Nymphaea colorata. The sequence continues at coordinate 24,098,761 of NC_045146.1, forward strand.
AAAATAAAAAACCTGTCTAGAGATGAGAGACATAAAGGTTCTACTTCATTCATACTCATGGTCGCTTCCCACCAATGCAAAACTTTAAAGTAATAAAAAAATAACTTTCCTGATAATCAGCCTAATCAAATAAACAAGGAACAAAAGCACTAGCAATGACCAATGTTGTTAAATGCAAAGAGGCATGGCCAGGCTTGAGTCTATCATGAGGCATGGTGCAAGCCTCATGGCGTTAAGGAAACAATTGCAAATATAGTGTATACCAACCAATGTTATCCGTATCATACGATACGTATCGTATAGGTCAAAGAGAGCTATACGAGACGCTTGCGATACGCGATACGCTCGCGTATCGCAAGTATATCGCCCGTATCATACGATAGGGGTACCATATCGTACGATACGGGTGATACGGGCACCGTATCATATAGTACGGGCGATACACCTCCGTATCGTACAATATAGGATAAATAAAAAAAATCTTTATTTTGTAAAGTTTAAAAACTCTTCCCTCTCTCTTTTCTTGTATTTAAAGATTCCAAGAGACATAAGAGGGAGAGATTTTGCCCATTTTCATTAAAAATAACCAAGAATTCATCGATTTGGGAGATATTATCGTTGAATCATGAAAGATGATAACTATATCTTTTGAACATATAAAATTGTGATGTAACCAAAGTCTTAAAACTCCAAGTCCTAAGACTTTAAGTCTTAAGATTCTATAAAAATTTCAAGTTTAAAATTGTGATGAATGTTTATTATGTTATTTTGAATATCTAATTTCTTATTTTTGAATGTGTTGTTGATACACATGAATGTTCGTTGTTGATGCACATGAATGTTCCTCATGTATGATGATCCTTTTTTATATTTGAATACATTTTCTTGATTTCTGATTTTTTGTTCATTTTTTTATTTTTAATGATTTTTCTCTATTTTTTCTGATTTTTAAATATTTTTTAAAATTTAAAAATTAATTGTACGATACGTTACACTATGTTTGCGATGCATTACGATACAGCGTATAGGTCAGCCCGACCGATATGCGATACGCTATGCCTTTTGGCTTGAACATACTTTAGTGACGATATGCACCAAATGAAGAAAAAATCAATGAAATGTAAAATATCTGTTGAGGAATGACACCCGCTTGATAGCGTGCATGATTGGATGTCGAATAGCAACCCAAACAAGTCCAACACTGTTTGTCATAGAACCAGACAAGTTTGATCAATAATTAAGTTCTTTTACAACGACTATGTGCTTTTATCCATTTTCTTAGGTCGTAAAGACAAAAAAACAACCTAGAGAAAAAAAAATAGTACATTCAAGTAGAGTTGTGACATAAAATGAATTAAATGAGAATCTCTGTTGAGTCAAAGGAAAAACTGTACTGTTGAATAAGTGTCAAGTACTGAGAGAGAGAAAAGAGGAGAAGGCTCTCTGCTTCCTGCACTCATGAGAGACCTCCTCTCACCCCGTGCTTTAGGAAGTGAAGAGAAAACTGTAACTTCCTCACAAAATTCAAAATCTAAGGGTCATTAGGAATTAATTTTCATTTAAAACTGAAAATATGAGCTCGAAATTGAAATGTAATGGCCACTCGTACACTATGTCACCAGGGTGCGCCGTTTTTTGGTACCGCACCCGCGTCAACGCGATGCGGGTGCCGGTGCAACTCAGATTCACACCCAAACCCCACCATGGGAGGTAGGAAGAGAGGCCGGTAGGGAGAGAGAGAGTGCGGGAGAGTTGCGAAGGAGGGAGACAGTGCAGGAGAGAGGGCGGGAGTGAGAAAGTGCAGACAGAGAGAGGGGAGACGGACAGAGAGCTCAAGACAGAGGGAGCAGGACGACACGATTTGGGGCAACAAGGAGAACAAGGGTGAGGGGGACTGAAGGCGAGACGAAGAGAGGACGAGTGAAGAGCGTAGGAGGAAGAGAGTGCAGACAGAGAGGGTCGGGCGAGACAGGGTGAGAAGGAAGGGGGAACAGATGGGAGAGAGAAAAACCTAGTTACCCTAATCGCTGCCGCCGCCGCTGCTCCTTCCTTCACCTTCTTCTTCTCTGCGTCGGATGCTCACCTACGGAACAAGAGGGCAACAAAGATGGAGACGGAGAGGAAGAGGAGGAAGGGGAACCCGCGTTCGTGACGAGGCAGAGGCATACTGAAGTTCATCCCTGCTATTTAATTTTACCATTTTGAAATCAATATCGGACATTACTTGCCCGATACATAAAGTCCGGATCAGTTCTGTCAAATATAAACTTCGGATCGGATCAGATATTACTTATTGATGTTAGATATCTAAATTCACATAATAATTAATTATCTTATCAAATATTTGTTTGGATCTGATTAATATATATTATAGATATTATACATATACAATATATAATATAATAATAATAATAAATAACCTCCCCGTATCACCACACTTAAATTTTTTTAAGATGTGCTGCATCGGAACCGGCACCGACTCGCACATGACATCCAAAGCAAAATCAATAAAGGTGGATTTAATTTCTATCAATTACACTGGGAACTCGGAGGCTTGAATATAAACTACTGCTTACCCGCCTTCCCCGAAAATTCTATCTTGCCCAGCTGAAAAAATGATAAATGTACAAGAGTGAATCCTACAGACTTAGTGAGCATAACACTGTAAGATCACATCAATTGAAAGCAAACACATGATATCAACTGCTAAGAGACAGCACCATATAAACAAGCATTCAAGCATGTCTCTTAGAGTTGTTTAAAGTTTACAACTTAAACGTTTGTTATTGAACTCACTTAAAATTTAATTGACTGCTATTGGACTTTGAGCTTTCTTATATCAATTTCTTTCTTAGAGTTCGCTCTATCGTCTCAAGAGAGACTTGCTCTCCACTAGAGGTTCCACTCTTGAAAGATTCGCTCCTTCATGGAATCTTATTATGACTAGTGACCATCACTTTTTTATTCAACTCTCCATAAGTAATAATGCAAGAGAGGAAAGAAGACTCACACTTTTCCCCTTGGGGGCCATGCCCGTTGCAAGGGGTTATTACAGTGGCCACTGCTCTTAAGCAGCCCTCACAGCCAGTCACGATAGAGATTTACCGAAAATTTTTATAAGTATTTTGTTAAATTTGTCTTCTCATTTAGTCATTACAACTGCTTGCCTTCAAATACATCAACCTCTATTAACTAAGTTTTGTCTCAATTCTCAAATATTTGATTTCTTAACAAATCAATCTCTACAATATGACTGAGTTTGTTGTTTTTAATCACAATTCCAGGCCAGCTTGTAATCTTAATTTAACTCTCTCGCCAAACAGCTCAAGCATACATGGTATAATGAAATAATCATAAATGATGTTTTAAGCAACTTCAATTAGCTACGAACATCTAAACTTAAATCCGTTCAGCATATGACTTAACAAATCACAATTAAGCAAGAGATCAATCATGTTCTATCCGCTATATTTATCTACTTCCATGATCCATCCATCAAATAGTTAAATAACTAGTAAACAAAGCATTAAAATTCATTTATGCTAACAATCTATTGCATGTTGAACATAACGATCGATGCTTCTAACAGATAAAACAAACAAGAATATGTACTTTAGATCAACCATGCTAAAATCTGCTGACGAAAGACGAAGGTACTACTTAGTACGCTCCCCGGGCACGTCCTTGGGTGTGGTTTTGTGAACCTGCCCACCTAGTGACAATAAAATAACCTGATTAGTCATTAACCTCACTTAGAGGTCGTAACCGAATCCCCTTATACGTCCAGCTGTCTCACCAACAACGAACCTCCATCAGAAATCTCAACGAAAATGCAAAAAGAACCCCCAACATGCATCATCTATGTCAACAAGAACCCAACGAGATGGACAGTCCGAAAACTCAAAATATTCAAAATGGACGCTGTAGAAAAATGGAACCCTGCCTCACTAGTTCTGAAGACAGAGACTGCTAGAGTGTAGCCCGAAACTGAAATTTCAACAGGAACAACAGCATGGATATAGACAGGATCAGCAGCATGGATAGAACAAGATCAATTACATTTAACAATTAGGAACTCAACGCGCAAAAGCGTACCAAAAACAACTAAACCGTAGGGATATCCGCACAACATGGAAATGTAAAAGTCTGCCCCCCATGCATTTCAACAAACACTTGGTCAGCATCTTTTGCCTCGGACAGCAAGTCCATGAGAACCGGCGGAAATGAAAAGATCGAGAGCGAGAGAGAGAGAAATTCTCCATACCTCTCACCGGTGGACGGAGATGCACGGAGGAAGAGGGCTTCAGTTGTTGTTGCCTATTGGCGTGGAGGAGGACCGCCCAGAAACACCACCAGAGTGTATAGGAAAAGCCGCCGATTTCCGAGGTTGTTGGCCCGCTACCGCTGCAGCCTACACGGGCACAGCCAGTCAGCGGTGGATCGGTGACGGGCCGCCCGCGAATCGAGATTGAGAGAGCGAGAGAGCTCAGAAAGAGACGGAGAGAGGGAAAGAGAAGGGGCGGCGGAAGCCGGAAGGCGAGGGCTGTTTTGCTTTTTCGTTTGTTCAGTTTTTTTAAGCGGGTAAAAGTTTTTGCTAAAAAAAAGTAATCGAGTCGAGTTCTATACTAAAATCCTTATTTTACTTTTTAATATCGTCAAAACCTAACTTCAGGGTTCTCAAACATATCATGTGGATTTTAAATCAGAGACAATCAAACGCCTACTCAGACTCTTAGCCGGCTAAAATTCTCTTGATTTTCTTCGTTACCAATTTGGACTTTTGCTTTGGATTGAGTTCTATCTTGCTAAGATTGTTATTTTTTCCATATGCTGATCATATTAGTAACTTTTTCGATGTTATTATTCTATTGAGAAGGGGGTTTTCTTTCTTAGTAAAATTTTATTGCTCAAACAACAAAAATTTCTTTGCTTACTTCATGATATGGAATGTTGCTCACTGTTTTGTTGGTTCATTTTGTTAATATCCATTGGATCAGAAGAGAACCAAACCCTGGTTCGATAAACTGAAACTCTTCCATTCATGAATCATTTGGATATGGCAACTTTGAGGAAAGCAGGAAAGACTAATTTGATAATGTTGAATAGAAGAAAATTTATTGAAATTCCTTTCTATACAGACATACAAAAAAAAAGGTGACGAATGTATGCATATATATAAGAGGGATATGTTAGTTGGTGTTGTAATAGATAACTTCCATTAATATGATTTTAGGATATATATAATATTTTGATTATGATTTAAAACCTAAAAGCAAACTAAGGGGAGAAATAGAGAGCTTAACCTCACCTTGGACGGCTTCTGCTATGGTAGTTCCACCATGTCCTTCATGCTTGAATAGCTTCTCAAACTCCCAATGGAGAATGCTTTGCAAGAGAATGGAACAAACAAAAGAAAAGTTAAAGATGACAGAGACCGAGAGGTTATAATCAAACACTTGCGTCCAACCATTGTTAGGGATCTAGATGGTTCAGATTCAGGTCCGGTTCAGCCTTCATCGAATTCGACTTGACCGGATTGTTACATTCATGACATATTGTTACTATCTCGTGAATCTACCCATAAATTTGATGCAGATTCATAAAACACTATGTTAAAGATTTCCATGCAACTGCATCAACTTTTGGGACAGGTTTAAGGGGCAATAATATTTTGACAATAACGCGTCATGGAATCAAAACTGAAAAAACCAGATATGGGTGTTAAGGGTGTACCCATCCACTTTAAATCTCATTATTAAGTTGTTATACTCAAATTGACCGGTTGCACAATGAATCGAGGAACTTGAGCTTGGCTCGAGCTAAAATAAGTCGAGTTCGAGTCCAAAAGTGAACTTGTCTGGTTAAACAAGTTGAGCTCGAGCTAGGTTCTAGCAGGTTCGTAGGGTGTGCATATGTGATGAAAAGTCGATAAACTATATAAATGAAGAGCCAGCTAGTATTTTAGGTCTGAGTCGAGCTGAGCTCGATGCGAGCCTCTTTACTGACAATAACATATCAACCAGAAAAGTAGTGGCCATAGTGGTGCGAACATGACAAAGAAATAAAAAATAGTAAAGACTGCAATGGGAGTTTTAAGATACTTTCCAAAAAACTCATAAAAAATTATGGATCAGGACTCATGCAGAATCAAGATGTCATTTTTGTTGTCATCAAGTCTACGAATCAATGTTAATTAACCACACAAAATCTGAAGGCGCGTATCAACAAAACTATTGAAAGCATAATGGTGCCAGCTGCTTGAATTAAGGTATGTATATACATATATAATAATTTATTATTATAAACTATCAAAGATTTTAAAGGTATATATGTATGTAGATATGCCTTCAAGATAGGCACGATCATAAATGCTAGCATATTCATCAATTGGGCGTTCATGCATCCACCTGTCTTGAAAAGATGGGTAATTAAAATTTCAAGGCTTCATGAACACACACATACATATATATAAAGCTATATATATGTATTCGTAAGAAGTCCACACAAAGTCCTCCCGAAAACTTGTTTAGGTGGAAGCTGTTGTAAGAAGGCTGCTTCGTAAGCTAATATAAAGCTAAAATCAAATTTTAAATGTTGGAGATAGTGGGCAGTCTTGTCTTGTGCAGAACAAATACAAGTCTTTCAATTCAATTCAGAGGAGAAAAAGATAAGCAACCAACTATTCTTGACAGCCATTAATTTGCATTCACTTTTTGGACAAAAGTTATATCAATGAATTGTATTTGTGGTTGAAACTAGAAAAATGGTCCGATTTGGTTAGAGAATTTCTGATTCAATCCTTTTGTAAACCCTAATTGTATTATTAACGGCTACATATAAAAGATAGAGCTGAAATAACATCTTGAAAATAAAATTGCATGTACCAACAATGTCTATAGTTAGCATTTCAAATTATTAAAATAAACTGGTTTAAAAAGAATTTGGCTATAAAGAAGGAAGGAGGCGATATGAAATATTTTCTCTACTTTCAACTACTTGATCTGATAGGTAGAAAAGCTTGAACAGCTATGTATTGCTTTTAATATTTATTAATTATTATTTTTTATATACGGGTGGCTGAGTAATGGGTGGGAGAAACAAAGCATGATAAAAAAGATAGAGCAAAAAATTAATTTTGGATGAATAAGAGAAGTATGGTTCTATTCTATTGACATCGAAGCAAGTGTTCATAAAAATCGAATAATAATATATTACTATTTCAAACTACCCAACTTGTTTTTCTACACTTTTCTGCAATTTCAAGCGTTTTGCTCACTTTGCCCACTGGCTGGCAGTGTAGATCTATGTTTATGTTGCTTTCTATTTTTTAAAAAAAAAATGATATTAGTTAATAAAAGCATCTTTAAAATTTAAATAGTAATCACATCGTTCTAAACTGTGAGATTAAGGAATACAAATGACATACAAAATGAACAAACTCCGTTACATCCAAATTTGGTGGCTTGAGACTTCATGATTTTATTCAACGAAAAGAGCATGATTGATCCCATTAGTTGTACATTATGCAAAGTGTATATATATATAAAAACACACACACACACACACTTGGGTAAGAGACAAGATCCAAACCCATTAAAATTATTATTATTATTTTTTTTTTACAACCTAACCTCATGGATGTGATTTTAAGAGTGATTTGGTGAGAAACATATATTAAGTTAGTAGTTTTTTCTACTTAAATAATGTTATTGAATAATAAAAAAATGAACGGCTCTTTTTATAAAAATGACTTAAACTGAAACTTGATTTATATTAAATTAGCGTTTATAAACATATTATGATGTTCACATATTGTTTAAACCACTTTTCAACAGGAATTTAAGAGGTAAAGTTTTCATCCCTTACCCATGTGAATGAGAGATAGGAAGAGGTCTAATGTTCGAATTACTCTGTTACAATCTCATATCTCTCCCACTTTTTCCTTTTTTATGACCATTCTTTGCCATTTTAAGATTGATGATTCTGGAAGGAGAAAAAAAAAAGTTGCATTATGGGAATCGTTTTCTCCTCCATTCTCTCACTTGATTTATGTTTTTCTTTTTATTTTTCTCACGTCCCTTTCCTTTACCCTAAATCTAATGAAATCATGGACTTGGAAAATAATAGAGCCTTATTTTACTCATATTTGTGTGTGGATAGATGTATATATATAAAAAGGATTATACTGTATATATATATATGTCACAAATCAATCCTTCTCTTCTGAAACTAATAAAAGCAAAAAAATGCAGCGGAAAAAAACAACTTTCCAAAAGAAAAATGAAAAAAAGAGAGTCAGCACTGCTCTTCCTTCGGTCAAGACAGAGAATCTTAGAAAAAACGGTAACTGAAATTTACTACTAAATCCAGTCCTTTGAATTGAACCTACGCTCTGCGCAAGATTGCGGCATTTTGAAAACAAAGAAAAAACAAGAAGACGATACATGGTACTTAGAGTGCTCCTGCATATGAGGAGGAGACTTGTGGTCTACAGCCCTTCAAATAAGGTCACCCTTCCCTCCCAACCAACCAAACCCCCGCAGTAATTCTCACCACGCAGTCAACCATATATATATTGCAACCATCCCCTCCTCCTCCTAGCTTTAGTCACCCAGCCCCTCAAAGGGACACCCCAAACTACCTCTCTCTTTCTTTTGTCTTTCGATTTTGATCTCTCTCCATCTAAATCTCCTGATCCATCTAGATATCTTGCTGTTCGTGAGGGGTTTGGGGTGACTATAAATGTCTCAGTCGGTAGCGAGTGGGAGCGATCAAGCGGCGGGCTTCGATTGCACCCAGTACTTGAGGGTCACCGGCGACGGCATATGGGCCGGCGACGACCCCCTCACTCTTGCCCTCCCCCTCTTCATAATTCAGTTGACGATCTTCATCGCGACAAGCCGCATCATAGACCTCTTGCTGCGGCCCTTCAGGCAGCCTCGCTTGATCTCCCAAATCATTGTAAGAATTTGAGTTTCATCAATGCTCTCCCTCTTTCTCACTCACACACACACACACATCCAATTGTTGCGTTTTGTTTAATATGACAACTTTCTTGGAGACAGGCGGGCTTCATCCTGGGGCCCTCCGTGGCGGGAGTATTTTTCCCCATGTTCAAGGCTCGCGTCCTTCCCGACCCGTCTCAAAGCCTGGTGGAGACATTTGCAAATATCGGTGTCATCTTTTGGCTCTTCCTGGTCGGCATGGAGCTCGACCTGGCGGCCCTACTCAAGAGCGTCGGCAGGAAGGCCGTCGTCGTCGCCGCCGCCGGAATCTTGCCACCGTGCTCCGTGGCGTTGGTGGCGTACTTCCTCATCAGGGAAACCATTCTAGACTCCATCAAGGATGGCATGTTGGTGGTCTTCCTCGGCGGAATTCTCCTCTCCGTTAGCTCGTTTCCGGTCTTGGCTCAGATCGTTGCAGAGCTCAAGCTCCTGCAAACCGAGATCGGCTCGCTCTCCCTGTCCTCTGCCATTGTCAATGACATAATCATGTGGACGATGGTCATCGTGATCGGTGGTCTGGCAACGGAGAAGGTCTCCAGTCTATCCCCATTGTGGGTGATTTTATGCGGTATGTGATTTTTTCAGAATATTTTTCACCAAAATATACTCAACTTCGAAGGATTAAAAGAGCAGGATGGAAAGCTTTTCACCTATGTACATTTACCCTCATAATATTGGATACCTTCAGATTCAAACACGTGATCAGAATTCCCTCACCTTCAGACATGGAGGAGAAATCCGACTTTCTTTGATATACTTTCCCTGATGATCATCAAACTTTTGACCTTCTTCTTCAATTTGAAGTAGTTTCTTAAACAAACACGGAATTACACCCAAATATGAACACAGTTCTTGTTTGCACAGTTGAAATTTAACACCAGTAGCACCTGCAAATTGCACCCGAGGCTAGCATTAACCAAGTTCTTCTAACAGGTTTCAAATTTTTACAGGACTGGCTTTTGTCCTGTTCTTGTACTATGTTGCTCGACCAGCAATGCGCTGGGTCTCGCTCCGAACTCCGGAAGGAGAAGGCGTCAATGAGATGTATGTGAACCTAATACTAGCAGCAACAATGGGCTTCGCATTTACGACAGACGCCATCGGACTGCGGCCGGCCTTCGGCGCCTTCGCCTTCGGGCTGGTGATACCGGACGGGCCACTTAGTCGAGCACTTATAGAGAAGCTGGAGGACTTCACATTCGGTCTGTTCCTGCCGCTGTTCTTCATCACCACAGGGTTGAAGATAAACATCCATTTTATAACTTCAGGAGCATGGGTCTTGTGCCTCATCATAGCAACCTCTGCCTTGACGAAGACACTAGCGACATTGGCTGTTGGCATGCTCTATGGTATGTCGCTGAGAGATGGGTTCCTGCTTAGCCTGCTCACCAACACAAAAGGAGTAGTGGACGTGGTTGTATTGGTTCAACTCTATGACAAGTCGGTACGGTATTCTCTCTCTCTCTCTCTCTCCTCTTTCTAAGTATGGGATTTGAATTGAGTATTAGATGACCATTGGCATCTCTACTGAGTACTGACTGGTGCGTCTCAATCAACCATGAACAAGGCCATAAGCTACGAATCCTACTCGATAATGATGCTGACATCGGTAGTCATGACGGCGTTGGTGGAGCCGACGGTGGCCTTCATGTACAGGCGAGCCGCTCCGGTTATCCCCTACAAGCACAGGACAGTGCAGCGAACCAAGGTGGACACGGAGCTTCGGATTCTGGCGTGCGTCTACAATATGCACTCGGTTCCGACGGTCATTAACCTGCTGGAGGCGTCGAACGCGCCGAGGAAGTCGTCGCTCGCCGTCTTCGCCCTTCGGCTCGTCCAGCTCACAGGCCGGGCCTCCATGCTCATCGTCCACGACCTTCGGTCAAAGACCAACCACCAGCCCAAGCGGCACGACGAGAACGACCGCATCATCGCCGCATTCGAGGACTACCAGCAGTCGAGCGGCGTCCAAGTCCAGGCGCTCACCTCCATCTCCCCCTACTCGACGATGCACGAAGACATCTGCAGCGTCGCCGCGCAGAAGCGGATCGCTCTCATCATACTGCCGTTTCACAGGGACCTCACCGTCCTTACGATCAACGAGGCCAACAGCGCCGCTATGCGTAGCATCAACCAGCAGGTTCTGGCCAGCGCCCCCTGCTCGGTGGGCGTGCTCATCGACAGAGGGCTCAGTGGCACCACCGGCACCTCCTATGCCCATATGTCCCACCAGATCGCCCTGCTGTTCTTCGGCGGCCCCGACGACCGAGAGGCCCTCTGCTACGCCTTGCGCATGGCTGAGCACGAGGGCGTCAGCCTCACGGTGCTGCGGTTCATAATCGGGGAGAGCTCCAAACAGCCGCCGTCAACGCCGTTGCACCAGAGAAGAACGCCAGAGCTGCAGCTGGAGGCAACGCAGAGGTCGAGTCCCCTCACAGACGATGAGAAGGAGAAGCAGAAGGACGAGGAGCTTCTGAAGGATTTCCGGCTGCGGACCATCAGCGACAACTCTGTGATGTACAGTGAGATTGTCGTCTGCGACGGCGACGAGACGGTGAATGCCATCCGGGGCATAGACCGGAGACACGATCTGTTCATAGTGGGGAGGAACCAAGGACTGTGGGATTCGCCGGTGGCCTCAGGGCTGACGCACTGGACTGACTGTCCGGAGCTCGGCCCAATCGGTGACCTGCTAGCGTCGCCGGATTTCATATCGGTGTCGGTTCTGGTGGTGCAGCAGTACCTGGGGGCCTTGGCCGGTGAGGATGCCTTCACGGCTCAAGTCCAGCAGTTCATAGGGACTACCGGCACGCAGTCGGTAGGCCAGCTAATAGGTGCTTCTTCTAGTTTTGGTAGGCCTAATTCGTCAATGGACCACCTCATTCAGCACCATGAGAACGAATGAGGCCTCGAGAAAACGGTTCAGGAACTAAATTGTCTCAGAGGGAGGGACTCACTTCTTCTTGGTAGGAAGCTTAGGCATGTGCAGTAACAATGGGCCTTCTAGTGTGGATATTTATGGTCAATTTTTTCGTAAGCAAAATTTGATGAATGAAGTTTATATAGTTTTCTTGTGGTTAGGTCTTAGGCACTTCGTTAACAGATGGGTCAGGCCAGGCCCTCGAAGGCACAGGTCGGACAATCTGTCCAGTACTTGTTTGATTATCAGTTTTTGTTCTAGAAAAGATAATCCTCCTTGCTACCATCTAGTTTCTAATTATTCATTTAAATATGACAAATCTAATAAGATGCAACAAATTCAATATTAATGTATCTAACAATCTAGTAATCTTAATGATTCTCAAATTACCCATGACCCTGGCCTTGCAGAGGGCCTCTGAGCCGGCTTAGCCCGGCCAATTAAGTAGGAGGGCGAACCATTTTCATAAGCCTGAGTGTCGGCCCGTCCGTTTACCCCACTCTTACATGTAGTAAGGAACCCAAAGAGTTTTCACGGTCTTTCAAACTAATAAATAGGATCACCACACTTTAGCTTCACAGCAAGAACATAAAATTTGAGGCCATCATGTAATCAAGCACCATTGTTTATTTGATTTACATTGTTTAATAAGACAACTATTCACAAGAATAAGAAAACAAAGAATCAAATATGAGAAACAAAGAGAGTCATAACTTTTCCCAACATATCATTCAGATGAAATCCAAAAAAGAGCTGTACAAGCATTTGTTTGACACAGTGAAATTAGAGCAGTTCTAAAAGATCAGATTACACGAGCTCCCGAGAACATTATTTCTTGCTTTTCTTCTTCATTTTAGCTCAACTGCCCGAATCTATGAAAAGCACCATTCTTTCTCTTTTGTGTGTGTGTGAGAGAGAGAGAGAGAGTGGACATGTTCACCGACGACGAGTAAGGGCCAGATTCTGGATTCAGTACAAGCCATAACTATAGGACCATGAACAGGAGCTCCAAGAATCTCAATTTGAGTGGATTGATGCAACTTGTTGTGCGTACAAAATTGTACTGCATTTCAAAACGATCAAGAAAATGCTAAAGTAGATACCTTTACATCCGAAAAGCAGGATTCGGATGTAGATTCTCGTCGAATACAACTTGTAGATATAACATGTAAATTTGTCGAAAACAACTTGAAACACTGATATGTTGGGGGTTTCATAGATGTGGAGAGAAACTTGCATAGATTCCAACTGCTACAGAACACAGCATGTACAGAAAACACCATTCAAGGAGAAGCTTGGATTCCGAAACAGTGATCCCCGGCATGCACCTTGAAATTTTTCCATGCACCAATACATTCTTGCTCCTAAATGCAGAATAGGGCTGCATTCAATTATTTAAGAACATGCCAAAACTGCATCCGCAAAAATCTCTGACCATGATGGTTTTCAGCAGAGCTTTTACAATAATCCTAGTTCATATTCTCAAGCACTTATGTTCAACCTGTGTTAAACTACTCCAGTTCACTTGCATATACTAGGATGAAATCTATGTAACTTAACGGTTCTGCCTGTTCCAATAAGCGTGGTTCCTTATTTGAGCCAATAGCCCCCCGTGACTGATACTGAATGCGTTCCACAGACTGTCTACCATTCAATTGAACAACTAAAATGCAGAAAGAATTCACAGTTGACAAAGATCTTATTTTCTAGTATCATATTTACAAACTGAAAATCCCAGTTCCTGTGTACAACAGAGAATTTCAATCTAGAAGCGCCTATGGTAGAAAGGTTAAAAAGCCTAAAAAGTGTACAAGCATGAAGATGGTACATGGGGAGAATAAATTCCATGTACAGCCAGTTGGAGGGGTAAAATTTAGAACTTCAATGCAAGAATAAACACGATCACGATGAAACCTAGCAGAAAACTCGAGCTAATAGCATGGCTAAAAGCTGGTGCAGATGAAAACTGAGCGGTTCCATTTATTATCGTGTCTTCTGGATTGAAAGTAATGGGGACCGCAGTAGACGCTGGTGGCAAGGACGAGCCTACTGATAATGTAGCTGAACCCTCGGTGTCATAACCTGAATGGGGAAAAAAATGGATTACTTTACTCAGAGGGACCAAGATTCAGCATAAACAAGTGCCTGAATGTGTTGCACTTACAGTCGAATGTCTTCCAACCTAAGACAAGCTTGTCTCTATCAAAGACAATGCGGTGACCTGTCATAAAATTTTCTGCACGCAGGATGACAAAGGTATTCATTAGGAAGATAGTTCCTTACAAAATTTTTGCAATCAAAAAATCATTGAAAAATGAACTCTTTCTTCTCTCTATCAAACACAATGCAGTGACCTGTCATAAAATGTTCTGCACGCAGATGACAAAGGTATTCTTTAGGAAGATAGTTCCTTAGAAATTTTTGCAATAAAAATGAACTCTCTCTCTTTCTCTTTGCGGTACAGGAGATAGGCCAAGGGGCAGCACACTTCATGAACTTATTCAGAATGATGATGCCAGAAAATTGCAACATGAAAACACTGTCACTACCGGAAGCATGAATAGAGTTTTTCAGGTCTATGTGGAGAAGTAGAAAGCATACCAGGAGGTAGTGGCAGAGACAGAAATTTTAAGCCGAGAGGCACATGCTTATGTTTGAAATTTGAGCAAATCAAACTTGTCAAAAACATTATACATTTATACCTTTTTATTATCAAGAGATGAAATCATTATTTTTATATTATATATCATATATATATTATCTATCAATACCACATGATTACATTTTAGTAAAATGAAAATCTAATAGAATTCAGAAAAACCTAATAACTTTGTGTTTTTATAACTTAATACTATGTTTTTTATATTTCAAAATGTACCCTTATCAATATTCTCTCAAATACTTTCGAGACATATTCAAATGTCAATGGATCTGTCACAATGCTTCTTCAGATGAGATTTAAAAAAAACATCTCCAAACGAGAAAAGATTATATCCTTTTAATATAACAAAATAAAAATACATTACAGTTTCTCTTGTTCGAACTTTTAAAGACAATTGAATAACATATAAAGTAGGTCCAGGCTTTTTAAGGCAATACTAACTATTCATACTGTTGGCTTTTGACAAAAATAAAATCAGGACCTTCTAGAAAATGTCATAAGCTCTTATTCGGCCAAACTGAAATTATTAGGCTTATCAAGTACAAGAATTTCCTAACACTGGTTCTTTTAATGAATGTCAAATATAAAAGTAGATGGGAACACAATATATAATTTGCATTACGATTAGGCTTATCAAGTAAAAGAATTTCCGAACACTGGCTCTTTTAATGAATGTTAAATCTAAAAGTAGATGGGAGCACAATACATAATTTGCATTACGAAAAAGTACTAATTTTTTGTGGGAAAAACTATATATTATTTAGTATTTACATTACTATAAATTAAATGACTACTTTCTTTGTCTTTGTGAGACAAAAAACAAAAGCTAAAAACAACTTAGGGGGCACTCTGTGAAGTTAAGGGGCACTGATATAGTATTTCTCATTATAAGTTAAATGGTGTACCCTAACCATGACATGGCTCTGTGATTACAAGGAGGTGAATAAAGTGCGAACTGAGAAAGAAGCTGTTTTTGTAGTTTGAAAGTAAAGACTCAAAACCAAAAAGGAAAATACATTTGGAGAAATAAAAGATCAAATTTATCAAGGTAAACATTGCCACTCTTCCATGTAAGGCATTCCAATTTCCAAGTAGCTCTTCAAAGGATAATAAGTTCAGTCTAAAGCCTTACGCCTTTACTGAACAATTTTTTGAGATGCTGAGGGCAAAGATACAAATAATGAGATACAGAATATACATGTTACACCAGCATGTCTTTCAAAGGACTACTTGGTCAAAAATATCATAACCATGACAACTTTGGGGTGCCCGTTGAACTAATGCATGCAGTGGATCTTGGTAAGCCTTTTAAACCTGCTGCTCATTATGACCAAATTCGCTTGTGAAAATAGGGCTAAAAACACAAAAAAGGTTTTCAGAGGTAGCTGAATCCCCCTCAATTCTACAGAAATTTAAAATTTCTTTATGGAAAGAAGGAACTACCATTACTGAGCTAGCAATATGTGGAGTTCAGTTTTTTCCTTTTGCACTTTCCTTGCCTTCAAAATGAGTCATGTTTATCTTCCTTAGTATTTCAAATTATTTTGGTCTTGATTAGTGTAAGGCAGCAGAATGCAACCGCTGCAAGTGAGAACCAAAAATTTTGTTTGCATAAAGGACCAAAGCTATGCTGCACAGACACTGATCCAAGGGTCTGTGTCCAACACTTCACATGACCCTCAAAGGCTCAAACACATCAAACACTAAAAAGGTAAACTCTTAGGCACGCTATACAGTTTTATCCTGTCTCTTGTGCCTCCCGGTCCTCAAGAACACACTGTTGCTTTTCACAAATCCAACCAATATAGAAGGATGCAACATGTTCAGGCTAAGTGCTGTTTTTCATAAATTTAACCAAATAGATAGATGTAGAATGTTCAAATTTATAGGACTAAAAAATCATGAAAATCAGATGTATTGCTATTAATAGTCTTAGTTTTTTCAACTCATAAAATTTGATCTAGACATAAGATTTCGATGACTTTTCTTGGATTTCTATATTTCACAGATTTTACATCCATCTATATGGTTATATTTGTCAAAAGCAAAACATCAGAACACGCACACAAAAGGCCTATGTGAAGAGGTATGACATGAGTATGTATATGTACATATATTAATGCCTCCATGTCGAACTTGTTGAAACCATTAAATATAAACAAAGACATACAAGAAAGAGAGTGGTTTGTCCATCTTTTTTCTTCTATTTATTATCTATTAAAAAAGAAATGAAGGAGACCTTAGCACCTTACCCCCTACCTTCTCCTTTGCCTAATTTAATGGAGAAGGAAAAGCCTCCTTTTCCGTTAAACAAGGATAGAAGAAAACAGCACCCTCAAGTAGTGCCAAAGGAGTGTGAATGAGGGTTGTCAGACATGAAAAGTCATGCTTAACACATGCCATTTTGATGAACCATGTAACTGTGTGTGCATATGTATATGTGTGTGTGGGAGAGAGAGAGAGAGAGAGAGAGAGTGAGAGAGAAAGAGAGAGGACAAACATATGAGACACTGACAAACTTACGTCCAATGATGTTCAAGTCCTTGCTCTTCACAATGGCTAGACAATACATAAGTTGAACCTGCATATCGTGATAAGATGGATGTAAAGGCCAAAGCAGGATTGATTGACAGTACTAGTGGATATCACAAACTACCTACCGAAGTAGACATCGAAATTGTGGGAGCAGCAACAGGAAATTTGCCGCCACCTTTCATTGTTATAGTGATTGGGATAAGTGTAAAATTTTTGTCCAAACTGCATGAGATTAAATCATTAAATCTCATAAAAAACATGTATTTATTTAAGTGGCCAGAATGTGTATAGATTGATTACCTCATATCATAACAATATTCAAATGGGATTTTTGAATCAGGCTTATCTGGAGCATCACGAGTTTGTGAGTTGAACTGCAAAAATGTAGAAGGTTATGTGCCTAAGAATCATATCTAGCTATAAACTAACATCATGCATTTGCTAATGTACTTACATTCTCCGCAACAAGAGTATAGGTTGGATCAGTTAAATAAGTGAAAGAGGTTCCAGTGTCAAACATTGCAGAAAGCCCTGTCTCTAACTTGATATGTTCAGCACCCACTTCTATTTCAGTAATAGTGACATTGTATGTTGGACTGCATATTTTATTCAAGCAAACCAAGATTAAAACCTCCAGAGACCAATATATATATATATATATATATATATATATATATATATATATATATCCACCATACAGTGAATAAGGAACTCACTGTGATGTGTCCACATAAAGTGGGGTTACTTCTTGGTCATTGCTACCTTTGTCCCCAAAGTTGATTCTTCCAACATTATCACGACCAAAGCACATGGAGAAAGAATCTGCTATAAGGCCAGAACTAGCTAGCACACTGGGTACAGATAACTTAGACATCCCAAGTCCAAATAAACCATTAGGAGCAGCACCGTCCAGAAAGGAACCAGTCTGAACCTGTCCACAACTGCATCACAAGAAACATGAAGTAAGACCTTTGGGGCTGAATTTTTGAGGTAAAAAAATGACAAAAGAATACCAAACTTCGATTTTTGAAACATTTAATTTTTACCAAACAGCTTGAAGTTAAGCAGTTAAATGCAGATAGAAGTTGAAGATATATAGGAAAAAGAGCATACCCGAATACAACTGAGGCATGGATTTCTTTTGGTTGGCTATCTTCTGTGGTTAGGTAAAGAATATCCTCCATTAGAAACCCTGAAGATGAAGTGCCACCAGAAACATAAGATACCGTGTAAGGGCATTGATTAGCCATTCCGGAGCATTCCCTTTGTGAATTGCAAAGACTAGCATTGCAGGGGACATATTTGCTTGTGGTAGACTCACGAGGACTGTAAATGGTGAGCTCAATGCCCTAAAACAAGAAACAATAACCAGGTCAATTTGCCTTTCCCGTAGAACCAGCCACTACGAATTCAACATGCAGCAAACAAGGTAGATAAAGAGTTTCACGCCTTCATGTTGAAACAAAAAAAAAGTACCAAGACAAAATTAAGTTGGTAATGCCGTAATGGGGATATTTAACCAGAACAAATGCGACCAGCCTTCAGATCTAACATAATAATCATTCTTCAACAAACTTTGGATTGGAAAATTTTGACTTCAAATGATGGCACAGGTTTTTTTTTTTTTTCGTGAAGAAGCAGACTGTAAAGACAACCTAAGATACTGCACAGTCCAATTTGAAAACTATGTGTATGATCAGGTCAACTGGTCCTAGCTAAACCTCATTTCTGAAGGTGTAATTTCTTGAAGGTAACATATCGCACTTGAAGGTAACATATCGCACCAAGAAAGTAGGCATATCCAATGATACCACTTCCAAAAATTACCTGACAAGCGATAAAAGAAGAAAGACAAACCAACGAAAACAAGACGTACGCCACATACTTCATTAGTGGACTCCAAAATCAGAACCTAATCCGTATAAATTTTTAGTCTCTCAATAAATTTGAAACATCCAAACGCCTACCGCAGTTGACCCAAGAATATTGGACATATTCGAGGCCCCACATGCATGTGTAAATTCCAAAACAGAGAAAAATATCGAGACACCATGAGATCCTTCTAACAAACCGCGAACAATTCAAAGAACCCATTAGAAATTGAAAGCTGAAATATTTTTGTTGCTCATCCAGAAACGCCAAAGTTCTGTTTGTTCCTGCAACAATTCTTTCAGAAATTCCCACCACCAAGACAATCTGATCATGTTATAATGAATCATAGATCATGTTTAGTGAATCATAGATCATGTTTTAATGAATCATAGTAATAAAAGAAAAAACCGAATCAGAACTTATTTCATAAAAAGCAGAGTAAAAGGGAAAGGGAATATACCGGAAAACCACTGACGGCGGGTTTAGAGGAAGCGCAACTGGTGCACTCGCACGGCACCCAGAAAAGATCGCTACCCGTATCTAGAGCCACCAGAAACCTAACGCCCGGCGTCCCTATCTCGACAGTCGTGTAGTGCAAGCTTCAGCCATCAACACAAGTCGAAACCCTAGTCTCAGGAAATCTTCCCACGGAAAAGAAAAAGGAAAAAGAAAAAGATAGGGCGACGAACGCATACAATCCCAAGGAATTGAGGTGGAGAGTCATGTTCCCGTCGATGAACGACACCAGCGCGCCATCTCCGGCTAGATTCCGGCCACGAAACACCCGGTCGTGGTGGGAGAGCGCGGCGTAGTAGTCAACACTGCCCTGCTCCGGCCAGTCCTCGACGGAGACTCCAGCTGTATAGCTCAACCACCGGCGGACGTGATCGGAATACCTGTGGTGGACCTCCAAGCTGAACGTTCTGCCGTGGGCTTGTTCTGACAAGATCAAGTGGATCGAGATGAGGAGGAACACAGCCAAAGGGACGGAGTCGGAGGGCGCCATGGAGAGCTGGGGGATGGCACGGGGAAAAGCGGCTTGCTAGGGAGGGAGTCGTGAAGGAGGGAGAAGCAGGTTGGGAGGGGGAGAAGGAGAAGAGTTTGTACGGAGGGAGGCGAAGGAAGGTGGATCCTGCATGTCCCTTCCTTCTACGCGACAATGGCGAACTCGTTCAGGATGAAGAAGAAGGAGAAGGAAGGGGCGAGAAATTTCTCCTCCTCTGCGCAGAGGAAAGCAAGTGCCCCCGCCAACACGCGTCTCCTCCTGGCTCCTGTCCCTCTCCCACCCACCAACCGCTAACGGACTTAGCTCACCGTTGATCTCTCTCTCTCTCACACACACTCACTCGCATGCATCTCTCCATTCCCATCGTCGTCTCTTTTTATACTCTCTCTCCACTGCTCTTACTTTTTCATCTCTCTCAATGATTCACGTCTCCCCACTCTTTTCCTCCGTCGTTTCCGTCAATCTGAGACAGAATTCTCATTTCAATTCAAGTGCTGCCGGACTTCAACCGAGCGCATTGGATCTCCATTCTGAAGACTTCTTCATCCCGGTCTCAGTGCCAGTCTGTGGTTGAGCATCCATTATTACCCCGGCCATTTTCTTCTTTCCTTAACCAGGAGGGCCTTGTTGTTAGCATATTCAAGGCGCGGGACTCTTCACTGTAGAAGTGATGCATATATATATATATATATATATATATATATATTATGTGTGAATGTGCGCTGCTTATGAGCCGTCCAATTAATTCTATTATAGATAGGTCAAGTGTCACATGTAAATTTTCCTTTCAATATTAAATGATAATATGTATTTAATTGGAGAAAGGTAACTTTACACTTGATGCATTGTTAATCATAAATCAAATTGTTGAACAATATATCAATCCGCCTATTTACTGGTTCTTATCCCCTTATTCCTCGACATGATGAATTTAAAAAATTTGTAGAATATTTTCAATTAAATTATAAAGAAAATTTAAAAACCCTGCGTCTGATTTGGTGTATATTCTCTAATGTGGAGGTAACTGAAAAAATGGTTATGCACTTGAAAGTTGAAAGAGAAATTTGAAATTGAGAAAACAAAAGGTAAGGTTGATATGGTGGGATCCGGGTTGCATTCAACCCATCAAAAGGATGGTTGCAAGTCCACATCAATTTCAATCCTGGGCCTTCCCTTCTTTTCAGCATTCAAGTCAGAGATCTGGATTCGCAACCAGATCCATGAATCTATGATGTGATCGGAAATTGGAATTCAAAAAGTTTAAAACCGAGATCGTTGGTAGTGAATTCTATCTCAGGTAGATTTAAGATCCACATTATATTATAAAAGTCACAGATCTATAGACTACAATCGTGAGTTTTAAAATACCTATAAATTTAGCCTAAAACATGTGAGATGTCTAAAGTCTAAATTTAAGTTAAACTTTCTATTGAATTAAAATATGTATATGAATAAGTTGGGTAGGTGATATTCCTGGGCAATTTGATTTTACTCTCAATAAATTCAGCTAGTCCCTGTCCAGACAGACCATTCGTTCAATACACTATCGAGGGCGATCGCACCGTGTGGGCCAGTTGACCCCACGGTCCACCTTTACCTTTTCTTCTTTTTTAGGTGAACAAAAGGTTCAGGTCGTACGAGCCATCAGCAAGGACTCATAGCTGTCATTTCCAAACGAGGAGATGCTTCAAAAGAGAAAAACAAGGTATATGTGTATGCACTTTTGGACTTGAGCACATTGAAAGTTGTTTTCCTCGTAGATGGAAAATGTTTAAATTTATAGATATAAAAATTAGTTATAAAATTCAGATGCATATATCAATAATATATTAAAAATTAATTTAACATCAGCATTGTTTTTTTTTTCAAAACTATATATATATATATATATATATATATATATATACCCTCAAGAACATAGCTGGTATGTTTGGGCATTGCTGTTACTTTTTTATATTGTAAAAAGTAGTCGCGCTATACTTGAATTAGATAGTGTACCATAAAATCTTCTAGATCAAGAAGCACCTTTGGACCCTAAAAAAAGAGAAAGAGGTGGCTTCACCTTTCAAAAATGATATATATATATTATTAATGAGCATTAATGTTGCACTACATGATTTGAATTGCACAAGTTTGGTCTGAATTGGTCGATTAAATCCATATCAGCTGATGTGTGAATAAAATAAAAAAGCAGTTTATTTATAATTTTTAATGTAAAAACAATTAAAATTGCTAATGAATGCATGTACATATCTGATGTTTATTGGATGGCAGACCTCTCTTTTTCTTTCTTCTTTCGATATCATTTGCCAGATTGCTAAGGGACCGTCCTGCTTCTGCCACATTCATGAAGGAAGGAGCAGGTGCACATTCTACTATCGCCATGGCCGGTCGACGTTGATGCTCTACCAAATAAAAACAATTGTGACATCACAACCAAAGGAAGTTGAAGGTGAGCCTTCACCACCAAGCCTTTATGAGGACAGCACTCTTCAAATTAAATCAATATCAATGTCTTTTTCTTGTTTAACAATATCTAAACACAAAGTTTCTTTGAAAATGTGGTAATTTTTCTTTCTTTCTCTCTCTCTCTCTCTCTCTCTCTCTCTATATATATATATATATATATATACTTTTATAACTTTGGTTTGCATTAAGGCCGAAACCCATAATTAGACTCGCTCTGTTCCTTGTACCATATTTATAGTTAATTGCTGAGAGATGTGCATACGACAAGTCAGCCGAGTTCATATACCGGTTGGCTAAGTACATTTCAGATTCTGACACAATCAATGGGTATCCTATCTGGTAGCGACCGAACCGATTAAAGCATACAGGAAAAACAGTTCTTTTTTATTATCTTAGTATTAGTTATGACTCACTACTTTATTCGTTGATATATGAATATAATTTCAAAAATTTTATACTTGTAAATTAATAATAAAAAGTATAGTTTTTATGTTTGAATAACTTTTCAGATGTCAGGCCGAAGCATATCAACTATGTGTAGCTGATTTACTTTACAATGCTTACCAAAAGAACCCGTTTGCATGAAACACTCCAGTGGCCAACAGGGTTTCTGTAAAAGACCTTTTAGGTAAAAGAAAGTGGCGGCCTCACACAACTTCAAAAGCCTGCCCATCTCCAACTTGCATTTTGTTTTCTTCATTAGAAAAGAAAAGTGCTGCATATTGGAAAGAATGTTGATCTTCCCAATGCAGGGTTCAATTCCTTAGCGAGGTGGTTTTTGTGAAGCCCACCTTAAGACACCTTTAGCGAAGATGGCATAAGAAATTCGTCTACAATAATGCTTGTTTTTGTCGCAAAACCTGGAAGTTCTTCTAAGAACTGGTCTATGATGTGTTTGGACGGCTTCCTCAAACTCGATGAACTGAGTGAGGGGTTGAAGAAGCTCTTATTGAGCCCCATATCACAATTTTGATGAGAACATCACTACCCAAAGGCTCAAACAGCGGACTAGAGAAATAGGCATCTCCTCTCTTGAAAGGATGGCACTGTTTGGTGCATTGTGGTTTCTGTATTGCCCTTTCGGGTTTAGAACCGCTGGTTGGTTATCAATGAGGCAGTCAATGGGAACATAGCAGTTACGTTGCTTTGCAAAATGTCTGGAAACATGTTACTAAAAATTCATGGTATTGGAATGGGTAGAAACGATCCCAAAACCCACTGAAAAAACAATTGCTTTTTAGCTGTCAATTTCAAAACAATCAAATGTAGGTCCTGTTGGCCTGGTTGGGTGACGCATCTAGAAGTAGCTTTCAGAAGCTACCCACCTGAAACAAAACCCTGAGGCCAAAATGGCACCTACCAACGTTCACCACAATAACTCCCTACCCAATTATACATTGTGCAATAATACCACCATCATAGAGCTTGGATCTTCTCTATACTTAGCAACTTGGAAGAAGAACCAATCAAAACCGATATTTGCATAATTGCATCTCCCTATAAAGCTACAAATCCGATAAATTTACTCAATTAAACGCATATTCAGATCCAAACACAAGTCTAATAGCAACTGAACAAATAGGTAAGTTTGAAGCCCGAACTAATCCATAGGTACATTTGGATCTTATCAAAATGTTCTGAACGTGGGTAACCATCGACAACGCTCCGGAATCGAGCGAGAAATGGATAAAAAAATCACCATCCGGAAGGAATAGTCCACAACCTGCACTGACTTAGCTTGCCAACTATTTCACCAAGCTTTCGAAGACGTCAAGTGCATCTTGTTGGGACCAAGGCACTGTAGAGGGTACAGGAAGCATGCGTGCTGTGATTTGCTCGATCCCTTAGCAAACACAAATTAAAAAGCATTTTCTAGTAAACAAACAATGGCATCTCAGAGTTAGTCCCACAATAAAAACTGTGAAAAAAAAACAGAAGAAAACAACTACCTTTATGTATTTGGGAGTGGCATCCGCAAACGCCTCAAATTTCATAACTAGGGAAAAGCTATGGAGCTATTGAAATCATACACAATCCCAAAAAGTAGAACGCATCGTCAGAATAAAGTTTTCAATAAAGACTTTATACGGTAAAAAGTATTCGTACAAACGAGTAAAGAAATAATAGAATCTCCTATACATGAAGTTGCGCTGCCAGCATAAGCATAAAATATGGAGAAGTATCATAAAAACCGCTTCATTATTTCCACTATGCTATCATCCGGAAAACAAAGAAAATTTGACAAGGAGAGCATTCTCCAAACTTTTATGGGATAGTATACATTGACGAGACCCCGAATCAGGATTTACCTCATTTGAAATGTTTAAAATAAACAATCTCAAAATTTTTAGAACTTCAGTTCCTCATAAAAAGTTTCTTCGTGGAAAAATCACCGTGCCAGAAGCTGTTAAGGGGCTAAGAGATTACGTGCAACTCAATCTCAGGATTTAATTCTTGCAGACTCTCCGACAGCTTCTTCCATTCTCCCGTACCAGTCACCGATTCGTGTGTTATTAACCATGTCTTTGCCGGCTGTCAGATATCTGATCGGTCTCAACACGCCAAAAACAGCAAGATCAGCTAAATTTGGCTTGGAGCCCCCTGCACAAGTGTAAAAAGTTCCAATTTATTTATTAATGTCAACAAAAGGAAAGCCAATTTGTTTTGAGGGAAGAAGAAGGAAAAAGGAAATCCTAGAGGAGGAAGAGGGAAGATGGGCAACGTTCAGACCAAGAAAATCCCTTCCATCAAGAGCTTCTACCCACGCTTCTGCTGCTTCATAGAGAGCTGCACGTTCATCTGTGATGTTATGCCTCTTTTTCAACTTCTTTGAAACAAAGTACATGGCTGCTGCTCCTGCATATTTGACACTGACTCTCTCCATGGTGCTGAAATTTCCTGCACTTCAGATGGAGAAATGGTCATTGAAGTCAAAACAGAAAGCCAAGACAGATGATGCAGACTCAAATCATAGAGATTGATGGAGAAGTTATCTCAAAGCTTTATCCTCCTTAAAACAAACTCATTTTTGCTTCTGTTTAAATATGATAGCTAGTAATTTCTATTCTCTATGTTTGACATGGCAGATCAAAGCCAACCACTGACCTGACTTTTCTTCCCAGAGTAGGTTCAAGCATTATCACAGAAGACATACAAAAGATGCATTCACAGAGAACTTAAGAATCAAATAATGAGAGAACACGGATAGTTTACCATGATCTGTTATGTAGTTGAAGGCCTCCAAGGCCTCTGAAGTGTTCCTGTATATATTTGGTGATAAGACATGCACCAGGTGATCATCAACCCACCTACACAATGATCAGAAAACAAACAGGTGATTACCAACCAACCGATACCATGACCAAGAAAGCAAGATATCTTTGCAACAAGAAGAAGCGCCGAAAGCCAGCATTAAGTTAATGAAAAGAGCAAGCTTAAAACGAGCACATCAAGACAACTCCTCATTAAATGGTCTCAGAAACCTTAGTGGGCTAAGTAAAGAAATTCAGAAGAAAGCCCTTAAGTGAATATATCAAAGCAAGCAAATTCCATTTACATAACATTTAGCGTCTGTGCAGGGAATAGTATCAGGTGATCTATAAGGAGTAGTAAGAAATGAATTACAAAGGACGAAATATCAAAATTCATACGATACGCTTACGATACATGATACGCTCGTGTATCATAAGTGTATCGCCTCTATCGTACGATACGGGGAAAAACACAAAATTCTTTAATTTTTAAAATTTAAACCCTCCCCCCTCTCTTTCTTCTTGTATTTAAAGACTCCAAGAGACATGGGAGGGAGAGATTTTACCAATTTTCATAAAAAATAACCAAGGATTCATCGATTTGGGGAGATATTATCGTTGAATCATGAAAGATGATAACTATATGTTTTGAACTTATGAAATTGTGATGTAATCTAAGTCCTAAGATTCAAATTTTCAAGTTTAAAATTGTGATGGATGCTTATTATGTTATTTTGAATCTTTGATTTCTTATTTTTGAATGTGTTGTCGATACACATAAATGTTCCTTATGTATGATGATCTTTTTGATATTTGAAAACATTTTCCTTGATTTCTGATTTTTTGTTTATTTTTTCAGATTTTTAATGATTTTTCTCTATTTTTTCTGATTTTTTAATATTTTTTAATTAAAAAAAATTAATTTTACGATACACTACGCTACGTTACGATACAGCGTATAGGTCGGCCTGACCAATACGTGATACACCATGCCTTTTCTAACATTGGACTATGTTACATGCTCAGTCTAGTTAGACCTCCAAAGTTCCAATCCTTATCACCTCAAACAGAACTAATGCTGGACACACAGCAGAAATGGTTGTATGTCCAAAATCCAAATCTTCAGTTGTATCCATGCGTGATAAATTTTTTGACAGAGAATGAAATAGAAAAAAAAAATAATCGAAATGTGAGAATACCTTCGCCATTTGTTCTCTTCAGAACTTGCATTGTCATCAACAGCATGACTATCAGGATGGATCCGGGAATATAACTTAGTAATTATATCTGCAAGGAAGCACACTGTCTAATTTAGACGAAAGCATATGATGGCATGCCACAGAAATCTTGCATGGAACTAAGTAATGACAAGGCAACATTAACTAGGACACTAGTGTCATGATCTAACCAAATTATTGTTCACATATGGATACAACCATAGAAAGGCAAAACATATAACATAAAAAAAAAGAGTTACACGAAGTTACAAACCTGAAGAGTCAACTAGTGGCTCGCCATCCACGGTCAGTATAGGAACCTTCTTATAATCAGACCATTTTATTTCCTTTTTACTGATGGGGTTGACCTCCACGACGGTGTAAGCAATGTCATGATAATCAAGGAAAGCTGAAAGGAATGCAAAACTTGCTCAGTGAAAAGCATAGAAAAAAAAAAAAGGAAAGAAAAATAACTTCTGCATACATACATGAATGCAAATATTTAAGAGTACATGTGGTAGTTGGTACTACATACAGAGATTCTGCAATTACCGTTACTACTCAAGGAATATTCAATAGAATCGAAACCCGCATATTTTGGCCATCTAAAAGACAGTAACTACAGCAGATACGCCTTCATGACAAATTGTTCGAGCTGCTAATGTGGTAGGAACAAGATAGCCAATTTTAAAAGATATGGATGCGAGAGTGTTTTGATATGTGTGTGTGGTCTATAGTGACAAATATTGTTAACGGGTCTAAATGGCGTTTCTAGAGTATTTTTGAGCAAAGCTGACAATATCAGAAAAAAAATTCCGCAATTCTTTTGGAAAAGAAAAAAACCTAAAAATTATGAAAAAGTAAAGTAAATTGAACTAACAAGAAAACATAAAAATTAACTTGATAAAACGCTAAAAATGATGTTTTAGTAATGACAGAAATGAAGATAAAAAATTTAACTTAAGTTTTAAAGTTTAAAGAAAAAAACAACATAAAAATGATGATAAAAAAATCACAAAATTCATTTTGGAGTGTTTTTTTTTTCTAAAAAAGACAGTTTTTTTTAGTTTTCATTATTTTTAAATTACCAGGCCCTTTAAAAAAAAATGGGTTTTCTGTGACTATGGTGTGCACAATCATGCACTTAGTACACACCCCACAAGAGCAATTTACTAAGTTTTAAATTCCATACCAGACTTAATAGCATGCCAAGAAGTTAAAACCCAATTGACAAGTGTAAAATATTCAGACCTCCTAGGACCCTAATCCTTGAAATACAGAGCTTCGGTACCTGGTAATTGAACAATGTTAAGAATGAAACTCACACGCGTTGGATGACATGGGAAAATTTTTTATCTTTTCTATATAATCTTCGGTAATATTCTTGATAGAAGTACATTCAAATTACCTAAAATATGAAAGCATAAGAAAAAACGCTAGCATGAAAAGAAAGGAGAAAAACAAAAACATGGAGATGGTCTGTAACAACTAAAAAACCAGAAACAGATGATTGATGTACTTAAATTGAATGAAAGAAGCATGAAAGGCAAAGAGGAAAAGAATTAGTTAAAATCTAAAAAAACCAGAAAAGAATGGGTATGTAGTGAAGGTCTTTTCACACACACATTTGCATTTATGTGTGTACATGAGAAGGTTATTTCTATTTGTCTAAATGCAATTTGCAACCAATTTGAATGGTTTCATGAAGATTTTATGCTAAGCTTTAGGAGAAATGTTTTGGCAACTGAAACTTTCAAGCATCAACATAAAATCAATTTCTAAGAAGCTTGTCTGAATCAACTGTTTCTTATTTGATTTGAGGGATTTGACCAGCTCACACCAAAAAACTAACCAAAGTTTTTTTTCTTTATCTAAATGATGTTATGTAAACCAAAATTAGTTGGATCTCGACTCAAACTACATACCACATTAGCCTAGCAGACTTGGGAAATTTGCCAGTCAGGGATAATACAGTCTTGAGGTATCCACTATAACCAAAATATAAGCTATCTAAGGATTCACAAACACAAATTGTGACCCATGTCCGAATTTAAAAATCTTGCATACTTAAGATTGAGTTTTCAGCATATAAAATTTGCAAAATGCTTCTTAAAATTCAACAGCAACTACTTAAGCAGAAAAAATAAATAAATAAATAACATGTCAATCATGTGCACAACAAGGCCAATCAAAATTTGCACTTCTGGACGAGTAAATTGGCATTTACTGTCGCAAGCATAAAGATAGCTTCAAGTCATTCATTTGTATGGGGCTAGAGGGTGCTTCCTTCATCTTAATTTTTTTATGTGAAATAACAGGTAACCACATTATTGTATTTTGGTTTAAACAAAAAAAAACTCAGAAATACAACTATCATCCTAAAAAGGGTAAAGCTGAAAAATTCTATGGAATTATAAAGTATCTTATATCGACTCAACCTGGCAGCGAACCTATTACACAATGGGGTTTTGGAAAATTTAACAGCAGAAGGCTTCCTTAGGAAAAGAAAAGTCTGCAGAAATTCCCAGTTTATAGAACATTTGAGTCTTAATTTCATCATTCACTTCCATCCACATCAAGTTAGTAGATGTCAGAAGCAAATCATAATCGTCCGACACCAGGGAGTTAAAACAGTGCCAGAAGTAAATCGAATAAAGGGAGATGTCTACTGAATCTTATACTTTCTCACTGATAAGTCTTGCTTGGAACTTGCTTCAACACTCGATTTCCGTGATAAACAAACAAACACACTAAAAGAACATCAAGAACGATCAACTTAAAACCAACGTGTCATGGTATGTGTAATCGCAAGAAACATTAAAATTTTTCACAACACACAGGCGATGTTTCTTTCCTCTGCTACTCAACTTAACAAGCCAACTATACGTCCCAACTGTACGCAAAATCGGCGCACATCAAAATTTTACCAGAACAGTGTAAGAGAAGTAAAATTCCGTGGGTTCACCTTTAACCTTGTTGCAGAAGGGGCATGCTTCGTACTGATAGAGCACGACGTTGCGCGGGGTAAGCTCGAGAGGGAGGCGCTCCTTCGCCTCCGCGTTTCCAGAGACGAAAGCGGCCGCGGCGGCGACAGAGAAAGACAAAGCACCGGCTAGGGTGAGGGCGAGAGAAGGCCTCCAGTTCGTCGATCCTTCTTCTAGGGTTTTGGGCAGAAAGATGGGGCCGGTGCGGGAAGAGAAGAATGCGACCCGCTGCAAACCGCCGATTCCGCAGTGATCGACGGACACAGATCCGCCGGCACACGAAACGGGTGCCACACCGCGGAGGGTGTGAGACACCAATCTCTGAGCCCTCCTCATCTCGCTTTCTCTCTCTCTCTCTCTCTCTCTCTCCTCGATTCAGGCGGGAGAGAGCCGAGGCGGTAACAGAGGAAACGATTTGCGCGAAGACGTGTTCGACCTTGGACTTTGGAGGGGAAGGGAGAGATCTGTAACCTTCTGGTCATCGCCCGTTAAATATTTCGTTTCTAAAACGGATCGACATCCAGATCCAATTAGCTCTTGGGTTTGGATAGTGGGCTGTTTGGACCAGGATCTAGGAGAACAACCTCCCCCTTGAACCCACATACGGTAGGAGTGAGCGGATCGGGTTGGCCTCAGATCTAGCCCCATGCCATTTGTCATTGGCTTGCAACTCGAATTTGGAGTTGGATTGAATGTCTTCAGACCCGTTTCTAACCAATACCGGATCCCAGTTTTACATGTAAACAAATCCAAGAGGGGCTTCGGATGACACCTTCTGAAGGCTTGGTTACCAGGAACCGGGTTTTTTGGAAACTTAGTTTTCTAAACCAGGTTTTAAAACCGGGTTTGTGGGTTGGGATGACAACATCCAAACCAGGTTATAATTTTTTGAACCTCAATTTTTTATGAGATCTTTCATGAAGTCTTCAGAAATCCATTTCAGCTGAACATTGAGGACAGTGAAACTACAGTTGAAAAACAAAAAATCACTCATCATGCATAATATAGTTACACCAATTTATCGCTTCATTCTGCCAATAGTTCTTAATGAGTTTATATAAGACCTACAAAGCAAAGCCACTTCCCTGCATATTTTCCTTGCCAAGTTCATTTCCATGAGTTTAAGTAACACTAGCGAATACAGTAATTTTGATCGAAACTAAGAAAAGTTAGAATCATTTCCTCTCGTGACACTTAAGTTGAAGGGTATATCATAAAACCACAGCTTTCAAATTACTTAATACTTATTGTGTACCACCAAAAAAAGGCTAATAGTTAATGGTTACTATAAAACATCACAGCAAAAAGGTGGGACAAAGAGATCATCTTGTTCAACCAAAAATCTAACAACATCAAGTTGTTGGATAACAATGTTCAACTTATCCACTAATTTTACAAATGGCAATTTACATTCCATGCAACAATGCACATGGCAGTCGAACAACTGGTTATCTGCACAAAGCTATTAGATTGCTTACACTTTGAACAGACAGGGAAAATAAACAAAAGAAAACCGAATAGAGGGAGAACGTGGTCAGGCGAGCCAATGAACGAACACGATGTTTGGCAATGATAGAATGAGAACTTTTTCTTTTTTCGTTCTACGTCTTGATTGCTGGACTTAGCCGCAACGTGGCCTGTGTGAGAATGTTAGGATAAAGTTGATTGATTCAACCGAAGATTAGATAACGGATGAAAGGCACCCGAGTCGTTTTTGCGACAGATCCGATTCGATCTGGGAGCCTGTTTGGTGGTAGAACCATGAGCCTGAGAAGCAGCCATCAGGCGGGAGGTGGGTAGCCGGAAAAGAAGTCGGGAAGCGCGGAGATGGTGAAGGGGAGCTTCGTCCTCCTCAGAGATGCCGGAGTTGCGAAGAAGCTCGCCGAGATCTTAGTTTGTCCTCTTTCCAAACAGCCACTGAGGTAAGAACTATATGGCGCCTTCTTTTTATCCGTACCTTCTGAGCCATTTATTTATTGTGTTTTCTAGTTATTCTCTTCGATGAATCTTCCCTCACTTCGCTTGTTCATTTTGGTCAGAGTATGCCAGAAAACAAATTCTCTGATATCGGATGCCCTAGGCGTCTCCTACCCCGTTAGTTCTTCTCTCCCTTCTGCTCGCTTTTTCTTTCGTCATCATCTCCATGTCCTTCTTCTTTTTCCCTTCTAATTTTTCATTTGTTAATTTTTGGTGTGGATGGATGAAAGAACCGTTTTTCGATATAAGTACTTTTTCAGGCGATTACTTACTTTTGATTCACAAGGGAAGGACAAACGCATATTGGATTATACTCAGGTGGTATCCCAACTTATCCCGCTTTATGGGATGGTGGTATAGTGCATTTCATGCTTTCTCTCCTCAATGTACTGAGTGAAGGAAAATTTACGATGGGTCGACGAATATTTGAAAACAATGTAAAGTTTGCTCACCTGAATCTATGTCCGATATTTGTTCAGTCTGCCTTATGATGAATAATATATTGATTTGTTGGTTGCTGTCAGACCGATTTATTTCTCGTGTTTTCTTTCCACAATACTGATGGATCTGAGGCCCAGTTGCTTCTTACAGAATGTACTTGCAATTCTATATGTCAGAGATGAACGAAAATGAGTTCTTACAATTGGAATTATTTTCATTATTTTTTACCCTCATAATCCTGTTCAGACCCTGTGATTCCGTTTCGGTCCTAGGTCATGTTTTTGCTTAGTTTAGAACGCCCTTGCCATTACAGGATGTGCAGTGGCACAATACAGGGGATTCTTGGCAAACAATTATCGTTCTTGGAAATAGGTCACATCACACATGATATCTAGTTTGATTTAGGTGAATTACATTTAGTTCAGTTGTCTGGATAAAGGTCAAATATTTTATGGCACTGTTCCATCATAATTCGTTGGAATTTGAAGAGTTATTTGGGTTTGGATTTTCATCATGCTGAGCTGCTGATTCTGTTTAGCCCTCATGCTTCATGAGTGCAGGTTAACAACGTTGAGTCGTTGACGTCCATTTTATGGTGCATAAGCATCAAGATGTATGTTGAACTCGCCAATAGAGTTTTGCTTCTAATTTTTCAGGTGTAATGGCCTATATGAGTTGAAGGTTGCACTGCTGCGATTGCTGTCGCTGATGCAGCCCAAGATCCCGGAAGCAAGGGTGAATGGTGGGGGGCCTTTGGGTCTTTTTTATGGGCGGTAGATTGTGAACCTCCTTCTCATTTAGAATGACCTGCTTGAGTTGAGACATCATAATGTGTTAAGACTATTGGATACTTTTTGAATATGAGACTTTTTAATTGGCAATATCTTAGATTCTGATCACAGCTTATACTCATTCTAATATCTTCTGCATAAATGCCAAGAGCTGGATGTGGCATATGTAACATATGCATAAATAATTGCTTCTAATTTCTTTATATGGATTGAAATTATTAGTTTGTCTGGTTATTGATTATATTAAATTTTGCTGAGCATGCATCTCATCCTGTTCTTTTCTCCAGGTAGGAAAAAGATGGGCCTCAATAGTCAAAGTTATGTTTTGTTTCAAAAGTCAAAACCATGTTCAGATAACCATTTTATGTTTGCTGAACTGCTGTAGGTAGTTGATGGAATACCCTGTTTGGTGCCGAAGGATGGGAAGCTGCTTGATGCTGATAATGAGATTGAAGAAAATAAGGAAGCAAGTACTGCAACTAAAGCATCTGATAACTTCTAGGAAGCAGAAGGAGAAATTTCATTTCAGCAGAAGGATAAATCATTGGTTTGTCAGAGAAGTTCTAAGCATGGACCATTTGTATGCAGTCCTTGCCTTGGATTTGCATATTCTGGTATAACTGCATTACTGTTCATTGTGGATATTGTTAGAGTTCTTCAAAGCGTGTGAAAACTGTGCCAAAGTGGATAATCTGGCGATTGAAGCAAAGTTGTGGATTGTTAGTGCATCCTCAAATGTTTTAAAGTCCAAATCAACAATATTTCAACTTTGTTCTTGCAGTATACCTAGGTGTAATCACGAGTCACGACCTATTTCTATGGCTTTCAATATAGAGAACTTCTAGGTGGAGAAAGCATATAATTCTTTCTTGTTATTGCACTGCCACAAGACTTCCCCTGTATTATGGATTCTCTCCAGTTCTTGTCTTTCATTTCCAAAGAAAGCATGTAATTCTTTCTTGTCATCACACTACCAAAGGGCATCAACTTCTGCTGCATGTTGGATTCTCTCCAACTCCCATCTTCCACTTGCAGAAAGGAAAACTCTGTTGATGCATTAGGCATGTTTGTCAAGTTGGAGAGGTTTTACTGCCTTTCCTTTTATCAGGCTTTCCAAAGGGATTCATTTGTAGGAACTAGCTAAACATCAAGAGGTTGACTAATTTGTGCACTTCGCAAGTTGGCTTTGCAAAACTGCTGGCATTTAATCATGATAGTTATCATAGTAGTTTCCTGTGTCCGCAGGATAGCAAAATCGAACCAAACTTTGGTTTATGTTTTTAAAGTTTTCTTCTAGCTGTTTTCATGTGCAAAGACCATAGTTACCAGTAAATGAAGAAGATAAAGAAGTGATACGCAAAGCCAAATTGGAGAAGTGAATGGTCTCTGACTCTCTAGAATATCAATAAGGCAATGGGACTCTGGGAGGCAGACTGAAGCAAATTGGGAGCGGGTTTCCACATAACCATGTCTAAGAGCTTATGACATCAAAATCAGGGTGCTATGGTTCCTGTTGCTGTGAATGTTATGCATGTTGTTTGCCTGGTTCTTTTCTGATTGATTCTGGGTCAGAATCTGGCCGTGTTGAAGCAACATGAGATCAGCAATTGTTATCCAGTGGATCATGCTATTATCACCAGCTACTTGCTGCTAGCAACTGCATGAAACCAGCAACGAAGGTTTCCTTATTCGCAGGTGGGAAAGCTCATAATTGTGTATCATTGCAATCAAATCTGACCACATGGATGAACTTGTCATGGTTCATTTCCTAAACCAGCTTTTTTATCATATTTGTAAACAGAAGTGGTGGAGCTCTTTTAAGAAAAGTTTTAAGCTGTCCATGTTTTGCAGTATAGAAATTGCATGTGTAGGTCAGGTGTGGGTGATCTGAACACATTTTCTAGCGAACTGATCTGTCATTCATCGACATATGTTTTCATTTGATTGAAACGGTTCTCGAGTGTGGGATTGTTAATGCAGGTTGACTACTCATTGGGTGCACAGACAATTTCTCCTCTGTATTCGGTAGTCATGTGGCATAGCAGCAGTTGGACACTTGGACCCACCATCCTTGCAACTGATGGTTTGTATGAAAGGACGCAAGTACCTTTCCTAGTACACGGCTTCAGTGATGGAACTGCAGAGTCCTACCCAACTCCTGACCCTGACCCCCTAACTTTTTTGTAGGA
This sequence comes from Nymphaea colorata, assembly GCF_008831285.2. Lineage (NCBI taxonomy): Eukaryota > Viridiplantae > Streptophyta > Magnoliopsida > Nymphaeales > Nymphaeaceae > Nymphaea > Nymphaea colorata. Next base: position 24,134,080 of record NC_045146.1, read on the forward strand.
GTTGATAAGGATGTAACAGATGGTCTAAATATATAAGAAATCAGACCCTGTTGAAGTCAGTACAACTAAAATAACCAAAATTTCAGTATCTGCATTCACAAGGAAATGTTTGATTGCATGGATGGCTTTTCTTTTTGTAGAGAAGCAGAAATTATTCTTGAAGTACAAAGAAACCATCAAAGGTGTGTAATGTTTACTCTGGCAAACTTCTCATTTTGTACTAGGGCCCAACTTCTTTACTCATATGAAGACACCCACATGTAGATCCAACTTCTTTTTGTCTTGTGAATTCATCGAGGATATAGGCACCCTAGATGACTTCTCCAGCCTTTCAAACGACCCCTAAGGTTCGACTGCACCCAAGCTCATGTTTAAGCCCAGCATAGAGTGTCTGTCCCCCAATATAAGTCCGCCGATGAAAATTTTGTTGCATTCCATGAGTGTAACCTCAGGTTTATTTTAATCTTTGCAAAAAGTTTTGCTGCTGCTAAAAATGAAACTTCTCATCCATAAACTGCTGAAAGATGAAGACCCGCTCCTATTTGCGGGAAGAAAAGGTGCAGTAGTTTAATCACATACAGGTGCTACTTATGTTGTCATGCTTCACGATTGTGAGCTCCAACTCTAACCACCAGCCTTGATGACAAAGCAACACATGACCAACCAGTTCTATTAAAGCAGGCTCTCAATGCAGAGCGATTGCACATTCTCTACCGTCAGCGTATTCAATTCTCCTGTTTCCCTACCAAGTATGAGTTATGTTATGGCCTTCATTTTTGGGATCATGGGCATTAAAGCTAGACTGAGTTTATCAGCTTCACTGCCAGATACTAATGGAGTTACATCCAGTGAACATCCATCCGTTGAAATGCACTGCTCTGTGTGCTTATCAAAGTTAAAGAATGGCGAGGAGATCCGGCGATTGCCATGCTGCCATTTGTTTCACAAAGTGTGTGTTGATAGATGGCTGCAACTGTGCCGGAGAACATGCCCTCTTTGTCGGTGCTCTGTGCATGATGACGCTGGTTGGATCAACGAAGAAGATCTCACAGAAGAAATGGTTATTTGGTTTTCTTCCTTCCACGTAGCTGGATTTTGAGACGAACAAGTTTCATCTTCTACGCGCATATGCATGCTCTCTCTCTGGTCCAAGTGATTCAGATCTGGCCAATTATTAATCATAGTCTGCACGGAGAATCGGAAATGAAATACGCTAGTGTCATTTCCGTTGGCAATTGTATATTTTCAACAGAATTACTGAGTACATTAAGGCCTCTTAGTTTATTTATATCTTCCAGATGTGTGGCACAAGTTTTTGAGTTTTTGCTCAATATATTTTTGGGCCTTATACTGTTGCGTTCCACTATAAGCTAAAAAAGGTTCCCATGCGGCCCAATTGCGAGCATTTCTGAGGAAAGAAAATGGAGAGTTGAATATCTAACGATGAGGACCATTGAAATCTGCTGCCAAATGTTGCTATAATAAAAAATTTAAAATGAAAAACAGTCGTCACGAGGTATTGGCTACGATCTAAAGTATAACTATAGTTTATAGTAGTTTTCTTCAGCCATGGTTTTTAAATTTTTAATAATATATATATATATATATATATATATATATATATATATATAGAGAGAGAGAGAGAGAGAGAGAGAGAGAGAGAGAGAGAAAGAGAGAGAGAGAGAGTGAGAGATGTGTGAAAATTTATTATGTATGCTTTATCATCTTCACCCACCATAGATACGCATAGTGGAAAGCAGAGTTTTCTAGTTGGACTTAAACAAGAGGGGCTCAGTTATGTTTTTCGATGCATTGGCGATAAAAGCGCAGACAAAATATCCAGGGAAACCAGCGCACAGCACTTGTTTGGTGAGACCGCAACCGAAACAGGAACGCAGAAAGCAATCGTGGAATCACTTAAAACGTCATGCCAAATGTTTATAACTTCGCCTATAATTGGCCTAGGCCTTCATTGTCTGAAGACTAATTAACTATATATATATATATATATATATATATATATATATATATATATATATATAGAGAGAGAGAGAGAGAGAGAGAGAGAGAGAGAGAACAAATCCAATTGGGGTAGGTGGGTCTAGTTGCGCTGGGCTTGACCTGGAAGCTGGGGCCTCTGTGGAAGCTGCTGGGTGTGTGTGGCGAAAAGACTGGTGGCTAGGAGGCAGAGTTATGGTTAGCAGTTTATGGTCCAAGGTGGGTCCCTTAGTTGATGGTTGGTAGGTAATTGACGCCTCTATGGGGGTGTGTCACGTGTTTATATGTCTTAAGTCTCTATCTTGTTTCCTTTCTTAGACATTTAGCGAAACTCTCTCTCTCTCTCTCTATTATATATATATATATATATATATATATAAAATGATTACGATATCTTTTTTGCAGTCTATCCTTACAAATATGTTTTCAAGAACTAAATGATAAGTATTATACGGTTATAACAAGTACTTTACAATCAATTTTTTTGAATTTCTTCATACTTTATAATAAGTAAAACTAAATGGCTCATATAAAATCAAATTTTGATCATGGAAAATCCTCCTTTTTTATAAAAGCAACTTAAACTAAAACATATTTTATTAAACATATTACAATGTTTTTATTTGTTTAAAAAGTATCTTCTTAGCAAAAAATTAAAGGGTCTGGCTAGTAGTATGGGATCTACCAATTTCTCTGCATATAAAAACACAAATATATTAAAATATGCCAGATGCCGTTAGTTGCCAAATGGGTTTTTATTTATTTTTCATAAAAAAACCATTGCAAAAATGTGCATTTGCCATAATTTTTGTTTGGGCATGGCTTTCAAGGTATTTGGCAACGATTTTTTGTTTTTTAGTGACCAGAGATAAAAAAAAATCATATAGCAGGAATATATATATATATATATATATATATATATATATATATATATATATATATATATATATATATATATATAGTCTATGCATTCAAAAACTAATGATGAATGATGAAAATACTGAATGTTTTTTTCTTTTTATTTTTATATCAATTAGTTCATCATGATCAATCAAATGACCCTCACAAGTGAACTAGGTGATTCTGAATATAGATAGAATTCAATTTTCCTCTCTCCCTCTCTTTATATATATATATATATATATATATATATTATAATGTTAACTAGTCTTGAAATTGATATTCAAATCTTTTCCTTACAACAAAAAGCACTACTCAATTGCTCTGCCTAAGTCTTCAAGGCTGGAAGTGAAAAAAATGAAATCTTGCTTAAAAACCCAGAAAAAAGCCTCTAATTAACATAGTATGTGAAAATAGATAACGCGTTTGGCACGTTTTCACCTTACGGTTTAAAGAAATTAGAATACAGAATACCATGGTTCGAAAAGTATCTAATAAAAATTGCAACATTATGTTCAAGGACGCCATATATAATGTCGGGACGTGACATGTTATAACAAACTCGGAATATTGTAAAGCTAATTTCATCTTTGACTATATTCTAAACGCATTAAACCGTAAAAATCATTTCTATCGACAATAAGATAGAATATATGTGAGTGCTTTCAAGAATTTTGTACGAATGATCATCCGATCAAAAAGAAATCTGTTCGTTGCTGCGAACTTTTTTCCACGATAACATCCATGTGGTAGAGATTAGAGACTAATAAAATCGTTATCGTTTATCATTATCATTTACTTTTTTTCTTCGGATAAGACATGGTGAAGTAGAACCATGCCGAAAGAACAGAAAAATGTAATTTCCATTTACATGGCTGCCTTTTTTCTGGAATCTCAAATACCGGTCTCTCTTTTTTTTACATGAAGCTCATATGTGAGGGCGATTAAAGTATTAGGATTAAAATCTTAGGGATTAAAATCCTGAGCTCAAAATCCTAGAATTTTGATGCTAGAATCAACCGAACAACGATTTGCACCCATATTTTGTAAACGAGTTGTGTTTGGCTGATAGGGATTTGGATGCCAAGGATTTTAATCCAGTGTTTGTTGATAGCAATGGAAGAAAATATTGGCTGATGAGAAGAAACGGAGAAAAAAAAAAAAAAACACTCGCCTTCGACAGACATGAACATAGAGCATGGTTGTGATTTGAGAACCAACAGAGAGGGCAAGATTTTCCTGCATTTCCCTCATTGCAAAGTTTTCATTGTCCGTTGATCACCGTATTATCATTGCTTTCATAGCCCATTGATTCACCCTCTCTCGAGTTCACAAATCACTGTATAATCCCTAGATTTTCAAGGATCTCCATTGCCTGTTCTGCGTTACCACAATCAAGACAAACTAGACGGAAAGAGAGGGCCTTGGTATATCAACCATAGCTGTAGCGGCTGTGCGGGTCTGCTACCTACCCCGACCTTGTTCGCCATCACCCACTTCCAGCCCCTTCCGCTACATCCTACCTTCCATCGATGATACTCTTCTTTGGCGTAGTGGGAGAAAAAGGGCGAGACAGAGAGAGACAGAGACGGAAGGAGAGGGCAACACAAAGAAGGAGAAAGGGAGCGAGACGGAGAAAGAGGGTGAGGGCGAAAGAGAGAGAGACGGAACGAGAGTGCGAGACACAGAGAGATAGAGACAGAAAGAGAGCGCGAGACAACAGAGAAGGGAGGAAGAGACAGAGACAGAGGAAGATAGGGGCGAACCTTGAGAGCTGCTCCTCAGCCGACAATGCGAGGAACGTCTTTGGTGAGCGGCGGAGAGGTGCTCCAAGCGGCAACCGGCAGCCGGAAAAAAAATTTTGACCGGGATTTTGGTCGCATCTCCATGACGGGATTAGAAATTTAAAATCCGTGGAAACGAATCCCGGATTTGACTCTAAAGTCCAGGATTCGTTTTCCTGTGTTTGGCAAAAGCAAGAATTCTTTAAAAATCGGAGATGGGGATCCACCTTCTACAGTGGAATCCATCCTTGCCAAACACGCACGCCACAGTGGCCCTGCCAGTGTGCCCATAACATATAAACTGCTCCGTCATATTTGGAATATTAGCCAAAAGCTGCCAACTTAAGTACAAAACTATGAAAAATATAAGAATATAAAGTCAATAAACCCTTGTCGCATCATTTTTTACTCAACTTAGGGCATAAGAGGATTACAATATCACATGTTCTATTTATCTTCGTAGCATGAGTTTTTAACTCATATGTATGAGGTTGTCAGATACCTGAAATGACCAAAATGCATTTAAAAGGGAAAGAAAGGAGATCCCCCCTTATAAGGGTAAAAATGAATGTTGAATTTTTAAAAGACCAAAATACCCCTCGCCAAGGCGTTTAATTACTAGTAACGGAGAATAGTAACAATGGGATTTTGATGTATTTTCCGGAAGACAACTGCAACAAGATGTCAGCATGAAGGAAAGTATTTTAATGGCAATGCATGCAAAATGGAATGGAGTTAGACAAACAACTTTTAATAATGTAAATTCCTAAAACATACGTGCTATATAAATAACATATGTAAATCGAATTCAATATGGTTCTTACATTTATGATATATAAATGTTGACATGATGTCATGTGTTGTTGCCGCCAGTTCCAAGGAAAACGCTAGTTCAAAGGTGGACAATTCAATAAAATGTACATTAACATTCATTTGAAGTTTGAGGAGCTTTTTGATTGCGTTGAATATGAGATCCTCAGTGGATTTAAGATCAGGCACTCCTCCCTCCGATCTTAACTTTGACTTTTTCTCAATACAAGAAAAATACACAATATAAAAGCAATCTCTTGCTAAAGTTTCGATTACCACTTTTTCAACCAAACCCAATAATTTGGTTAATGGGTGTTTGATTAAGTCTTCATGGTTTGTAATTGCCATGTTGAAATGAAACCAAAATATAGATGGTAGTTGATCATTCAACTTTCCAGAGATACCCCGAAAAGGCGGAAGCCTATCTATCCTTACCCCTGCGCCGAGGGTCCTTAGAATGATGTGATTCAATAAATTTGTAAGGAATTATTTTCTCACCAAAGGCGTCACTCTCTCACTCAAACTGGAACAACTTTCTCCCGATTCTAAAGATATACCATACGAGATGCAACAGTCGCATGTCCTATAACCTTTTCAAAAGCTGTGATTATCGTTACCGAGAAAGAAGAGCCGAAGGGTCCACAAAGACTGCCTTTCCCGGTCTAAACTGCGTCTGGTGCGTTCATTGAGGGCCATTTCCTGGCGTAATAATAAAGTTCTTAGGCTAAAACTATCGGGTTCGGGTCATAGAAAGGGTAAGGAATCACTTATTTTCAAAGGTGAATTCGTGGTGGTGGACATGTGATGAAGGGAATTGGGAAAGATGCGAACCACAGTCCGAGTAATTAATCGAGCCATTCAGGGTGCCGTGTGAACACGAGTCAAGTCGAGCATGAGTTCAGTCAATGAGCTTAACTAAAGAAACCTCGATCTCGATTCGGCAGTTACGTGTTAGCACGAACTCGACTCGATTAAAGCTCAACAAACTCGTTTGAATAAGATTGATATCCCTTGTTACGTGTTGAGCTCGAGCTCAACTCGATTAAGGCGGCTCGGCAAACTCATAGGAATAGAATTGATACTCGTGGCTACGTGTTAAACATATTGGTTTGATTAAAGCTTGAGAAACTCGATTAAGGCTCGAGTTCGACTCATGAGTTCAAATTCAACTCGATTATTTGAACGAGTCGACTCGTAAACTCGAGCTTAACTTGTTAAGCAAATGACTCGGCTTTAACTCGTTCACGAGCCAAACATTAACGAATCGAGCTCGAATAGCTCGACTCGTTGATCACCCCCTACCACTCGACTTGAGAGCTCAAACCGACTCTTTTTCTTAAATAGAGTACATTAAATAAAGTACATGTAATACGCTCGTTCTAATTTATTTTCCTAGAGACCGACATGATCTACCAAAATAAAAAACAACATTAAAATTGGTTGGATTTATTTAATATGCCCATTGTTTGTCCATTTAACAGCAGTCACATCGATTTTGACTGACCTCTGGTGCATTAAATTAGTTAAAATTACTGTTTGCAGCTCAGTTTTGAAGATGGTGGAGGTGAGATTTTTTTCACCATTGCCACAAAGGATGAGTGACTACGAACACATGTCTCCAACGACACGTGCAGACACTAAAGAGTAACGACAGGTGGCCGGAGGCCCTAACATGCGCAATAAAATATTTTTCAATAATTTCTGAGCATTTAAGGAAGCACATTGCGTATTAAAGTTTTATGTACGCTTTTGCTTGAAAGGGAAAAGTTTGAAGGAAAACTTTGTCCCCGTATTCTTGGTCTCAAAATTGGAATCAAAAGGTTGAATTTGTCTAAAAGCCGGAGATCACGACGACGGATTATGAATCCTAATTGCATATCTCGTGTTTGTTTTCGCATTTATTTTTCTGTTGTTTTTGTTTGTGTGGAAGCCTATTTGATCCAACACCTTTGCTTTCGTTTGGAGTCAAGGACAGCTGAAACTCTCTCTCTCTCTCTCTCATCGCGCTTCCTTCCTCCCAACACACACACACACACACACGCGCACAGCCCTTTATAACCGTTCCCTTCCCTTCTTCCATCTCACCCAACGCAGCCCATTCCATACTTCTTCCTCTTCCTTTTTGGTTCCCACACACTCTCTCTCTCTCGAGGGAGTTCTTCCCGTCCTAGGCATTACACCCTGAAGGCTTCCTCCCTCTCTCTCTCGCTGCAGGGAGAGGTATCCAGAATAGCCCCAGTACAGGGAGAGAGCCCCGACCATCAGATGGCTGCCGCCACCGATTCCTCGTCGAATTTTCAGGCGAGGGCGACGGGGTTAACCAGCCCCGCGCCGTCGCGCAGCCCTTGGTCTCAGATCGTCAGAGGGGATCCAGAATCCGCCTCCGCTAATCCCTCTTCGCCGCCTCCGGCGCAGGATCCCAATGGGTCGCCGGTTTCCGATCGGTCGCCGCCGAAGCCGGCGTCTGAGACGTGCGGCCCCGCCATCGTCGTTGGCTCACCTCGTAAGGTGTCGGACGATGCGAACGAAGGGTCACCGTCCGTGAAGAAGCACGCCTGGAACAAGCCCTCTAATGGGCCGGACTCGCCGGTGGAGGTCGGTCCGATCATGGGAGCAGCTTCGTGGCCGGCGCTGTCGGAATCTACGAAGGCTTTGGGGAAATCGGCCGACTCGCCGAAGCCCCTTGTCGATGGATCATCGGTTTCTCAGGTGGCTTTTCTCTTTCCAGTCTTCTGATTTGGGTTTATCTTTTGCATGCATGCGATTTTTTGCTTGGATTCCGGCGATGGGCGAATGAATTGTTGTTGTTCCCATTTTTCTTGCTACCTTTTCTTCACTAGGCTCCGGTAATGCCACAATCTCCACAAAAAACGGATCAAAACACCAATGCTAACGCAAATTCCACCCAGAATCATGCATTTCCGAATCGGCAGAAATCTTTTAATAGGCGTGGCAATAATGCCAATGGTGGTGCTACATTGTCCGGAGCAGAAGCATCGCAAAGTGCATCCGATACTAAGGAACAAGCTTCCAAAGAATCCACGCAGAAAAACAATCCGGATTCGGGACCAAAGGGGTCTGGTTCTCAGAGTAATAGCGGAAACGAGCATCCTAGGAATTCGTTTAGGAGGGGGAATGGAAATCACCAACGAGCTGACAATCACCGCAGTAACAATTACGGGAATAGGGGTAATGCTCGCGATCAGGAAAGAAGTAACTATGATTGGGGTCCAAATCGAGGTTATGGTGGACGGGATGTTCATCAGCAGCAGAGGGTTGGCCCGCGAAATTTTATCCGGCCGCCTCCTCCCGCTCCATTTGTGAACCTGCATCGTGGTTATGCAAGCCCGATCGGCTACCCTGGTAAATCTTTCTTATCTTTGATTGGCACTGTGGCATTTCGTTTTGTGTTTCTGATTCCCTGCATTATGCTTGCAGACATGGGTGCACAGGTATATTATGTTCCAGCCTCACCCACTGAGCCTATTCCGCCTATGTCGTTCATACCACATGCTCCACCACCTGCTGTCTTCTTTCCAGCACCGGATCCTCAATTATGTGCCTTGTTAGTTAAGCAGATAGAGTATTACTTTAGGTAATCTCAGTTACATTATTTTAATTACTGTCAACTTGCCGCTTAGAATCAGCAACCTGTGCTATTATTTCCAGTGGCAGCCAAAAGAAACCTTGAATATCATGATTATTATCAGATTTCTTCATCTCCTTGGTTTCATCTTCTGCAGTGGTGACAATTTGTGCAAAGATATTTATTTGCGGGACAAAATGGATGAGCAAGGATGGGTTCCTATCTCAGTGATTGCAGCTTTTAACCGAGTGAGTGGCTTTGGGATTTTTAATATTAGTTCTCTTTGGAGCGAAGTACCCCTGCTTATGGTTTTGTTTATAGTTAATAGCTTTGTTCCTCCCAGTACGCACAAGCAATGGTGGAGTCAAAAATTTCTGGCTAAGGGGCATTATTGGTTTAGTTTAAAACATTAAGGGACACTCTCAAGTACAAGAAAAAAAGAAAAAGAAAAAAGAAGTACTAATGTGTAAATAAAAAAAATCTTGTGGGCTGGTGTGGGCAATTTGCCCACAACAGCCATAGCGTGGCTCCACTACTGCGTACTAGGTAAAGATACTTTTGTAGTTGGAAGCTTAAACATTGTCTTTTTTCTCCTCAAGTATAATTTCAATCAGTGTTATCCGTATCGCATGATACTGTGTGATATGTATTGTATAGGTTTTAAAAACCTATACGATACGCCTGCGATACACGATACACCCCTGTATCATGTGATATGAGGATAAAATGAATTTTTGTATTTTTTTTACAAAAGAACTTCTCGCTTTCTCTTTCTAAACATGTCTACAAGTTGTGAGAAGGGGAAATTTTACTAGTTTTTCTACAGAAATTTCCCATTTATGTGATAAATCATTGATTTAGGGGAAAACTTGCTGGTGGAGAAGAAGGATTACTCATGGCCCCATGGGGATGATGAGACCTTGAGTGATGATAATCATGATATATTTATATGTTGTGAACTTGTAATGTAATCTAAAACCCTTTAAAGTTTAAACATTAAAGTTGCGATAGGTGCTTTTTATGTTATTCTTATTTCTCATTTCTAAATGTGTTGTTAATATATTATGGCTTATGAATGACTATATAGAACATATTTTTTCGAGACTTACGTTGTATTTCCTTATTTTACCAATTTTTTTTATTTTTTATTTTTTTTAAATTTTTATGAATTAAAAATTAATTTACGATATGCTACAATACGTTTACAATACGTTACAATACTGTGTATAGGTCGGCCCAATTGATACACGTTATGATACACCTTTTACAACATTGATTTTAACTGCTTATTTTTATCGCTTATTTCACATCACATATCTCTGCTTATTGGCTGTGTAATCTAAACTGTTTCGTTGCATTTCTGAAGTGCCCGTGCATTTCATTTTGTTGCTTCGTTATTAATTTGAGCCTTCCCCAACTTCTAGGATAATAAAGCAATTGTGTGACTGGGTCCTCTGGGATTGGAAAGTTGTATGAGGAAATATGTATGCAAAAAACTTACATGTGAAGGAGCCAATGGGGAGTTTTGTGTTTGCTCCTCCCTTTTGAAAGATGGACGATGAGTCCCTTTTGCCATGATCTGAAGATTTTTTTTGATCTTTTGTTGTCTCTTGCAGTCACTTTTGTCCTAAAATTAATTGATTTTCTGCAGATTAAGTAGTTCTCTATGCGATGCTTCACTTTGTCCTTCTTAATTTATTTTTGTTTTTCTAAACATTTCACTTGGAGATTGGCCTCAGCTTACTTCATTTATATTAAAGTAAAGGTGACCATACTTGGATTTATGTTGATGCTAGCTTCTGATTAGTTTAACAAGACAGGCTAATGTTGAATTGAGTTGGATAGTTCTCTTTAAATGAAGTTTCTTAATAAGTGAATGGGAATGTTTTATTTTAGTGTTTTATAGCATAAGAAAAAGCCAATGAAAGAAAAAAACGCTTGGGTGCCCACTGGCTTATTCACTAAGCCATTATCTGGGCTGAAACTATTAACCATGCAAATGGGAAACCGATGTTTGGGAATCTTGTGAGTTCTGATATTCTGATTCAAGGAATCATGCTTCTCTCATGAACTTCAGTTTTTTGAAAAACTAATTTTTTGCTTATATAATCTACACCACTTTTTGAAGGTTTCTTTTTATTCATTTTCTTTAATTATTTAGGGTTTTGAAATGTCCACTTTGTGATATCTGTTTCAGGCTTTCAGCATTGCTTTTTTTATTTCAGTTTCTGTTCCAGATGATCTTTTTCTCTTTTCATGGTTTCAGAAAGAATTACCTAATTAATAGATATTCATGAATAGACAAAATTTTCCCAACTGCTTTATATTTTTGGTAGCTCATCTTAATGGAGTGTTTATTGATTGACATTTTGAGTACCATTTGTCATTGTCATGTACGGCTGGCAGGTATAGCAGGAAAATGCGTAGCAGAAAGAGTGCAACCTTAGATATGGGTGTGACAGAATATAAATATATCTGTATATATGCATACAAAGAGAAAGACTTGTGATTTCTGACTTTCCTCAGAAGCATTTGAAGAATGTGTTTCATGATCTAGATTTTCTTGTCATTGTTGATGGGTTTGAACTTTTTAAATGAGTGTTCTTTTAAGAAGAAATACATTAGCGGAACTATTTTATCTAACCATTTTCATATATACCTTTCACATGCCTATTTTATTTAGGTACCATTTGGAAGTTTAACATAGATCTCTGCATTGCATTCTGCAAGCATATAACCACTCTGTACAGAGTTGCCAAGCATGTAGTAGTTGCTCTTTTTTCCTAGGCTTGTTTAGCATGCACCTCATTTGAGACTGAACTGGCACCTTTCTTTGAGAAGTTTCTGATTTTCATGCTTCTTGTCTCTTTTGATAGTGGATTGTGACTAAAAAGTTGAAAATTCTTGCTTAATGATGCTTTGGGTTATAACAGCAATTGGAGTGATTGCACTGAAATTGTGAAAGAATTCTAAATTTTCCTGAGAAATGGAACTGCCTGAAGAAAGAGGAACTCAATTAGATGAATATGAATGATTTGGCAAATAATTTCTTTGAAGTTCCTATTTATTCACTCAACTTGTTTAGTTTAGGACCGTTTGTTTACTCTTCTAGTATTTACAAATATTAAAAAGCCTACTCAGCATTGTTGTTTCTAATTCTTCATTCTTTGTTGGTAAGCTGTAGCCCATATCTATTATGAAACTGATACTGATACTTTATGGAGATCTGTTCTTTTCTTGAGACACCTGATCAGTATGTGTGTGTGCAGGATTAGACACCTAGATGGCAAATGCATTTGTTCCTATTTCTTTGATTAGGCCCCACTTTAGGTCCTGGGAGAAATTGTGCCGGCAAATGTTATTTATTCAATTTAATTAAGTAGATATTTTTATCGTGTTCTGTTTAGTGGGACACTGTTGTAGATTAGTTAGAGTGAAACTTTTATGTGTTCCTTTAAGAGTTGAAAACTGAAACTGGTTAGATTTCTTGAAAAGTGAAAACCTGATTGTAAAAACTCAGATATTTTCTAATCTAAAGTATGTTTTCCTATGATTAAGTACGAGGAAACACAAACTTACAGGCTTTGTAAGCATCATCGATCATGCTTTTTATGAGAGCTGATGTGAGGCCAAACGAAAAGCTGTATCTACTAATATGTCCTTGCATGCATTTAGAGACTTTTTGTCTTTTTTGAAAATGCTTATTTGCACCTGCACTCAGGCAACACTTTTTCCCATGTGTTTTACTCCCTTTTGCATTTCCCGAGTTTTCCATATCATATATCATTGCAACTGCGTTATGACATTAAGTGAATGGAATATATAAATAAAATATTAAAATGAGATGTTTCACTGGGACATCAAAGATTCATATAATGATCCTAAATGAAAGAGGAAAAAAATATAAAAAACATGTGTAAATCTGGAGATATAACAAAAGCATGCCTATATTTTCAGAATTTGCAGTGTCATGCTTGGAAAAGCTGATTCTCAACTAGATGCCTAATCTAACTCGGACATGTTTGCCATGGTTAGCATAAAATTTCCTAACTACTCGTAGGTGTATTTTTCTACATAACAATATAGCATCAAAAGCTTAAGTGTGTTTTTGAAACATCTTGAAGATATGACAGAATGACTGTTTTTTAAAAGCATTAAGATAACGTAAGCACATTTTGAAAGATTGATTGAAACAAAGCATTAAATGTGTGTATGGTATTTAACGTGTTTCAGACACACACTTACATTTTGAAAAATTTTCAAAAAGTGCTTTAGCTTTTAACATAGTCATAAACGCATGCTGAGGGTGTGCATGTAATCTACTGTTTAAATGTGGTTTGATTGTGGTAAACACATCAGAGTTAAGAGAGGTGTCCAGTTGAGAATTAGTTCTTAATCAGGCATGAAACTGTAATTTCTAAAAACAAAAGACATGGAACTACCAATACTGAAAAGTTAGGTGTCTTGTAATTCAAAAAGAATATTGTTATAGCTGATCTAAAATTCGTATAGTGTCAGTTCATATCAACCAACACATTGCATATCAGTGAAGAACACAACAATAAGGGGCTGAAATGGTCAACTTAGCATATTGGCCAATCATACCCCCATCACCGTAAATTCCGTAATTGAGCCTTTATTGGCTGATATGACCCCATATGGGCCAATATATAAACAAGACATCATCAAAGTTTTTCTTAATTTTTTAGTATAAAATATTTTGAAGCCAATACAGGCCACTACACATGGATGCATGTCAGCTGAAATACTATACTGGTGAGGTTTCCAAAACGATAGGGAAACTGAATTTTATAACATTGGTTGTAGCTTGTAACCCATTTCCTAAGTTTTCCACTTGTCATGACATTGTAACTGTTTTAACTTCTGATTGAAATGTAATTTAACAAAAGTAGTTGTGCAAATAAATCAGGGGTTTTAATTAGATACCTGCACGCACAATCTTGGTGATAGTACTAGGGTCAGGTGGATGCCTGCTTTATGCAAGAAGCATAAAGTAACTAACTGATGAACTCTTTCTCTTTTTGGTTCCATTAGCTTCAACACAAAGAAGATTATTCTTAGGTACTGCAAATCTGTTCAAGAATATTGTTTTGGAGTACTGTTGATCTAGATATTATAACTAATCTGTGGAGCAGGAGGGTTTTCTAATCTGACCAGAAATAATTCCTGTTGGTGTTGAAATACAAACAAATCCAACTATGTTGCTTGCATGACCATTTTGTCTCTACTTCTTTGCAGTGATTTAAATGAAATGTTAGCTTTTTGATGTAATTCGGTGGTGTTCATATTCTTCTTATTGGTTCTTATTGTAATGCTGCTCAGAGGTTGTAAGTTTTTGTTACTTTCTCTGCCTCTCTTTCCCCCTTTTTCGGTTTCTAACGTTAGTTCAATTCGTACATGCTTAAAATTTAGATGGAATACTTTTTTGCTCTGGAATTGTTGGTATAGACATGGTAAAATTGCAGCCTATAGAATCTGTATTTGTTTTTGCCATGGTAGTGAAGTGGCACTCCTTATTCCTATTTTTAGCTTTTAACAAAATAGATTCTGCTTGGACTTCAAAGCGTATGCCCTTAAAATAACTCGAAAGTATGTGCTTTGTCTGTGGACAATAATTAGTTGTTTGTGCAACCGTGCATTGAAGCATGAACATGTTTCTGATGTCTTGTTAATTGACATTGTTATAAAGTGCACTTTATTGATGAACCATGCATGAGAAATGACACTTGAAATTAAAGCAAGGAAGCAGGTATTCACTATTCAATAGAAAAAAAATGAGGTTTGAGGTATGAAACATATCAACCGTGCATTGAAGCATGAACATGTTTCTGATGTCTTGTTAATTGACATTGTTATAAAGTGCACTTTATTGATGAACCATGCATGAGAAATGACACTTGAAATGAAAGCAAGGAAGCAGGTATTCGCTATTCAATAGAAAAAAAATGAGGTTTGAGGTATGAAACATATAAAAAATTGTGGCATTGTTAATTTATTGTTGGTGGTATAATCATGTATGGGAATTGACAGCTGAAGTCGAGGCAAATAAATGGGTATTTGAAATGTGAACCTGTACGAAGAACTGCAGGAGCGAGTGAGAATTGATGGCTTGTATGCGAAGATATTAGCAGAAGTAACAATAAAGATCAGTGCACATGAAAAAATGAAGTGGTGTGGACATGATGCAAGTCTCCTCATGGCTGCAAACGAGCATGATAATTAGGAGAGTGCTTTACCAGCAGCAATTTCAGTATTTTGATTTGTCATGATATGAAATCATTTTGATAAACTTATGTTGTAAATTAAATAGATGGCAAACTTGAAGGCAAGGACTTGATGGTGTTTTGTTGAGTACGGCGTGTGTGATGTTGAAGTTGGTGTATGAGGGGTAGCAGGTGGTGTAACGGAGTGCACGTTTTGACAGTGGCAGCATTGCAGGCCACATATTGGTGTTCCAGAAATTATGATATTTACTCGCTTTCTTCTATGAATTGGTTACTCCATCCATGCACATTACAGCTACTTATAAGGATGCTAGCATGTGATTTACTGGTTGTAGGCTGGTGCAGAATTTTTTGATTAATAATCTGGTTGTGTGTGGCTTTATGCTTGCTATGACATTAAGTGTTTATTTCCTTTGTGCTACTGAGAAACTTCTATATGTCATGTCTTTAGCTGTAAAAGTGAGTTCAGTGACATTCTTATTATTGTCTTGCTAAATATGTCAACATCTTGACGACTTATCAAAAATAAGTTTTGTATTGTTTCCTATTAATTTCTTGCTAAATACATAATATTTTAGTTCACACTGTCGTTGCTGCTAAATGAGGTTATCCTGTTCCATGTAAGGCTGTCAACAGTCTTACAGATTCTTTTCTGCTTGTTTTACTCTTGTCTGACTATTCAACTATGAGTTGTTTGTCTTTCAAATCATTTACCAGTTGATACATTCGAGTTGGTAGTTGGATGAACCACTTATGAAGTCATAAGCCATGTATTGTTTATCATCCAAGACCTGGATAAGCACCTTTATATAAAGGGTTGACATCGATGTAGATTGTAGTAAATATTCAATTATTGTTTGTCTCAATCTGCATAAAATGTGCACTTGCGGAAAGTAAAAAAAAAACACTTATATCATCATGCGGGTGAAGCTAAGTGTCTTGAGTTCTGTGCTTTGGGTAGAAGCAATGGACTTGGGTGCTGCAAAGAAAGAGTCTGAGTCAACTTTTGCCCGAGAAGCAAACATTTTCCTGAAGCATCTTGGTCTTTCTTTCTCTTCTTCCTTCTCCTCCTTCCTTTTTTCTGTGCACATTGGCTTTTAGAGCCTTGACTTGGCCATCCTGAGGCTTAAAGCTGGCAGGTTTTAGACACAATCATCTTAGCGGATAGTAGTATTTGATGGGTTCTAATGTTTAAGTGTTTTGACTTTCTCTTTATAGTAGATATTCACCTCAGCTTTTCTTGATGTGTGGGCTAAATGAAACAAGTGCAACAGTGTCACATCCAATTGACTCTTTAAACCCTGTTGTGCAGGAATTATTCTTTTTGTAATGGGACTTGTAGAACTCGATCTCTTACTTACTGAATGAGTAGAAAAAGGAATTTTTTCCTTTTGGCCTTTTTTTGGCTTCTCATAGCCTATTAGATAATTGTTTGTTGCTGTTTACTACCTTTTTTGTTATGCTTCTTTTACAGTTCTATTTTTATCCTTTTCTTTTTGGCAGCAAAACGTATTTTTCATGTGCTCCCTATATTCTATATGAGGTTGTGAGTCGCTTTCAGGTTGTATTGTTGTAGAGTGCAAATTTTAGAAGTTTTTTTTAGTTGCATACCTTTTCCCTTTTCAACCTACTGTAAAATTATAGCTAGTTCCTTATGATTAGTTGCTGCTGTCTTCTAGCGAAGTGCAGTGTGGTGTCATTGTCTGGAAATGCTTTTCCTCTTCGTGGATGAAATGATCGTTTCTTCTATCCACCTGAAATTGAATACTCTTTTCAAACTTTGGGCTTTGAGACATGGTTACTCAAATAGATGCAAGGCCTAGTTGATGATGTTCTCAGGAGTATGATGTTCGTCATATAGAGATCTGTGCATCAGTGGCTAGTTCTCCTTTGGTTTGACATTTTCATCATTTTATAGGTAGAGCATGGACAGACAGTCTGATAAAGCATTCTGGTAATGTCTTAGAACCACTATTTTAATGAGTTACTGGAAATGTTTGAATGGAAACTGCTATGCAGTCTTAAAGTTGCTCCCTTTTGATTCCCAAATTTGCATTTCTCATTCTTTCTCATGAGTGTGAATAGACTTGAATTTTTTGACCTTCGAGTGCAGAAAGTTTACCTTGTTAATCATTTTAAATCATAGCAATTTCTAGGCCCTAAGGTAAACTTGTAGGGCAATCATGGAGGTCGAAAAAGGGTTGGAAAATGTATGATTCTAGATGACAAAATTTGATCTACAAAGATGTGGAGGGATATAAGAGCTTTCAATAATGAAGCAAAATACCAAAATTGTAAGGAAATTCCATAGGTTGAGCTATGGGAAGAATGATGTTTTGACTTTTGAGAAATCAAAAGAAATGGGGATTGAAGCTCTATGCTGATAAGGAGAATTGTGTCCATTAAAACAATTTGGAGCTGAAGATGGAAGAGGAGGTATATCATGGGTTTTTATGTATGTGTATGATAGATCAAGGTAACCCAAGTATGAGTGGTAGATGGGAAAGGGAGAAATTAAAACTCCTTAGCATGTGAACAAACAGAGGAATTGGAGAGGGGTATATAACCATTGGCACAAGTATTACCTTCTTTTTTTTTTTTGAAAAAATATTGTATTACAAATGGGTGGAAAGAGAAAGAAAGAAAGAAAGACTCACAATGTTGTGAAAAGAACGTCAAAACGAAAATAGTGTATTTTTATTGTGTTTTTGTCACACCTTTTTTATTATGTTTCTTTCATACCTTTCATGTTTTTCTGATATATTTTGTTCTTTTGATGCTTCTAACATTTTACTGTTTTTTTAATTTTACAAATTCTGGCTGGGAAATAAACTTCACTATTAATATCCAAGGCAAGCCTCGCCTATCAAAACCTGAGACGGATATTTCTGAAAAATGATATAAATTAGAGAATTTCAATTTCTTTTTGGTTAGTTGAGTCTTACGTATCTGTTCTTACGTTGTGCTGCTCCAGACTTGCTGCACCAGGTTATTAGTCTGTGTACCATCTCATTAATTTTCAGTGGAAATATTAGAAAGGCCGTGAGAGAATAAAAGAATACTCTTGACTCCTTTGCTCGTGCTATAAATATCAATGTGATACATGCTAATTTTCCTGCTGTTGGCTATTTATAATAATAGGGAGAGAAAAATGAAAGTTTATTGGGTTCTAAAAAATCTTGGGCCATCAAAGCATCTACTTGTTTCCACTGGTGATAAAAATAGCACGCTTGAAATTTTCCATATTCATAAATATCAACGTTAACACCTGGGCCATTCTAATTGTCTCTGTTTATGCAGGCGGTCATACTATTCTTGTGGCACACACCTTTCTAACTAAAAGTGAATCTCTGATAGTGTTTATGTCCATATATCTGTAGTGAATATAACATTTATTGAGTTCCTTTCGAGCACAGGTGCTAGACATGTTGGTCGAGGATTTTTTTTTTCTCTTTATCTTAGTGCTTCTGCAAATATCTTCTTCTAAAGTACTGCTCATTATTACTATTTAACATCGCATGTCATTTGTTATCTACAGAGGGAAATAGTTTTTCATTAGCATGTCTTTGCAGGTAAAGCAGTTAACGAACAGCATTCCTTTCATTCTCGATTCTATGAGAGGCTCTTCTGTCGTGGAAATTCAGGTACGTTTCTCATGGTTTTACTTGAGAACAGTGTGTAAGATATTCCAACCGAGTCTGTTGGATTGTAATTTTTTTTTTTTTTTTGCATACAGGGTGACAAAATAAGAAGGAGGAATGATTGGAGCAATTGGCTTTTGCCTCCTAATTCTCCATCAGCTTCCAATGTAGAGCTATCTGGTACGGTGAATGTTGACAATTTGGCAGCCCGTATTAGAGGAGTGGGAGTAGAGGGATCTGTACTACAGACTGGATCAAGACTTCCTCCAGGAGATGCTCATCCTGAGGTGCTGAGCAGGTCATCGTCTGAGGAGTTCACTAGCCATTGATTTTCCTCTAGCAGGGAGATGGTAGGAGAGTGCACTCCAGCTAATGATAATGGTACTTTCAATGAATGGGGCCGGGAATTGCAATATGTCAATCATCTTGTTGATTCCACTGCGACGCAGTGAAGTGGAGGGGAAGGAAAAATTCATGCTGCTGGAGCGTCAATGGAAAATTTTGGGATTGTGTAAAAAAGGAAAGAGGTTTTACATAGCTTACCTGGATTGAGAGTAGACAGCGGCGACCCCTACATGAAGGGGAAAGAGGGGAAAAAAAAAGAAAAAAAAGGAAAAAAAAAAGAAAAAACAAAAAAAGGAAAAAAGCAGATAAAGATGAATTATGGTTGTGATGAGTAAATGATGACAAGTTTGTTGGGCTGTATAGTTTGATTTGGCATGGTGGAAGCTAGGGCTGTTATGGTTCATATTGAAGCGATCTCCCTACACAACTATGCTCCTGATTTTTTTGCTTGCTTCGTGAAAAATTTTGGTTCGATTGTTTGGAAAGTGAGCATTTTGTCCAACAAAATGGAATGTCTCATTTTGTCCAACAAAATGGAATGTCTCCTGAGAGCATGCGGCATATGAAGATTCTTTTAAAGGCAAGACATCTATCTTCTCTCGCTATGAGATCCCTGGACTTTTTACCCCCTTTGCTCTCTTTGAATGAATTTAAAAAATATATAAATACATAAACACATACTTCTCTCGAAGCTTCGTGTCATTATTAATTTTTTTTTCCATAAAACAACTTTGATTAAAAGTAGACTGTAAATTGGTTTGATTGATGAACTCGAATCTTGATCCTATAATAATTGAAGCCAATGTTGTGGCTTGACTTTTGTTTACATTTGAGCAATTACAAGTTTGTGTAGCTGTGTTCTATTCATATTCCAGGCTTTTCTCTCTTGAGCCTTTTGCTTCTTTTGGTACTCGATGGCATGCCTGAATGTTCTTCTTTGAACCTACAGCTTCCAAATGTTGAAAGCGTGTTTATGCATGTGAGCAAGTATGTGCGTGTGGGTGCTTGCATTGAGGCACATCTGTCCGTGCTTGCTGTTCATGTTGCATGTGGTTCTCAAGGTGGGTCTTGTTGAGGTTGCTTTCATTTTATAGATAGAACTAAAAGCCTCAACTTGTGAAATTTACAGTTTATTTCCCATTGGATAAATTAAAGAACTTGCGTGAGCTGTTATGTGATTAAAATGATGATTAATTCTCTGAAGGGGAATTTGCATGGAGCCTCTTTATCTGTCTCACGAAGGCAGCCTAACAGCCTAAGGCGCCAGTTGATTGGTCTCTTGTGGATCCATTAGAGGCATTCCTGAAAGGCTATAGGTTTGCGACGACCCTGAGCTTTCGTATGGAAATGCGTTGCATGGGTGGAAGCTATTTATGCTTGAAATGAGGAAGGTGGTAAATAAGCGGTGTCCAAATGTTGGGATGACGCTTTCTTGTCCACCCAGGTGATTTTTCTACCCTGGTAAAACTCTTGGCAGCAAGTTTCTTTCATAAAAATATGACATGAAACTCACCTTTACAGAAGCTCTCTTTCATTACTGAAGCAGAAGTTTCTGCATCGTCATGCTTGTTTCTGCACTCAAGTGCAGAAAATTTTCAGATTTTCCCTTAATCGGATGCGATCATGTGGGGACTGCTTTTCGTGGCCTTCTGTACGTTGGAGTAGATTGTTTTGAAGATTCCCCTGGTCCTTACCACTCTTCAATGGCTACCAGTGCCTTCTTCAAGCAACTCCATGGCGGTTGGACCTGAAATTTTCAGGCGCCTTCCATATAATTGACCCAGTTAATTATCTTTTGTCGAATCACGGCAACCTGCCCTTTTTCTTCCCCGTCAGGCATACCGTCATTTAAAATAAGAATGCTTAGGATATGGTCTTTGGGACTTTTGTTTTGGCCGTCGTGAAATCGACTAAATTTTACGTGGTCTCATCCATGTTAAAAAATGAAAGCAGGAGCTCCCAGGATATCATTCATATCCCTTCAGAACAAGTTACCGAAGAGGATCACAAAAGGACGTTCTAACTACAGGAGCATGATAAAAGGAACAGGTAATAAGGGGTTCGAACATAGGCGGGAAGGAGCCCGAGTCTCATAGTTCATGAAAGAGCTCATCGACGACCAGGCACAGGACGGGTAAAACACGATGTCTGTATGCGTCTTTGGATCTCGGACGGTGGCCGTTCACTTATTCGCCTGCCTTCTCCCTCCGCGTTTTGACGAGGAAATCACGTATACCTGATGGTTGATTGGGCTTTTAAAGAGTTTAAATAGTCCAAGCTTTATCGACGTCTGCAATTGGATTTGGTCGTCAGATTTCAGCACTTTTGGGCATTGGATGTCCAGTTACACAGTGAGAGAGTTTCAAAATGGTAGAAAACGTGCTTGATGTCTTGAGTTCATTTTGACAGCTGTTAAAACAGAAACTACTGGAGAGAGAGATTCTTGCGACGGGCGGCAGAAGACTGTTGCCATTATTATGGTGATGGAATTCGGGAGACAGAATCAATGTTTTTCCATTAACCACCGCGCAGCCATACAAAGCCACTTCAGACTTCGACGCGTGCACTGCAACAAAGCCACCACCCAACCGATGCCTCACAGTTCTCCTCAAAACATAGCAAAACCACGTGACACGCACCAACAGTACAGAGATACAAGGTAAAAAGGAAAAGGACAACCCAAGAAAACGAAAGACAGAACTTAGAGCAAAAATAGAACACGAACGCGGCCACAGCAACTGAAGGCAATGCGTAAAATCCGAAGAGGCAGAGCCAATCAAGTAGAAAGGGTGACTATGAAACGAAAATTGAAAAGCAAACAGGAAAACGAGAGAAAAAGAAAGGTTAGGCAACAGTTTCAAATCAAAACGTTCTTAAAATGCCGCGGATTTAACTCGTTCCGAGAGAGAGAGGGATGGATGTCATTGTCATAAGAAATAATACTTCCGAGAGAACATTCCCCAAAAGGCAAAAGCCACAGATTAAATTCCCCGGACCACCCGCGTGTCTATCAAAACACGCACGTATACACGTAACAAGAAGAGATTCACGTCAACCCATGCCATCAACTCCATCACCAACCGTCTAGAAGCTCAATCCTTCCACACTGCCAAATCCGGAAGGAAAAACTCAAAATGGAGCCGTCGATGTTCTCCTTAGAACCGGTTTTTCCTTAGCAAATCGACTCCCACTGCCTTGGTTGCCAGACCTTTGCTGCAATAAACACGAACGCACGCTAAATCACCGTTACTCCAGAAAGCATGAACTAAGATATATCATGAGGAAATGCTTTTTAGAGTCACAGTTCTTTGTATTTTCTATCTGGGGACTGAGAAACAAGTCGTGGCAAAGAGAAATATGGCTTCTCAGGTTTTAACTTGCCGTATCTGTGGTCGTCTCGCCTTTAGTGTGGAATGATGAGTAAAATAAAGCTTCAGAGATACTCATCACAGTTAGTTTGCTAGAGA
This sequence comes from Nymphaea colorata, assembly GCF_008831285.2. Classification (NCBI taxonomy): domain Eukaryota; kingdom Viridiplantae; phylum Streptophyta; class Magnoliopsida; order Nymphaeales; family Nymphaeaceae; genus Nymphaea; species Nymphaea colorata. Next base: position 24,156,856 of record NC_045146.1, read on the forward strand.
TCATCTGAATATACTTTAGTTTAATATGATGTTTTGATGGTTCAAACTGACAATGCGTTCTGCTAAACATAATACGTTTGGAAGTAACTTTACGAAGCAAACACATGCAGGAAACGCCTTTTCAAAAGATTTACTGTGTGGAAGAGAGAGAGCGAGAGAGAGAGAGATACCTGTTCCTGTTGTACCTGGCGCAGGTGGTTTTGCTGCTGCTGCTGTTCCCTTAGTCTGACGTTCTCTTCAACCAAATGAGCAATTTCAATCTCCAACTCATTGGTGTATGCCTGAGGAATTAGGAAGATGGCAAAGAAAAGAGAGTAAGAAAAGGAGGAGTATCCACGATGACAAGAACAGACGAGAAAAGGAGAAAGGCGGAGTGGGGATGCCTGCTTTCTCGCTCTAGAACGAGCAGCCGACTCCCTGTTCTTGATCATGCGCTTCTGCCGCCGGTCTACCGTCTCGTCGCCGTCCATCAAACCACCGCGCTTCCTGCAGAATGGGCCGAACCCCTGAGGCTCCGGCATGTGCTGCTGGAGGTGGTGGCGGTGATTGTGGTGGTGGAGGTCGTGAAGAGACGGCGACCCCCTGGGATCGAAGCCGCCTAGCCAGTCGAGGTACTGCATCTCGTGGCAGCCCATGGAGTTGAGGCTCAGGAGAGTGGTGGTGGGGGCGGAGACACACTGCGTCATCGCCGGCCTCGGCCGGAACACCCCGACAAAGTCCGGCGAGACGTCGGAACTCCTGCCTCCCTCCTTAGCTAGGAAATCCTGAAGCATCATCTCCCTCTCCCCTTGCTCCTCCTCCCCTGGCGTCTCCTCTTCCTCCCCTACCAGGTTGCTCAGACTCATCTCCTTCCATACTCTGTCCATGTTGCTGTTCATCGCACTCTTCTCCCCCTCTCTCTCTCTATTAGTGGGAAGAAAGATACGGGTAGGCTATTTTCAGGTTCCTTTTGAAGCACTCTTCTTCTTCCTCACCCTATGCATGTTGGTATTCATCTCCCCACTCTGTCTGCGTCTATTAATAGGAAGAAAGATATCTGCAGGCCATTTTCACTCCCTTCTCTCTCTCTCTCTCTCTCTCCGGTTGGATTTTTGATGATACTGAAAGAACCCGATCGAGCACGACATGTCTTCTCACGTCCGTCATCACGCAGGCTCTGTCCGTCTAAATACGTGACCAAATAGGGTGTACTTCTTGCCGCGCGTACGCAAACACTCCACAGTTTATAGTATATGCCCCCTCACAAAGCAATTCTGATTGGTGAATCAGTATATCTAGTAAAGGGACACATACCCTTTAATGGCAGAAGTATAATATCGTTAAGGCACATGCGAATGGCTATAGTACTCCAATTGGGTAGCCTAAAAGGGATGAGATTATCATTTCCAGTCCTTTTTTAGGGAAATTGTCCTTAGCAATTTCAGTGGTACACCTTCTTTGCCATTTTTTGCTTGAATGGGTGAGTTGGGTGTGTTTGAGTGGTGGCTCTGTGAAGGATTTTCATGTACATGGGATCAGGTTGTAATTGGAAGCAGTTGCCATTTAGAGGAAGGTGTGGACGAAAGGGGAGTTGGCGCCTGTTTCAGAGCTTGCATTGCATGGTGAAGGCGGGGCCTTGGAAAGTGAGAGTGGGGACGTTTCCCTGTTTCCCCTTCGTGTCTGGTCGGCCTTCTAGTTTTTCTTGTTTTCAGTTCCTCGCTACCTAGGCGGCAGTTGGCAGTTCCATTCAAAGAATGCTTATTCTGCTCTTTATCACCCAACTTTTTTCTGACCATTCTTACATGGCCGGTCTCTCCTCCGGCCCTCAGGTTCCACGCACTTGATTCGCTATTGTCACGTCCCTTTTCATTTAAATTGCCTTGTCATTTCTTTTTGGCTTCTGTGACAATGTACTCCTTTTATCTTTATATGTATATGTATACACATATGCTAACTTTGATGTTGGGTCCATCAGATTTTCGTTTGTTTAAATTTTCATATCATCTATTTCATTTATTAGCAGGAAGGGAACCTACAAGTGAATGGTTCCAAGAGACGTACCACTGTTGGTTGGGCAAGTTGCCATGTATGGGATGGAGTGGGATATTTAGATAAGGGTACAGCTCCTCTTCACTAGGTATGGATGTTAGTAGGAGTGAAGCTCATCAATTTTTCATGAAAGAGACCAAATTATAGTTTCAAGACAAAAATCAAGATATAAATTTTCAAGACTTTTATATAGGATACATAAAATCTTGTAAAAATTCACGTCTTTAAGGAGGAGGGGCGAAGGCCCCTTAACTCCGGCACTGGATGTTAAGATCAAGTGAAAGAGAAATGACATCGGCACTTTCATTCTAATTGTATCGGATGTCTTAGCAGAGAAGAATGACTTGGCTCTTTCTTTCTCGAATAGTAAGTATATCGAATAGTAAGTATATCGTAAACCTCTTGCCCGCCTACTGTGCGATCTCTAACTTGGAAAAAAGAAATGACGATTGAAGTGTTTCTGATGAGTTGACTGAACGTCGCGTGGACCAACTTGAGCGGGAAATCTTTGGCCAACCTGCAGCTGTTCTGGTTCCCGTCCTCACAGGCGTCGCTTGGGGAGTTGAGTCCTCCTTCTCTGAACGACGTACCAACAGCTTCGAACCGGTTGAGAGTTTGAAACTCGTCGTGAGCAGTGAATCTCTTGGTTAGAGTAAAAATATTGCTCGGTTCTGTCAGTAAGGGTGAAGAAACAGAGTCCTAATCCTCCACCACCACTTTAATTTACTTTCAAGGAAAACCATCCTCCTCAGCCGGTGGGATTCACAACCGGCAGGCGATCGGACGGCTGCCGTCGAGCAGCCGTCGCCTTTCTCACATCCCATCACCGTACACCTGTCTGTCGTTCATAGAGACGCGCCACCCTCTTTTGTTTTTGGAAAATGGATTCCTGGGTTCTGACGAGGATGAAAGACAGGTGGTGAGTAAATAAGTAATTGGCAGAGGGAGAGATAGAGGGGGAAGGGGTAGTAGGTACGACCTAGAGCCAATATAGTTAGGCCTCTGCACAACCGGAGATTCCTGCACTCAAAGGAATCGATTGCTGCTTCATAGATCGACCTCTCTCTCTCTCTCTCTCTCTCTCTATATATATATATATATATATATATATATATATATCAAAGTGTCCTTGTCTTTAGTACATCTCAGACCCGGTCAGAGTTCTGTGAACTCAAGAAGTTGTTCAAAAGGGCAACGGCATAGAAAAACGTCGCTGTTCTGACTTGATTTGCTCGCTTTGTTACAGACTGGGCTGGCCTAAGAATCACATGTAATTTCTTCTGGTGATTCTTTCATTAAAGTGTCCCGAAAGTGGGCGATTGTGTTCAACTTTATCGCCGTCTATCTGATTCGGTAAGAATCTGAACGATCGTTTAGAATTTAGACACAGGTCAACTCAAGTTTTTGGATTTGCTTGTTTAATAAGGGCTTCATAGGAAATAAGGGATCATAAAACTGCATCTGCACTTTCGATTTCGAACATGTTCTTTTACACGTAAAGTTAGTCTTTTTGGGAATTCATTGTGTAAGTTTAAGACGAATTTTCAGAAAATAACTGGTGCCATCTGCGTATTCTGGACTTCTAAATTCATCATGCAGATTTTTTCTTTCACTGAATATTAAAGTTGATGGAATCTATGATCAACTTATTGTTTTCATCTATTCATTCATATATGTTGACTAGTTGTTAGGATTGCTCATTGCCAAACTCTAGTCTGTATTTTATATGTAATTGTCTTTTCAATCGGCAGTTGCACTGCTCATTTACACTCGAAAGTAATGTTTGGATCTGATGAACTCAAACCTGACTCCAACACTGCCATTTCTGCTTCTTTTTATGCAGTACATGCGCATTGGAGACGTTGGGCTTCCAAGAATAGGTACTAGACAGAAGGGAGAGATTCATCTTATAGTTTGTTTTTTGGTCATTTATAACTTCAACGAAGATGATGGGCCTAAGTATAATTATCAATTGCGTCTCCGCAAAGGGGCAGGTTGTATGGGAAATCTGGAGAGTAAGTGGACTCGAAGCACCTGATCATGGGTAGTCTTTTGCTATAATTTTTCATTTCACTGTCGTCACTTGTCATGAAGGACGTTTTTCTAGGCAGACAACTACAAATCTGGTGAGGAGACCCCACGAGGCGGCAATTGATTGAAATACAGAGAGCTAACTCTAAAGGCACATGTGGCCGTAGTAATGGCAGAATAGAGCCTCAAGTGGAAGCGCTCAGTCCTGCGTTTAGGGTTTGTGGGGAGTACAGAGGCTTTAATGAATTGTAATTAAACTTGGGAAGGAAAAGGAAAAGAAGGCCATTGAAGGAGAAAAGCAAAGGGCGTGCAAGGAGAGAGAAAAAAGAGAGCAGATCACAGACAGCAGAGCAGAGGAAGAAAGAAATAAAAGGAGAAAAAGAAAGGGGAAAGAAGAGAAGGGAGGAGTGCAGTAGGTAGTCACATCTTGACAGATGTCAGGACAACACAATGCTGCTCTCATATAACATCGCTTCAATCAACGTTTTCGCCCTTCCTTCGTGGTACGGCTTCCGCGTTTTTTTTTTTTTTTTTGGAGTGATTAGTTTCTTACACCTCGCCATCTTTATTACTGCATCCTTCACTCTTCTCCAATGAACGTCCCTCCTTTCTCAATCCAGATCAAAAGAAAGTGGCGTGACATAGACAGTATTATTCCGTCATACGTTGGACGTATGACAAGATATAATATATTTCTCTTTATATAAAAGAGAGAGTTTATAAATCATAGTTAAAGTTGTTCTGTCATTTAACAGAGAAAAAAATAAACTAAAGAGTGATTCAACTAAGAGAGAGAAATCAGAGGAGGGTTGTCCTGATCTAATAGTATCAGCACGGTGTAGGGGAGCTACGTTGCAATGAGTGCTGTTGCTTTTTGTTAGAAAGAAGTAGGCTTAAGTGTACTGAATGCTTGGTCATAGGTAGGTAATTACTGCAAAAATATTATTATAGGTTTGCTTTTTAAATCGAGGTCATCTGTAATTCGAATTGTTTATTGCATTTTAAAAACAAGGGACTGCGGGAAAAAGGGTTTCCTCCTGTTTCCATCACCAATACTTCATTAACAAATTAAAGAAACAGGTATATGCTCGTTAATACATGAGATGATGAAAAGAATAAAAGTGGTTCTCCATTTTTTGGGCCGTGCATCATATCTAACCTATGCGTTTGTTTCACTGCAGATCTCTGCAGTAAAAGATTTCAGACCCCCTCCCCCTTTCCATGTTTTTAAGATCCTTCGTTTATTTAAACCGAAGATCTCCCAAAACATACCTTTTCACATTAGATCCAAAGTTATCAAAGACAACCTAACTGAGTCTCCCGTAAATGATCTTGGTTAAAAGTCTGATACTGACACATATTATTAGGGATGGATCCATGTAGGATCTGGAACTCGGATTCAGAGTCCATCAACAGAATTAATAGAATCTAGTTACTTTTTGTATCAACTTTTTTTTTCCCGAAATTGGATCCAAGTAAACAGATCCCAATTTGGCTCAGCAATCACATAATACTAACCGCTCACATCCCCAAGGACTATAGGCTTATTAAACTTACTTCCATCAGTTGACTGTTACTAGTACTACCATACACATTCCCTTTCGTGCTTGAATCCGTGGCATTTGTCAACCTTTAATCATTCTAAAACTAAGTTTAAGAATTATGTTTATTAGATCTTAATTGGAATCAACAATCTAGATCTAAATTGGAATCAACAATCTAGCGCACAGAGGTTTTGCTATGCTCTTTGGAGTATTCTTATTGAATTTGTGATCAAGTCAGTGTTCATATTGAGGCACTCCTGGCTGTCGTACGATTAATCGGCCACTTTTTTCAGATGCAACCATAGTTCTGTCAATCGGTGCAAAACAGTCTTCCCAGCGTATATAGCCAATGACACAAGTCTTTACGCACAGCAAGAGTTTCAAGACTCAGTATACAGTAAGAGCTATTTGTGAATGACAGCAAGTTGATAAGATGTCAAGATTGAAATCTTCAGGGCCGCACATTATTAATAAAGATGAAACAGAGTGTTTCCGGCCAGTGATGACGGAGAATTTTACCAACTAGACGTTATGCAGTTAGTACTGCAAGAATTTCCTAAGCTAGCAACCCAAATGTTGTCAAGGTGAGGGGAGTTTGGGTTGTAGCACCGTTTAGTTGCAGTAAGGGGAAAAAAGAAAACAAAAATGCATAGTTCCATACAGTAGCACAGACTGAGGGCACTGCTGCTAACATTTTCTCATGTCTCCCTTGCTTATCGATCATCTCCAATTTGTGTTAACTCTGGGAAATGGCTCTAAATGCAGTTACATGAGCACCTACTGTTTTTTAGGAGAAAAGGCCTCCACAAGAACTGGAGTGCTTAACGAGCTTATCCCTTGAGACGGTTCGTTTCTTTTTATGACATTTTGACAGAGAAAACTGAGAGTGAGGTGAACAGAGAAATTCTGCAGAAAGTCACAGGAATTGTATTCCTCTGTTCTTTTAGTCACTTCCACTAGAGAAACGGCTTTCATGTGATCATGTTGGAAAGGTACCCATGAAGATTCTCAGGTGATTCAGTTTGTTATTTCACAACTCAATCATTGCCCAACGACAAATTGCACTTCACGTAGCAGAAGAAGAGCGGACAATGAACGTGATGAAGAGTTAGTTCAGCGCTTCAGAGTTTCCATTTCTGCCCTCACATTCACCAATCCAAGTGCAGTCCATTGAACAAGATTCTGAATTATCCAAGGGCTAGTCTTGGAAGCAGTCAACTTTTGTTACCCAAAAAATGAAACAGCGGAACTAAAAGCACTTCATAGACTGACAGTACAGAAAGTCAGGCTGCTTGCTAATTCTTCTTTCCTCAGACTTTCTGGGCATCGATTTTAAGCGTTTTGATATTCCTGAAGGAGACAAACAAACCTTCGAAATGATTTCCTCTTTGGCAAATCGATTTGAAAGTTGGCAGTGAAGGTGTTCGATCACCGACTGTCGGACAAGGAAATGAGGTGATGGGTAGGGCACGCTTTCTGTCAGATTGCAGGGATCAGAGTGAAGATGGTGAAGACAATCAGAAGAAAGTGGAGAGGGAAGGAAGGCACTGTTCAAAAAACTTGGTGGCTGAGAGGAAGAGAAGAAAGAAGCTCAATGATAGGCTCTACACTCTGCGCTCAATTGTACCAAAAATCACAAAGGCAAGGGAACAAAAGAAGCTTGTATTTCCTTTAAATTGGGATATATGTTTTTAAGGGGATTGCTTTCAACAGGATGTTAGATATACAAGTTTGTTTTGTTGGAGAAGAAAGGTAAGACTGGATTTTTCGCAGTGTTCCCATTATGAAATACCTGGGCTTGCATTTTCCAAATAAGAAGGTGCATTTTGTTACACTGTTTTGTTATGTGAATTAGGATAAACGGAACTCATCCAAAGCCAAGGCAAAGCTCTTTTGCCATCTTTTTCTTCTCAAATTAATGACATTGAGCAACATGAAGTTCTCTAAATCTGTGAGACCATGGTTTAAACTTTCGAAACTTCTCACTTTTTCTCCCTTTATGTATTAACCTCTGATACAAGAAACCGGACGGGTGTTTGGAGAAACCAATCTATATAGTAAACAGGACAACATTTAGAAATTTAAAAACATCATAAGCTAATAGATTAGTTTATCCATTTTTCATCCACCCAGACGTCCCATTAGTCTGTTGATCGGGTTAAAGAATGAAGTTGCTTGGGAATTGGGATGCCTTTACCATATCGAAGCTCGTTTACACTGTGTACGTCTGCGAGTTTGACTGTAAACAAACAAGAGAAAAAAAAAACAAATATGCTCTTTTCACATATCAAATCTCATTTGGAAATTTGGTGACAGCTTATTTAATGAGACATAACTCATTTAATGCAGTGAAGATATGAAGCCTTTTTGCAGTCTGTTTTTGTGTATTCAGTTTTAATGTAGGAAAAAAAAAAAAAAACAAACTCTTTCATATAGCAAACCCCTTTTCGACTTTTCAGCTTGCCCTTCTGTTTCTATGCTCTGGTGGCCAAATATGAGATAATATGAGTCAAAATATGCAGATGGACAGAGCTTCGATACTTGGAGATGCAATAGAGTACGTGAAGGAATTGCAGCATCAGGTGAAAGACCTCCAAAATGAGTTGGAGGATACACCAGATATACGTAGAAATAACTTAATTCAACCAGAGGACCAAAAAAGAGTATACAGACCAGAGAAATATGAACAATCTTCAAATGCACTAAGGATGGGAGATCAGGAAACCGGGCTACTGTCTTCCAGTGCAAAAATCACAGGCGTGCTCGGAGCAAACAGAAAATGTGGCAGTGCAGATGACAGTAGACAACAGATGGAAGTACTGTCCCTTTTCATCCTTTTTTCTGTTTTTCTTGTTCAGTTCTTTCACATGGGTCTCTATGGAAACTATTGGTTAGTACATAGAGAAGAAGCTCTTCCTTTTGTCTCAAAAAGATGCATTTTGTGTTGCACAGGCGCAGGTGGAGGTAAGTCGAGTTGGTGAACAAGAGCTTGGTTTAAAGATATTATGTGAGAACAGGGCAGACGGTTTTTCAAGGTTAATGCAAGCAGTGGATTCTCTCGGGCTTGAAGTCATTACAGTCAACGTGGCGACAATTAGAGGCCTTGTTTTGTATCTGTTGGAGGTGGTGAGTTTCATTTTGGGGTATATCAAGTTTCTGCTATTTCTGCAAATAGATCATTATGCCACGCATGTAAACTTGTTATCTTGATTGTCAGGTGAGGGATGATGAAGGACTTGATGTGGAGCAGGTGAGGGATTCACTTTTGCAGCTGACATGAAATTCAAATGGATGGAGCCTGAGTTAGCATGAAAAAGATGGTACGATAATGGAACCAATATATGGTAGCATTACCTTTATATTTCAACACTCTTTATAGAAACTGTGTTCAAGGGGCCAATTCATAGCGACTTTTTTTAGTTCTCAACATGAACTGGTTGTTGCTGCCATCATAGCCACAAGTCTCATTGATTATCATTTAGATAAGTTCTTAGTTATTGCTTTATTTGAGGTACATTCATATGACTATCTTTGTCTTCAATAGTCTCAAAAAGTATGTGCTTATGATCGACGAGAACATTAGCATAAAATCTTAACGAAGAAATCTGAGAAAGGAATCCGTCCTTCTCACCATCACCCACCATGAGGTTTGTGCTTATTGAGGGCGGTGATCGGCCGAGGAGAAAACCATAATCCGCAGGCATTCTGATTTCTAGAGCAGAATAACTCCAACATCCAATGCTCTGTCTGAACTTCCGTCGTGGCCAATTGCTTTTGGGTGCTTGTGTTCTGCGTTAAATTTTGCCAGGCATGTGGTGTAAGAGGAAGAAAGCCTTCCATAATCGTCATAGCCAGACAGGGCTGAAGCCCCATTTTACATCTTCAAGCCCCCTGTTACATCTTTATCCCAATTCTCCCAAGTTATTTGAGACGGTGCGTTTGGTGCCTAGCGATTCATGTGTCATGGTAGATGGTGGACAATCAAAATCGCTCTCACCTGATACTAGAAATGTATATGGTTTAGATATAGGAATATCTTCTGATTTAGTATAAAGCCTCTTAATAAATCATGAACAAAATTGTGATAAAGAAAACGTTCAATCTAATCCTTTTCTGTACATTATTGAATTTGATCAGATTCTCATGCTTACAATTTTGTAGTAACCAATGTCACATATATCACGTTATTTTTTAAAATATCGCAATATTAATGAGAAAACCCAAAAAAATGAAAAAAACCTGATATTTTGAAAAAAAATGGGAAAATATATTCATAACATTATTTTCACGCTATTTTTTTGCGTTTTTCAGTGATTTTTCCCGAATTTTTCCTTTTTCTCTTTGTTAATATTGACATGGATTCAAATTTATTTATATTTTCTTATTAAAAACGTTCAATTTACCATTATTAAAAGTTAAAACATTCATTTTATGCCTTTTATCTAGTTTTATTTATATTTTCTTATTAGTTTTTATTTTTTGAATTTTATCTATTTGATATTTTTTTCATTTTTTAAAATTTCAGAATTTTTCCCCCCAAAAAGAAAAAAAACTTTGCAGAAAAATACCCGAGAACAATATTTATATGATGCGGTTCACTTTGAACAACTTTTATCATGATAATAAACTAAAAATGCACACTAAAACGCTGGTTACAGTTTTGCGCTGAAGTTCCTCAAAATGTCAAACCTTTTACTCGCAATCAAACAGCTTCAAACTAAAAACAGAGGCTGCGCAGGAGGAGGCATTCGGAGAGAAGACATCGGAGCCAAATAAATGCAACAGCTAAACATCCAGGCAATGTGAGCTTGCGACAGACAGTCAAAAATTTTGCAGGCCACAATTGCAAGTGGTCCAATCCATTAATGCATTCAATCAGCAACTATCTACCCAAGACAAACTATCAGATGATTTTAAATCATCTCAACCACCCCATGTGCATTGGCTGGTAACCAGTCAGAGGATCAAACAGGCATTGAGCTGAAGATGCAAGATCGAATCCCACTGGCACCAGGCGACGATCAAGGCCCTCAACATGGACAACACATAATGTGGGCCTCATGTCCTCAGTCGGTGTTTAACCTCACAATGTCTGGCTCATCAGGTGACTTGCAAAAAAAAATCAACAGCTTCACTAGTTTTTGAATTTTCAACTACATAAATATTCTTCTGCATATGCACGCGCACAGACACACACACACACACACAAAGGGGGGTGTGGTTTATGAACAATCAAGCCAATTCAATCAGAATAAAGAGTTGATCAGGATGAGGAGAATGACTAGAAGAGTTGTTGGCCGAGTAAGTCCATGGTTGTTGGCACCAGATGGGGAAGGGAGAGGTGCAGCAGATGGGGACTCTGTGGTCTGATTTGTTGTCCTCTTGTTGGCTCCAAGCAAATTTAGCCCAAACTTCATACCTCCAGAGCAGTGATCAGTAATACCACAGATGAACCAATACTTCCTTGCTCTAAGTACTATTCGATCGTTCCCACTTGTATAAATGTTCAGCACTCCTGTGCTTGTGTTGCATGACCTGTATGTTCTCTGTCTCACGATGTACACGTTATGCTGGCTTTTCACGTATCTAAACACTGTCACAAATTCAATCAGCAACTTTCATCAATATCCGAGTCCCAGAAGTCATGCATGCGTGCAAGCATGTGTATGTGTATGTGACTTGAGCAGCAAGAGAATGTGCAACCAGGAACTTGTAAAAGGTGCAGTGAGCAAGCGCAACAGCCCAAGAAGATTGCCTGATACTTCAGAGATTGTAGGTAATATGGCTTGAATCTGAGCCATGAGCGGCCTAAGAGTTATGGCAGAATGAAGAAGTTTTACAGCATTGTAAATGTTTGAACAAAAGGTTTCTTGAATTGTTTGTCTGCGAAAGCAAATAAAAAAAACGATATCGAGACGCAAAGAGAGTTTTGTTTGCAAAGGAAAATTCAAAAACAGGTTAGAACAGAATTTGCAGGAAACTGAACATCAAAGTTTCATTTTGATTTCTTTTTCCAGCCCCTTTTCCCCTAAAAGCAAGACATTTTTGTCACGGTATTGTCGGAATCAACTACATAAGCATAAAAAAAACCCCATAGTAATCGATTGATTTCTTCATGAACCAGCCACAGATCAGCCACATAAGCATAAAAAAGCCAGTCTCTCTCTCTCTCTCTCTCACAGACACGCAGAAACAGAAAGCTTTTCTGTTTGGATTTTTTTTCTCAAAACAGTACCATATATATCAAATTGAGCCACAGTTAGGCAAAATCCTTTCACAGAAAACAACAATTTGATCAGCAGTTCAAACCAAATAGTAGCAACATGGAAGAACCCATGATCAACTTATAGGCAACTTTGAATTCTACAGCAAAACAACCCAGGACTTTTAGATCAGTTGGCGCCGTTCGGCTGCTAAGATTGCGCCAATGCAGAGCTTGTGTGAAGTATATGGCAGGAGCAAAGAAAGATGAGGACAGCACCTACCTAGAGTGTCTCCAACAGTGAAATTGTATTTCTGAGACCATTGAACATAGTCCACCTCTAATGACCATTCATCATCATCGCCGACTGTGTAGACTGCAGCTTCCATGTGCCTGACACAGAGGAGGCTGATACAGGAGACGACAAAAAAGCGAGGAACAACAAGAGAACCACTAGCCATTGGAGGGGCGGGGAAGAGAAAAGCAGGGAGAAAGACTTGCAGAAATCTCAGCTATGTAATCGACTGAAAAACCAATAAATAGCCAATTCTGCTGTCCTTGAGTTCTGGGTCTTTCCAAAGTCAATTTGCTCGAGTGGGGAAGAGTATAGAAATTTCAAACGCTTGGATTTGGTCTTAGTTATTTATGAATTCGTAGTGTGCATACCTTCAATCTCTTCCACGGTTGCACCTGGCCATTGAACAAGACTTTTCCAAAGAAGTAGCGGAGGAAAAAGATAGAGAGAGAGAGAGAGAGGCGACAAGATCGGAAGTTATTATCAAAATTGAGTGACAGCAAAAAGAAAACGAGAAAATAAAGTAAACGAAGAAGCCACCGAACAAAAATGAAGTAGCAGAGAAAAAAAAAAAATGAGAGAGAGAGAGAGGGAGAGAGAGACTCAAGTATGGCAAGACTAGGAAGTTTGAAATGGTCAGCTGAGGATGAGGTTAGGTGGGTTGCAACAAATTAGGGCCACCCCACGAGCCGAGTTCTCCAACTCGGCTCAAATCTGAAGAGGCCAGCTGGAGCTTGGTTTGGCAAGCTGACTCACTTAACTCATGCTCGACTTGTATGATTATGCGAAAATCCGAACGTTTTCATTGTCTGGACCTAAATCAGAACCCAAAAATCTACTCGTATTTCTGGATCCAATAAAAACGTGTCCAAACTATGAGAAAAAGTGCAGAAAAACTATATTGATCTGGCCAAAAACACATGATTTCACACATAAAAAAAAAAAATTGATCTGGATTAAAACTTGATCCGGAAACATGCAGAAGCCATAGTTTGTGGAATAATCTGAAACCAATCCCAAATGTAAAGCGGATTCTAGATCCATTAACGCCGTTGTTTCCTCTGTTTTTGGCGATGGAAGGTTCAATGCATGTAACCCAAAATGGGCCAAACTCTCGCCGTCGCTCTCTTCCTGCCGACTGGGAAGACGGCAGCCACCGCCGGCCATGGCGGTGGCCGGAGCGCGTCTCCTGAAACGGCTCGCTGGCAGTCTCGGGAGCAAGGGGCATGCGCCTCATCCTTGTGCTCCTCCCACCTTTCTTGATGTCATGAATCCCGACGAAACGAGTAGCTGGGAATTTGAGCGCAGATGAAGAAGAGGAGAGAGGTGGGAAATCCTAATTTTTTAGAAAATCCTGATAACTTTTTCCATGATTAAAGGATAGAAATTTCCCTCGAAAAGGTGGAAAAATGATTACGCCATTGTTCTTCCTCCCATATTCCTCAACTGACAGAAAACCCTAATTTCCCTCTGTATGTCCAAAATTGTCAGTGAGGACGAACAAGCAGAAGATGATTAGCGTATGTATTATCAGTTGATCAGCATACGTGTCAGTGTATTGTGCTTAAAAGATCGGCAGGGGCAGTAGCTTTCCGAGGAAAATTAATGTACAAACTTCGTCTTAAATTGTGTATCAAGTATCCTGAAGTTCATGAATGCGCACGGTTTAAGATTCTTGTAAGGAGAGAAGTGCCAAAGATGAGGCAACCCCAATCATAACATAAGGAGATAGAAAAAAGCAAGAAACTATGATTTGGTGGTAGGATGAAATCTCTCTCAACGACAAGTAACAGTCATGATTTGCAAACCAACACTAAATTGTCTCCTATTCTTCAAAAGGAACACCAGGCTTGCTTTGCCGGATTTGGAGAACTGTGACTGATCGTTGGCTGGTAGAGGAAGGAATCAATTGATCACTCTGGGGTTCTTTTATGCAGTTGATTCGATTGCATCACCTTATCCAGGGCGCATGCAGTTGATTCTGAAATTCCGTGACAAAAGATCGGATTGTTATTAGGGGAAATAGGGGTTGGGGAAAAAAATAAAAAATCCAAGTTGAAACTTTGATGGACAACTTCCTTTTTCCTCAAAATGCGCCCGTGATCCAATTGAATCAACTGCGTAAAAGAAGCCGAGAGTGATCAATTGATTTCTTCTTCAACCAGCCAACGATAGTTACAATCTGCCCTGTTGTGGGGATACTTACACAAGATTATGTAGCTAAACACTTCTTCCTTTTTTTTTTTTTTGGGGTAATTTTTAAGGAAGTTCCTTTTTTGATGGGCAAGCCCATAGATTGTACCAAGAGATAAACATGTACCAATCAGAATGTTAGGCATTCTGAGATTTACTAAAGGAATCCTGTCCTTCACAAATATCTGCAATTAATTAAGTGAAATACTAACTGCAAGTTAATGAGAAAATATGATCAAAATGAAAACAAAAGGATGAATAAGAAACAACTTGGAGTTGGTTTCGATGGTTCGTTCGGTAGGCTGAGCATGGCAACCAAGTCGTTTCTACGTTTGGAACTTCTACTGTTGATAGATTAATAGGACAATCATAGTGTCTTTGCTGCCAAACGACCTTTCATGGATTGATAGAGCGTGTTTTGATATTTATACTCTTTGTTTGCAATAATCTCCAAATATTTTTCTCTCCTTTTTTTTTTTACAATTCCAGTTTAGGCCATGCACGTTGATAACAATAGTATTATCATTTTTGTTAACATCTTTACTACCATAGGTATCATTTTCTTATGTGTTGCAATATTATTTTTAAAAATAATAACATTTCTTTTGTTGGGAATACACTAATTGGTAACTTTAGATATTTTATATGACACTTCCATTTTCACCCTTCCTCAAAGCCTAATTTGAAAAGTCTAAGAGGGATGATCCAAATTTTTTTTATTGTAATGCCATTATTATTATTAGTGTTTCTACTTCCATAGATATGATTTCCTTATATGCGACAACATTCTTTTTAAGAATAATAACATTCATTTTGCTGCAAAAGTTTTATTTGATAACATTAGATACTTTCCATAGTGTCTTCTACTTTCATCCTCTCCCAAATCGAATGAAATATTTGGAAATTCCAAGTTGACCTTAAAAATTCTTTGAAAATGAATCGAACCATCACTTTGTTGAAGAAGCCAAGGATCTCTTGGTCAGCTCGAGGCGTTCATTGAAGCGTAAATCTTCTTGGACAAGTGTTCCTTTATGATCCATCCTCGTATTTTCCATTCTAACTTGACCAGCATTTTATGGCTAGGATCAATCCGCTTAGTGTTCACTATATGGGGACCTTCTTACTCTGATATTATGTTAAAGAATAATAAAAAATAACAACAGTAGGCTATTAGATCACTGCATTGAACTTGCATAATTAGGTCATCGTTAATCAGAAATTTTAAGGAAATTCTAGGTCTTTTAGGAAATTAATAAAACAAAGACACAAAGGCAAAGCTTTTTTCTTCCTTCACATAATTATGTTGCCTTTATTCACATAAACACTCAATAGTTCTTCCATCATATACATTCGAAGCGAGGCTATCTCATTAAGACGTGCATGGCAGGCTTGCTCGTCTATGATCCAAGCCAACAAGATGAACTCTTGACGAATAAAAGAATAAAGGAATGAGAGACAATGGTTCATAACTACATAAAGAATTGTTAACAAAAGAAAAGAAAAAAGCAAGAATCCCAAACAAGAAAGTGAAAAGTACTAGACGGCATCATCTTGGTGCAGAGCTTTTCTAGCTACTGCCTCTTCTGTGCTGTGATCTCTTCAATGACCAATCTCCTAGCCTTGTTGATAGTTAAGAAACACAAGTAGACGTGCTCCTCCAACTCATTTAGCTGCTCTACAAATCCTCCTCCGCTCAGCCTCAGCTCTCTCAGGATCTCCTGCAGCATATGTCTCTCCCTGTTCCTCAAACAGATCGTGATGACTGCTCTGTTGTGCTCGATCTCATCATGCAGCCGAGTCACCAATCTGCTCATGGTGTCGAAGTCTCTGATCAAAATGTAGGCCCCCCGAGCAGCGGCATCCAATTGGGCACTCAGAATATTCAGAGAATTGGTTCTAAATGCTCTCAATCTCTTCAATTTCATCACCATTTTCGTGCAGAAGCCAGGCAGAGCCAGTGGTGCTGCTAAAACACCAGCACAGCCATGCATGGCTAGGAAGACGCCCACAACTGCGAATGCCGTGCACGCTAGAATGAGGCCTGCGGATGAGAGCTTCTTGACGAGCCCTATCACCTTCACCCTCTTCGTTATCTTCCGCTTCCTCTTCGTCAGCTTCTTCTGCATCAAGCTGTAGAGGTCGTGGATGGTTTGGAACTGGGTGGGAGGCGAGAGGGACAAAGGGTTGTCTAGTTTGGAGAAGGAGGAAAGTTCTCCCATCACCAAATTGAGTTCTTCATTTGTGAAGTCCTGTGGATTTTGCGTCAGGCTCAGGACCTTCTGTATCTTTCTATAATTTATCCTCGCCTGGTTGATGCACTGAAGGAGAATGGCGCATGTCCTGCCAGCCTCGGTGCTGTTGTCGAAGTAATCATGGACGAGATCGCGGAGCTCGGAGTTGGAGGGGGAAATTTGCTGCTGGAGGATGGAGTCTATGGTTTCTTGTCTAGGTTCTAAGAGGGACTCAGGCAAGTGGTTGTACAGTGAAGGCGACGATGGCGGTGGCAGTGAAAACGATGAAGAAGAGGAAGAGGCTAATGAGGTCGGCTCGTCTCTGGGGTGCCGTATCTGACATTGGACCTTGCTCCATATTTCTATGTATGATCTGGTTCTGAAAGCTTCCAGGTACTCCTGATTAACACTTGGCTTGGGCAACAAGTTAGCCTCCCCTCTTTCTGTACCTAACAAAACAAAGCCATGAATAAGAACACGAAGAAATTAAATGAAATCAATGAATACCAAGAAGACAAAATCTTGAATGCATGAGAGATCTCCAGCTAAATTTGATGCAAGCGATGAGACGTTAGCGAGAAAGGGGTGTAGAAGTTTACCTCTTGGGGGTGGAAGGGGAGCTCCGGCGGTCCGTCCCTTCAATCTCCTCCACATGGTGATCATGGGAGAATCATGGGGGCTTGCCTCTTCCTTCTCTTCTTGAAATATCTTTGTTATTTCTCCGTGGGCGTGAGATCTAAAGATAAAGAAGCAGCGGAAGGAGGACGCGGAGGTGGCGATCAGAATCTGATCAGGGAATTGAAGAAGAGGGAGAGGGGCAGCCGCTGAGAATTTAAAGGCGGATGTAGGAAAGGGGAGAGGAGGGGTGCATTGTCAACTCAACGAGTTGAAGGCTGTGCACCGCCTTCTCTTTCTGATTCTCCGCGTCTTCCTTGTGATGTTACTTGTAGAGGGACGCTAGAGAGCTCGAGGCCACCAGCCTTGCGTAAATATCACTCTCCTTGCTTACACGAATGCTCTCTTCCTCTCTCTCTCTCTCTCTCTCATTCATTCATTCGTAGTGATCCATGGTTGCATGACCTTGTGATCGGATTTGATGATTGTCGTCAGTTCTCCGTCATGCTGCCGGCCGGTTCGCACCGAGTCGCTGCCGTTACGGCTCGGTATTAGTCATTTTCCAAATTGATCTTCCTTTGAAGTTTTCAGAATTGATCCTCCAATTATTCTTAGTGAAGACAAGTCTTCTTAACATATAACCTGGTCCTGTTTGGGTATTAAATCTGTATTCTACGAGAAGAATATTTTTGTCTTTTTATAAATGCCATTTTTTGTTGTTGTATCTTTGTACTTACAAATGTAGTTCTTCTAATTTACTTTTGAGAGAACTTTTGTGGCCACTAACAACTAACTAAAACGTTGTCTTTTCTCAATTTGTAGACAGTGGCCGAGCTAGGATTTTATGGTTGAGAGGCATTCGAGTCACCAGTACATGTCTGACATGTGTATCTTATATAATTTTTGAATCATTAAAGGAAATTTTTGATTGTATGGTTTTCGCACTCCAGCTCTCATGTATCTCGGCTAGATGTATTATTAGGATAAAAATAGTCTTTTGAAAGTGAAAATTACATTTAAATAGTTAATTTTATATGTAGTTGTGGATATATATCAAAAGCATAATCCTGTCGATTAAGGTGTAGTTGATGGTCAAAACAAGTTTTGTCTTTTGTCCCTCTCTCTCTAACGAACTCATAAGAGCCTTTAGATTAGATGATTTAAAGGGTGGTAAATGAAAGGGTGGACCCGTGAAATTAAAAAAAAAACTTAAAAGTGGAAAAGATAAATTTTAAGACGAGCTAATAGATGGGGGAAGCTTATGGAAAATATAGACGTGTAGAAGTTAAGAAAGGAACAAACATCCGATTCTTGCAGGCGACCGTCTCTCGTATCAATAAGTAATGACTCAAAATATGAATGTGAGCTGCCCAGGTGGCTCTAGCTGGAAGCTAACGTGCTTCATCCGTCTAAGTCAAGCATCGACATGATCATCCTGACTTTTAGGCAATTCACAAAGCCAGCCCCGTTTTCTTATGAATCACAAATCCAGCCCTCCCTACAAGTTTCATAAATGTTTACACCTCATTCTAAACACCCTTGTAAGTAATCGTATTTAGTTCTAGAAGATTGAACTGCTAAAGCTCACAAAATGAGAAAATAAAAGTTGTATCTTGTTCGAGTTAGCAACCGATACGATACGTATCTGAAAAAACCAGTTGGCCAGCAGAAAATAGAATTTGGGCTAATCAAATCCAAATCCAAATCGGGTTGGAACAAAATTAAAAGAAAAAATTATGTAAACAATCAGATAGAGGAAAAACATTGCAAAGATAATAAAATAGCAAAGGGTCTGATTCAAATGGGGGCATTAATGTGGCCACGTCCTTCATGAGAACTGGATTACGGATCCGGATCGGTCAACCAATCCGGACCGCTGTTAGGAAGGCATTGTTATGTATGTCATTTGCGTGGGTCAGTAGAGAGCATAAGCCAGCATTAACTAATTTTTTTGGGCCACGTTATTACGTGCATTAATTGGCATCTTCCACGGGTCGGCCAGGGTCCGGTCGATCCGATAACGGAACCATACGTAGATATGTCTCACAGTTTCATGGCCGGCCAACCCGATTTGTTGGAGATGATATCATTAGAACAATGGGGAAATGAGGTTCCCATACATCATGACAGGGATTGTCCGGTGAAGTTCATCCACTAGACCACGAGTTTGATCCCATTTTTGTTGGTGAAGGTTTCGTTTATAGAAGATATTTTCGAATGCTAAATGAAAGTCTTTAGAAAAAGTTCAGAACCTCTGCACCCCAATACGTTTTTCGTGGATTAAACCCTGATTTTCGTATGCATAATTATCTTCACAAGGGAGATGTTCGTATGCGCAAGTTTCCGGCTTGAAACATATATATAACACGCAATAAACTTGTAGATATATGCATCGAATGATATGAACAAAAACTTAAGAAGAAATGAAAGGGATGCATAATTAGTTGATAATGATGATTTTGTTGTTGTTGTTGTTGCTGTTGGGATTATTGGATTTGGATCAACTCAAGAGAGAATCGTGTTGGAGGCATTGCCTGTGAATGCACAAAGCCCATGCGTGCACGCATTTGGTGCTCCAACATTAAGCGGAGAAGTCATCCAAATCAAATCCCTCGTTTGGTCCTTTGCCAAACACATGACATGGGGGCGCCCCACGTCTTCACCGGAGCTCCAAATTCTCCTCCAGCAAATAAAAATTCTACGTTACTTACATAATAGGAATAGAGGACAAGATCAAGCAAGCCGTGTGGTTTCTGTTGTTAATTCTTAAAAGTATTTGATATTTTTTTCTATTCACTTTTTCCAAAATAAACATAATGACATCTTTTCCGTTCACGAACGAATCGGCAGCGTCGCCCTCCGGTTCCTGTGCAGTGTCAAATGCCATCGATGTCAGACTAGCTTGCCGGAAAAGTGGACGTTACTTAATTACACGGATTTACAGAAGCACCAAATGGATGGAGATACTAAAAGGAGAAGCTTCACACGCATTTATGAAAAGGGCGCCATACAGTGTGATGGAATTTGTGCTGCTTTTATCAGAATAAATGGATGGTCAATTCATCAAATATGGAAAGGAGCAAAAGGAAGAAGAAGGAAAAGGAGAATGCTGACCAAAAGTAATATTTCTGGAACTGGCAAAGGAAGTCGCAGAGAGGAGATGAAGAAGAGGAATGGAATGACATCAGCAGATAATCTAGTGGCCTTCATACTACTATTCTCGGAAACCTATTCAAGGCGGCAGGCATCTTTCATTCAATATGCGAGTACTGCTGGCCTTTTCCTTGTAATGGTAAAGCATCTTGAAGAAATAAAATTTTTCTGGTAAATCGTTCAAAATGTCATGATTTAATGAGTTAAGCTTTTGTCTCTTTAATTTCTTGCATCCTAGTCTAATCAAATAATATTATATATAAAACAGTGAGATTAATAGTTTATTTATTGCATGAAAGAGTATTTATATCATCCCATACCATCCAAGGTGTTGGTTTCACTCATCACACACAAGCGAACTGAGCTATCCGCAGAGTTCAGGATGCAACTCTGGCCGTTGTTGATCGATTCGGGAAATTGGTGTTGAAAGAAGAAGATAACACAGAATGGGAGCTTAAACTTGGAAGCTGATCAGTGAGGGGCCATTAAGAAAGCTGTTGACAGTAACTGAGACTAATGAAACTGCACGCAGCTCGAATGTTGGCTCCTTTTCCTGCTTCGGCGCTGCGTCTACAGCAGTCGAGGATCTCCTGTAATTCTTGCCATGTTGTTGCTGATTGGGAATCAGTGAAGTTGACGACGGCGCGTAGGCCTTATGATCACGAAATCATGGACGCTCAGGGCACGGGCTTTATTTCACGAGACATGCAGAAGATTTTCACTCGTAGAACCGGCAACTACAACTCCCTTTTTTTTCTTTTCAATTTTCAGTCGGAAAGGAAAGTGCTTCGTGTTTTTGACAGAACAGTACATTGCAAGGATCAATATGAATGGAGCTTCTTAATTCTCGGATCATGGCTTTCTGGACTGTCGAGATTGGTAGAAATTATGATAGATCATGATCATCAAGATTTTAATTTATCAAAGAGTTGGATACATACAACATGGGGTTTGAAGATAGGAAAAGAATGAAGTGCTCCTGCTTTTCCTCATATTGTTTGGGAAGTCGACCGCTTGCTCTTACAGCCACACAAGTACTTTTTTCCTTGACGTGGATGAAGGATTCTCAATGGATGCACTTTCGACGATAGAACAAAAGAACAGGACGCCAATGACATGATAGAAATTAAATGTAACTCCCTTCGTTCTCTTAAACGCATCTACAAACTAATGCTTATTTGATGGTTCATTTTCGACAAAAAATAACCCGATGGATCTTAATACATTTCATATTGGGATTCGTTGGTGAGAGATAGAGTGAAAGAGAGAAGCTCCCAATAGAACTAACAATTACTCATTGCAAAATCCTGGGGAGAAATTAGCGTTAAAAATAATGTTAACTTGTGAAGATGTTTTTAATATCAATAATAACTCATGGCACTTCAGTGTGCGGTATTTTGACAAACTATGTCATAAGATATAGAATCAGATACTCTTAACATATCCTTGATCTTGTTGTACAGCTTCAATCAAGATCAAGCTAGTCAAGGCGCTAATGTAAGTATTTAAACTAGCCATATTGGGGTTGCTCACCAAGATTGATGCCGAGCATTCAAAGTATCAACTAGAGCTGACAAAAAGATTTGCAAATGCCTTCTAGATCGATCCTTTTTTTCCTTAAGCCTTTTTTGTATCTAGGCATTGAACATCTTCTTTGAACTTGAACTGCATGAACAACACCCACCTACTCAAAAAAGAGCTAGCTTACACAAGTATCCGCTATATGTGACCTAAAAAATCCAGGCAAAACGAAATAAGCAGCGGAGCGCTTTAAGAACTTCCTACAGCTAAAAGAAGTTTTTAAAAAAGAAGAAGAAGAAACCCTCTTTCATCTTTGTTAAGGAAATTGTACAGGCATAGAGACCCGTCCTGTTAACTATAGGCGAGACTAGCAGTCCATTAGCTACCAGCGGAACTCCCTACATATGAAAGCTTAAGATCTTGATCTCTCTCTCAAGCACACACAAGTACTGATTTGATAGTCACTAGCTTCATGACCCAAAAGAGAAGGCGTGCATATTCGTATGAAGAAACAAAACCAATGTCAGCCGAGAAATAGAGATCTGATTAATGTTCAAGTTCAGTTCCGAAACAGCAGAAGCAAAAGGAACAAGAGAGAGAAAACAGTGCAAAAAGCAAAACCCTAAGAGAAGTGAACACCGGCGAAAGGAACGTGCCTCATCTTTGGAAAGTTCAGAAGGGAGCCCATCAGAAAAGGCTTACTGCATCAGCAGCTAGCCTCATCGAGAGGAGATCAGCACCATAGCTCCTTGCACCCCAAAGCCCACATCATCTTCTTCACAGACGCACCCCAAAAAGCAGAGGCAGAACGAATCCCAGAAGATGGACCAGCCTGAGCCTTCATGGTCCGCCTGCTCCTGCACCTTCATACTGCAACCCATGCCGTAAAACCACAAGCAGTGCATTGGAGTGAAGGCAGAAGGGTATCTAAGATAAAGGTCTAACTGTTGAGAGGTGTTGCTTCCCTCTCCTTGTTGTTACAGACTATGGCAATAATTAAAATAAGCAGAGATAAAAGCATGATGCCTTCATCACAAGATCCCTGGCATGAGCGCATGCAGACCAATTAGATGCGTGTCCAGGTTGCTTCAAAGAGATGGGAGAAATAAAGGTTTGCCTTGCAGGAGCAGAAGTGAAGTACTGTATCTGAGGCAAAGAGGGTTTTGCATAGAGGAGAGGGGGAGAAGCTGAAGTCTGCCTGGTGTTACGTCCCCCTCTGTGGGTACCAGGTGGGCAGAATGCTAGAGGACTAGGCTACAGCCCTATGCTCATCCACATTTGCACATTGCTTTTCCTTACCGATGAAAATCATTAGATTTAGAGAGGAAATGGAGGAATCACCATACTCTTTTTTGTGGAACATTGTACAGAGAAACATCAGATGAGTTATTTCCCAGTCTGTTCTAACATAAATAATCTCTCCCCACATACGCATATACACCAACAAGGAAAAAGCTAAGAAACTGCTTTGCTGTTGTCTGTTCAATTTCATCCATCTTTTTTCTTTTTGATTTTCATGTTTCAAATAAACATATCACTAGCGAAAGATTTCATGCACGAACAGAGAAATGTTTTTAGAAAATGGATGCAGAAATGGTTTTCTTAAATGATTTAAATAGTTTTTAATATATAAATGGCATATTTTTAACCATTTATCTTTCAAGAAATCACAGTTGGAGTTGCACGTATCCTTACACGATTGTGCCAGCAGATATAGAACTCCTAATCTTCTTTAACCTGAAGGTTATAATAATCCAACCCCCAGCCAGACTGTATAGAATTGATCTCATTAGTGGCATTTTACTGTAAAATTACTTGTATCTATTAAAAATTTTAACAATAGTAAAATAGATAGGAAAGTGGCTTTTGAGTTTGTCAAAGCTCTCCGATCCTGTGGTAAGACGACACAGAATCTATGTAACTTGACGTTGAGATCTAAACACTACATACTACTTTGCAGAGTAACCTTCAAACTTTAGAACATGGATGATACGACGGGTCGGACCGAATATATCTTGCCATCTTTTATAGATCTCAAAAGTAGAACAAAGATTTGCATTGGCTTGAGACAACAAGCATTTATGAATTTTAGGTGCATAAATGAATATGGAGAATCTAATAGATTCACGATTTTACAAGTCAAGGGTGCACTTTAGTCTCTTCTTTTTCTGATTACCATTTGAGTGAAAGTTGAGAGAATATGGAATATAACCCATCCCTGTGCTGCATTTATTAAAATTTAATGGTTAAACGAAGACGGAACCAAGGAGGAGTATAAGATGTCCGGTGGACTTAGAGTAGATCCACTCGGGTTCTACACAAATTCTAAATCCGGATATTTATCGGAAACCATTTCAAATCCAATGCACCATTCGAAACCCCCCTGCCTTTTGTCTTTTTAATCAATTTCCGCTTTATATTTGGCTTGGTCCCCAAACGGACTTGATCATTTCAACTAGCACTTGGATTTAGTTTCAAGTAATTCCAGTGGAATTTGAATCCAGGAAAGTCAAATCCAACCAAGCAAAATTTAACAAACCTGGATCATGTCCAATTCCAGCCCATTTACATACCTAACCATAGAACCCTACCGTTCAATAAGATAGTGTTTGCTCCCCTGCGATACTGGTTTTGGAATGAAGTTTAATTGGAGGAATGGGGAACACAGTTCCATCATCCAAAATGGCATCGTGTTTGCTTACTGTGGATGGGTTTTCCGAAGAACAAATTTCTGTGCGTGATGAACCCGGAACAAGATAATGAAATCTTAAAAAGAGAGAGAGAGAGAGAAGAAGGGAGCTTAGTTACTCTGAAAATTTCTAAAAGCACAGGGACACCGACGAATTTTTTTTATGAATGTCATCTTTTTGAAACTTAAAGTCATCGGGCGATCATGAAATTTCCTGTAAACTGATACAAGTACCCGCAACGCTTTTTTTTTTCTTCATTTCCACCTTCACTAGTGCATGGTGAACTGAAGGCTAAGAAGAATTACATAAATTAATTGACCAGGCTAATCTCAAAATCAGTTTTTTGTCTACATAAACCACATATGAGAAGAGGAGAATGGGAAGATGTCAACCTGACGCACGTGATAAGAAAGAAAGATGAAAACTGTGAGTTGAAAACCGTGAATCAAGTTTTTATTCCGCTGCTGTTGCCGAAGTGGCTCTCCGTGATGGTGTCAAGACATCGTTGGCGCTCACATTTAAACTAAGGAGAAAAATAAATAAACTTCTCAACCCAAAATGGGAGGAAACCACAGTTTAAATGACTGACGTGGTTTGTTCACACTAGATTTTCCAATTTGGATGATGAAGAAAAGGGCGATGATCTCAGCAAGGTTCCTGTTTTTCCTTGGACCTAATTGAGAGGAAATGCACGAATATCGATTCTTACAGTAGAAACAAATACTACACTTTGTGCCAATAGGGAACAATACCCGATTTAAGCATACATTATAAGGTAATTCATCGCGGCATCTTCCATCACATCAAGTCACAGACCTTTTTTGTTTCTGCCTAAAAGATGGTAGACTCCATTTCGCTTTCATTAAGACTCACCGGTGAAAAGAAAAAATTGCAATGGACGGAAATAGTCGCTATCCTTCAACGGAAATTATCTGTTCTTTCAAGTTGCTCCTTTGAAAATGATGTCATCAGTGACGGAAAGCAGTAAATACATAAAAAAGCAGAAAAAATGTGCACCATTGTTCTTCTACAGAGAGCAGCCCTGCGGTTAATGAACGTGAAACTCACATACATTAGTTCAGTAGCAAATGCAGAAAGTACAAGGAAATTTTTTTGGCAGTTATGAATCACTAAAAGAGTTCACAAATATAATTATATCTATAATGATTCCTATGATTAGTGGGAGACATTGATCAAATGACTCGTACAGTCGTTATAAGATGGAAGGGCATTGGAATTGAGCACGGAAACAGTAAAGAGTAGGAAAAGACAATTAAACAACATTACGCTCGTCAGTAACCGTAATTCCTCTCCATAAAAGGCACACGGGTGCAGGAAATAAAGAAAAGGAAATTAAACAAGATAGGACAGCAGAAGCAATTCGCTAAACTTCCTCTTGCATCATCTTGAGAACAAGAGCATGGAAAAGAAAAGCAAGATGTAAGACGGGATCCTATAGTTATTTACTGCAAATAATTGCATATATTAGATCATTTGTCGTTCTCTCTCTCTCTCTCTCTCGATAGACCTCACACACCCAACTTCCTAATTTAATGACTTGTAGAGTTTTGACTTGTGAGACCAATAGCTGCCGTCGGCTTCCTGGTGAACGGCATACAAAATAATGTTTTTTTTTTCCAAAAGGCAAAGCAACACGTTATCTCTTCTCCAAAATTGCATCTTCCATTTCAACTTTTTTCAAATTTAAGCTCATTTTTTAAATCTGTAGATACATCCATCATTTGGTGCACCATGGTCAAAATAACTTGAACTTATCTTAGGTAAGCTAGCAGAGAGGCGCTTTACTCTTACGGCACCTTGAGAGATAAAATCGTATTATTTGTATCTGAAAGTAATTTACAATTGACACAAATACAATTTTGATGCTGAAATCCTAGGAACTAATGTAGAGACTCAAATATCATTTTATAAGCTTAAAATATATGGAACGTTTTCAGAAGCTCATGAAATTCTGTCAAAACATCGAAGGAAAATTTTCCTTATGTGGATTCTTATGATTTTTTTGTATGGAACGTGTCAGACAGAACGCTAGATTGCTTTTACCAATTCTAATTGTTCCCGCAGACTAATTTAACAGTCAAGAACTTCAAGATGCATTACTCGTTAAATTGAAAAAAAAAAACGGCAAGAAAAACCAGAACAGAGAAAAATGAATTAGAAAAAAGGAAAAAGAAAGTGGGGATTGTCATGGAAGATGCTCTTCAAAAATGTTTTCAAGACAAAAGTAGACCTCATCTCCAACTCTTCCTGTCATCAGAGAACTGAAGCATCACTCTGCCGACATACCAGCCGCAAGAGATATAGAGGGTTCGATTTCGTGTCACATTGAACCAGAGATGGCTTCCATATTGCACCGCTATCACCACCAACATAATGAGATGCGCAAGAAGAATCAAGAGAAGAAGTTGCACATGTAACTTCTAGGTGAACTTGGCGCAGTTGCTGCCAGCACCTATGCGTTGGTAAGCTCTTCTTAAGTTTATACAGGAGAATGCTGCTGTCTCGGATTCATCTCATCTCTTCCTGCATCTTTTTCTTTGGCTGTCATTATGATAGAAATCCATGAATTCCATGAATTGGGTCAAGTAGCTCTCCTCGTATGGAATACATAGCGTTTCAGGTGCTGCTATGACCATAAGCACCTAGGACACGTAGCTGCATTCCATTCCAAGGGAAAGACTGCCCGGCACACTTGGCTCGAGTAGTTGAATGCACTGCCTCATTTAGGCGTTCCTCTGAATATCTTTGAGCGATTTTGCTTTATACATTTATAGATCTTTCAATACCGTAATATCAAGAAGGCTTCTAATAGTTAAAAAGTATTTAAAGCTTCTATTCGATACGGTTCTGAACTTACTATATCCATGCGAACGTATTACTGTACCAGGCCCTGGAGTTAATACAGACTAAAGGTATCATTGCGGTGTAACATTGAAGCAAGCGACAACAATCAATGCGAACTTCAACAAAAAAATTCTTTACCAATACAGCTAGTTAAAATTGGTCTGTTCTTGCAATATATTGATCCTCCAGGGCCCTTTAGCGTTGGAGTGTGTTCCCGAAATTAATCAGGAAAAAACTTGGATAAATGCCAGTCTAGAGTCTAGACGTTGTTCCACTTCACTGTTGCATTGATATTATTGTTGCTGTTGCTGCGTTGCTTGGTTGAATTTCTTTGCAGCATGAGAAGCACAAATCAAAGAAAGGTCCGAAGCGTGCTGGTGGGCACAAGAAGACTGAACATGAGAAGCACCACCATCATCACCACCACCACCACCACCACCATAAGCATCAATGATGTCACGTTTTCTTCCTATTACTTGATGTTTAATTGCTCCATATACTCTTTATTATTTGCTAAGTGCATCGTTGGTCATACAGTTGCATGACCAGATTTCTTTGTGATGCTAGTTCTCAGATTGGTGACAAATTTAGTTTCAAACAATTCAATCAAATACGGCTGCCCCTCCTTTTCTGCTCTGAAGAACGAACAAGATTAAAGCTAATTTTAGAGAGAAAAAAAAAGGCATCCTGTCTTCGAATCAGGATGAACTGTCTATTTTGAATTTTCAAACTCTTAAAAGCAATAAGAAAGCTAATTAATACATGTTAAAATGTTTTCTTTCAGCAAAAGGCCATAGATCCACTTGATTCAGCCCAATTTTGATAACAATGATGATTAGTCTGAGTTTTCATTAAGCACACAAAACAAAACACCCATATATGGGGTCAGGCTACGTATCAATGCAAATGCTGAACAAACATGTTAGCAATCAAGTTAAGATTAACTCAAATAATCCTAAAATATTTTAAGTCTTGTGAGTCCAAATCAATGATGGTGGCATGTGTTCATCTACTTGGACTCAGCAATTCTGCAAACATTAGTAAAAGCTGGCAGTCAAATGTAATAAACAAAATTTGGTAGTAAAAGCTGATTCGTTGGATTATTTCCCACAAATTATCCGAAAAGAATGAAGAATCTGTTGCAAACAGTAGAGAGAAAAATATGCGAACAGTTCCGATTTAACAATTAAAACTGCAAGGCAAGAATTATTACGATACCAATAAGTGCAGAGTAGACATACATGGTAATCAGGGGACGCCTCTCAGCTTTTTGTACTCTTCAAGGTTCAGGTAGGAATCCTTGCTTTTTAGCCAATCCTCTGGCTTGGGCATTAAAATTGCAACATAACCTTCTCTGGCAGCCTAAAGTCATTGAAAGGACAAGAAATAAATTTATGCCAACTTTTACTAGTGTTCTCATGAAATTAGAAATTTGAGAAACTTCAAGAGAAAATAGGCCCTCCTCTGCTAAACAAAATTTGTCAGGAAGAAAAAAGAGAAAATAGTACCATTTCTGTTTGTACAGAAATGTGTATAGAAAAACAAGAACCAGCAAGTAAGACACACGTGCTTCTAGGATTCAATCTAAAAGGGGAAAATCAATGAGACTCAAAATTTATCCATTGGTTGGTGAACGTAGTCATGCACACTAAAAAAAGGGGTGGACGTGAACCATCGCTGCTAAACCATTGCCATGTGATGTGATAATCATGCTGCTTTCTCCTGAACTAATTAAAATATCCCTATTTTTCTCCATATCACGGATACACACAACCCCATGCAAAGGTCTTACAGTTAGTGTTGGTTTCCTCCGAAAGTCTTTTTCCTTCAAGCCCCATTATCAGAGAAATAAGATATCTAAAGCAACTACACATACTTAGAGTTATACCAGCTTGTTGCAGAACAATGAATTTTGATCAGACATATTTTTAAGAGTGTTGTTCATAACATGATAAGAGTTCCATCTTAGTAGACGCTTCCAAATACATCCTCATCTTTTCAAGTTCTCCAGACCCATCCTCCACTTTTTGTTAACCAAGACAAAATCCATTATTCACAATACAGTCAAAGGGATCAACAGAAACTTCCCAACTGAAAAAAAAGTCTTGCCCTCAACTAAAGAATGATCTTTTAAACTAATCAATTTTAAAAAACATGATAAGCATTTTTTTAGAAGCTAAATATACTAATGTCTTCTCCAAATTGAAAAACCTAAGAACCAACACAGAAAAATGAACGTGCATAGTTACTTTATGAGAACTACAAAATAGACTGTTCCAAACAATTTGGGCTTATAAAATATTGTCCACGGATTAAGAAAAACATGGTTCCAATAATGTCAACTACAGGCTTTTGGACAAGACACACTCATGCAGTTATGCCATGAAGAATAATTTGCAAATATGAAAAATTCACATTACTCATTAAAGTTTAAATGAAGACATGAACTGCCTTTCTTTCTACTATCAACCAAGTTAGATTAAGGTTATTTTGAGTTTTTGACTGCTGTTGATGGAAGGATATGGGTGCCCAAATGTTAAAAAGGAGACCATGGATTTAAAAACGTCAAAAGAGAACGATGAACTTGGAAAATGGCTAATAAGATGACGATTATTATGGCAATAACTCTTTTTAAACCATTATGAGTCCACATACTCATGCATTTTGAAAAGCAGTGTCATAATTTTCATCAAACAATAGCAAAAGAATTACCAAATGCAAATCCATTACAGGAAATCAATGATATGGACCATACAGTCAATATGCATGTGATGGTCACAGTGACATGACTTCAAAAACCAAGCAGGTTGTTGCAAGGAATGGTCAGCCTGCTGACAGATTGAGCAGCAGGCAGACTCCAGATTTTGCAGTATCTTGTGAGAAGCACAAACATGCACTGCACTTCCAATTAGGAGAGACACACACATGATAAGCTATTGGATTGATCCTTAAAACTGCAAATGTAACGTATAGTAAAAAAAAAATATATCACTACTATGCACCATCCATGCTAACTACAGCATCTAAAGCAAGCAAATTGTGGAAGTTCAAGTTAATGCATCTAGCCAATGTTCAATCAGTCAATCTCAGTAGGTTGCAAATCATACTGCAGTGTTAAGTAAAGTGGGTTCCCTTAGTAGCTTATCATTCACTTCAAGGAGGGATCCTTTTACACAGCACCTGCAAAACATCCATAAGGCAAACTTATTGGGATGAAAAAATAAAATGCACCACAAAATCATCAGACAAGCTTGAACCTGACAATGAAGAGTTTGTCATTTGCAAAAACTTTGCATAAAGCAGAGTTGGCTTGAAGATGCTGCGCATTCTGCAGAAAAATGATTTGACCCTTTGTGAATTATGAGACACTATATAATATATAATAAATCAAATACCATGAATTGCAAGAAACGTTAGGAAATCCTACAAGTCACAAGGAGATGGCTGCAATTACCAAAAACAAAGCTCTTTTATATAGGCAAGCATTAGAGTACTAATAACACAGTAGGCACCCTAAATTTGAAAACTCACATCTCCATGGCTTCATGCATTACGACCACCAAAATGCATATTTTTGCTAGATGAAATGTCAAAGGGTAACTAACAAGTAGGTGTCACACATTTCTCTGAACAAGACCAGGAGAGTAGGTGGAGGCATATAAAGTTAAAAACCATCAAGCCAAGACAGGTGAAAGTTGACTGTGAACCTCAGAAGCTCATCAATGTGCCTGAAGACAGACTAGTAGATGCAAGACACTCCTTGCTGATCAGCTGCTGGTAGGACTGATGCAGTTACTGATTTCTTCTAAAGATCAAACGAAACCCAAGATCATAAAATGGTGTCAACCAATCACAGGGAGAAATTTTTTACGTCGTGATCAATTCAGGGTAGAGGCCAACACCTTTTTAGATGTGCCAAGTCTGAAGTATGACTACCAATTACAATCTCCTCTCCAGCTAAGGTTCTAGAAATCAAAAACAGAAATTTCTCTTCACCTAGGATCTAGTACCGATGGCAGAAAGAATGTGGTGAACAGATACCAAACAGCGATGAAACAGTTCAATGCTAAAACCATAACAAGCTCTTCCATGCTCATCCATTCTCAATATCAGTTTCCCTTGTGGAGGGCAAAACAAAGCATATAACTGGCACGCGCAACTAGTATCACAACTCAGCATTCAGACCCAACAAATTTGCCACCGGAGCACGAGTATGAATTATTCATAAAGCACAGTTATCATGCACCCATCACTCAGACTCCACTGCACAGTATGTGGCCCGTAAACATCAAACACCATTTACCAAATAAATAGAGCGATAACCATGTAATCAACTATGATCCTTAAAAAAATCACATACGAATGAAAACAAACCGAACAAGCGAAATCTTGCAGAGCTGGTAACCTTCTTCCGCTTGCCGATGACCTTCATCTCGCTCTTGTCAGTCTTTCCGGTATTGAAATCGACGGCCGTAATCCCTCCCTCCTCCGCTAAGGCTACATGAGTCGGTGCCAACCCGACCACACACAATCTACAAAAACAGCATCAAAAGCCAACGAAGAATCCATCGACTTCTCCGAGAAGTATTCGACCCGGAAAAGTTAAGTACAAGAAAAAAAATGGAAAGAAAAAGAAATTCTACCCGTTAGCATGGCGATAAATATACTGATCGTGGCCGGGCTTCAGAAAGTCTGGTAATCCGAATACCGGAAGCGTTAGAGTCCTTCGCACCCAAAGTCTAAGAAAATCACGAAGAATGAAAACCCTAACGCCCAAAGATGAGCAGGGTAAGATACTTGGGGCATTTCTCCTTCATCTTCTTCTCTATATCTATGTGAATGAAGGCAGGGAAAGGTGAGTTGGGCACGTTACCGACAACGAAGTAGTGAACGAAATTGGAGTCGACGGCAGATGGGGGGACGACCGGCAGTTTGTTTGGGTCGGGAAGTAGCAACCTTTCCAATTCCTCCTCTTCTTCTTCGTGCTCGCCCTTGATGATATCTTCTGCCCCGTCGCTTTTGAGGCGCTTCCTCGGATTGAGCTCGCCCTGGTCAATGGCCGTGGGGCTCGCCGGTGCCTCCATCGCCATCTCCGTCCTGGTTGAGGACCGTGTTTTTGAATCCCCGAGAGAGGGAAAGCAGCGTCCCGCAGCCGCGCCGGGGTTTATTTTCCCGCGAATTAGGGCTTAATAATCGGACATCACAGGGACACGATCCAGTTGTATGGTGCTATTGGCAGCAATGTTGTCAAGTGCCGAGGCAAAGCGGCGACGCAGAATGAATCATAGGTTCCGTAACAAATAAAAGATCTCGCATATAGTATTTACAAAAATAAAGTCGAAAATGAACTACTTTAAGTCCTTGCAAAATTATCGGTCATTTCAAATCAAATTGGTGACAAATCCATTCAATTCATCGGACATTTCATTGAATGGAGCTTGACTGGTTCAATTTCTGACTTCCAAAATATTGCTTTACATGGATTGATGGGAAACAAAAAAACAAAAAAATTATGAATAATACCAGAAAAACCATAACTCCATGGTAACAAGAACTGACGTTATGATGAAGTATTAATGTAGCTCAGCTTGAGCAGATGATAACCATTATAAGAGATGCATGAATACATAAAAGGTCATGGTAAAAAGCAATATCAAGTCAATGAAGAAAAGTAAATATTGCACTCGGATATGCTTGACAAAGCAACCTTAGCGAGTAGCATATATCAAACAAAACCAACATAAAAGGCCGCGTACTGTGTAGTATGAACATGAGTGCTTCAATGTTTGTTTGAAGGATCGTAGTCGATTACATGGTTATCGCTCTATTTATTTGGTAGATGGTGTTTGATGCATTGTCACAAAAAACGTAGTTTTTAAAAAAAAAAATGCGTATTTAACGCCAACAACAGTTCTGCCGTATAATACCTGTACTATTCCTGTTTTTTTTAAAAAAACGTCAAAAAACAAAAAACACGTATAATACCCGTTTAATACTCGTATTATACGTTATTTTCTCATTTTTTATCATTTTTTTATTAATTATTATTTTTTATAATTTTTAAGATGTATTAAATGTTTAATTTTTAAAAAAAATTTGCCGAACTTTTCCCGTTTTATTTTCGATATATAAAACTTTGCCGTATTATACCCGTTTTTTTTCTCGCCGTTTAATACCCGTCCCCGTTTTTTGTGACAATGCTTCAGACTCGGCACATCTGAAAATGGTGTTTGTTGGCCTCTACCCTGAATTGATCACGACACAAAAAGATTTCTCCCTGTGATTGGTTGACACCATTTTATGATATTGGATTTCGTTTGATCTTTAGAAGAAGTCAGCAACTGTCTCACTCCCACCAGCAGGGATTCTTTGCATCTACTGATCCGTCTTCAGGCGCACTGATGAACCTCTGATAAGCAAGGACTGTCTTGCATCTACCAGTCTGTCTTGAGGCGCATTGATGAGCTTCAGAGGTTGGCAGTCAACTTTCACTGTCCTGACTTGATGGTTTATATTCTTCCACCTACTCTCCTGGTCTTGTTCAGAGAAATATGCGACATCTAATCGTCGTTGAGAGTTGGAATAGATTCGCAGACCTACTCTTAAAATATTTCTGTGCTCTTTTCCTGTATCTTTGACATCTCATCTAGCAAATTATGCATTTTGGAAGCTGGTTTGCGCTGCGGTCTATAATGCATGGAACAACCATGGGGATCTGAGTTTGTCAAATTTAGGGCTTATTAGTATATGTGTGCATGATTTAGTGTATATAAACAATAAACAATAGCATCTGTGTCTCTTGATTTAGTGTGCGTGACTGCTTGGTTTCGGGGTCTCAAATCCACTGTTTGAACAAATATTGACACCTAGCGTTGACTGTAAACACCTAGAATTGACGAGCAGCGATCTCCAAAATGAGACGCAAACAAAGGAGGCAAGTCCCATCTAATTAATTAATAACATTCACGAATCATGATTCACCAACTTTAAAAGGCTGCCGCTTTCATAATCTTGGTTTAGTAAAGAACCCAAAAATTAAGTCTCGGCATGGCTCACAACTTTTAGTAAGAAAATCTTGAACCAAATCCAACTTTACCTACCACTCAAAAACTATTTTAGTAGCTAGCTAACCCATCTAAAGTAATAATATTGGTAGATTTGTATCAAAGTGGGCCAAGACATGACTGAGTTAGTGGCATGCATTATGGTCGACCAACATATCATGTCGATCATATATCAAATATTTCATAAAAATTTTTAATGTGTTAAGTCGATGTGCAGAAGAACTTTTCTGAAATTGGCAATTTGGTGTAACCTTTTTAGATCCATAAAAAGCTTAACTTTTGAATATCGGGGAAGAAAGGCGAACCTGGATAATGCAACAGGAGATGCATCGAATGAAGGGAAATATTTTTCCCTTCGACGTGAAAGGAACTTGGACGCTTGCAGAGATTGGAGGGCCAAGAATTGGGAGGGTCGACGCTGTGAAGGCTCATCCAGTGGGGAGTGGAGGATGTCGACACCTGATCCGTTTTCCTCGAGAATTTCATTTAAGAACCACATTCTAGTCACAATTTCATAAGCATGGCTCTCTCTCATTTTCATTTTTTTTTTGTTATAATTTTAGCGACAACCAAACCAAGCAGGATGAGGTTATACGTTGTGGCCTTCAACAAACGACAATATGTTAAAGTGCCCAGATTGTAAAATAAAATTTAATTTTTTTTAACCTTATAAAATTATCATGTAGGAATTTGTATCCGATGGTAACAGCATAGCATGAAAAGTATTTTAAACAAAACAAGGGCTTATATAAAAGGTTACATTGTTAAGCAGATTAAGCAGAAGCCCTCGATAACCAATTTTCATTCAGACAGTGATGCTCCATATAACTAGACATAGGCAGTCAAAAATTCAAATTGGGCTCGCTTATGTTTCATTGAGAGACGGGGACTTTCACACCCTTCTCTCTTATGCCATAGTTCGGGAATCACTCCCAAATCCTTCTTTCTGCCCAACCAAGTTTCAAGAAGGGTTAAAGTGAAGTCGTAACAAAATACAGCGCACTGGGCTGTAAATTCGAAACCACTAAGCATGTGCTTGAAATTTTTATAAAGAAGGAGGCCACAAGTTGAAATTTTCTCTTTCCGCTCGTGTTATTTCAACGGATATTTTCTTTGCCCGGAAGCAAAAGGAGAGACCAAAAAAAAAAAGGAAAAAGAAGTCGAAGAACTTTAATTGAATCGATAAAATATGCCGTCCACCTTTCCAACAACCAATCAGCATTCGAAAATTGTTAGTGTCAAAAGCTACCGACACTGAAATATCTAACTGTGGGTCCCACAAGGCGCGTCTTCTTACCCGCGTGAGGACGTCTTCGGCGGAATTTACCAAAAAGCACCTGGACCAAAAGGAAAAACCGGCCACTTTCAATTGAATTGAATGGCTGATGAACCGAACTTGATTCACCGAATTGCCACCAAGGCAAAACTTCATGGAGGTTTTTAATTTTTGAATTCAACTTTTAAATACTTATTGGAGGTCAATGATACAATTTATTAAGAAACTATTTGTTGTTAGTTTCAATAATATGAAATTTAACACTTATTCAATAATTTAACTTCAAAAACTTGGACCCGAAGAAAGCGTGATTTGAATAATGACCTCAAAACTTAGCACCATTGTAAGAAATTTTGGCTGCACGGTACTAATTCAATAACATCAATACTATTAGGGGTAGCTACATATGTATATAAACCATCAAACATAACAAACTTTATGAGGCCATGTGGCTCCTACTGCTTATCACCCTTTATATCCATACATTGTGGGGGGGCTGCCATGGTTGTCGTTGCCCAATACGTCAAAAGCGGATAACATTCTCTTTTGAGGATATGCTCCCGACCTTTAAATGTTTTTAAAAGTTTAAAGAATATATATATAAAAAAATAAAAAAGATTGATACCATGATCGAGATAGAAGTATAGACAACACCTTAGAAAAAAAAAAAAAAAAAGGTGAATAGAATTTGCGTAAGTTGTTCGATTTGGAGATTCAACTCAATCGGTTTTGAATAGGCAAAAGAAGATACCAACATAAACAGTGTACATAAAAACCACGTATCAGCTGATGATCCGATGCGAATTGAGCAAGTTACAAGCCAATTTAAATCGATTTTTACAAGAATCTCATAAGTATTTCCCTAGATATAAAATAAAATTTTTAGACCATGACCATGTTAAGGGAGGATGGGTTTTTATGGAAGAGGGTCACGACTGGTTTCTCCTTCAAAATTCAATGAAAAGATAGAGAGAGGTACATTATCTTGATTTAGTCATGTGGATCGTATGGGACGTCACATGCTTACCTAACACAATATTCGTCCATCAATCTCTCTATTTATGACTGGACCAATCACAGCATCGTTCAAGGACGATGGCCATTTTACAATCTACCACACTCAAAAGAGAATTAATCTCTACCCTTTATACACCTACGATATATATAATTTTTTTTAAAAAATGAAAAGATATCTAAAGTTAAAATTATGCAAAATATCCATCAACCAAAAGCGTGGAAACTAATTAGTTGAGGCTCGGAATTGATAATATTAAAGGGATTGGGTCCCACACAAGCACTCAACTTTACCTATATCTACACTTCCCCGTCTTCTCCAGCCATCATCAACAAGCATCAAACTCCCTTTCTCTTTTTCGAATCCCGGCTTGCAAATTCTGCAAAACCACCATGGAAGAAGAGGGAAAGCACCATCACTTCTTCCACCACAAGAGTGATGAGGAGAAGCACGAGAGGACACCAGAAGAGGAAGAAAAGCACCACAAGAAATTGGAGATTCTTGGGGGACTAGGAGCTGCTGCTGCTGGTGCCTATGCACTTGTAAGTTCTGCACTCGTTTAAATCCACTTCAAGTCTTCATGAAAAGGCAAACAGTGTTCCTTGTTGGCCTGTGTCTAATTTCTGTTTGAATTGTTGCAGCATGAGAAGCACCAGGCCAAGAAGGACCCGGAGAATGCTCACAAGCACAAGATCGGGGAGGGGGTTGCCGCCGCCGCCGCCTTGGGCAGTGCTGGTTTCGCCTTCCATGAGCACCATGAGAAGAAGGATGCCAAGAAGGAGGCTGAGAGGGAGGACTACTAAAAATTATGACCTCGGACCTGATAAATAAGAGCTATGATGCTGCCATGAGATGGAATTTGTTTTCGTCGTTGTGATCCTCTGTGTTGTTGACTAAGGCTTTTGTCTTCTTTTAAATGAAAAGGGATGGTGCTTCTTTTCATATACTTCGTTCCCAAATCAATGGAGCTAACTCTGCCAAACTTGCAGCATAAAGTTGTCAATGAAATATTAATCAACATGATCAGATGATATGATGTGATTAGTTATAAAATTGAGAACTGATTACGTGATTAAAAAATTAAGTAAATGATTCTGCAACAAACGCTTGTGGGGTGGGAGAACATCCATTCAATTAAGGGAGAACCTTCTGATATTTTACAGCCAATTTAAGGTTGGCAGTATATAATTTAATCTTTCTAACCAATAGTACCATCATTAGCAAATCGTTCATCCATAACAAGTAACAGATCAGATTAACAATAGCAATAACATTGTTTATCTGATATACTTGTATAAAGACCTACATCTTCCTAACCCCAACTTGAGTTGAAAAGAAGAACGTCGGATGTCCATTTACAAAGAAATAAGTTTTTTTCTTTGGCCAAATTTTTCCCTTCATCGAAACATAGTGTAAAAGAAAGCAGGAAATGAACAAGTTACGCCATGTTTTATCCTAGGCAATACAAATTATAACTTTTATACATTTAACTTGAAAGAAAGGCTTCCTTCTGAAGCTGTCACCGGTTGGTCCAAATAGACTTGGATATACACGCAAGGATGTATAGATTTTGAGTCGTTTGGTAAATTTATCTTCTTTGTAATTTAGTAACGCTTTGGAGATTTGTTGTTCAGTCTTTTGGACCATATGGGGGATTCACTTTCTTCCCTGACCCACAACATTATCTCATCAATAATATCTTTGTCCATGTCTTGGTCCTTTTTACAACATTATCCGAAGATGATGGAGACCTACCACCTAATATAAACAGCAAATTTAACCACGGTGTAATAAAATCTCACCGTGCATTTTGAATCATTGATGATATGTCCTAGAAATTGTGAGCATCGAATCAACCATCTGTGTGGAAACTGGTTGAATGATGTTAGGTGAAAGTGGAGATGTAGTTAAGATCCCATGGTAGATGCCTGGATCCACTGTTGCTAGCCGTTCATCTTCCCATACAGCAAAAAATCTCATGCACCAAAATCGTATCCTTCATCCTTAGCATCTTCACCGTCGCAATGATCTGTGACAGATGGTTTTGATCAAATCTAACTCCACTGATCTTAACTTTCAGGAAACTTTGCCAAATATCAACGACTGGGTCCTAAATTCTGATACAATGAACGCATGATAGTTTTGTTACCTTAAACCTGATCTTTATGAAAATATTTTGCTGCAAAAATATTTAAACAAAGTAAGAATCCAAGGATTTACATCTATCGGGTCAGTGATATTGAATCCATCTACAGGTTTATAACAAACAAGTCCATCTAAATAGACAGGATCTGATTTGATTAGAGGACTTGCCTTGGTAAAATTTTGATCCCACCACAAACATGGTTGAAAAGCATATAGAAGAAGCATATTCCTAGCTAGATGCCATAAAAAAAAGAAAAGCATAATTAAATTAGTAAAGAAATTGCAAAATATCATCAATTTAAAATGAAAAAGTAATTACTCTGTGGCTTCAAATTAAAAATATTGAAGGGAATTGGGTCCCACACAAACAGCCAAGTTTTTCCCTATATAAGCACTTCCCCTCTTCTCCTACCATCATCAACAAGCACCAAGTTCTCCCCTTCTCTTGCTCAAATCCCATTTGCCTGGTAACTTGTTTCTGCAAGAACCACCATGGAAGAAGAGGGAAAGCACCACCACTTCTTCCACCACAAGAGTGATGAGGAGAAGCATGAGAGGACACCAGAGGAGGAAGCCAAGCACCACAAGAAACTGGAAATTCTTGGTGGACTAGGAGCTGCTGCTGCTGGTGCCTATGCAATTGTAAGCTCTGTACTGATAATTCCCGACCATTTCCTCTTCAGAAGAAAATATCATGATCTAATTTTTTTCGTTATCTTCATTCCAGTTAAGGCTATTGCCATGTCTGAATTTCTGTTTGGACTTTGATTGCAGCATGAGAAGCACCAGGCGAAGAAGGATCCGGAAAATGCCCACAAGCACAGGATCGGCGAGGAGGTCGCCGCGACTGTTGCTGTGGGCAGCGCTGGCTTCGCCTTCCATGAGCACCACGAGAAGAAGGATGCCAAGAAGGAGGCTGAGAGGCAAGGCTTCTGAAAGATGCAACCCTGAAGGGTGACCAGAGAATAAGTGTTGTTGCTGCTACATATCTACTGTTTGCTGTTGCTCATGTGGGTGTGATCCTCTCTGTTGTTGCAGACTTTGTCGCTTTCTTTTAAATGAAAAAACAACAAAAAAAGAATAGATCTTCCGGCTTTGATCTACTTCACTCCCAAATTGATGGAGCGAAAATGCCAAATTTCTGGTACAAAATCGACAGTTAGCAGGAGATGATTTGGTATGGTTAGATAATAAACTGATGGGACTATAAAATTGAGGAAATCAGATTACTGAATTAGAATGGACGCATGGTTTTTCTCATAAGCGTTCGTGGGATCGCAAAGAAATAAGAGGCAACCTGAAACTGAATGTTGAACATCTTTGTATTTTGCAGCCAATTTGAAGTTGGTAACGCGTAACATAATCTTTCTAACAATTATTGCTGCCATTAGAATAGCGATGATCCGTATGGTCTGAATCACATGCATGATGAATAAGTAATCCAGTTAGGTTAACGCAAGCAAGTTTGTCCTATGGATCTGGTAAATAAAAGTTTTAATCGCATTCATGAACAAAATTACTTAGTTCAACCGGTATCTCTCTCTCGCTCTTTCTCTTCTCTCTCTCCCATTTCACATTTTGTCTTTGATTCTTGTTTCTGATTTTCTATCTTCGGTTCTGCTATGCGAAGTTGAAAATATGGTAAAAGTAAAAAAAAAAAATGAATAAAATAAGACACAGTAAAGTAAAGAAAATAAGATAAAGTTAATTCATTCTTGAATCTGAATGAGAAAATCTATTCGTAATGCCTTCCGTTTCCCAATTTATGATGATTTTCTTTCTCACTTTTTCTTCATTTTTTTGTCCCAGCTTTTGTTAATTTTCTGCTCCACAATTTTGTTCGGTACTTTCGATTAATATGAGTTATATATGCATTCATATTTTCCAAAAAACATTGACAAAATCTTGTGAATCCTTTACCAAAGACTTCGAGTTATTCCTTTTCAACCGTTCATCATAAGAAAATCCCAAAAGTTTAGATTTCTAGCGACGTGAAAATCAACATAGACGTACATTGATGTGACTTGGTGGTTGAGGATTTTTCGAATCACTGGTTGGGAAAAAGTCAAATAATTAATACCACTAACTTTTCAGAAAAAAAGTTCGGCACCACTATCCGTCTATCTTTGCGATCGCTGGCAGGCTGGGAGCCGCTTCTTTCAAAAAGTTAAGAAAAATTTCCTTCAGACGACATATCTTTTCTATAAATTCGAAAAAGGGGCTTGTATTTTTCAGAAAAAAAAAAAGGAAAAAAGATTCCGAGTCCACTTCAGGCAAGACCAACAAAAAGAAACCACCAGGAACCGATCACTTTGCCCATAACAAGGCTAACTTGAAGTCGGGTTCAGAAGGTCAAGACTATCGTTGACTACCCCTTTTGGTTATCCACTTTAGTTAGAGATCGTATTGTATCTGTTTTGAACATGCTGTTAAATAAAAAGGAGTTGTTGAAGGCAATGAAGAAGTGAAGATCGATGCATAAAATCTAGCACAAAAGTGAGGTAGGTTGTTTGATATGGGCTGAAACTTGTAATGGTTGGAGCTACCAATCCATTGATTACATCCGGCAAATTGTGTGAACCGTGTGTTGTTTGGTAGTTGGTGGCTTCAACCATCGCAGATGAAAACCCATAACACCTAACTCTAACTCGTCCTCGGTACAAAAGAAATGGGCCTTAAGAAATCGTTTATGCGATGGCGAAGTTGAAAATGGCATCGTATCGTCCTTTGTATATCATATATTTTCTTTCTCGCTTCTTTTTGTTGAATTTTTCGAACAACGTGGGCTCCTGCCCTACGTATGGATCAAATCTGCAGAATTCATTTGCCGGTGGCTTTTCAATGCGGATCTACTGCACTGATTTGCTTAGCCCATTGGATCTAATTTTACATCTAAAAAAAACTCTGAATGAGTTGGTGACCAAAAAAATGATGTTTTCCCCAAAAACACACAAAACGAGCCCTAGACAGTCAGGCCAAATCTAATCCACCAATAAATTTGATCCATAGACAACATTGTTGTGGTAAAGGTCGTAATGCTAGAGAAATCATTACCACAAGGCAGAGAAGGGGAGGTCATAAGCGTTTATACGGTAAAATCGATTTTCGATAGAATGCAAAAGACATATATGATAGAATTATAACCATATAATAAGACCCTGATCAAAATGCATATATTTGTCTCATAAATAAAGATACATTATTTCTCTTACCAGACACTATGGTGACGATTTAGTCCTATACCTTGAAAGCAAGGGGAAAATGACATACATAGCAATACGTATCATCTATTATTTTGCAGTCTTTCAAGAGAAAGAGAGAGAAAATTTGAGTTTTTGATGGACAATGTGAAAAAGAATGGGGGTTGTAGTCTTTTAGAGCGACAGAGAGAGAAGATTTATAATAGGAGATGATCATAATTTGGCCTCAATTTCCTTCACAATCCACAATTTAAGAAGGTTCTAATTAAGAAGGTGTCGCATGTCTATGCAAGGAAGCATCATCGATCTTTCACCGGTTTTGTCGGGACAAAAAAAAAAAAAACGAAAAAAAGTCAAATAAAAGAGACGAAGAACCAAGTGATCCCACAAAATTTATGCCTTTTTGTCTGTTCCCATCATCCATCAAAGAGTTGGACGGCTTAGCCGTGTTTGAAAAGACTTAATAAGCAAGGTGCTTCGGCTGTAGACTACTTACTTGAGAATGGGGGCCGAGCTAGAAATTTTTAATGAGGAAAGCTGAATTAAAGTTTTTAAATTTTAACATGGACCGAAATGTTATTTTTTAAAATTTTTATATAAAACAAATAAAATTTTTTAAAATTTACATGCAATTTTTTTTTTAAAAAATTTTGATCTCCCCCGGTCTAGAATGGTGCTATTCAATATTTTTCTAAATGTATCAATCTCACAAAATGTCAGTTGGGGGATTAGGTAGGCAAGGACATCAAGGGCCATTGGACCTTCTTAGATTTTAATTCCAAATAAAGCTGACTTTTACAGGTTGTATACTGAAAAAAGATATGGCTTTCCAGGTTGTATGCCGAAAAAGATTTCTCCTAAAAAAAATTTGAAACCAGATGCGTTCATCTACTGGACCCATTGAGTCATCTCATCACTTAGATGGCCCCACTTACTCGGACGCTCGGTCCTACCCAGTGTCATAAAATTTGGTTCTTATTAATCTGTCAATGTTTAGTTTTTTAAAAAATAAACGAATATATATATATATATATATATATGTGTATATATATATATATATATATATATATATATATATATATATATATATATATATATATATATGTGTGTGAATTAAAAATAATAAATTTTACTATTTAGAAATAATTAAAGGTGGGATGGGGCAACCTTGAACCAGTCAACAAATTTCATCGGTTTAGTATTCAATTAAAATCGGCCGACTCAGGCCATTTCTGAAAACGACGGTCTCAAACACGCAACACGGTCTCGCCGTCGATCTGTACGCGCCCTGAACATGTAAGAGGACGTCAGTGGTGGGAAACTCCCATCGGCAAGTTACGCTCGTTTCTTATTTAATTGCTTGGCGATGAACACGACAAGATAGATAATGGGTTAGGTTGAACATGACAAGGTAGACGAATTAACGACCTTCGACGGAGCTTCTTAAAACACGGACAATCTTTTCACCATCTCTCGAGATGTCTTAGCATGTAAGCAACAGAAGAAAACTTCCCTACCGATGGTGTTAGATCTCTATAAATAGTTCATCGAGGTACATCGTTTACGTTCATCTCGAGCACCGAATCATTCTTGTTTCCCCTGCCTCTTCATAAGACTAGTTTGGTTTTTGCGCTTGAAATTGCGGCCGGATTGTTTGCTTTTCAGTCACGAATTAGAGAGACGGTTTCTTTAGGCACCATGGAGACGGTGAAGCACGGCCACCACCACCTCTTTCATGGGGAGGAGAAGCATGAAAAGACTCCAGAGCAACAACTGAAGCATCACAAGCACATGCAGCGCCTTGCCAAAGCCGGAACTGTTACTGCCGGTGCCTATGCCCTGGTAATTAACTGCATCGCTCTCAATTTCCAAGGATATACATACATAGCACTAGCAGCTTTACGTTTATTCACAAGTTTATAATAAAAAAAATGAAACCATAGTAACCCAACTGTTGTGTATCGATGCATGAATATTATATGTTGTTCGTCTACAAATTGCTGAGTTTCGATTTGAACTCTTTTGTAGCATGAGAAGCACAAAGCGAAAAAGGACCCAGAGAATGCGCATTCACACAGAATAAAGGAGGAGATTGCTGCTACCGTTGCTGTTGGTGGAGTGGTGTTGGTGATGCATGAGCACCACGAAAAGAAGGCAGCAAAGAAGAAGATCAAGGAAGAGAAGAAGAAAGGAAACGGTCATTGATTGCATCTATGTATTTACTTAGTCATATGTAATCTAGTGTGCGATGCGAGTGTTGATTCGTATGGATGTACATAGCTATATGTATAAATCCATTTTCTATGTTTGTAGTTCAATTACTATGGGATCTATACCTTTGTGTTTGAGTGATAAAGCTTAGTATGTAAGCTGAGAAAGTGATATTGAGAATGGAAGAGCTTGTTATGGTTGTAGCATTAACTGTTTTTATCTGTTTGGTTTCTGATCACCACATTCTTTCTGCCATCAGGATTAGATCCTCGGTGAAGAGAAATTTCTGTTTTTCATTTCTAGAA
This sequence comes from Nymphaea colorata, assembly GCF_008831285.2. NCBI lineage: Eukaryota > Viridiplantae > Streptophyta > Magnoliopsida > Nymphaeales > Nymphaeaceae > Nymphaea > Nymphaea colorata. The sequence continues at coordinate 24,201,440 of NC_045146.1, forward strand.
CTATAGCTGGAGAGGTGATTGTAATCTCTGCAAGGTTCTTGTGAAACTACAACAATAGGACAACAAATCACTATGCACAATCTGTCAGGGACATCCCCTCATGAGATAAGAAGCACGTGACATTCATGAGAGGGTATGGATGGCTATATTGCTTGGAATGGAACAATACAAACAAACATGTAGTTGAGAAGGTTAGGAAAAAAAAGAGAGAAAGAGAGACATTGAGAAAGAGAAGAGAGGGGAAAAAAACCTATATTTTCTTCTTCGAACCTCTTTTCTCGAGCCCAGTTTAGGTCAAACAAAATGATGTGGATCAGTTTTAACCGAATTGGATACGGACCCGGTTCTTTTTAGGTCCCTCTTGTTTTCCATGGCCCATATTTAGAGATGGTGGGTCGGATACCCTGAGAGATCATTGCACCCGACCCATTATCTAAGTTTATTGACCAGCTTCTTCCTAGCTCATTCTTTTTCTTTTCTTACTTAATTTAACAATCTCTATTAGCAGCTCGGTGTAATTTTCTGGTCAACGAGAATAAGCTTATAGTGTTAGAGAAAATCTTTGGTTCATGAAAGAACTCGTGAGGATTGAGAGAGCACGAAGGAACGAGAGAAGGAAGAATGATTCAGAAAATGAATGACTCATATATTTTGCTATTGATAATACAAAGTATTTATAGAGTAAAGAAGAGATGACGTTACAACAAATAAGGCAAGAAATAAAATCATAGAATCAAATCCCTAATTAATAGTGATTGATACGATTTTATTTCTTGCAGAAATGATTTCGTAATTCAATCTCTTTCCTAATTCAAATTCTTTCCTCAAAAGTTCATATATTAAAGATGTGGCATCAAGCCTAACATACATTGTGCGCTTTCGTATTCCCATTGTGTTCTTATTTGAAAGTTAAGGGCCTGTTTGGTTGGAAGGAAAGGGAGGGATTAAGCAATCCCTCTTGTATTTGGTTGGCTAATTAGAAAGGAGGGAAATGGAGGGAAAGAGAGAAAGTCTGTTTAGATGGGATGGGAGGGGAGGGAAAGGAAAGGAAAAGAAAGAAAAGGATTGTATAGTGTAAATTCAATCCCTCCCAAATCGGGACGGATTGGGAGGGAAAGGAAAGAGAGTAAGTGCAAAAGTGTTGACTGCCCACAACAACCCTCCATGTTTTTTTTCTCTCTGCCTCCCAACCTTTTGACTATTGATGGTATTATTATAAATTGCATCGTTTCCTTTCCATTTCATTCACTTTTATCCAAACAAGCTTTTATAATCACCTCTTTCCATTTCATTCCCTTTCCTTCCCTTTCCTTTTCTTTCTTTTCCTTCTCTTTCCCTCCCTTTCCCTCCAACCAAACAGTCCCTCCCTTTCCCTCCAACCAAACAGGGCTTAAGTCACGAGAAGATTCTAAATGAAAAAGATTATTAACATTTGGGCAAATTCTTGTAACACAGTGCGGTTTCTATTATCAAGCACAGCATAGTTGCATCGTAATATCACAGACTGAAAATGTGAAGTGTAGATATCACAATGTAAAAATGACATGTTCAACGCGCACTTTGTTTACGTCTCATTTTGAGCCCGCTGCTCGTCAATGTTACCACGGCAATAAAGTATGAGAACATTCTAGGTGTAGTAGGAAACTCGACTGATGCATTTGATAGCTTTAGATCTAAAATTTGAGAACCATACAGATATAAAAGGATATTCAATTGCCTTGGACATAAGATCGGAGGTAATATGAATCAGCGCAGATCACAGATCAAATATCCGTCTCTAGGCCAAGTATTGATTCACCTTTCGAATATATTACATTGCGAGTATTTCATAAAGCAAATTTATCTGAACGTCGATGTCCAAAGCTATCTCTCGAAAACAACATGAAGAATCTGGCTAATGTTGGTGACGAAACATCCGTAAGGCAAAATTATTGGGATGAAAAAATAAAATGCACCACAAAATCATCAGACAAGCTCGAACCCGACAACGAAGACTTTGTCATTTGCATAAAGCCGAGTTGGCCTGAAGATGCTGTGCATTCTGCATAAAAATGATTTCACCCCTTTGTGAATTAAATGTCACATATTTCTCTGAACAAGACCAGAAGAGTAGGTGGAAGCATATAAACCATCAGGCCAGGACAGGTGAAAGTTGAATGCCAACCTCAGAGGCTCATCAATGTGCCCGAGGACAGACTAGTAGATGCATGACACTCCTTGCTTATCAGAGGTTCATCAGTGCACCTGAAGACGGATCAGTAGATGCAAAGAATCCCTGCTGGTAGGAGTGAGACAGTTACCGACTTCCTCTAAAGATCAAACGAAATCCAATATCATAAAATGGCGTCAACCAATCACAGGGAGAAATTTTTTGTGTTACGATCAATTCAGGGTAGAGGCCAACACCATTTTCAGGTGTGTAAAGTCTGAAGTACGACTGCCAACTCACAAAAACCTTGTAGAGATTACAATATTCTCTCCAACTATGGTTCTAGAAATGAAAAACAGAAATTTCTCTACACCGAGGATCTAGTCCTGATGGCAGAAAGAATGTGGTGGTCAGAGACCAAACAGAAAAACAGTTAAAGCTACAACCATAACTAAAATACTCTTCAAAGGGGGCAAAGGATCTCAACTAAGGGAAGACATTTATTTCCTCTCTTGAGGGGCATTTTGGTCTTTTGAAAGTACAGTTAGCTTTCTATTTTTTTTTTTTTTTTAAAAGAACACTAACTTATTGCCAAATTAAAAGACAGTTAGATTCTTTAGTTCACTATAACAATAGAGGTAAGAGTCTTTGACTCTTTTCTGTGTGTATTCAATTACACTTCAACAAGATAACTTTATGCGTATCTTCTTTTTTTAACCATTAAAGAACTTAGTTGGTCGCTATAACAATAGAGGTAAGCTTATTTTCCCTGTGTATTCAATTAAACTTCAACAAAATAACTTTATGTGTATCTTCTTTTATTAACCATTAGAGGACCTAGGTGTTTTATTAAGAATATTTGAAAAAGTAACCTGTGTTTTTTATTATTTTTATTCCTATTATATACACCATTGGTTTTGCAAGGTGGCACCCGATGATGCTGCGAGTAACGTCAATGGCAAATAAATTTTGATTTCTAAATGCTTAATTCGAAGGGGCATAGTTCAAACGGATAGGTTGGTATGCTCTGTTTTTACACCCAAACTAGTTATGTGCACACTTGAAAAAATTGTGCTTAGGTGTGAGCAAATCAAAATATCTTTATTAAAATAAGAAAAAAATAAAAGAGTAAAAAAGGATTGATAAAATTTTAAGAAGTCCAAAATTTCCATTTTTTATAAAAATAAAAAAATACCCTTCATCCCATACTTGTTGGGTGCACAGAAGTATGCACAAAACCCCATTTGCTCTTAAGTCTCACTGTTTAGTACCGACATAAATCTAAGCCCTGTGAGCAAATAAAAGGAAGGAGGCCTCGAAGTGCATAGAAGTGTTCACCTGACATCTCAATCTCATGTACTGGCGTCTTTCACACAACGACATTAAAAACCATGGGCTTGTTTTTAAACTTGCCTACATTTTTTGGACTTGAAATGAAAAGAAAATGTAAAAGTGATATTCCGTTCTTGGTCAATAATATATATATATATATATATATATATATATATATATATATGTTTGTGTGTGTGTGAGAGAGAGAGAGAGAGAGAGAGAGAGAGAGAGAGAGAGAGAGAGAGAGAGTCAATTAGAGATAATCAATTTTACTATTTAGAAATAATTAAGGGTGGCATGGGGCCACCTTGAACTAGTCAACAAATTACATCGGTTTAGTATTAAATTTAAATTGGCCGACTCAGGCCATTTCTGAAAACGACGGTCCCAAACACGCAACACGGTGTTGCCGAGGATCATTCTGCGCCCTGAACATGTAAGAGGACACCTCAGTGGTGGTGGGGAACTCCCATATGCGCGTTTCTTATTTAATTGCTTGCCGATGGACATGGCAAGATAGATAGTGGGTTAGGTTGAACGACTCATGCTGAAAATTAGAGCTTCTGTTACAAGCAGACGAACAATCGACCTTCCACGGACCTTCTTAAAACACGGACAGTCATTTCACGATCATTCGAGATGTCTTAGCATGTAAGGAACAGAAGAAATATTCCCTATCGATGGTGTTAGATCTCTATAAATACTTCATCGAACTACACCGTTTACGTTCATCTCGAGCACCGAATCATTCTTGTTTCTCCTGCGTCTTTATAAGACTAGTTTGGTTTTGCACTTGAAATTGCGGCCGGATTGTTTGCTTTTCAGTCACGAATTAGGGAGACGGTTTCTTTAGGCACCATGGAGACGGAGAAGCACGGCCACCACCACTTCTTTCATGGGGAGAAGAAGCATGAACAGACTCGAGAGCAACAACTGAAGCATCACAAGCACATGGGGCGCCTGGCCAAAGTCGGAACTGTTACTGCCGGTGCCTATGCCCTGGTAATTAACTGCATCGCTCTCAATTTCCAAGGATATACATACATAGCAGGTTTATATTTATTCACAAGTTTGTAATTCAGAAAATGAAACCAAAGTAACCCAACTGTAGAGTATAGCTGCATGAGTATTATATGTTGTTCTTCTACAAATTGTTGAGTTTCGATTTGAACTCTTTTGTAGCATGAGAAGCACAAAGCGAAAAAGGACCCAGAGAATGCACATTCACACAGAATAAAGGAGGAGATTGCTGCCACAGTTGCTGTTGGCGGCGTGGTGTTGGTGATGCATGAGCACCACGAAAAGAAGGCAGCAAAGAAGAAGATCAAGGAAGAGAAGAAGAAAGGAAACGGCCATTGATTGCATCTATGTATTTGATTAATCATATGCCCTCTAGTGTGATGCGAGTTTAATGGTTTATGTACTCTAATAAAGTGTTGATTGATATGGATATGGACGTACATATATGTATAAAGCTATTTTCTGTGTTATTTATGAGCTCCCTTTTCTCTCTCTGTCTCTCTCTTCTTTATATATCTCATAGTATAGTTGGTTGGACCGAAGCATAAAAAAGACAAGTTTGTAGTTTAATTACAATGAGTGTTATACCTTTGAAAGTCTTAAGTAAGTTGAAGGGTGCACTGCTGCTCTAAAGTGAAAAAGATGGTGGGTGAGGGTTTGGGGAAGAGAGGTGTCTTGGGGTTTCGAGCCACTTTTTTTGGTGGTGTGTTGTTAACCTTTTACTCAACCAGAGCTTTTCCATGGCATTGTTTTACTAAGGCAACAATAGTTTTCTTTTAAGAAGGATGAAGCAAGCTTGATCCTTGGAGGCTTCTGTCTCAGTTCCCCCTTAACCTGGAAGTTTGAAAAATTCTTTGCCCTTTTTCAGGAATCTACGGCCCTGGCTCAAGAGCTTCCCAAATCTTAAAAACCATGCATAGATTCTCCCTCTAATTAAGATTAAGATGCACTCAAATGAATCGAGGTTGTTTCCCGTTTCCTATTCACGTTGATGATCTTGATTTCTGACATGGCTTTTTCGATCCGTTTCCGTTGAGGATTAAACGAATTGAATAATTGCGAATTCGTTTGCCTCGTAAAGAAATCTGAATCCAATATCGAACTGAAATCCAAGAACTATCCGAACCAACTGCTTGTATTTGAACTTGTTCGAGGAGTAACCCTATTTACTGAGAATGAGTTACGTGCACCAGAATTTTGGCCCTTTATGAATAAAAAGGAAGTTTTTATCGTTTTATTTCTTTCATTTCATATTTAATTTGTGGTACTTGTAAGGGGGTTTTACTTTTGGGAGACCATGCTTGTTAAATACTTTCAGCTTCTAAGGATACACGTTGACGAGTATGAATAATGTCATAAGTGGGCGGCACAAATTGAAAAGCTTGATATTTATGGTCACCCTACATAATTGCAAAGTTGATAAGAAATCGGAATTGAATTTGCGAAAAATTGGTATAGGGAATTTAACTTTGTCTACCGATTCCTCATGCAATGGGTGTTCCCTTCAAGGTTTCGAACATTAACGATTCGAAGATGGACGGCTGAGACCTGTTTCCATATGCAGAAAAGTCGTGAGGTGCCTTCATCTTGGAGATCATGAGCCTTTAATATAATATTTAGAGTATTTTCTGGAAATTTAACCATACCAATACGATCTTAAGGATAGATTGGTACAAAATATGCATTAAGTTGATCAAATTTTGGGTTCTAACGGTGTTTTTATAAGCAACAGAGGAAGGCCCTTATAGCATCAACACTTTGATAATAGAAAAATCAATATTTGCCATAAAAACAACTTAATTCAAAGCAAGATTTTATATCAAAATAGTTTTTTTTATAAATATATTATGATTTTATATTTCATTCAAATATTTTTTTTACTAACAACTTAAAAGGGATCTGGTTGTTACCTTAGACCTAACTATCTGATTTTTACCAATATATATATGTGCGTGTGTGTGTGTGTGTGAGAGAGAGAGAGAGAGAGAGAGAGAGAGAGAGAGAGCGTGCTCCCGTGAGTGTGTGTGTTTGTGTGCGTGTGTCAATTAGAGATAATAAATTTTACTATTTAGAAATACTTAAAGGTGCCATGGGGCAACCTTGAACCAGTCAACAAATTACATCGGTTTAGTATTAAATTCAAATTGGCCGACTCAGGCCATTTCGAAAAACGGCGGTCTCAAACACGCAACACGGTCTTGCCGAGGATCCATCTGCGCCCTGAACATGTAAGAGGAAACATCAGTGGTGGGGAACTCCTATATGCGCGTTTCTTATTTAATTGCTCGCCGATGAACATGACAAGATAGACAGTGGGTTAGGTTGAACGACTCGTGCTGAAGATTAGAGATTCTGTTTAAAGCAGGCGAACTATCGACATTCGACGGACCTTCTTAAACACGGACAATCATTTCACGATCTCTCGAGATGTCTTAGCCTGTAAGGAACAGAAGAAACATTCCCGATGAATGGTGTTAGATCCCTATAAATACTTCATCGAGCTACACCGCTTACGTTCATCTCGAGCACCGAATCGTTCTTGTTTCTCCTGCGTCTTCTTCATAAGACTAGTTTGGTTTTTGCACTTGAAATTGCGGTCCGATTGTTTGCTTTTCAGTCACGACTTAGAGAGACGGTTTCTTTAGGCACCATGGAGACGGAGAAGCACGGCCACCACCACCTGTTTCATGGGGAGAAAAAGCTTGAAAAGACTCCAGAGCAACAACTGAAGCATCACAAGAACATGCAGCGCCTTGCCAAAGTCGGAACTGTTACTGCCGGTGCCTATGCCCTGGTAATTAACTTGCATCGCTCTCAATTTCCAAGGATATCCATACATAGCAGGTTTGTGTTTATTCACAAGTTTATAATCAAAGAAATGAAACCAAAGTAACCCAACTGTTGTGTATCGATGCAAGAATATTATATGTTGTTCGTCTACAAATTGCTCAGTTTCCATTTGAACTCTTTTGTAGCATGAGAAGCACAAAACGAAAAAGGACCCAGAGAATGCACATTCACACAGAATCAAGGAGGAGATTGCTGCTACAGTTGCTGTTGGTGGCGTGGTGTTGGTGATGCATGAGCACCACGAAAAGAAGGCAGCAAAGAAGAAGATCAAGGAAGGGAAGAAGAAAGGAAACGGCCTCTGATTGCATCTATGTATTTGCTAAGTCATATGTCCTCTAGTGTGGATGAGAGTTTAGTGGTTTATGTACTCTAATAAACCGTTGATTCATATGGATGTACATAGCTATATGTATAAAGCCATTTTTTGTGTTATTTATGAGCTCCCTCTTCTCTCTCTTTCTCTCTCACACTCGCATATTATAACTGGTTGGGCTGAAGGCAAGTTTGTAATTCAATTACTATGGGTGCTATACCTTTGCTTCGTAAGTGATATAGCTTCGTGTGTATGTTGAAGGGTGCACTGGTGCTGTTATTGATAATAACGTAGAGAATGGAAGATGGATGCGTGTTGGGGTTTTGAGCTACTTTTTAGGGTGGTGTGTTGTTGACCTCCTGCACAGCTTTTCCATGGCATTGTTATTGTTTTGTTAAGGCAACAATAGTTTTCCTTTTAAGGAAAATGAAGCTAGCTTGATCCTTGGAGACTTCTTCTTTCAGTTCCCCCTCAACCTCCAAGTTCGAAAAATTCTTTGCCCGCTTTCGAGGAATCTACCACCTCCATCAAGAGACCATTGTCAATACAAAGGAAATATTTGGAAATCGAATCAAACAAAATAAAATAAATGCATATAGTCTGCCTCTAATTAAGATTAAGATGCACTCCAATGAATCGGGGTTGTTTCCCGTTTCCAATTCACGTTGGTGATCTCGTTTTCTGACATGGCTTTTTGGATACGTTTCTGTTTACCTAACTATATGATTTTGACCTATATATATATATATATATATATATATATATATAGACCCACACACCCCCAAACACTTTGGTCAGTGATAAAAGCCAGACCGTATGATTTTTTGTTAAAAAACTCTTTTAAATAAAATATAAACATCATAACTTGTTTATAAAGACTATTTTGATATAATATGCTTTGATTCAAGTTGTTTCAATGAAAAATGTTGATTTTTTTATTATTATGTTATGGGGGCCGTTCATTTTTTCTTATTATAAAAACACCATTAAAGTCTTACAAATAATCAATTTGGTGTATGTTTTACATCAACCCATTCTGATCTAAGATCATACCAATAATCAATAAGGTTAGACGCATTTTAAAAATCAAAATCGAACGGTTTGGTTTTTATTTCTATCAATCAACGTTAACGTAAGGCCAAGGCCAGACCAAAAAATGGTGCGAACATGCAACATGGTCCTGCAGCGCGCCGATCCGTCTCCACCCACCGAGTAAGGAAACCCACCGAGTAAGGAAATGATTGGAGGAACGGAAATTTCTTTAAAGACGAGTTGAATATTGGTTGTTTATTGACGAATAGTCATCTGTTCACAAAAGATCAAGACAAGATAGACAGTGGATTAGGTTGAAAGGAAGACGATCTTGGAGATGAGAATTTTTCTTACATGCGTGACCTTCCAAGGGCCTTCTTAAAACACAGAAAATGTTCTCACAACCGTTTGAGATGCCTTAGGATGCAAGGAAAAGAAAAAACATTAGTAGCAGTTTTCTCTTATAAATACTACACAGAGAAACACCATTCACGTTCATCCCGACCACTGCAGAATCCTTCTACGTCTTTCTCCCTTCCTTCTGTCCCTTCATAAAACCAGTTGAATCCTCGCAATTTTAGGGGATTGTTGGCTTTTTGTCTGAGTCACAAATTAGAGACACGGTTTCTTTAGGCATCATGGAGACGGAGAAGCACGGCCACCACCACCTCTTCCATGGGGAGAAGAAGCATGAAAAGGCTCCCGAAAAACAACTGAAGCATCACAAGCACATGCAGCTTCTAGGCAAAGTCGGAACTGTTGCTGCCGGTGCCTATGCCTTGGTAAGCTAGCTGATCACTCTCATTTTTTTCAAGGCTATATATAGACAGCAGGAATCTGTATATTCTCGAGTTTATAATAAAATAAATCAGACCATAGTAACAGAGGCATATTCAACTATTAATTGTTCTGCATAAATATAGTAAATATAGTAGTGAACGTTATATCCTCTTCATCTGCTAATTGCTGAATTCTATTTGAACTCTTTTGTAGCATGAGAAGAACAAAGCGAAAAAGGACCCAGAGAATGCACATGCACACAAAGTCAAGGAGGGGATTGCTGCTGCCATTGCTGTTGGAAGCGCGGGGTTGGTGTTCCATGAACGCCACGAAAAGAAGGCAGCAAAAAAGATGGTTAAGGAAGAGAAGAAAGGAAACGGCCATTGATTGCACCCTTGTATTTGCTTGGCCATATGTCCTGTAGTGTGTGATAGGAGCTTAGTGGTTCATGTACTTTGATAAACTTTTGATGCATATGAATATGCATAGCTATATATTAGGCACTTCTGTGTCTTATTACCAGGTTTTTTGGTTATATATCCTGCCATTTTGAGTTTTTCCTTTATATTGCTTTGTTAAGGCAACAATACTTTTAATTCCTCTCAAGGAGAAGGCTGGCTCAGCAGCTTGCTTTATCTTCCTCCTCGGTTCCCCCATTAACTAGAGAGAGAGAGAGAGAGAGAGAGATTTATAATAGTAGATGATTATAATTTGGCTTTAATTTCCTTCACAATCAACAATTTAAGAAGGTTTTAATTAAGAAGGTGTTGCATGTCTATGCAAGGAAGCATCGTCGAAAAAAAAGTCAAATAAAAGAGATAAAGAACCAAGTGATCCCACAAAATTTATGCCTTTTTTGGCTGCAGACGACTTGATTGAGAACTTGAACGTTCTAGCGTGGTGCTGTTCAATATTTTCCTTCATATATTAATCTCACAAAATGTCAGTTGGGGATTAGGTAGGCAATGACATCAAGGGCCATTGGACCTTCTTAGATTTTAATTCCAAATAAAGCTGTCTTTGATTAAATGCATTAGCCGCTTTCAGGAAGCAGTAGTCTCTTATCCTGTGTCTCTAACATATGAAGGAAAACAACTCCTACGGACCCTTGGATCAAAGAACAGTCAATCTAATAATCTACTGAATTGAAGTTCGAATCCATTTTATTAAGTAGTTAAATTATCCACATATGAACCAACCAATATTAACATCCTTAATATTATTCACGGGGCATTGCGCACCAGCCAGTTTGAATCTCGTGGTTGTTCTCACTTGTCATGCCTTATCAAACAGTGACAAGTAAAACATTTAAGAGGAAAGATGTTTCAAAGGTCCACCAAGCTCCTTAGAAACATAAGAATATGGCTTTACAGAAGTAGGCGAGCTAGGTGTGGGCTGGTGTAGGACACTGCCCACCCAAATCAACGCCAATCCTTGAAAACCTTTATTATGAGGGAAACGGATTTGGGTCCAGCCGAATGTCACATCCACACCCAACTCACGTTGATGCCCCATATGCACCAAACCCAACTAAAAATTAAAAATTGTACCCTGTTGATAAAATTTTCTGACTCCGCCACTTTACAGGTTGTATGCGAAAAAAGATTTCTCCTGGAATAAACACTTAAAAGAACATTCTCCAAAACAAATACCGTTCGTTTGATGTATTCCTGAGCCATTGAGTCGTCACTCGATGGGCCCCATACTCGGAGGCTCTTGGTCCTACCCAGCGTCAAAAAATTTGGTTCTTATTAATCTGTCAAAAATATTAAAATGTATATTATTTTTTAAAAAATAAATGAATATATATATATATATATGTGTCTATGTTTTTGTGTGTGCGTGCAGAGTGTATGTGTGTGTGCGTGTGTCAATTAGAGATAATAAATTTACTATTTAGAAATAATTAATAAGGTGCCATGGGGCAACCTTGAACCAGTCAACAAATTACAGCGATTTAGCATTAAATTCAAATTGGCCGACTCAGGCCATTTCTGAAAACGACGGTCCCAAACACGCAACACGGTCTTGCCGCCGATCTACGTGCGCCCAGAACATGTAAGAGGACGTCAGTGGTTGGAAACTCCCATAGACACGTTATGCACGTTTCTTGTTTAATTGCTTGCCCATGAACATGACATGATAGATAGTGGGTAAGGTTGAACGACTCATGCTCAAGATTAGAGCTTCTGTTACAAGCAGACGAACTATCGACCTTCCACGGACCTTCTTAAAACACGGACAGTCATTTCACGATCTCCCGAGATGTCTTAGCATGTAAGGAACAGAAGAAACATTCCCAATGGATGGTATTAGATCTCTATAAATACTTCATCGAGCTACACCGTTTACGTTCATCTCGAGCACCGAATCATTCTTGTTTCCCCTGCGTCTTCTTCATAAGACTAGTTTGGTTTTTGCACTTGAAATTGCGGGCGGATTATTTGCTTTTCAGTCACGAATTGGAGAGACGGTTTCTGTAGGCACCATGGAGACGGTGAAACACGGCCATCACCACCTCTTTCATGGTGAGAAGAAGCATGAAAAGACTCCAGAGCAACAACTGAAGCATCACAAGCACATGGGGCGCCTGGCCAAAGTCGGAACTGTTACTGCCGGTGCCTATGCCCTGGTAATTAACTGCATCGCTCTCAATTTCCAAGGATATACATACATAGCACTAGCAGGTTTATATTTATTCACAAGTTTGTAATTGAGAAAATGAAACCAAAGTAACCCAACTGTTCAGTATAGCTGCATGAATATTATATGTTGTTCTTCTACAAATTGTTGAGTTTCGATTTGAACTCTTTTGTAGCATGAGAAGCACAAAGCGAAAAAGGACCCAGAGAATGCGCATTCACACAGAATCAAGGAGGAGATTGCCGCTACCGTTGCTGTTGGTGGCGTGGTGTTGGTGATGCATGAGCACCACGAAAAGAAGGCAGCAAAGAAGAAGATCAAGGAAGAGAAGAAGAAAGGAAACGGCCATTGATTGCGTCTATGTGCTCTAATAAACTGTTGATTCGTGTGGATGTATATAGCTATATGAATAAACCCATTCTCTGTGTTATTTATGAGCTCCCTTTTCTCTCTCTATCTTTCTTTTATTTATATATATATATATATATATATATATATATATATATATATATATATATATATATATATATAACGTCTCATAGTGTAGTTGGTTGAGCTTGAAGCATGTGAAAAGACAAGTTTTGCCTCTTAAGTAAAAACTTAGTATCTAAGTTGAAGGCGTAAAGAAGATGGTGGGTGAGGGGTTGAGGATGAAAGGTGTCTTGAGGTTTCCAGCCATTTTTTTTTGTGGTGTGTTGTTAATCTCTTACTCAACCAGACCTTTTCCTTGCACTGTTTTGTTAAGGCAAGAATAATTTTCCTTTTAAGAAGGATGAAGCTACATTGATCATTGGAAGCTTCTTCCTCAGTCCCCCCTTATCCTCGAAGTTTGAAAAATTCTTTGCCCTCTTTTCAGGGATCTACATCCCTGGATCAAGAACTTCCCAAATCTTAGAAACCATGCATAGAGTCTCTCCCTGATTAAGATTAAGATGCACTAACATGAATCGGGGTTGTTTCCCGTTTCCTATTCACGTTGCTGATCTCGATTTCTGACATGGCTTTTTCGATCCGTTTCTGTTGCGGATTAAACGAATTGGATTATTGCGAATTCGTAAGGCTCGTAAAGAAACTGAATCCAATTCGAGTCCAATATCGAACTGAAATCCGGGAACGATCCGAACCAACTGCGTGTATTTGAATTTGGTTCAAGGAGAAACCCTATTTACGGAGAATGAGTTACCTGTACCAGAATTTTGGGGCATTTTGAATAACAAGGAATGTTCTATCGTTGTATTCACTTTCTATTTAATTTGTGGTGCTTGTAAGGGGTTATTACTTTTGAGAGACCATGCTGACTAAATAATTTCAGCTTCTTAGGATACATATTGACGAGCATGAACAGTACCATAAGTGGACGCCACAAATTGAATTTCTTGATATTTATGGTCTCCTTACATAATTGCAAAATTAATAAGAAATAGGAATTGAAATCGGGAAAAACTGGTATAGGGAATTTAACTTTATCTACCGATTCCTCATGCCATGGGTGTTCCCTTCAAGGTTTCGAACATCAACAATTCAAAGATGGACGGCTAAGACATGTTTCCATATGCAGAAAAGTCGTTGAGGTGCCTTCATCTTTGAGACCATGAACTTTTAAATATAATATTTAAAGTTTTTTTTTTGAAATTTAACCTTACCAATACGATCTTAAGGATAGATTGGTACAAAATATGCATTAAGTTGATCATATTTTGGGTTATAATAGTGTTTCTATATGCAAAAAAGAAAGGCTCTTAAGGCATCAACATTTTGATAATGAAAAAATCAATATTTGTTATAAAAACAACTTGATTCAAAGCAAAATTTTATATCAAAATAGTTTTTATAAATATATTAGGATGTTTATATATTTATTTAAAATAATTTTGTTACTGACTACTTAAAAAGGGCTGGTTCTTACCTTAGACTTAACTGTCCGATTTTTACTAGCTTGTATATATATATATATATATATATATATATATATATATATATATATATATATATATATATATATATATATATATAGAGAGAGAGAGAGAGAGAGAGAGAGAGAGAGAGAGAGAGAGAGAGAGAGAACGGTAAAAATGGTCAAGGATAAAAACCAGAATCAATGATTACTTTCTTTAAAAAACTATTTTAAATAAAAAAAATAAACATCATGACATGTTTATAAAGACTATTTTGATATAAAAACATGTTATGGTTCAAGTTGTTTTAGTGAAAATTGTTGATTTTTTTATTACATGTCAAAAGGGCCGTTCATTTTTTTTATTATAAAACACCATTAAAGTTTAACAAATGATCAATTTAATATATGTTTTGCATCAAATCAATTTAGTATATGTTCTCAACCCATTCTTAAGATCATATCAACAAGGTTGAACTGCCAAAAAAACTTTTTAAAAATCAAATAATTCAAAAAAATAAAACGACAGCGGGTGGCAACATTAACGTAAGGCCAGACCAAATAATGGTGCGAACATGCAACATGGTACTGCGGCGCGCCGATCCGTCTCCACCCACCTGCTAAGGAAATGAATGGAGGGACGGAATAGTCATCTGTTCACAAAAGATCATGACAACATAGATAGTGGATTAGGTTGAAAGGAAGACGTTGGAGATGAGGACTTTTCTTACATGCACGCGCAGTCTTGACCTTCCAAGGACCTTCTTACTTTTCATACATGCACGCGCAGTCTTGACCTTCCAAGGACCTTCTTAAAACACAGAAAATGTTGTCACAACCGTTTGAGATGCCTTAGGATGTAAGGAATAGAAGAAACATTAGTAGCAGTTTTCTCTTATAAATACTACACAGAGAAACACCATTCATGTTCATCCCGACCACTGCACAATCCTTCTACGTCTTTCTCCCTTCCTTCTGTCGCTTCATAAAACCAGTTGAATCCTCGCAACTTTGGGGGATTGTTGGCTTTTTGTCTGAGTCACAAATCAGAGACACAGTTTCTTTAGGCATCATGGAGACGGAGAAGCACGGCCACCACCACCTCTTTCATGGGGAGAAGAAGCATGAAAAGGCTCCCGAACAACAACTGAAGCATCACAAGCACATGCAGCTTCTAGGCAAAGTCGGAACTGTTACTGCCGGTGCCTATGCCTTGGTAAGCTAGCTGATCACTCTCATTTTTTTCAAGGTTATATATGCACAGCAGGAATCTGTATATTCTGGAGTTTATAATAAAATAAATCAGACCAAAGTAACAGAGGCATATTCAACTATTAATTGTTCTGCATAAATATAGTAAATATAGTAGTGAATGTTATATCCCCTTCATCTACTAATTGCTGAATTCTATTTGAACTCTTTTGTAGCATGAGAAGAACAAAGCGAAAAAGGATACAGAGAATGCACATGCGCACAAAGTAAAGGAGGGGATTGCTGCTGCCATTGCTGTTGGAAGCGCGGGGTTGGTGTTCCATGAACACCACGAAAAGAAGGCAGCAAAAAAGATGGTTAAGGAAGAGAAGAAGAAAGGAAACGGCCATTGATTGCACCCTTGTATTTGCCTGGCCATATGTCCTGTAGTGTGTGATAGAAGCTTAGTGGTTCATGTACTTTGATAAATTATTGATCCATATGGATGTACATAGCTATTTATTAGGCATTCTGTGTCTTATTATGAGCTCTTTGGTTAATAGATCCTGCCATTTTGTATTTTTCCCTTGTATTGCTTTGTTAATGCAACGATACTTTTAATACCTCTCAAGGACAAGGCTAGCTCAGCAGCTTGCTTTATCTTCCTCCTCAGTTCCCCCATTAGGTAGAGAGAGAGAGAGAGAGAGAGAGAGAGATGCAAATCTTAGAGTTTGAAAAATTCATGGAAGCCAAGCCTAGACTCCCCCCTAATTGAGATTAAGTTGCTAGATCTCAAATGAATCTGGGTTGTTTCCAGTTTCTTCTTCATGTTGGTGATCTCGGTTTCTGACATGGTGTCTCTCTTGATGGTCTGGAGTCACGAAGTGGAACCGTCGATATTGGCGATTAAATGAATTGAGTATTTCCAATTACTCATGATTGGGTACATACTAATTCATTTATCTCGAATGTGCCCAAGAAATATGAATCTGACAATTGATCAGATCAGGAGTTTCTGAAGCCAAATTTGTGTCCAGTATCCAACGAAAATCTGTTTGTGATCCGATTCAATTTGTATGATTTGAACTGGGGTTGGAATTAAACTACACAACCTGCAGTTAGCAAGCTAATTAATCCTACTTCTCTCCACCTTTATTTGATGGCACATGACTGTTCTTGTTTTAATTTAGCGCAAGCAATTTGTTCCTGTAATTGGGATTCATTGAGATGGTTGAACCCTTCTATGATCAAATAATTTGATGAAGCGGCCGGATCTTATTGGTGGTTATCTATGGTCGCATTCATTTCGAACCTGAACAGGATGGATTCATTTAATTACAGACCTGAACCCATAACCCTACTTGTGATTGGCATTAAGATGAACAAATTCCAATTAATATTAATTGAATTCAGATTCAAATTCTTGTAAATTACATATTTTAAGTTATTTCAACTCAGATTAAGTGATGTGATTAGGTTGGATGAAAACCCAAGTCAAGTCTGCACTGTTGATATCCTCGCTGTATAATACCCGTCAGAACTCAGATTAAGTGATGTGATTAGGTTGGATGAAAACCGAAGTCAAGTCTGCACTGTTGATATCCCTACATACGTTTTTTGTGACGATGTGTTGAAGTACCGGCCTTCCACGGACCTTCCTAAAACGCGGACAATAATCTCACAATCGCTTGACATGTCTTACCTTGTAAGAAACAGAAGAAATATTAGCTATTGATGCACACGAGGTGCTCCGTTTTCTCCCTTCTCTCTTTGTCTTCATAAGATCAGTTTGGTTTGGCCTTTGCATTTCAATTTGGGGCCGTTTTGTTTACCCTTCAGTCACGAATTAGAGGCACCATGGAGACGTTGAAGGACGGCAACCACCACCTCTTTCATGGGGAGGAGAAGCATGAAAAGACTCCAGAGCAACAACTGAAGCATCACAAGCACATGCTTGAATTTGAATTCGGTTCGAGTCTATTTACTGAAAATGAGTTCCGTTTACCGGTGCATGCATGGGCCGAAAAAAGAAGAACGTTTTCACTCTCCAATTTTTTAGTCTTTGTAAAGGGAGTTTTGCTTTTGAGAGACCAGGGGCATCGTGGGTATGTCAAAATCCCATGCATAAAATTATGACATTTTTTTTGGTGTGCTGGGGATTATTGCTGGTGCATATGACCACTTTCCCTATTTATTTCTGCCGCAAATTTGAAATTGTCCGGCTAAACAATTGCAGCTTCTTAGGTTCGTTATATATTGACAAGTATGAATAGTGTCACAAGTGGAAATTAAACGGGACAGTAATACATAGGTAAATTGTAAATGGCATATGAGAGTGAGATCACAGATTAATTCTCATGGTGCATGCTTCATTTTTTATAATGAATAGTTGATTAAGTATCTTTTCTGATTGACGGAAGCGGTGGTTTTGATGTCAATATGTCCGTAAAAAATGGAAAATTTCATGTACATGGCTCCGGAGAATGAGGCACTAATTAACAATTTCTTACTGGGAGGTTGTATTTCTTAAACCGACCTGCTAGATAGGAATACAATCAGATTTGATTTAGTTGTCAGTGGCGCCGGTTTCTGAATGATCGATCATCTAGGACACTTCACTTCAGATCAATGGGATGCTGTTTTTCGATGATCTACGTTGAATGAGCTTGTAAGGATCTTTATTGTAAAAACAAAAATTGATTTTCGAATCACAGAGCGGTCTTCCTACATTATTGCAATGCTGATATAGAAATCGGAATTTTTGAGTGTAGAAAAATTGGTCTCGGGAAGTTAACTTTATCTATCGGCTCTTCATGTAGGAGTTTCCTTATGCTCAAACTCGTTGAGATGCCTTTGCATCTTGGGCATGCACCATCTTTGAGTGTATCGGATCGTACGGGCCCCCTTTAGAGATATATTATATTTTATTTTTCAAATCAATTTAGATTTTTTAACTAATTTTTGAAACTGAAAAAATGGAGGAAACAAAAATAGGCCCGTGCCGGCCGTCGGCCGGCAGGTGTGGACCGATGCATATCGGCCGGCCGATACGCGTAAGGCACCGATCATGACATGCATTGGACAACGCCGGATAATACATGTCATTATCAGCCTCCCGCCGTTCCGAACTGACCATTCCTACCAAATTCCATTATAATTTTTTGTCTTTATAGAAGAGTGGTTTTTCTTATTTGAAAGGGAGGCAATTTCGTCATCTGAGCATGTTAAGACTTGTTCCCTTAAGCCAGAGATCCAAATCCAATTTCTTGTATATTTGATGAAGCATTCGGAATAAAGAGAAAAACTTACTTCTTTAATTCGATGAGTCCAGTTGGCTGACGAGAGCTTTATTGAATCCATGCAGTGCTGTAAAAAAAATTGGTTACTTAATCGACTGCCGATTGGGCGAATCCGCATGATTAATTAGATACAGAATTAAGAAATTATTTTAATTACTTATGTGTAGATTTAATGTTGTTGTATGTTGTATAGTTGCTGAATGTTTAAATTATAAAAAATCTTCACATTAAAACTACCATAAACCATTTTTGTATCATACATGGAGGCTAACTATGCATCCTCATGTTGCATAATTGAATATACGTATATACATATACATTAGAAAAATAGTTAAAAGGACAAAGGGACAGCTGTGTGAGAGATCAAGTTGCGTGCTTTACATGTACCAATACACACTAAAGGAAAAATAAGTCAGGATTAGTGAATTTTTGAAATTTTTATGAAAAAATGTACATTTTAAACTTTTTTTATAACCCTTATTTGTTCTCTTAAAATTCTTTTTTGTTACTTGAACAGAAATATTTTGTTCATTACATTTTTTTTTTTTTGGTGCAGAGGGGTGAACGTCACCATGGTGCGAAGGTTAGACACGGTCCTGCGGCGCTCTGGAACCATCTGGACCCTCTGAAAAAAGGAAAGGATTTCAGGCGTCGGAAACTTCCTTTAAAGACGAGTTGAATATTTGTTGTTTATTGACGACTTGTTATCTGTCGACAAAAGAAGACCACGACAAGATAAGATGTTGGATTAGGTTGAAGGGATGATATTGGCATGAGGACGTTTCTTACGTGCACGCGTATTCATGGCCTTCCACGGAGCTTCTTAAAAGACAGAAAATAATCTCACGGCCGTTTGAGATGTCTTTGCATGCAAGGAAGAGGAAAATTAGTAGACAGATTTCTCTTATAAATATCCTACACAGAGAAACACCATTCACGTTCATCTCAAGCACTGCACAATCCTTCTAAGTCTTTCACCTTTCCTTCCGTGGCTTCATAAGACCAGTTTTGATCTTCCACTTTTGGGGGATTGTCTGCTTTTTGCCTCCATCACGAATTACAGACAGTTTCTTAGTCACCATGGAGACGGAGGGCCACCACCATCTCTTTCATGGGGAGAAGAAACATGTAAAGACTCCAGAGCAACAACTGAAGCATAACAAGCACATGCAGCTTCTTGGCAAAGTCGGGACTGTTACTGCCGGTGCCTATGCCTTGGTAAGCTAGCTGATAACTCTCATTTTTTTCAGGCTATATATAGACAGCAGGATCCTATACATTCTCAAGTTTGTAATCAACTAATCAGACCAAAGTAACAGAGGCATATTACAACTTAATAACTATTGATTGTCGCTGCATATATAGTAGCGAATATTATATCCTCTTGATCAACTAATTGCTGAATTCTATTTGAACTCTTTTGTAGCATGAGAAGAATAAAGCGAAAAAGGACCCAGATAATGCACATGCGCACAAAGTCAAGGAGGGGATTGCTGCAACCATTGCTGTTGGCAGCGCTGGGTTGGTGTTCCATGAGCACCATGAAAAGAAGGCAGCAAAGCAGATGATTAAGGAAGAGAAGAAGAAAGGAAAAGGCCATTGATTGCACTCATATATTTGGGTAGTCATATGTCCTATAGTGTGTGATAGGAGCTTAGCGGCTCATGTACTTTAATAAACTGTTATATGGATGTACGTAGCTATGTATATTCCCTTCTCTGTCTTATTTACGAGTTCTTTGGTTGTATATCCAGTCATTTAGAGTCTTTTCATTGTGTACCTTTGTTGAGGCAACAATACTTTTCTTTTCAAGGAGAAAACTAGCTAGGCAGCTAGCTTGGTCCTTGGAAACTTCGGTCACAAAGGTCAAAAACAGCTTCATCTTTCAAAATAATTGCAGTAATTGCAGCTTCCTTAGTATTTAAGACTGTGATCAGCGTCATAAATGGAAATTAAATGACAATTGGTCATGAACTGTAACTGCAAGATGGGCGTGCGCGCATTTAAAGATCGGTGTTCAGCTCATTCGTTGTGTGTGTGTGTGTGTGTGTGTGTGTATATATATATACATCGAGTTCTGTTGCTAAACGTGAACATAGGTTGAGATTAACCACAGGGACTTACGCGTACTCATAACATTGCCTTAAGAAGTATTGAAATTGGAAAACTATTGGATCCTTTTCCCCTTTCTGTATGCGTTTGGTTATCTCGGTATTCAAGATCCAAGGTCTTCTTGGATCTTAATTTCCAAGATTTCAAATCCTTGATGTCCAGTAAGGGTCTGAAATCCTTGCGAGTTAAGGCACTTGAATTTCATTATAAATTTACAACCGTGACATTTTAAGATGTAAGGATCTCAAGCCAATCATCCTCGAATTGAGAACCATGAATTTGAAGCACATTGAGTATCTTCCAATGCAACCATGATGGGAGAGTTGTTTTTCCACCTTTGTAAAAAGAATGAAAGAAGCATATTGGGGATCTTAGATTCATGATTTTGAAATCCATAATTTGTTAGAATCATGAATTTAAGGTAACCCACATCCTTTTAGGGCATTCAAACTGGAGAAAAGACCAATAATATTTTCTCTTGACAAGCCAGAAAGATCTCTACACAAGCAGGGTTAGCCTACCCATGCGTTGCTTGGTTCTTTTCAAGCTTTTGTTGTTTGGACCTAGCTGAGTTCGTCTGCTATGGAAGATGAACCTGTTAGGGCAAGATGTAAACCAGGATAGGCCATAAAAATGAAGGAGAGGAGCCATAACAACGCCAAGATCATACTTCACATATAAATGGAAGGAAAGCCACACTCATATATTACATACAATGAAGAAATTGCATACTGTTCATGGATTAACAACACTTCAACATGTTCCTTAAGAACCTGAGAATAAAACAGATTCAGAAGTTGAAGCCGACAAAAGCATTGCATTCAACGTTGAGTTCAAAAAGGACATGTTAGACACAGAATCATGAACAAATACATGAACTCTTAATATGCATGTTTGCTGCTGCTGCTACTGCTACCACTTCAATACACACAATCGGTTAGCGGGCTGCTCTTGGCAAAAGATCGAAGCACGCCACAGCCAATTCCTCATGGAAAGGGAAGATCAAAACTTATAAGTTGAGAAATCAGAACTGGAGAGAGCTGGTGAAGGTCTGTCCAAACTGCCAATCGCTAGGTACAATGTCTGAGAAGACGAGGGTGGTGCCATCACTAATGGTGACTCTGAAGGAGAGTGACTGTCCATTGAGGTAGGAATTGCTCTGCCAATTTGCACCCCAGTTCCTTGACATGGGTTGCCAGTTCCCGTTTGAGCCCTTGATGGACACGGCCGAGATCGAGCCTGCGCCACCGACATTACTGATCAAGACAAGCTCGAAATAGGACCGGCCATTGACGGTGAACCGAACGCCTCCTGTTTTCACACAAGGAACCCTGAATCCAGTGCAGAGAACAAGTCAGTTCAGTACAAAGTATTACTGATAGTTTTGTGCATAACTAGCATGATTCTTACTCTGGTTGATTATAACATAATTTAGTATACCAAATCAAATTAATGATCTAACATGTCCCTTGCTCTAGTATAAAACGTCTAAGTAATTGTGGTTTTTGCTCTAGACAAACTTTTTTTTCATACCTCAACCTTAAGACTCAACCTGTTAGTTTGTTCATCAAATCATGCGATTCCCTCAAGGTTAATTTTGTAAAATTTGCTTACCTCTGATTTTCCTTTTTCCTTGTTAGTTTCACAAGGAAACTGCAATTGGGCCGAGAGACTTAGTCGCCTGCCAAAGGTCCACACCCCATTGTGTAATGAGGTGATGCCAATAAAACTCTGAGTGGCTGTCCCTCTAATAATATCTATTTTTCTGATCATGAAAAGCTTCAACAAGGAGAAAAATATATATATATAATCAAAAGTCAGGATTGCCAAGATTGAAATAAGTTGAGATCTAATTCATTATGGATTTCGGTTGTAACGCGTTAAATTTGATGTTACAGGGATTGAGTTACCCTTTGCATAATATATATATATATATATATATATATATATATATACACACACACACGAAATGCCTGTGTGTGTCCGATCCTAGATCATGTTGTTCCTCCTGGCCAGGCCAACAGAGCATCACTGACCTGAATAAGGGATTGGACAATATATTCAAGTTGAAGGAAAGAGAAAATTAAATGTCTGATGTATCAAAAGTGAAGAGAAAAAAAAAAAGAGTTCTCATTCTGGCCAAATCGTGTGAAGCACCAGCTGCATGAAAAAGGCCATTGCTACCTGCAAATCGGACAATTCATGGCTACCCATTAATGGGAAGTAAGCTCCTGTAATTGTTCGATCATCAATACTTGGTCCCATCTATCGGTCAAGGTTAACAGTTCTTCCCTTATCTAGCTGCTACTTAGTTAGTACTGTTTAAATAAATGTGCTCAGATGGTATTTATAAATCTCGCTCCTTTCCTCAGTCAATCAAAACTGCTGCAGGAATTTATACCTCTGGAAAAGAACAGGGACAATGCCTCCTCTGTAAATGGCGATCTGCTCCCAAGCAGGCTGGGCCATGTCGAAATGCTGGAGGGGAGGGTTGCACCACCCTCCGTTGTCGTTTGGAAGCGCATAATTCGGTGGGCAGAAGTTGGTGGCCGTGATGGTCACAGACTTCCCCGGCAGGCACCATTTTGGATCCATCTCTGCGTCGCACTTTATCGTAAAGCATTGCCCGCAGGACGCTCCATCGTTAAACAAAGCCGTGCTCAGTGCTGCTGTCGTCGTTCCATAGCCAGTCGAGTACAGGTTTCCATATCCACAAGCACCACCTGAAACCAGATGCAGAAATCTCAATCTCATGAAACCTTTTTTCTACTATGACATCATCTTTGTAGACGCGCGCACACACACACATATATGCATGCTGAGAGTTTGAATTTTACAAAGTTGGTTGCATATCACCTTGAAACAGCAGCAGAAAAAGATGCAGAAACAGGGAGTTTGGATTTTTCTGAAACATGGTCATGATAGAAATTCCATTTTCTGAAGTAAAATCAAGATTATCAAGGATAAGAAGCGAATCAAATAAGAAAAGACATCGAGAAGAGGACAGCGGTAGGAAATTATGATGGAAAATGAAATGAAATAAACTAGAAATTATGATGGAAAATGAAATGAAATAAACTAAAACTTAAGGAAAAGGAGATAATTAACTTTATAGCCATTCAAATATAGAGTACAGCCTTATTAAGAAAGCTCATCTGCCTATACATTGGAGAATCTAAAAATAATTTAGCTCACCCGTTACAATAAGGAAATAAGATAGTATGTATCTGATCAAGATGTCAAACCAAAATAAATTAATCTTTGCAAAATTGAAAGATAACCTTAAATCTAAATGCTTACTAAAAATATTAAAGTAATCGTTTGTAGGGTCAAATCGATTTAGCGGATCGGGTGTTTATGTAATTTCCTCCTGCATTTTATGATCCTGTGGATCTCTTACGTCACATAAGCGTCGAAAAAAGAGGATGTAAATAATCAGATCAAGTCTTTACCCGTTACTTAAACGAACAACTAGAGGCTCTACGATAAGTATGATATGAATATTACAAGTCAACATATAGTCATTAGACAGAATGTCTAGTTTAGAATGCACCCTGTTTTTAGGCCATGACAAGACGATCGATGACATGGATCGAACATTTAATTCATTAATTTTGTAATATTTTTAATACCTAAAATGATCTTGGTATTCATGCAAATACCAATAATATTTTGCCTAAATATAAGAAAACACATCGAATCAGGTCTCATCTCTGTGTTGTGACTTCGGATATACATTAGGTGTTCAAAGACTCCAAGTACGTTGGGCAATGTAAGTCATCTGAACTATAGAGACGAGGGTGGTCAGGGGAAAAAATGCAACTATTCTAACGTACGTTGGGATCAAGCCAGCTTACCTTTCAATGGAAATAAACTTTAGATTTACTATTACAGATCTTGACTACCAGTAAGAGAACAAAGAAACACACGAACAAGGCAGCAGACTACACCTGAAAACAGAACAACGTCGAAATCTCATGAAGAGAAAAAGAAAGAAGAAAACATACCCATTGTTCCTGAAGCATCACTTCCACCATAAAAGGTAGCATGTGCCCTGTTCCAATCCTGGTCAGAGGAGGAAGAAGAGGCTGTACCAGCAGCAATGGCTGTAGAAAGCACTACAACATAAGGAAGAAGAAGAAGAAGAGGAGGAGGAGGAGAAGACGATTGAGAAGCCATGGGTGTAATAAAAGCAGCTCAGCAGTAGCAGCAGCAGCAGAGAATGGGACACAGGCTGCACTCGATTGGGTCGCCTTAAATAGACCCAAAGAGGCAGAGGCCGTGGTGGGGCTGAGTGCATGTGATCCGGTGCACGGACCTTGAGGTGCATATTTATTATAGTCATTTATGTGCACAGCTAATTATCTGCAGGGTCTTCCAATAATTTCTTGGGGAGCCCCTAGGCAGAAGAGATGAAGAGGAGAGAGAGAGAAGAAAGGGAAAGAGAAATAGCAGAAGCCCTCAATTATTTGCACGTTCTCTTCCCTGTTTTTGCGCTTCAAAGATCAGGGCAGAGATCGACAAAACACGATGCAGGAAACCAAAGATCTTGCAGAGACCAGAAGACAGCAAAAATATTTGAAAACGAAGTGAAACAGATGCAAAATGCGGAGGAGGCAAGGAGGGGGCCCAAAAACCATGGCCCTACCCCGCCCTCTTTTGTTTGTTTGCATCAGGTACTTCCTGAATCCAATGTGTGAACAGTTCCAGGACTCTGTCCCCTTTTATCCAGATCCAGAAGCTGGTATGGATCTGGAACCAGCTCCGTTTAGCCAAATTTGATGAAACAATCCAACCCAGTCCTATATAAAGATCGGGCTTTTGATTCCATAGATATTAACTGCGACATAAAAATGTTAAAGACCAGGACAACCAACTACTTAACATAAAGTCTGGATGGACCTGGATGAATATCTTAGCGATTCAGAAATATGCGATTGCTAACCTGAGTTCAAGTTTAGTCAAATAAAAAAATTTATAGATCAAATCCATTCCGGCTAACTTCTGAGCCTGAAGAGGCATATGGGCACCAGTGGTCCAAATCAAGTCCTAGTCCGACCCGTGTTCATCCTTAAGCATGGAACGCGTCATTGACCATATGCACGCGACATGAACACTCACATGTGATTAACGTATTTTAATGTGACTGATAATTGTTTTTTAGTTTTGAATGAAAGTTCTAAACTATTGTTTTTATCAGTAAAGTATTTGAAGCGCGTGGTGCCTTATCGTCCCAAGTACTAAGTATAAATTTTTTAATTGTTAAAAGACAGTAATGTATAAATTAATAAGATTTTCCTGAAACATCAATGTTAACATAAGAAGTTTTTGAGGTGCACCGTTCGTCTTAAAATTTTTAAAATACCAGGGTGGTATCTATAAACATGTAACTACTACGTAAATCATACAAATTATGTGGGTCTGAGGGATATTTGCCCTTGATGCCTTGATTTCGGGCCATGAAGCCCACGCCCAGTTTTGGATCCTTTCATCCGGTACCGTCTTATCCTTATATTCCATTTTGCAAGATTTAGAGATGTAGATGGATCGGATCACACGGCCCGGTAATTTATTTGAGTCTGAACTCTGGTTTGAAACCGGACTTGAAATCAAAACTTAACCCTTTTCAGTTCTTGCTTGGTAGTTATTGACCCAAACATAAATTGAACTCACATCTTAAGATACTCGATCCAGATCCGGTCGCCTCTGGCCATCACAAACTTA
Source organism: Nymphaea colorata (assembly GCF_008831285.2). NCBI lineage: Eukaryota > Viridiplantae > Streptophyta > Magnoliopsida > Nymphaeales > Nymphaeaceae > Nymphaea > Nymphaea colorata. Next base: position 24,227,779 of record NC_045146.1, read on the forward strand.
CGTTATGTTTGTATTCTCAAAATTAGACCTCACAAGTCTGTTCTTTTCTGAAACCGGGCTCACCTTGTTGTCCTCTCAGAAAAGGGCCTGCGTTTCCCACAACAGCATAATTTCGGTCAAGATCACTTAAGTTCAAGAAAACTACAGTCATAAACCTTTTCTTCATGCCTTTTTCATAGAAAAATGAAAAATGCACTTTTAACAAAGGGAATGTTAAAACGCAAGATCAGCATTTTAATATCTAATTAATTCCAACATAGAAGATCAAGTTCTCTCTCTCTCTCTCTCTCTCTCTCTCTCTATATATATATATATATATATATATATATATATATATATGAAAAATGGCTGGTGGGAGGAATAAATTTTTTTGATTAATGGCACATGCAAGAATTGGTTGTATGAAAAGTATGGTAGAGGTGGAACTTCAGATGGTTGGGCACCCAATCATGCATCTCCCTCAAAATCAATGTCCTCGTCACCGACTACCGGACGACGTCCGCCGGATGCACTTCCCTTTACTAAACAATTGACAGATCACTCCTTGAGAGATGAATTTCCCGATGTTCCAACGTCAAACCCACCAGCGAACATTCACATTCAGGGCACCCTTCTTCCCGTTTTTAATTTGTTTCACAACTCAGAACTTTGGCTTCTGTTCTTCGGATTTGGTGCTTCTTCAGATCTTTAATGCATTATTTAAAGATCACCGACTAGCTACCTATTCGAACTACTAATATTTAAGAAGAAATTGATGGTGGAAGGAATATAATTTGTCGTTTGATTGCTTTAGTGCAGTTCTCCAATTTTTTTTCGCGATTCGATTCCTTATTGTTTTGTTTTCTTCATTCTATGAGCTGTAACCTGCAACAAGACAAATGGCAACCGATTGCAAGACCTTTTCGGCTGTATCTCCGTTTGGAATTTCTCTTCTTATATATATATATATATATATATATATATATATAGAGAGAGAGAGAGAGAGAGAATGGAATAGTTCTGTCAATCAGATGCAGATTGGGTTACCACATTTGCACTTGAAAGTTTTTGAGGCGTTTGATTACTTCAAATCTTAGAAAGAAGGTGATTTAAAATCTTGGATCCTGGGATTTCATGTCCTTGAATTCTGAGCCCATGAACGTCAAGTTAAATCCTTCACTTTACTAACTTGATATTCAATCCAATTCATATGTATAGTTTGATGGATCTTATATATTTAGCGACCTGTTTCTTCCAGCTGAATATGACTTGCCATTGGTTACTTGTGATTGTTATGTGAACTTTTTTTGGAAAAGTTAACAATCGAAAAGGATAACTTGATATGCAGTGTTTGCTTTGAGTTGAGACACAAAAAAGCAGCTGTGTTCAGTGGTTAAAGAGTCGTTGTCAACATAATTTATTTCAGGACAAACGGCTTTGGTTAGCACCTCTAAAGTGCAGAAACAAAGTCAATCAACATCCTACCACTAAAAAATAATGACTCACCGAATTGGGGTACGATATAAACAAAAAGTACAATTAATTCGTTCTTGGATTGCTAGTGAGTTGTGATGATTGAAGATTCCGAGTCCTGAAAATATAAAACCAGATAAAAAAGTCGAAGTGTGGCGTTTGATAGTTTGGAATTTTGATTCAAGAATGACATGTAATTCCTTTTGGAACTGAAATGTAATCAAGAAATTTCAGGTTTCAGTTTCCTAATTTCAGAAACGAAATACCTTGTTTGTTTAATTTATTGAAAAAGAAGCATCTTGATTCTAAAATTCCATGACTCGGGATATATCAAACGCCCCCTCAGGGTCCTCGTTTTGGACCAGTTAACGTGGTTAAGATTTTTTATTTAAGCTCTTGAGGTGAACGTTCACCTTTTCTCAGAGTTGTCAAAATTGATTCCGTAAGAAATTCACAGGTTCTTCATTCAATGTGCATAAAATTTCTCAGAGGACAACTACGATGATAGAAAAGATCACCCAATGTACTTAATTTCAAATTTTCCGACCGGCAATTGACGCGTCTCTGTTTTACCTACTAGCTGTGTCATTGCCCCGAGCACAAAGATTCTGATGTCAGAAGAGCACAACTCCTCCCTCTCTCTCTCTCTCTCTCTCTCTCTCTCTCTCTCTCTCTCTCTCTCTTTCCCTCAACAGTTATTAATGCTATAGTTGAGATTTTGTACATTCGACTCGTTTATTTCAGTTTCATTTAGCTTATCATGTCAACATCAAAGAATGCAAAAGCATATGATGCTTGCAATCTGATCAGATAAATAGCTTCCCTTCCAAGTAGTGAAGTCAAATATATAAACAGTAGTAGATGATTCTTCAAGTGAATTAACTACATAAACAAATTTTCAAACCCAAAAAAGTGTACCCACTAATAGTTTTAAACCATAGGTACACACAACGGTAGGGTTTTTTATACCAAAGCCGGTAGCCATCACATGGGATGTAAGACTGAGGAATTCAATATAACTACACTTAGTAATGAGGCTTTTATACTTGCCAGATGCTGCTAGAAATTTTTCCAACCAAATTCAAACTTAGTTATAAGGCTTTTATTAATGTATGTACTGGTGCAAAGGGTTTGGTTTGGGTAGGAAACTTACTTCTTTCCTGTTTATCTGAATCCGGTTTGAGTTTAATTTCGCATTTATAAGTTTGCTTTCCATAATTGTAAGTGGTTGTAAAGATGGTTTCAAAACTGCAACACCTTGCATTGAAGGCAAGCCTCACAATTGAGCCGAACTAGTCGTGGCTGGAGTTGGGCCTTGTTCAAACCAAGTGAAGGTTGCCAGATCCAAGCTCGAAGCCGAGCCGAGCAAGTCGAGCCGCCCTCATATGAAAATAAGAGTTAATTAGACAGAGTTTTGCTTATGGAAGCCTGATTCCAGACTAGCAGCTGGCCACTCTGTGTACACAAAGTTGTGTACCGGAAGGTATAATGATCAGAATACCTCTAGTTAGTAAAAAGGTGAGTGCTCCTTACCAGGATATATGTTGCATGCATGTATGATGTGTGCACTACTGCGGTGCATGCAACTCACTCTCGGTGTGCGATCTCTATAATTCGAGTTTGCATCCGCACCTGGTAAGGGCACCATGCACCATGCATGGAAATTGAACAAATGACAGGACATTTCGGCACCACCAGCCGGACCAGCTGCGCTGTGCCTCTTGGAGCTATATAAGCATTTAATATTTTGCAACAAAGTTGACACCCTTGATTCCCACAAACTCACCTTTATTTGCCTCCCACAAAGAAAAAGTTTGCTAAAAAGTGGTCGGCACTCCCAGCTCAGATATCCCAAATGAAGGGGCGGAAAGTCGTATGAGGATGGTGGAATATGTTTGGGAAAGAAGCTACACCGGCGATCAGATTCCCTGAGTTCAGATGGAGAAAGCTTGTGTGGTGGAAGACCGCCACTCAAGAATCGGAGCCGAGCCAAGGGGGACCCGTAGGGGCTCTGGTCGTCTTATACAAAAATTTTGAAAAATAATATTTCGGCTCATGTTTCACACGGCAATGTAGAGGTTGTGGATGCATTGAAATGAAATGGCCGACGGCGATGCAAGGATTTTCGTTGTTCTAATCATACTCAACTTTAGGGGCGTGTTTGGTAGCCTCGGCTGGATTTCATGTCGAAATCCACAGTTTTAGCAAACTCTAGATCTCAAAGCCACTATAGACGTTCTTAAAATCCTTGAATCTAAGATCCATGGCTCTGAAGAGAGCTAAGATCTGGGGCTATCAAATGCCACCCAGATGTCGTTGATCTACTATGTTATTTTAGCCGTATTGTTTTGTATAGCTTTTTTATTATTATTAATGTATCTTATTTGGATGGGATATCGAATCAAATGCTTTGGGAAAATTGGATATTGGAAACAAATTTAATATTTGATTAAGAAAGGACATCTGATCGGATTTAAATTCAAATCAGATTTTGGTTTTAAATAAATATCTCATTACCCAATGTTGTTGCATTTTGAAAATCCGCCGGATCCAAGCAAAAGTTGCTGCATTAAGTTTTCCACTTTTAACATAAATCTGAGAAACGACTTTTTGTGATTAAATTTTTCTGATAATTTCTCCAACATGGAAATACGACAGAAGAAACTACCTAGCTTCTGCTGTAGTTCTTGAACTAAAGTAAGTGAAAGCTCAATCAGAGCTGAATGACATTAAGAGACATTTTCTTTAGTTGTAAAACTAAACAGAATATTCAAGAAGATAAAGATTTTAACATGAGAGAGAGCCTCCTATAAAAATTTGGACTTCTTTTAAGATATCATTCCAAATTAAGGACTAAATAATAAATTTTGCTTTCTCTCATCTTTGGTCGGCCTCTAATTTATTGACTGGTTAGCGAGGATTTAAAAAAGGGGATCTAGATCTGGAGCTTGATTCGATCCAAAATTAAGACTGAGGACTTAATAACGGCATCTACTACCCAACAACATCAATGGTTAGCTCATGCTGGATGGAAGCAAAGTTGGTATCTTTTGGCTTCACTTCTGCAAAAAAGCAAGCATTCTTTTGCTTTTCTTTTCACCTTTTCCTGATTTACCCAACTTTACAGATTTCAAATGAACATGTTATTGTGCTTATCTTCATGTGATCATTATGATTCTCTTTGAATTTTGAGTTATTCTTCACACGCTAGGCAGACTTCCTCATGTCAAAAGGCTTATCCTTCAGAAAAGGTTGTCATCAAAAAGAAGATGCAATGATGCAAAGCATAAGCATCTCCTCATTTTTCTTAATATTTGTATTAGTGCTCCAAATGCGTCGACGGCTGTGTTAATTGGTTGGTTATATTGATAATACAATGCATTCTTATGACATGTCACGCCTTTCATCTATAGTACATATGGTAGTCTCAAATTCGGACATGTCATGACAATGTTGCCGACGATTTCTCAGCTTCTATTGATCTCTTATGATTATGCACAAGACAACTGCTGAAAATTTTAAAGGCCCTCGGATTCTTTCTTGAATAGCCTTGTTCAAAACAGCTCCCTAAGTAGCACATAACAATTAGGTTTTTGATTTCACGTTAAAAATTCAAAGGATGAAAGCCTGTAGATATAGATGGAGCCTTTTGTACAAGTTCTCTCTCAAATGTAGCCACAAATTCCTGGGTCAGAAAGTGAAAGAAAGACTGAGAGAAAGGAAATTATATATACATATATATACATGATGCCAAACGCCTTTTCTTCGGCGGGTTTTGGCCGTCCATGCAGACTGCCCACCTGAAGGCTAATCACCTACCCTTCGCTGCCAGTAGCTTCCCGCCACCTTGTGGTGGTTGGCATACCTGCCGCCGATGGCAAGAAGGCGGCGAGCCACCAGCAGGGAAGGGAAGGCAACCGGCCTCCTTTTTTTTATTTACATACGAAAAAAAGAAAAGAGGCCGGGAGGCCGACCCCTCTACGAGGGGGCAACCTCCTGCCACCCTGCCCTCTCCGGCCTCAGTGGTGTAGTTACATGGTGACAGGTGTAGGCAGTGCTAAGACCAGTCTCTTAAAAATTCTTTGTTTTTAAATGTGAATATTAAATATTTATCCTTATATATGCCCCATTAGATTTAAGCATTTTTAAACAAGTGCCCCTCTAGTCAATTTTTTTGGTTCCGCCACTGACCGAACCGGAGTAGGCGATGGCCTCCCCTCCCTTCCTTTCCTTTTTCATGAACATTCAAAGAAAGGATGAGGGAGAAAACATGGGGAGGCGACGGTTGTGGTTCGGTCGGCTGGGTTGAGTGTAATAAAGATGTTTCCAGTATATATATATATGTGTGTGTGTGTGAACAATGACTTTGGTTATCTAAAGTTATTCAACCATCTAACCAAAACCTGTCCTTTAAAATACATAATGGGTTGAGAGAAAAGCAAAGAGAAACAACTCTAAATTAATATTAGATGATGAAAATGTTCATCATCCTTTTTTCCTTACTTTTCTCTTAACCATCTATCATGTTAGATCGGCATACATATTAGATGTTTGGACAAAAATCGACTACACTAAGAATTGAGAACGTCAATATAGAAGTTCTTGATATATAAAATAACAAGTATTTGAATGTGAAACAAGCACTTGGGCCATCAATCCAATTTGACTCACGGAAAAGGTTGGCAGGCTAGACAGTGTGGCGCATTCAGTGTATAATTTCATTTTCATCGGTTAGTTATAGACAAAATTAAATGTCTTATTTTCAGAGTTTGCTTGGAACTTGTTGCTAGCAATTCATCCTTTTCCAATTGTGATTGACGTGATGAATTCGTTCCTCAAAATTGCTCTTTACAAGTTATTACGTAGCGACAAATTGCAATCCAGGCATAATTTGAAATGATCAAGTAGATAAAAAGATCAAGAAGGAAGTTTGTCAATATCTATAAGAACAAATATGTATGTGCCCTATGAGATGAGAATGAGTATGGAAAAGCCCAAGAGCCTTCAATAATTGCTTGGGATTGAGACCTGGGGGCTTGGTGGAACATAACAAAATAAAGGCAAAGACAACCCCGCCTTGGCAAAAGTCCATTAGTTTGGTAATGGGGCAATAAACACATACCCCACCTCATCCTTCCTCGCCTTTCAAAAGAAATGCTGATTTCGCTATGAAGAGACATATTTTGCTTGTCATTAATATTGGATGATAAAGAGCGATCTAGTGTTCCTTAAAAAATGTTTTCATTCTTTGTTTGTTTCGAGGGCTGGTGATAAAGCACTAGCGAGCTACGTATCTTATTTTTGACAAACGTTACAGGCCTAATTTAGACAAATAGACCATAGGATTTATGTATTGGATCTGGATTTGGTTAATAGTCATCCAAACCGGATGGAAATCCATGTATACAATTATAAGTGTGTCACACAAGATTTATCTGAAAGGATCGCGCCCCAATAAAAGCCTCGAGGAATCGCCCAATCCAATTCGCAGGAGACAGACCCCCAACATCACTTTTGGGTTTAAAATTCAAACCCAGACTCGGACCCGGGCCCCGGCCCAGACCCGTAACTATGCTCCCGCTGAGACTCATCGTCATCCAATGACGCCGCAGATACGTCACGGGAAAAGGCGCCTCGAACCGGGAGGACGCGGCATGACGTCACGGTCTGTCCCGAGACGAGTTCTCTTTCAGGGCATGGAAAAGGGCCACGTGGGCGGATCGACGGTGCAGAGTTCACGCAAGTTTCTTCTACCGCCGACTCATTTCTCCGTCTCGGAGAAGGATGGGACTCGTCCGTTTCGCGGACACAGGACGGAAAGGGTTGGCCCCACAAGGGTATCGTGTAGGGTCCCTAAATTACTAAAATAGCCCTAGGAGCCCATCCCCTGACCGCCCTTTAATGGGCGTAGGTCAGGAATGAGGAGCGTCCATGTCAAGCCCCCACACCACATCAATCATATTCATGCCCATCACCATTAAAAATAAAGATGAAAACGGTCCTCATATATTGATCACGTATACAGAGATTCAAACTTGTAGAAATTCATGCAAATCTCACAAAAGGAGGAAAGAAGGTACAACCACGCCTTTCCTGTGTCCCCTTTTTTTCTGAAGAAAAGAGAGAAGCGGATCCCTTTAATTTCGGCAAAGATAGAAGGAAGTTGGAGAAGGAAATTTCGGCTTCCCTTCCCCCACACACCCATTTATTTATCGCTCTCTTTTCAGACTCTTGCTTTCTGACTCGCCCTCTCTTCAACCTAGAAATAACACGCCCCAAAAAGGAAAAAAAAAATTAAATAAATGAATAACCACTTTTCTTCTTTTGTTGTTTACGCTTTCGTAAATCTCAAGACGGAAAAGGCTGAGAGGTAATTATAACGAATCAAATCCACCGCAAAAATACACACGAACAAAAAAATTTATAATTTTTATTAAATTCCTTTTCTTTTTTCCCTTTCTCTGGCTACATGAAAAAGACCTCGAGGCTCGCCCGCTTCGCCGACCCGCAGACCGGGCACGTGCGAACGGCCGAGCCACACGGTCCGCACGCGCAGAGGTGCCGGCACGGCAGCATCACCACACGTGCCGGCCTCTCGCCGCACCCCCTGCATGACGCCCCCGACGTCGCCGGAACGCGGTTGCGCCCCTCCGCCTCTTCCTCTTCCTCCTTCTCCGCCGCACAGCACGACTCGGCGTCCTCGTCGTCGCCCGCGGCGGGCGAGGGGGAGCAGCTGCGCAGGCGCTCCAGCGCGTTCGCGAGGGCGGCCGCGGCTGCCTCGCGCTCGCGGGCGAGCCTCTGCCAGGCGGCGCGCTCGGTCTCCGCCCGCCGGAGCAGCTCCTGTAGCTCCGCCCCGCGCCGCAGCTCCCCCTCCATTCTCGCCTCCCTCTCGCCCATGAGCGCCGACACGCCCGTCTCCACCCGCCGCAGCACCGCCTGCAGTTGCTCCCGCCGCTGCGCCTCCAACTCCTCCCTCAACCTCTCCCCCTAAACACACACCATATACAAAGATGTTGGTCGTCGAATAAGAAGGAAGACAAATGCTACAGAGCACTGGGGCGAAGAAAGAGGCTAGTCACGGAAGTTCCACCTGTAGGACGATAAACTCATCAATCTCCTGCTTCTGTTTCTCGAAGAAGGCAGCGAGGATTTGGTTGCATGTGATGGGCAGAGGAAAGATGCTTCTGTTGCTCTGATACTCCTGCTGCTGCTGTTGCTGCAAGAAGCAGAAGCCACCGGCGCCGATCGGTTCCTGGTATTCACCCGGCTCGCTGGAGAAGCCCGGAAAGTACGAATCCGGATATTGGGCATAGACGGCCATGCTCCGTCCCTTCCACCCTCTTCCAGCTCCTCTTTCTTCCTCTACCCGGAACGAAATCGCAGCAGCAACGGTTATAGCCTTGAGTAGAAGAAGAAGAAGAAGAAGAAGACGAGAAGGAAAGAAAGAGAGGTAAAACTTAAAAAAAGGAGTGGGAGAGTGGGGGTTGGAGGGGAGGAAGAACGTGAAAAAGGTGGGAAATCACCAAACTTTGGCTCCCCTTTTATACGACTTTCGCGTCAGGTTATCAAAACAGGAAGCACCCTCGCTTGTCCCACTAATTTGCTTCCTTACCACGCGGCCTGACCACACTATGGCCCACCCGGTGTTTCATTTTGCCCACCTAAAACGCCATACCATCTTGGCTTTATTTCTTCGCCGCAAATAATACGGAGTAATATATGCAAGAGAAGAACAGTGTTCTAAATCCCTAAGAAACTTTCATCACCATTTATATCTATGTTTGATTTTCATTTTGGGGGCATTGATAAGGAAGAGATTTAGAACCTAAATTTGGAACTAAGTAAAGCGTGAAGTTTCTTTTTCTTCTTCTTCTTTTTAGAACGTTATCTGTTGGTGCTGCATGGATAAGGGTCTAAGGTGGAGTTATTCGAGGAGAAGCTAGAGGACAAACTAATAGACGACCAAGAAATTGGATCTTTTCGAAACGAGCCTTAACTCTTCTTAACATCCCCGCATCATCCCAAAGGCCCTGCCGTGTTTAAAAAAAACTTAGAAAGCAAGAAAAAAGAAACAGCCAAAAATGACTTGGATTTAATACGAATCCGGAGCCTGGATCCTATTATGCTGTTGCTTAAAAATCAAATGTTATTAAAACTTGAGTCTGGAATGGGTTCCAGATTTCTTCCTGTCTGAGTTAGAATTGGATAAATTTCCTTTTGGATCGAACAAATCAGATACCGAGTCTGATATCCATTGAATTCTGTGGGGGGTTCCCATAAAAGTATGTTAGACGATAAAGGGCAGCCATGGAAAAGCCAGCCCAGCTGCTTTTGCACTGTGACCGTGGAGTTAGATGCCAATTCAAAGTTCCATCTGAACAAGAAAAGCGTGGAAAAGAGAAAGAAAAGCTAGTGAAAAGAAGAGTGGATGAATAAGCAATCCTGTTCTCCGTCGGATCATCACCGTCCAAATCTCGAAGTAGCAATGAATATGGCAATGTAGGATGCATGCACATTTTGTGACTCACCTATTCTTGAGAGTCACGAAAGAAAGAAAGGAACACCACAATTTTTTGCCACTAACTTTTTTTTTTTTTTTGTTCTTAGTTCAACCCTTCTTCCCCTTTCTTTCCTTGGAGTTGTTTGGTAATAGGTCATCCTTGCAACAATCTACCATAAAAATTGGAGAAGATTTATAACATGGTAACAAGTTATTACTATTGTTAAATGCCTTTTTAGTGTTCCAGTTTGCGCCGAACTCTAGTGTAAAAAAACAATGCACCAACAATTTGTTTGGGGATGGTCAGGAGTTGCTAGGTGACCCGTCTACATTTTAATATCTCCTAATATCAATTTTGATGCTGTAAAAAAAGAAAACACTAACATGTAAGGTAAAATCTAGTAGAAGCAGCACCCTAACGCACCGAAAGCAAACATGTCAGAGACGACACTGACATGCAAGATAGTTGGAAGATTGAGGCTTCCGCAACAGCAGATGAAAGACTCCTTCTACTCATTCACCTCCTGAAACTTGTTGCGCACCATCTCATGTGACACATCAACGTAGAGGCCATGTGATGAGAAGAAAAGAAAATGACCTGATCTTTCATATTCAAAAGTGAAAAGCATATAGTTTTTTTTTTTTACAGTATGGAAGTGAATGACAATGTGCAATTCACCGAGTACTTGGTGTTTGGTGGTATTATTACATTACATCAACCGTGTTCGGATCGGTCCAATAATTATAAAAATGTTTCAGATGTGTCAGTTTGTTGGAGATGATGCGGTTTTCGAGACCCTTAAAAGGCAAAATCTCCGGAGCATAAATAGTAAACGGCACATGAAAGCGGGCAGGAAGTTTGTAGTATTCACAGAAGCCACTTAATTTTTTTTTTTTCTCTCTTTTGGGGCCGTACGCAACTCAAACTAGACCGCGCCTAGGGCAGCACCCGTCCCGTACCGAGGGACCGAAAAAATTTCGAGACTTGTGGAAGTGGAGAAAGTTCATTATTTTATTTTGGAGCAATTATGTTGCAAAGTGGGGAAGGTTTCCACTTGTTTACTCCAATAAAAGATTTGATGATAATGACAAAGGAAACAAAAGAAAAAGAAAGGAGAGATGTTCATTGAGTTTATCAAGATAGGAAGTAAAAGATGAGAAAGTGCGGCAGTTTCCTGTTTTGATCAAGTAATTCACTACTCGTCAAAGGTGCATGGTCCTCGTGATGCCTACGAGATGGGTTTTATATTGCTGGCGCTTGGATCTTTCTATATACATGAGAAACATCTGACTCATGATCGAATTTAAACGGACAAAAAAAGGATAAGAACTCAAAGTAATGTTGGAATCATTTGCTTAATCGGCTCGCATCTTTCCTCGTAGCCATTGTTTTGAACATCAGTGTAAAGTTTATGATACGTGTTGATCTTGTAGTAAATCAGCTTGAGTTTACCGGCTAAGATAGAGGTGCCCGGTGTTTTTCAAATACTTCCTCGAATTATTTTCTTACCTTTTTTAAGTTATTTTTTTTTCTTTTTTTTTATTCAATATTAATGCAATAACATGCTTTGTTGATTCGTATCTGATTCATTTAATCGCTAGACTGCCCAATTTACTATACAACTGAGATGATTCGATGCAACTCGTTATGTTCACAATTTTTTTTGGTGCATCAAGAAAAAATGCAATAACTACAGACGCATTGCTATTTTCACTTGAGAACGTAAGGCTATGTTTGATACTCTTGAATCTGAGATCGAGGTTGCTGCGAGTCCATGGGGATCTTAAAAGTCATTCCAAACTCGTGAGTCAGTCGTCATTAGGAGACAGCGTAACTACTGTAATTGATTAAGATGGCCATCGCAATTTCAGGCTCTTGATTGTAAAAGTTTGATAAAATAATTTCTCTCGTTAGAGAGAAAACAAAAAAAAACCATGCTCTCCCCGCGATTCAATAATTTAAGGCAGTCTTTAATTGAAGGACCTACCGGAAGGCCTAAAAGATGCCGAAAGCCTGGAAATTTTTGGAAAACTCAGAGTTTTGGTGAGACACCTGGGCTCAAAGGCTATTGGAAAATGCCAAAACAATTACAAGACTTAGAGGAAAGAGAGAGAGAGAGAAGAAGAAGAATTTATGCTGCATGTTCCTAAAAGCAGGAAATAAATGAAAAGGGAAAGAAAGGGAAAGGCTTCTATGGCATTGACAGATGGATAATGAGTTAAAAGAGTTCTTGGTTTCCGTCGGTGGGTTTGGTGGGGGCAACTTCCTTCATGATCATGCTCCTTGTGGAACTTAGTTTGAAGTTATTCTATGGATCAAATGGATGGTCTCAAAGCTTCTCAATTTGATGGTTAATTGCTGAGATTATCTTGCTCTTCTTTGTTTAATCTTTCCTTTCTTATATATTCACCTTGTCGGTGAATTACAATGTAGTTGACGGCTGTACTGCTTTCTACCCATACCCCGAAAGCCGTGTACCCAAGGGCAGGGGGAAGGACTTCCGCCTCCAACCATTAATGCATTATGTAAAGCTGTTGGGGCATCCCTTCGTCCGTTCCTGGCTCGCTTATTTTAGCCCATGGACCACCTTTTGATTCCATGCAGCTTGGCCACACCTTGTCCAAATTGATGCAAGTTGGGCTGGATCTATCCTAGATGTCGCTCATGGTGTGTTTGCGTATGTATATAAGTATATAGTTTTTGAAACATGTTGATGGAGTAAACATAAGGAGCAGGTTAATTGGGTTGTGAATCGCTTAATTATTTCGTATGGCAGTTTACATTGTGTCACATGTAAAGTTACTTATCTAAACTAATAAGCATATCTGCTGATATATACTCTTGTTTGTCTGCGTATTTAGAAAGCTAGGAATGCAAAAGTGTATTTAATGATATGGGCAGCTTCCAATCATGCATTTAGGATGCATAGTCAGATCCCATACATAATAAGTTCCAAATTTTGATTTACAGAAAGATCAATGGCTTATGTTGAGGACTTTTTGTGTGCTTCATCAATATATATCCAAAAGGTAATTAATACTTTCTTATTAATATGATCCGAGAATAGCTTTCCCCAAGTTGAGGGCATCTTGGTGCAACATATATCGTCCAATGCTCTCTCTCTCTCTTCTATTATATGTACATATTCATATGCATTCAGCGGATTCAAGTGAATTAAGATCATTCACTTGCTCAATTCATTTTCAACAAACAGTGTATTGCAGTTTAAGTTATTCTTGTTTCAATCAAAAAACAAAAAAAATCTAAAGCAAATCATTCTTCTGAAAAAGCGACAGAGGCAACTACTGTTTGAGCAGTTGTTCCCTTTTGAAAGTGAAAAAAGTGAAAATTATCCAACACAAATTCCGTTGTTCTTCCCTTGATATAATGGGGAGAAAATATATGTAAGGATGTGTTCCTCAAACCATGCAAACATTTATAAATGTCAACCAATATGAATTGATAGGACTGCCCCACAGTCGATGAGTACACTGCGCCCCTCAATGTCATGTTGAACGCATTCAATTCGATTATTGCTCTTTGCATAATAAAGGAAAAATGGTCCATGAAATCCATTAAAGGCGTGATGTGTGCAGGGGCTGCAGACAGAAGAGCTGAAGATTGGTAGGGCCAGTTCCCGCTTTCTACTTCATGATAGAAAGCTGACAGCCCCCATTAGCAATGTGCACTGCCGGATGATCCGGCATCGTTCATTCGCTTTCATCCAAATGATCTTCTGTAGTTTTACACAACTTTTTTGTGCCATTAATCAAAAAAATAAAAAGGTAACTTTTTATTTATACCATCCCTCCTTTTTTCAGACTGGATGGTGCTCCCGATTTTCCTCGATCTGTTCTGGTTCTTTGGTTTTATTCCTGTTCTCTTTGTGAATTTGAATCATGAAAGAAACAGCCGACCCATGACTGCAGGATGCAGGACACTAAAGGAGATGAGAAGTAAAGGCTTTTGCAATACAATTAACAATTATTTTGTGTATGTGCGTGTGTGTGTGTGCATGCACGCGATGCGAATGTGTATGGTCTCCTCACTACTAGATACTGGTCCTCCGTTGTCTGCTTCCCACCAATTATGTCAGAGTCCTCCTTTTAGAATCAGCCAACTCGATCGGCTTGAATCGATTGAATTAGTTTGCACTTTAGCTAATAATAATTTTAACACTCACTGTATCTCTTTGAAAGAAAAATGATCCACCGTTGGTCGTTACCGACATAGATAACTGGCAATTAAGCTTCGTACATTGTGCGTGTTACATGAGGAGAACCTTGCTGGTAGATGCTGTTGGAACTTGAAATGAAGCTTAATAAACTAGGGCGAAAGACAACAAAAATTTACTGCAAAAAACAAAGGGCGTTCGGCTTCCGATAGCTGCCAATTCTTCGCCAACACCAAAAACACCCACCAACACGTCTTGGTACACACCTCTCAGGGACGGATCAGCAAAGGATCAAGTCACTTCTCTCCCTCACTCTCTCTCTGCACGGCAGATTAAGCTATCAAGATGGCGTTGACAGTTTTGGCTTTATGTAAGAAGTCGAAAAAGATGCACAGTAGGATCAACGTCTCCTCGCTAGCTAATCTGACCACCACCATCGAACCCTAGATGGTGCTCTGCTGATTTGCTAGTTGCTACCCAACAACCTTTCTCTCTTCCTGCAGCAAATAAATTAGTTGCCTCTGTCCCCTTCCTCTCTGCTCATCGCCCTACCAAAAAATTATGTTGGTATTTTTACATCACCTTCTAGCACTTATATATACCTATGATGATTAAGTCCGTTTAACCTAACGTTAGATAAGTTATGCAGCTTCCAATCTTTATGATCTGTTCTTAAATGTAGGAACTAGATTTTGATTATCAAGGCAAGTTGTCAACTCACATTTCTAGTCTCTTTACATACATGGGTCTTTGCCTTTCGGTATACATTCTTTTTTGGGGAAAAGAGAAAGAGAGAGCCGGAAAAATGTTGATGCACAAAATCCGGCGGATTCAGCGATGGCGTGACGCGAGATGTGGCTTCTGCGGCATCTGCATGGGCTTGACAACAAAATGGAGGGGGAAATTGATGCCATGACCGACTCTTCATCGCGAAATCCAACGGCCAGAATCCATTGGAGTCACGTCACCCACATCCTTTTATTAACTCCAAGGGAGGAAAAAAACAGAAAAGGTGAGACCCACTGCAGTGCTGCCATTTTTCAGATTAAATGGCCGATCAGACAGCAAAGCTGCCTAGTGGCGTTGACATGGTACCTACAGCAGTAGCTCCCATCTAAAAATGCGACAATTAATGATACAAAGGCCATTAAAAAAAGTATGATATTTTAATAATTGAATCGTAGAATAAAGCTAGAAACTAAAATGTGGGGACTTTGTGTCAATCCTTTCTTTGACAATCTGGTGAAAACGAAGAAGACGGCAGCTCCGCTTCCCAACGCTCAGCCATCAAAGCCGTACGGTCTGCTACCGCCCATTTCCTTTTCCACCCTGCCGGTCTTTTGCTTCCTTGAGTTGTTGTCTGCAAGAACGTAGAAGAGAAGGCGGTGGTCGGCAGGTCGCTTAGCTCCAACTTCTGTGTACATATTAGACGCGCTCATGCATCTTTGTGGCTCCCTGCTCTAAAGAGAGACTACCGAAGAGAAATAGATTGAAGAAAACACAGCTTACTTTTTATAGTTATTTACATAAAAGAAAGAAAACTAACTTTTACATGAATTGTAGGAAAAATTTTACATGAAGGATTTTAAATTGATCAGAACTGCTTGAGACGTTGTATCTACTTTTATCAAACGTGACAGTGATGAGACCAAGAAAGTTATGTTTATCTTCTTGCCGTTAAATTTTCATATGAAATTCCATGAGGAAGAAATAGAATGAAAAGATTGCGGTACTTATTCAGATTATCAGGAGAGAGGAAGAGGTTTTTCTATATGTAAAGAGAAAGAGAGAGATAAAGTGGATGCGAATCATGCGATGTAGAAGAAATTAGAGAAGAGGAGGTGTGGAGCCCATTCTCCTTCCTTCCATCTATCTCACCGCAACAGTTGGCTTCTTGTTTTCTTCTACCATGAAACGTGGATTGTCGACCTCGCCAGGTCCAAGTCTTTTCCTTTTTCCTGTTGATTTGCTTTCAATAGCAGCATTTGGAAACTATATTCTAACAAGGTTCAGATAGTTGGTCGAACTTAATTAGGACCTTAAAAGTTGGAGTGCCTTAATTTATTTGGTAGCCCGATGGCCTAATCCCTGGTGCCCCTTTACAATTTAAAACACATATACGTAGCATTCACGGGAATAAAACTAAAGACCTGGTTTTTCACAAACGCCCACTTTTACGGGTCATGCTACGACGTCTCATGAAGCAATCGCTGTTCAAACTTCAAAATGATAATTTCTTGTCATATTTGCAAACTTTCTGCTTTTCTGGTATGAGAAATGCTTGAGGATCATTTAAAGATCGGGAACTTATAAACAAAAGTGTTATTTCATGAATGCTACCGAGCTTCTTCATCTTCGCGACATATGAATAAGTATGGCCATGGCTTCTCCTGAGTTGAAAAAATAATGAAATTTTTGAAGTTTCAAAACAGAAAGGCATCCAGTTGCTTGTTCTTAATTTTGTAAAATGAGGAAGCAAATGTTCATGGAAACTGGAGGAGTGTCGCACCTCTCGGATGAAAGCCAGGCCCCCATGCTCCTCTTTCCCATCATTATGGAAATGCATATTTTTTCTATGGAAAACCTTTCCCACCCCTTAAGATCAAACGGGTATTGGGGGGGCTGCGAATGTTGATGGTTCATCTATGACAGTGCGGTTTTGTTTTGCTTTTCTCAATTGTACCGAGATCGCTTTCTAATCTGATTGATTTCCACGTGCTAATCGGATCCAAATCCAACCCCTTTATCATCCATGACGGGTATACAGCAGCTGCATATGCGCGGCTCAAGTAGCTAGCTAGGCATGACAGTAGTACTGCCAGTCTGAACCCAGTCCAGTTTGACACTTTAATCTCAGTATCTGCGCCTCTTTATGGACGCCCTAGAGAAACTGAACCAGGATACCTGGCGAGCACATGTGGATGAAGACTCCGAACCTACCTCGAAGGCCGGGCCTAAGGCCCCAAACGGCATCAGTATCTAAACTCAAAGGACCGTGGGTACCTGACCTTTGGTCCTCGGTCCATGTCCATCCTGGTGAAAAGCCAGACCATGCATGTTGACGTGACTCTGTGAGCCAGGTTGGGTTGGTGCGGTTTGCCTAAGTTGGGTGGGACCAGGCGCCATATTCGAGTGTGGACCTAGGCCCAAGTGGGTCAACCTGCCCTGAAAAAGGCCAGCTAGGGAACATGAAACGTGGGTTGTCATGAAATGATGGGTTGGGTTTGATTGGGTTCATAAATTACCACCTCGTTGGCTGGGTGGGTCTTGTTTCTGCAGTACTGGGAAAGTCTGGTGAAAAATATTATTGAGGTATGTGTGGCTCAACAAAGAAGCTTAGTTGTTACTTTGTATTAAATCAGCCTCGGGCGCTGTTAAAGCCTGCTGCCTAATGCCTTTTTGGTTCACTGACATTAACTGCTCCTCTTTTGCTTTTCCTTCTGTAATTTAACATGGTTTAGCTCTTTTCTGTCTCTCTTTTTCATCTCTCTTAAGACACTGAGGAAAACTCTGAATTATCGTCGTGATTTTAACTTGGAACATGGCGGCTTTTTTGTTTCGAAATATACTTTTTGAAACACTAGTTCTTGGAATTCACTACTTGCCCATATTAGTCATCCAACAATTCCTCCCCACACAGGACAATCTTTCTTTTAATCGATAACAAGATTTCTCCAGTCCACTAGCCAACCTCACATGCATGGTCTCATGACTTCGTCAAACGGATCGATCTAAACCTGTCTCTGCTCACGATGGGTGCATTTCCCGACGTGCCCAAGCTCATAAATGCAGCTGATCCTATCAAGAAGGCAACTGATGATTTCTATAGTGTTTTTGCTCCGACCTAGTAAAGGCGGAATTGGAAATCGTGAAATTTGGGCTGCTTCCTCCCCTTCACGTGAAATGGCTGCATTCACGGTTTCAAGATGTACAAGCAGCAGCTGGAGAGGTGCCCATTTAATGGAAGCTCTGAGACGGAGGACGAACATCTGATCACACGCTGCCATTCCATGAGCGGGGTGAGTAATGGCGCTCCATAGGCAGCCTCTGCCTTTTGAATTTGATTCGTTCCTTTCGAAGAAAAAAGAGTTTGATTGCAGAAAGAAATGGACTTGCAAATTAATATTCGATTTATAAATTGTTTTTTGTTGGGAGCCAACAATCACACCGACCTAATCAGCAATAATCCTTTTCGAAATTGACAGGAAAACGGCGGCAAGATTTCCGGTCGCCCTCAGAAAGGATGTCTCTTGTCGCAAAGCTCGAGCTGGTTCTGCTCTTTCATGGGTAAAGGGGACGCCTCCCTCGGAATCTGGTTACCAGCCATGCCGCCTCCTTGTGAGAGGGCATTCATGGCCTCCTCTTTGTGGGATTTTCTCGTCTCGATCGGAAAAGATGTTGGACGAGACATATGCGGCGGCCAAGACGTAACATGTTGCTTAAGGATGAAGGAGTTTCTTTGACCGTAAAAAATAAAGACGAAAAATTTCGATGACCTTTTTGACCGTTAAATATGACTTTTATTTTCAGGCGAAATTGACGGCTAATTAGAGATGTGTAAGTATCATATTTGAATAGCGTGTACTCTTTACCACATTCAATCGACCGGATGTTCGTGTACTTGAATTCGAATATGAATGGAAAACTGCCTACACCATATCTAAATCCAATTTTTAAATTCACCTTTCAAATTCGATTTGGATCCCGACAAAACAGCTGTTGTTTTCACATGGTCTACATCCAAATCCGACTATCGATTATATGTCACCAAATGTGAACCTCATTATGATATGGTAGAAAGACTTTCAAAATGTTTGGATATTTGCCGATTCAAAACACGTTTGTGACCCAACTAACCATGCAAATGGGTGAGTGGGATTTAACCCATCGCAGGTCGAACCTCTAACCCAACCTTTCATCTTTTAGGGGTACAGAACATGCTTTGGTGCTTGGCGAATATTAGTACGTCGCAATAGCTAGTTTTCTATGGAATGTTAAAATAAGAATCTTGTCTAAATTAACTTAGGCTATAATTCAAGTTTTTCTTCAGAAGATCTTGCAGTAAAATGTTGAGTCGTGAGTACGTAGACATCTGTTTTCATCTTCCGTAACCATATGTAGAGGTCTACTCGAGTCTATAACAAAGGAAGAAATCAAAGAAGTTGTCATGGGTGTTGATGGTGATTCGGCTTCGGGGCTGGATGACTTTAATTTCAAATTTCATCAGTCTAACTGAGAAGTGGTCAAAGTAAACATTTGTAATGTTGCTAGGCATTTCTTTAGAAAAGGTAGGTAGGTCCAGAAAGCCAACCAGACACACTTGGTTCTAGTTCCCAAGACGCTAGGAAATTCCCATATTTCAAATTTCAGACCTATTTCGTTGAGTAATTGTTTGTTAAAATTATCAGTAGGGTGGTCAACAAGATGCGGCTGATCCTTAGGAGGGTGATTTTAGCAAACCAGCATGCATTACCTAAAGGTTGCAGCATTCAAGGATGTTCTTTGTTGGACCATGAAGTCATTCACTCCCCATTGCCACTAGGAAAGGCAAGGCTTTGTGTCATAATCTTAATCTAAGTAAACCTTATGATCAAGTTAGTTGGGCTTTCCTGGAATTAGCTCTTCACCACTTTGGGTTTGACAACAAGTGGAGTGACAAAATTATGAAGATTGCCAGTTTTGTGTCCATGGCAGTATTGGTTAATGGTAGGGAAGGAGTATGGTTTCAAGTGAAAAGGGGGTTTCGACAAGGTGATCCGCTCTCTCCATACCAATTTTTAGTGATACCAGAGATGATTAGTAGGATCTTTCAGCAAACTGTCCTATGCAAGCAAGTTAGATTGCCGCAAGCCGACAAATTGAGAAACCCCATTTCATCTATCATGTTCGCTGATGACTTCTTATTTTTTCCGACATAACATTGGCCTTCCATCCGAAAATTTAAAGAGATGCTTTGAGAGATCGTAGTTAACTCAGGGTTCTCAGTTAACCCAGAAAAAAAGCCAGGTGGTGGAGTTTAATGTTAATGAAACAGAGATTCAACAAGTGGCAAATGAGTTAGGGTGGGCAGTTGGATCTATGTTGCTCAAGTATTTGGTTTTGCCACTTCAAGTGGAGAAGCTTTCCACTAGCCAGTGTCGTGTTACTGATAAAGATGGAAAGCAAACTAGCTGCCTAGAAGCGAAAGTTCTTATCTTATTCAGGTCGATTGTGCCTTGTTAAAAGCGTCTTGTCTACGATTCCCAACTCTTGGAGTATGATTTTCTATATACGTAGTGACACTATCAAACAGATTGAACACTTATGCTCCAAATTTTTGTGGGGTGATGATGTTCAGAAGAAATACTTCCATTTAATCTCATGGTCCAAAGCTTGCCTTTCAAAATCTGTCTGGGCGTTAAATGCCACAGGAAAGTCAATTATGAAGCCTTAGCATTCATGGTTGTTCGAGTGTTTGCTGTAGATTTAGCATGGGATACTTATGTCAGGTATAAGTATCTTAATAACTCTACTTTATGGGACATCAAATTGCAACATTGTGTATCTAATTGTTGAAAGGGTATGTTTAGAGCATGGAAACTCATTAGGGAGGATGTTAGCTGGAAAGTCAATAGTGAAACAATAGTCAGGTTTTGAAAAGACCAATGGTTGGAATGTCCACTTAAGAGAAGTCCTCATTTACTAGAGGTGAACATGCAAGTGACTCAGCTAAATACTACGAACTACCAAATTGTGAGCACATCGTACAATCAAGTGAAAGCTTTAATACAATGTATGTTGCCTGGCACACCCTTTCCTTCTCCTGAATCTTTGGTTGAAGAAGTTGCGGATGAGATTGTTTGGAAATGGCAAGGAAATGTTACTTTTAGGCATGAAATCTGGCGATATCTATGCTTTAAAGGTCAAGTTAAACATTGGAGGAACGCCAACTGGGCCGGGTTTGGGCCTCCAAGAGCATCTTGGTTGATGAATCAAGCATGTGAAGAGAAGTTGCTCACATATGATAATCTGCAGAAGAGATGAATTACTTTGGCATCTATGTGCTTCCTTTGTCGAGATGCAGGGGAATGAGTTACCCATTTGATTACTGGTTGCAAAGTTGTGAGAAGTGTATGGAAGGTTTTGGCTTCCGGATGTGGCTCATGGCCTTTCCCTAGAGGATCCACTAAAGATGTCTTCAAGGCTGGGGGAAGAAGAGAAAAGGTTACAAGCTTTTTCATAAATGCAGATGATCGTATTCTACATTTTGGTTTATTGTGTTTGGCAATCGCGGAACCAGTTGAGGCATGACTCCAAAAAAATCAGACGATCTATTGCAGAATGGGTATGGGTTGGTGCATGGAGTTCTTCGGCATAGAGGCAGATGATCACTCTATGAAAATGTTTGAGAATCGTCTCTTACAAGAATATGGATGGAAGGTTGGAGCGAGAAGAGGGATAGCCGTTCGATAATTCAGTTTGTCCTGTGGGAGAGGAACAACACTATGGGGTTAGTTGCTATGGTTAAATTGAGAAATGGTTCAATTTCTTTTGCAGTAGTAAAGTGGTCCAAGCCCTCAACCTTTAATGGGTGAAACTTGGATGCTGAATTTTTGTCTACAGGTAGTCACTCAAGAGCATAAGCCGATTGTTCTCCAGGCCAACAACAAACGATGGTTGTAATAGATCAACTGAGCTACAAGAAGAAACCCTAAGTTGATTGCTAAATACAACATGATTGGACATTTGAATCTTTACGGATTGACAACATGTACCCATCCAGTGGCATAACCACTTTCAAAAGTGGAAAGACCTCCCAGTTGATTGGGATGTAGTTGCAGTTGCAAAAGTTTAATGAGTTTCCATCTCCTTTGGATCCTATAATTTTTGTTGTAAATATATCATTTCTTATCAATAAAGGTTGCGGGCCTAACCCTCCTTAGGCGTTTTCCGGAGTATGGAGACAAAGGATGCACGAAGTTACTCAAGTATTCAAATCCTTCTAAAAATTGTTGCATATTTGTTATAATAGATATTATGGACTTAAATCTTCGCCCAACCATCCCTATTAACGTGCTTCTATTGAGGACATCAAAACGAGCAATTTCGGAGATTAAAAAAAACCGTCAAAGGTAGTGAGCTCCTCTTTCAAAATCTCAATGAAATTTGATTCTACATTGATCATGTTACTTAGTGTTGACTCTAGTCAGGGGCACATAACACCCATAGAACAGATGAGCAAGGTTGGAAACAAGGTCCAAAGAGCCTTATTCTCAGCAACCAATCCTAAATCCTAAAGAAGCTGCTGCACTGAAGGATACTCTTTCCACAACTAGACAGGTAAAGCATGATGTCAAAATAAGCGTCGGTTATTGATCAAGTTCGAGAAAGAAAGGACTAATGGTCAAACTTAATCCAAACAAAGTTCCACCCACAAGCCAGAACATATGAAAACTGGAATCATTAACATTTTTGTTCCTTGTAGTCGTTATTCTTTGCAGCTTTGCTGCTTATGCCTTCTCAATCTCGCTCCTTGAACGACTTCTATTGCAGATTTACGCGCACGGCATGCTTTTATCTTAACAAGTTCATTTTTGCGTGCTTCTTTTGCAATGCGTATTTGTCCACCTCCCTCTATCGAAAGTTTTTAAATTCTGGGTTCGATTGCACCGAGGACAGATATGTTGGTAGCCATTAAAAACGCTCTGGTTTATTATTTCATTGAGTTAGTAAGTTGTGTTATTCATGGACATGATAGACTTCAAGAGAAATTGGTCTATGTCGTCCATCTAGATGCTAATACAAATTGATCTACAGGTTTGACTTACAAGTCTACTCGTTCATGATAGAGTCAATGACCCCTAGACTTGAAAATATAAATTCATAATCTTCTCGAACTGCAAATTTCTATCTTACTATGACCTTGACCAAGGAATTCTAAAGTATATGCCTTGCAGCCACCGTTCAAAAACCCAGAGTTGGCTCGGTGGCCCGGTCCTCAACTCGGTTAAAAAAATAGAAAAACTATCCAAGTTTCGGCCGAGTAGAAGGCAGTTTTAACCGAGTCACCTATAGATATGATCTAAGTCTGCATATTGCATAACTTGGCGGAGTAGAAGTCTGTTTTAACCGAGTCACCTATAGATATGATCTGGGTCTGCATATCACATGTGGACATGTACTTATAAATGATACCAAAAACCAGGTCATATAAATTTTTAAGTGCAGTACATATATACAAATGTACTTATCAATGGTGCCAAAACAACGTTATATATATATATATATATATATATAAAGAAACATATTGCTAAACTTTGTGTTTATATATGCAAATGCACTATTATACACGCTATGTGTAACACATCGGTCTTATATGTTATCGTGAAGCGTAAGCACTATTTTGTACATGGCAAAATATATTTTCTGCAAAAAATGAAGTTGCAAAATGAGGCCAATTGAACTGAGTTGATAAGACGAGCCATGAGTCAATTGACTCGAGTAAAGTCCCGAATTACTGGGCTTTAAGACCTTGCTTGAATCTACAGAAGCAAATATTTGCATTTTGTTGGTAAATTGACAGCTAAATACCAAAGGCAATGAGAGATTGGAATCTAGTCCCATGCAACTCTTCTGCACGTAAGAAACCTCTCCAGAATTTCCTGTAAAGGAAAAGTTATGTGAAACAATATGCGAAGAAGAAGCAGAATGGAAATGTTCCAAAAGATTTTGGCCGAATGAAAGCGATATGCATTGGGGAAACATGTACGGCGGAAAGCCAATTTTAGAATAGAGAAGGAAGTTTCATAGTAGCTATGCTCTATACTCTAGCCAACTTTAGAATAAAGAAGGCAGTTTCATGAACATAGGCCAATTTGACAATGCTTACTGATACGGCATAGGCATCTACCTACTGACAGATATTTGGCTTTCATGAACATCTGAAACCTATTGCATCCGAAAGATTCAGATATGGTTGGGAATTGCACGAGTCCGATGTGTCACGACCCAAGTTTTTGACAGGATGAATCCAATTCTATGTCAAACTAAGCAATATGTTAATAGTCGAATATGATAATGCTTGCATCTGACCCAAATCCTCATTATTGATTTGCATGGTAATGAAAAGTTCAAATTCAGATTAAATCTAAATTATGAACCTCTCAGTCTCAGATGTAAAATTCGGGATCAGTTCTAGTCGGTTTTGGTTTTAGTTTTCCCAAAATTGCACTTGACTTCGCCCAGGTCTGAATCAGATTATGCAGAAACTGATTAAGTTGGATGTGTGAACCCCTGGACCCGTCCCAAGCCCGCCGCCCAATTTTGCCCCGCTAATTGGAAATCCAGATTATTCTTCTAAACAATCTAAACTTCCTTCGCAATAATTTGACATACATGGATCGGATTCTGATAATTTGGATTTAAATAGCATGGCACGACCCGGCGCTCCATCCGACCTGGTCGTCTTTTCATTTCTCGTTTCGATCAGGGCGTGATCAAGCGAATCTCATGGAAATATTTAAGTTCGGACATACATTTTTACTATAATTCGAAGAAAGCCATACGCTCGAAATTCTTTTTTCTCAGGGTCTCCTTTTTGTTGAGACCCATCAAAAGATTCTTGACTTCTCAGTTTTGCTTTAATAATGTTAACAGTCCCATCAAATTAAAAGTTTTCCATTAAAAGAGTTAAATCAAATTGTTACATATTTTAAGATAACGAGACCGTAATTGTATTTTTATATTTAACTTCGGGAGACATAATTTGCAGTTTTCAGCCAAAAGGTCAAGTTTTTATTTCAGAGAAGTTGCCGTTGTTCGGATTTGAGCTAAAAAGTGGCGGTAAAATGAAAATTCTCGTGGACACCCTCACCGTCATACGTGTCGTGTTCTGTGGGTCAAGAGAACATCGAAGCCAAAACTGAAAGCCTTCGTGGCTACGCCCTTCTCTCTTTTCTCTCTTCACCGAGAGAATAATCAGAGGAGACTGTCTTCCCCTCCCTCCGTCTCCGATCGAGATCCCAGCCGTTCTCTCTCTGTCTATATTCTGCAGTTTCCTCTCTTTCGTTTGGTTCGTGCACCATGCAGCAAGGTGGTGTTGGCGATTACAGCTCCTACTACTACCACCACCACCAACAATCACAACAACCAGCGGTAGCACCACCACCTTCACAACCCCAGGCGGCGGCACCCTACCACCTTCCTCAGAGCCAGCCGCCGTCCTACGCCTCCGCCCCGCCATTTTCCTCCACCACCACCATCTCCAACGTCCCCGATTACTCCTCCCCTTATCCTTCCTACCCACATCTTTCCCCTGCCACTGATCCGATCCCTCCCACCGCCCCTTCCTACGCCCAACCCCCTCCATACCCACCCCAAACACAATCCTTCAACCCCTCCTACCCCATAGAGACAACTTACCCTCCCCAACACATCCAGCAACAACCTTCTTCCTACCCCAATTACTCTAACCCTAACCCTAACCCTAATCCGCCACAGTCGGTGTCCCCTCCGTCCTATGCTTCCTCATACCCTGTTTCGACGGATCCGGCCTATAATTCGTACGATTCGACGCCTAAGTACGATAATTTTGGGTATTTAGATGGGAATTCCGGGAGGTATGGCGGCCAGGGGTATAATCGGGGCGGGCAAGAATTGTATGATCGACCGCAGTTTCGCAATGATCGGAGCTTCGGCAGAGAAGACGATGGGTTCGGTGAGGGCGTCTATGCTTACGATGGTGGAAGCGTGGAGCCGTATGGGGCGCGTGGGACGTCTGGTAAGGTATGGTCTGGATTCGATGACTATGGGAGGGCGACGGGATCCTCCGCGGGGAAGGAGTCGTCGAGCTCAGTGAAGGTCACGAAGGCTGTGCCGAAGGCAGAGACTCAGCAGGATGCAAAGGCCGGGGTGCAGAAATTTCGGGTGAAGCTGTTGCCCGAAGGGGCTTCTCAGGGCACCATGGATGTTCTTTGTCAGGTTTGGAAATGGAATAGTTGATTTTCTTGGCTCTTCTGTGCCTCTTTTTCGTTTTTCAAATTTTAGTCTCATTGTTACCTATGGGGTTTCCTTGTTTTTGTTGGTTTAATGGGCGTTATCCAAGATATATAGTGCCGGTGGCAATGATTCTCTCGGAAAATGTTGGATTCATTTAGATTTTGTGATTGTTTTGTTTCTGTTCTCTGCCGCTGTGAATTCATGCGGATTACCATCAATCCAGTTCTTGAGAAGAAGTGATCTGTCTGCTACTGTTGTTACATGTGTGAAAACCAATCATATGCTATTGGTGCGCATAAGTTTTGAACCTGGTGTTGTGTTTTATCAACGTAAACTGCAAGAAGTAATACTATCATCACTACGCTGGCGAGCCTACGAGGGGCGTGTGTTTTATCAACGTAAACAAAACGCATGTGACACCCGATATGCGGGTGAGGACTGAAGAAAAGTTCTGTGGATTTAAATGTCTATGTGTCATTCTATCATTTTTTTTCTTTTGGTTTGTAGTCCTTTTTAGGGTATCAAAAGAATGCTAGCAGCAGGGCAGGTTAAATTAGGCGTACATGTCAGTTTTGAACCAAGTCATTAGAATTCATATCTGGGCTAGTTTGGGCACACATGTCAGTTTTCGACCAAGTGCTTAGACTCATAGAGTTAGTATTAGAGCTAAATTCGATACTTGAACTTAACGTCTCACATGCCTGGAAACACATGCATTGAGGGAGTGGCTTGTAAGGCCTTCAATGAGTATGTGGATTTATTGGAAAATTTTGAGAAATTTTGAAGGGTTGAAGTACCTAGGTGTCATACGCTACTATTGAAAAAAATGCCAGTAATAACAGAACTGTCCTTACATGTCAATGAGTACATATCAGAGACTACACACAAATAAAGAAATTAAAAAATAAAAACACTAGCTGCAAAATCTACTAGCATGTATCCAGCTTTCCATGATTATAAAAAAAAAAAAAAAGCCAGTAATGACAGTAGAGGAACCCACCCATCCTGAGGTTCATGTTGGATTTTTATTGAAAGTCATAATCTGTCCTATTTCTCTGGCTGATATAAACTTTCTGGTTATTTGTTTTTGGGGTATGGTCTTGTCATTTTGAAACTCTGTTTTTGACCTTTGCAGATTGGTCTGGATGGGGTCCACATGCTTGATCCAAATACAAGTCGAACGCTAAGAATATACCCACTTGAGACAATTACTAGATGGGAGGTATGCTATTTGATTGGTTTGAATGCTTGTTGGTCTCCACCCTCTTTCCCACACACCACATCTTCCCCAACAACAACAAAACTAACCATTACCTGTTTCATACCTTCTCCAGGTAAATGATCCGTCAATATATACCTTTTGGTCGAAGAGTGCTGTTGATATCGAGCCAAGGCGCATACGCCTGCAATCAAATCGTTACACCACCAGCACCATTTTGGACACAGTAACTGCTGCTACTGTCCAGGTAAGAATCATGTGCTACAAATTTATTTTTCAAAGTGGGGACAGGTAATTCAAGTGTACATTGTGCCCTTTCATTTGCTTGGGCCTTCATTATTCTCTATGTGGTAACACGTGCAAACACTTTCCTTTTGCTTATCTTTGTTTTTATATTGAGAACAACTGTCTTATGAATTTCAAGAGACATGCTGAATAAACCTGGATGGCCTGATGGCTCATAGAGCAGATAGGACTGTACATCCTACTTGAATCAGGCTTGAGATGGTCAGCTGGTCCTATGGGCCCTTTTGCTTGTCGTATCTGGAGAAATTAGTGCTGATTTTGTTAGCTCCATTCAGTTAGACATGCTTTATATGTTTTACATGTGCCCATGTTCCCTGTTTGATTAAGCCTTCAATTGCCTCTTGATCAATTTGTTTTCACTATTGGATTTGTGATAGAAGAGATGCAAGAAGTCCTTTCATAGTCACATACAAATGGATTGGCTTAATGTTTCTCATTTGTTCAAACAACAGCTTAAGGAAATGGGTGGGAGAAGCAAGGGAGACATTGATGCTGCTAAACCACTTGAGCAGACAGCAGAAAAGAAGAGAGGCTTGGTTGATTGGATAAACATTATTAGGCCTGTCAATGAGGAAAAAGATCACTGGGTATGCTTCTGAGTCATGCAGCAGGTCACTTTTATGCACTAGTGGTTGTTTTGATGTTCTGGTCCATGTGGGCCTCTGTTTTTCTCGTCACACTTCAATATATCTCTTGGTTTGCCTATGTGATTATTTGTCCTATCATATTATTTTTTAAATGTATTTTTACTTTTGCTGTCATATGTTTCTAAGATGTATCAATGAATATATCTAATATCTATCAAGGAATATGGCTGGTCTTGAACAACCAAGCACCTTTATTAGTGGTGATGTCTTTAAATTTACTTCTTGATTGCTTAAAATGCAGTTTACTGTAACCTTCTTAGTCGTGGAAACAATTTGAGAGAAAGTAGCAGGCAATTTTTTCCCTTCCTGCTGTGCTTTCAGTAAAAACAGACGTCTGTTGTATCATTCAACATTCATTGCCTTTTTTAGCCAGTATGAGTATCGTCAGTTACACATATCTGTCATAATCCAATAACAATTTTTTCGAAAATTTCCTCAGTTGCATATATCGCCAGTTTGCTTTTCATGATTATGCAGCAAGCATTCATTTAAAAGTCTATTATTCTTAGGATGTTCGTAGCAGGAAATGGTAATTTTGGAAAGTTGTCAATCTCAACACTTTTTTCTTGGTGGTTTGTAATTGAATTTATGAATATACGTTTATGGGCACGTGTATACATGTTTTTGTTTGAAAAAAGTATTTTTTTAACTTACGGGTTGCTTTCATGTGTGAAAATAAAGTTGTTTTTCCATCACTAATAAAAAAAATAAAAAACAGGTCAGAGTTTTAATTTCTCAAGACTGTGGTTCCCAGGATGTCATATCTAATCTGTTCAAGGCTATGTCTGCGGTGTGTTGGTGCTGGTGTGGGAGGCGGCAAGTTCCAAAAAAAAATGGGTGCGGGTGCGGCGAGGGCATATAATATATATATATATATATATATATATATATATATATATATATATATATGTTATTGTTATATAAGTAATTTTATTTGTCTATATTTTTAAACTTTTTTTATCAAGGTTACCTTAATTTCGTACAAAATTCAATGCTTTATTAAATAGAATAAGGGGAGAAAGAGAGGAGGGAAAAAAGAAGAGAGAAAGATAGGCAAAGGAAAAAAATTGAAAAACTTGTCATATTTTGTCGTGTATCGAGTCGGGTGCCGTGTCGACCCGCACCCACATTGGTGCGGGTGTGCCACCAAAGTTGGCGCACCCATGTGACTTAGGTTCAAGGCTGCTGTAATTTTTGTCTATTCGTGTGGAACAGAAAGTTATGGGTTCTTGTTTCCTCAACCTGCTTCAGCGAAACTGGGTGTCAGTATGATAACTATTGAACCCCTAGCTTACCTTGAATCAGTGCGGTTTTGAGGTTGTTGGATATGTTATGTTTTTCAACCATGATTGTCTATTCCATCAGTATTGGGATTGTTTTTAACTGTTCTTGGTGCTGAATTTTCAATCAGTCTTACTTCTGAGGTTTATTAGTGCAATACTGGAATAACTTTGTCTTCATGAACCTAGTAAGACTTTCTTACTTGTTCATTTTCTATGTTCAAATTTAGTGACAAAAAGATTTTGTCATGCACTATTAGGTTCCTGATGAAGCAGTGTCAAAGTGCACAGGATGTGGAACAGATTTTGGGGCCTTCAATCGTAAGGTTGTATTTTTTTGTGTGGCTCTGTTGTTGTAGTGCATATGTTGGGGAATTGCTAAATAAGCCTTCCGCTGAGCGTCTTCTTTCCAATTCTTACCATTGCTTTGCTGTTTTCAGCATCATTGCAGGAACTGTGGAGATATTTTCTGTGATAAGTGCACCAGTGGTCGAATTGCTCTCACCAATGATGACCAAGCTCAACCTGTGAGAGTTTGTGATAGATGCTTGGTATGGTTCCCTTTTCTGCTTGTCAGTGTATTTATATTTTTTGTTTGGATGGGTGGTTGATCGCAGGGGGGGGGGGGGGGGGGGGGGGGGGAAGGAGGAGTTGAAGGCCCTTCTGTTAGTCATCCTCCCAGTCCAACTATCATATTCAACTCTTTTTGTTGGTTGTAGTGGGCAGATGTGCTGGAGCTTTGCATCTGTTTTTGTTTCTAATTTTGTTCTTGAAGTTGGAATTTTGCTTTGCATCTTTATTGATTTGTTTTACTTTTACAGTTTTACCTATAAAAATTTTGGTTGCCATATTGGCGTGTTAGATTATTGAACATTTCACGTTATGCAGTTGAAGTATTTTCTGATTGCATCATCCTAATGTTATTTCTTCAGAAGCCTATGTATGGTTAGATAGGGGGTAAGGAAGCTAGGCAAGCCAGACATGAAAGAGTAGAAATGAAAATGGATCCTGTTTGGGACTTTGTTTAGACCTTATTAGGCTTCAGTCAATTTAGAGTAGTGATTGAAATTTGAGCCCAATTTCCGATACTAGTACTCATAGTAGCTTAAAGCATACATGAGCAGATGTACTTCTGGATCTCTGTATGTTTCATTATTTTTTTTTTTCATATCACGAAGATCGTCATCTATAAGCATGGTTCCAACCCCTACTTGTTGGTAGGCCGCTACATTTTGGAGCATTCTAACGAGTGAATTTCTCTTGTCCTGGTTTTGAGGCAAGTGGTTTACATCCTTAAGCAGCTGAGTACAAATTGGATGTGGGACTGGATTTGATCCAGGGCATCCAAAACTCTCCGGGGCTATAAATGTGTCCTTGTATTTCATGAATGATAACCATATTCAATCATTTGAATTTTTTTCTTAGTGTCTGTGTCAGAGAAAGAGAAAGAGTGAGAGGGAGAGGAGGGTGTTTTGGGTATAAATTTCTGGTGGAGTGCTTTTATTTTTTCTTTATTACCTTTTTTTAGTAATGAAAATGACCCCCTAAGCTTTATTTTTTATTTGTCAGTTTCAGATTTTCATATTCTTCATGCAGCAAGTAGGATGTATGGAAAGTAGTTCTCTGATTATTTCTATGGTGGGAGAGGAGTAATCAGGTTTTTTCCCCTCACAGTGCTTTGTTTAATTTTTTTTTTTCTCTTCGTCCTGCAGGCTGAAGTGACTCAAAGGCTCAGTAGTGCTAAAGAAGCTAGTAAGCCTGTTGGAGTACAGAGGCATGAGGATCTTGCAAAGAAACTTCAGGTGCAATATGAATCTCTAATAAATTGATGTTCTTTGCAAAGATTGTGCAGTTATGGATGCTGTATCTATGGGAGTCAATTTTTTTGGAGCATTGCCAATGCATATAGCCCACTTGCTTACACTTGCATTGTTACATTAAGTCCTGAGCCTCTCGGTCATGTTGGAAATGCTAATCCCATGACCAGCCCGTAAATTGTCAAAGCTTCCATAGTGTTGATTTGGTCACTTCTATTTTTATGGTTTGCCTCTTTTAAAGGTGTGATGTTTTCCATGTTCTTCTTGTCTGCGTTTATGCTAGGGGCTAATATGCTAGAGGCTATCTGTTTGTGAAAATGCCTGCTAAACTTGTCTTTAATATGCCTACCATGATTTTCACAAATTCTCAACTGCCTTCCAAACTTGTTCTAAGCTGGTGCTTTCATTTCCTTATGACTTTGACAGTCCGCACACTAGACTCTGAAATTATTGTTGTTATTTCTTTAGTAAGATGTTCCGTTAGGCAAAGAAGTTTTATTTGTTGAATTGATTCTAATGCTTGTTGGTTCACCGAGTAAGGTCGGATCTTAAATTGGGGACAATAGGAGCAGAATCACTGTAATTGATTGTGTTTACTGATAATTTTTTGATAGCTATTTGCCAAAATATGTCTTGCCAATAGAAAAAGAAGCGCATTTTATTTGTTGGCTATTCTGTAGTTTAGCATGTTAAAAATGAATGTGTTTGTTTGTTGGAACTAAAATGCATTTTACTTTCACATGGAAGTTAAATTGGTTATTTCAAAATGCCTGCTTAGTGGGGGTTAACTAATTTTTGGTTTGGTGAACCTGGTTTAGGAGATTTGAGGCACGTGAAAGTGGTAAACTTTGATGGCCATAGCCATAAAGTAGTCTTGATGAACTGTTGCCCTTTTTGTGTTGAATGGGGGAGCAATTTATGATTGTTGGTCAGATTCTTCTGACAGTTGATTTGCCAATGGTGGACTTCTTTTTCTTTATATGCAAATGAATATCAGCGAGCATCTGAGTCCTTTGTTCTTCTTTGTCATTTCTGATGTTAATATTGTCGTTTGGCGTCTCTGATTGTCATTGTGGAGAGCCTTATTCTAATTCATGGTCAAATTCTTTATGCTTCTTTTTCTTCTGGATCACAGGAAGAAATGGAAAAAAATCGCAGGTCAACCTCTGGTATGGATCAGTAATGTCTAGGTTTTGTTCCATTTGGTATCCACCACCACAAGTAGTTCTCTTTGTCTGATTCATCACTATGGCAGGTTCTTCTCGAGATGGGTCTGGGAGAAGGATGAGAGAAGTCGCATGCCCGATATGCACTGTTCATTTGCAGGTGGATGATCTCTTTGACACTGTTGCTCTATGCCTCTGTTTTCTTTCATTAAGAACTTCCCGGTTGGTGTCCGTCGAGAAAATAATTTGCATGTGTTCATCGCTTTTGGGTTGCAGGTCCAAGTTCCAAACTCTGGGTCAGAGACGATCGAATGTGGAGTTTGTCAGCATGAGTTCCTTGTTAGTGCTCATTGATAATCAGTATGTGCCTGCCCATTGTTGCTTCCTCCAACAACTCCTACGGCTTCTTCTGCTCCTAACTCTAGTGAGGATTCTGTCTCTGTGTTGTGTACATAGGCTGCTGGACCACCTGTCTGTAAATGGCATCTTTAATGAGACCTATTTTTTATGTGGTTCATTTCCCTAATGTTTCGTTGTGGTTCCTGCACAGTCACTAGTACCTATGGTGATATGGAAAGTTTGATGAACTTTCTGTAGAGGATAGATAGATGATGGTCAGTGTGTTTTTCGATTATTGATGTCTTGCTTGCAATATTTTATGGTGTTGGATGAAGCAGTTGAATAAAGGCTGTTCTAAAAGGTTTTGTTTTTGTAAAGGAAATATTCTGGATCTCATGATCATTGCTCGCGTCAGTACTTGCTCTTACTTCTTCCATCGTTGGAGCTGCATGATTTACATGAAATGGTAGTGACGTGCGAAGAGTTAATTAGTTCTACATGTCCATTCTTAGCCAACAGTGCAGTGCCATCACGAGAGAGCGGTGTTCATATCTAACTTCCCCATAGGCGTATAAACTTGACGTGACGTTCGTACCTCTAGACATGACGTTCAAACGGGTATGAAAATCTAAACCGTCTTGTGCGAACTTTTTGCTACCCTTCCCTCAGCCTGTGGTAAAGTTCGAAGTCCGAACGCATGGCCAGGTGGGGTGAGCTCTTGTGAGGCAAGTCTTCTGTAGATCCTGGAATTCATGATCTTGAATACAAGGTCTTGGAACGTGAGAGCTAAGTTTCACGTGCAATCGGTGATCGAAATACGCAATAATGCATGATGGTAGCTTTTGTCCAATGAGTGGTTAACTGATCTTCTATCTTTATCTTATCCAATGAGTTGGTAATCTTTATTTTAAAGCTTAGGAAAGGTCTCAGGCAATCAGCTGATGTCGGGTTCAATTTTATACGAACAAATCATGTAAAAGATTTATTATGATAGAATCTCATTTTTTGAATTTTTCCTTAAAAGTATGTTTGCCATATTATTTTTAAAGTATCTAGACATTTTATTAACAAACACG
This sequence comes from Nymphaea colorata, assembly GCF_008831285.2. Lineage (NCBI taxonomy): Eukaryota > Viridiplantae > Streptophyta > Magnoliopsida > Nymphaeales > Nymphaeaceae > Nymphaea > Nymphaea colorata. Next base: position 24,261,732 of record NC_045146.1, read on the forward strand.
GACCATGAATGCTTAGTGAACGTCTATAACACACACGGTAAATTACACCTACAAATGGAACGGTAAACACGGTCATATTGTGTGGCGCTGATTCTGTGTGCGGTGAGACATCAGACAAGCAGTGCCATAGCAGCCCTTAATCATACCCATGACGAGCAGCTGACCCATATCTGGGACATAAATTGTACAAGGATGCATGGACAAGCACGAACAATGGAAGGACGAGTTTATGATAACTTTCGAGCTTCAACTTGACTTGTATTACGGGGTCCTAACCAACCACATGGATGCTCCATCCGAGTAAGTGTCTGATGGGTTAATTAATAAATCTTGGTCAATCTTTATGTTATTTGTTCATGGGCCTCGATTAATCTCCCCCACAATATAAAAGGTTGGTGACTGGTACATGATTCGATCATGTACTGTTTCTCTCTCTCATAAATTGTCAAGAGACAAACATCGCTTCTTGACGTGATGATATATTAAAACAACCCATCACCTGTTTCTAGGAATAGCTTAGTAAGTTTCATTCTCCTGTTAATCACAAAGGCTACAAATACAGAAAGTACCATAACTGCATTAGGTTAAAGTTACCTCTGCAACTTCTATGAGTTCTATCGTGTTCGGTACGTGTCCCATTTGCCTCGAAAACTGTGCTTCACCACTTCCTTATGTTTGTCTAAAGACCCATAAGGACTCTTTCTCCATGCAATCTTTGGTTCCATGGCACAACAGGAGCTTCTTCTCCACATCCCCACGTCTTTATTTGAACTATTGTAGCTTTCTTAATTTTATGTTTGTGGAATCTTGCACTGCGTAGCCCATCCTCTTCACATCTCTCGAGTATTTTCCAGCACTTCGTCTCATTACTAGAAGCGCTTCTCGATCTGGTTAGTGTTGCAAAATAAAAATTAAGTAGGAACTACTGCCTCGTCTACCATTGAAGGACGATTAACATTGAATGACGTAAATCGACTTAATCTTTTAGTCAAGTTGCTAATGAAGCTATCGAAGGCACACACATACACATACATTTTAACGGCCCCGTTTGATTGCTTTTCTCTTTGTTTTTTCTCTCAAAGATCTGTTTTAAATAGACGGCATTGGTTAGATGGCGGAGTGATTTAACCTACAAACATGCACGTACACATACATCACACTAATTTTTTTTATAAAAACAAAACGCAAGGTGTTTCTGCATTCTTCTTTCACACACACATATATATATAGTGATCGTTCACCAAAAAGATTCATGAAGTGATCCTCATAAATGTTGCGGTGATCAATGGGTGCTGAATATGCTGCTATGTGGGGGCTTTACTGCTGCTTCAGTGGGAATTCAGGAACAAGTTTCTTCATTTCACCTTTGGAAAACAAGACAGTCCTCTGCCTGTTTCACATATAAGATTAATAAAGATCATTTTTTCGGTGATTAATGAAGAAGATACGCGGTGCAATTTACCTATGGAGAGAGAAAATATAAGGTAGGTTTATTAACCTTCAGTGCCATGTGACGACTGAAGCTGTTTCTTGCATTGAAGCAGACAACAAAATGTCCGATCTGACCTTCTGGCTTTCTCTTGTTCATCTTTTCGGTTCAACAATAAAGCAGAAAGAATGAAACACTCCCATCATTAGCACAAAGAATCTTAACCGCCGTCTTAGGTAGAGGCTCACAATTGAGATGAGCGGCGAGGGTTGGGTCTTCTATAACTTGGACAGCCTCAACGCCGTGGCTTAGAATGCCGGCAGCTTTATCGTCCGTAAATGCTTCGTAATATTTAAATCAGGCGTTTGACAAAGAGAGACAACTCGCACTTTAAAAAAATTCTCCCGGAAAACTACGCCGGAGTTAATAAACATATCGTCTTCGAAGTACGTGCCTCACTTTTCTGATTTCTTGATTTACGCCTCTGATTTGAATTAATCAAGAATTACATATCGTGGTCGCGCTTCTTCAATATCATATTCATCTGATTGTGTTGCTACATTGTAACTTGTTGGGGCGGTAAGTGTTCTGTTAACCAGCCCCCATATGTATTGTATCCCCAATAATGCGTGCATTTTTGGAAGCAAACGCATTAATGAATGTGCCATTTTGTTAGCCGCTTCTGAAATTATATTTTCTCTTTCCAAGTATTCCAATTTTTCCATGTTCACATTTACAGGCATTTATTAATTAACCTTTTAGTGTTCTTCCAAGTATTCCAATTTTTCCATGTTCACATTTACAGGCATTTATTAATTAACCTTTTAGTGTTTTTATAGGCTACAAAAATTAGAGCAGCGATTTTTAAAACATATCATGTCTATAAAATAAGGAAAAAACTGTTATTTTAATTCTTAGAATTTTCAAGCTGTACAGCTCACATGTTTTCAATTAGGTCGTGAGAAAAAATTTAGCGACGAGTTCAAGTGATTTTAAACAGTTAGAGCGCCGCTCGATAAAACTCTGCTTTTTTCTTTTTTCTTTCTTGGTTTTTCAGGAGAGCTAGTAGTTTATAAAGCCAGCCCATTGCCTGGAAGAGAAGCAATAGCCCCTTAACCCTGGGTTTCAGAGCTTGCTCCGAGACGATGACCTTAACTTTTCAACCTTAATATATAAATATTCACCCACTCTCTCTCTTTCTGTCGCGACGATCATTGTATTGATGATTGAGACCGTGAAGTTTACCACATTGTAAGATCGAGTCCATCATCAAATCTCTCTAGAATAATCATTCGGCCATTGTATCCATGATTCAGACTGAGGGTTACCCGTTGTCAGGATTTGATGTCGGTGTTAACGACTTCTTAAAGTTTTCTGTTTTGATCTTTGTTTCTCCCCTCTGATCAACTCTTATGGAGAATTGTATACTGGCCTCGTTTAACTAAGTTCATTTTCTGTTCTCACTCCTTTTCCCTTCTGGTTGCTATCGGATAGTGGCTGAAAGCTACCAACCACGCCATGCTCCACCAACCCTGAATAATATAATTAACCACTACATGCTTCACATTTTCCAAGCCGCAAAATTTTCCCGTCAAAAAAAGATCTTGAGACAACGACTGGACCACCTCATCTCCGTACAAATATGGCAACTTCTAGCTCGATGCTTCGTCAATCCGCATTGAAGGCTTGCTGTTGTTGATCGCTCAACAGGCAGGCCTTGCGGCTGCAGTCGACACGTTTGCGTGCTTCTCCTTGCAATAGTGTCTATCGCCACCAACGTTGCTCCGCCTCCTCAATCTTCGCGCTCCATCTAAACACAAAGAAGCGTATCAAGAACTCGAAGCATAGAAGAAGCAACAGAAGTAGAGTTGCTCTTGTCTTCTGCATTCAAAGACCACCAAGAGTTTCCCTGAAGTGGACAGACAATGCAGAAACAGAAGCTGCTGCTTCTTGGTTGGCTTCTCTTCTTCGCGGCGCCGGCCACGGTGTACGGTCAGGGAAAAGGCCTGTTGCCGACTTCGCTGATCGTTTTTGGTGATTCCATAGTGGACGCAGGCAACAACAACGATCTGAACACCATCAACAAATGCAACTACCCTCCTTATGGTCCTATGGAGGGATTTCAATGCTAAAAAGCCCCAAGGAAGGTTCTCAAATGACAAATGGCAAGATCGTTAATGACATTATTGGTAATTGTTTTGACTTTCGGGTTATTGCTTACACGAAGGGTTTCGTGCAATAAATATCTTGCCTTTTGTGCTGTGTCCTTTGGTAGTAATCTTCTTTCTCCGTCTCTTCTTTAATACCAAGCAGTCCAAATTATCAACTGTAAATAGTCCTTTTTTTTTCTGTTCTTTGCTAGGCTTTATGTTTTGTTACTGAAGCACCCACATTACAACAAAGAGGAACATTCAAGTTTATTACCCCACTATAAAGCATTGTTACAAACATCGTTTTCAAATTTTTAACGGCTTGATTTTTCTTGGGTATTTAACGGTAAACTTTTTTTTTCTGCTAAAGTCTTGAAAAAAGCTGGGCAATTTTAAAAAATAAAAAAATTAGATATAAATGAAATGAACGAGAAACTAATAGGAAAACATAAATAAAACTATATGGCAGTGATACAAGAAATGTTTTATTGATAGTAAAATTGACAAAAATAATTTTGTTTAAGTTTATATGTAAATCCATGACAATATCAATGCTAAAATTGCAAAAAAAAAAACACATTAATTTTTTTTCTCTTTTTTTTCATATTTTAAATGTTAAATGTGAATATCATGATATTTTTTGAAAATATCTGGATATCTGTGACACCACTATTAAGGTCCATTCCATTATAGTCATGGGTTAATTCTCCTATATTCATGCCACCACTACTCGGCAGCATGCACATGCACCTTAAACGGAACATTAAGATGGCTCTTTGCTAACTGCCCCACTAACACATGCTCAAACATCAACCCACATTTTCTCCTCCTTGATGTGATAATTTAATATTCTCAAACGACTCCCTCATTCTAACTAACTTTATTTAATAGGGTAAAAGCTTTAAAACATTGAAATATTACTTCTATAGTTCTTTTCTTCATAAATGTGAATTTGAAGATTGTTGCCAAGCCAAACATTTAATTTCACGTACTCATCAACGATTTTAAACAAGTTTTTTTTTTTCACAACTACTATCCAAGAAACCACACATTTTGGCAAATAATATTTAAATTGTACTAGTGAAAAAGATATTACTTTTTTTTTCTACAAAATTTGCTTGTGCTTTGACTTTGTCAAAAAGAACTTACTTCACAGTGACCTTTTTTTTTTTTTCAAAGTAGTATCTTCCCTTCATCCTTTTTTGAGGACTTGGGAGTTTTTCTATACATTCTCGACAAGGTCCCATGGATCATTTGAAATTAAAAAAGTTTGCATTTTTATACTTCAAAATTTATAATTCTTTACGAACATGGGGATCAAGGATTGTAACAGGTTTAACATTTTATAGTTGTTGGCCATTAGATTATTTTGATGGACTTCACCTTCTTAGTAGAAGCAACTTTCCTCATATACTTTGTGTTCACTTGAAATCGTAACCTGCATGAGCCATATTACAAGAGTCTGACTCACGCACCCACATTACAACAAAAGGAAAGTTTGTATTTATGACCCACCATGATCCATCTCAGACTATTCTAGGTGTTCTGGCTTTAGAGCCTTCTACAATGGATCTTGGTACCAAACACAGTGACCCAAGAAGGAGACAGAGTACCGTCTTTTTTTTTCAGTATAAGGTGCAAGATCTTGTGGAAACGAATTCAATTATTTTTCAAGGTGCACAAACCCAATCAGTTCAGATGTGGGAACAAAATTAGGCCAGTTTTTGCTATGAACTAAAACCCAAATAGCAGCAGAAAACTTCACCTTTGCAGGTCTAAGGGGTTCTCTAGCACTCACTGAAGACTTTTAGATCTTAAAATCGAAAGAGAGCAAGAGAAAAGAAAAGGAACAACATTAATTTGGTTTCAAGAATCAAAAAGCCTTCTTTCATGATTTTTGCCATGAAGTTTAAACCAAATCCACTTGTGCATGATGTGCAGCTTCGCTTGCTGGGATAACCGATTCCTTGATGGCTTATCTTGACCCAAACCTCAAAGACAGAGATCTTCTCCACGGCGTTACTTTTGCTTCTGGAGGTGCAGGACTGGATGATGTAACATCGAACTTTACTGTAAGCCTGCACCAAATGAAGGATCTCATTAGTTCATCTCAGTTTCATGTTTGGAGTGGTTTGTCACTCTTTACAATGCTTGCTTATGATCTTCCACGTTTTTGCATACGGAACTACAGAACGTCATCTCCTTGGCTGGCCAAGTGGAGCTATTCAAAGAGTACATGGCGAGACTAAAGAGAATAGAGGCACTATCAAAGAACTCAAGCAGGAAAGTCCAGCCAGCCATGACGATGGAAACAGGAAAGAAGAAATCAGGGGATTAGCAAAGGAAACTCCGGCCAGCTATAATGATAGAAACAGTAACGATTGTAATCGTTACAATACCAAGAAGGAAACATCATCTGGCCAACGGTATAAAGACAATAATATAGAGACAACGGCTGGCCAAGACAGCCCCAATATTTCAAAAGATGAAGATGCAATTGACAAACAGAGAGAGGCAACAACTAAATAGGGAAACAATGATTGTAAATTAGATATTGTTTCCTCCTGTAAAGATCATTGTAAATCCTGTAAATCAGGAAATGATGATGCCTGTAATTCTATTATAAATAGAAGAATGATCCAGGCCTATCGACACTAAGAACGATACTGCCTTTGTGGACGTAGGTGGGAGTTTACACCGAACCACGTTAAAATTAGGCATTCCTTCCTTGAATCTCTGCTTTTCTTTATGGTATCAAAGCAGGACAACCATATGGTGCAAAGCAATTCTTCTTCAAGCATAGCGTCTGCTCCAAACAGAAATCCTTACCCATACAATCTGAACATTGCCAACTTTGTGTCAATCAAGCTCAATCAAAGCAATTTTCTGTTATGGCAAACGCAGAAGATGGGGCTCATCGAAAGCCAATATATGACTAGTTTTCTAGATGGAGAATATCAGCCGCCTGCAAAGTTTCTCACCACCTCAGATGGAAGTACAGCCACAAAACTGAATCCTGACTATCTCGCCTAGTGGAAGTCAGATCGACTTCTTAGAGGATGGATTACTGGGACTCTTGCTGAAGAAATTTTAGGCATTATCATTGGACAGCAAACTGCCATGGAGGTATGGACCACCCTAACTCAGCATTTTGCTAACAAATCCAAGGAACGAGAAATGTTTCTTATGCAAAAAATTCAAATGCATAAGAAAGGAAACTCGTCTATTGATGAATATATCCGCAGCTTTAAGAAAATTTCCGATGAGCTCACTGCCATTGGAAAGCCCATTTCAGACGAAACCAAAATTTTTTGGCATCTCACCGGCCTCGGAAAAGATTATGAATCTTTCCGAACACCCTTACTCACTAGCATGTTAAAACCACCAGCACCCTCATATCTTGAGGCAGTTGCTCTTCTTCAAAATCATGAAATCATGAGAACTTTAGAAGAAGACTCTCCTAGCACCCACGTTGCATTTGTCAGCCACCGTCAACCAAACCAGAGAAACAGGGGAGGCAAAAATCAAACCAACTTCAATTCTAAAGGACATGGTTTTATGCAAGCTAGTCAAGGTGGGTCATGGAATTCAGACATCAAAAGCAAAGAGAGCAACCAGAACACTAATATGCAGCAAAATGAACCATAGCGCTATCAACTGATGGCATAGGTTCAATGAGGCGTTTTAGTCACAAAAGGTTCCACAAGCTCTAGCCACCATGAAAGTTTCTGATACTCAAGATCAACAATGGTTTCCCGACACTGGTGCATCGGCTCATGTGACGTCCAATGCAGGTAATCTCAGTTCTTTATCAAAATATCATGTGACAGATAAATTAATGGTTAGAAATGGAGAAAAATTAGATATTACTCATATAGGGCAGGCCACTATAGCCAATGGACAACAAAAACTTGTTCTTGATAATGTTTTAGTTGTGCCAAAGATAAAGAAAAACCTTATCTCCGTCAGTCAATTGACATCAGATCTTCCTTATATCTTTGAATTTTCAACTAACGACTTTGTTGTGAAGGAAAAGACGACCAACAAGGCGGTAATTGCGGGGAAGAGGCATGATGATCTCTATGCAGTCGGAAACAAGGAAGAAGGCAGCGACAAATTTCAAGAAGTATTTTTCTCTACAAGATTTCAAGCAGCAAATAAAGAAATATGACACCAACGTTTGGGCCATATTCATTGTGAAGTAGTAAATTTTCTTGCAAATAAAAAGGCTATTCGTGGGACACGCTCTAGTATCTTAAACAATGTATGTGCTAGTTGTCAAATGGCAAAAATGTGTCGTCTTCCTTTCTTACCAGTGGATGAGCATTGTGATAATTTTCTTGATAAAGTTCATTGTGATCTATGGGGACCAGCCCCAGCTATTTCAGTTACTAAATTCCGTTTTATGCTATTTTTATTGATGAAGCCACCCGGTTTACTTGGTTCTATCCCTTGCACCATAAATCAGAGTTATACAACGTATTTACGATCTTTCATAAATATGTTGAAAATCAGTTTGATAAGAAAATCAAGAAGTTTCAAACAGATGAAGGGGGTGAATTCAATAGTCTCAAACTTACAGCATATTTACAAGAAAACGGTATACATCATCATAAAGCATGTCCTAAGACGCCACCCCAAAATGGAATGGCAGAAAGGCGCCATAGGACCATTGTCGAACTTGGGTTAGCAATGATGTTCAATGCACATATACCAGCTTGGTATTGGGTTGAAACGTTTTCCACTGCAGTTTGGCTTATTAATAGACTACCCACTCCAACGTTGAAGATGAAATCTCCTTTTGAATTGGTCTTTGGAAAAAGTCCGTCTTACTCTTGTTTACGAATATTTGGGACTAGATGTTTTCCATATATCAGATATTACACCCTCAACAAACTTGAACCAAGATCTTTACCATGTGTATTCTTGGGAGTAATACTCACAAGGGATACAAGTGTTTATATCCACCTACAGGAAAATTTTATATATCCCAACACGTTGTCTTTGATGAAAGTATCTTCCCCTACAAACAGCCTGGGGCACTCTTTTCTTCTACATCATCCTGCAAAACTGGAGCCACATACAGAGATTGGACGGCGTTAGATCATTGTCCAGATCTTTCACAAGATCATAAAAATGATGCTTCATGTCAAGTGATCAATCATCATCATCTCCTGCATGATGGATCATTAGACCATCGTTCAGTTCAAGAAACACATGAAGGAGACAACAATATTTCAGCAAATGAAACATATGGTAGCAATGAAGATTTACATGGTCGAGACGAAAGTGATATGCCCTCACCAGTCAATGAGGCACAAAGCCAACAGCTTGAAGAGAGACAACTGCTCCAAGACAGCTCCAATATTCACTCCATGGTAACTCGGGGTAAGGCTGGTATCTCCCAGAGCCGCCAATTCTCTATTGTGATAACATGTGAGCCCTTCAAGTATCTATCAAACCAGTTTTTCACTCTCGAATGAAACATGTTGAATTGGATTATCATTTACTAAGGGAAAAGGTTGCACTCGGTCTTCTTACAACTCAATTTGTTCCATCGACTCAACAAGTGGCCGACATTTTTACCAAAGCCCTTTTCAACATGTTTCATTCGTTGTGTCGATGGAAAGCAAATGACATCATAGCCAACGCACGATATGTCCTGGTGATTGGGAGCAATGATGTGAATGATGTGAACACCTACTTCACAGTAGGATTAAGAAAGAGAAACTGTGATATTGATTCATATACTAGTTTTTTGGTGGACAAAGCGGCTGAATTTGTCAAGGTAATTAGTAAAAACTTGATACGTGGTAATTTTTTCACTGTTGCCAAAACCACCAATGGTTGTCCTTAGACTTGATACATGGTAAATTTTTTTTTAGCATTGCCAAAATCACCAATGATTGTCCTTATATTTGTCTCTTTTAATTAAACAGTGATTGAAAATATGTACACCATTTACAGACAATCTACAACTAGGAGCTAGAAGAATTGGGATGTCTGGACTGTCGCCTCTAAGATGTGTTCCATTTGTTAGAACAATTGCAGGTGGAATAACCCGACAGTGTGCAGACTGCAGAGCCATATAATGAGGCTTCTTTGATGTTCAATAACAAGCTGCAAAAGAAGATGCAATCAATTACCGACAGCCTCGATGGGTCATTTTTCTTGTACATGGATGTCTACAATCCTTTGATGGAACTGATTCAGAACCCCAAGAAATATGGTAAATATACATATCCCTTCCTCTTCGTTCTCTCTCTACATGATACTTAATTTGAGTACATAATAGCTTGCCCTTTGGATTTGCTCGAACTGGTAGTCCTCCTAGTTTGTTCGAACAGTGCAACATCTCTTCAGTATTACGTCATAATGCAGCGACAGGACAAGTGGCAGCCTTAATTTTTCAAAAGTTAAAAAATAAAAAGCAAAAACTCTCTCTCTCTCCAAGATTTCTTGAAATACTAATGACCCTTTACATAAACTTTCCGGTACTTCTCCCCATGGTAATGGTTGAGTCATGTGGGAGGAATCTCAGTATACTTTGACCATGGGGTGGACTCATTAAGATGCAGGCACGTTGTTCAAAGGGCAAGAGAATTATAAAAATAATGAAAATTGCTCTAAGGATGAGGTCTAAACTGATTTACTACATTCCGCCATTTGCCCTGTACTATGGCATTTTTCAAACTCTACTGATCAGTTTCCTTCACGTGCACTGACTCTACCTACTCAAACCAAGTCCCAAATGCTGCTGAGAGCAGTTGTAACTTGTAAGACGCCAACTGCCCAAGAGTACTGAAAGGAGTCTTACAAACCAATGGCTCCTTTCAGTTTTGTATAGGTTATTGTACTTTGTAAGGATAGTTTGACAACAGTAATACATTGCTATTGTTTCATGAATCTGTAAAAAAAAAATGAAACAGTTTCGTAAAACATTTGTTCATAAGATGGTGATATTGTCACTATTGCCAAACAGCTCATAACGAACTACAATAAACTCTACTTGCAAACATGGTATGCATTTCAGGTTTCGATGAGGCAACCAGTGGCTAATGCGGTTCTGGAAACGTGGAAGTGACTTACATGTGCTACACTTTGGATCCACGGACATGTCCCGATAGTACAAAACACGCCTTCCGGGACAGTTTCCACCCGACAGAGAAAGCCTACCGCCTGCTTCTCAACCAAACTCTGGCCGCTTTTCTCCCTTTGCGTCAGTGGATAGAATGAATTGTCGTAAAAATATGTAACTTTCCAAAGGTCAACCAGTGTATTGAATGAATTGATGCGTTGCGCCTATAATGGTTATGCGTGGTTGTGACTGTTGTTCATTGTTCAAGTAAATGAACTTGGCATCCGAGGTAGAGCTGGTCGATGTTATTTATCCAGTAAGGCATGAACAAGTGATACTCAGAATCGCCATTGCGTTTTGTTTCCAGTGTTCATTGCACTATACTACAATCAATTAAAGGCGCGCGGTGTGAAATTTTCTAAATGCATCAGATTATGAGCGCATGTTCCATCCCAAGCAGTTCCCCGCAATAATTATCTTCCATTCAACATTTGTTTTGGCAAAAAAGTACAGCCGTCATAATCAAGATGAGCAAGGATTGAGAAACTTACAAAGTAAATGACATCAAAAGAATCAGCCAATCAACCATAGCCAATTCAACAGTGGCGCATCCAAATTTTAGCTCCGCTAAATTAGCAGATCTTACCCATGAAATGAAAAGTTATTTTTACCATTTCTTTTCGAAAAACCTTTAACCGGCGAGGGTCATTACACTTAATCGCTAGTTTCGTACCCTGCCCTCTGAATACACTCGCCTCCTCTTGGAAGACATTCAAAGAGAGATACAGAGATTCAGCATTTTGCCGCTCCTGCCATTTCTCATGGTGGCTTCTTGATTTTTCCCCGTTTCCTGAGCTGGGTAGCCTTTAGAATTGCTTCTCTCACAAATATTTGTCTCCTTTTTTTTTTCATGGCCCTTGCAGGCAATCGCCATGGAAACAGGAGGGATTCTCGGCCCGAACCCCCTTTTTAAGCAAGGCCTTCATTCTCCGTGACTGAAATGCAAACACCCAGCATTTTTTCTTAATGAAGAAGGCCTCCCCTCTCGACATCCTCCACTCGTTTATTCTCCGAACAACCCTTGCATCTTCTCAATCCTGTGAATCCCGAACCCTTCCACCAGTCTGCAGAAGCTTCCTATGAACATGGTCCTTTGAAGCAAACCAGTGTCCTAGAAACAGAAATATCGAAGAAAAATGGGGAAAATGAAAAAGATGAAGTTGAAACATGGGAAGAGCAAGTGGGACACAAAGTGCGTTAAGCTAGAAACCGGTTGATGACCTCAACTGATATTAATTCTTCGATAATAGGGGATGATTAATCAATAATTAGGACTCGACTGAGCATCAGGTTGGGCCTGGCCACATTGAGGTCCAGATAGAATCCAGTCCAGCTCGACCTGATTTTAATAAAAAAAATATTTAAAGTATATAAATTTAACACATAAACATATATTTATGACGAAAAATATATTAAAAAATAATTAAAAGTAAAATGTTTATATGTACTGTTGGTTTCGGCTGGAGTAGTTGTCGGGCCTTTAATTCCCGGACTAGGTATCCGAAAAGCCATCAGGTACATGGGTTGACGCAAAGTGATCAATTTTACGACAAACTCCAATCAACTTGCCTGGTTCGGGTGCTGATTGGCCACGGTAAAGGCCGTGGTGAATTATGTGAATCCGAAGCAACTTTGTAAAGTAAGGGGAGGTAGGCTTGGACGACTTATAAGCAGTTTTATGTTTACGTAGCCTACACACTCCGCAACTATATATATACACACACTTTATACCAAAATCAATTTACCATTTTAATTAATTTATGTCAAAAAGGTTTATGATTTACTTGTGTTTAAAAGTTACGTTTCGATCCAAAACAGATCTACGAACTTTGTTTAAAAGTGATTAATTTGCATGATAAAAAAACTGGTTTTTATATGATTAGCAATCTATATAAAGGCGCGTATATACAGTCACCATCCTTAATAAATCCATATATTCACATATGGGACAAGGTGCTAAACATTATTTGATAGCCATATTAGCAACATGATTCAAGACTTGCCAGGATGCTTTGACGGCCCAACCCCACCTGATAGACCAAAGCACAAGATAGTTGAAATGAAGCTCAGACTTGTATGGCCAAGAAGCATCTGAGACTCTGAGATGTATGGGTTTAACATGAATGTAAAAGTGTACAACTTAGAGCAAACCTACCATTAAAAAATTGGGAAACTTTAAAGAATTATCCGTGGAAAATACCCTCCAATGCCCGCACACACATTATACAAAATATAGCTCTTGAAATTAAGAGTGAGTTCGGGTTGGTGCGCGGATTGGGTAGAACTGCGGTAACAACTTGCGACTGGCCGAGTCCGGCTGGGCAGATAACACATGTTTACTTACTAAACTCATATATTTGAAATATTCTTTTTTTGAATTAGATATGAAATACTTTTCTTATTAAAACCGTCGAACCGAGGCCCAAACCTCCATAATCTGAACCACACCACCACACTGCAGGCACCAGACTGGCCACCCATGCAAACCAATAAGCCGGGGCATCGAGATGGTGGGTCCGGCCGAACAACCTCAAACCAGGCCCGATCCAGCCCGGTTAAAATAAACTTTTTAAATAAAAAATATTTTAACATAAAACATATTTTTAATAATAAATTATATATGACTATTGAAAAAAAAAAACAATAAAAACATATCGGAACAACCCGAACCCAATCAAACCGTATACCAAGTACCGATCGAGTAACCGGCCCGATGCTTAGCGCTACCCATCAATGCCAAGCTTTATTTGAAATATATAAGCAGAATAAATGTAAAAAGTGTACAGAGTCTACAGATTGACTTACGACGCATCCACAATATTTTCCCGAAAATATGAACAACTAATTTTACAAACGCTACTTCGAAACATCGATAGCTTGGACGACTTGCCATTAACTTACGTAGTTTTATATAGTCGTCCAAGCAACTTTGACTATATATATATATTATATATATATACTTTTACAAAAAGCAGTCTGAAACATCGTTAAAATTGCTTGGACGACTCACCATTAGCTTATATGGTACTATATATATTCAGACCTTATACAGACGCCAAGAACGCTTTATCCTTTTCACAAAATTTATGTCTACCATAAAAATTTCCAATTTATTCGTGTCCAAGAAATTGCATGCTGACCCAATCAAGCCAACTACCAAGTGAAGGATATGTATATATATATATATATATATATAAAGCCGAGTATACATATGACAACTATCAAGCCAACTACCAAGTGAAGGATATGTTACAAGTGTCGAGTAATACATTTATATATATATATATATTACTAAGACCATAACATCATAGTACTAAAATACACAAAATACCAAAGCCACATATATCATCGGTAATGAATCATGGGTTATGTCATTCCAAACATAATTTTACATCACCCAAGCGTGGATGCATTTGTCAATTGCAGATACGTTCTGCATAAGTTTAGAAGACCCAAAAATAAGCCTACGGGCATCACTTGTCAAATAGGGTTTTCTAAGATCGGTTGGAAAGAAAAGATTCTCTTTTTCGGTGAACAGTTGGAAAGAAAAGACTAGAAACAATCCGCACTTTAAAAGCAATCAACCAACCAATTGCCAAGCCTATCCACAAGTGACTTTCTCATAATACACGGGCACTTCGTCAAATACAATGTCAATAGTCAGGTGTGTAGAAAACCCGGTAATATCCAGCGGTCGATTGATCTTAATTATCATAATTACAGTTCCGATTAAAATTCTCCTATCCCATATCAGGTGTGCCAATATAAAATAACCAAGTTTGACCTACGACCTTTAGCTTGATGCACCACCATCAATCTTTTGCCACCAAAAAATTTGAGACTTTAAGATAATTAGTAATCAAACACACCCTTGCACACAAATGAAGCTCTAGAAGTCAGGTCGGAGTTTTATGTACCTTGTTACACGACGAAAACATTATCAAGAAAATACATATTAATTTATAGGACCGCTATATCAAGACAAAATCAGAATCGAGTATTATAACATGCAGTTCTTATTTAAGAAATCTGGTACAGCAAAAAAAAAACCTGGTGTTATTAACCACGGTTGGAGAAAAATGGGAGCCTTAAACCAACATGACTTTTCTCGTATGTCTAATATGAATGTTTTGATGATACAATAAGAATGTTTTACGATCAATTTGAGTTTGAATTTAAGTACGACTGTGGGGCAGAAAGAGAGAACTGCTTTGTACATTACATGTGTGTCCTGTGGGGCAGAAAGAGAGAACTGCTTTGTACATTACATGTGTGTCCTTCGCAATTGCTATAATAATCTTATCTCCTCTTAGCACTTGAGCCAATTAAATCATAAGGTATGTTCGGTGGGGGCCTGTTACTGGACTGCCTTAAACTTTGTCTAAAAAATACTTATAAAATTTCAAAACCATAAAAAGCAGATATTCAAAAGACATCTCTACATTTTCAATGTAGTTTAAAACACAAGTTTTTCTAATATCCATAAAAAGTCGATAAGAGCTTTTTTTTGTCAAAATGATTGTTAAAACAGTAAAGTTTTTCTATTTCCTTTATAAAAATTGACCTGAAAAAGAAAATAATTACGTGGATAAATGGAAGGGTCCTTTACCTTTTAAGAATTAATAAAGAAGAAAGTCATTCACCTTACAAAAATTAACTAAATTGAGTATAGCTGACCTACTGATTATTGGGTATGTTTGTAAAGATCAATTCAAATTAATGAACTTGAAGTTGGTTTTACTTGAGAGCAGTTCAGGTCCCTTATCAAACTAATACATGAGAGAATTTTAGTTCTTTAAAAACACTAACGCCGGCTTAAGTAGTAACCTAGCCATAATTGGCAAAACATTATTTTCGTTGAACCACGCACAACATAGTTGTGTTCCATGAAATGTCATCTGGAGGGATATTGCACAACATGTTGGATCCGCAGAACAAGGGTAAGTACCATCAAATGTCAGGAAACAAAAAACCAAAATATAATTATAAAACAGCTACTTAAAAAAAATGTATGGAAGCATAAACACAAGTGAAACATGATAATGAGTAGAAAAGGAAATGAAATAACAAAGCCACACTCACCCAAGGATAGTATAACCCAAAAAATGGTCAAGGCAAAGCAACCAAATATGTTAAGAATATCCAGCAAGAAGCAAAGGATAAACCAACTATTTGATTCTGAATTCCTCAAAAAATAGAGGCTCCTGTTGAGGTTCCCTTAACTAATCTTTGTAAAAGCAAATTTTTTGAGTTCCAAAATTTCCCATTTATAGAGGAGATTTAAATAATATCACTTTGTGGAAAAACATTGATTTGTGCAAAACAATTTTAAACAAATGATATAGAAAATAAAAACCTAAGCAAGCTTTTCAGTAATGAAGGTTCCAACATGGTATTCAACAACAAATTATCAGACACAACTAAACGAGGATTTTCTATGGTTCATCATGTTACATGCTAGTAAATGCTTTGGAGAAGTGGACATGACCGTGTACTTGTCAAATGAAAATGTGTTCCCATGCTCAAACAAGAAATATAATAGAAAATCAGACATTTATTTTCATTTCTTGATAAGTAACTCATGACACTCCACATAAAGCTGCAAAAAGGAAAACATCCCAAAACCCAACTGGAAATGACAATTTAGCCATAGACAACCTGATTTTCACTTGTTTTGATGCCAACTAACTTGAGACACAACATCTTTGGCCTCCTTCAACTGGAAGGGCCCAACCACTTGGCGAGGTGGCACTTGTACAAGAATTATTAAACCGGTGATTATAAACAAGATAATGAATAGAATTTGCCACAAAGGAATCAGAGGAATACCTCAACAGGAAACAAAATTACCAAAAAAAACATCAAGAACATATCGAAACTGCATCAGAAATCAAAAGGAAGAACAAGAAATAAGAGTGAAGGTTGATTTCTTCAACCAATTATGCAAGAATAAAAGTTGTCATGGCTTTTATTATGTTTTCAACCTTTATTTTTTTTTATTATGCTTTTATCAGAATTTCCATTTTGTCAAGACAAATTCATGCATCAACAAGAATCAATTTTCTTTTTTTTGCACTAGGAATTACCAAGTTATCCCCTAGAAAACATAAGCAATTTCAGAAGATACATGTGTTCATCAATCTCAACAGCAGAAGGAAAGTTCCTTAGGACTGAACTAAAACCAACACTCATTCACAGATTTGAGCATGAGTGACAAAGAAACAAATGAGGAGAGTGTGCAGATAACACGGTCACAAAGAGTCCAATATGACAATAGATGTGAGAAACAAGACGAAGCTGAAAAATGTTTACCTCAATTCAGAATGAAGGAAACAACTAAAACTCTAGCAAAAATGCCATTCACATAACAATGTAATACAAGAACCTGCACAAGCCATTCGCAAGTTCATGCCTACATATTCATCCATGCTCCCAATTGATTTCATGGGCACATAAATACGCACAAGAGTCCACAAGAGTTTTCTGAACATTTACAATAAATGTTTAAAAGATTAACTTTCCAAAATTTATGTTAACACTTTCGTAAGCCATGCAAATACAAAAAAGAAAAATTGACAAGAAAATTTCCAATAATTTATCAAAGGCATGAAAGGTGCACTAGGCCTTTAATAATCATTGGCATACATTTAAAAAAAAATCTCTGAAATTTTGAAAAATTCTCACACATTTAAACAACCAGTGGTAAAAATTTGCATCTTCTTGAGAAACATTCAAAAAAATATTTAAGAAATTAAGCAAAATCATACAAAAGATTACGAGACCAAGTGTTTGAGAAAAATATACAAACTTTCATTTTAAAGCACTCGTATGACTTAGACTTCAACTCAAAAAAAAGTTTAAGTTGTTTATACACAATTACACATTTGACTTGACTATACCCAGCAAGATACGTTTCTAAGGACTCTAGAAGAGTCACTATGTTGTGGCGAAGAGGTTCAGGAAAACGGCGGCTGCAAAGTAGATGCCAGCAATCATGGTCAAGAAGGCCTGGAAAGATCCCAGCCACTTCATGAGGTAGCGGCCGCCAATGGTGCTGACAATGCTGATATTTCTTAAAAAAGTAAGTTTATGATGTAAATGAAACAAAAACTGTTTTGTTTTTGCATATCTAATGATCTAAAGTTCTTTGTCAGATCTAATTTTTATTTGAATTTAGAGAATTTTGTGTTCAATGTTCCAGTAACCATCAAAACTATCAACCTAATCCATCGGAGCAGTAGATGACAACTCATAATTTCTGTCATAGACCCTATGCCTACAACTAGGCTACGAGATCCTTTTTGAAGCATAAGTTCAGCTTTAACATATCAAAGAGAATGAGGACTTAATCCCTTCAGCAAGTGATAAAGAAGTGTACAGGACTGACAACTAATAGATATTACCTTTAAAGATGAAAGAACAACATTATAGATTTGCTCCCATCACACATGCATGTTTACACATGAATGACACATGCATTTGAACTGTATGTACATGCAAGTGGCACATAAGACATGCATTTGCCATTCATACACATAATCTGACACACACCCATGGGGTACCACCGAAGATAGAAGATAAAATGCAAAAGAAAGCTTTGCAGCTAAGTCCACACAAAAACCAAAAGAACAGATTGTTAGGAAGTTCATGACACTTTATCAGGTTTACAAGAGATACCTAGCATCTGATTTACTGCTTCAGCAGACACCTCCTTCCCATCTTCCTTAAATCGGCTTTCTTCTTGACTCTTCAGCTCGAGTTGGAAATATCACATCAGCGATCTGAGCAGAATGCATATAATGAAGTTCATAAATATTACCTTGTGACAACAGCAGGCACCTCCATTGAAATTAATGTTTATTACGGGTGGAGGCTTAATCCATTTACATCAGATCCAAGTTCTACATGTCTTTGTTATTGATGACCTTACCACCATTTGATTTTCTAGAAAAAAAAGTGCCCATGAAAAATTCATTTCTAAAGCAGCAGGCAACATCACTGAAGATGTTCATTTGCAGGAAGAAAAAAGAAAAAGCGTCTAGGTCCAATTAAAAGTGCAAATGTTTGCAGCATTAGCAATTTTCATTTGGTCATTTATGCCTTGCTTCATGTATACATGTATAACCTCCATTGTGTTTTCTCTGGATATATTTTTCATGATACATATGTACAAAAATTGGAGGTTTGTCTATTTCCTTCCAGCCATAATGGCTGGATCCGTTTCCTTCTTTTCTTAAGAAAAAAACGGTATGTACAAAGAATATTCTTTGCGAAAAAAATCAAAATATTTTCCATATCACATATTAGATTGGAAGACAGAAACTAAGAGGCAACATCAACTGAAGGTCATTCCTTATTGAAAGACTAAAGAAGAGAAAACTATCGATAGCAGAATACTCCCAAGACACGTCTCCCCTCTAGGCAACCGTTCAGACACCCACTCCAGTTCATTCAAGCTGATTGGAGATCATAAAAATCTTCAAGGGATCATTCAAGCTGCTAAGAACCTGCTCCAGCAATCTAGTCTCTGAATGACAATCGTTTTTTCAACAGGTTTAAAAAGTCTAACCCTAGGGGTCCCGTGTTTTCCCTTAGTTTTTCACATAAAAAGAGACAAAAAGAATTCAATTGCAATGTAAGTATTTTTTTGCTTGAGATGTTGATGTAGGGCCATGTCCTGCTGCATTTTAATAACAAATTAATGGTTCATGGCTGCAAATATGTGCCATCCCCAAGCTCGATCATGCTTATTGACTATTAAAAGCCCACGTTTCACTTGATAGCCACCTAGCCAAATCTACGATTGGAATTACAGTTGCCACAAAAACTTAGACCCACATAAGAGGCAAGTCGACCATCATTCTGAACATGGAATACCAAACCCTAGAAAATGAAAAGGAAAAAAAAAATACAGGAAAGTCGAGAGCAATAAAGTACCAGAGAGTGGAGGTAAGAAACTGAAGATGTGCATAAGGCAGCCGTCGTCCAACGAGTTGATCGACGGCCGGTAGCTTCGCTTCGTCTTCCCTCCTTCCATCGCTCTCTGTGCCAAACTACACGAAACGTAGACAGAGCCTCAGACAAAACATAGATTGACATGTTTCTAGTGAAGGAAACCCTATAAAGCAAGAAGAGAAGAAAAGCAATCGAGAGAGATTACTTACCTAGAGAACTGAGTTTTCTCATGCAAACCATATTCGGTCAAAGTATTGAAACCCTAGAAAGCGTCGGATAGAACAACAGTAGGAAGGAAAACAACGTTGAGAAGATATGAGGTCCGGTGAAAGGCACGGTGATCAATCTGCTACTCGGACGGGCGCTGAGGTAGATGGAGAGAGTGATCTCGCAAGCTGTCTAGGGTCACATGATTCCTATATGCCTCCCTATGTAATGTGCCGCTATCGCTCTCACGCCAAACCCAACATCCACAAAGACTCAAAAGAATCGATGACCATGTTCTTTCTGCTTCTTCCTCTTTCTTCTCTGACAGCGCCCCTGGCTCTGGAGAAGATCTCTAGAATGAAGAAAGACGTCAAGATCAGTATCGATTATAACTGATGAATTTGGCAACGCTGCCTAGGGTCACAGTTTCCCCCGACCCATCGCCTTCTGGAGCAGGCTTTTTCCCTCGCCATGGCCGATGCAAAGTGGGGAGAGAGAGAGAGTAGAGAGGAGGCATTTACCTTCGGGACACGACAGTGGTGGTGGAGGTCGCCGGCTGGAGAGCGAGCGGCGATGGTGGTGGAGAGCTAGCGGCGATGGTGGTGGAGAGCACTGGCGGGAGAGCTGGAAGCGCGCGAAAGCGGGAGAGGCAAGAGACGGATCCGAACGACCTCCCTCAACGGTGACTAAAAGCAAAATAATTCAAGAAGGGACCGTTACTTTCCTCTTCCGTTCTCGAAGTTTCTTCCATGTCCGTGCTTTCCACTAATCGATTGAAATTTGAATTTAATTTTTTGTTAATGTCACCTTCACATCCCGCGCATTTCAGATTCATGGATGACGGAACAAGAGCTCAACTTATTCATTCATAGTCAGCCCTCAAATAAAATATATAGTTATTTTTCTTCTAATTAATGATTTGCCGATCCTTTTATCCATACAACTAGAATTTAATATAGGTTTATTTATTTTTTGCTTGTTATCTTATTAAATAATTAAAAAAATAAATTATATTAGTGGGCATCCACCAACAATATTTACAACGTTGATTTTTGAAATTTGATAAGTGGCTGGCAGATAATTTGGATCCAATGATGGTGTTCAGTTTTTCTTTTTAAAAAATGTTTTCTTAGTTTAACTGAAGGTGTAATATCTGCTATTTTTGTGATTATTTTAATATGTTCTTGAGAAAATTGGCTGTTTGAGAACTAGTGCTGCTGCTGAGGTCGAACAATAGCTGATTGAAACTTTGAGCGTCTGGTTGTTGTAATTCAAAAGTTAGGGGCGCGCTTGTTTGTTATTCTTCTAAACTATGAGCGGTCTTTTATAAATTTTTCAAAATAGTAAAGACAATTCCAATATTAGTCTTTAAGGAATAGTGACATGCGCTGCTGGACCAGGACCACCTGTGTGTAAATGGCACCTTAAATGAGACCCATTTTTGTATGTGGTTCATTCCTCTAATGTGGTTCCTGCACAATCATTGAGCGACAGACTTTCACATGAAGCATTTACTAATACCAAAATGGCAAAAAGGGCTAAGTTTCTTATTGAATATCAGATAAGACAAGGAACTTCTTATAGAACAATTTAATAAGATGAAGGGTGGTGTATATATCAAGGGAAAGCAGGTGGGATTAGGAAGCAACTATAAGTATAACAAACCCCTTTTTGGCATCAATGAGCAGCTACGCATCAAAAGACGCTCCACTCGAGTAATTAACTCTCCCATGGATTGATCAAAAAACTTGGTCAATATAAAAAGTTGGTGATCAATTTTTATCTGATTCATGATCAAGTTGTTGCTCTCATCGATCCTAGCAATTTAATTCTGTCAGAACATACCTCGATTTTTAAGTGGAGTACTTGAAGGTAAGCCAAGATTGTCCACCTAATTAATAGCATCGATGCAGCACTTAGCTTCCGTGTCCTCAATGGTTGCGTCAACATAATGATACATTAAAACAGCTCATCTCCTGCTTCTAGGAATTAATTGCTAAGTTTCCTTCTCCTGTTGACCACAAAGACTACAAATACAGAAGTCGCACGGCCTGTGCCTCGTCTACCATTCAAGGACTATTAATATTGAAAGATATATCAACTTAAGATTTTTACCAAGGTGCTAATAAAGCTATTGTACCCACATTTTGAAATTCAATTGGTGTGTTGGCATCATATACATTTTATTTCATAAGAATTGGCTCTTTATTGGGACATAAAACTAATTCCATGTTTTTAACTAGAAAGATTCATGCCTTACAAGCAATTTTTATTTGAAAAGATACGTACGGTACAAGTGTCGGTACCTAGTTAAGGAGTCTTCATTATAAGGCTCTGCACACTCTCGAGCTCCTCCTCCTGCTATTGTCCTAACAGATGGGACGCATCCTAGAGCCGGCAGTGCAGAGATGGCAATTTTTCTGGCTCCTAGATCGTAGATTGTCTGTGAAAAGATAAATTCAAAGCACATAAAATGCACGATTTAGCGCATAAAAGGTTAAAAGTAAATTATTAAGGAAGTAAGTGGCGTAATTAAGCATTTTCAATCAGACCTGCTGAGAGTGAAGAGATTTTTTTTACGAAAAATATTCAAAAATAAGGATAATAATAAGACATTGGTGGTTTTAGCAATGCATAAAAACACACACACACACACACATGTATCATGTTTTTACTAATTACCTTGGTAAATTCAGCCATCTTGTCCACCAAAAAACTAATATAAGAATCAATATCATAGTCAGTCTTTCTCAATCCAAGCCGGAAGCTTCACGTGGTCTATCTACTTTCAATATAGGCACCGCGAAGGGGCCGGCAGGGCCTAGCTCCCATTAACTTTTTAAAAATTTTACTTATCAATTTTAAAAAATTATATTTTAGCTCCTGTTAAAATTTTGAAACGATAGTTCAGCTCCTCTTATGAAAAATTCAGATTTTGCCCCTAAATGCCGTCGTCATAGTCAGGAAAAACTCTAGTGTTTTATCAAGCTACCCAATTGAAAAACTGTGATCTCTTAAATTCTAAAAATCATAATTTTTTTCTGAACCGTATAATTCCAACAGCTTCAATTTGCCCGGAACAACTTTTTTTTTTTTTTTATTCTGAACCATTCAAAATTAAATAAGTCAATAACAAGGTTTTTGAAACTCTGAACCGCCCCAACGAGTTACAATGTAACAAAACAAACATAATTTCTAGAGGGCGTTTGACACAACTGCTTGAGGTGGGAATTGGTAGGTGGCTAATATCCAGTAATGTTGTCAGGAGGGTCAGCAAGAGTCTTGGCCCTCCCATCAAAATTTCAAAAAATATATATATATAGGTAAATTTTTAAATTTTTTTAAAAATAATGTTTCAGCCTCTGCTTAAAATTTGAAAACTATAATTCGGGCCCATTCATAGAAAAATATCTGGTTCTGCTCTTGCTAGTATCCATTTCAAGTGTGAGGGACATCAACCTCTTATGAGTATGCAAATTGAACTGTAGCGGAGGTGAAACCCCAGAGCACCAACAGAACAGCAGTAGTGGGACTCCCCTGCTCACTCTAAACCACACAAACACATGGCATTGAGAAGCACCACCACCATGTATGTATAGTTATAGTTTAACTGTTGGACGTAAACGAGAGGCCCGCACTTACAGGAGGATATGTTTATTACATGCTTATCTTCAAGAGACTTATGGGTAAGTTCTGGTTCATCTTTGACGAACTTTAGATTTAAATATTACTAAGCATTTAAGGACATTAAAGCTGCCAGCATGGTAAGCCACGCCGTTGAGTCTGTCCAAACTCTAGAAAGCCCAATCCTCGGGGCCCATCTTTTGTGAACCTTCACTGTTACCTAATACAGCGTCATGATTCAATCTCTTACGATGGAGTGTTCCAGGGAAAAGATGAACAAACGAAATCGTACCGAAAGTTCTGCTTCAATGCAAGCAAGAGCTTCTTCAATCGTCACATGGTACCACTTACAAATTATCTTTCAACAGAAAAAATACACCATGCATTCTTTATTAATGTTTGACATTGCATGTCAAACATGCAGTGCTCAATTGCGTGAAGTTGAAATAAATCTTAAAACCAATCCTTATAATTTAATGAAGATTTAGAAAAAAGAAAGATTAAAAAATGTGTATGTTCAATCGCTTATCTTGATAGCCATGCCCATCTTTTATTAAGAAAATGTGTCTCTTTGGATGACCAAGGCCGATGATTTCCTAAACTTGGCACACTGGCAACTCCAAATGATATGATATTATAGAGAACAGGTGTAGATCTAGCTCGGCGCTTGAAACCTGAGTTTTAACTAGATGACAGTGTTCAGACTTATGAATGATTTACATACCAATTTAGCAAGCTTAACCATCTTCAGTACTATGATTATAATTTTAATATAGTGACAATCAACGAGTTTCAGTTCATAAGCCAAAGGACGATCAGTTACATTGGTTGTATGAATCAAATGGAGTATTGTTTTAGGAACAAAGAAAGCTTGCATGCACACGTAAGAACCACAAACCTACGCACCGCACCCTAAGTTGTGCTCAATATGAACAAAATTGATTATTCGACCCTTCTTTTCCTTCTTAAGAATTATTATGAAGATTCGACCTCATAGGTGAGCTGCAACCAAGAATCCAACCGCTGACCGGCAGCCTCGATGGGTCGTTTCTCTTGTATCTGAACATCTTCAATCCTTTAATGGAACTGATTCAGATCCGCAAAAAAATGGTGTGTAACTTTTATATAGTATCTCTGTTTCTCTCCCTTCTCTCTTTAGATGTCATAATCCAGGGACAGGACAAGTGCCACCTCAAATTTTCGAAAGTCAAAAGAAATTTCTTTAAAAAAAACTCTTTCGCTGTCCAAGGTTTCTTGACCTTGTTTTGGTTAGAGCCATGTGAGAGCTAGTTATCTACTGAGAGAGCATACTTTGACCATCGGAGGGGCTCATTAAGCGCAGGCACGTTGTTCAATGGGCAAGAGAATCACAAAAATAATGAAATCTGTTCTGAGGATCATGAGGTCTCAGCTGATTTATTGCATTTCCCCACTTGCCCACCCATGAAAATTTTCAAACTCTACAGATCTGTTTCTTTTACATTGACTCCTACCAGTTCATCTTTTTCTTCGAGGTGGCAGAAACGAAGAAAACAAGTCCCTGCTTGAGAGCAGCTGTAAGATTCCAAGCGCCCTTATCATGAGTATTAAAAGCAGCCATGATCGCCAATGGCTCCTCTCAGTTACTTTTCTGTAGATTCCTGCTCTCCATTAAGAAAACAAGAATGGGCTCAACCTGTTTTTAAAATTGGTATGTGTTTCAGGTTTTGAGCAGGCAACCGGTGGCTGCTGTGGTTCTGGAAAGGTGGAAGTGAATTACATGTCCAACACTTTGAATCCTCAAACATGTCCCGATAGTTCAAAATATGTCTTCTGGGACAGTTTCCACCCGACAGAGAAGTCCTGCCGCGTGCTTCTCGACCAAACTCTGGCCGCTTTCCTCCCTCTGTTTCAGTAACAAACATAGATCATTCATATTTTTCCTGCATCTAAGTTACCCCTTCAATATTTAGTTGTTTTGGCAATTGTCCCGCCATTGTTTATGCTTAATTATTAATTCAATTACTTGGGTCGTGTTGAGTTATGGTCAAATTAAGTGTTATGTATACCCAATAATTGAAAACGGTCTGACGTAAGAGTGTGTGACTTTCCAAAGATCCACCAGCGCATTGAATGAACAGATGAACTAAAGGCGTGAAATTTTTTATAAATAGTTCGGATTATGAGCAATTGGTCCACTGCCATTAATGGTAGATTAACCTGGCCACCAAATTTTCTTGTAATTAAAAGTTTCCCAATCAGAATAATCAAAGGCTAGCTTTTGCATTTGCCGACAAAATAAAGACACAAGAAGAGAGTGTTCAGCAACCCTTTTGCAGTGCATAAGAGGTGCCGCTGCGTACTCCTAAGTCCGACCCAACCTTCTTCTTTGGAACGGGAATTCACGGTACAGACTGATTACCGGAACGTAGTTTAACTCGAGATAAATGAATGTAATACAAGTCTTTTTCTACGAAGAAATGAAATTTTAGATCGTTGGTTACTGTCAATTGAGGATCAATAGGCAACTGGTCACCAATTCTTAGACAAACCCATACTCGGAGTTAGGAGATCAGCTTGTTGGCCACGGTAAAAGCCGTAGCAAAAGAAGATGCTTCTTATAATCCCTGTTTCATGTGAATCTATTCCAATTTGTAAACTGAAAAGGGAGGTAAGCTTGGGCGACATATAAAAACTTATATATATATATATATATATATATATATCACTTTTACTTTTTTAACTTAATTTATGTCCAATATAAACATTTCCATTTCATTGTTGACCCAAAACTGATCCAAGAACTCTGTCTAATTAGAGATCCTAAGCTGCTGCGTTCAATACCCATTTCAAAAAGTTCGCAAGCGGTGATAAAAGTAATTAATTTGGATGGCTGAAAAAATGGTTTTTATATTATTACCAATATATTTAAAGCCGTGTACTATTTTTCAGCCAACCAGCGAGTGATGACATGTTACAGGTCTTCCTTCTTAATTTATACATATATTCACATGTTGGAGTAGGACTGGAATATCATTTGATAGACATTTTAATAACATGATTCAAGACTTACCATGCAGGATGCTTTAATGAGCCCAACCGACCTTGCAGATGAATTTAATATCATTGTCTCTGAGAAAAACCCTCCAACGGGATTTTACCTTGATCAAGAAAACAGTGGAGGTTTGCCTTGAGAAGATCAGGAAGATTTAGAAACCTCAAAATTGGAGGTTGAATTAAAAACTTTTTGTAAAGGACTGGTGAGCTTGAAAAATAATTAATAAAGCAGGACTAATTAAACGAAAAAATAAAACAAGAAACCCAAAATGGTGCGCACATGTCCTCTCTCTCTCTCTCCCCTTACTGTGCTCCAGCTTATTGACCGTCATGGTGGTAAATTTTTAAAACAATTAAACATGTACATACTCCTTCTTCTCTCTCTATTTCTCTCTCTCTTCTGGTTTTGCTACCGCAAAGACCCGTATTAATGGCTGAAAGCTACCAACCACCCCATACTCCGCCAATCCTGAATAATTAACCATTACACGCTTCATCACTTTTCAAGCCGCAAACTTTTCCCGTCAAAATTATTTTGAGCCCACGACCGGATCACCTCATCTCCATATATAAATATGGCAACCCCTAACGCCATGCTTCGACAATCCGCATTCAAGGTTTTCTGTTGTCGAGCGCTCAACAGGCAGGCTCTGTGGTTTCCGTTCACACTTTTGCGTGATTCCTCAATCTTCCCGCTGTATCTATGTGCCTATATAAACACAAAGAAGCGCATCAAGAAACCAAGGCGTAGAAGAAGCAACTGAAGTGGAGTTGCTCTTGTCTTCTGCTTTTGAAGACCACCAAGAGTTTCTCTGAAGTGGGCAGAAAAATGCAGAAGCAGAAGCTGCTGCTCTTTGGGTTGCTTCTCTTCTTCGCGGCGCCGGTCGCCGTGTACGGTCAGGGAAAGGGTCTGTTGCGGGCGGTGATCGTGTTTGGTGATTCCATAGTCGACGCAGGCAACAACAACCATCTGAAGACCATCATCAAATGTGACTTCCCTCCTTATGGGAGGGATTTCAATGACAAAATGCCCACGGGAAGGTTCTCAAATGGGAAGATCATTAATGACATTCTTGGTAAATTTTTTACTTTCAATTCATTGCTTACATGAAGGACTTGTGAAACCAATATGTATCTTGCCTTTTGTACAGTGTCCTTTGGCATGAAGCTCCTCTCTCTCTCTTCTTTGATGCCAAATAGTTCAAATTATCAGCTGCAAATAGTCCTTTCTTGGCATGTTTTTTCCAGCTTTTATTAATTTTGGAACTTTAGTGACCTCCGTTCAAATCCTTCAATTATTTGATCTTTAGAACCATGCGTTGTCCGTTTGATATTAGGACGTCGTGACCCACCTGCTCACGGCGACTGGACCAGGGGAAAAGAAGGGACACTGTGGTCATCCTTAAGTGTTGCTTATTTTCATGAACTTCAATTATGTGAGAGTTGATCTTCTGTGATCTGCAGAAACGACTCACTGGCAGAAACTGTTGGCAAGAGTGGGCTCACTGAACTGAACTGTTGCAATGATGCGAGCGTAGACTTTAGTTGAACCTTGAGGCCCATCCATTCATGCAGTTCTGTCTCTTTGGTGCTGATCTATAAGGGTGGATTGGACATTCTCTAATCCATGTCTTATTGTTCTAGGTGTTTGGCTTTTAGGTCTTGTACATTGGATCCGGCTACCAACACAGTGACCCAGGGGCCAGGAAGAAGAAAAAGACCACCATTTTGTGGTCATTATGAGGTGCAAGCACTTGTGAGCACAAATTTATTCCTCAGTCTAACTAGAGACCAAGTGCTTTCGAACACAAATCCGAATCCGGTTTTATCTATGACGTGAAGCTAAACAGCAACAGAAGGCTTCAGCTTGTAGTGGTCTAAGGGTTTCTTTAACACACACCACCTCTTAGATTCCCTATAAAATCTAGAGTGAAGCGCCAAGAAAGGAACAATTAGTCCATGGTTTCTAGAATTATAAAACTTTCTTTATGATTTTTACCATGAAGACTAAAGCAGATCCATTTTTCACTATGTACAGCATCAGTTGCTGGGATAACTGATTCTATAATGGCTTATCTTGATCCGAACCTCGAAGACAGGGATCTTCTCAACGGCGTTACGTTTGCTTCTGGAGGCGCAGGACTAGATGATTTAACATCGAACGTTGCTGTAAGCCTGCAATAAATTAAGGAGCTTATAAATTCTTGCCCTGGTTTCATGTTTGGAGTGGTTCTCACTCTTTCATGCTTTCCCGTTTATTTTGCATGCACAACTATAGAAAGTCGTCTCGTTGTCTGGCCAAGTGGAGCTATTCAAAGAATACAAGGCGAGACTGAGGCGTGTGGCTGGCGAGAAGAAAGCAAATGACATCATAACTAATGCTCAGTACCTCCTGGTCATGGGGAGCAATGACATTTGGAGCTCTTACTTCGCTTTAGGATTAAGAAGCAAAGAATATGACATTGATTCTTATACTACCTTTTTGGTGGACAAAGCCGCTGAATTTGCCAAGGTAATTAGTAGAATAAAACTTGATTCGTGGATTTTTTTTTTCTTTTTAGAATTGCCAAACTGCCAAGTTGATTACACCATTTGTATTGTTTGTTCTTTAACTTAACTGGTTAATTAAACCGCGCAGCTTATTAGTTTGATCAGATTTTTTTTTCAATTTAATTGCCTTAAATGCCTTTTACCTTTTATTATACAGAAAATATACGATCTAGGCGCTAGAAGAATTGGGATCTCTGGACTGCCAGCTATAGGATGCGTCCCATTCGTTAGATCAATGGCAGGAGGAATAACCCGACAGTGTTCAGATCCCCATAATGAAGCTTCTGAGATGTTCAATTCCAAGCTGCAAAAGAAAATCGAACCGCTTACCAACAGCCTCGACGGAGCGCTTCTCATGTACCTGGATGTCTACAATCCTTTGATGGACATGATTCAAAACAAAGAAAAATATGGTATTTATCTCTTCCTCTTCATTCTCTCTCTAAAAATCATTATAGTTAACTTGAAGATCCAATCTGATCACTTTCTCTTTGAATCGCTCTGTCTGGCCTAGTGTTTTAGCCCCACCTGGGAAGATGGAGGGATCCATGAGAGCCTTTAAGTGACAATGGCACTGGATCAAATCCCAGTAACAAAAATCTGTGACTAATAGGAGACAGAATCTTGTACTCGAATCAAGTAACTGCTCGAGTGCCATTCCTCTCTAATAAAAACACTACTTACCTCAATTTTATTAGGTGTTCTTAAAAATATGTAATACAAACATATTCTAAAAAAGTTTTTGCTCTCAAAGCTTTTTTCAAATCACAATGATTCTTTCCTCGAACTTTCTGGTGGTTGAGTCATGTGAGAGGAGCCAACTAAAGGCATAGTTTGACCATGGGGTGGTCTCATTAAGGCATGCACGTTGTTTCTAGGGGCAAGAGAATACAAAAATCATGAAAAATTGTTCCGAGGATGAGGTTTGAACTGATTTACTACAGTGACCCACTTGCCCAGTACTGTTGCATTTTCCTAAGTCTTCATAAGTTTCTTTCACACTGACTGCTACCAACTCATCGTTTTCTTGGAGGTAGCAGAAAAGGAAAGATCAAGTTCCAGACGCTGCTGAGAGCAGCTGTAAGACCCTAAAAACCCTGTCCTTGTCAGGAGTATCAAAAGCAGTCCTGGAAATCAGCTTCGCCTATAACTTGCAGATGGTACAGAAAGGGACGTCCAGTTTGTAGTTCTCAATCAAGAACTATGATATTGGCAGCCTTTTCAAGCCACACTAATCAATCTGTTGTAGTTGAAGAAATTCAGGAAGCCAGAGTAAACAAGTTCATCTTCGTTTCGGTGAGAAATAAAAAGCAGGAAAATTATAGAACAAGCACCTAATGGCTCCTCTCAGTTATTTTTCTATAGGCTACTGCTCTCCCTGTAAGAAACCAAGAAAGGGCTCACCTTGTTTGTAAAATGGGTTATGTGGTTCAGGTTTTGAGGAGGCAACTCTTGGCTGCTGTGGCTCTGGAAACGTGGAAGTGCTTTTCTTGTGCAACAATTTGAGTCCACTGACATGTCAAGATAGCAAAAAGTATGTCTTCTGGGATAGTTTCCACCCAACAGAGAAGGCCTACCGCCTGCTTCTCAACCAAACTATGGGTGCTTTTCTCCCATTGCTTCAGTAGCAGACATCGATCATTCATATTATTCCTGCGCCTAAATCTCCCATCAATAATATTGGTATCTGCCATTAGTTGTTTTGGTAATACCGCTCTATTGATTGTGCTTTATTGATTCCTTGGGCCGAGTTGAGTTAGGATGAAAGTGTTTGTACCCGAAAACTGAAAATGGTCTGATATAAAGAGTATGTAACTTCACCAGCTTTTTGAATGAATTGATGAAATGTGCCTATAATGGTTATGGCTGGCTGTGACTGTTCTTGATTGTTCAACTGCATAAACTTGGCATCTTGTGCTGAGTTGGTGGAAATTATGCATCTAGAAGACATGAACACGTGGTATGCAAGATCGCCATTGTTTCTTGTTTTCAGTGTTCAGTGAACAGTACCACCGTATATTAATGGCATGAACTTTTTAATAGATCATATTCTGACAATTGGTCCGCTGCCCTTAATGGAAGATTAAGTCCGTCAGATTTTTTAATTAAAAATTTTTAGAAAGTTTGGTGTGCCATGCAAAACAATTTAAAACTTTACCTGCAATAATGATCTTCCATATATCGGAACATGAGGCACGGTAAGCTAAGCAGAGCATCGGTGGGAGAGGAGCAGAACCCCGGGGAGCTGGGGACCGTAATAATATAATAATTTAGATCTTTAAACAAGAATTCATGGCCAGCTTCTTGAAATTTCCATTGCTTCCAGCAGAAGTTTTCTTCTTCAACTTGCGGGAAAGAAGGTATAAATTAATCCACGTATTATCGTTACAGTAGCGTATCAGATGAACTGTAGTTTTGGAAAATAGGGTGTCAATACAATTTTCCAAATAGTTTAAGTCATTTTTTAAGTATAAAGACGAAATACGCTGAATACTTATGCATCCTCCGTTAAAAAGCATCCGAGGTGCTCGCACTCGTACACCTGTCCAACCAGACTAAGGAAGAGGAAATTAACCCACAAATTAAAGATGACAAGCCGATGGTAGACAGTGGCCGATTCAAAGGTGTTTCAAGTTGTCACCAAGTCATCCGTCCTGCCAATTCAGATCAGAAACCCATTCCTGCGACGATGAATAAAGCAATCTGTGCGGTTCATCTGAAGAATTGAGACCTTCATTTGGTGGTCGTTGATTATAGTTTTACCCTTTCATTTTATGGTTCTCGAAAACATCATCTGCACTTCTAAATGTTAAGGATGTAGAAAGCGCCGGACATGAGCGCCACCAATCCGGCTCCAATCTTTCGGAAAACACCTGCGGAGGGGTAGACCTCAACCTTTAATGATAAAAAATGATATATTTACAGGAAAGGAACAATGTTTTACTAATCTGCCCCAAAGATTGGTTGGAACATGAGTTCTAGCGTATAATAAATCTGTATTTTTTTTGTCCGAACAACCCCAAATTTTCAACCACAGAGAAAAAAAATTACAAAAAGCAGGGTCCTGTTGAATGGAGAACTGCACGACCTGGCCTGATTTCCACCTTCAATAGAAAAGGTACAAGTAAGACTAACCGGAACGTCGTACTTAATGCAATCACGTCCGTTCTAGTTACCTGATTACTTTTAGAACAAGATCGTCTGACTGTGAGATGGAGATTGGAACCACACCAACAAATCATTGGATAATCTGGATTCATCTCGTTGCTCCTACAAGTTTCCTGTTTTTTGTCGGCACTTTACCGGTACAGGGTCAATGAATGTTGCTAAAATCGGATTGAATCGGCTGATTCAAATTGAATAGGCCCGTTGCCAATTCGCAACTGATGCCGATTGCACGACCATCGTTGGAATCCACAGCGATTCAGCCGATTCAACTAGAATCGGCGACTTTGCCCCTAAGAATGACAAAAAGATATCGATGCCCATAAGGGTTTCTCATCGAATTATCGAATGTTCCATTTCAGTTTTCGCATTTTCACGGCCGTCGGCAATCTGTATTACCGTGGGTTCACCGACCATTGACATCCACCGTAGGCAGCCACCTCATCTGTAGATCTTTCAGGGAAACAGAGTTCGACGGCATCATCATCGGCCGTCATCTCACTTCTTAATGTTCTCTTACCTGTCTCCATCTCGCCCCACCGGAGAGAGCATCCCCGATGACCCTGCTTCTTCCGCTCCTTCCCCTTAGGTTCCTCTGCTTGCTTCGTTTAGATTACGAGCCAAAGTTGACTCCATTTGTAGCTGATGGCTGTTCATGGAAAGGGTTTGTTTTTTTTACTTTTATAACAACGTTTTAATAAAAACGATTAATCATGCTTTGAGGACGCACATCTGCATGTTCTCCATTCATATTAAATCGTTTTCGGCCTTTTGCCCTCATTTATTGAGCCTGTATGTATTTTCTTTGCTTTTATTTGGCAATTGGCGTCAGACGTTAAGCCGATGTATTATTTAAAAATATATATATATTAGGCTTTGCCACTCACAACATTTATGTTCGTGCATAAATGATCCTGCATAGGCACAATACACATAGCATGCACACATACACTCATCACAAACCGATGTAATGTGCATGTCGACGCTATAAATATGCAATCATATATCTTTTTTACCAGGTTGCTCTATTCAGTTGTGTGTGTGAATTGAAATTATGCGTCACCGAATGGCTTGATAAGATCCTGCTGCTAAATGTTTTTAGCTACAAGTGCATTATAAGCAACAGTGTATAGCGACAGTTTTGGTACTTCTAATAACAGGATATGATGTTTTTACTGGTAAAATATTTTAAATACCTAGCCATTCAGCAGTTAACACCTAATTCATACATTTCAATTCGAAACATTAAATTCTTAAACCTATATCTTCCTTGTGATTCAAAGAGATGTAAACAACTCTCCAATTCCTCTATAGATATGGTGCCAACGTATACCTCAAGGCACTCCTTGGATAGTGGCAGTCAATTAATTAGCTCATAAATTGAGCAATAAATCAGTTGTAATTGGTGTTCAAAATGGAAGTAATCCAACTTCTATGTGCGATGGCATCATGTAGTTGGCACTCTTACATCAATTGCTCCAACCAGTATGACTCTCCGTTCATCATCTTTATGGGGGAGTCGCTAAATGTAAACTGTTTGGTATCATAATGTTGGTATTAATAAAATTGAAGTGGTTGTTGTGCCAAGTTCGCTTTATGTCAAGCCTTTTTCTGCAAGAAATGAATTTTCAGATGATTGATTGACTCCTTTGTTCAGCTTCGAACTTTATTAGAGTTTTCTAGTGACTGTTTGAGTGCGGCAAGCAATTGTTCACTAGTATTAGTTTTCTAGTGACTGTTGACGATTAACTGCAACGGGTCACCAATTTCATAACAAATTCATAGTTAGTGTTATGCAAGGTGTTATGCTACGGTCTCAACTTGTCCAAATTCTACCATCGTTGTCGCATTCCAGTGTTTTACCCATCTAGAGACCGCTTACGGTGGTATGCGTGCTATCCAATTGGCAGATATACCATAAGTCTACCCATGCACCGAAGCAAGCAAGAACCTTGGAGGTACATGGATATCTTTTTGAGGGTTTTATGCTAAAAGCAGTTTCCCTAAGTAAACATTAAACAAAAAGTAATTGTGCTGCATATGATCAGTTTATGTGATGACTGTTTCATTAGTCTTCTTACATGTCATTAGACCGCTGCACGTCTATCCAATTCCACAGGTCCAGTTACAAAACAATTGAATGCAATGCTGGCATTTCTCTTAAATTCATGGGGAGAATTTGAAGATGGATCGGTTTAAGTCTGAGATCATTTGAATTATTTTTTGTTGGATTTTGACACCACTTTCAATGTATTTAGTTGCACAAAATCTAACTTTTTTTCATGCGATTGAGTTAGCACCAACTAAGACGAGCTTTAGATAATAGCCAAATCCCATGTTCGGTAGATACCATCAAGGCCAGAGCAACCTCCTTGTCCTATATACAACTTTTGAAAAATGATATTTCGGTTTGTCAAAATTTGAAAACTTTAATACAACCCTCCTCATGAAAAATTTTTGATTCTACCCTGGATACCATGCATGCAAGTACAAGTTAATTAGACTTGAGAACAACAAAGACCAAAATTGATAAGGACAAAAAAAATGCAGTTGTTGGCAAACCATTTGTGACTTTTGCGCTGCCCAACAAAGCGCCAGAACTAATTGAACCCATGGCTGGTGTAGGGCCTGCTTGGGCCCTAGCCTCATCTTAATTTAAAAAAAAAAAATACATGTAAAGTTATATATAAAAATTTGAAAAAATATATTTCAGCTCTAATCAAAATTTAAAAACTTTAATTCGGCCCACCTCATAAAAATTTTCTAGCTCCAACCCTGAGTGTGTGAGATCTGATGCTACGAGCGCTGAGATATGGACTGGCGCCAACTAGAGCAGGGTGCATGAGATTTCCAGCTCCGACTGTCCATGGCTGCAGACGAAACCCCTCGCCTCTCCGTCTGCTTGCAGGAAAATCCAGGTCAGTTGCGGTTTTATATATTTAAAATATATTAAAATCTGAATCTAATTGCCAATCAAATTAAACAATACTTGAGTAGTTGGACATGGCAAGTGAGGAGGCCGAAGCACTTTCCCTCATTCTCTTGAGACTCAAGTGGGGAGTGAGACATCCATTAATTAGAATCAGCACAGTAACGCTTACAAGAATGAAGCTAATGACCAGATTTCTACCAGCCCACCACTCTGATGAGGTATACTATGCCCCTTGGGCAGGATATGACGAATGATAAATTGGAAACGGATAGTGGTGTTAGAATGTTACCATGATGGATCCCCTGGAAAAGGGAACTTCTGAAGCACGAACGATTTTGGAGACATGGCAACAATAAGACAGAGAGCAGACAGATAGGGCCACAGGTTTAGCGTGTTATATCAACGACGAATAATGCTGACTTTGCTCCAGGAAATTACTTAAAGAAATCGTTCTACTCCTTTCTAAAGATGGATGAAGGCAAACGCTATCATCATAAGAAGTTTTCTTCTCTTTTGCAGAGTTTATTATGTGTTAAATGTCCTTTCTTACGGCATCTATAATACACCAACAGGTAGCAGCAGTTTGGAACACGCAATCGGAAAATTAAACATATGGCAAGAAAAGACTATGTTCTCTGTTCTTATTCACTGATCCAAGCAGTTGTTACCGTTTAAGAGGTAAAAATTGATTGCCGGGGGACGGGATGCGTGAAGCGATGAAGGAGGTTATTAGTTCATGCAGAGACGCATCCATTTGATGGTGATAAATAAACGCCCGCACGGGAAATAAATCTTATCCCCACTTTGATTTTTTTTGTTTTATCCTTAGAAATGCATCAGCTTTCTTGTGAAATTAAAAGGCTGTGCTCTTTCTCGTGAAAGAAAAAAAAAAATCCTGCTCCATATCATGTAATAGAAGGATCGCGTGAAAATTTAATATACAATTAAATCTCACAAAATTGATTTTTCGTATTTTTTTTAACAATTTCTGGTGCGACCCAATTAGTTTATTTAAATTTAGAGATAATGCCTTAACTAGCCAACTTCCCGAAAGCCCTACCAAAGCCATTTGATACCCTTTAGCTAAAAACTTCCTGCTCCGCCACTGCTGAGACTTTTTCTTTCAGGACTTGTATTAATTTGTCTGAAATCTTGCTTCTAGTGCAGAAGGAACTCTGTTGTAAGCAGATCTTTGGCATTAAGATAAACCTTCATGATTGATTTTCTCTGCAAATAAGGTATGAATTATCGCTAATCTTCCTCATTTTCAATAAATGATGGAAAGACTAAATGTTGTTGCTAGAAAATACTTTCGGTCATCAAGTAAAAGTTCTCACCAAGACCCAAAACTATCTAAAAAAGTAAAGGTTATTACATGACAAGGCACGCGAAGATCACAACATCCCTTTTGTGTGCGTTCTGGCATTTTACCAATTTGGTGGAACAGCGAAACGGAACACAGTGTCCGGTAACGAAGCACTCTGTGCGGTTGAATCAAACACACATAGACAATCAGAACAGACAAGTTGCTTGGAGACTCGAACGAAGGATTGCTTAATATCAATTCATCAAAAAATCAGAATTTGAGACCTTCCTGACAATGGGGGAGCCATGCCTCGAGCACAGATGACGCACGCAACTGTCGCAAACAGTCAGAAGCAAGGTCTCCATCGCCTTGAGAAACGTGGCGTAAACAAAGAAAGATCGTAGCTTTTCAGTGCCAAATTATCTGAAGCAGGGTTCAACGTATTGACCATCTAATTCAATCATCACTTGGATGTCGAAAACAACTTCGATCCCAGTGGCTGACCACCGTTCAAAGAATAAAAGGAAACATAGGGAGAAGAACTTTGTTCAAGGAAAAAGGAAAACAAGACAGAAGGAGAAAACGAATAAGCTTCTATTCTTTTCCTGCAAGCGACAAAGTTTAAACAGATAGATGTAGCCAATACCGGAACAAGTGACCCGTGGAATTTTTCATGTTGTACAAGGGCTCACTGGATGACAGCTCTGAATTGTTAAACTAACAAGGAGAGAAAATTAATCAAGGAAAGGAAGATCAATATAGGCTGAAACCGAATAACTGGCTAACGATGATAGCTACTCCAAGAGAAATAGCTACAAGAGAGGAAGCCCAGGTGAGTTTCTCAGTTATCCTAGGCACCCTGTCCTTCAAGGCCTGACTACATGAACCTATGAAAACAGTGTAACTACCCATTGCGACCACAGTCCCAACTAAGAACATAGCCAGAAAAGCAGCACCAGCTAACCTTGATGGCAAAGCCAAAGCAGGCAGCACCATCAGCAGGGCATCAGGCTGCAAACCGTGCACAATGCCGGTTGCAAATGTGGCCAAACCAATCTTCTTCTTTCCGCCAGTAGTTTCAATAGCCTCAGCAATGCATTCTCCATTCTCTAGAGCTACACAAGGAGTAGGGACCTCGGTTGCCTCCCTGATTCCCATGGCACCAATCACAAGCAGGGTCATACCAACCACCCGAGTACCCCATGTACGAATAACCTCTATGTGCAACCGATCCTTTAGTAACAAAAACAACAAGCCAAATATCATCTGCCCTGCATCATGGCCACATCCCCAAAGGGCTCCAACTGCAGCACTTTCCATCCTACTTCTTCCAATTGAAAGAGGTGCTAAGGCAGCTAGATGATCAGGCCCAGACAGTGTGTGCAAACAACCAGCAAAAAACCCAGTCCAGGCACTACTCAGTAGCTCAGTACGAACTACGGTACCGACAGCAGAAGTTCCTGTTTTAGTAGCCGTTTGTATAGTTGCAAATGCAGGTGGTGTGAAACCAGGCTGTATCAGGAACAGAATTAGGGCCGACAGAAATGCAACAGTTCCCACTTTTGAGGCCTGAAACATCATAGAGTTGTATCATGTATGAGATTTTCAGCATCAAACAAGTGATAGAGAAAAAGAGAACAAACATTGCAACATGTAGAAGACCATTAATTCTTAGGAAGTCCCAAATAAACAATCAGACAACACTTTCAACATACCAAATAACAGGGGAAAATCAAGAAAGAGACGCGCCGCACCAATTAATACTGTCTTAATGCCACAATGAAACATCTGAAAAACTTTCCTACATATGCAACTAAAATCTTGTTTTGGACAGATGAAACATTAGGAAGGTCAAAAATTTTTAGTTGAGGGATGCAACCATTAGAAGTAGACATGCAGAACTTGTAAACATCTCCACATGAACAGGGCAATGACCACTGGTAAGGGCACTCAAGAAGTTGAAAACAAGCTTTGTTAATAAAGCACTTTGGAAGTATTCAGTACACATTAATCACATGTTCGGTAAAAACTACAAGATATAGAAGCAACAATTTTCAGGTTCACTCTACCAAAAAACTTGCTTCAACGCTTCCCAATATCATATTTATTATCCTTAATTTAAATAATATCAAACTAGCATGCTGAATAGAAGGATTTCAGACGTTAAGTTTCACCATGTTGAAATACTTTTTCATAAATCCGCTTCTTTGCTTCCCATCTGCTTCTACTTCGTTCCTCAACTACTTTACTTTGTTTCATTTGCTGCAAACTCCAAAATGCTTCTTTGTTCATGTGGACATTTCACCAGTATTGTCAATATCAATCACATGACTCTAGCACCATATCAACCACAAACTGGAAAGATACTGGTCGATATGGACGTTGACATTTAAGCATATTTTGTCTTGTTAAATATTTTAAAATATTTATTCACTCACTATTTCTAAATAGAAAATTATAAAATACCCCAATATAGGCTTGATGCATATTGGCCAAAACACTGTATCAGTCAAATAATGCATAACAATACTAATGATGCTGCCATATTTTACTATTACAATCGTACAGAAAATTTCATGTCATTTTGATTTTTTTTTTTTTTGGCATTCTCCCGTTTTCTTCACTTCAGTATCCCTTTCCTTACACTTCCTATGTCACTTTTTGTATGCTTTGACAATGCTTCATGTCCCATGCTTCTTTATATCGCTTCTGTTTTGTCCATCCCTTCTATAGCCATTTTTTATTCTCGAACTTGGGACCTTAAAATTAAAAAACTGAAATTATGTGCATCTGGGTGTTATGAAGAAGGGCAGGGAAGGCTTGCTCAATAAAACCTAACAGGATAATTTATACTAGAGGAGCATATTGTTGCATGAAACTTTTTGTGATCTATAGCTGTTTTGGTAGATCAACAAACTAAGTGATTCCAAATCACACTTTTCAGTTAGGCCTAGAAAATTCATATAATTGATCACAAACATGGCAATAATTCAATAACTAACCCAGAAGCCTTTTTCCACAAATCCACTGGTACAACAATGGTACAAATGACTAGGAAGTCGGTTTCAACAAATCCATGTGCACAAGATCTTAATGGAACTATGAACAATGGGAGTGAGGTCTTTCCTTCAAAGACACTTATTTTGTACATATGACTCCCTAAGATATCATGACAACAAACTTCTTTCAGTTGGCATATCACATAAGCGGTTCAAACATACAGAACAATCTCAAAAGTCATATTACATATAACATATGAAAGTCGATAATGAAGGATGGTATGATCTCACTGTCTCTAACATATAATTGCAGTCAATTTTTTTCTCTTCAAAACACATAAAAATAAAAAGGTATAGCTTTCGCTGATTAAGATTCATATTTGTGTTCTATGTCAGCGACTATTCAACTGCTTTTTATGTACAACAGTTAATAACACGAGAAATAGCAAAAGAATAATAATTTTGAGATATACAGTTTTCCAGTGGATTGTAGGACCGAAGCTATTCAAACTACCTCTAGATTTAGATTTGACATGTTATGATATTGATATTTAACAAATAAAGACACAATTAGTCGAGTTTATTCACATGTAGTCAATGCCCAGTCTACTTAATGAATGGACTTATACGTCAAAATGAATTAGTGTTGTTTGGCTTAATGAAGCAACAACCCTTAAATCTTAAGGATGCCTTCTAATTATCTGAACGTTTGTTTCCGTAATTATTTGACTTCCAGGCAGCTCACGTTTCCATTCTTGACTCACTATAAAAATTTTGCTTTCGAGATGTCTCCACCACTTGATCCACCCTCCAGGTGTTAAACTTACCTAAAGATGAAGCTTGAAATCCACGATTGCGCAGTAGAACAATCCCACATCTGCCACTCATGCCCAACTTGAGGAATTTAATATGCTAATATTCAACTGTAATTTTAACTCCCGAAAAAAAAAATCTTAATCATCAAATTTAATAAGCCACCGTATATATTCAAAATTGACGATTCGTTACAAACAAGAATGACTTTTTAATTTACCATTAGCGACTATTATAAACAATTACTCTCTAAACTCAATCGAGCAAAACCAAACGTATCCAACAACTATATATATATATATATATATATATATATATATATATACACACACACACACAAGAAAATCGGCCAAAAAAAAACAGAAAGTTTCACTTTTCGCACGTGCTTCTTCCTAATCTGAAATTTAGAAATAACGCATAAGGAAGATTTTCTCTGAATACCTTTCTTACGAAGTCAAAGGAGAACCTCCGTGGAGCCTCCGCCAGCGCCCGTTCATCACGACAAGCGGCATCCAGCCTAAATTCTGCGGGAGGAGGTCTGCTTCCGCCAGCCTTAACAGCAAACTTCGAGGAATTCTTGCAGGAGGCGGAAGATTCCCGGTGGGTGAGGAGGCGGGGCGGGAGAAGATCCCGGGAAGGGGAAGGGCGAAATGCGCCGGAGGAGAGGCGGAGCCTGGCGGAGCTGGGGGCCAGGCGGTAGGAGGAGAAGGCGGAAGGCAGACTTGTTAGCGCCTCGGACGAGATGGCGGACGAGCGAATTAGCCTCTCCATGGCCGCCCCGCTTCTCCAGGCGACCTCCGCAGAGGAACTCAGGGAGGGGGAAAGGGTCAGAGAGAGAGAGAGAGAGAGAGTCCGCAGAGGAAGAGATGAGAAAGAGAGAGAGACTAGAGCCGAATTTACAAAATCAAAAATCTTATCGTATTTTAAAATATTTAACTAGTATCCGGGATCCCAGAAGCCTACGTCGATTTACTTAAATACCCCTCCCACGGTTTTCCCGAACCCGATCTGTTTGGGTGCCTTTGGATCCGGTTCGGATTTGCATATGATCATCATCCTCTAGAAATCAAAAATTTTCTTTCCCATATGGTCTAACTTAGTAGTTAAACAAGTATTTACTTAATACTTTAACTTGATTAAAACTCAGTACCATCTTAGTTTTTCGCTTGTTAGTATCTTTATTATGAATTCTGAAAAGAAATCAACTGGGCTTCCAAGATAACTTTACAATATTTAATAACCAAAAAAGCTGATTTGCCTTTGATATAAAATTTTAAAGAAATAAAATTTATTGACATAACTTCAACCTATGTCGGACAAGCATGAACATTAGAAAGACAAGCCACACATGATTAGGGTTCTTCTCTTCAAGAAATTGCACTTGGACAGAGAGATTTTGTTGCTCTTTCAGTAACATAAAACTTTGATGCTAGTGAATGTCTAGGGTAACACTAAGAACCTCGCGAGTTCAGGAGCAGGGGGAGCCCCTCTTAAATTTTAAAAACTTTAAAAATTTATATGAAAAACTAAAAAGTTTCAGTTTAAATATATATAAAAAAAATTGGAAATTTTCATTTTAGCTCCTGTTAAAATTTTGAAACTATAATTTAATCCTTAAAACAAAAAATTTCTGGCTCCGCCCCTACAACAATTCATACTCGATTTGAATATGTCTGTGTCAACGTCTGAGCCTACTTCAAAGCCTCAAGATTGGATCTCATGAGGGATGAGATCAGATGTGTAGAACCTAAAAT
The DNA here is from genome assembly GCF_008831285.2 of Nymphaea colorata. Classification (NCBI taxonomy): domain Eukaryota; kingdom Viridiplantae; phylum Streptophyta; class Magnoliopsida; order Nymphaeales; family Nymphaeaceae; genus Nymphaea; species Nymphaea colorata. Next base: position 24,303,790 of record NC_045146.1, read on the forward strand.
CTAAGGTCAATGACTAAACTATCGTATCACCTGTTACAAAGCTATATGTGGTGTGGTTTGGTGTGAGCAATTGCTCATACTAACTCCATGAAGTACCCTTATTTTTATATTGTTGTTTTGAAATATTTTACTAGATGCTCCTCCAAACGTGAAAGTTTTAGATCAGATTAAGGTCCCTTCAATCCAAATTTGTGGCTCGAGTCCATTTGCAATCACTTTGTTAATATTGCTCCATGTTGAAACATGTGGACTGGTACATGTAGAGAGAACCCGATGTGGGCTTATAACTTTTATTTTTTTATTTTAAAATCATTTTAAGGTAATTTTCATTATTTTTTAAGAAAAAATCAGAAAATAGCACGATACAGCATTGAAATGGCAATATTTACAACATTACTAAGAATTAGTTTGAGACCCGATAAATGAGATGTCCTAAAGTGGCAATTTTGTTCACGAGTCAACGGTCAAAAATGAACCAAGAGGATAGGAGTAGGAGTAGGAGTAGGAGGAAGGAAGCTTTCATTGATTGATGTTAATTCAATATGGAGCAGCGTACCAAAGTCAACATAACCCTACCAGCTTTCATATTTTCATAATAACATTTTTTTTATTAATTGGAAAACTTAACCTTTCTAGCTTAATTTGAGTTAAATTAGTGATTAAAAGTCGGTTCTTGTGGTTGATATCAAGTTTTGATGTATTATTTTTTTGAACTATAAATAATAGCAAGCCATACATATAAATTAAATATTGAAAGATGTATCATAAATCCATTTAGATTCTCTCTATAAGAATATGACCATGAAATTTTATCCATAAGTAAATATTTAAAAAGTTGGTGATTGAAGAAATAAAATAAGTGGCAACCAATAATTGATGATTGCTTTTTCTTTAATAAGTGGGGAATCGGGGAAGGTGGAGGAAGAGATAGACGTGTTAATATGAAGACCACTCTCGAAAGTTGCAGAAGCCTTTCTTAAAAGGATAACGACGGTGGAATGAGTCAAAATCGGAAAAGTGAAGCCGTCAAAATTTCATTTTAAACTCAGACTGTTATTTCTTAATATCAAAATGAACCTCACTGCAATTTTGATTTAAGAAAACATGTATACGAAGACAACTCCTGCGACATTTTTACGTTTGTTTGATTATTTATTTTTTTGAAGAAACCTACTTTCGTTGTGTGTTCAAAATTGATTATTTTTTTCAAAGTAAGAACTTATGTATGCCAACTGTTCTACCGCATAGGAAAATTTGATTTATGAGTTAAGTCTTACACTTTCAAAAGCATTTATGAGATGTTATAACAGCACGGCCTTGGATGTAGAAACATCAATATTTAGTCAAAACAATTTAACAATGTTAGTTTCCCATGACTATAGTGTGCCCTTCTTTGTGCTGTAAAATAAAATTTTAAACATGACGACGCAGGAGATTCTTTTTTCGCAGCTTTGAGTTTGAAAAGAAAAAAAAAAGAGAATTTTTTCATGCTATAATTTATAAAGAAAATTTTAGTCCTTTAAAATTTTTGGAAAATATAGTTCGGCCCCCTTGACCAAAAAAAGTTTTATCTCCACCCTTGTCTCCATTATGAAATTTGTCATCCTTGAATGCCATAATGTTAAGAGTTTTTAAGGTGGATAGAGGACCTGTCAGCTTCAATTTTAGCTTCTTTCTTTTAGCAATTTGATCTTTAAGTCATCTGATATTCAATGGCGGAGAAGCTTACATGGTATTTCAAAAGAGGAAATTAGAGAAAAGATTCTTAAGAAAGTAAGATCTACCAGTTTGATGCAACCATTTCTTCAGAAGATGTCTTTCTTGTGGTTGAACAGGAACTGTCCATGTTACCATTTTATTGACTTGCTTTTCCTGTTCGCAACATGGAGATAACTCCACGGTTTTCCACCCTCAGATCAGAACTCTGGCTATGACACAAATGCTTTGCCATGAACTTAAAGGTTTGAGTTCTGATAACAAAAAGCAAACGAAAACTAAAATTCTTTTGAATTTGGTAATAGTCGAGAAGAAACAGACATTTAAAAACCATACGTAGCCATTTGATCCCCGACTCAGGTGTCCTTAGAGGATGTTTGATTGCCTGGTTCAGGTGTCCATAGAGGGCATTTGATCGCCGGAGAAGGGAGACTGGACTGATCAACCACCAGAAATTATGGACGGAGGGACATTAATTCAAAAAAACTAAGATTTCTTAGGGGCACCGATCTGTACATGCGCGGTTCCGCCACGGCCAACCACCATGAAGAACCGGCAAGGGGCCGACCAATTGGGTGGGCAACATGTGGTTGGTGGCGCGGTGTGGGCAGCATGCGAAGCCATGAGGCTCGCCCTCGGCCTCCACGTTCCCGGCACACGGCCAAACGCGCCGGCCGTCCTTTTCTCCTTCACACTCCCTTCGTCGACGCACCTGTGCCAAATCCGGTTATGGTGAGAATCAGCAAACGAATACGAACCGGTTCGTGGTCGGATTTGAAGCAACCAAATCCAAGTCGGACGATATACTTTTGGGTATAAAATGCAAGAAATCAAGAGTGGATCCGGACCTAGGTGGGGTAGGGTCGGACCCCAGTTACAACTCTTTCTACCAACTACATGCAGAAAGTGACAACACTCGGTTTTAGTGGACAAATTTTCATTAATGGGACAGCCAAATTTGTGCTGTCGATGACCCGCAAGTGCCCGGATCAGGACAAGCCCACCGGGCAAACGAAAGTTGGCGGCCTGAAAATTATGCAGGCCAAGCCAAAAACGAAATCTGTGCAGCATACTGTTTCGGTTCCTATATCCAATGCCACATAACCAAGTTCTCTCTCTCTCTTTTTCTCTCTTTTTTTTTTTCTTTCTCTCTCTCTCTCTCTCTCTCTCTCTCTCTCTCTCTATATATATATATATATATATATATATATATATATATATATATATATATATATATATATATATATATATATATATATATATATATATATATATATATATATATATAGTCGAACAAAGAGACTTATATCAAGCATGTCTCTTGTTTGATTCTCTTGGATTATTCTGGTGAAGGTTGAGTTTGTAAGTGTTATCCCTTGCATTCAGATCTACAAATCGGCTCTTTTATCACTTTACTTGATTGTATGAATAAGAATTGAATCGCGCTCTAAAATTTCTCAAATTATAAGTCACAAATCTTATACACTGAAAAGAAGCGATAGAACTTATTTAAGATTTGCATCATGAAGGCTGCTTCTACATGATATAAAACAATTCTACATGATATAAAACAAGTACATGAAAAGAGAGAGAGAGAGAGAGAGATTTGAAAAAGTGGAGGGAAAGGTTGCAGGAAAAATGGGGATCGTGAATAAGAAAAAGTTGAGAATTTTTTTCTCTCAGTTGATTTGAAAAAAATTGGTAAGAAAAACTTTGATTGGCCCAAAAAAGTGAAAGGAATTTCCGTTGTTTGAAACCGTTTGTGTTCAAATAAGAGCGGTTATCCCCTGGACTCGTGCAGGAGTGTAGGCAGCATAGAACTTTTCCGGCAACTGGAACGACCAACGATGGATGAAACGTCCGGAATTGCAGTGAGCGTCTATGATTCCCCGGCCCAAGAGGAGGCAGAGTGCACGGCCTCCCCTGCTCCAGTTACGGCGAAGTCCCGGGGTCGTAAGAAGCAGGTGGTGGCTAAACGCATGCAGAAGACGTTCGCGAGCACGTCGATGCTTGCCAACTTCCTCCCAACGGGCACTCTCCTGACCTTCGAGATGCTCCTGCCTGCCGTCTCCAGAGACGGCCTCTGCACTCCGGTGGCCGTCACCATGACCCACTCCCTCCTCTTACTCTGCTCCTTCTCCTGCTTCCTCTTCCACTTCACCGACAGTTTCCGCGGTTCCGACGGCAAGCTTTACTACGGGTTCGTCACTCCCTCGGGGCTGGCACTCTTCCGCAGCGGCATTCCGGTAGAGGTCCCGAAGGACGACCGTTTCCGAGTCGGGTTCGTCGATTTCCTTCACGCGATCATGTCGGTGACCGTCTTCCTCGCCATCGCCTTCTCAGACCACCGCGTCGTCGACTGCCTTCTTCCCGGCCGCCAGCCGGAGATGAGGGAGTTGATGGAGGGAATTCCGGTGATCGTCGGAGCCGTCTGCAGCACCTTCTTCTTCATGTTCCCCAACACCAGGTATGGCATTGGCTGCATGCCTGCTTGAGGACACGCAGGGAATTTCGGGATCTTCAGTTTCCATGTGTTGGGAGTGGTTTAATCATTTTAAGAAATGCACATCTTTATTCCGTGTCACTGGAACCTGGATTGCATCTCGGATCCAACACGAACACAAAAATAGAGAAAAGAATGCATTTAGTTTTACTCATTTTCTGAGCGGACGCCATAATTTTATTGCTGATCAATGCCAAATTCCATGTTCAAATGAATCTCATAAGAAAAAAATGAATCAAATTTATTGTAAGATGATGGTTATGGCTTTGCCTTGACTTACTGTATACAATGATGCCCCAAATAATTTGGCCCAAATTGGTTCTAGAAGCACAGACTTTGCGTGTTTATATCTATTTAATTCAACGTTCTTGACTTAAGACAGCCAAATTCTTTTCTAATGAACTATTTTTGCGTTTGTTTTAGATTTTGCCGTGAGTTTATTTGGAGTCTCCTGAGGGCTATGAATCCCTCTAAAGACAAAGTATTCTGGTGAAGGTTGAGTTTATGAGTGTTTATTTGTACCGCTCTTTATTGCATCCTGTACATGTTTGATTATGTCGCTCTATTTGCTCTAGCACTGGCTCCCAACCATTTTCTTTCACTTCTCACACGCACCCCCTAGCGTTTCCCGCTAATAATATGATGATCCCCTGGTCTGCTGTTCCTGCAATACGATTTCTGGCTTCCTTGCTTCCGCATCACATGCCGTTCCCATATCCATTTTGCTTCATGATAACTATGATTTAGACAGCCATTTCCAAACTCCAACTATGGGAAGAAACCTAACTACATCAAATGCGTAAGGTGTATGTGTCATGGTCGCTTATGTTTATGAATAATTGCATGTGAAAGATGGGGCCACATTTCCATATTGTCAGCCTCCTCGATTGTATTCGACACAAACAGAATGTACAAGTTTTGTCTACCATCGTACGCACTTGAATGCACCACAGAAGAAATAATCCAAAACTAGAAAAAATAAAGAACAACAAATTTCCTTCAGTAAATCAAAATAAAAGGACTTCCCTGACTTACCTTTCCACCGATGACTTTGATTGCGCGTGAACGACATGGACGTTTGTACAACTTTGGAAACAAGGAGGCCTCGAAAGGAAGAGATCAATCAGAATTATCCACCAGAATGCCCTCATTGTCACCAAATAGCGTAACTGTATGCTCATTGAAAGAATAAGCCTCGAAAAGCTCCCACAATATATTGCAGAAAGATATTCTCAAAAGCAAGTTATTGAGAGAAATTAGTTAACCATTTGTTCCATGAACAAAATTGCCGTAACTCGGTTCCAACCATTGCATTCACAGAAAGAAACTGGGTGTTTTCCAATGTCGAATGAAACATAATACACAGAATGATAGTTCTTGAAAATAAGAAAATAGAAACGAAGAATAAGCTTTGTGCAAGAAGCCCAGAGTTAGTAATTTCAGAGAGAGGAACAAGCCCCGCGTCTATATTACAAAATGAACAGTTCATGCACGCCGAAGACAGGCATGCGACCTACAACAGTTTTTAAAAGCAAACACCGATCATGCTCTTTTCAGAACAGGCGTCGCTTGGGTGTCAAAAGCAGGAAAATTTTCATAATTTTTCTGTTTAAATATACGCAAAAAGATAACAATTGCAGCAACTTTCACAACGAAAGCCAAACACTTGAAGCAGTGATTCCGAGGAAAAGATGTGTTTAATTGACACGGCACAGAGTGCCCAAGCTGCGACATGTGGTATCCATTAAAGATTTAGTTGGACAACTGGCATCTAGATTTAGGTGTACAAACAACACGACTCATGTGATATTGAGCGAATCAACTTTCAGGTAAATAGCGAAAGAGACATTTTTATGTCATTTTCATTGAGAATTGCACTGGAAAAAAAGATGATGGAACTTCACATGCAGAAGAAAAGCTTATTTCAAGATCATCTCCATAAGCACACCCAACAGTAACAAGAAAGGCATGCGACAAATTACTATACAACTATACAAATCATTTATATATATGTAAAGCTAAGTTCTTAAAGTAGCAGGACTGACAACATAAGTCCGCACTTGGGGACTATTGTGACAAATCTAGACAGGTAGTGCAAAGTTATCTCCAACTACATCAAAACTGTGTTTCTTTCATTCTAATGAAAGAAAACATATTTACAGAGGCAGCACGGGAAAGAAAACGGCATGTTTATGGAAGCTATAAAAGCTTGTTCTGAGAAACAGCCTGGCATAGCTCGTCTTCATATAAGGAAACCTTACTGGAACCCTTGGATCTGCAAAGTGGCCGTGGGAAACTAGGTGGCTTCCTGCTTTTAATGGATTCTTGAAATAGAGAAGCTGTTACTTGTCTCATATCTGTGAACAGTAAGCGAGAAGTATGGCCGAACCGAGAAGGTCTTGGAGTACATGGATGTGAAACCCATATACCATTTTCATCTCCTACACTGGAAACATTTGACATAATGAAAAATTAAGGGGTAAATAATTCCTTAATGCGATAAAAGAAAAAAAGACATACCTCATGAAAAACAAATGCTCGTTAGGGAGAGGTGCTGGGGGAGTTTTCATGCGGAGGACTGGTTGCCTTGATCTATCAGGGGTGGTGAAGTTGAAGTGCAATTGCCTGGCTAATAAAACCTGGTACAAACATTAAAAGTGAGAACCAACAACCGACAAATAGGCTGCAGAAGGACACCAAAGATCTGAGACAGAATACCGCAGCTCTAATCCTTCGGGAGACGTGAAAAACAGCTCTTAACTGGTCATGATGCAACTGACACATGATTTTCACCTTGAAACACAGGTTTTCAACATTAGCAACCATTTACATATAAGAGAGTGACCTAAAAGGCTAATAGTGAAAAAAATGCACCAACAAATTGGCTCTTAACTTACCAACAGATCCAAGGGAAGAGATTCAAGCCTTGATTCTGATTCCCAATCACAAACCCGAGGTGTTTTTGGTGTCGCTGGAGACTTTGGTGGTCTCCGAACATCCAGTGCACGGCCATTTATGCCTTTGTGCAACAACAAAGGACAAGTGCTGGCACTACTGCCAAGCAGCAAATCTTTTCCTACCTTGCTGGAATCCAAGACCAAAACTCTTTTCTTGCCAATGTCAGTACATGATCTCAAGGTGGCTCTGCTATCTCGAATCTGGGCAAGAGCCCCCGGCTTAAGGTACCGCTTACGCAAATTTTTGGCTCTCTTCTGCTTGAATGGCAAAGATCCCTTATTCTTTGGAGAAGCCTTGCCCATTGCTTTGTTACTCGAACAAATCTATCAAGGAAAAAAGTGTCAACAAAAATTGAACGCCCACAGAAGGTATAGAAACCGCCATAAGAAGATAGCACTTTCGTTAAACAGAAAAAACAAAATTTGACAGACAGCGCACAACTATGTAACATTGGTGAACAGATTGTAGAATACTCAACCAAACTAAAAATTTCGTGTTCAACTGATTCGACAATAGGCAAGACAACTACCCACTGTTCATCAAAGAAACCAGATCATTGCGGCACAAGTTGCTTCGACACCCCGAAACTCAAAGTACCAAAGACCACAAACAATGGCAGAAAATAAAAAAGGGGAAGATGAACTAGCGCATCCAAACGTTGAGCAGACACGACATACATGCCCACTTGCATGACACGGCAACAGCAACGAAGTAAACATCCATTTTTAGAACATCAGAAACCAAACTGGAACCTACGGCACTCTGTTTTGCTTTTCAGACCAACAAACCCCAAAGATTTTAGGGCACTAATTTGCAGACTTTCGTGTCTCCAGCAGTTGCATTATATGAGCAAACAATGGATTGTGACTGCATTCATGATATGCAGAAAACACTAACAAGCCAGATAGAAATATCATTGAAATGAAAACCACAGAACAACCAAAAACATCAGTCATTTTAAGCATCAACATTTCCATTTACAATGCAATACAGAGAAAGGGTATGCTAAATCAACCACTAGAAAAGAGACGAAAACAAAATAACGACTCTCATGATCATCCAAGACCAAGAACCCCACCAACCATTCACTTCTCCGCTTCCGTGCTTCAACAACCACCCACGAACCCAACACCCACAACAGAAAAATGTAACCGCTAACAAGAATAAAGAGAAGGAAACAACTCAAAATACATGAGATACATGAAACATCCCCAAAAGAAAACGCATATCGGATTCTCTCATTAATATTAACCACCGAAGCTTCCTCAAATATTCATAACCGAAGAAAAAACCCATCAAATTACTCCTCATTTCCTGCTTTTCTTGCCTCAATAGACAAAACATAAGATCATGAACTAATCGCCAATCAACTAGAGAGAACGGCAGGCAACATAAAGAAAACCCACAAAATTAAACCAAAAAATGCCCAAAAATTAAACTGTAAAAAACCAATTTGTCCCAATCAATATCGAAGGATAAGCTGCTTACCTGGTGATGAGAGAGACAGAGATAGAGAGACTGCAGATTGAAGAGCGCGAGAGAGTCCGAGAGAGAGAGAGAGAGAGAGAGAGAGAGAGTTTCTATTTTATGATTTGGGGGTTTTGGGCGGATTTGAAAGTGCGGGAGTTTTGCGCGCCAAAACCACTTTTCATCGAAACCCTAACGCTGAGCTGGCTCTACGTGTCAATATATTATTGGAGCCGTACTGGGGGCGGTCAGTTAGTGTGGGGCCCGTCAAACGAGAGCGACGAACGGTGGAAATTGTGATAAAGAAAGATCGGACGGTCGAGAATCGTTTGCGGGCGCAAGGGTTTTCCGTGGTCAAAGGTCGAAGGCACGCGGTTCCCTTTTCGGTCCCACATTCTAAATTTGGATCGGATTCCGAGATACGCAAGTCCGGACCCGGACTGAAGAAATTGTTGGTGTTCCCGCCTTCCGTTTCGACTTTGGGACTCGCATCTTTTGTTATTTTTCATAGCAAGACAATACATTTAGCGTATATTTTAGAAAAGTACATTATAACTTGACATATCCCCAGCTTTGTGAACCATATTTGATCAAACTTCAAATCCGTTTGGTCTTGTGACTTCGGCTTACGATAAATACATAAACAAACGCTCTCCTTTCAAAACATAATAAAACCTACCAGATCGCTGACTCTTGCATGCTTTCAATGTACATCACGAGTAAGTTCATAAACCTCATAATTGTGTATAACTATTAACGTATTTATTGTTCCTGCTACATGTTGTATTAAACATTAGCTTACTCAGAACAAGTCGTGGGCCCATTATAGAGCCATTGGATGATTCATTGAAAACATTTCATTATTTATTACTCTTATTAGGTGAAGTTCACTCGAGGGGCTGTACATGAACCATTCACGAGTGGACAATAAATATAATGTTTTCAACTCCCTATGTGTAAATGCGCAATAAGTTAGACGGATCTTAGTAAATGGCTATTCGGATGAAACGGGCGGGAGTTTGATCTCGTCCTTCCCGTCTCGCTTTTTGCTTTCCTGCTTGGCCACGTCTCTACTCTTCGTCTTTCGGGTCGAGTCTGGTTCCGCCACCAGGCCATTCAATCTCTCTGCACCGAACACCCTCCTCAAGAACAGAACCAGGTACCTGAAGATTTATGGTGCACGTAGATTAGAAGAACGGTAGGAGAAGTACCTGCGGTCGGTTCCCGCACTCTTAGTCGCCGAGAAACTGAAATGTGTTCATGGAATACTCGAAAATTCCCGTCTGAAATGCGATTCAGATTCATATGCGGCCAAACAAGAGGTACCCAGTTTGTGTTTTCCTCTATAATCGATTTTTAGCTTGATTTTTTCTGGAATTCGGTGATGCCCTTTTCGACCCCCCCGCGTCTCTCATGCTTCTTCAGATCATATAAGGATTATGATGGTATTCTGATTTTACCCAACTGTTCAGTGAGGTGGGAATTTGTTGGGAGATTCCACCCGGTGCACAATTGAGGGTCTTGCCTCTGTACTCGGGATAAGTTGTTCAGGGTCTTTGGTTTTCTGACTTACCCAGAAAAGCAGGATAAGTTTGGGTATTGCATTCTGAAGACGACGCGGTAAGGTGGCATATGCCACTTTTCTGGATAAGTATTGACTTGGCCTTTGCCGTCTATGTGCGCTCAATCATGATCTTTTAGAGCACATTTTTATGATTTTCTACTGACTCTGTATTTTGTTTTCTGTCTCATCTGTCTGATTAATTCGTTCTGGAATGAATTTGTGAATGCCCTTCTTTTCGTTCTTTAATCTTCTTCGAGCTAGTATGAGGCAGAAATTTATTCAAAGAGGTAGGCAGTCGGGACGTAAGAAATTATTGCCCCATAAAGTGAAGCTGTCTGCATGAAATTAATCTGTCGAAGAATCAGATTTTCCAGTTTTAAACAACGGTTAAAACCAAAAATGTGATTCTTCAGTGATTCTTAACTTTATATGGATTTACACGTCGGTAAATCAATTCATCTATAACAATAAAATGTCGGACATAGTTGCAGATAGTTGCAAACTATGACTTGAATCTGATTCTTCTTCTTCTTTTTTTCTTACATGCATGTGGCCATGCTCAGCAGGCAAGCCAGATAAAACTCGTTCGCTGAATCAACAAATATAGCATGCAGTTGTTTCGTGGTATTAGGGCTTCTGAGTGTCTCCTTGACTTTAGCCAAACCGGTTATTCTAATCTGTTACAATGTTCATAAGATGGAATGCGACCTCATATGAGAAATGAGTCCAATGTGGTATTTCCATGGGAATTAGAGCGCAAACTTCCAATGTGCAGGAGCACTTGGACGGGATCAATATATTTGGGTCATGCTTATGCAACTACTGGAAACATGCCCTGATCTGGAGTTCTTGTCCTTCAGAAGATTCTCCAGGATAGGGAATTATGAACCTCAATTTTCAATATCTTGCAACAGAGGGGACTATATATTCGAAATTCTGACATGAGCACATGTCAATTAACTTGTTAAATATACAGATGATACATGAGCACTTTTTGCACCCTAATGCTCTCATGGAGGCAGTGGACTTTGCAAATAAGGAGTCACTTATGATCATGTGACAAGGAAATGAGATCTGCCACACTCCAAATAAGCAATATTTAAGTTCAACACGCACTTTAATTTTCCACAAAAGGATATATGTGCCTACTGAAAGCAATGTATCCAATCCATAGGCGGTCATTCTATATAGCCTGTGGGACTCCGCGTCCATGGTTCTATTCCTGTAAGCATTACGTGCATGGTTCAATGGGGTGGAGCACGGTACCAAGCTGACAGTGCATTGTCTCCCCTCAGGGCCCCAATGTAGCCCTGGACCTTGAGGCAGGGGGTTCTGCCCTCTTCTCTAGGTGGTAGTGCTACCTTCTTTTCACCCAGAACAAACAGAAACTTGAAGTCAACGTATCCAATTGACGCATCTTTAACCCTTTAAAGTCATGCTCCAGGAACTGTTCTGTTCGGCACAAAAATATATATATATATATATCAAACGTAAAAAATTTATGCCTGGATCATTTGCGCAAGTAGCACATCACCATTGCTATTCAGGAATAAATGTCTACTTCACTGATGCTTCTACTTCACTGATGTTTGGCTTGTGGAATATTAATAGCTTGACTGGGCGTCTTACCCAGTGTCCTGAAGTTGTTGGTGGATAATTTCTCGTTGGTTCTATGTAGGATTTTTTTTTAAAATTCAATACATTGATAGAGGTGAAGAATGAAACTGAAACAATAAGCTGGAAATTAAGCTTGCGGGCGCTTCTCTAAGTTCTCTTCATGTTTGTGTGCCTGGAATTCCAATTTTTTCCTCATATTTGTCGAAACAAAAATTTCAAATAGTTGCTTATAGAAATCTTATAGGGCACATGCTTCCAAGACCACAATGTTCCGGACATGGTACATGCACTATAACATATGATTCTCCTTTTATTTTTTGCACTACGGCACATGATTCTCCTCTTATTTTTTGCCTCATTTTTCTTACCCATGGTTGTTAATGTTTATGAAATTGGCAGAAAAGTGGATATTACCGGATAATGCTATCCAAGGTAGTTTTGATGAATCGTGAACGTGCAGTCGTCCTTTTTCCAATTGAAGCAATTATTAATCTGTTTCACCGTTTTCCACTTCTCTTCCCAGGATTTGCAAACATAAGGTTTAAGCATTCTAAGCAGTAGCATAATTTTTTTTTTTTTTCCAATGGAGATGGATTTTTTTTCTGATTGATCGGTCTGCTTTTCTGCCCCACCATCATGGTTTTTCACATTCTTCTGCTTCATGGCCTCCTAGCTTCTAGTACTCTTCATCTATGGCCTCAAGCTTTTTTCTGAAAAATGATCAACTGCAGTTGTTCCCTAACGCTCAATGCGGGCAGTTCAACAATTATGATCAGCTGATAAAAATGAAGTAGAATAGTTGTTGGTTGCGCACTGCGTACTAGGGTCATCAAGGCTGTGGTTCAGGCATGGGCATTGCACCTGAAAAACCATTTATTTTTGTCGCAGTGATGGAACAGGGAGACAACCGCTGCTGATTCTAATTTCTATGCAGCTTGCTACAGCGGATATGCTCTGACCCCATGAGCGTATGGGAAAAGAACACCTCAAAAGAGTAGCTTCTTGCATTGAGATGTATCTCTTTTTGAAGTTCCCTGGAGGATGTTCATACAGGATGGAGCATAAGCGTTGAGCAGATAAGACTTGGTGGTACAGATTAAATGCGACCCCGTCCAAGTTTTTCCCTTCTGTGTAATCCAAAAGGTATCCCCAGGTGCAAGCGGCAAGAAAATGGACAAAGAAATAGATAAAGGGGTGCCATGGTGGGGAACAGAGAGCCCCACAATTTTGTCATCCTTTCATAAAATTTGTGTTGCTGTGTCGTGCTCACATGTGCTTGAATTTGGTTGCATTTGAATATTTACCTTTCCAATAACAAAATGGTGCCCACTGTGTTGAACCTGAGCTTCACAGGGAAGGGTTCGGTCGTGCCCAAGATTGCTGCCTTTGCACTTTAGGCGTGCATCGTTGTGAATTAAATAAGATGGTAACGGCCACTTGTGGTGGCAAAGAGGGACGGTGTGGGTGCTGTATGGTGGTGGTGACAATTTGGCGGTAGTGGGATGAGATAAGGCTAACCTGCATGTTATCAAAGGTGGTGGGGGCCGTCGACCACCTAGGAACTAAGAAACGCCAAAGAGAAAACTCATTAAAATTTTTGAGGCAAACTAAAAGCACAGCAGAACATGAAGAATGCATTGGTTAAATGCTTTAGAACAACGAACACTCTCAAGGAATGTGTTCCATCTTAAAAGAGAATCTTGAAAGCAACATAATAAAATACTCTTCATTGTTTTTTTCATGATGTTGGGAAAAACTGAGCTCAAGTTTTGGCCAAAATCAATGGACTGTTCCCTGTGAGGGCCTTGGTTCTGTTGAGGTTGCATTAAGAGGTCTGGAGTTGCTTCCTCGAGACCTGGATGATCTTGAATACCCTTCTAATTGGGTGCTGGCTGGGTGCATGTTTCACCTCTTGTACTCCGAGAAACATAACCTGCGGTTCGAATTGGAGGTGGCGCTTATGCGCCACCAGCGCACCTCGGTTGCAGTACGCCAAACAAGGCCAGGCCTTGGCTCTGTTGTAATTGCAAAATTAGCTAATGATTGTGCCCAGTGTCAAGTTTAGAACTTTTACTAATCTTTTGAACTTTTTTTTGGTAATTTATATCAACCGTGAAGTGGTAAAAAATCAAGAGGGGTTCACGTTGATTCGACGTGACTAATGCAGCGCGATTCTTTGCGGCATTGTTGCAAAAGCAAATGTTGGGAGGGAGCAATGCATGCCTTTCTTGTACAACTGCAGAGGCAAATATACAGACAGCATTATGGTGCCCATTGTTTGTCGTCTGATGAAGAGGAATCCTTCGAGGGCCAGACCACCTGATGATGGACTTGTTTCCTAGCAAGTAGTCCCTATACATTAATGAGGCCCAACCACCGCCATTATCGCACCGACATCCGTGTCAAACAAAATCGCAACACGTAGTTCACAAAATTCTCACCGGCATTCACGCCATGAAATTTGCTTTACCTTACACAAGTTTGCCTGCAATTGCTCCTCTTTAGATTATTTACCAAGTGCATTGCATTCTAGTTTATTTAACCAAGTCAACAAGCAACTTCGCTCGTTTCTGTCTGCAAAACCTGGCTCTTTATGTTGAGGAACTCAAAAGGCAAACTGGTTTTTACTATTATTCATACAATAATTGTTTCATTGGCGACCCGCTCACCAAGATTTTGATTATTGCAGTTGACCGCCTGATCTATTGGAAGCCATTAATTTGGCCATCGATAAGGTTTCTGCCAAGAAGCATGAGCATGGAATCTACTGGAGCTGATGATGATGATGGGCGCATGCCCAACGCACCATTTTCCCTGAGAGGCCATGACCAGTCACTGTCGGAGGGCCATCAAATGATGGTGCTGCACTCATCATAGCTACCGAGAAACAAATGAATGATGTGTATGTATGTAGTCAAAGAGGCGGCCTCCAGCCAGGCGAGTACACGTAGTTAGGCTGGACACCTGAAACTTGAGCGGGGCTCAACCCATCAAAAAAATATATATATTTTTAATATAATATAATATATATAATTAATTATAATAAAATATAATATATATATATATATTATTAAAATATATTTTCAAATCAAAATGAGCTTTTCGAACCAAATACCACAAGTTTAAATTGAGTTAAGCTAGAGTTCACACTCGATTTACTCGACTCGGGCTTGGTTCGTTCATTGTACATTCCTACCAAATTTTTTTTTTCTGGAATGAAGGGGCGAGCTTTAGTTTCTGTCTTACTCTATAGTTCAGTATTACCTGCGAGTTCAATGCACTTTGAACATGATCTCCCAATTGAAGCCACTAAAGTGCACGCTTGCAATGCACTAAAATCGAGGCACTTCTTTGGGAACAAGGAAAAACATGTGCACCTTCTGCGTAAATTGCTCATATTCGGATTCTCGCTGATATCCCTCGCATCTGCAGCCTCCATCTACCATATTCTTCCTCCAACAAACACCTTCGATTAAAGAATGCGACTTTCATAATTGATAATTCCGTCGTCAGAGAGAGAGAAGGAAAAGTGCGTCTCCTTTTCACGTAAAGCCTACCTTTCGTTATTTTTATAGTCATCCTCACATGATGGTAGTGGCTTGCTCTTGTTTGTAATTCACCCACCTAGTGGCCCTACCAAATTGTTTATTTATACTTCC
Organism: Nymphaea colorata; assembly: GCF_008831285.2. Lineage (NCBI taxonomy): Eukaryota > Viridiplantae > Streptophyta > Magnoliopsida > Nymphaeales > Nymphaeaceae > Nymphaea > Nymphaea colorata. The sequence goes on from NC_045146.1 coordinate 24,319,274, forward strand.
ATTATCATACCAATTATAGATTGTCTTTTAGATGTCTAATTAAACATTTCAACATCACTTAAAAAATCTTCCGTTTGGTCGCCCGTCCCGTCCAACGAATTTCAAATAATCTATTCCCTAACATGCTGCAATTGCAGATTTTGTCGCATTTACACGTCTTCCGGGGTCGGTCCTTTTCAATTGACATGGAAACAGAAGTGAATTCATAATAGTTGGGTTTGTGTGACAATAAGTCTAACCATTCTCATTAAAGTCAGTCAATACTGTGTTTGATGCCTATAATAGCATAGCGATTGTTATTCTTCCAATGGTCACTGTTTTGTAAAACAATTGGGCCCGGTGGGCCTAAGTCTGCGAGTGTGGACCTCAAAAGATCGGCCAATTTTTACCTCAATCGCTTGAATCAAGATTCGACTTTGTGTCGTCGTGTGTGTTAGTATGATTAATGACTAAAATACCCTTAATTTACACTTGAAAGAAAAAATTGTGAAGATAAAAATGAAGATGCAAGAAAATACAAAAAGACAATGAAGAACCTTTCTTTTTTTAACAAATTACCAAAATATTCTTTCACGGGGCACACAACTTTTTTTCTTCTAACAAGCCTTCGGAGGTTCATGTCCCTATTGACAATGGCCGAGTCACACTCTAGTTGCCCACACCAACCCATAAAATTTACGTTATTTACAGATAAAAACTGTATTATTATTTTCAGTGCTTCTAATATATTTGCTTGATTTTTCTTGTCTTTTTTTTTTTTAAATTAAAACTTTTTTTGATAATGCAATCAATTTATGTGTGTGTGTGTTTTGTTGACAGGACTTTTTTGTTTATTTTAAATGTAAAGAAAGCCTCCATCAGAATATTCCAAGAGATGAGCGCCAGAGTCGCTCAACTTTAGACATTTTCGTGTCGATATGTGGACCGAACTTTTGCCACTATGCACAGCACTTGTTTGTGGACAAGTTAAATTGGCAAATACCAGACCACTTACGTAAGAGACGAAATCCATACCTATTAAAAATATTTTTTTTTTATGTAATCTAACTTGATAGATATGGTTTTGCGAGTGATTTGATGATGAAACAGCGAGTCATTAAAAATGATGAACAGCTCTTATGACATCAAATATTTTATCGTAGAAAAATCAATCGTTTTTACAAAAATAACTTGAATTAAAACATGAATTACCATTTATGAACAATCTAGGATGTTCACCTTTTGGTTTATAATACTTTTTAAACAGAAAATTAAGAGGTATGGTTTTTGTATCTTACCTTAATGCTCTGCTATTTATCCATTCCATTACTCTAAGTAGTCAATCTAATAAAATTCTTAGAAAAAACAAAAAAGTCTCACCCACTGACCTAGTGGGCTCTAGGTCTTTTCATTGTGGTTTAAAATTGGCGTTACTGACAATCAACAGCCTTTGTTGATGCGCTGACAGTACGCCCACTAGTGCGACTTTTAGTGGCGACCATGTAACCGCCCTCGCTATATTTCCACACTCGACGTCTTAAAAAATGTGAAACCATTCCTCGTCCTTCTTTCTTTTTAGCGCACTTCTTTTTGTTAATAACGGGCGACGCGACGACCTTCAACAACAATACGAATATAATAAACAACGTTTTCTTCTCTTGAGATGTCTCGTTAAGGAGCACTCTAAGTGTAAATTTTAAACTTAAAGGGCACTCATATGTAAAAAATGAAAAATTAAAATTTAGTGGTCTGGTGTGGGCAATTGCCCACTCCAACCACAACGCGGCTCCTCAATTGCTTAGGAAAGCTTTTGAGCGCATGATAAAGTTAGAACTTAGTGCACTCCCTTTGTTTATTTATGCGCGAGAATGACACCTGAAATAGTTTTATTTCGAACGGTGACTTGCAAAATAGAAAATAATGTACTGTTGGTCTCACCACTATCTTATTTTATTTTATTTATAGTAGCAAAGTTTTACAGGTCACGGATGAACGGAGTCACGGGCGGACGACGAAGCTTGAGAGAAGTGCCCCGTCCTGTCCCTGGCAAACAAGGGCATGTGAGGTTTAAAATGAGTTCAAATTGTCTCCACCGTTCACTCCCCTGACAAAAGAATCACACGTAGATAAATTCTCTTTTGTCAGTTTTAGCAAAATATGATCCCGGAGATGTCTTTTTTCGGGCATATCGCCTTTTTATTGAAATTTAGACAAAATGTAAGCACTTGTACGTAAATTACTTCCCACCCTCAGAAAACAGCTGGAAGACAGCTGGCATGGCTCACCTTCCCACTTGTGCGTCACGGTGGCTGTTTTTCCGATTTTTAAAATTTTCAGAGATAAATTATTTGAAAATTATTACTAATATTTATACATATAAGTCGATCGATAATTCTATTTGAGACGAGCGATTCAAGCCTATGAGCCTATGTCAATCAATATACGAATAAAAAATGTCAATTCCGTTTTTAATATTTTATTATAAAATTTATTTAAAAACACAAACACAAGCCGATACCTAACAACTAATATTAGCCAGAGCATTTATAGATGTCGCCAAATAGATAAAATTTTAAAAATAGTATCGTCATATGGTGCATTAACAGTGGTCTATAATGGTTTTACTAACAATTTAGAGAATGTTTGGATGACACTCTAAAAAAAAAGCTTAGTTTTATGAAAACCAAGATAGTGAAAACCCAGTTAAAAATCCAGTTTTGTAAACTTAGTTTGGATTAAAAGCAAACATTAGTTTACCTGCAAAACCCAGGGTAAGCAGGTTTTTCAAACTATTCATAAAAACTAGGCTTTGGCAAAACCAAATTTTAATATCATTCAAGCATTCTTAAAAATTGTGTTTTAGGCAAAACCAGATTTTGTCTCTTAAAACTTGATTTTAAGTTGTCATCCAAACAGTTTTTCTTAAGGCAGCAGTTTTCACTTTTTTTTTTTTTTTTTAATACACTAACTCTACATTGGCGCAGAAACCCGGCGTGCCTTGTCAAGTTTCATCATTTCCTTTAGAAGATTCGTCTTCGATATATTATATTGACTAAATTAAAAGTTAGACCGGCGCAATCAGGTTTCTTACTTCGAGATTAATGTTTTCGTCATTCAATAAAAAAGTTGCGATATCTTGTAACTTTTCGGTCATGCAATTGACCTTTTATTTTGCCATATTTTACTTTTCTATCTAGGGTCCAAATGCCTTTCCGATACCCGAGCAAAGTTGTTTTTTTCTTTTTTTTTTTACGTCGCCAAATGTTTTAAGGATTCCTTCTCTACTTTAACGTGACCAAGGATGACATCCTGGTGAGACGAAGAAGCTACTAAAAGAATATACTTACAGCATATTAAATATTGGAAGAAATGGCCTCCGACAACAGACTTTGTTAGTCGACGGCACTTCACATTCAAACACGGTGGTAAGTGTCACGAGACACCTCCACCAACTTCTTTATGTAGGTAGGTATCTTGTAAAACTTTTGCGACGTTATTGGGGTGCCACAAAATGGGATGCGTGAATGGTTCCGATTGATTCTCTCTTCATGGCTATTCAAACTGTTCTTAATGATATTAATTAAGGAATATATGAAGGTGTTTGATATGAAAAATATTGTACCATTAAAACTAGTGGAAGAGCCAAGATTTTTCTATGTAAAGGGCGTCCAAGTCACAAGCCCGGATCTGGTGTAGGCACCCCATATAAATTTTTGAGTGATCACGATAAAATTTCAAGTTTTTCAATGAAAATTTTCAACGTTTTCATTATTAAGAAACACAGTTTGATTAATATAGAAACAACATTTATAATCACACCATGTCTCCAATAACACCAACACAGGTTTTTTGGATTATAGGTAACGCCATGTTTGTCTTATCAAGTTCTTTTTGTATACTGTTATAGATTTATGTGTTAATGTATATTTTCTGCGGTTCTTGGTTTTTATTGTGATGTGCAGAAGTAAAATTATTGTAAATTCGTGAGTTCCTCGTTTATGTTTATAATTATAAGTTGTACATTTTCGTTTCTATTTTATGTATCCTGCAACTACTACTTGGTGTCGAATATAGAGAAAGAAACTTGATTGGTTGAATTAAACCCAAGAACGAGATTCAACTAAGGAATACACTAAGTGCCTGCCTTTTTAGATGTTGAAAATCTAATCACAGCGTATTAGTTCCTCTTTGTGAACTTTTGGTTCAAAGCTTTAACAAAAATATTTGGTACTAAAGAAAAATTTATTCTTTTATACGCTTATACCTGGTCAATACAACAATATACAATGCATCAAAGTTAATTTTGCAAACGAACAAGCAGAAGTGCCCAAACTGTACCCTCTACATTAAATCCAGTGTGCTAAAATCAGAAGTTCAGGAAGGTTTAAGCTTTTGCCTGCGCATTATTTGGTGAGTATCTCATTAATATGTCTTAATGATTTGAGTAAGTTCATAAAATATTAATACTATTGTTCTATCAACCGTTCTCAATCTTTAAGACAGATTCATGTGATACTCATAAAGTATTCATTATATCAAAAATCCCGCATCTTATTATCGCTATGTATGATTGGCCATGCTCACGCGATTTTCAGTTAGTTAAAGCACACACACTTTGCTACGTTTCTACGCCATTGTCCCAGAACAAGTTCATGTTTATTGTCTGTGACTAAATCTGCAAGTCAATACCTACCGCTCTTCTGCTCCTAAAAAGGCCTCTTTTGAAGGATGGATGTGGACGCATCGAGCCACTTAACTGGAACATGTGATATAACAACAACTTAACACTGGGCCGTGTTTGGCGTGATACGGAACCTTAACCAAGCTCATGACTTCCGAATATTCTTCACTTGAGTCACATGAAAGCGACTAAAATCGTGCTTTTGCCATAGCGAAGTGGGCTTCAACTATTTGACTCGTAACAAGTGAAAAAGAAAATGTTCAGGCTTGCACTAGTTTGCAAGCTAATTTTGAGTGAAAAAACAAGCATAAAATAACAATATTTTTCGCATGCTTTATATCAAATTTAAATTTTTTACTCAGGCGAAATTGAAATAGTATTGCGTACTTTCCGCCTTTTAGTTCTACTTGAAGAAACCGGGGTTCGAACAGGAGCGGAATTATCTATGGGCCAAGGGGTCCACGTGCTTGCCCTCGCTCGTCTGTCTGTCAACCGAGCATTTGAGTCCAAGGCACGGACGGAGTGACTACATTTTCTATTTCATTCACAAAATAATCTTAGACCAGAGCAATGTTATAGAAAAAATCGGCTTTCGAATGGAATCGGAAGTTAGAATTGATACGTGGATGTATTTTACCTGAGCAGTGGGGTAGTAGCCCTTCGCTCACCCGGAAATTCGTCGACAAGCGATCGGCGCCGAGTCCGATCTCGCATAATATAGTAGCAGATTCAGATTGCGACAATGGGGAAAAAAGTTTTACTGCCCAGAGGAGGGAAGTTGAATGAAGCCCTTCACGGGCGAGCCATCAGCTGCTGGCTTGCGCCGGTCGGCCCGCTCGCTGAAGAACAGCCTTTTCTGCTCAGGACGTTGGCCACGAGGAGGGGGAGAATTAGCAAGAGCGGAGTCTCGGTCCCCCAAATCAACGTCTCTCTGTCGCCTTCCCTTCTTATCTGGCGCGCTCGTTGCTTTGCCCGGGAAATAAAGTGGGGAAGCTAACAGGAAGACGCTTCTGCACTTACTGTTTGTCCTTATTTCCGTCTCATTCTCTGATTTTCCGCCGGGAGGCTTTCCAACAAGGTCCCCCAAACCGTGCGAAAACTTGTTTTGGTTTTCCCCTTTAATATGTTAAGGACTTTTTTGTCATTTTCTTTTTCTTGCACTTAAGCCGCAACCGTGCCGAGCGGGAGCGGCAAATGTGAGAGAGGGCCAGGGAATTTAGGGGAGGGAGAGACCGCTGCGTTGTCGCCGGGAGTGGCGAGAATCCGGCGAGTCACCGACATCGTCGGAAGAGAGGTAACTGTGTTCCAGAATCTTCTTCTTTTTCTTCTTATTTTTTTCCTGCATTCTTGATTGTCTGATTAATGACGGTTGTTTTCGTTCTGATTAGCGACTGTTGTTTTGTTTTGCAGAATGACTGGTTTCTAGTCCTTTTCTCCGGTTTTTATGAGGAGGAAAACGCGTTGCCTTGCGTCGTAGTAAAGGTCTGCTTCGGAGGAGTCCTGCATTAAGGCTTTCTGCGCAGTGGAGTTTCCTTGGGTTAAGTTTATCAGAACGGGGCTCTGGTTGCAGATCTAGGTTCGTTAGTTTCTCCTCCGCCGGAAAAAGGCTTGCTCTGGCCAGTCTTTGGAAGAAAAGGGTCTTAGACGAGCTTTCCTTAAGCTTTTTAGAACGGAGTAGGGTTTCCTTTGGAACGAGTCAGCAGCTTGTGTGAATTCTTGAGTTCTTTTCTGCCTGAGAATTTCCGAAGCCTGGTTTCTCTGAGTTCTCTAGCTTCTTCTTTGCAGTGAGGGTTTCTTTTGGATAAATGTGGACGGATTAGACCGTGGAGAGAGGGTGAAGAGGCACTAGAATGGCTGCGAATTGGGATGCTCTGGGCGATCTTGCGAATGTCGCTCAGCTCACCGGATTGGACGCGATCAAGCTGATAGGGATGATCGTGAAGGCGGCAACCACGGCTCGGATGCATAAGAAAAATTGCAGGCAGTTCGCGTTGCATCTGAAGTTGATCGGAAATCTGCTGGAGCAGCTGAGGATTTCTGAGCTCAAGAAGTATCCGGAGACGAGGGAGCCGCTGGAGCAGTTGGAGGACGCCCTAAGGAGGTCGTATGTCTTGATCAGTAGTTGCCAGGATCGGAGCTACCTCTATTTGTTGGCGATGGGTTGGAACATCGTCTACCAATTCAGGAAGGCGCAGACGGAGATTGACCGCTACCTTAAACTCGTCCCTCTCATCGCTTTGGTGGATAATGCGAGAGTGAGGGTAAAGATCCATCTTCTTTACCTTTCAGTTTTCCCGACTGTGCTTGCTGGAGAATTTTCTATTGTCAGGCGCCTGCGAATTTCGTTTTTCTGATTCATCTTTTTTTTTTTTTGGTCTCGGAATTGTTTTTGACGTCCTCTTTTCTGGAAAGCAGTGTGACTATTCGAAACTTGCGGCATGCTTCCGGATAAGTTGGCACGACCGAAGTCCAACCCCATTCTTAGGTTATTGTATCGTAATATTGGTAGCTCCACGGTTTTTTCTTTTTCTTTCAATCCTTTGTTCACATGCGTCGTCCAGCCAAGTTGATTTTTTTCTTTTTCAAAAATACTCTGTGGTGCTAAAATTTCAGATGAAAATCACCTCCTATGGATGGTAGCGTTCTTTTCTGTCGCAACTTCATTTTTTAACGGAAAAATTCTTGTTTCCCAAATGTTTTCATGCTTGTCTGCGCACACTATAAATGTACGAGTGTGTATAAAAGAGAGAAATACCTAATTTTTTTGGTTATGCCGGAATCGTTGGTCCGGAAGTTGGCCGGTTACCGTTGCCTCTTCCAATTTGCCTCCCGGTGTAAAGCCTCCTATGTAGCCGTCTATGGCCCACCAAGAAAATCTCCCTATTGTGTGCTCGCTTGTGAGAAGGGATGCAAGCCTTATATATGAGTCTCGAGCTCCTCCAACTTGAGGCCCTTAACCTGACCCGGCCCGTCAACCGCTACAGTCCCCTCAAGGCCTTTTTTTTTTAAAAAAAAAGAAAAGCTTATGCAATATAAATAGAAAGTTTTCTTTCTCCAGCATTTTCAAGTGCACGGACAAACAAAGGAACAGCTTGAACAATTCAATTATTCTGATGGATGATCGAACCCTGTGAAAACCCAATTTTGCACTTTAGGAGCAATCCTTCTAAAGTTGAGATGTGGATTTTACATATGATTATTGAATGGGACTGATGTTTGGTAGGATCATAAATGTTCTTAGTCTGCAATAATTGGTAGCATGCAGCCCTCAGTGGCTTCAACATGTGAAGGTGTCTCCTCTAACTGTAGCTACCAAATTGACAGTTTACCTAAAACATCAGATTTTGGAAAATGTTTGCTAAGAATAATAAAATAACAATAATAGCGATATTATTATTATTATTGTTATTATTATTCCTATCATTGTCGTTGTTAAACTAATAACAATAATAGTCGTTGATTCATTATTATTATTATTATCATCAAGGAAAATCACTTTATGACCGAGTTCATCTGAACAAACCAAAGGTCCCTCGAGGAGCCTCAGTTCCTACCTCATGCCACGAATACATGCCCATCACCTCCTGTCAACTTAATGTTTAATTGTGGGTTACATTTACCAGAAAAGCCGAACCCTGGCAACTGGCAAGTAGCTTGGAGCCATGGAGCTTTGAGATTATCTGATTTATAACCTATAGTGATAGGCTGATAGCGCATTTCTTCATACTTTTCCCTCATTCAGGTTTAAGCTAAAGCTTAACGCTTTTTTCTTTTTATTGTCTTAAGTGCTTGCCTTTGTAACCCATTGCATATGTGAGGTTAAGGCTAATTTGAAGCACAAATTATTTTCAAACGGTTGAACCCTAGGATGTGGTTTCCTTGGTTGAGAAATGACTTTATGTTGAATTTTTCTGATTCACTTGCGTATGCATTTTTCTATTGAGGTCACGGCTAATTTGAAGCACATTTTTGTAAACATTCTCAAAATTATCTTCAGTCAATTGAACCTTAGTCTGTAGGGTAGTCGCTTTGTTGAGAAACGACCTGATGTTTAATTTTTCTGGTTCACTTGCACATATGTTTTTCTCTTGTGGACCATATATCAAGCAAACTAGTTGCTGTTAATTGAGGTATCTGTTATCCAAAACGCTAAGTGAGCACTGTATCAAAATTAAGTTTCCAGCGTTTAAGGTTCTGTGTGTTGTTTTTCAGAACTTGGGTTTCTAAGTCTTCAAATTTCAAAGTCAACCTTAGCTTTCAGAAAATTATTAGATAGGTCAAATTAGTATATGCCTTGTTTTATTATCTTACTAAAGCCTTTTACACAATTCTGAACAGATCATTTAAGATGATTGTCAGGATAGTATTTTATGCTTTTGCAAAATGTTTTATGTTCTTCTCAATTGTTCTTACCGCTTTCTGTTCAAAATGTGGTAGGAAAGACTGGAAGACATTGAAAAGGATCAGCGGGAATATACGCTGGATGAAGAAGATGAAAAGGTCAAAGATGTAATTCTGACACCAGCTCCCTCTGTAAAGGGCACTTGTGCATTAAAAAGTTCACTTTCATGCCGTTATCCAAATTTGGGCTTTGATGAAGCTCTTAAGAAGGAAAACGAGAAGCTTCAGATGGAACTGCGAAGATCACAAGCTAGCATGGATTTTCGGCAATGTGAGGTTATTCAGCAGTTACTTGAAGTTACAGAATCTGCTGCAAATTCACATTCAGAAGATAAACCAAAAAACAAGACTTCCAAACATAAAGAGCACACTCTGCCAAGTAATGATACTGAGAAAGGATATCAGTATGAAGAGACTTGTCAACAGCAACGTAATGATGCTCATACTGGTTCAAGGTTAGTTTTGATGGTCCATTGGGCAACTGAATGCCATTGATATTGCCATAAAACATCAGGATCATCATTTTCCTTTCTCTCTCCCTCTCTCCCTGAGTAACATAGTACAGGCAATAACAAGGGCTTCTAATCCAGTTTCTTGAGGGAAACACCCTTTCCTTCTGCATTAAAATTGTGGTTGGCAATGGCGGAAGCATGTGATTTATAGTATTTTTGAATTTTTTTTCCAGCAGGGAGCTACTTTGAGTGATTTGAAGCAGTGAAGTTCTCAAGCCTTTAGTCAGCAGGAGGTTTCCACCATTTTCTGTTTATCTTGTTGTTGGAAATGAACAGAAGACTTAGTCAATGTGTTTCTGTTCTTGCCCTTGCAAACCATCTTCCAACCATGGGCTTGCTAGAACTGCTGCCTTATTTGTCCAATGACAATCCTTAGCATGCAGTCATTAATGTCTACATGGCGGGGATAAACATGATCTGGGAGGGACTGCAATTGCTAGGATGACCTAGTTGACATATCCCATTAAAATGCCCCTAGCATTGTGCAACAGGAAATAAGGGCAAAAAGATAAAAAGGAGGAAAATTGAAAGGAGGAAGAAGGGGAAAAATTGGGGTTCTGAACAGCTCCACCTCAATTAATATATTAGAAGATAAAGCAAACCAAAGAAACTACTGAGGATGACATGGATGTGTTGTATGAACCATAGGAGTGAATAGGAGGAACAGATCCAACAAAATAGGTGTTTGAAAAAGGGTTATTATTTCACAGTTTAATTTACTTTCAGGATATGCCAATGTGAACTGCAGGCTACATGACATGTTTTGTTACCTGAAACCCTTTTAGCGTGCCCTGTAGGTCAGCTTTCTGGGGGTTGGGTCAGCTTCATCAACTGCTGCTGACATTGTTTTCTCTCTCTGCTATTCTCTTTTTAGTTCTTGCTCATGGGAATTTTTGTGCCTGCTATTCTCTTTTTAGTTCTTGCTCGTGGGATTTTTGTGCTAACACATTTGGTGGGACACACTTGCAACTGTGAACATATTTATAACCCTTTAAAGTGTTCTAGCTGGTTATTTTGTCTGAGACGTCATAAGCACGACTATTAACATGATAGTGTTTTAGTTGTTTTGTTTGCTGAGTTCATTTTTATCACAACCCTTTCAGACACAGCAGTTGGCTTGCATGTGCAAGTGTATCCTTGTACGTGACCATATATGCTTAGCTTTTAATAGCATGCTGTTACCAGGCATGCATTCAAAGATTGCAAAATTTCCCCTATTCCGGGAATATTTTCATTAGCTGTTCCTATATTTCATCGTGATATGTTCTTATATTCTTGAGGATACCATTTTATTGAAAGATGGAATTTCTAATTATTCTTAAATGTTGGCTTCAATAATAAAAAATTGCTACTTTAATCGGATTCTCATAATAAAATTGGTTGATCTTGTGCCTCCTTACCTATATTATGGTAACATTAAAGGACATGATTATTGCAACAGCAGCTACTTACAATATTGTGTTCTGTTGAAGATATAGGACATGGGTAAACGTTATTGATTTGGAATATTTTGGTGGCTAGCTCTTTGTTGTTAGCTCACAGTTTGAAACATTTCTTGAAGCCTATGTTGGGGTTTGGTTTTAATAAATGTTCAAAAATTTGGTACGAGTCGTATGACAGCTGAGTCTTCTTTTCTGTAGGAATACTTCTCCAGCTGGACATGATCTGGTATCAACTGGAGGATCATATAGACATGAGGAATGGCATTCAGATTTACTTGGTTGCTGCTCGGAGCCCTCCCTTTGTATGTTTCCGTTGCTTCCATTTTGATGTTCTCTCCAATCTTATGGAGAGCATCTTTATTCTCCTTTTCTCTCATATATACATGTGTGTGTGTGTGTGTATGTAATGTTAATAATCAGTCTAAACATCCACATATTCAGGAATACCATATGATCATTAGTTGCCTGATTCTTAGCCTAGCTAAGAGGTTAACACCCTTCTGGTGGTGAGATCAGTCCCTTTAAGTGGAAAACATGTTATAGAGTCTGAGCATAACTTATTCCTAGGGTTGGTAATAGGTCCGGGTTAATGCAGACTTGATCCATGCTGAAGTCAGTCAGGTCTGGATTTGGTATAGGAAAAATGCTAGAACTTATATTATGGTTGGTCCTGTAGACGCTGTTTGTAAATAGAACCAGGTATGGTTGCTGAAGACATAAACATGACTGACAAATTTTGTTATTTTATGGGGTACGAACAGGATGCAATCCATGTGTGCTCCTTAGGTCCTGGATTCAGTTCTCTCCTTAGTGTCCCCACTTTATGTAGATCCTGACATGGTTCTGGTGCCTCATATTCGGTATTGGATCCCGTATGAGTGTGGTCCATGGCACCCCTTGTTGTTTCTATGAGTATCAATCTGTTAGTGCACCTGGTTTTTCATTGTTATCTGTGTTAATGGTAGCTACCATGCAAGGATGAACTCTTGAAAAGAAAGGTTACTTGTCGGGAAAAAAGAAAAAGAAGAAGACGAAGGCATGTTGATTGCATTACAGTGCTTCCTTGTGACATATATTTGACTGGATGTTTCTAGCTGGAGCTACTATGGAGTTTATAGCATATTTGCTTGGCTTGTTCTCTCTAGCTAGATTCACTGCTCGTGTTTAATTTTTGTTGTTGAAAATTGATAGGTGAATCCTCTAAGAACGCCCACTTATTCCCGTCATAGACTAATAGGTTTTGCCTGGATCCAAAACTAGAATCAGACACTGGATGCAATTAGTTTTTAAATGTATTTTTTGGTTACTGACCATCATGTTGTTTTCTAGTTTACCCTGATCTCATTTTTTATCCAAGTAAGACTTCACAGTCCATTTGCTTCATGTGCACTATCATACCCTGTAGCAGCTAATAAAGGTGTAGCTGGTGCTTTTTCTTGGACACTGGCATGGCCGCATGAGTAACCGTTTCCCAACATTTTATGTGTCAAATACGGCCAAGACTAAAAGGTATATATAAGTATACATATATATGTATATACATCTGTGGATATACTTTTTTAATCTTAGCATTGCTTGACACACATAAAGTGTTGGGAAATGATCAGTCATGTCAGTGTCCACACAAAAATAGCACCAGCATACATACGCACACACACACACACACATACATACACACATATATATATAAAGGTTTTCATAGATTCTCCTTAATGAGGCAGGAGATTACAAGAAAAGAAGTACTATGCGTGCTCTTCTTCCATTTAGTATCCATCCAGACCCTTCTCTTTTTCCTAAGTTGATTGAAAAGGTAGAGTCTCATTTTATATCAAATAAGGAGAAAAGAAAGACACACATAGTACGTATATGAGCGCCATGTAACGTAGATTTGGTGTAACATTCTCTACAATGGATACATTATATCCATGTAATTGCAATGTAGAGCCAGCTGACGTGCAATTATTTATATGATTGACAAGCCTTTTATGGAAAATATTATTGCTTTATAAATTATCTCATTTTTTTTTATAATCATTTTTAATAACAGTAGTGATTAATTCAAAAGTTTCTAGGCTTTTTGTATCTGTCGCCATACTCAAGATATTTTCTTTGCTTCAGGCTTCAAGACTTTCTTCTATCCTTGCGGAACATTTTCAAAAATAGCTACTGTTGCATCAAAGGGAAAAATATGTAAGTATCCAACTTTAGTTTGGTGGATTTCATTGAATAACAGGTTGCGCATACTGCATAATAATAAGAGTGCATATGCTTTATGTATGGGTATTCCAGTTGATGTTTTAGATTAGATTGGAGTGCGTAACCCTTTTTGATGTCTCTGATCAAATTTGTTGGCAATGACACTGAACCTTCGATTGCTTACCAGGGTCTGTGTTTTGAAAACTTGGATCTTCTTGAAGAACATGAAAAATTTTTGAACTACATTAACTTCTGTTCTCTGCTTATTTTCTGCAGTGACAATGAAACCCGTCCTTTTCTTTTTGTTATGTGTAAATGTTCCATTTTCAAAACAATGGCTGGATTTCTTGGCCAAGCTTGTATATCTAGAACCTTTAAATGGCAGAATGAAACCATGATATGTGAACAAGCCTTGATGTTTGTTGACACACACACTGTCAAGAAAATGTTGGGCATTGGGAATACAAAAGCCAGAAACTATGACTGGAGGACCCTGACTTCCATTCCATCTGATTAGGTATATTACATATTGTCATAATCTGTGTTGTTAATATCGCTTTGTATCTGAGCATGCTCGCTGATACACGTTGCATTGACACGTTGCCAATATGAGACAGGGCTGATACAGCTGTTTATATTTTTTATTTTCATTATATAAATAAACTTGAAAGATTTCAAATATATATATATATTATATATATATGTTTTTAATTCAGAAGATCGAAAGACGGGGATATTCCTTATGGGTGAGCCAATCGATATGGCACCAACCGATGTTTACAACATTGATGACAAGTACTTTTGAAAGTCAAATGACTGTTTGTCATCTACTTGTTAAAAAAGTTGCTGCTTTTAACATGGTGTTCTATGAACATATATAAGATTGATCAGGTGGCTAGAAGTGGTTTTCTTTCTTGGACATCATAAAACTAATTGTTTTCTTTTATATTGCAGTAACTTTATTTTCCCTTATCTCAAATGGAACTAAAAAGCTAATGGCTCTTAGAACTAGAAATCCTTTTTCTTCTGGGATGTCAACAAGGTTTTCTTCAGTTTACATGGTATCAACTGTTTGTGGGCCCAGAATTCTGCTTTAATCATCGTGTTTAAGCCTGGGCACCGGGCCGGGCCACCGCCGGGTACCCGGTACCCGGCCCGCCACGGGCTCGGCCCCGGGCCTTGAAAAATTGAGTTTCGAGCTTTTATTATCGGGCTTGGCCCGGCCCGGTAAATAACGGGCCGGGCTCGGGCTTGCCGTTGTGATTGTCGGTGGCCCGAGAAGCCCGACATTACTATTATAGTATTATTTTTTTTTTTTTTTACAAAAATGAACTTAGGTAACTTAGGGTTTTGGACTTTTTGTTGTTAAAAGTTTCATCTCCGTCGTTGAAACTGCCTCCTCCCATCCTCCTCGTCGGCCCTCGGCTGCCTCCTCCAGTCCTCTCCATCGCCGTTGCACAGCCATCGGTCCTCCCCATCAACCTTCGGTCCTACCCGTCGCTGTCGCCATCACCGTAAAGGTCCGACTTTTTTTCGACGATTTTTTTTTCTGCCCGTTAGGGCTTCTTCCATCGCGCTCCTCTCCCTCGCTACCGCCTCTTCATCACGCTCTCCCTCGCTTCTCGTTATAATCGCAACTAGTCGATTATTTTTTCATTTCATCGCCAGATTTTGCATTCCAATAGACTGTCCACCACAACCGCTCGATCGATTTCTCTTGCGAGAAGGATGAGAAGAAAGAAGAAATGAGAAACAGGCCCGGCCCGGCCCGCCCCGCCCAAAAGCCCGACTAAGCCCGCCCGGCCAATTATCAATCGGGTCGGGGCCGGGCTTCGGGCATTAACCGAAGCCCGAGGCCCGAAATTACATTGGCCCGGCCCGGCCCGGCCCGTTTATAAATGGGCAGGGCCTCGGGCTGGCCCGATACGGTTTCCGGGCTTTGATTTTGACGTTCTTATCGGGCCGGCCCGGCCCGATGCCCAGTCCTAATCGTGTTAGGTAAACTATCTTTAGATATATTGATATTTTCAATCTGATCCTCATTTTATTGTCTTCAGCTCCAGAGCAGGCCTGCAATGATTTGATGACGTATTCACTGATACTATCATGCTGCTGCTATACCTGCTGCATGAGGAGGAAACTTCGCAAAATGTTAAACATTACAGTAAATCTTTCTTGCCCTTCGGCTTTGCTTTTCATTTATTTCCTGAGCCGGTGCATATTATTAGTAAGCTGCACTGTTCTCTTGATCGTTTTATATCTCATGTCAATTGTTTAACATGAGTATCATATTGCGCTTCATTTAGGTAATTGGTCCACCATGCTTGGAATATAATGAAAATTTAAATACTATTGTCCTATGTGGTCTCTGGGGGTCTGGTGGATATACTTTATGGCTTTTGGGTATCCGAATGTAAAGAAAATTATATGTCTTAATGTATGGTACGTCATTGAACAGAGTATTTCTGCAAGTTGACCGTCTACTTGGGTGTGGATAACAGGGTTTGTGCCAGCCTGCCAGGTCAACACAGTCTATCCTTAATAAGATCCTGGAGATTTTTCTTGCATTTTTCACCTAAGTTGGAGCAGTTTTTAGTCTTATCTATTTTTGCTAGTATAATGTTAGGTACTAGCTATAAGATCTGGTTTTGAGTGTTTTGCCAATTTATCATGTACAAGATCCTTTTCCAATTCAACCTCTAGAGCATTTTGCTATTCCAGATCCAAGCTGTTTGCTGCCCTACCTATAAGGTTCGCGTTCACTACTGTTTTCCTGCTAACACTTTGCTCTTTGCTGAAGGGGGGACTCTGCGATGATTTTCTTTCACATTTAATGTGTTGTTGCTGCGCCCTTGTACAAGAATGGCGAGAAGTGGAAATTCGTGGTGCATATGGTATGCCATCTTGTTGCATGATCCCTTGCCAATATTTATATTCAGTAAAAAATAGCTAAAGTGGCAAATGGTGGGGCTAGTACCATTCTTTTGCCAAATGAGATTGTTTTTTTTTGGCTCAGACATTAAATTCAACAAAGAATGCTTGATCAATCGATCATGGTTAATGGGCTAAATATGTAGAGAAGACGGTGCTATTTTCATTTTGTTTTCTAGTGTAACAGTGATGTTTTACTGTCTTGATTTCTCCCTGTTCTGATCGTACTGCACTGGCAGGCCCTTACAAGACCAAAACCAGCCCGCCACCATCGCAAGTTATGGAATCATGATTTCACAAACGGGTGGATGAGGTCCGTCTTCTCCATGTTTACATCAATCTTAGATGGTTTAGTTGAGTTGTACAAAAATGTTGGAAGGTGACATGCTGCACGGTGGTTTCAGCTTTGTATATTTAGGGTTCTTTTCATTTAATTATTGAGACTATGCGAGTTGTTCAGTCTCTTGTACATTATATAGGTGGATTTACAGAGGAAGTCATTTTCACATTAACCTTTTTCCAGTTACATTTGAAGTTTCGACTTGGCACATGATCTGGACGTGAAAGCATCATGAAACAACTGAACTGTTTTTGAAGCTCCGGGAGTAGGTAGAGTAACAGAACTGAAGTAAAACCAGTGTTTTTTTATTGGCAATGCGAAGGAACAGGATCAAGCACGTGCTTCTTTTCAAGTTATCGGTCGAGTTCCTTGGAGTTAAGAGGCACATCGCGTGTATGGGATTCAAATTTATGCAGCAGTTGAAAGCAAGTTCCCTCCATAACACTTCATTGTTAGGAATGACTCGTCAACGTCAGCTTGGTCATGAAAAGTAAAAAAGTTAATTTTTTCACTAGTCTTGTTGCAAATGAAAGTTGAGAAATACTATCCAGAAGAGTATCGATTGTTTTTACGAGGCACATCTGATTTAGAGTAAGGTTTTAGAATTCAGTAGCATAAGGAATAGTCAAGTCTGAGTTTTCTCTTTCGTTCGATCAGATAAGAAGACCTGAAATTTGACATTTGTTCGAGAAGAATAGATGGTGCCTCTACACTTGCCTTGAATGACAAGTTTCATGTGCCTTCTCTCCCATCATTGGACCGAGCCAGTTCACTTGCTATCTCGATGGATTGAGTCTGAACACAAAACGAATCTGTCTACTTAATTTGGTGTATTAAGCCCACGGGCTTTGTATGCCAAAGCAACTTAGCCCAGCCGAAGTCCACTCATCGAGGTATCACTGGACCAGGCTTTTAACAAGCTGAGTGGGTAGAAACCGAGATGTAACGGCTTGGTTTCCCGAAAATTAAGTCTATCAAACTTATTATAGAAACGAAAGGTCCGGACCTCAATATGATAAAGGATTAATCGTGCGAAACAAACTTTCATTTCCTAATACTGTAAATTCGATTTAAACTGACATGACGGGGAAACTTGCAGCGTTTAGATTTGTGTCCTTACTTTGCCTTCTTTTCTCGTATCATATCATTTCCTCGAATCTAATCAATTATGCTTGTTCAGTGTTTAGCTGACATTCGCTTTCTGCTGCTTCTTCATTGTTCACTTCTCATATTCATCTTGGTAGTGATAGATATCAACTCAACCTAAACTGAAAGGGGCTGACTGGGTAGAGTAATTTTGGCTGTTATCTGCGTGATTGTGGTCATAATCTTTTTACTTCAATTTAGTGGGTTGACCTATAACAGCAGTACCCGTTAAAAACTTAAGAGTGGGGCATTTAATTACCTCATTAGTCTAAATCTCAGATACCAAGGATCTGAGATTCATGACTTTGGGATCAGACCTCCCGTACCACTAAACTTTTGCGATTGTAAAAGCATAATCTGAATATCTCAGTTAACCATAAATCTTAATGTGAATCTTTCGCCACAACAGGCAAAACATTTCCCAACCCAGATTTACCAACCTAGAATAAAAGGTTCCGTTGTCACTCCTAGCTTAGCATCTCTTTCTTTCATATCTAAGGTTTCACCAATTGATAGATTCCTCAATTAATTGAAATTCAAATTCATCAAAGGTGCCCCCGAAACGATTTTACATTCTCGAGGGGGTTGGTACATTCTGGTAGGCAGCTAGTTTCTGTTTTGAATTCTTAAAGTGTCAACTCGATGTGCTGGAAAATGAGACACCAATATGCAAGTTGAAGCATAGTGGGGATGCTTATCACAAAACACCAAAAAACATACTCTACTTTGAGAGGATGGGAAAGAGTAGGGGTTTCAGCCATTTTGTTAGTCGGTAGGATACAATACTCTTCCTGCTCATCCCCTAAAATATTTTACCAGATGAGTCTAAATTTTTTTGAATTAATTCCTCATAGCCAAATGGTTCTGGCTTCACTGCTACTTAGCGGCAGATCTGAGGTTCGTTTGATACTCGTGTCTATGTGGTGAACTTTCTGGTTCATCAGCCATCAGACCTAACCCTACCCAGAAACTTATCGGGCTCAGTGCAAATCTAGGCCTGAGATAAAAAACTAACCGGCACCCAATATGGACAGGAGCGAGATTGCAGGCGCGGTGGGGTCTAATACTCACATGGACCCCAAGAAAGGCCAACCACAGTTTCCCATCTTATCGGGTGCTTCATGGGAAACGAACGGCCCAACTTTTTGGGAGGCCTTGATCTACTTATCCGTTGAACCTCCTGCTCCTCTATTTTCTGTTTTTGAAACTGGAAAAGAACAAAAAGCCCACAGAGAGAGAGAGAGTTAGAAGACCGACAGTCCACTCTTTAAGAGGATAGAGCGAGCTGAGGCTAACACTGTTGCAAAGAAACCATGGCCAAACCAATCTCCATAGAAGTATGGAATCCGAGTGGGAAGTACAGAATTGTGAGCACCAAGTCGATGCCTGGCACCCGTTGGATTCGCCTCTTGACTGAACAGGACTGCAGGGTTGAGGTACTGGTGTCTCTTCTTGTTTCCTTTCTATTTATTTCGATGCTCATTTGAATTATCTGTCGTGCCAACTGACTGCGGTTCATGCTCTTGATCAGATATGCACAGAGAAGAAAACCATCTTGTCCGTGGAGGACATACTCGCTCTGATCGGCAACAAGTGCGATGGAGTTATTGGACAGGCAATGATGATCTTGAATTTTTCGTTCCTTTCGTTGGTTCACGGGACTTTTGTGCTGTTAGTCTTTTGCTAAATTTAATAAAAGAACTGTCGGCTTTTAGGCTGTATAGGTTCCTTGATCGAATTCCCAAATTCAGTTTCAAAAGAGTGTATAGTATCACTGCGTTGTGTTTATCTTGACTCTCTTCTAGTTTTGAAGACGATTCTTCTTTAGTCTCTTGAATTATGTTAAATTTGGTGACGAAACCATCAGCTTTTTGGTTGCACAGATTCCTTCACGGGAATCACAAGTTCAGACTCAAAGATATTGTGGCACCATTATATAGTCTGTCTCATCTACTTGGTGCCATTTTGTGGATCGTGTCATGTATGCTTCTAGCTACCAAGAGAGAAAAAGATGCACTATATATTTTACTTACATGGTTTTTGTTAATTTTGATTTGGAACGCTGCAGTTGACGGAAGACTGGGGTGAAACACTCTTCTCTGCACTGAGGAGAGCAGGTGGAAAAGCGTTTAGCAACATGGCTGTTGGATATAACAACGTTGATGTGAATGCGGCTAATAAGAATGGAATTGCAGTCGGAAACACACCTGTAAGCAACGTCAAGCTCGCTATCGTCATCTGGCATTCATAAAGATCCTTCATCCTTATTTTATCTATGAACCATGCTCATTTGGTGTCTTATCTGAACTTTAGATTGTCAAGATGTTCACCAAGCAGAACTGGTAGGTCTAGAAAGTAGTGATACAGCTTGAGAGTAGGCGGTATTATTGGATTTTTATCTTCTTTCAACTAGGCAATAGATATGCTTTGTGATATAGAAAACAAAAAACACAACCTTTAAGCAATACATCATGTGTCCTCTTGTGATTCTGTTAAAGCTTCATCTTGGTTTCTGTATAAGATGATAGAAGTTGGCATTTGGGGTTTGGCAGGGTGTTCTTACTGAGACAACAGCAGAGTTAGCAGCTGCATTATCGTTATCAGCCTCCAGGAGAATAGCGGAAGCCGACCAATTTATGAGGGCTGGTTTATATGACGGATGGCTGCCTCATCTGTATGATTACCTTTGTTTCACTTTGCACAGTCCTCTGCTTAATCAATTCATGCATCGAAGCCATGTAAGAACTGTGATCTGCATATAATTGTGCAGGTTTGTGGGCAATTTGCTTAAGGGGCAAACGGTTGGTGTTATTGGAGCTGGGCGCATTGGATCGGCATATGCACGAATGATGGTATTTTTAGTTCTTTAGATCATGATAACTGACCCTCCTTTTTAAAGAATAATGCATGAAGCTATGCTTCTTCATTCCATGTCTCTGTTAATTCCTGCAATGCTTTCTGTGCGAGGCAACAGGTTGAAGGATACAAGATGAATCTGATATATTACGATCTGTATCAGGCGACTAGACTTGAGAAATTTGTAACTGGTTGGTAATTTCATATTTTACAAGGAAAAGTGATCAACCCATAAAGTTTGTGGAATTGTGACATGAAGTATTTACTCTTGTAGCTTATGGAGAGTTCCTAAAAGCTAATGGGGAGCAGCCAGTTACATGGAGGAGGGCCTCCAGCATGCATGAAGTTCTGAGGGAAGCTGATGTCGTACGTGTTGAACTCATACATTTTCCTTTTCTTCTTTTCCCCCTTCCTTAATTAAGATTGAGTTTATTTATAACACGATCAAATTCATGCAGATAAGTCTGCATCCTGTTTTGGACAAGACTACTTATCATCTGATCAATAAGGAGAGTCTCTCATTCATGAAGAAGGTTACTCTCAAGACTGAAACACTCTCTAAGGGAATTATTCTCACCTTATGCTTTAAAATTTATATGACAATGAGATACTTTACAGGATGCTATTCTGGTAAATGCAAGCAGAGGTCCTGTCATTGATGAAGCTGCGCTTGTTGAACATCTGAAAGCAAATCCCATGTTTCGAGTCGGTCTGGATGTCTTTGAGGTAGCACTTGTCCATTTCCACAGCAATCTTAATCAAAGTCCAGTTAGTTCACAACTTAAACCTAATTTACCATCTTCCAGGATGAGCCTTACATGAAACCAGGTCTAGCAGAACTGAAAAATGCAATTGTTGTCCCCCATATAGCATCTGCTTCCAAGGTAAGAAAAAAAAAAAAAAAAAGCTTACTACTTCCCAGTATCATTATGTGATGATCGGCTTCCTAGAGTTTTACAAGCACCTCTGTGTGTGCGTGTGAGTGTGCAAGCATCTATGAACTGATAAATTTTCCACTTCTTAACCAGTGGACTCGAGAAGGAATGGCGACACTTGCAGCTCTCAATGTGTTGGTATGTTTGGAAGATGAAAATTTTTCCGTGTGCATGGTTCGGTATAAAATGCTAAACAACATTCAAAATCTTATGCAGGGGAGGATCAAAGGGTACCCATCCTGGCCAAACCCAAACCTGGTTGAACCTTTCTTAGACGAAAATTCTGCCCCACCACCTGCTTGTCCCAGCATTGTCAATGCAAAAGATATAGGTACGACCCAACGAGTAAAAACCTAGTAAAGATTTTTTTTTTTTCTTCTACCAAGGTTTTCTCAGAACCAGTTTCAAATGTTATTGCAGGCTTGCCGGTTGCAAAGCTCTAATCTGGAGTCCTGTATTCATGAAGAATGAATTTGGGGCCTGAGAAAATATGTAATCAGTTATATTTGCAAGGAAACTTGGTGAAAATTTTTCCGGACAGTGTACGTGGGCTCTGGGCGAAGGAAGATGAGACGTCAGCGTTGTTTCTGGATGAAAACTGGATATTCTGCAAAAGATCAAGTGATTCGATGATGTTAATCTTTTTTCTGCCTTCACTATTAGAATAATATCAAATGTATGCTTCTCACTAGGAAGTGAAATAAAATTCTGCTGCACTTGTGAGGCAGTAGTTCTCTTTAATTATTTGAGGGTTAAAACAATTGAAAATCCACCAGAGACTATACATATATACATAGTTCCACAAAAATTATGGAATTCCGCTTCACCATGTGGCGCTGTCCCTGCTTCTCTGATATACACGAGTACACTCACAGAGAGAGAGGAGAGAGATGCTGCGACGCCGGAAGGACCCTCTGTTCGCCGTCGTCGCCGTCGACGTCGGCTTCCCTCATCTTCCTGCATGCCCTCGTAGCTCACCCCCTCCTTCTCCGATCACTTACTGACTCACAGTCCGACTCCTTCCCTTTCGTTCACCTCCTCTTTGATCCAGACTTGGAACTGCCTATGGATACCCAGAGATATATCAAAAGAATAAAATGAAGCTACGCTTCTTCTGAATCTGTGAATTTTTTATGTTTTGAAATTCTCTTCTTCAATTTTCCGTTTTTCTTGGTTCCTCTTTGCTTGTTTCTGACCTCTTATTTCGCTGCAGACTTTGCGTAAACCGCTTGTTCCAGAGAACGGCGGCCTCGAAGCGATCCCCGAAATTCCTCCCACAGTGTCCGCCGTAAAAAACCCAACCCCCAAGATCTCGTATGATGAGTCGACCCACGAGCGCCTCCAGCCCGGGGCTGACGGCGATCCCAGCAGGCGAGCCTTCGCCTACCTAGTCCTCAGCGGCGGAAGGTTCGTCTACGCCTCCCTCATCCGCCTCTTGGTCCTCAAGTCCCTGTTATGCATGTCTCCGAGCAGAGACGTGCTGGCCCTGTCGTCTTTGGAAGTAGATCTTTCGGCAGTCGAGCCAGGGGCCGTCCTGAGCGTGAAGTGGCAGGGGAAGCCCGTCTTCTTGTGGCACCGAACGGAAGAGGACATCCGGCTCGCGAACGCCGTCGACCTCTCCACCCTGCGCTATCCGCAGCCGGACTTGGAGAGGGTGATCAAACCGGAGTGGCTCGTCGTCGTCGGGGTGTGCACCCACCTCGGCTGCATCCCGCTGCCGCATGCAGGCGACTTTGGCGGGTGGTTCTGCCCGTGCCATGGCTCCCACTATGATTCTTCCGGCAAAACGCGTAAAGGGCCGGCGCCGTACAACCTGGAGGTGCCCGCCTACCGCTTCTTGAACGAGAACAAAGGTGTTGATCGGTTGATTCCGATTTCCAACAAGGTTACAGGGTCTTCTTCCATGAAAAATACAGCTGCACTCTGTTGTAGGCAGGGAGCCAGGAACTAGGAAGAATGTCGTCGGATGTAATTATAAGTACAAATAAGGTTTCTTCGCTCACTTGTTAAGGTGTAAGTGCACCATATTCAATCAAATATGCCATACAACAAAAAATTCGTCTAATGGCGATATGAGGCACTAAGTGATGAACATCCTCAAGAATCGAAGGGCCGTCACGGGAGACGAAGCAATTCTCTTTTGTTCTCTCTAGAACTAATTCCATTGCTTAGAATCTTGTAAACTACTCTCTAACATCTTGTAACCAATAACGTCTTGCCGAAATAAATATAATGAACCATCTTGTGTCAACCGAAAACAAGAAATGGAAATTATATTATATGGATTATTGGTTCAGAGTATGCTTTTCCTTGCTCAGATTAATGTAGGGTAGCTGGCCAGATTGGTGTATCATATGAATTATTGGACCAAGGTATGCTTAATGTTTTTCTTTGGTTTGAGGGATGATCGGACTGGTGGGCGTCTAAAAGTTTAGACATCAGTTCGATTTCTATATACATTACTCATTTTGGCTTCTTCAAAATATCTCCCGAAAAGAATGCTTTGCCTTTCATTTTGCAATATATTTTCTTCTTTTTTATAATTTTTCTGCACAAAAAAATGTAACCATGCAAACAGCTCAATTGGATCAATGTCACAATCAATGACCACCCAATGGGCAATGTTCTATATTGGGCATGTAACAATCAGGCAGTGGTAAAGATTATGCAAAAGCTAAAAATCATCAAAATTTTTATCCTACTACAATTGACAATGAAATTTCCTAAAATCACGGGTTATTCCAAATATGATAAGAACAACGTCCTTTCGGGGAATTTCTTTCTTTTTAAATACCTGACAAATTATATACTATGGCCAAGACTATGTTTTATGAGTTGCAAATTACCAACATACTCCTATTAGTTTAATAAATAGAAGACATTTCTTTATAAAAGTAAATGTAAAATTTAGGACATTTTTATCCTATAAAATTGTTAAAATATCCTGTTCAGTCCATCTCATGCTCATCAAACACACGAACACTGGAAGTTCATTTCGAGAAAACTTTTTCTTAAAAGCAAAGGGAATGGGCAACAAATTTATCTTTCCAAAACTTAATTCCCTTTCACTATTTCCTGTATATCAAAAGACCTACCCAGAAACGAAAAAGAAATCAACAAGAGTCCCCACTTTCTGCCGGACGTCGAGGGTTTCCTTCTTCGTTTCGCTCTGCCGGATTTCTTTCTGTGGGTCTTCTTCTTCGTGGTGATCAGACGAAGGGGAGGAGGAGGGGACCAGGAGGGTGATGGCGAAGGACGAGGTGAAGACCGTGACGCTCAAGAGCTCGGACGGCGAGGTGTTCGAGGTGGAGGAGGCCGTGGCGAAGGAGTCGCAGACGATCAGCCACATGATCGAGGACGGATGTGCCGACTCCGGCATCCCTTTGCCCAACGTCACTAGCAAGATCCTCGCCAAGGTCATCGAGTACTGCAAGAAGCACGTCGAGGCCCAGAAGAACACCGAAGACCGCACCCAGGAGGAGGAGCTCAAGACTTGGGATGCCGAGTTCGTCAAGGTCGATCAGGCCACGCTCTTCGATCTCATCTTGGTAACCTCTCTTTCTTCCTCTTCCGTCAATTCGTTGTTTTCTTATGCTATTGGTTTTGTCTTGCGCTTCCGGGTTCTCAGTTATTTGTTCTTTGTTTCTCAATGATTAGGGTTATCTTTAGGTGCTTGTTTTCTTGTTTGTCTAGGTTTTGATGTTTGTGCGTGAAGGAATTGTGCTTCATTTGTTGAATTTTGGTTCTGGGCCTCATGCTTGCTGATACGATCACGGGCTTTTGTTCCCTTTTCTTTCATTTTTATAAATGGACTTAGGGTTAAGGCTGAATCAGGTCCGAAATCTGTTCTTTAACCTGTTGTGCAATGTTTTTGTGGTGTCTTGGATTTCTTGGGTAATCCTTGATCGAGGTATCTGCTATTAGTGATGGGGCTTGCGTTTTATGTGATGGCTTTAGGGCCAAACCATGAAACCTGTTGTATGCTTTGCATCGTAATTCGTCAAATTCTAACCCCTTCTGGCGTGCTTCGCCTATAAATATGTAAATAGTTAGTCCTTTGACATTCCTGTTAGTTGCCAATGCCCCACGTGTCTTAGGGCATGCTGCATTGTTCTTGCTTCTTTTCACTGTGATGTTATTGGTATCCGTTTCCTTCTAATTGTTAATTTTCTGGTACTAAGTTTTATTTCATACTTTGAAATCTTTTATTGGAGTTTGGTAGATATATGTTGATACCTTTTGGTTATTTGTTTTTATTCAGCAAAGGGAAATTTTGCAAGTCTTTGGTGGTCCCATGTTAGTTCTATTGAATTGGTGAACACTGTCGATTTAGTAGTAATGAAATATGTCATGCTCACAATGTTCTTGGAACGAACTTGAAGATCATGCCTATCGGTTTAACTGGGAGGCAATTTTTTTTCTACACCGACATGATTAATGTGGTTAAATTTCTTATGGAGTGCTGTCATCTTGGACTGTTTGCTTTCATAGATCTTTTCTGTTTAAGGCCAAAAGTTGATTTATTACCTGCTTGTCAAATGGAAAAAGGCAGAGAGTGAATATCATGGTCCTTTTATGACAAAGAATAATGAAATGAGAAAAATAAATTGTGCTTCTAACTTCTGAGGATTCCACTGTCAAGTACGCTTATTAACAAGAGAGTTCTCATTTTTATGGTTGAAAACCATGCAGAAGATAGACTAGAAAGACTGCCATTGCCATGGTTAATAAGGTATTTAAGAGAAGAAATTTCCTTTTTATAGGAGTCAGGGGTTTACAAACTTGTTTTGCTGTATTTTAGAACGTTAGCAGTAAATTTCACTAGGGAGGAACTAGGTATTGTCTGTTTGATATGTTTAGAATATGATGAAAATCATCAATATTTTTTGTGTAATATGATGCACTCAAATTATATAAAGGTATTATGCTAACAAATTCTTCAAAAAAAGGTTGTTGTGCTGGAGTTGACACAACTTGGGTGTAGGTCAAACAAATTGCTTTGTTTTCCATTGAATATATATGCACCTGCAACTGTGTGACATAGCATATATGATACTTATGTTCTCGACACTCCTGCAGGGTTGATTCCTTCACCTATATGGCCTAGTCATGATTTTAACTACTTACTGGCAAAAAGCATCAGTAATATGTTGTGCCTTAATTGCTAGCTGTAAGGAAAATTTATTTTCTTATTCCTGCATGTCCCTCAACCTTGATAGAAATGCATCATTAGGTGCCTTGATGGTGCAGCTGTGTTTTGCTGACTATGACAAGAACATATTACTAAAGCACTCTGAAGCTGGTTCATTCTCGAAGCAAGTTGGAAAGGCACTTTTCTTTTGCCGTGAGGCTTAGAATATTAATAGAATGGATGGATGAAATTTTTATCTCCGAGGGGAATGGTACAATTGGAAGTCACTTTTGAGAGGAGGAGAAACAAGCTGGGGCTTGGCACTCGTTGGTATTTGTTGGCTTTTGCTTATTTCATCAATTGTTGGAAGGGAATCAGGGATTGATGTGTGTGTGTCTCTCTTTCCCCTCTTTTTTGTTCTTTTCCCTTTTATTTGATTTGTTGGGAGGGGGGTGTGTGGGGGGTAAAGATTATGAATGAATCTGTTTTCATTTGTTATTTGCATTAACATTGAACAATTTTGTCTTGTGATGTGATGTATAATATACGTAGAACTTGGTTTTTGATGTGTTATGGATCTTATGACTTATGAGTTATTATGTAGATCATCTTGTAAATTATGTTTCTTGATGTCTTAGTTCACGTGTGTTGCTATATGATATTATGACCACTTATTAATGTTTGTGAAGTAACTTCATACCTATAATAAGCTTGCCATTATGTATAACATGTTTTTTTCATTAAAAAACATAATTTTTTATTTTTTTGATTTATCTGATTATTCTCTATTTTTTTCTATTTTTTGAATTAAAAAAATAAATTTACGGTACACATACGATACATTACGATATGGCGTATCTATTGGCCTGATCGGTACGGCTTGCGATATGCTTTTTACAACATTGATATTTTATAATGTTACGTTATTTGTTTTCATGATATGCTATGAATCTGAGAAATTTATTGATGCCATTTTTGGAACTTGACTTATTTGCACTAAGTTACACTATTTGTGCATTGGGTGTTGGATGAAGTTTCCTATCTTCAAGAACCCCTTTTATGGATAAAAATAGTGTTCTTCTTTGTTGAACATGTGGCATGGTGTATTTATCCATTTGTTGAATATCATGATATTCCTTGATGATGGAAGGTTACACAAGTTCGAGAATTTATTTGACAGTTATCAATGGTATTTGTGTTGAAAAAATGTATTTGTGTTGAAAAAATGTATTAAAATGTGAAATGTTGGTAGGTAATTTAGGTTTTCATTGATTATATCAAACTTTCTTGAAACCACTGCTTGAAACTCCAAAGGGCGGTTTCAAATCATTACAGACACCAGAAGGGAAGTACTCTAAACCCTTTCCTAGTTGCTACTCTAGGCCACAGTAGAGGCATCTTTCACTACACTGAATGTTTTATAGTATCTGTATCTGTATTCAGTGTACAGTGTGTGGAGTGTCCTTTTTGTGATGACTGCATAATGTGCACGTGCCATGTCTAGTGTCTATTTGAAAGGAGCACCTTTTATTTTATTGGTATTTTCATGAAAAGGGGCATTATTACTGGAAAGCAATGCATGGGGTTAGCCGGTTAGGAAAGTCGTTCCATAGACAAGTACGTTACATGAGCCTCATCGGGATTCGGGTGGCATTTTATATTCAGGTTTTAGTGATTAAAAATGCTTTATTTTCTTTCCCTAAAACCTACCAAATACGTCTCATTTATCCTGATATTATCTGACAGAGAGATTCTGAGGAGATTTAAATATATGTGTCAGGATAAAAGTTGACCTAGTCGTGCACTGTGGCAATTCACAGATGGTATTCTTGGTGAACTTTGGGCAGAAAGAGGTGCTGCTTTACCATTTAAATCTAGCTGCGCAGAGAAAACTAATTTGTCTTTTTACAGTATTTCATAATACTGCAAAAAAGATATGTTTCCTGTGTTATTGGTTACATTTTCTTTTTTGCATTTACTGCAGAGCGTGAATGATCTTGATATTGTTTTTATGTGTCCTTATTAACAAGAGGCTTCTAGGCTTGGCTGGTCAACTGATTTTGGTGATTGTGTTTTGTGGTTCTGCTTATTTGGCTTTCATCTCTGTTTTTTTGGTTTCTAATTTGTCTAATGGGGCAGGAATGATCGACTTTTTTCCTTGTAAATCTCCAATTAATAGTAAAAGCAAGAATTTTATTGTTTGGAAATTATATATATATGTGTGTGTGTGTGTGTAGGTTTCAAATCTACTGGATGTTATCAAATGGTTAAAATTTGAAAATCCTCATTGGAAGCACCATATATATATATATATATATATATATATATATATATATATATATATATATATATATATATATATCCTAGAATCGGAAGGGTTTTGGCTGATAAGACAAGAATTTAGAGGAGTTTGCAAACTGAAAATATTTTCCCGTGATGACTCCTTTTTCAGGCCGCCAATTATCTGAACATCAAGAACCTCCTGGACTTGACGTGCCAGACAGTGGCCGACATGATCAAGGGCAAAACTCCCGAGGAGATCAGGAAAACGTTCAACATCAAGAATGATTTCACTCCCGAAGAAGAGGAAGAAGTACGGCGCGAAAACCAATGGGCATTCGAGTGAGAGCCTCAAGAGATGGCGGCCAAACTACGTCCCTTGTTGTTTTTGGGACGCAGTGAGGTTAGATATTAATCTTTGGTTCTGAACGTTTCACCGTCATCTTCCCATTTCCCGTTTTTGTGAACGCTTTTGATTACTTGATATGGTGTAAATAGGATCATGTATGGCACTGGCAGTAGGAGCCCAAGAGGCCGGACCTCTTTTATCCCGTGGGATTATATACTCTCCTAGACCTTTGACTATCTATTATGAATTGTTTCTTCCCGGTAGCTTTTTCTTTTTATAAGGTACTTTACTTTACTGAGTTCCTTATGAATGGGTCTACTTTTTGTGGACCAAGGACGCTGTGACCAACCCCTAGTTTTGTGTTGAGCCTATTGCCTGGTTAGACGAAGCCAGATTTCATCTGTGTCCGTAGGTTTGACCGCGAAGTGAATCGTTCTTTCTCATGTCTGAAGAATTTATATCTGTAATAAGCAAGGGATGGTCTCGTTCTCATGGGATTTGGCTTTCCCGTTTTAGTTGAAGCGCGAGTCTCAACTTTTTCTTACCTTCTCTTCAACCAGCTTCTCACTTTCTTCTCCCTCCGATATTTTTCTTTTTATGGTGAGAACAAATTTTCAGAAGCCCAGCTAGGTCTTAGATGTAATCTATTCTTTGCATGAGTTTAAAATTTCCGTCGCAAACTAATAAGCGAGTTCATTCATAGAAGTTGCACCTAGCGTCTGGCGAATCTATCGTATTCACTCTCCCCTCAAAAGTACACGTTTTATGCATTTTGATGTTGTAGAAGCAGCTGCGAATTTCCATTAGCCTATCGTGAAACTTTGCCTGGCGAGTCTGCCATTCTTGTAGCGCTAAAAAAGAAAAGTCTTCCTGTAACCACCACAGATTTTAATATCTATAAAAATGCAGCCCCCTTTTCTGTTTTATAGGTCAGACGGGTGCCAGGGATAGGAGAGAGGAGTCCTTACTAGGGTTGGTAGCAAACGGTGGATAAAATAGTCAACGTGGGGAAAGATGTCTTGGGCAATGTTATCAGTACATGTAAGGTCATGAAATCAGTCCCAGCAAACTACTACTTGTTTTCATATTTGAAAATTGATCAAACAAAATAAACCCTTCAATTTTGTGTTGACATATTAGCCAGCACACTTTGAGTTGTGTGGACACACACAGTGCATATCGTCTGATTCAAGACTGGTATTGAAAGATAGATTGTGAGTGGAATATTGCCTGCTACTTCAATTTCTGGCAATGACTACCCAAGAACATCATCGAAGCACAACAATGGAAAACTTTAAAGAACAGAGTGGCAGTGTGGTCACTGCAAGAATTCGGTCCTGTAACCACAATTAAACTTGATAGGGTAGTGAGGTAAGTCCCTCCCTCCCCTTTTCCGGAAGGGTTTAAGGCTGCGTTGGTACCTAAAAGCTCCTAATTTGCATCAGCTAACAATATAATTCCAAACTTCCATCCAATTTGACAACTAAATTTCCATCCGATTGACAACTTGAACCAGTGATCAGCCTCCTACAGCTAGCCCAAGCTGATGTACCAAATCCCTATGGGGCTAATTAAACCTAAAGTTGAATTTAGCGTTTTTACCCTTGAAAAAAGATACTGATTATATCCATTAAAATATCATCAACCAAATTTTCAACATCCAGTTTTTGTGAACAATTTTAAAGATTTCAACCGTCAAATGCAATTCTCTCCGGCGAGGAAACTGTGAATTATGGTCACCAGAGGAGTTCAACTCTTATATTACAAGCGTTACCTTTAAGCATCATAGACTCTACATACCCATGCAAAAGATAAAGGATTGTAATTTGAGAAGTTGGGGCAACTTTTGTAAATCGACTTTTGTATAAGTTCTTGAAATGCATTCTAATAAGTTAACCATCTAATTTCACAAATCCAAACTTTCTTTGGAACTTGACCAAAATATAGGTTCGAACCTATTTTAATTCAGTTAAATGATATGCCCGACCTTACAATCTGGAGACTTTAGGTAATGTATCCTAATAAGTTAACCGTCTAATTTCACAAATTCAAACTTTCTTTGGAATTTGACCAAAATATAGGTTCCAACCTATTTTAATTCAGTTAAATGATATGCCCGACCTTACAATCTGGAGACTTTAGATAATGTATTTTAATAAGTTAACCATCTAATTTCACAAATCCAAACTTTCTTTGGAACTTGTCCAAAATATAGGTTACAACCTATTTTAATTCAGTTAAATGATATGCCCGACCTTACAATCTGGAGACTTTAGATAATGTATTGGAAGTGTGCATCTAAAGAAAAGATTCTAAATGAGACTTTCGACAACGCTCTGGAGCAATATAACTGGAAAATAATGGAAAAGGAGGATGTCCGGTTTCAATAGACCACTCTTGCTCTCCGCTGACAGCGAAACCAGAGCTTGTGCTAATGCTAAGTTGCATCATCTACTGTAAATAATTCCTGCCTCTCTACCTTTCATTGATTAAGTGGAATGAAGTCACTTGCGTTTCCTGGACTCGGCAGGCTTGTCAGCTGCAACATCCTCATCCTCAGAGGTACTTTCTAACACCTCGTCTGGGACATCATTTGGCACATTATGCTTGGTGATGTAATCCTTCAGTATAGTCATGCTCTCTTCTTTCATAGCAGAAAGTTGTGTGGAGAGCAACCCCTTAGCCACATTGACATGGAACGATTCTGATCCAAGGTGCAACTTAACCTTCACCGGGAATTTAGGAGCAGACACAGCATTCTGGTTCTCCATATGGGTTCCTGCACAAGTAATTTTTTCCAGCTTAAATAATCAATAACTAAGCAGTTGAAAACCCATCGAGGATTACCTAACTGTAAACATGAAAGACGAGCTGAATGATCTTATAGCAAGTAGGAAGATCTAAGATATTGAAGTAACATAACCAAGAAAGTTTTTTTCTCTCAAATTGGAACTGCACATACAAATGCACATTGCATGTACATG
The DNA here is from genome assembly GCF_008831285.2 of Nymphaea colorata. Classification (NCBI taxonomy): domain Eukaryota; kingdom Viridiplantae; phylum Streptophyta; class Magnoliopsida; order Nymphaeales; family Nymphaeaceae; genus Nymphaea; species Nymphaea colorata. Next base: position 24,351,437 of record NC_045146.1, read on the forward strand.
TGGATGTTTCTTTTCACTCAAGATAATGCCCACCAGTCATGATGAGGCTGAAATCTATTGGTTAAGCAAGAAAGAAAAGATTCTCTTACTGTTAGAATACATAATAAGGAAACAAGATATATCAAATTGAGATACAAAGGCAAAAATTTACAACAGATCTCAGGGTGAAATATCTTGGTGGGTTTTATTGAGGTGACTAGGAATTCTGCAAGAGAAGCAGCAAACTAACCTTTCCATGTTAAAGTTGACTTCCACTTACACATATCCAGAGAAAAACATTTTTTGCTGTGCATTAATATTCAAAGTAAAGCATCCTGAAGCATCTGTAGATTGTTGAATTTAAAGCTTTGGGAATGACGCTGGATGACAACAAATCCATTGTGAATGCCAAGAATTTCAATATTGATTAGGCAAAACCCGTTCATAAACTGATTGAGTAACAAAAGATCAAAGAGCATATGACAAGTCTCATGAAGAAAACAAGCAGTGTCTGTTACAGGAACAACGACATTATCACATCTGCATCATAGGTGCCCTTTTCACAGGCCTACACTTTCAGCAAGCTGGACGGACTGTTCCAAATGTGTGACTCCATCATCAAGACTACAAACTCTGGATGCATGCACAAACATGCGCCCACTACTTGTGGCAAAACATCACAAATGTCAAATATTACGAATCTTCCTTATGGCAACTAAATCTGTGCCTGATTGCCCTTTGCCTGCTTCATAGATTTGCAATTGTTATTATTTCATCTACATTAGTGTAAGTTCTCTAGTTAAGGTTGAATTTTTAAGAATTTTTTTTCTTTACTCAATTATATATCAAAAATCACAATTCCTATTTCTTTAATGCAGTAGCAACTACCACGAATGTGCTGCATGGTATCCGGGCCTAGAAAAATGCACTTCTTGGCTACAATTTAAAGTAAGCGGAGTTGTCCAGTCTCATCCACAAACTTAGTTAATGCGGCATACCGGCGTGATCATACCCAAAAGATTAGCACGGACAAAATTTTCTGGAATTAAGAACCTAACAATAAGTTTTTTATCATATACTTTACAATTTGGCGATTGGTCTACTCTTCTTCTCGTTCATCCGTCAAAAGAATGGAACTCCAACAACATGACAGGGAAAGCCAACATTGGACGAAATTATAGTTGGTTCATTGACCCTCTTTTTCCTTCCTTTTCACCACGAAAAAGAAGACAACATGGCTATTGTCTTCCACTGCGAAGCTTCATAAACCAAATTCCCATGCCCCCAAACAAAATAAATAAACAGGTGTTCTGTTCATCCATTTATCCAGAAAACGGCAATAGTTTGGGATTTGGTCTCGTCATCAATGATTCCACAGTCCCCGCTAGTCCTTCTACCTATGAAGTGCAAGTAAACCTTTACTCAGGGCGCACAGGAACTCATCCAGAAAACGGGCAAGTTATCTCGCACTGAATCTCCGCTTCACTACGGTATCTGTAAAAATTGGAGATTATGCCACAAGCTTATAGACCAAAGGGAATTCACCAAGAGAGTCAAGGCTCTTATATGGTCATCATATACAAAACAGAAGGAAAAAGTAATACGACTAAAGCACCGGGCTCCCACAATAGAAAATAAGAAAGACCGACTGTTCTCGTTAGACAGAAAGTAGATATAGCCCACTCTCCTGCCAAAATGAGGAAACTGAGAATGAGAAGAAGAGAAGAAAGAAAAGTACCTCTCCAGCAAGATGGGGGTTCCTTGGAGACTCGAGATTGGGAACCACCAACTAGGGAGCGGGGAAGACAGTAGAAAGCAAACCTAAACGCTTCTTGTCGCGAACACCCACTAGGCGAGGGAGTAAACTTACAAATAAAGTCTAACAGGCCAGATTGCCCTTGGCCCTTTAAATAAATTCATGAACCGGAAAAAGAAAAGGCGTTACGGGGAACATGCACCATGCAGATTGGTAGATACGACGTATCAGTAAGCAAATTAACTCACCGATACGGCTGCGATACCCTTTTTTACAACCGAGTCTTGTCAATATTTGTCTTATGTTGACAAATATTTAGATCCTTTTTTCTGTACCTGTTCAGGCTCAGCTCAGCTGGTCTGGTCAAATTAACGTTTAATTTACCTTCGACCTAAAACCAGGCCATATATCATCTCTCTAAGGTTTTAGCGGGTTTAGACAAATAAATGGTACATCCTTTAACTTTGGTGTTGTGCTTGCCACTGGAAGCAGTCCAAAGGAATAAAATATCAGAACTTGATATCGGCCATGGGATTTGATCTCAAACTCATTGAGTGTGAGCCGCCTTACCATCCAGTTGCGATACACCCCCTGGTCTAGTAAATTAATTCAGTTTCGGCTCGATAGACAAGCTTCTATAAAAAATCTTTGATACAATAGATAATGGCTAAATTTTCTAGTTTTGCCAATGCATAGGTCTGGGATTGAATCTTAACCATATGGACTCAATCCCACAAAGTTTGGCATTACCGAGTATAACTTACTTCGTAAACAAGAGATGATATCCGGTTAGGTCATCTACTAAACCAACTGCGGAAAATGGACCGGCATACGGTTAGACTCACACAAGCATTTCCAATATGCTCATAAAAGTGATTGTTCATCAGCAAAATGCAGCATTTTTACAAATTTGTAGTGGAACATGATGCATTCCTGCCCTTAAATCTTTAAAACAAGCATTAGCCAATGACGTTTGGATGACTGGCTAATACTGACGTGCATGAAATTCCACCCATTCGTAAACGGGAAAGTGATTTCTCAAAGCATTACCCTAAAGCCTAAGTTAGAAGTATATCCACCATGTGCCAACAATAGAACTTAATGCAAGGGGTCCAACAATAGAACTTAATGCAAGGGGTTCAGCGCAGCTGTTGAGCCAGCGGCTGTCATGAAACCAATTCTTGGTTTGATTTCTATGGGCATCAACCTTCTAGACAAGCCGATGTAGGCACAGATGCCTCGGAGTTGTACGCCTTCATGTGAGCAACAAAGTCTCTCAGCTCGAGTACAGTTTTCCTCACTCACAACCAGAAAACAAACAAGCGCGTCATCTACCCCTAGAAAAGTTAGAAAAAGGCTTTAAAGATAATTCGAGGTGTGTCTCCATTAACAGAAGGGACTGACCCCACTTTTGGTCAACAGAAGGGAAGTAAGCAAGCACGCAGGCTACCTCGCAACACCGCTAATATCAAAGCGTCAAAACTGCTGTTGACGTATGTATATTCAACAAATTCTGAAGATACTTGGTCAGACACTAGCATCGAACAATTACTTCATTGAATCTTCAAGTAAAAGACGCCTTTATTTAAGATGATTACAGAAAAGTTGCATAATTGACAAAGTATAACATCCTCAATCTTGCTCATCACTTCAGTTCCTATTCCTTTTCTTTCTCTCACATATCTGAATATGTCAACGCCCCAAAGTTGTCGCATGTTTCTTGATGCCTTGCCCTCCTCGTGATTCAAGATGACCAACATTTTGTGCTATCACATGCCATCAAAATGATTTCCAGGAGACAACCTGAAATAACAAAAGATTGATCGTCCTCACGAGAAAGGAAATTTTAAATAGTTCCCCGTTAGAGTAAATGAATATGATTCTTACTGAATGTCCAATCCTGTTTTACTCAGCAAGCTTTTGGGAATCGAGCCAGTTAAGTTGTTGTTCTGTAAGAACCTGTGAAGAACAGGAACACGTTTAACATTACAGGATGGAAAAGGTACATTATTTCTTTGGATGGACAATTACCATTTCATAACACAGAGAGAAATAAAACCACACAATTAGGAGGAGTAAAGTTTTCAATCTACACATCAATATCTCTTTGGGATAAAGATGTCCTTTCCTGGGACGAAATTTCACATCAACAGTTATAGACAAAATTTAAGCAACCGCATCTCAACTTCAATTTGATCAAACACTGGTTTAGCCAAAGAATCTATGCATTTTAGCAGTTCATCATACTGGTCAGACTGTGACATCTCCCTCATAAACAACATGAGTCATAGTTTCAAGCACTAGATATGATTCTTATGGAACCAACACCACTAATGCTCCAATGCTGCTAAGGGGATACAAGTTGGAACTGTCAAATGGTAGGGGACGTGCTCCAAGCTTAATAAACTTTGGATGGGGGAAAAAATTGGTATTTGTTAGTTGTGAGTAAAATGAGGCGCTTATGGAGAGAGGACCTTTTCCAGTGAATACAATTGACAATGGAAAACAGATATCTGGCCCTGTTGCAAGAGATCAGCATGACAAGCCATGCCAGAAAATGCTGTCAACAAGAAAACAGAAAACATGTTGCTTGTTGTAATTGAAAGTAAGCGTGTACATGTGGTCGACTATAAATGGACATCAGGAAAACATACCCAGACAACAGAAAAGCCACCTCAGAAAGATAAATGTGGTTTTTTCTAATTATTGAACTTGCAAATTTTAACATGTTATGCCAAAGGCAAAGTAGTACATTCAAAGGCAGGATTGAATTTGAGAGTTAAAGAGTTTGTTAGTCATGGAAAGAAAGGTTCAAGGCATTGTCTATAAAGATTAAGAAGAACACTCTCAAGGCTATGAAACTGATTGGGTCCACTCTAGAAATGAAGCAGAAACCAAATTAAAAGTAGAACTGGCACAAAGTCGGTTACAATCAAGAACAGGTAAGCTCATGAAGCAAGAGCCAAGGTAGACAGCTTTTGCAGAAATAAAAAGTGTCTTCGATTTGAAGGTTGACACGGTCATCATTTACTCATCCAGTTAAATATCGCATTGGACTATCCTGATTTTTACGGGCTACACTTGTGAATCTGACATGAATCTCAATTAGAGTTATGTGGAAAATGAAGTTGAAGCTGACTTACAGCTCACTGAGGTTCACCAAATCACCAACTGAGCTAGGGATCTGACCATCAAACTGGTTGTTCTCCAAATGCCTAATGATAAGATTTTGTTAAGTGAAAAACAGATAGAAAAGGAAAAAGGAGCAGCCACAAAAATAAGTACTTACAGGGAAACCAATTCTTTCAAGGAACTTATTTCTGGAATGGGTCCTGAGAGCTTATTATTCCCAAGTAATCTGTAGTAGTTCACGAATCAAAATTTATTCACAAATTTAATGCAAATAAAAGAAATTAATTTAAATTCTTGTATCATACTACAGAGACAGAAAACTTAGTCCAAGAGGTTGTCTATGTCAAAGCTTCACCATGAGCTAGATGACCCTATTTAAGGACTCTTGACTCATAAGAAGAATTTGGCGACCAGAGTTGGGAAGTCCTTTAAAATTTCTAGAGCTTCATTACCTATGTTGCTCTGCTCTTAGATGGATTCACTTACATGTGATTTAATGCAGTCAGATCAGCAATTTTGGAAGATAAGGATCCAGAAATGCCAAAGTTAGTCAAATTCCTGAATAAATCACAGACAGTAATTTCTGGTTTCAATTTACTGTGGAAGCAAAGATCAAACAGTTGAAAGTTGAATGTGTCTTCATCAGAACTCACAGAGAGATCACACGGACAATGTCTCCCTCAGTACAAGAGACTCCTGTCCAAGAATTTCCATGGGGTAAACAAGGATCCCCACTCCAGTCAAACGGTGGATTGTCTAAAGCTCTTGCCAACTCTTGCATCGCAACAACTGTATCAATCCATGACAAAGAAAAACATATGAATAAAGAACTTAAATTCTTATGTTCTTAAGAGAATGTCTAGCTGGAATAGGTACTGTCCAATCTATGAACATGAATGAAGACATTGATTCAGTGGTCCCATCAACCTTTCAAAAAATTTTACCTACAAATACTATTATGCCAACATGTCATATGCGAGCTAAACACAGTAAACAATGCCATAGCAATTTGGAAGCAAAGATGCAGCAGAAATTGAGAGGTTGAGAACACACCATCTCTTGTGACAGTTCTTCCCCCAATAACCTTATCTGGAGTACTTCTCCAGCATTGATAACTGGCCCAAAAGTTGATTCAGGAGTAGGAGTCAGTTTGATCTGAGTTAACCCCGACAGTGACCAATTGTTTGCATAAACAACTAAACCAGAGGTGGAAACATTGAGATTTGTGTAAAAGTTCTTGTCGTTGATACTGATGCTGAAACTCCTCCAGTGGTTTGGTGCTGGCGCCCTGTTGTCCTGGAAATATAGAGCGATGTAGTAGTTGGATGATGGCAAGTATGCTTCTGGCCACTGAAGGTGCAGAATATCACTTGATTGCTTTGTTGCTAATGCAGTCTCAAAGGCCAGCGCAGGTGGCTTATTCCAGAAGTCCATCACTGAAGCATTGGATTTGGAAGTGACTGCTGGATGGCTGTCTGTGAATGGCACCCAGTATCGGTTGAAAGGATCATCTGGAAAGCTAGTTTGCAAGCCTGTATTGTGAGTCACTAAGAAGAACAATGATCACAAGCATGATAAATTAAAAGGTTCCTACTGTGATAACTGTAGCATAGATCCAGTACAGGTTTCTTATTTCTATGGGCAATAAAGACGTAAATTTCATCATCAGAATTTACTTGGTGAAAGAGAGTTATGTCGGGAACACACTTTAACATATTTCCTTTAAGAAATACACATGTAGGGAAATCATGAGACGTCAACACAAAAGATGTAAATATGATGCAATAAATACAAATGTTATGATCACAAGTAATATTCTTAAAATAGGTGATATCTTGCAGATTATATGTGTGATCATGTCAGATTCTGAAGATCTCGTGATAAATTCCTGGAGCATTAAAAAGGTAGCCAATGATTGTATTCCGCCTTGTATGATTAGTGAAAAATGAAAATACAAAGTTTCGCAGTCAAGGCAGCCCTTTAAGTAAACCAACATGCTGACGCTTAAGGGTGCTGGTGAAGTTTTCTTCCAGCAGGAATTGGTTTTTTTACTGGTCACGTTTTGCTCTTCAAATTTAGAAATTCAAACTCGTTAAGGCAAAAAGTTTATGGCGTTTCTTGTCCTTTTTGCATATGAAATGTGCATTTTTAGTCAAATAAGCAAGTAGGAATCATGCAAAATAAGAAGACTGAAGATGTTGGTATTCAACATTTTTTAACCGCTTTCAAATTTTCTTGTGCTTTTCTCCAGAATTTAAAAATTACATGAAAACACAGAGAATCTGCAAAGGTGAAACATTAGACAGAGTCCTCGAAATGTGAACATACATTTCAATGAGCAAGAAAGAATAAAATTCGAAACTTGTTTCTCTGTGAAGTGTAAACTAGAGGAACATTAAGACTCGGATATTTCAGGTCTCAAGTTCTAAAATATTCAACGCCAGAATCTAGTCATTCAACCTGAAAGGAAATTACCTCACTATATTCCCGCTGTGACCAAAATTATGACGGGCAACAGTTGTAAGTGCATACTTAGAGAAATCCGTGGAATTGTACAAGGAAGTCTCTAAATACCCCACTTCCAAAGCGGAAATGAATGGACTAGAGACTGTCTGATCATTCCTTGCAAGACACACACTCATTGTCTTTCCAGTGGCGGCAATAATTATCTCATAGAAGGTTGAAAGGCCTCGTGAGTAATCCACAGTCGTGTTCACGACACTCCATCTTGTGCCATCAATGATCTGATCGAAAACTGGTGGGCGTCCTCGGCCATCAAAATTGCCATAGTAATATGTGGTTCTCACTAGATACTTTCCTCCTCTAACCACAGGAAGCAAGTAACAGTACTTTCTTGCAGATGTATCAGGGAAGAATCGCAGAGACTTGAGAGTGGGCAGCAGACCTGGTGCGTCAAATGTAGTTTTGTTCCCTGTATTGATAAAACCATCATCTGGCGCCCACGTTATCTCGCCCACTTTTGTTTCCTCTGACGCCCCACAGTCTATGAGGAAGCCTGCACATCATGGAGAATACACGCTGATGGATGTTACGCTGAATTTGGTTAATTTCTCAATATAACAGAGCGTGGTATCATGATACGCGCGAAGGTAGTGCGGTCACAAAGATCAACCTTATTCCTAATACTTTTCCCTGTTCGATGAGTGATAAAAGTTGAAAATGCAAGTTGATGAAATTGGTCTTCTTATTATCAACGTTAACTAATCATCCCTCATACAGTCATGAATTGCAGGGAAGTTTTGTAAAGAAACGATGTTGATGTGGCAACTTACATTGTCTATTTTTTTGTCTTGTACTACGAGTTGGTAAGCAGAAAATACAACAAAAGGAAGACTACATAAACATCAAAGAGAAGATGAAGATTTTGCTTTTTTCCCTTTCATGGCTCTGACGGTCGTGGTTTTTGCTACTACCATAATCAGTTTTCATCCTCCATCAAAACAATGATCTTCATTTCAAAATAAAGTTCTGATTAAGCAATAGAGAAAATTTTGGTGGTAGTTGCAGAACGTTCACCTATGGGAGCTGGAACTGCGCCGAGGAGTGGAAGAGTGATAAGGGGCCATAAGACAGAGAAAAAGAAGAAGAGGCGGGGGGGCCTCATGGAAGGAACACGGATCGTGGGACACCAGGCAGGGATGAGGAAGGGAGGCCAGCGTTTGTTGTTTTGCCTCCAAATTCGACGCCGGAGCAGGCATCCATCTAAAGAAGAGGGAAGCGCCAAAGTGAGAAGAGATGAAGGCGGTGAGCTTCCTTTCCCTGGCAGAGCCTGGCTTCTGTGGCTGTCCCAAGGTTCAAGACTAGGAAGACGTATGGTCACAAGCTTCAATTTTCGGTTTTGTTAAAATATAGTAACGAAGACCGGATCCACGCACTGGTTGCTGCAGAGTTTTTCGCTGTTGGAATTTAGGATGTCAACAATGTGCCAAATGAATCAAAAATAGATGTCAAGCCAGTCCTTTCTTATTATGGCTAAAGCGCTTTTTAAGTCTCCGACGGGAATCTTGCACGTTTGTACCGTAATTACAGGACCGTTAGTTAAGTTCTTCAACAAAAATATATCAAGAACAGAGTTTTATATATATATATATATGAAATCTTTTCTTACACCACCAAGTTATCGACATAAGAGGATTACGACGGGCATGAGCCTCTCGAATTGTAAATGGGAGGCGACAGTGCCTTCTATTTACATTTCTTGAAATGAGGAGGTCTGCCACCACACCCCCCTCCCCCCCGGCCTCTTCAGCGTCAGGAACAACGGAAACGCAACGAATCCATGGGGGACGTCGGGCGGCGGGAGATGTCTCCCCCTTTCAAAAACTGATTTGCCATAGAAGAGCAAACTAGCAACGGATCGCCGGAGCGGTGGAGGGGAGGCCACAACCTCCCCGCCCCTTGGCCTGCTGTTTTTTTTTTTTAATACAAACGAATGGACGCTTTACAAGAAGGATACTCTTAATAAGGGGGAACACTCTTTTTATATATATATATATATATATATATATATATATATATATATATATATATATATATATATATATATATATATATACTATGAGAAGACCGTAGATTTTAACAAGATGGTATGGTGAATGTTAAATTGAAAAAAATGAAACCCATTTGTATTTTTGGTAGACTAAAATGCCCCTTGAAAAAAGGGGCAAATGAATTTCCTTCATGGTGACGTCTTATCTATTTTTAAAATCAATGATACAGATAATATTCGTCAAGTTTTGTTTACAAGGGTTCCGGTATATATATATACACGATCAACCAGATTAATTGATGATTTACAAAATATCATATTGTGTTAGTTTTTTGTAAGATCTTTTTGTTGTCATTTTTCAAAAAAGTAATTTTACACGCGACAAGTAACAACCCTTTAAAGCATGGAAACGGGTAGATCAGATTTCTCATAATCAGTTGACATAATTTTGGTGTTTACTCTCTCTCTCTCTCTCTCTTTGAATTACTTCTTTTAATTTGTAAAAATCAACATATCATGGTTGTCATGCATTTGTAAACTTTTATATATGTCTAAAATACATGGTCTAATTGTTTGTAAATAATGTACCTCGCTACAACTCAAGTTGTTTTGATATGATATGGTGGCATAAAGACTTACTGATGCTCATTTTGCTTTCAACTGATATGGATGCATTGTCAGCTATTTCTTTCAACTACAGATTGTTTACAAGGCTCCTTACGCTCTGTCATTATCATTCTTATTATTGTTGTTCTTATTATTATCATTATTGTGAATAAACTTAGATGAGTCTTAACCACTAACTGTACAACGGCCATTTAGGTTGAAAAGTTGGCTTCTTTTCTGCACAAGAAAGAAAGAGCGTCTGCATTTCAGATCGGCTGATATTTTAAGTGGGATTCAAAAACAAATTCGTTCTTCGTGGAACCAATCACTTCCTGTCTCATACAACACTGCATGAACCTTCGAACACAACTTACTCTTTCTCGAATCGTGCATAAATTTCGTCTCATTTTGAAAATCCATGAACAAGCCCTGCATGCCACCAATGTTAAACAAATTGCAGACGATATCTCATTGCAGACGACATCTCGTTATTGTGAGGCAGACCACTTTTATGGTTCCCCAGAAACAGTGGAGAAGAACAAGATCCCAAAGTAACGATCCAGTTCAGAAAAATATGCAGCAAACGGGAAACTGGTGGAATAAATTATCACTGGGATGCAGATTCCACGGTTTGTTGGCTTAGGAAGATGGTCCATACAATTTGAGCAGAGACACATCTTGAATGAAGCAGTCTGAAGTTCAGTTAAGACCTAAGTATAGAGGAGGAGTCCTTGCCGTTACTTTCATGAAACAGAAGGATGGACAAGTCCAAGCCTGCCCAACTTCAAGCAAAATAACGATCGAGAATCCTGGTTTTGGAGAAGAAGGAGAACAAAATGAAAATGATGAGTCGATGACCTTGATTCCTCTTGGAGGGGTGCATGCTCGAGCAACAGATATGATGTTGATGGTGCACCAGTTGAAATGAAGAAGAAAAAGGACGACGACTGTCTGTCAGTAGTGGCATAATGTCATTAGAGTGAAAGAGACAACGAGCCACAAGCGGATTTGATTCAAAAGGTCCGCCAAACATTGGATTCGGCATGTTAGACAATTATTAACGACAATGAACAGCCAGCAGATAGTGGACTTCAAAGGAATTGGGCACAAGAAAGAAGGCAAAATAAATAAAGAACTGCGGGTTGACAACTTGAATTTTAAAGTAGACATGGGAACAGTTAAATTTAAGGGGTGTTTGGATGACCCTCTAAAACCAGTTTTTAGCAGGCAAAACACCATTTCAAGGATGTTTGGATGACATTAAAACCAAGTTTAATCAAAAACCCAGTTTTGAAAAACCTGCTTCTCCCCACCCCCTATGTTTTTTTGCTTTAAACCAAGTTTTTTACTTGTCATCCAAATATAGCAACCAAGTTTACAAAACTGGGTTTTGAACCAGGTTTTCAAAAACTTGGTTTTCACAAAACTAAGTTTGTTGATGGTGTCATCCAAACGCAACCAAAACTGTTTCATTCACGTTGAACCAGAAATTCCTCGAAGGATAAAAAGCACCACCTCCATCCTTTTCAAAGAGATCCCATTCCCCAAAACCATACAAAAGGTTGTGATTTCAGGTAAATAGCAAGATGTTGTTAAGTTGATGCAGAGAAATCTCCATGGTAGGTCCAAGGAACAAACAAACGCCAAAAAATAAAAGGCCACGAGGGTTTCAGCAGGAAAAAGCTAAACATTTATGTCACAGCTCTTAAACCTTCTTTTCTGTTGAAGAATAGGCAATAATGGCTTTACGAAGCTTAATTCGATTGACTTATCCTGACCGCATCAACCAACACCAGAACAATAGAAATAGGATTAACATTCTCACTGCAGGTATCTTGAATACAAGTCGAAGATACAGATAAAAACAGGTAAAACAGGTTTACGTTTTGATAATTAGCAATTTTTTGTTCAATGGTTCGTAAAATTATGCGTATCAACTCGAACAACGCATTAAGAAAAGGTAACAACGATAACGTACGACCTTTGAGAATCAAGAACAAAATAGTCGTTCTCGATCCCACCTATGCAACAAATAATAAAACAGGCAACAAAAATAGGGAACCGACCTCAATAAGAGTTAGTTTGAAGTAAATGTAGACTTAAAACTCCTCACGTCTTGAAAGAATTTCTAATCGGAACCAGGTATATCTCCAAAGAGAAAAAAGATTGCGAGTCGGTCAGGATTAAGCATTTATTCTGGAAAAGAAAGACGCATCGGGTATGATTAGCCGCATACGCCTGAGCACTGATGGTATTTTCAATCTAAAAGCATTCAGCTTGTGAAAAAGAAGGGAAGACCAAAAAAGTTTCCCGTTCAAAGTGAGCAACATAGAGCTCTCTGCAAGCAGATCAAGGCAGAAACGTTGGAACTGCATATTACAACACAAATGCAAAATCTCATAATCGAAGAAGAAAAACTTGTCCGACAAAAATAAGCGATTACTTCCAAATCTAGTGTTTCTACATTATACAAGTAATCGATACAGAGTACAATGGAAGCAAAATATGACAAATTCATATGATAGCATAAAGAAACTCGCAATTTGCATGAAAGAAGAGAAGAAGGCCAGACATTGTCCACAGATTATGGATCCAATCCGTCCAGTGTGATTATGTGAGCAAAAGGTGCCACCATAAGTCCCCACTAGCTTTTCATCAAACAAAATCCACCACAAACTTATTGAAGGCTGTAATGCACAAGGAATCGGTAATTAGAGGTTATTAACAAGGAGACAACTAAAGACGTTCTCTATTATATTGGCCAGCAAGAAGGATAAAAGGAACTGAAAACTACAATCAAAATGCAATTTGTTCTACTTATTAACAAGAAAGAAGAGAACTATGAAGCCCAATCTCAGCAGTTTCAACCCTCCACGGAAGCACCACGAGCTCCTGAACATGACAATAAAAGAAAGCTATCATCAGAGAACAACAATCTAAAAAAACAAAAACAAAAAATTCTCCACGAGTTTATTACATTTGCTAACGGATTGCAGAAAGGAGAAAAAGTGACTCACTTTTCTTCTTGTTCACGGCGGTAGGCACCACAGTTGGACTCACATTGCCATAACTGCAACCAGCAAACTCCTTTGTTCCGACACCAGCTCCATTAGCGACGCTCTGACATTGCATAGTACCAACGCCGCAGACCCCAAATCTTTGCTCACTGCTTCCATTTTCCTGAGCGACACATCCTCCACCATTCTTCGACACGAATCCAGGGCCAAGGCAAGAAGTGTCATCCCCACACTGCAAATTACACGGATTCAGAATATACCCACCGGAAAATCCCGTCGAGGCGCCATCCATCACCTTGTCGCTCCGGGGCTTCTGGTAGGGAAAAGAACCGATCTCCCCTTCTATCCGACCTCTGATATCCACCAGAAGAGACTTCAAACGAGCGTTCTCCGCCTCAAGAGCAGCCTTTCCTTGCAGCATCAGTGTTAAATGCTGCACCTGAGCCTTTAGAGCAGTGACCTCGTGTTTGAGCCTCGCGGCTTCATCCTTCTTCTTCTCCCTGTACCTCCTGACCGCCTCCCGGTTGCCCGAAGGCCTTTTCTTCTGCGGCTTCTCGACTGACTCAGCAGTCTCGTCGGTGGTGTTCGTCTTCTCGTCATCTGCCGGCGGGACGATCTTGGTGTGGACATGAAAGCAGGTGTGGGTGTGGGTGTGATCGGGCCCGGGAGGGTTGCAGGTGTGGGTGTGGGTGCAAGCATGCGTATCCTTGAAGAACTCCTCGAACATGCTACTGTCCAGAGTGCATGTGCCACCGGAAAGTGGGTCGGCAAAGATATCCTGGTTGGAGAAATCGATCTCCCCGTCGTCCATCTCCCAAAATCTAAGCCACCCAACTGACAAAATAAGGCGAAGTCTACTCAACCACGTCCGAAATCCACCGCCAAAACCTCATTTGCCAAGATACCCACTTCAGAAATTCGGTAGCTGAGTCGAATCCCGGCAAAGAAGCGCGATGCTATGCGATTTACGGCGAAAGGAAGCCAGGAGCCGCTGATTGAAGCGACCTTGATGCGGAGGGAGAGCAGAAATTGGCAACACAGAAGAGCCGAAGCAACGAGATGAGACTCCAAACCCTAGAAGGAGGAAAGGTGCGCAAGGAAACCCTAAGAAAACCAATGAACCAGATCGAACGAGGGACGCCACGAAGGTCTCCTCTGTGCCGAAAAGGACTCACCTTTTCGTCGCAGAGGAGAAGGGAAGGAGAAAATTCATCGCACGTGTCTCCTCCTCCTCTACGCACAATGCCTACGTTCGCGGCTGCGACTCCCACGGTTAATTTGGACCGGATATCCATCCCGATTCGATCTTTCTTTTCTGGATTTGCATTCATAAATAAGATTCCAAGTTCCAACCCCATCTCAAAAGATATTGGTGATCTTAAAAGTTAGTGGTTACTTTACCAAAGATGTTTATTCATCTTCTTCTTCTTCCTCTAGTGTATATATACATTATATATATATATATATAACAAAAGAGATAGTTAGATGGATCTGGTTAAGTTTCAGGACTTAGTACATTCCCTCTCTTGTTTCACGGGTTGCAAGGGCTAAAGGCGTTTTGTTACATTTTTGTAATTAATGCACAGACGCAAAGTCCATTTCCATTGTGGTCTCCATTTTTTTATCATTTCCTTGGTGGGACAGGACGGCACCAGAAATGTGGGTCCGGACCTGAAAATTGGGTCCGTCCGTTTTCCCTTGTCCGGACCTGAGATTTTGTCAGAACTCCACTCCACTTGCAGCACAACACAATACTGCGGTTTAATTTGGGTGTGTTTAAAATATATATATATATATATATTTAAATATAAATAAACTAGAAATATTCATACTATATTTTTTTGCCAACACTTAACTAGAAAGTGAACCCAACAAAAAAAGAAGTAAGCGTATGAAATTTATGCACATAAGAAACTTAAACGTGTCTTATACACCAAAAAGAAAAAAATGTTGATGATATCAGGGCGAATCCTGCCTTGGACCTTTTCCTTTTGACAGCTTCACATTTTCAGATATTTCATCACACTACCGAAACTCAAACCCCACCCCTCCCAGGGTCAACTTCACATTTAAAGAATAATTTTACAAACTTGTTGCATTGCTTCAAACGAGGTGTGCTTGACATGTCAAATTAAAGCAATATTTTAAACAAATAATAGTACAAAGAAATATTGTTAGTGACAGCAGACAGCTAATCAAGATATGTTAGTTATTTATAGCGCTATTTTGGATGACCCATTAAAAATATATGGATGAATTTTTTTGGTTTACTCTTTTTCCTAATAAGTTAATGAAGAGAAAACCATTTTTAATATTTTTTTAAATAAATGTAACATTTTTTATGAAATTTGTCAAATAAAGTTATCTTTCGCTGACTCGAAAAACAAAACTATTCGGTTGCCTTTTTTTTTATGATATACTTTGCCATTGGATTACATTTGTTATTAAGGGGCACATATAAAATTGCGAAAAAGCTAAGCATGTAGCCTAACTGAGGAGAATCCCGAGGAAAAAATGCTGCAGGTGAACATTTTTATTTTTCAACAACATAGAAGTTTTGCTTTAAGCTTTTGCTGGACTGTCATTATCAAAAATATATTAGAAACACCAGAAAAACGATCCCTCTTATAAGATTACAAGTGAATATTTATCTCCCCGTATCATTAATTATGTATGAACGATGGGACAAGCCTCAACCCACACCACCACCACTTAAAAGGGCCCCTTTTGGAAAGATGAGAATTTTACTTTTACTTTTTGTTCTTCCATTCTGATTCCGAGAGCACACTTGAAAAGTGTCGGCCTAGGTATCCAGCTCGACCTAATAAAGAGTTGGCTCGGGCACAGTTCGTGACCAAGACTCGAGCTTAGCCGAACGCCTGAGACCCGAGGTTGGACCAAGGCCGGCCTGACTTGTCCGGTTAAAATAAAAAAAAATGTATATATATATATATATATATATATATATATATATATATATATATATAATTAATGTTAAAACAACTTATCAAACTTAATTGAGTTCAATTGAGTCAACCCAAGCTGACCCGGTATACACTTTTTCGGCCTAAGTTGGTTGGACTAAAACCAGGTTTCAAAACAAAGTTTTTTGAATGTGTCATCCAAATGCCCCCTTAAAAAAGTTTTCTAGTTTATTGTTTGCATGTATCAACCTTATACGAAGACAAAGTTGGGGAAATGAAAAATAAAAAATCATTCACACACACACAAGAGTAAGGGGGTTGAATAGATGAGGTGTGTATTTTTCATAATTGAACTTAAACACATTTTAAAACATTTCAAAAATCTAAAAAATATATAATATAAGCCCGTACTAATGTATTGACTTGGCAAGAGACCGATATAAAACATAATACAAAGCGAAATTAGCATCACTGCCCTTTATAGTTTATACATTGCTAAGAGAACGAACATTGAAGGACTGCCTCGGCGTCTAAACTATGATGCCCTTTGTTCATTAACAAGTAACAACAAATTATTACTCAAAAATATGCTGAAACTTCTACAGGGCTGTTTTAATGGCCCCTCAAACTCAATTTGCGAGCAAAACTCGTTTACGAAAGAACGTGGCTTGATATAGACCAGGCTTGGGCCTCAAAATGAGGCGACCCGATAATTTTTCAGCCTGGGCTTCTTCTTGCTAGGTTCGGCTTGCCCCAAAATATATATATATATATATATATATATATATAATAAAGTTATGTTTTAAATGGGTTGAGCATTCGGGCCTGGGCGGCAGGCTGTGCCTGCCCGATGCTCCACCTTATGGCATAAAATTGTTGACTTTGCATCCAAAACTAAACCACGTTTATTATCTCGTTCGGAGTGAGCCCACTAAGAGATCGTTTGATAATCACAGGACACGCGGAACAGGACACGCGTGTCCTGTTTAATCAATTTTTCTATCAAACGCCGTTCGCGGTATAGGATAGACAGGACAGACAATCGAAGAAGACAATCGAAGAAGGGTATAACTTACCGCCTGTCCCTCATTGTTCCGAGCTAACCCTCGGAACAGGATGGAACAGAACACCATCTCCAGCCCCGATCTTTCCTCGCGTCGAGCTTCTCCTCTTCCTTTGTCTCTCCCCCTTTTCTCTTCTGAGGCTCCCCCTCGCCCACCACTCTCTCTCTTCCTCCATTCCAACAACCAATGAGTTGATCGTTTGCAACAGCCGGTGTCTGTCATCGCCTCAGCCCGTCTCTGCCGCCCTTCATCGCCCCAGCGCACCATCTCTGGCATCACTCAAACTTTCATCTTTTTGTCGTCAAAGTGTCACCTGAAATTGGTGTCTTGGGAGAGAGGGGTTCTAGAGTCAAGAATGCAAGAATGTTCATGGCTATGCAGAGCAGTACGGGAAGATCAAGAGCGCAAAACAGGACAACATGCTGGCGCCAGCCATGGATGGCAAGTTTGCCCTCTCTAGAATCGCCCAGTTACTTGGGGCAGGCTATCGATCGTGCTGAAGTAGAGGCTGACCCGAAGGGGCTCTTCGCCTTTCCGATTGTGAAATGCTGCATTTTTTTTTTTATCTTGATCCTTTTGTTTCTTTCCTTCTTGTTGAGGGTTTTGGTGCTTGTCATGTATAGGCTGATCCTTGTCATGTCGGTTAAGAAGATTGATTCATGTACAAGAGAAATCGAAGGAGGATTATGACAACGAGATTTCCTTCTGAACTTATTCCCATTTTCTGGTTCTTACCAGTGGTTCTTTCTTGTCTGTCCTAAACTCCTAGGAGGCCAAAAACAAGAACTCTGATCAAAATCCCTTAATCACTGCCAATGTTGATGTTAATTCCCTAGCTTTATGTACAAAACCAATTTTGGCATCTCCAGTAAAATGTTGGCATTTCCAGTGAAAGCTTCAAGGAATTGTAAAAGAGAAATTGTACAAAGATAACATGACAACATTGATGGAAGTCAGAGGACTGCTGCTCCATCATGGTACTTCTTGGAAAGTTGGAGTAATCTTTTTCTTGCCTTGCCAGTATGCAAAATAAAGCCAAAGAAGGAACAAAAGCCCTGTGTAACTTTGAGCAGTTCTTGAATCACTGTAGATCCTTCAGGCCCCCAAGATGCAGATACCAAAGGAAAAACAGAAGAAGACTAACAACTTTGGACATTCACTTGGGCAGGATGCCTATGGTATAATGTTCAGAGGAGTAAAAAACAACTTTGGACATTCACTTGGGCAGGATGCCTATAGTATAATGTTCAGAGGAGTAAAAAGCTAGCATTCTTGCACCAACAGAATTAGCAAAGAAGTCTTAAGAGATGGCAGGCAACTCATCAACTAGGATCTGCCACATGAGCATCATTTTCCTTCTCATGCAACTCGTCTACTAAAAAAGGGAAATTGTACAAAGATAAAGGTTACAACATTGTGGTGCATATAATGGAAGTCAGAGGACTACTGCTGCATGAAGCAACTTCTTAGAATGTCTAAAGCTGGGTTAAAGATTCCTCTGCTCTGCCAAATCATTATTATCCTGCAATTCAACTAGGAGGCCTAGATGATGATTCTAGTTCAAGCCAGTCAGAAAGCTAACGAGCTTTTAATCGCCTTAGTTTGCAAATTTTTTATTCTCAAAGTTTGTACAAAAGAAAATAACAGCAAAATACTATATTGGTTTTGTACATGAAGATATTATGTGAAAGTGATCCTTGTTGCTGAGCGTTGGTTGCACATGTGTCTACACCATCTAAGAATTCCTGCCTGGTTATATCTGAATCATATCCATCTCCCAGTCTTGCACCTGTGTCAACACCATCTGATATTTCTTGCCTGGTTATATCTGAATCATATCTGTCTCCCACTGATGGTGCATGTGATGAAGTTCCACAAATTTCAAGAAGAAAACTATCAAAAGCTGAGCATCAACCTGTCTGGGATAATATTTATAACCTCATAAGCTAACTGAATAAGTAAAGGACTTCTTAAAATGCTAGCTGACATTTCCATTTCCATTAACAGCATTTATAACCCACTGGCCCACTAGGCTAATTCTTACACTCTTTGGATGATTACTGTCATCTGAATCAGCCATCATCATATTTTGAAGCATAAGGTTGTTCAATGAGATTTGCTAGAAACTTATTGACCTTTCATCAATGGTTAGTTTGATCTTTGGTTTTGAGGCTGCCCAGATAATCAAGTGCAAATGTACAGAACTGATTATGAAAAACACAAACATCGGACATAACAGATAGTTCAAACAGGACAAAAACAAACTTCAGACAAGACAGACAGAACAAATAGAACAGACACACACGAAATAAACATCGAACAAGAAGAACATAGTATTATGTTCCTAAAATCATCAAACGATAGAGAAAGAACACCATTGTCCATGAAAACAAGACAGTAGTGTAATGAACATGACGTCTTGTTTGTCATGTCTATGGCCAATTCAACCGTCCATAACGACAGAAAAGGGATTTGGAGGGCAAGAACATCATGTTTATGGTGATTGATTTTGACTTGGTGATTGCACATTGTGGCCGGCAGTTCGTTCCGACTCTTTCGACTCTTGAGCAGACAAACATTTTCTCTCATCGTAGATTGAATTAAAAAAGAGGAAAGAATTTCACCTGATCGAATAGGATAAGGATAAACATTTTCTCTCATCGTAGATTGAATTAAAAAAGAGGAAAGAACTTCACTTGATCGAATAGCATAACGACTCATACAAAGGTAGGACGAAATTCCTGGAAAAAAGAAAAGGAGGTTTCTAATTTTTATCAATTCATTTATGTACATAAAGTGATATGAACCAACTGTTTTTTGGAAACTCAAACAAGTTAAATCTGTTTCTAAGAGACTTTCAATATATCTCTAAATTTTCGGGATAAAAAAAAAGACCATGAGGGTTCAGCACTCGCTCGGACGGTGAGATATTCATCGTATTGACGTAGCTTAGATCAATATGTCCATGAAAAGCTTGAACCTGGTTCAATGGACTCGAGACAAATTAAAAGAACTGAGCTCGAGCCGTGGTCCTTTTGGATCGTTGCGCACGTTTCCCGTACTCTCCTCGAAAGCACTGTCAGGGACAGTTTTGTCCTTTTGATAAGGTCGATCACGGGGCGACCGCGGACCAGGAAACATGGTGTAACAAAGTTGCCCTCATTGGGCTCTAAATTGCAAGACGCCCTTCCCGGCCAATTTGCTCTATAAATAGCTCTCTAGGGGGCGCGTTCTTGGGTTGTTTCGAAGGGATTTCTCTTCCTTGATCTAGGGTTTCGTCTTTGCGCGTGGGTTCCCCGCGTTTTTGCTCGAAATCTCCATCGGAAGCAATTTCGAATCTCGGGTGTGGTTATCGAAATAGGATCGGCGCTAGGAATCCTTACTTGGGAAGCGTAGGCTTTATCGTTTCATGTTCGCGGACTCCTGAGGGATCCTTGAATTGGTTATTGATCTCGGGGGAGGAAGCCCGTCTGAAACTTGAGAATGGTTGTTGGTACTTTTGGTTGATAAGGTTTGTGACGTTGAATCCTGGGGCCATCCGTTCCGGACGTGATTTCGGAAGAGTGATCTCTTGAGTGGTGGTTTCTTTTGAGTGAGATTGGGTACAATGTCTCGCTGCTTTCCGTATCCGCCGCCTGGGTTCCTAAAGACCAATGGCGAGAGTGCGGTCTCAAAGGTTTGTGAATTTTCCACTTGTGGAGAACCGCCTTTTGATTCTGTACTTATTGCTTGTCGTTGTTTCTGCGACCCGCAATCGCGTCATCTTTCTTCTTGTGCAACTCAATGAACATCGCATGTATGTATTTGTAACTATGGCGGTTGTGTTTTGGGTGTGTTGGGAAATGATCGATGCATTCTCATGAATGATTTGGGTCTTCGGTTTTGGTTCTGGCCTGTAGACACAAGTTTGAGGCTGAAATTAGTTTTAGGGATTTTTAATTAAATGCGGTGATATAGAGGACTTCGGTGGCTTGGTCATAATCTTTTTTAGGCTTATTTTCATACAGTTACTTGGATGATGGTTGCCGTATTTTGTATTGGAAGGTAGTCTTTGCTTGTCCGTGGGCAGTAAAAATTGATATGGAGATGTAAAAAGCCATTCACTAAGATCTGCGAGGTTAACCAGTTCATCACGTATCAATCCACTTTGTGGTCCGCCATTGTACTTTTCTGTATTCTCAAGCATTCAGAACATAAACTTCTAATTGATGGATAAACTGTTGGTTATGAGTCAGGCTGCTTAGTGGTTTGCCATTGTGGTTTAATATATTCTAAAACACCAAGAAATGAAAGCTTCGAATTCCACACGCCTGCTGGCGCGCAACACTTATGCGCGCGCACAGAGGCAGAGAGAAAAGATGGGGGTG
This sequence comes from Nymphaea colorata, assembly GCF_008831285.2. Classification (NCBI taxonomy): domain Eukaryota; kingdom Viridiplantae; phylum Streptophyta; class Magnoliopsida; order Nymphaeales; family Nymphaeaceae; genus Nymphaea; species Nymphaea colorata. The sequence continues at coordinate 24,372,792 of NC_045146.1, forward strand.
GGGTTGGGCCGGGGCGGCGCTAGAACGAGAGAGAGAGAGAGAGAGAGAGAGTTGCGAGTGTTTCTCGCATTTGAAATTCTTGTGATTTTTTAGAGAATTTCATTTGCCAGCGTGATCCTGATAAAAACCACGAAAAGTTGAAGGGCTGCGTCAGTATTAGCAACTGCACTTGTGGAGATAAGAGATCTGTTGAAGATTCAATGGCAACTAAGTTCAGACATTAGCACAGAACGTCTTTGCGCCATTTTATACGACTATATGTATGCTGGTTTTTTAATTGTTTCCCAATATCATATTTATATGCAGATAGTGAAACTATAAGTATATTGCACAGATTCATCTAGGCTCGCTATGGCATGTATAACAACATTCACTTGAGCATAAGTAAGCACTTTCTCATGAACCAAAGTTGAACTGCAGAAGTATTCCATTCAGGATTTGATCTATATCACAAAAGTATTCCATATATATGGGGTTATGGTTTTTAAAATTTTATTACAAAAATAGGAGCATGTCCTTTGCAAGTAAATAGCTGAGATCCCCGTGCAGATGAGATTCGCCTTGGAGTGCCTATCTTATATGATGTCTGTCATGTGTTCTTGGTTCCTTTTGTGTGTGTAGGGGTGTGTGTGTGCGTGGGTGCATGTGTGTGAGAGAGAGAGAGAGCGAGGGAAATATATTGCCAATGCTAATTTGATTTTAGCTATGGACTGATGTACCTTTGCTGGTAATGAGCATGTGCTTTGTTCTGGTCAAAACAACTGCTTGGTGTCTGAAATAGTGAACTTATAGTTATCTCAGCATATTTGTCCTCTTTTTTTTTTTTTTGTTAATATGGCATGCAGGTTTTGTATTTCTTTTCTGAATATTTTGTATGATATAATTGCAATACATTTGTGATGGGGTCGTTTGTGTTGAATTACGTTTCTTACTCACAATTTGTATACCGTGAACATTTACGTGGAGTCCTTCTATTCCAATTTCATCTGGCAATTGGTTGTGTTGCTTTTGTTGATCCAGTGAAAAAAATTCTCGTGCTGTTCTTTTTACTAATAGATGTTGTAGAAGACTGTTTGACGAGGTCATTTCTGATTACCTTTGGAATCATAATTGTTCTGAGCTCTTGTCGTTGTCTGTTTTGATCACTTCTTTAATTCTCCAAACAATCTGCAAGTTGCAGGCGCCTTCTCAGGATATTTGTAACATGAATGAATGTACTCTGAAACTATAAGTTATGATTGCTTGCTATAACAAGCCTTATTTCTATAAGCTACATCGCTTTTACAATGCACTAATAACGCCCTGCTGTCTCTGTAGGCTGGGGAAGAAAGACACAAGAACAATAAAGAGAGGAAAGAGAGAAAGAAAGACAGGAAACATAAGGAGAAAAGTTACAGGGACAATGGAATGGTAAAAGAGAAGAAGCATCGTGAGCATAAGAGGCACAAACATGAGCGGAGCAAGACAAAGCACATAGTAGGAGATCGTGCAGAGAGAAGAGAAGATGAAAATGAGCAGATGGAGAGGAGTAGCCTTACAGAAGAACTCGGACAACCAGTTGGCTTTCAGAACTTCTCGGACTCTTTTGACAGCGCTCATTGCAGAGGGAAGCGCCCTCATGATGATTCGACCTGCGCATGCGGCCCCTCTTTTCACAAGAAGCAACGAACTTGTGAAGCAGACAGCACCTGTGGTGAGTGTTCTTATGTTGGCATTTTCCTTCTCTCTGCTGTTCTCCATGGGCATCCGCTGCATCCACCCACATTCACTGACCTTTCCTACTTGAATTGTTGTAAGAAGGAAAAGGCCTTTGGATTCGGTTGCCTGTCCTGAAAGATGAACAGCAGGAATCAAGCAACCGGGCCTCTGTGGGCGTTCTTGCAGCTCTGCCACAAATGGGAGAAACAGCCTCTTCTCTGCACAGCGGTGAAGTTGGTCGCCACAAGGCAGAAGCTCGATTTAAGTATGGAGCTGAGGATTTGTGCCCTGCACTGCCGCCGATGTCTAGCGAGCTAAGTGAGCCGGAGAACCTAGACTGGCTCTTTGAAAAGAAGCATCATACGCATGACAAAGAAAGACGGAAAGCCAACGAAGAGTTAGGGGAAGGCGTTTCTGAAGTCTGGTCATGCGCTTGTTACCTGCCATCAGCCGATCTGCATGTGCTTCCGTACGTGAACCCCTACTAGATAGGGTAGCTGAATTACATAGTGAGAATTGTGAATATATAAAGATATGAGAGAATTGCACGCATTATACAAAATGGCCATGTCCTTCCTGTGTGCATCCTGGGGAGAAGTAGAGGTTTCCGCTATTATTGTGGATGAGGAAAGGAGTAGAGACGTGTCTGTGGGGGTTCCACCTATCCCAGGCCGCTCCTTGTTTTTACTAAGAGCGACTGCCGTGATGAATGCTATTTGTACAGATGAATATTCTATTAATGAATTTATAGTCCATCAATTTATAAAATTTTGATTCTAAAAGATGGAACACCTCGCTTCAAGGTAAAAGGTTGGTGATGAAACCTTGCCTTTGCCGCTTGATTGTTTGAAGCTGGTCGAGGATGTTGAAGCTGTCAATATCAGCAAAATGATGTCATGTATCAATAAAAATGTTTTGAATGATTGCATTATTTTCATAGTATCTTCAGACAATTTCTCATACGTTTTTTGTGTGCTTCGTGTTTCTTTTTTATTCTTGAAGCTTTTCTGTTTATTTTTACGTTATAACATGTACTCAGAAAAATCTTATAACCTTTTCACATGCTTGTCTAGTGGTTACCTTCCCGGACATCTGCAAAATCCTCCCACGCCGTCGCTGCCATTTTTCTTCTAATGGCCACATTCTGACAATTGCTTCGAAAGACAACTGTTCCGACGATTAATGAGATCCTTTTCATTGGACAACCAATGAGATCCTTTCTGACAGACAACTTGACTTAGTCTGACTTAACAGATGACGCCAATGCTCCCATCTCAAGCATTGTTCTCTTGACCATCTTCGCCTTGAATATCATAATGCTAATACCTGCCCAGGTCGACTGGGTTTTGGTTGGGTCTGCAAAAGTTAGCGCCCTGGATCACCATGCTTGATAGATGAATTGAAGATTGAAGCTCAAACATGCTTGATAGATGAATTAAAGTTCATGAATTGGTTTCAGCCCAAGGGTTCTAGGTTTGAGTTTGATGTGCTTATGGATAGATGTCATCACAAAGCATATTATAATCTGCTATCTAGCATCTGTATCCCCCATGGCTACTTTTGCCAAGGTTTGAGGAATGCTGCTCAAATGTATAATATTTGTAAGTTGATTAGGAGCTTGATGTCTCCGTCTCCTCCTTCCTAGTGCAGCTTAAAGGTCACGAATCGACTTTTATGGTTTTTGGTTATAACCTTAGCCTTGTTTGATTGCAAATCCAGAATTTTTTTTCCTGGATCTTTGCTTCGTAGTTTCTTAAAAATCTGATTTCTCATTGTCTGAAAAGTGTAGCTTTTCGAAACCGAATCTCCCTCTCTCCCCCGTCTTACATAAGCACCTCCGAATTTCTTTATTTTTTTACTATCTCGTAATGAAACCACATCTTGGCATGTTGAATAGGTTTGGATAATCCTTTGTTATGTTTGTGCGGCCATGGTGTCATGCAGGAAAGGTGAATAATTTGGGCTTTCCTAATCTGGTGATCTAAAATTTTGACTGAAAAAAAAAACCGCAGATATGATCATGCCACCATGTACTGTGGAATAACCAAGAATCTCTCATTACCTTTTAAATCACAACAGGTTCTAAATAGAAATTCAAAAATGCTGCAAATGATTCAAGCTAGTTAGACAGCATATAAGGTGTACTAAATATAGGCTTCCGCCGATGAAGTAATACGATAAGAACAGAACGGCATTGGACACGGCCCAAATTCTGTTCACATTGCTGTTAAGCAGTTTGAAGCATCATCAGTCTCTCCAGCATCTTTTATACACGCAGCCAACAAAAAAATCTCGTGTAGGCATCGAGTTTCTGCATACATGTCAATTGCCAGATTGGAGTCTTCCCTGCCAAGTTGCCTTCTTGTCCACACGAGATCAACATACATAGAGCAGTCATCGTTTCTATTCCAACTGCTCTTACGCATTTTACGAAACAAACACAGAGATTCAATCCCCAGGCGAGCTCTCCCAGAACCCAAATTTTATCAGATTCCATGAGGTAACAACTCTTTTAAGCATTTCGAGAGACTTCTGCCAAGAAGCACATTGTTTTCTTGTTTGTGATCTCCAGAAGGAGCTGAGCATGCTCAACTCAGCAGCTTCAACAGCGTCCGTGCTGGAGACAGTCGCGCGTGCTCTTCTTCAAGCAATTACTGAAATGCACAGAAGCAGAAGCATGGAACCGACCCACAACTCCACCAAACTCAATGACATGAAAAGGCAGTAAAACACGTCCCTGTTGGTTTTCTCAATTTCAGGTTTCTCTGAAATAATGGCGTTTTTCTCCAAAAGCTTAATTTTGTGAGCACCGGATCTTCAAATAAGAACATTTAAATTTTCTATATTTGGTCTAACCAACAAAATACCCACTTTTTATTGCAAAAGAAGGGTATATACAAACAAAAATAATATATAAGATGCACTGCATCAGCACTAAACCAAAAACCCCAGCATCACACCGCTTCTGCTCAAAAGACAGAAGCTACACGGAGCATAAAGCAAGACAAAGACAGGAGCAGAAAGACCAAAAAGGAAAGAAATACAGTCAGTCAATGTCCACCGTAGACAACCAATCTGAAACATTCAGAATGTGGGTATAAGGGGTAATCGCAGTTCATTTTTGTGGAACTGGTCTGCGGCCTTCAACTATCCCCCTCAGCCTTCTCTTCCACTGCTTATTGTTTGAGATGATATCCATCTTGCTACAGCCATTACCTCTTTCCAGCCGCCAACTGGTAAGGATAGACATTTCCCCATCATCATTCCCATGATCACCTTTCATTTGGGAGGAGCATAGCTTGGAGCTCTGATCCTCCCACCAAACTCCAGCTATACATTTAATCCCCATTTTCTTCTCACTTTCACCTCGCGCTCAGATTCCTCACCGTGCCTCCAAATAGCATATACCACCCTCTTCCTGTTAACCCTTACTACTAGGATCTGAACTTGATTCATGGGCATCCTTTGATGATTGTCTTGTTTTACGGATTATCCCACAGGCTCTCCATGTTTTAATACGTTCGTTTTCTCTATCGCTCCATGGTGATGTTAAAAAGGAATCCATGGAAACCCTCTGTATGATTTCGATAGTCATCCTCATCGTAGCATCTTTCATCCTGTCATGGACCACCATATCTTCCGGCAGGTAACATGAAAGGATGGAAGATGCTACGATGGGGATGATCAGTTTACAATCATCCCAGATGCCGCTAGCAATTCTGCACGTAATGAAAAAATGCTTATTACGTTTCTTCATTTTCCTTGCATAAAGAACAACCGTCAACTGTCCTCATGCCTAGAACACGGTCAACCTTAGCAGCCTATTTTCACATGCCAAGGAAGCAGGGAGCTCTTGCTGGCACTTCTGGATTCCAAAGGACCTTCCTCTACAACTCCTTCCTCCCTACCCGTCGGGTTGCAGCCCATACTGTTTTAAGGGCATTATCTGGTCGGGTTAGAGACGTGTAAAAAGGCAGATCTTTAGCTTAAGGCGATAATGTACAACATTCAAGTTAAAGAGTGTCTTGTTCTATCATTCAGAACCTCGAAGACAGAGAATGGAGAGCCTTCGAGCTTAACTTCAGACAGTGAGTGGGAGATATCGTACCTCCTTTTGGCTTCACACTTTTATGATTTTACTTTCTAACTTTCACTTTAGTTTCCCTTTTATTAACGTCAAGCTCCATCCCAAGCTTTCATCCCGAAAGACCCACCTCAAGGCTTGCATGGAGCCCACAGGCTTCCCTGTTGCGATAGCTATCTAAATTGTAGCTCGATTGCGAGTTTATATTCGTAATGTTACAAAGTCCACTTCATGAAGGATATATATTCCAATAGATGCAACTTTAATGCCGGGCGTTTAATTCCGTCCTTACAATCCGCCCCTTAGGACTCAGATCATGCGTTGAGCGTGAGTTCGTTCTCTTGTGAGGTGCTGCAACGGCCATCTTCTTGTTCTCAACAATTGCAGCCTCTTCCAGCAGTCTTCAACTCAAAAGACAGCAGGTTTGGAACCCAGACCCTCTTTTTTTTACGCCAACGATTTACGGCATGTTTAGTAGAAAGGAAAGAGGAGGAAATGGAAGGATTGAGCAATCATTTCTTTGTTTGGTTTCTTTGTTTGGTTGATTAATTAAAAAAGATGAAAAGAGAGAAAGGGGCGTGTTTGGTTGCAAGAAAAGAAAAAAGAAATGAAAATAAATGGATGGATTGTAAATCTCTTCTCTTCCAAATCGAACGGATTGGTAAGAAAAAGAAAGAAAGTTAAGTGAAAGTTTTTTATTTCCACACTACCTTTCTTTTTTTTTTCCTCTTTGTGCTATTTAGTCTTTTCTTTTCTTTTCTTTTTATCCAAACAAGCTTTTTAATCAATTCTTTTTTTTTTTTCATTCCATTCCATTCTTTTTCTTTTACTTTTCTTTTCAACCCTTCATTTTTCTCTATTTTCCTCCAACCAATCAAAGCGTTAAGGGAACTGATAGAACCTCGCTGCCGAGGCGCTATCTCTACCCAAGATCACGCTCAACAAGACAAATCGATTTCAACTTTCTGATATGCCGTTGAACAGGGAGGCAGATGTTCCTTCGGCTGATTGGAGAGAAGAAGAAAAGAGTATTGAGGACGAGAGGATGATTGACGCCGTCGGATCAAAGAAAGACACCAGCCGTCGCTGGTTCAGGGGTAAGAAGAAATCAATCCGGCCGCCGCCGGGAAAATGAATCGACTTGGTTGAGGAGAAGATGGGATGAGAGAGAGAGTGACGCCCAAAACGAAAATCAATCCATTCTTCATTCAAGCGTAATCCAAAAAACCCTAATTTCAAAGCTTATATACATGAGAAGCGTCTCGGTTCACTTAGCTCCTAACCCGAGACGGTACAAAGAACTTAAAATAAAACGATTCTAACACGTCTCAAACCGAGACGATACAAAAGAGTAAATAAACATAAACAAAAGGGCGCCTGGATTGGATCTGGTTGCGCCCGCTCTCTCTATGGATCCGGACCTTGTCTCACCTTTTTCGACCTTAGCTGCTCCACCCGCTCCTCCCACTGCAGCCATATAAGTAATGCCCAAGGGTTCTATTAGTGTCGAACCGTGAACCATGCCAAGGTGTCGTGTGGTCCAACTCACTCGCGTGCACTTGGCCCTACGCACATAGGTGCTAGTGCCCAACCCTGCAAGTCGCTTTTTGGGCTTGTGCTCATCCTCGGCCGTGCTCAATGTTGCGGCCTGCTGCTCTCGACACTCCCCACCAAGACTAACCTCACAAGGCAACGAAAACATAAGCCTCTCATGTGGTAATCGGCGTGCCAGCTGGTACTAACGCGGCTGGTTGGCCCCACTGGTTGGCCCCGCTTTAAAAGTGTTGCTGAAGAAATTTTGAAATTTAAGTGAGTGTTATTGATTTTATTTTTATGTGGGTCGGTTTTGTAAAATTAACACGGGAGGGTTTTCCCGCACGGCGGCAAGGGTTGTGCTTCCCACCTTCTTTTCAAAGAAAACAGAGGACGCGTTTGAGAGAGCGAGAAAGGGAGACAGGGAGAGAACGGAAGAGAAAGAGAGAGAGAAGGGAAGAGAGAAAGAGGGAGAACGAGTAAGAAGAGGCGAGGGAGGAAGAGAGCAAACGAGAGAGTGAGAGATAAGGAAAGAAGAGAAGAACGACAAGGGTAAGATTGTCTGAATTTCAGTTTTTAGTCAATTAATTTGAAATGTCTGTTTTTTCTTTGATTATCTGGTGGCGGTTGTAGTGAAACTTGAGTTTGGGAGTTGGAATTGTTTGGTCTGTTGATGGGTGTTATTGGTTTTAAAACAGTAACTTTAGGATATTATGTATTGGTTGCTTAACATTAGGTCTTCTCTCGATTAAATGTCTAGCCATGTCGTTTCGGTAGTATGTTGGTGTAATCAAAATCTTTGGTTAAAGGATGGATTTGCTTTGTGTGTTGTTTGATGTAGTTTGTTAGTTTGTTTATCGATATTTCAGATTATTTGTTTCTTGTGCAGTCATGGGATGAATTGGAGTTTCAAAATACTTTGTGTTGACAACATTCAAGCACGATGTCTTAGATGTCATTGCTTTCCCATATGCTAGTAATAGAAAAACCGGTCAGCCTGTCGGACCTTTATTTGCTTTCTATTATTGTATATATTCCACTGTCCGATAGATGGTACAAAATAATCTAAATTGTAGAAACTGTTGTAGACAAAGTGTAGTTTTCTTATATTTATGGTTTCCTTTTTTGAATGAAAAGTTATCCATGGATAGAATTAGAGTCGGGTGTATCCTTTTCTAGACCCTTTACTCATTAATTGTTGGTTTGCAAGAGGTCATTTATAAAACAACATGTAAAAATGGGAATCTTAGTTCAGCCAATGGTCAAGAGCAAAGTCATGGAATTTTAATACCATCTCCTTCAAACAAGGTATTAAAGTTACTGGAACAAAAAAATCCAGGTATTCACATACCATGGCAATGTGGATTGTGGAACCTGGAACAGTGGAACTTTTATTCCACCCCGCCAAAGTCTGGTATCATACCTGACATTTTAATGCCAAACATTTTAATGTCGGGCAATCAAACGCCACCACAGGGAAGAACTATCCACAAGATTGAAGTATAAGTTGCATGGGTACAATGCTAAGTTGTCAAGATAAGAAGTCATGCATAGGTTGTTCAAGCCATGAAAAGGCTAGTCAGAACTTGTTGGTCCAAGTCGGTCTAAGTTGATTGACTAAAATTGCACACACACACACACACAATATATATATATATATATATATATATATATATATATATATATATATATATATATATATATATGAAGGGTCAGGGATTAGTCGTCTGACCAGAAATTTGGCTGAGTACTTGACTATGTGTCTAGGCTGATTAGTTGACTAATTTGACTAACTAGTTGCTGATTTGACAACACAAGTTGGTTGATAACCATGCGATTTTGACTACCTAAGCTGCATGGTATATAATGCAGGTGTTTCTTCAATGGACATGGGTTCAGGAATGTATGTGCTTGTAACTTTGTGTGCATTAAAAATGTTAAAAAAAAACCCTATAAAGTATAAAATAAGCCTCTCCTTAGAAATTGTAATAAAAGAAAGGCTTAAAGTTTAGACATACAAAAAGATATGAGGGCTTAATCATATATATCACATCTCCTCTATATATGGTTGATAATCGATACCCTACCTCTGTTCCCTCGCTTCTTATGCCACTGGCAAGTATAATGTCAGCCTTCTCCACCTTCTTCCTCCACCACCTTCTTCTGCTCTCCTTCTCTCTTCTCCTCCTTCTACTTCTTCTGCCTCCTCCTCCTCCTCCTCCTTGTGAGCTTTGCCATACCCAAGCGATACCCAGTACCCACACTTGTAGCCACACCTGAAATACATTGATGTAGTTGTGGCAGCCAAATAGTCATGTCCATGTTACATACCTTAGCCTAGCCGGCTAGCCTCACTGTAACTAATAATTATACTTAATAGCTTTAGCTCCTTTGTGCTATTATTTGTTGCCTCATCAATAGATTATGTACTTATTTAATTGTCTTCTGAATACATTTTGAAGCTCATGCTCACTTCAAATTCGGGTCTGGTGCTTTTCTATGCCTCGATGCTTTTGACAGTATTGGTGCTTGTTTGGAATATGCATTTAGAGCACTGTTATTGCGAATTTGGCAGTCCCTGCTTTTTGACCATGGTGATAGTAAATCTTAGATCTCCACTAAAATGTAATGTTTCCTTCATTTTCCAAGACCACCATAATGTAAAATTTAAACCAAGCATGGATTTTTTTGGAAGCTTCGTACTGGGCAAGGAGGTTATTGATTATTAAAGGTATATGATACTTTCGACAGATTTCCAGTTCTGGTTCATTGTTATCTGCTACTTCATTGTGCAAATTTAATCAGAATTACACTTCTAATGGTGGGAGATGCTAATGTGAATTCTTGTATTCTATAATTCTCCGGGTTGTCCATTTTGTGTTTCTCTAGCTGTTGCTAGAGAAACTGCAAGATTATCTAATCATCCTAATTCACACCCTTGTATATGAACTAGGTCCAAAAGTAAATCCTGAACTATATGCCGTGGGCAGTGACCTAAACTTTAAGACAAGTGAGGAAATTAAATCGGTGGAGTATGATCATTTCACATATTGCGTCCTGTTTTTTTCTGCTTTGCTTTATGATTCCCATCATTTTCTACTGACTACCTACTTTTACATATTTGGCCGCAGATTTTCTATGTGACAGCCTTAGCCATATTTCGAATTTGATGAGACAATGCCTCATAGGACGAGACCACTGACAGCACTTTTAGTATTTTTTGGAGTGAATGCTGCTTTGGTGTCTACAGTTACTCCTGTCTATGACTTTGTTTGCTTCCATCCTTATTTGGAGAGACAGGTATCATCTGAATCTCAAGTTTAACAGTCCATCTTACTCATAGTTTCTTCAATCAGTTACTCTTTTCCTTTGTATCCGTTTTTTATTCTGCATAAGCCATTCATTTCTCCTCGATCTGCTTATTCTGATTGTTCTACCTGTATGTTACAGTCAGTTTTTAAGACCAAAATGCATTTAGTCTGTCACATGTGGGATGTGACATATCTCAAAAATCATGAGTGTGGGCACGCGTCTATGTTGTGTGTGTCTATATATATATATAGACACACAACAAATTAATGATTAATAGTTAACCAATTATGGTATTACCAACGATTCAATAAAAAGAAAGCAAATTGATGGTTGCCACACTCGCACCTAAGTTATGTTAATTGGTGCAGCGACTGTTCTGAGGAGTGTATGTGACACCAAGCATTATGCTTAGAATCTAGATACAGAAATGAACATGTAAGCTAGCTGTTTCAGTGTACAGTTGTCCTGCACGCTGGTTATGCTTACCAGAAAAAGTGCCTAGGCTATGGGGAATGTACTACTTGGTCCAATTTTAAGTGCTTGATGTAGGGGATATGGCTGGGTCTTTTCGTTTTCTGGGAGATTGGGCAACCTAGGAAAAAGACTACTTGTTCCAATTTGAAATGCTCAATGTAAGTGGCAGGTTTGCCATCGCCCACATCCACTAAACTGTTTTTTCCTTTTTTAGTTACTACAGTAAAGCTTCACAGAAACTGTTCTACCATATGTTTTTGTCTGATATTGAATGTATAGCTAAGTTTGAATAACTCAAGGAGAGGCTTTGTTGGTCCTGCTCCTTTAGTGTTTCTTCTGAAAGTTTTTGGACTGATGTTGGTTATTCTTGTGTTCAGAGGGAATCGCGCCGTGAAGAACAGAAAGCTGCTGCTGAAAAGAACGTTGACACTGGCTGAAGGGATCATATCAGTCTGTTCTTGCCCCTTTCATCTCTTTTCTTGCACCAAACAAAATTTTGATCTTGTTTAGGATAAACAAATTTAGTTATTGAAAGCCAGCTTTAGATTGACCCTGAATCATCATATGTATGAAGCACATTTTCATATACCTACCATTTGCAAATTGCCCAGCTTCCTTGATGACTTCTTTCGTTCCAACTTATTCATCAATCCAGACAGATGAATCAGAATGTCTGCAGCTTGGGTAGAGAACATACATCAGGGGGTAAAGTGAGCTTGGGCATCTTTCTTAGCTAGCTAGGTCTGCGGACTGAATTCAATACCTTGGGTATGTATTGCTCCCTGGATGGTCAAAGTAAGAGAGAAACTTGCTGGTAGAAACTGGATTTTTTCTCTGAGAACTGAAATAAGGTACATGTACGTATTTATTCTCTGCTGACAAAATTTTACGTCGGAAAAATTCAGTGATGAATCTTTTGGAGAACAAATTGATTTCACTATTGGACATTGACCAAAAATGGCGCGTGAGATGAGAAATAGGACATTGTGCATTACCGGTTCTTATTATCTTGTATCGACTGAAATTGGTCTGATGCAGGTGTGCACTAGTGATGTGGTGGTTAGCATATGGAGATTGAACTTGTGACTGAACAATGCAAATTTGAGAGAATGCCATGCCATTTTCAGATGTTGTCACTCCGTATACGGGCCTGTATACAGGCCTATCCGTATTCTAATGACATGCAAAGTTCAAGAGTTGATGACGGAGGGTTAGTTGTGAATAAGACCAAGTCCTTAAGCCCTTTAAACTTCAGCAATAACAAGGCTCAACAAAAGGCTACTTTATGAGTCGAGTGTTGGAAGCTTGTGCACGACTTACTTGGGCTCTCCTCTCTCAAGGTGACCTTCAGGAGTACCACCTTGGGGATATCTTAATCAAGTTGGAAAAGAAATTAGCCAAATGTAAGGGGGATCTACTGTCTTATGCCGGTAGGCTGGATGCAAGCATTTGAATTGCCAAGGAACTTTGGGCACAGATGGAAAAAGGTACGGCTGCTTTTCTTGGGCTGATTCTCAGCCACAAAACCAATCGCTTAATTGCTTGGAAGTCTCTTTGCAAACCTTAGAAGGGGGAGTACGTATGAAGTCAATGAATTTCTCTAGTCCTTGATCATTACATTCTTATGAAAAGATGGATTTCTGGAGAACATGAATAGAAGTAAAATCTTATTTGGAAAGAACCGGGTAACATAATCTATTTTGGTATACTCTGTGTACTGTTCTCGGTGCATGTAAAAGGTATTTAGCCCATTGCATACTTCTGAGTCCAGCTGCGAGCGGTGGCTTCATATTTGTTTCTGTCAGTCTTGCACAAATGGGCGATCTCAGGAACGAGAGGATCATCAGGGTTCGGGTCGGTGAGCAGTGAGCATATGGACAGAAGAACCTGCGATTCTCCAAGGAGATAAACTCATAAGTGTTTGACATATGTTTGTTTTGCATCTTCAAGTTAAACGAGTGTTTCTTCTTTTTCCTACGAAAGTGGTACCTTTGATATGGTGAGTGCAGGGCTCCACTGCTCCTTCAGAATGTCCAAGCAAATGTTTCCGTTGCTGTTTATGTTTGGATGGAAGACTTTAGTCCGAAATGCAATCTACAAGTAAACCAAGGAGCAAATTCAATGAAAAATAGTTTCTCAGGATTTACGGAAGAACAGATGGAGGTGATTTCTGCCTACTCTACACTTATTGTTGCAAACCATTTTTCTCCTAAGATTAGTCCAATGAAAATTTTATTTAGCTGTATTTCAGATATTTTTATCTCCCTATAAATGTAAACATGAAATTGTTTAATCCGTAGTAAGTACGCGTACAAATTCAGAAAAAGCGTACATCAAAAGTTTTTTCTTTTGAATCTGGGTTTAGGAAACGAGGCTACAAGCTCCTTTGAATTGAAGCTGTAAAGTACTGGTACTGGATTAAGTGATTTGAACAGAAATTCCTTCATAAAAGGCTCAAAACAAAGTTTGGCTTAGTGAAGCCTCAGCAATGGCCTGTTAAGCATTAATCAGGAAAGTGGTAACAAAAAGGGCACCTTTGGTGGTTTAAATGGATAATCAGGTGGGAAATGGATCGTAACAAGGAAGACGCCCCCAGAGTAAGGGCTATCGTTAGGTCCCATTATGGTTGCTTGCCAATGAAACATGTCTTCTGCAACAGGACCTGAATGGTGAAGCCATAAAAGGAGCATTAAATTCACGTCGCCGATATCCGTAAACCATGAAAGGATTACAACCAGATGTTCTAACGCTACCCAACTGATTATAAGCAGATCTTCAACATACCTGCACTGCAAGAGGTTGGGGGGTCCCTCTGCAAATCCTTCAGTTCTTTGACAATCCTCTTGGTGGCCATGCTTGCAGGTGCTGAATAAGCACTCCCAAAAGCCCTTAGAAGGAAAAGTACCAAGATATAATTTGAACCACAAACAATTAGAAGATATCACAAGAGAGGTATTATTTGAAAGCACACACAATGCAGGGCAGGTTAGTGGCTATATATAGGGACGATATGGGTGCAAGCCAGCGGAGGGCATTCGTCTCATTCAAAGTTTGTCTGAGAATAGATGCCAAGAAAAAAGCAGCAAGGCAGGATCCTTCTGTGCATTTCTGTGGTGTTCATATGTGCTGCAGATGAATGGAATGCCAGAAAGGTGATGTAGACTTATGAAAAGGTATGCAAGAAGAAAATTTTACTTGCGATTGTCTAGAACCTTCAGGTCATCGATTCCTCGAAAAAGGCTATATAGTCTGAATGGAAATCCTTTGAGGATTGGCACTTTCAATGTAGACCGTCATTGTGGATGACAAATTGGTCCAAATTTCAAACTGAGGTTAACAGGTATTTTCTTGAAGAAGCAATCCACATGTCAATTAGGAAATTCCAAATGGCTAAGAACCCTCATATAGTAAGATCTGGCCTAATCACATCCAGAGTCAGTCTTGAACGTGCTTTCAAAAAGACAAACTGAATCCGAATATAACTACCTTAAGATCCGTTGTCTTAATAACATTCATATTTGGATTATCAGGAGTTTTAGATTCCGATTAAATTCATATGAAAACGGAATGCTAAATCAGGATTTGACTAGTAGTTGGATCTTTTGGGTTTTTTTCTTCCTGCAAGAAAGCCTCGTATATGTGCAGCTTGCTATAGATTCATGCATTTGTACCCACAGATGAAATGGTAAGAACAGATGAAGACGTATAAAAATAGGTTTGAGAAGCCACGCATCCTAGAGCAATGAACGGTTATCAAACAGATGTTTATGTCATTATGTGCAAAGCCTTAAACGTTAAAGTTGATTCGTCTGAATGGCGACTCAAGTATATTGGAGGTGCAAATGAAAAAGGCATGTAGAGAAAAAGACGACTCCAGTTGATGCATACTTTCGGACGGAACATAAGCGTCAAGTTTTCATCACGATCTAAGCACAAATTTTACGATTTGTGTGCTTGCGTGCGCCTTTGAAGTCAATACTTGAAGGTTCGGTGCTCACATTTGGTGTGAGAAAAGAATGGAAATCAATGAGAGTGACATAAATATTCACTAAAAAGTGTGAATAAATTAGCAATAGCTTCCAGCAAATGTTAATGCGTTCGCTCTAGCTTGACCTTTTACGGGGAGAGGGTGAAGCTTTTTGGGTTTCAAAGCATGCATGGTGGAGAACAGGATTCGCCCAGGATTAACTGTAGTTAGGTCACGCTACCCAACAAAAAATATCAAAGCCCAAGGGCCAGCATATCAGATATGGTCAATGCATTAAAATAAGCTTCTTCAATGGTCCAAAAGAATGATATTCGTTCTTAGCTTTAGAGTATGGGCATGGAATCCATGCGCCCACTTCTCCTCGTCAGAGATAGGCCTCTAAGACAGAATCTCATGTAGATCAAGCAAAATTCCACGAGAGGACAAGCCTAGGTTCATCATCATGAAGACACATGCGCCTCATTCAATACGTTGCCTCTACCACCGTTAAAAAAAAAAAAGCTTTGTGAAATGCACTATTCCCCTTGCTTTTGCTTCCTGCCCAACCATTCCTTTCTACATCACGACAATCTTTGTTCTTGAAATCGGAGTTCGTTTTCTCTTGCAGTCATCGTCCCTCTCGGTTGCTATACCAGCAACTTTTCCCGGGCCAATGTTTTACCATCTTTTTAAAAGCTAATCACTGGAATCCTTTTGCGACGTTGATCAGTCTTCCTTCTTTCTGTTTCCTTTTTCCTCTTTGAGTCTCCAAGTTGAGGCTGCCGCATTGAGAAGCTTCTCTTCATTCCTCCTAAGCGGAGCATATGTAACATTATTATGTTTTCTCAAACATTCCCCTTAATGGTCTGCTTAATATGATGGTTGAAGAACCACCGCC
Source organism: Nymphaea colorata (assembly GCF_008831285.2). Lineage (NCBI taxonomy): Eukaryota > Viridiplantae > Streptophyta > Magnoliopsida > Nymphaeales > Nymphaeaceae > Nymphaea > Nymphaea colorata. Next base: position 24,388,758 of record NC_045146.1, read on the forward strand.
CTTGTTAGTAGGGCCGAAAATTGAACTTAGTTGGCCGGTCAACCTGGCTCAGCTCATATCAAGCTCCTATCCGCTTGATTCACTTGAACTAATGAGACGAACACAGGCTGGGGACCAGTTATAGTTGAGCACAACAGCTTGTTCCTCGTCCACCAGAGCTTTTACAGATTTAGCCAAGTCATCTATCATGAGGAAAAAAACTCAGCCGTATTCTGATTAGGCACTTGGCTTTGCGGGGCTAATGAGACATCCGCACCAAAGTGAAATATCATGAAAAACCGTAGGCTTTCCAGGCTCATTAGGCAAAATTGTCTCACTAATCAAGTGCTCCTAAGAAGGAAAAAGTTTACAGCTTACAGTCCGACGCCCCCAATTAGCATGATACTTTCACAATTTCCGCAGAACATCAGCCAAGCTTTTCTAAACAGAATACCATTCCTTCTCAACTAAAGCAGACGCGCACGCTAGATAGACGAGGGAGAGACCCGTTGAGACGATAACTACGCCTCTAGCAAGGCCTCGAACATGCGAATCACAGAGAAGCTTTTGTTTCAAGCGTACAAAACGAGGCTACAACACATTTCAACGACTATACAACTTTGTGATTCTTCTCTGACTTATCCAAATCGGAATCTGAGAAAGTTCAATAATACATGCAAAACAAACACACCCAGCTGTCAATATAACTAGGTTCATGCTCCCCACGAAGACATATCAACCCAATATCACAACGTACAGAGTCCACGGGAACGAAAAGGAGTTCAGGTCAAGAAAATCAGAGTAGAAAAAGAGGGGGTGCATCCACAGACTCGTAGCAGCCTTTTGACAATCTGGAAAGCGGACACATTAATCACCAAACCACCTACCAATTAAGAAAACGACAAACACCAGAGCATGTACAAAACGCCAGCAGAGAATACAACCATGCAAAAATTGTCAGAGTGATGCAGCAGAGAGGAATATAAGCAAGAAACAAACCACTATCAAATAAAAAACTACCAAGTGATTTATCTGAACAAAGCTGTTGCCAGAAGATGTCAAACCTTGCAGTTGTCTAAATAAAGATACAGAATATGAATATAACATGTCCATATGCTGGAAAAACAGTTCCAATGGGATCTTTTACGTCTGTCAATGACCAGAAGCTAAACCCAGATGGCGACCCGCGACCACATGTGAGTTGCACCATGACATCACCAAAGACTCGGAGAAACAAATCACCTGATGACTTCAAAGCTCTAGTAGTGTCAGTCGACTATACACCAAGACCTGGTTCCTCAGAATCTTGAGAAGGGAGTCTGAGGATTAATGGTTGGTTCGGTCCATCCACTTCGACATATCTTGATCACAAGATGGAACAGACCTGCTGTTTCTGTCCCTTTCTCTTCTTCTTCTTTTTCTGTTTTGGGGGCTGAAGCACCACCTTGATAGCAGCATCAAAGACCGCCTTAACATTCTGCAAGCATGCACATCAATAAGAATCATGAAGATTATTGCCTGTACCAGGCCCAACATGGCTGAAGTTGAACCATACCTGCTGAGTTTTTGAACTACATTCTATGTAAGCAGGTGCTCCGATCAACTTCCTCAGCTCTTCTCCCTGCAGTCATAAAAACAAGCAACAGAATCACTTCATTTGGTTTGGCTTTGCACAATCAAGATTCAGTCCCTAATAATCCCTTTTCATTGATATGCGGAAGAAACATGATGGGTAGATAAAGAAATGATCAGGCACCTGAGCAGTAGTAATTGGAACCGCACCAGGATGATCAATAAAGAACTGCTTATCATCTCGAAGATCTGAAACAGACAATCACCTCTGTTAAGCAACATGTTCTGGAAATTAAACGCAAAGAACATTCATTGATTTTCAATACCGACTTTTCTGTTGCAACACTACATCAATAACGTAAAACATAAACCAAATCAGCAGGATGGACAATCCTCATGCCCTCAACCAAGTTATATATACATACTCAGGTGATGCTTACAATCACACAAAATCCACAATCCATGAAATTCACAGGTGGAATTCTCAAAAGAGGATTGGCGATCCATTTTTACACTTTACCCATACTTTCATTAGTAAGGTACACTGGTGGGATACACTTCTGCAAAAATCATCACTGCAGAGGGTTTCTTGGAAGCTAGCACAAGAGTTTGAATAGATACCAGATAACAAGCCAGTAGAACCAAATCAGAAGCCTCAGCGCGCAAATACATTAAATAACAGACTCACCCAACCACAAACAAAGCTAAATAGCAGGAAAAAATCTTTTAAGATGTCTTTCTGACGTTTCAGCACAAAACAACACCCATTCAATACAAGGCCAAAATATTTATCCTTCCTCTCAAATTCTGCTTTATGTCAGTTACTTGAATCAATCATCCAACGATCATGAGAAAGAAATCAAAGGAGTCTTTAGTATTTAAAAATTAAAACTAAATCTTTTCCAAAGAACCACATAAAGGATCATCATACTTGATCACGTTCTCAAAGAGCATAGACAGCAAAAATGCAAAACTGATGGTGAATCAAGGCATGCACATATGTGTATTCGAGCAAGGAGGCACACATGCACGCATGCAATAGAGAAAGGAAGAACTGCCAAACAACTAACCAGTTCCCAAATCCCAAGAAGCTCAAATATAAGTTCTTTCTTAAATGCTGAAAACCAAATTACAAACCAGCAAAGTCCAAACTAAAAGCCTGCCTGCACCTGAGACTCTGAGAGGTAGAACTACCATCTCCAAGGCTTGCATGACAACATGTAAAAAGATTGTGTCCCAATAGGCAAGAAAGGCATCAAGCCAAGTTAATATGAAAAGGGACTAGACATCATAGAATATGGACACAAATTCCAGTGCTTGGAAACAAGACAAGCCACAAAGTTTAGCTGTGATTAATTTACCCTGAGGATCTCAGCGTGTCCCAACGAAGAAAAAAAAATAATTTTAAGGAAACTTAAGTTTAAAAAGCAGCATTTGAATCCCCAGGTCTCCAGAGTAAACATGGATTGCATAGAAAATCCAATCTTTTCAATTACCATGGTTCCAATATTTTCTTATGGGGAACTGAGATTGTTTTACAAAAAATATTTGCATCATGTTTATCACAAAAATGTAAAATGCAGTTCAAATGTATAGAAAAGATACCACTCCTCTTGAAAATAATAAAAAACAATTTCAGATTCCCACCAATGTAGTTATTAAACTAGCAGGCTTATGCTCTCATCTACAAAAAATCAGTCCCATCTATATCAGGTTATAGACAATGTTAAGCAAATACTAACTCCTTGACTCCTCTTTCCTACTTAGTTTCAGCTAAAAGAATATCCTGTTCTCTTAGTAGTGACCATAGCAACTAGCAGGAAATTGCACATTAAAAACCATCGAGCCTTTTGCGCTCAAAATTACCAATCATAAGTTGTAGGATTAGTAACCCAGATGAAGCATTAAGTGTCAGCTGCAATTTCTAATGGAAGCAAAAATAAACCATCAGAATTTTCCAAAGAGAATGCAACGACCACAACGTAAACCAAAGCAACTAGCAGGAAAATTGCACGTTAAAACCCATCGAGCCTTTTGCCCCCAAAATTAGCAATCATAAGTTGTAGGATTAGTAACCCAGATGAGATGAAGCATTAAGTGTCAGCTGCAATTTCTAATGGAAACAAAAATAAACTGTCAGAATTTCCCAAAGATAATGCAATGACCACAGCTTAAAGGTATCCAAGACACCTCAGGCTGTTGGCTTATGTATTGTAGCATGTTGCAACTATGGGATTTCCCCATATGATATGTCCCTGAAACTAGTGTCAACAGTGTAACTATACTCTATCCGGTGTCATTTACAATACTTCCCTTGTGGCTTATTTCAAGCACCAAAATTAGGGATTCTGTGGTACTTCATTAGGATCTTACGTTCCTGATTCTACCATCCAAGATAAAAAAAAAATATTAAGTTTTCTGATGATTAAATTGTTCAAGACTTCAGGAACACTACACCTTATGTGATAACTATTTAATGTAAGAGTAAATTAAACTATTAACTTTAATTATTTCTAAAGAACAATGTTAACCTCATTTGTAGCATGCACTTGTGAGTTTTTTGGAAACCATGTTTCCTATTTATTATAATTTTTGCAATGTTCCTGACTTAAATTTTAAGCGATCTTTTAATATTAAAAAAAAAAGGTTGTATATCATGTTAAGTATCTAACTTCTAACCCAAAAAAAATGGGTTAGGTTACATATTTCACAACACCATATCCAACCTGTCATATACCTAATGTGAATCAAACTAGTCGATCCAAAACCCCAGGAAGATCCATCATAGCACCACTTAAATGTACAAAGACTTCATGTATACCAAACTGACTTGGAATGTCCTAGTCAGAGAAGAAAGCAGTTGCAACATCTTATACAAATCATGTACCCACTACCCAATTTCCTATAGTTTTCTAAACATCTGCCATATGTATTTGTAGTGGTTTGCAGGCCAAACAGTCCTAAACTATCCTAAACAGCATAGTCAATGTGAACTTCCACAATTACTTTGCTTAAGCTACTTAGCTGAAAGCATCATTTTGAAAAGGAGTTAACAATGGCTCCTTTTGCTCAAAAACTTGATTACCAGGAAAACTAAATATCTATTCAGACAAGAGGAAAACTAATTTTTTAACATGAAAACAAATGAATCTACCCTGTTTAGGTTAAGCAAAAAATATTTATCAATTCCCTGAAGTACTTTGATTAGAAGACAAAATAGTTTAAAATACGAATCTCTCATGCATATACCCTTGCATGGGCACACACACCCACAAGCACATGTGCAGTTAAATAAAGTGATCTGTTTCCTTCTGTTTCAAGACATTCTCTTTATCCAGGTAGAAAATTAAGATAGTTGGAGAGCAGGAGGAAACACAAAAAAAAATAAAAAATAAAAAACCAAAGAAATAAGACAAGAAAAGAAAGGCGGGCATGTGCTCTGATCTCATTCATTCAAGAGGCCCAAATACATCCCGAGTAATAATTGCATTGATTGAAAATTATGAGATAACAAAGACCAACTTGAAGAAACTTTGGTTAAATTCACTCATGGAACAATCAACATAGGCTAGCCAAAAATTCGTCATCCACAAGCAATATAATATCTAAGGAAGCTTAACACTAACAGATGTGTATTGGATCAAAAAGGAAGAAGACCAGAAGGTGCATTGTCATTACATAATTCACTATGTCCGAGATGAAGATCAGGTAAGAATGTTACCAAGCTTTGTTCCAACAAGAATGATAGGAACTCCAGGAGCATAATGCCTTAGTTCAGGAATCCACTGCAAAGGAAATGCGAGAACATTAACATCAGAAACTTCAGCAAACCCTTCCTACTGACCTGGAACCACTTTAACCCGATATATATGCACCTTCTTGGAAACGTTTTCATAGCTTGCTTTGCTAATGAGGGAGAACGCCAAAAGAAAAACATCTGCTCCTCGATAACTCAAAGGTCTCAACCGATTGTAGTCCTCTTGCCCTGTTCATATGAAAGTTCCACCTGTTACAACAAGTACAAGAACCTGTGCTCGGGATGATTTCTGAAACTCAAGTTTAAAATGTCTGAAAATAATTCCTTCCTTTTCAATAACAAGCCTAATTGATGTAATTCAGGCATAAACTGCATTTCCTGCCAAAGCTAAAGTTCCAAGTCGGAAGAAGAATAACGATGGAACACCAAATTTTATGCTCGAGACCGGGGAAGGTTGTGGAAGAATCAACCTGAGACCGTCTCAACAACCAAAACCGCCAAATATAATGGCCCCAGCATGGTAAAGCTCAGAAAGACAAAACGGTGGCGATGTTGTCTTTTTCCAAAAGTTTGATTTGGGAGGCCAAAACGCAAGTCGGAAATACAAGAACACACGAACAGGAATTCGCAGTTTTTTACCTGCTGTGTCCCACAACCCAAGATTAACCGTGTTCCCATCCACTACAACGTTGGCACTGAAGTTGTCAAACACAGTGGGCACGTAATCCTGTTATTATCATCAAAATCCATGGTCAGAAACTGACAATTGAAATAAAGCACCTCCCTCCATGGAATTAGTGAAACCATTACTCTTTCTAGAAAAAAGAAAGGAGGGATTCAAAATTTTTGAGGGCCGTCCCAAATTCACCGAATCAAGCATGTGATTTTAATAACCAACAATTTCATCAAAGCAGTTCAATTATGGTCACGATACCGCTCCTAGCAACCTGACCACCTCATCAAAAGAAACGTAAAAGGATGACACTTTTGAGACAATTTACAAAAACTACAATGCCAACCCCAACCCCTCCCAACACCCGAACGAAATTGTTGCGCTAAACGAGTCAATCCAAGCCCCAACCGTCTAAACACTCCTAAAAACAACATTCAACACCACTGCAAAATGGCAACGCAACCCCAAACCCATAATTCACCGTCAAGATCCCCAAAAACAAAATCATGAAATGGAGAAAAAAAAATCCAACGGTTTAACCAAAACAAGAGAGAGAGAGAGAGAGAGAGAGAGAGAGAGAGAGAGAGAGAGAGAGAGAGTGAGACATCCTAGTTCATACCGTTGGAAACGTGTTGCTGGTGTAAGAAATCAGCATGCAGGTTTTCCCCACAGCTCCATCGCCCACGGTAACGCACTTTATGAACCTCGAGGCGCTCATCCTAAAAGGCAGAAGGGGCAGGATCTCCCCACCACCAACAAAAACGGAAGGGGGAAAACCCAAAGAAAGGGAAACGAAGAAAGAAACCGCCTTTTCTTCCTCTCTCCCGCCTCCTTACTCCCTTCCTCCTCAGCTAAACACCAGAGCAACGAAACCACAACGAAACCACAACTCACCAATCCCCACACCCACAGCGCAAATCACACCCATTCCGCCCCTCCTCACCTGAACAAGCAGAACAACGAAGAAAAAACGAAATATTCATCAAAAAGTAGGAAAACACATTGTCAGCACCCAAATGCGCAAATCAAAACCAAACCCTAACCCTCTCATTCTGATCTGAACTCTACCTGGTTCCAAAATTCAAACAGGGAGAGACAGAGAGAGAGCGGAGAAGACGCAGAAGAAGAAGGAAAAAACAAAGATTTGAGGGGAGAAATGTCAGAAGGCAAGGAGGGATTTTTTCATTATAGGGCAGAGATTTTCCAATAGAAAATAGCGAGAAAATCGGAGAAAAATAAGAGAGAGAGGGAATTAGGGCAGGGGGTGGTGCACACCTTTTGCCCGGATCAAACTGCGTCCGCACCGGTCGCCAACCATGTGACAGCTCTTTCTCTTCCCCCCCCCCCCCTCTCTCTCTCTCTCTCTCTCTCTCTACTTTCTCTCTCCTCTTCTTTCTTTTTCTTCCTGATCACCCCTCCCTCCTCCTCTATTTATATTGTTTAATTTTTTATTTAATTAAATACTGCTTAAATTGTAGTCACCCACCTAAATTTGTTGTCCCAACGTGGCCATGAGAAACGGACAAGGTCAACGTGGGCTCGCCCTTTTTCGGTCAAGTTGAACCCACACATAGATGGGTGCGGACCCAATTCCACTTACATATATTCGAGCCAACAACACATATTGTTACCCTTTTTAAACAAAGGACTTGATACTGGATCGAGCCCATGGATTTAATTTGTTTGGACCAAAACAAGGCATTTAAACACTATTTTTAAAAGATGTTGTGACTCCAACCTTTTTAATGAGTTCGTTTAAGATCACATTCGTTGCTTTTGTACTTTCAAAACTTTATGAGAGAGATCCACTTGAAAATGTTTCACTATTCTTATCCCCAAGTATTATAATCATATAAAATTTTTGTCTTTTATTAAGTTTTATTTGAACATTTAAAAGATTCACAGCTTCTTTCGTGGTAAATCTTTTGTTTTGTTTTTTTTTTCACCCTGCTATTACTATGTGAAAAGTACATTCATGTCTGCATTTAATTCATGTGGATGGGACTTGGGTATCTCTTGTTGGAGCTTTAATGGATCTAGGAGATCAAGTCCATGAGTTCCAGAACCGGACCTGCATATTCCCAGACCGGACGAACACTGTTCAGATTTTATACCTAAAACGCCTAATGGATCCCCGTATTCTTTAACCGGATCGGGACCCACGCCTACTAGTTCCAACCTGGACCTGGGTCCGGTTTGAAACTCTCGGGGTGGGTTTGGGATCCTGATGTAAGAAAGCACCAACAACTTGTAAATGCCTTTGTCCTGTCGGCCAACTGAAATCAATTTTCAAATTTATATTTTATGAAATAAAACAAAAGAAATTATTATAGTACGGGGAGTGACTTGCACCTTTATCTTTCACGTACAAAAATTCAGCTAAAAAAAATATATGTATAATGACCACGTGAAATTACGTGTACGTACTCCAACAATTTTTTCATGTTCATGAACGAAACGCGCTTGTTTAATTTTAATTATCCAAAAGCATTAATGTTTATTTAAGAAAAACTGTTTTTAGTACAAAACCCCAAGATTATTCCACTTTCAAAATTTGGTTTGCTTCGCCGAACCAAAACAAAAAAAAAAAAAAAAAAAGCTTGTGTTAATAGAAAGTGTCATTAAAAAAGTGCATGAGTTTTTTTAGTGGATTTGGTGTCGGTGGTCATTCAATTAATTATGAGAGATAAAATGAATAACTTAAATCTCATTCGTATTTATATAAACTTATGATTCAATTCTTTAAATCATTTAATGTAAATGTAACAACACATAATTCAATTCTTTAAATCATTCAATGTAAATGTAACAACACTTTCAACTCATTCAATTAACTATAAGTGATGGGGTCAAAAATATGTACAGATTTACCGACATTACAACAAAAGATTTTATGAGTTGATCACACCAACAGTAGCTCTCCTATTGTGATATTATGTAAAGGATAAAAAATGTCATATTTTTTTTATCTTAAAGGTAGATGTGACCTAGTAAGCTGGTTATAAACCCAAATGTCCATCAAAAAATGATAATTGGTTCAACTTTCGTTAATCGATACAAATGTGCCACCTATAGTAGTCGCTGCAGAAACTAACCCTTTTAATTTCTGAAAATGTGAAGAGAATGGCCTACTAATCTGGAAATATTATATCTTTTATAGCCTGTGTTTTTAACATAGAAAATTTGGAATCCTACATCACGTAGGGATGGTAAAAAAGCTAGTTAGGCTTTTGGAAGTCAAGGCATTTCCTTGGCAGTATGCGTAAATGAAGTCACATGCATGGGATCCGTTGAATCTCTCTCTCTCTCTCCCTCTCTCTATTGAACAAGACAAGAACATGGTGTCTCTCTTTTTTAGAGGATTTTCTTCTTGGATGATTGGAAAGATAATGATAGGTGTTGTATATGTGAAATACAAAATGTAACATGTGGGTCATCCAAGAAATATAGAATGTCGTTTGTCTAAGTTTTATTAACTTATGCTCTACATAGCACAACAAATATTAACCAATCATGTTAATTGCGCTACGTAGATGAAAGCGACCCTTACTTCGATTCTCATTGGTGTTACTCCGATCAATTACAAACACAGGATGAGCGATACTCTAATTGACGAGTATAGTGCTCTCTACCCATGTCTTGAGGGAATGAGCTTGACTCGCTTGTGCTCCCAAACGATAGTGTTAATTGCTTTTCTTATTTTTTTAATTAAAAAATGTTAAAATAATTTGAATTTCGTTTATAAAAAATATTTAAAAACAAGATAAATTAACCCATATAGGCCAATGCCCATCTTTACTAGGCAATGGGAATGAGCATGGTTCAAATGATTAAAGCAATCAAGCTTTTCATTCCTAGTTTGAAATATATTTCCTTGGAGGGCGCTCACTAAGCCTTTTTCGAATTTCAAATGTTCAAATTATTTGCGCTCCACTCCATGATACCTTTCATTCTTTGTCTTCCAAAGTACAAGAAGAAGATTAAACTAAAAGGTTCGCTTTCGGTATTTGAAACTTGAACGCGAAATTCACGAACTGGTCTCCAAGCCGCATGATTTTTGCGAAAGGTCGGATCTATCTGCTTTAAACATAAAGCAACTTTATTTGATTCAAGTAGCCAAGTGGATGGATCTCTTATGAGTACCATTAATTAAAGCAAAGCAGCTTCACAAAGCCGGTTCCCTCTTTTGATGTTCACACTAGAAAGGTGAGGCCAATAAGTGGTTGATTTTTGGTATCTTTATGAGTGTTATTATTAAGGGTTATTTGGCAGCTGGAACATTATGTGAGTCTTTCACGAATATGCCACAAAAATTGAAAGACGCTTAATTCTAATACTAATGTCGCATGTATTTTTGGAACGACGCTTAATTCTAATACTAATGTCGCATGTATCTGATTGAATTTTTGGAACGGATTTATAAAGTTTTCACAGAGTGTTCCAACTGTCAAATGTGGTCTAATTGTTTGATTGGGTAGAACAACAATGCTTTAGTTGGCATGTCCTATCATGATGAGGAAGTTGCCTAAACTTAGAGTGGTCACACCAAATTTGTAGTAATGACATGAGATTTCTCTCCCAAATGCATCCCATCCTCTTCCAAACTGAAGGCAAGTCCAGTTGGCCCCTTCTTTACTCAATCACACATGGGACCAACCATTTGACTTGCTTTCACATTTTCTGGATCATGGGGTTCCAATTGGATTACCAATTGATCACCAGCTTGCAAATGCTCAGAAGCATTCTTTCTTAGCCTGGCTGAGTGACAACTTTGCCATTTAAGGCAAGTTTAGGTCACAGTCAAACACTGGAATTGGGAAGAAAACTCAGGTTTCAATCATAAACCCCCCCCCCCCCCCCTCCCACCAAAAAAAGAAAATTATTCATAAAAAGATATTTTATTTTTGTTCCGAAATATGCAAATCATGTTTCAAAAAATGGTTAAAAAAACACTAAATTTTCACAAAGCTATGTTTTTTAGGGTATCAAGTAGACCTAGGCATCAGGCCAAGATAAGAGTCGGGACCAGATCGGTCCGACGCCCGAAACCTGAGCCCAGGCACATGCCCGATACTCGATACTTGAGCCAGCCCGATTAAATATATATATATATATATAATAAATGTTTAACATAAATTATATTTTTAATAACAAAATATATTATTATTAAATAAAAATAATGAAAAAATAAAAAAATTTATTTGGGCCTAACCGAGCCCATCAAGCCAATCAGGGCCAGTTTTTTCAGGCCCGGCCCTAGGCCTGATCAAGTCGGGTACCGAGTACCCAGGCTCATTGCCTAGGCTTAGTGTCGAGGAAACACAATCTTAATCTTCTTGCCCTAGGGTAAGCAGCAGGAAGAAAAACATATCTACCTTAGAAAATATTTTTGAGAGGTAATTTTATGCATGTGACCTTATGACCCATCAATCAAGTCGATCAGACACCTCCTCATCAGTTTACATAGTCTTCATATTTACCCGATCTACGTATTTTATGAGCTTGATACGTATATAAGCTGAGATTATTCGTGAGGTGACATCAAAGTTAATCCAACTCACATTTGAGACTTAAAGTGCAATGGAAGTCATCTTATTAAAGCAAATCCAAGGACTGACCCTATTAACCAGAAGGATCCAGACCTGTTCCACCTGGATCCAACCCATGGCTGGGCCCCATTGACAGCCCACTGAGCTAGGGATATTAGTTTTATTCAAGCAGATGGTGGTTGGGAATAAAATTATTGACTCCTGAAAGAATATGGATGCTTGTGGTGGTGTTGATGGAGCAAGTCTAGGGACCAAAATACTTGAAACAGACATGGCCCCATTACCTTACCTGCCTCCCTTCACTAAATTATGTGCCCCCCCCCCCCCCCAGCTTTATGCCAAGAATTTGGATCTGGGATAACCAAATTTTGATCAACCAAACATATTTAAAATGTCTTTGAAAAAAACAAAAAAATTATATAAAAATTTAAATAAAGGAATAAAATATATTTAAAAATTAGTTTTCTTTTTCTTTTTTTACCCATGTCGACATCAGCACCCACACCCCCATGTGATAATGCTTTCTATGGAAGACTTGTTTGAAAATATAAATCTTTTTATATGTTTGAAGATACCCGTGTTGCTCACATAAGTAGCAAAAACGACGGCCAATATGAAACGAGTTAGAGCTGATGTCACACTCAGTTTCCGCCAATGTGAAAGAGAAAATGATTTCATGATAAAGTTCGTGAAAAGGATTTTGTATTTGGATCGTCGCCATGTGGGGAGAAAATCTTGATTTGTGTGCCCCAAGCAAGATTCAGCGCCGCAAGAAAATGTGAATCCTCCATGCATGTATATGTATATGATGATTTTACGTCAAATTTATATATTTCGTGTTTCAATTTTCATTCAAACTCTCGATAATCCTTGGAAAGAAGGATACCTTATTTATCCAAGTCATTTTGGTAGACTTGGTTTGAGTGGCATGAATATCGCAGGACTAAGTATATCGGATGCCTCATACTAAACACCAACGCAGTCCCTTCAAACCTTGAAGAATACACCAACGCAGTCCCTTCAAACCTTGAATAAGGGTTTTGATTTTGTCTCGCTTACCCAAGCCAACAAGTAAAACATGACTTGAATTTATATAGAAGGCTTCCCCCTCCTCCACCCCATTTTGAACTTTTTAAAAATATGAGTTTGGGGCCTATTGTGAAAAAATTCAAAAATTTATATTTAATTTATCTCCGGACAATTTGGCCCCTTCCCCTCAAATGGCAAAATCTTGGCCCTGCCCCAGGTGGTGTGGGAAGCCATCCGAGATATTCGATCACACTGACAAACGCGATATCGTACTTGACCCTGTCTTGATGTGGTCCGAGACACAATGCACCCAAATGTCTAACTTGTTTTCTCTTTACATCAGTCGTGGGGTTTCGAACTTTTGACCTTCTTCAACTACTTGAATGCAACGAAATGTAGTCTGGTGGAAGGAGCTCAAAAACAACGCGCACAAACTCCGTTGGTTCCGCGAACTAATCGCCTGTCCCACTAGAGCAGGTCGCCTACTCTTTCTTGTCCTTGCGTTGTTATCAAATTGAATGATAAAGATTGATGTCAACCTTCACCAGATTATAAAACAGATCGTGTTACTTAACATTGAAGTCTGTTAGCTCATGGCCTTAATTAATGATTCTAGCAACTTCACAAGCAAGGAACATAGCTAGCTTAGTCTCCACAGCTCATCAACTTTATGATCTCCTTTCCGAAAGTAAGTTCTTTCTGTTACTTTGCGAGATTCGAACTCCAATATCGGTTGTCTGTTAATTGACTTTTCATCTTCTTTTGCATTTTTTTAAAATTGGCGACAAGTTTGCATCTGCTTGCCTTTGGTGAAAGAAATACTAATGAATGATCCAAAGAGGTTGGTAGGAAGGCAATGGCTGTCATGCAAGCGGGGCATGGTTCGATTCTCATGGGCAACATTTTTTACACGAGCCGAAGCTATAAATGAGCTGATCTTAGTTAAGGATGATCGAATACCGGATTTTATTATTCTGTTTCTTTCAAACACATTCAAGAAAAGCGCTTTTCATCGCCATTCATATTCTCGCCATAATTCCTCTGCATGACAATGATGTGCTTCAGGAGTACACAGTACATCCGTGAATTGCAGCTGTTAGAAGGCAACCTAGCGACCTAGAGATGGATAACAAAAGATTGTCGTTAGTTTGATTCTGCGGAGAACGTCTGCGTGGAGGTAGGCCCTCCACCTTTATTTCAAGAAATGGTTGTCCTTAGTTTGATTCTAGTGAACACTTTTCTAAGCCACAAATGAACCCGAATCCAAAAGGAGCTCTGCACTTCGGGAGTGGATGCCAACAGTTATTTTATGACAGGGTTATTCCCTCTGACTTTACCATTTGTCATTTTTTTGTTGCATAGTTGCAGATCATGGCACAATGACTAGAAAGATTGAAGCCAGTAAACCGCGGACTCACATCTAAACTATATCTGTTCGAAAGATAAGTTGTGGGAAGACAGAACCGGGCCAGTTGTATTAATATCAATAAATGTTCTGCAACAACGTACAGTAACTTCAATGCATCAAAAAGCAGCCCAATCTGGACTTCCTTCCACCTTTTCTGGAAGGAAAGAGTGGCAAAATGAGCAGGAATAGAATCTAATATTACAGTCGCGACTTTAATTTCCTGTAATTAGGCATGACAGCTCTGTAGAGAGACTTATCTGTTCTTTAGGTTTTTGTTACAGCAATGTGAATTGCTAATGTCCTTCAAAATCCTCTCCCAGTGTTTCCATTCACTGGCTTTCATAATCTAGCTGCCAAACCCCACCCCACCCCGCCCCTCCACAAACCCAAAATAAATAAATAAATAAAATTCAAAAAGAAAAAAACAATGATAAAACAGCTATGCCTTCCAATTGCATATGGGTAGCTTGCCCTCTGTAGACACTGAATATATTTATCATGAACCATGCCGGTGAAGTGGAGTTCAGCCATCCAACAGAAGTCTCATTCTCCACTTGGAGTTAATCTTTGTATGTTCTTTAATGCACAGAATATGTAAACATTATTTCGTTTCTAATGTGACATTTTCCATACTAACAGCAAGACAGCCACCGCCCAGAAATCCTCAGTATCTCTTGTTGGAAGCCCTAACCTTCCCCAAATCAGCCAACGAGTCTCTGAGAGCTTCCTTGGAATGTTTCGCATTAAAGAGTTCGGTAGGGGAGAGGGGTAATAGAGTTTGCCTTTAAGGAAGACCCAGATATTTGATGAGGAGATATTCTATGTTTGGGGTCATTACCCGGTATAACCTTAGATGATTTTAATAAACAAATAAATAAACTTTCCTTAAAAGGCTTTTGATCCGAACCAGGTACCTGTGACAAGCTTCAAGACGAGCTCCAACTTAGTTCACCTTGTCTACGTTTCCGCTCAGTTCAACTTTTTGTCTGGACCACACCAATCAGCCAAATCCATTTTTTGGGTCCGAAGGTCATCCATGACCACGAAAGGTTTTTTCATGAACCGGAGATGAATAATCCAGGATTTCTCAACGACAAGACGGACAGATTTCCGCAAGAATGATAATAGATTATATATAAAAACCGAATTATTTGTCTATTTTAAACCGCATTGGCATTTACAAGAAAAAATTTCTGAAGCAACCGGCTTCCTTAAAACAGGAAATCAATGGCTCAGAGTCTTCGTGCCGCCAGTTAATTGTAAATTCTGACTGACGATCGACCATAGCAGATGGAAAATGGCGACCATCAGCGATCACTCTTAATCTCAATCCACTATCTCTAATTCAATCACGTCCTCCAAATCGTTGTCGCACTTCGTCCTTTTCGCTTCTCGTTGTTTGCTTATAACCATGCTTGCAGCCATGCCCATGGCTGAGGATAACCTGTTTGTTTCATAAACTACCACTTAGCAAAAGGCGAGACAAAAGGGGGAAAACGTAGAAGATCCAACCCAATCAATCTAATTACCTTTTCTTGGGACTACCTTTCTGTTGGCTCGTCAGCTCTTGTCCTCCAGTTGCATCCTTCCGATCATTTTTAGCTAATGGAATCCAAGAAGGGATTAAACAAATGCCCTTGGAACATGATCGTCGATCACAAGATGAACAGAATAGAACATAAAAATCTACCTGTTAATTCTGATAGAAATCTTATTCCTTGTGAGTTCTGCCTTGTTGTCACCTCCGCCGCATTACTGCAACCCATAAAGTAGAGGGACTTTTATAATGAATGTCTAAAACTTTCCGTGTAATCAGTCATCTGAGTTCTTGAAACATACGTAAGAGCTTGCCGCAGGCCAACTATGTCTAAAACTTTTGCGGGGCGTGCCAGGTTGGACATATTTCTCTTCTTTGAGGGAGAGACCATGTAAATCCCTTCTGACTTGAGACGTTGTCCAAATGGCCTTCCGATATTTCTGCATGATCATAGGCAAAAATAACTAATTAGTCAAAGAAAATATTAGTAAAGATTAGTATTTCAATAACATATAAGCTATGAGAAAGTCAATGTTGAGCTGATAGATTCAACAGTTCAACCACAGGAAATGTTGCTTGGTCGTCTTAAACTCGGTCTAAAGCAGCTGATGGTCACTCACCCACCCTTCAGCTCTGCCCGCACTGTTGAATACTTCTTAGATTCTTTCTGATTGAAAATTCAAACAAACCCCAACATCAGACACATGAACCATCATACGTATCTGAACCGACCACAAAATTAAATGTCGTTTCTTACTGAAGAATGGTACTTGCAGTAGACTCCCTGCCGCCTGTTTGTTTGATGAAAGGCAATATGTCAGACCAGATATTTAAGATGCAAATACTACTTACAAGTTACAAAGAGTAGACAATGTAACTTGAGTCTACTTACAGATATTATCAAAAAATAGGTCACGTCACGTATGAAACAACCTCTTGGGCAACAGAGTTATAGAATGAAATATCAGAATCTTGAATACATATGTATGATAATTTGAAGGTTGTTCCAAATTCTAGCATAGCCAACCAGTTTAACTGGTTATTACTTTCCAGGACATGCTGAAATAGAATGATATCTTGAGCTACATCCATGCAGCAGAGCAGAACAAGGACAACCACATTGCAGAAAAATATGGTAATTTGCAGAGGTCATAATACAATGCAAAGCTTATTATGACACTTGCCAGCCAAACAAAGTAGTCCGAATAAATCTTCTCATGAAAACTACGAGATAATATTTGACTACTTATACATTCACTACTGGTTTCAGTTTTGCAATAGGACACCTGCATCTGAAGAATGAACATTACAAGGATGCAGGGACTTAGCAATCAAGCCCGGTTAGTGTTTTTTTCTCCTTTTTCTTTTCGTTGTTTCCTCTTTTTGGTTTAGTCCTTTACCTAATGTAGAGTGTCCGTAGCCTTGATCATTGCAAAACTGAAACCAGTAGTGAATGTATAAGTAGTCAAATATTCCTAGTGCCAAAAAATTCTTCTACAAGCTTCACAGTTTTTCTCTTCTATATCAATGATCATTGGTCAGCGATAATTAAATAAGTCACAACCAGTCACACTTCTGATCAAAATGCAGAGAAAGAGAAGCAAGTCCAACAAATGTTCATACAATTTGAAAAAATAATAATTCCCCGAACAGGAGAATGAAATAATAAAGAATCAGCAACAGAAAAAGGGCATGTACAGACTGGATGTTAATAAGTGCCACACAAGAAGAGCCAGGGTTGAAGTGGCTGCAACAGGACCGCGTACAGCGAATATTGTTCAAATTGAAGAGAATTAAGGGTCACTTGATAGAGAAAGGAAATAGACTGACAACCCAGCTTCATTATCCGCTGCTCAGTAATGAAGTAGATAGCAGCACATATAATGTAATTGTTTAAGAATGCCTCAGCCCATAGGAAGGACCATTTATATAGGAATATGACCTGTACTCGCGCACACTATTCTTTTAACAGTTGGCACGCTGCAATTAGGCAGAGGAACACTAGTGTGTGTATATATATATATATATATATATATATATATATATATATATATATATATATATATATATATATATATATATATAGCAGGAGAATCATGCCAACAATCAACTCTTGTCCTATTCCAACGTTAAGGAACTTAAGCGAACTGCAAACCCCTCGCCGGATGTTGTCCTAGCACCTATTTCTGCCTAACCTAATGGTCACACATATGCATGGTCTTCCTCGTTGAGTGAAATGGTCATGGTCAAGGCATAATTTAATTTTCTAATCGAAAGAGAACGCTTCAGTAATTGTATCCGGATACAATATGAACACCATATTTACAAGCCAAAACTCAAATGGCATTTAACGAGCAAAACATGAGGTATTGCAAAATTTCATGCCGAATGGATAATGTTCTAGTGTAACTCTCAATGGACAGAGCAAGAAAATGGAGCAGGTTAGAGATTCAGTTGGTGGGTGGTATTTCGTTTATTTTGAAGGCCGATGTAGTCCTCTCAACAACTCTGGAGTCTACTTCTGCAACAGATCGCACTGAAATAAACCAAGATTGAAACCACGTTCAAGATAAAATAATTCATAACAAACAAAAATCATTAATTTGGAAGGTAGGACCCTAATCTATAAAAGTAGCTTCCATATTTGAACGTTTGGGTGCCGCATTCAGATTATTCAAGTAAATGTAAATATTATTATAGGAATGGCTGCATCACTAAAAGATTGTCACCTCAGCCACAATAATTGAAAATCCCCAAACGATATGCAAGCTTAATGTTCGTAACGACGGGAACCTACTTGTTTATCACCATGGAACAAGAAGTTCCATCTTTCCTGTCTCCCTTGCAAACACCATAATCGAGAGAAGTCCCCAACTTCACTATCTGACTCGCAGAGAACACGCTTAAGGAAAACTCTTTACCCTGAAAAATCAAATTATAGATGGTAAATTCTATGGAACACCCTAACTACAAAGAGCATCCAATAAGGGTATCAGAATCCAGGACGGATCTGCTTCAATCAATTTGAGGTTTCAGTATAATAAGAACACCTTAGTCTCCTTACGAATGCCAGCGTTGAACAGACCAAACACGGACCCCACCGTCTCCTTCCAATTCTTAGCATAAGCATCGCCGAACAAGAAAAGAGAAACAGTTGTACCATTCAAACACCCGAGTTTCCAGATACAGAAGTTCTTTCCGTTAGAACTCTGCCGCGGGGATCCCTTCTCCGCAAGAACACCAATGGTCGCCCAATGGCCGGAAATGTCGTTCGCCGCCAAGACATTCCTACGGAAACCATGATCCGATATTAAACATAGCCGGAGATATAAATCAAAGTCCGGGACTAATAACAAATGATGAAGCTGGTGTTGCAATTACCCGATTGTCGGCAGTCGGATGAAGCGGACTTCGGAGAAGCGATCATTCAAAACTTTCGTTGGAAGTGTCATGTTTCTGCAGAGGTGGTGGAGTTCCCAGTGATACATCAAATGAAGAAAGTGGCGCGTAAACAATAAAAGGGCAAAGATAACGCAACAAACCCTATTCTTAAACCGGAAAACTTCTCGATATCAAATCCAGCTGTCCTATTCGTGACCTTCAACCCAGCATCCTTAGGTGCCGTCTCGGATTCCTCGTGTAAGCAATCTTTGACCGCATCCTTGAACGCGGACATGTCGATTTTCTGGGGACCTTTCCGCATCCCGTCCTCAGACAGATACCCTGAAAAAAAAAACATAACCAGCAGATGAGAGAATCGCAACATATTGAAACCCTAAATCTTTTCATGGGTTTGGACAGCGAACCAGAATGACACCTTCGTCATGGAGATTAAGGGTAGTACGAGGGGAAGTGGGCGGCGTCTCTGAAACCCGATCTTGTAAAGAAAGAAGGAGGTCGAGATCATCTTCCTGGGTTGACATAACTTTGAGGAAGAAAGAAGATCCAACCCAAGAACTTGCTGCGGTCTTCTGCTGCTGCCCACACTCTCTCTCTCTCTCTCTCGTGGTATTGGAAACGGCGGAGGCCGTTTGAAGATCCATGAAATGGCGGGGAAGTCGAATATTTGGGGAGAGGCGTGGAGGGAAATGCGGTGGCGGGAAAGAGGGGGGCGTAGAGGAAAATGGATCGAATCCGGGTCCAGGTGCAGGCAAAAAAGTCCCATATTAGAGTCCGCGGCGGTATCGGCCGACCTGCGAAAATGCATACGCTCTTCAAAACAAACAAACAAAAAAAACATTAAATTCTGATGATATTTTTGGCTCGTATTAATAATTTTCAATCTGGTGCACTCCTCATGTTTACTCTCAAGTTGGCGACTTCTTTTCTTTTGTCTTTAATTTCAAGGGAGTGCATAAATAAAAGAACCAATGAATATTTGATATTAAAATATTTTCTTAAATGTGATGGTTATTTTAAATCACATTTATATCCTTAATCTTGGAAAAAATTAACGAGCTTCACAATCCCAAAGAGCTAAAACATGTCAATTCTTTAATTTCTGTATTCTTTCCATATTTTTTATCCGACTTGTTAGTTTCTATTGTTATAACGATCAAATTGTCAAACGTGGCCGAGAACGGTTCTTAGAAAAAGAAAAAATAGGGGTGGAAACTGAACTATGTGTCGGTAATTGCTAACTGGTATGAACCACAATTTTTTTATTTATTTATATATTGGCATTTATGAGCATTTTTTTCTCATTTACATATTAATGCCTCTAAAATGTTTAAAATTTTATAACTAAGTGTTATTAATAAACCTGGCTTCACCGGCCTGCATATTCTTTCTTGTTAAGAAAATATACGTGTGATTAAATAATATTTATTGAGCGTGGTCGTTGTGTTTATTACGGATGCTCCCACCATCATTTATTTTGCGGCCATTCGCTTATGCTGGCGCTCGATTGTGTTTCGTGCACGCAACCAATTTACAGATCAAGACCCCACACGACAACCCAGCTTCGTCGACGAAGTCCTTCAAAGGGGGGCGAAGTTTCTTTCGTTAATGGCTCTATATAAGAACGCGGGACGTTGTCCATTTGGCCAGTGAGATTCTCGAGAAGCTTCGACGTCGAAGTCCTTGAAATTTCTTTGGCTCTCTGCAAGAATGCGAGGGAGCCTGCCGATTTGGCCAGTGACGTCGAAGTCCTTGAAAGGGGGGCGAAGTTTCTTTGGCTCTCTACAAGAATGAGAGGGAGGTTGCCCGGTTAGCGAGGGAGGTTCTGGAGAAGCTTCGACGTCCAAGTCCTTCAAAGGGGGCGAAGTTTCTCTCAGTAATGGCTCTCTATAAGAATGCGAGGAAGGAAGGCTCTCCATTTGGCCATCGAGGTTCTCCATTTCATTCATCTTTTCTAACATGGCCAATCCGGCCCCCTGCACAAGGCTTGTAGCCATCCTTCATCGTTGAGAAGAGGGAGAGATTAGGGGGGAGGGAGGAAAAATCGGTCAAGAGTAGTGATCGAACAAGAAGAGGTGCCTTGTCTTGTAGCCCTGCCCGCCTGAGAGCTACGTTACGCCCTTGAGCCGACGGAGAGTGAGAAATGGCAGACTCTGCAGTTGGTTTTCTAGTGAACAAATTGAATAATTTGGTAATGGAAGAAGTTATGCTGCTAAGCGGGGTGCTGGACGAAGTAGAAGAGCTCAAAGAGGAGCTAGAAAGCATGAGGTCCTTCCTCAAAGACGCGGAGATGAGGAAAGAGAGGGAGGAAGGGGTGAAGACATGGGTGAAACAAGTCAGAAGCGCCGCGTACCAGGTGGAGGACATCCTCGACGATTTCGTGCTCCGAGTTGCAGGGCAACAACATGGAGTTGCCTTCCTTCGCAGGCTGCTTTGCTGCTTCAAGGGCTTATCAGCTCGCCATGTCGTTGCTACACGGATACAGACCGTCAGGAGGAGAATCACCCGCATCTCGCAGCGGAAGGACATGTACAATCTCAGGAGTTCTGAAGAGGGAGAGTCGGCATTCGGCCCTCCTGCTCCCTCAGATATGGTCACTCTCAACCAAATGGACGTGGTGGGAATGGAGGGGACGAGAAACACTCTCATGAAAGAGTTGACGGATGAAGATGAGGGGCTGAAGCTCATAACGTTGCACGGCAAGCCCGGCCTCGGCAAGTCCACGCTGGTGAGTCTCGTATTTGAGAGCCCGGAAGTCGAGGAACGCTTTGATCGGCGCACCTGGGCCACCGTATCGCAGTTCCGTAGCATCAAGGAGCTGATGAAGACCCTGCTAAAGGGTCTGTTCGACGCCTGGGATGAGATGGTTCTCAAGCAGATGGAGAAGATGGACGTCAAGCCCCTCCGGACCATGCTCAAGAAGTACCTTTCCAATAAAAGGTACCTGATCGTGTTGCAGGACATGTCCGACGTCCAGTTCTGGGAACAAATCAAAGGCCATCTACCAAACGAAGGCCGCGGAAGCAGGATAATTGTCACAACCCGTTCCTCCGATATGGTGGACTCCCTCGAAAGTACCGGCATGAAGTGTTGCCGCCTTGAGATTGAGCCATTGGAGGAGAGTTCCTCCATGCAGCTCTTCTGCCGGAAGGCTTTCCCGAATCAACCTCAGGAACTGGAAGGTTGCCCACCCGATGCTCAGTTGGAAGAAGTATGCCGGAGGATGGTGAACAGGTGCCGAGGGTGGCCGCTTGCTATTATAGCCTTGGGGATGGCGATGTCGAAGAAGGAGAGGACCAAGGAGGCTTGGGAAAGGGTGGAGCAGACCATGAGCGCCAACCCTTCCCTCGATAGCGTGAGAAGCATATTTTCTCTCGTGTACCGCGAACTACCAATGCACCTCAGGCCCTGCTTCATGTATTGCAGTATATTCCCGGAAGATTACTTGTTCAAGCGCAACAGGCTGATCAGCATGTGGGTGGCGGAAGGGCTTATAGAAGGCAGGAGAGGCATGAACCTTGAGGAGGTGGGAGAGGAATACCTAAAGGAGCTCGTTCGCTGGGGCGTCTTCGAAGTCGTGGAAGCCAACAAGAGGGAAAGAGTGAAAACCTTTAGGATCAACACCCTTCTTCAGAGCGTAGTGCTGTCCATCTCAGAAGAGGAAGACTTTGGCTCGCTCTTGAACGAGCACCACACGGAGGGTCACGAGAAAGTTCGACGCCTGACCATCCACCGGGCCGACGAGGCAGCCATTAGGTCGTGCTTGAGAATGCGCCGTCTCAGATCCCTTCTTTTCTTTGGCATGGACTCCATAAGAAGCACCACCTTGAAAAACATGTTTGCCAGCTTCCGCAGCCTAAGGGTGTTGGATCTTCAGGATGCCCCCATTACCGGGCTGCCCAAATCTCTGGTGGACCTATTTTACTTGAGGTATCTAAATCTCCGGCGAACCAGAGTAAAGCGTCTCCCGAGCTCTTTCCACAGGCTCGCCAATTTACAGACGTTGGACGTGAGGGAAACGGAAATCAGGACGATGGCCTCCGGGCTGTCCAAGCTGGAGAACATGTGCCACCTGTTGATGTGTCCCTACGTCCAATTCTTCCCCATGACCATCGATCGCATCCAAGGGATCAAGGTGCCTCGCCCGCTTTGCAACCTCCAAAAGCTACAGTCCCTCACCGGCGTCAATGCTAATGGCCGCATCGTGAAGGAGATCGGGTCCTTGACCCAACTGAAGAAACTCGAAATCTTCAGGGTGAGATGGAAACACGGGAAGACGCTCTGCAAGTCTCTCGGAAACTTGAAACGCCTCTCCAGGCTGAGCATAGTCGCCGTGTCCGAGGACGAGCCCCTGCAATTGGAGGCCGCGGATGCGGACGCCTTTAAGCCTCCCCCACTCATCAAGTCGCTGCAACTGGCAGGGCGGTTGGACGGGCTGCCAGAATGGATCAGCCGACTCAGGAGCCTCGCTCACTTGGGGTTGTTCGCCTCTCAGCTGACGAAGCAACCGTTCTCAAACTTCTCGCCGGAAAAATGTTGTTTCCCAAACCTGACGTCGCTCACTCTGTACGAAGCATACGTGGGGCAAGATTTGGAATTCAAGGAAGGATTGTTCCCCAAACTCAAGGAACTGCGGCTGGTGAAGTTGACGGCACTGGTGATTCTGGTGATGGAGGTGGGCTCGGCTCCATGCCTCGAGAGGCTTGAGATCGAAGGGTGCAGCAGCCTGGTGATGGTGCCGCAGCACATGGAAGGGTTTTCCAATCTGAAAGAGTTCGAGTTGTGGAATGTGCATAGGTACTTGATCAACAACATCAAACGGGAAGTCGATCAAGGTCGCTTCGGAGAGAATCGCAAACTCAGCATCACCCATCAATACTCTGTTGATGGGGAATGGTGCACTGAAACTCTTCTATAAATCCTTTACGAGACCTATCAGCCATTTCTTGTGGTCTCCTCATTCCCTGTGTTCTTGATTAGTTGGATTTCTTGAGTTTGATTGTCGTTTTTATTTTTCATGACAGACGAAAAAAACAAAAAGGAATTTATAAATATTTGTTCATTTTCTCCGCGAATTTATAAATTTTCAGGACTTTTGTCTGTTTCTTAGGCAATTCCAAAACATGATACCAACAAAATTGCTCACCATCCCTTGAGCTTCTCCTTTCGCAATCTTGATAAAATTGTTAAACTAGATGAATCGTCTTAAGAAAGCCATGCTGCTATACCATATTTACAAAAGAAAAAGGAACATTAACCTCAGAATCATTGAACATATCTGCTACTCAACAGAAAGATGCAGGACAGAACGAAAGAGGGTTACAGTTCAACAAGAAGTAGGTTTGGTGTCAATGACAGGAGATGCCGTGTCGGACCAGCTACTGATCATCGCCTCTTGCGATCAGGCTTGAGTTGATTGATTTTATCGGCAAAACAATAAGTGTATAAATGCATGTTGTAAGCTTACATTGGTGAAATTCGTTGTTCAGAAATGTCTCTAAAAAGTAAGTTTATAAATGTATATTAATTATGATTTTCTCAAAAGTCTATTAATCAGTTTTTGCTGGGGCATTTAAGTGCTAATGTTTCTTTTTTTTTTTTAATGCGTTTTCCGATCGATCTTGATTTACTGATTGAAGAGGCAAACCATTTTCCTTCCACCGAACCCCTCTCTCTGAGATCGGCGTACAAAACCCACAGAGAAGTTCCGTTGTTTCGTCAATTGTTGATCTTCTCCCTCTTCTTCTTCCTCGCTTGCGCTTTGTCTCTGTCTCTATCTCTGTTTCTATTTCTATCTCTATCGCTCGCTCGGCTTGGAAGGATGTTGGCAGTGCTTGAGGAATCGGTGGCGAAGAGCCCAGTTTGCGCCTGCCTGAAGAATGGCGGGGCTCTGATCGACTACTTCGCTCCCAACGCAACCAGAAGCGTCGCCATTAATCTCGGCAACTCTGGCTCGCTGGTCTACAGCACCAATCGGCAGAACCCTCTTCTCCCCAGGTCCGATTTTCTGGAGCGAATCTCAGACGCTTTTCCCTCTTTGCTTTTTCCGTTTCTTCTTCTTTTTTTTTTTTAATTGTGATTTACACATGTTTTCGTTTCCGAGTAATCCGTTGTGAGCGATGGTCTTTAATAAAATTAAAAGCAAATGGTGAAATCCACGAACTAAATTGCAGCTCTATGGTTGATTTCGGATCCTTTCTTGGGAGAGAAGGTGTATTCAGAATTCTGGTCGTCTGTAAGGGGGCCGTGCTGCTTCCTAGAATTTTGATCTTTCGTTGATAAATGCAAGGAAATCGAAATCATTGGATGGCGGTGGTGATGTCCATGGTGGTTCGCCGTTTATTAAGAACGAAAGTCAGCAAGTAATATTTCTTAGAGTTTAAACTTGATCTTATTCCCATCTCCCTTTCTTGATTTCCAGATTCCAGTTATCAATGGCTGAAGTCTCAGAGGTCACTCACATCTGTCTGATTTTAGTCTCCCTATAGCTAATAAATAATTCTTTTTTCTTTTTATAGACATCGTGTATTTCCAAATAACCATATGTTAAATTTTATTCCACGAGAACCATTAGTTGAAACAATTGCACATACGAGGAGAGTGATGCCTTTGCCCCTAGCCTATCTTGGATGATGAACTGAGCTAGTTAGTTGTAAGGTGGGTTTAGATATATGGATATATAAGCAGAGTTGATGGGTCTGCGGTTTGCTGAAGCCTGCAAATTCTGTGAACATTTTAGATTGTCTGCACCTGTGCATACCACTACCAGTACTTCTTTCTACATATGTATGTATGTGTGTGTACAAGTTCTTTACATCAATATTTATTTTGAAGAGTTGAATATATAGCAACTAATAAAAATAAAAAGCACATTTCCAGTTAATATTTTGTTGATAATATTACCAACTTTCTAGTATATGTTTGTATATATTTTTTTCCACGAAATACTAGCAGATTGTATATCATGCAGCCTTTCTCTGATATTCTTCTTTTCTTTTCTTCTTCTTCTTCTTATTATTATTATTATTATTATTATTATTATTATTATTATTATTGTTACTATCATTAGTGATTTTGATTTTACTTGTAGTTTTTTGTCCATTTGTAATTCATGGCATTTGATTTCAGTTAGTTTTTTCACCTTCTTCTGTCTGTTGCAGGTTTTCTGTGCCGCTCTTGTATTCTAGACATGGTTTAGAACTATCGTCATACTCATATTAGTCTTAAACAATGAATAAGATATAATCCATGAAGGACATCAGTTCTTTATAAGTACGTTAAAAGGTTTTATGGATTTCTGAGAAAATTAACGAAATGCAGGAAAAAAGGGCAGATCATTATCCATGCCATTTTCAAGTAATCTAGTTGTAGTGGTGGTAGAAAAAAATCACAATAAGGTAAACTGTCCCTGTCACCAACTTAAGAAAGATCTAAAATTACCAATATCTTGCTGCCATTCATTGTCCTTCAAGTTATGTTTCTTATTAAAATGAACGTGATGCAGAATGGTGCGCCGCCCGTCTCCACTCCCAACATGATCGTCTTCCCGCAACCCTATATACACTCCAACACATTCAGAAAAATTAGAAACAAACATCGCATGCATGACATGTTTCCAGGGGGGAATTAGAAACAATGCTAAATTCTAGGATTTTATCCAACAGGAGATCAATTCCACCATGCTGCTCAAAACTAAACAAAAATATAACTATGTGATTAGAAAATAGAAAATGACAGAACCCTTAATCACAAAACAGTGAGAGCGGTGAGCGATAACCGGGGCCTGAGGTGTATGCCTCAAATAATATTGGTAGCATGTGCCGCGGGGAGATCAGTTATGGTAAGATCTACCGGTGGTATCGATCACCGTTATAGTCTACAGCGGTGACTAATGACCACCGGTATAGATAGAAGCGAGCGGCCATTTGCCATTGGTACACATTTATACTGGCTGTAACAATCCCTGGCATATATGTACACCGGTTATAATCATCACGGCTGTAGGTTAGACATAATTTGGAGAAACACAATGTAATGTGGTGGGATTCACGGAGTGTTCAAACATCCATGGCCTTCAAATTTCTCGCTCGCTCAAGGTGCTATTTACATTATTTCCAACTTTTCACACACTTGCTGTGTTCATTTTAGGATGAATAAGAATTTTCAATATTTTACTTTCGGAAATAGGAGCTGTAGAGAGTTTTGCATGATTCTCGTTGGATCTTGGGACCATCTTAAACCGCCTTTTGACTGGTTAGTACCATCCTCGCCAGATTTAGATTGAGATATAGATCTGTTGTAATATATAAGCCTGCCCAATGGCCTGGAAAGGGCGTTGAGCTGATCCTAAGACCTTCAACTCTTTGCCGGCAAATAGCTTTGGTCATTATTGATCTCTAGTAGAGAATGACATACTTCAAGCCAATGATGCTGAACAAAGTGAACATGAATTTCAACGTGCTGGGTACATTGATGATGAACAGGATTGGCCGTGAGGTAAGCTAGTGGTAGACGCAGGTTAACTTTCCAGACTTTATAAACCTTTATGTGCTCGACATGTTGAATTTTGCATATTTGAAGTTAACTATCCAACGGCCTTATCAGCGTTGGATAACTTCTTGACGCATGAATCCTTATTATTTAAGATAACAGAATCCTAAGCGGGGCTCTTCACACGTCAGCCATGTGGGAAACTGAGCCAGGCGTTGCTGTTTGAGTTAGCACAGACTGTAAAGATCGCGCTGAGCAATTTAATGGTGCAGGACTGGCACAGGGCACTTGCAATAGTTGTTCTGCTAGCCAATCCTTCCAGTCATGGTCTCTTAGAGAACCAGATTCAGAATCGAACTTGTGAAATTCTGGAAACTAAACGAGAACCAAATATGAAACCGTTACTAGAAAAAATCTTTTGAGCCGCTTAAAACCGTTAATGAGGAGGTCATCAATAGATATTCAGAAGAAGAGAAACACAATACATTAAGAAGAAATAAAGAGATAAACTCAAGTTGTTAGAATTGGGAGAGCTGAGATGAAGTTTCTTTTTGGATATATGGAATGGATTTCGTCTTTCACTTTAGGTGACTACCACAGGTGCCATAATTTTTACACCATTTTTAAACCATGCTTTCCGCGTACGCTTTCCCAAGTCTTGAGGTGGTAACTCACGAAGAGGAAAAGAGGAAAGAGCTTTTGGTCTGTTAGGTAGACGGCGAAGAGCAGGAGAATAAGAAAAACAGAGCAGTAGATAAGGAGAGCGGTTGCGTGGGTTCATCAACAGCAAAAGAAAATAAAGAAAGAATAGCAAAAGAAGCAATCAGGAAGTTTTTGCAGCATAAATGGCGGTGATTTCTTTATTAGTTTATTTGCTTAAGGTTTTCTCCTGAGTTATTGGAGGTGGCAGTTTTGATCGTTCTCTGGTACGGAGCTACAGGGTTTTAGTAGCTTGTTTTCGGATTTGGTTGATGTAAACATTCTTTTCTGTTCATAACTTAATTCTTTTTTAATAAAGGTGGGGAGCGTACTCCCGGCGAAGCTTTAACAAACTTACAATTGGTCTTAAAAAGTAAATCAAATAACCAGTGTAAAGGATATGTTTATTTCTGCAATCAGCATTCAAATGCGAGACAGGTAAAAGGTGACGACGAAATCGTCACGGCCACAAATTTCCATAACGTAAACATCTTCGTTCATGGTATTATTGGTTACAAAAAAAAAACAAAAAAAGATCTTGAAAATTTATTTCTGAT
Organism: Nymphaea colorata; assembly: GCF_008831285.2. NCBI lineage: Eukaryota > Viridiplantae > Streptophyta > Magnoliopsida > Nymphaeales > Nymphaeaceae > Nymphaea > Nymphaea colorata. The sequence continues at coordinate 24,417,407 of NC_045146.1, forward strand.
TGAAAATCACTGGCAACACTTCAATATCTTTCTTTCAATAATTACATTCAGCATCTTCAGATGGTTATAAAAGAGATACATGTCATTTGTGCAATCAACTGCCAGCTGCAACAGCTGATAAGTTAATTCCCCGAATCACAACAGCAAGATGATCCACAGCAATCGTTCACTGTTCAAAGCTCAGGGATAACAATGATTCATAGTATTCTAGAAGATTTTCTGTGCATAAATGTACTTTGCGATGACCACTGTCAAATCCTTTACCGAAGCACCAAATGGGGGAAAAAAGAAGAAAAGAAAAAATCAGTGTAAAGATGAGCTGAACTCACTACACTCTTTGAGTTTTTTCCTTCTTTCATCTTCTGCATGTGCCTCCAAGCATTTTATGATGCCACAAATGCCATTCGATTCAGGATGATCACAAGCAACAAAGACATGCACATCCTTGCCCATCTCAATCCAACTGTAAGCAGAATCTTTTGTCACTCCCTTTTCTTTCATTAGCAGCTTCAGTTTGGCCACATCATTCTGTTTACCAGTCGCTCTGTACAAGTTTGACAGGAGAACATAATACCCAGCCTTCTGAGGCTTTAACTCAAACAGTTTTTTTGCCGCATATTCACCCATGTTGATGTTTCCATGTATCTTACAAGCACCAAGCAATGCTCCCCACACATCTGCATCCACAGGAATTGGCATCCTCTCAATAAGTTTCCATGCATCATCCAATCTTCCAGCTCGGCCTAGAAGATCAACAATAGATGCATAATGTTCAGTTCTACGAGGAACTCGGTATCTATTCATGACAGTGTCAAAGTAATGCATCCCTGCTTCGATCATCCCTGAATGACTACACGCTGAAAGTAGTGCTACAAAGGTGACATGGTCTGGCCTTATACCCAAGTTCTCCATCTGTTCAAATAGAATGCTAGCTTCCTTTCCATATCCATGCATTCCATAACCATTGATCATAGCATTCCACGAGACAAGTGCTCTTTTAGGAATTTCATTGAAAAGTTCTCGAGCATCGCTTAAATTCCCACACTTGCAGTACATATCCAACAAAGAACAAGCGGCAAAATCATCAAACTCAGAGACAAGTCTTGCCATCAACCCATGAATTAGTTTGCCCACTTTAAGAGCAGCCAAGCGTGCACAAACTGGAAGCACGCTAGTAAATGTTACTTTGTTAGGCCTCACCCCAGCAACATGCATCTGCTGGAAAAACAAGAGTGCTGCCTCATCTGCCCCAGCCTGTGCATATCCTGAAATCATAGATGTCCAAGTGAAAACATCCCTTTCACGCACTTTACTAAAAAGTTGACCAGCAATGACCATCTGATTGCATTTTGCGTATAGAGCGATAAGTGAATTGTTCACCAAGATATCATCATCAGAAAATCCAAGAGATGAAAGATAATCATGAACCCACATCCCCTTCTTTAAATCACCAAGTGCAGTACATGCTGCAAGAACACTAACGATTGTCACGGAGTCTGGCACTGCATCCCCATTTAACATATCAAGAAAGAGACAAAGGGCCTCATCCCAGAGAGAATTCTGTTCGTAACCTGCAATCAGGGAGTTCCAAGAGACGACATTTCGCTGTTGCATTTCACTGAACACTTGCCTTGCATCGTCTAAGGATGAACATCTCGAGTACATGGAAATCAATGCATTTTGCATGGCCTGTCTCGATCCAAATCCTGACTTAATGAGCTTCGAATGGATCCTTTTTCCTTCAGAAACCTTTGAAAGAGCTCCAAAAGCCTTCAACACACGTGGGTACGTGAAACCATCGGGCCTTAAGTCGGTCCCTTCCAAATGCAGGAATAGGCGAATGACATCCTCAAAGAGGCGGTTCCTTGAATACCCATGAAGCATTGCATTATATGATCGAATATCTCGTCTGGGGATTTGATCAAACACTTTGCGCGCATCATGAACACTTCCACATTTACCGTAAGCATTGATGAGTTTAGTGGAAAGGAGAACGTACGATCCAGGGCAGTTAGCAACGATCTGAGAATGAACTTTAGAAACGTGTTCTACAGACCGAGATTTAGCCGCTAAGTCGAGGAGAGACGACAGAATTCGGGGAGGGACTAATTCTGCCTGTTGGTTGAGAATATCTAGAGTAGCAATGGCTTCTTTTAGCCTCTCTTGGCTGCAGAGAACGCGTAGCGTGGATACGAGGAAGGACTGCGATGCCCCTTTGTTGGCAGGGGCGAGAAGGGTCATGGACGTTCCAGTGTCGGCCGTTACGCAATTTGAATTTAATTTCGAGCCTTCGAAACAAAGTCACCGACGCCCTTTTATAAAGGAATGTTTCTCTTGGACGGGCTTGGAACCTTTGACAATTACCGAGAAGCCACCTCCCGTCAGCCTTTGTCTTGGAGCACTAAGCAAAGAGGAGAACTATATATTAATGGTTTTTATAAGTTAACATTGTATCGCCCCACAACTTAGGCATTGATTACTCCAAAATTAATGGATCTATATAGATTTGATGTGGATCTATATAGCATATTGATGTGGCAAAAGATCAATGGTAAAATATATGTTTCATAAAGACAAAAAGGCAAATGTAAATGTTTTTAGATCTAAGATCCACACTTATGGTCTTTATTCTACTTTTTTTTGCATTGAAAAAATTGTCAAATTAAGATAAGAGGGGTAGGGTCTGATCTTATATCTCAATAAGAAAAGGATCAGATGTGGATATACATAAATATCCAATTCGATTTGGATTCGAATCAGATTCATTTTTAGACAAATATCTTATATCTAATGCTATTAAATTTTAAAAATTGACAAAATCCAATTTAAAATTCGGATTATAAAATCAGATTCGGATTCAGATATAACTTTTCTTTATTCGAATTTGAATCCAAATTTAAATTCGAATACGTGAATATCTGAAAAGGCATCTGATTCGAATCCAATCTATTGACATCCTACCTACTGCATTGATTTGTACATTTAAATGGTTTAATAATTTTTTTGATGGGTTTAAACTTTAGTTCTTATTCATTAGTGTCCTTATGAAAAAAAAAAAAAGCTTCTCCTTCCACTAGGATGATGAACTCTAAAAAAATAGAAAAATAAAACTATAATCTAATGCAATAAAAAGTTCGATTTAAACATTCCTCAACAAAAAAGGAAGAACCCGTAAAAAAGAGTTTGATGGGGATTTGAAGATTCCACGAGAAAGCGGGTCCAGAGATTGTCAAGTGCGATTTGGATTAAGTTGGGTTCTTGTGGCTACGATTTCAGATTCCCAGAAGCACCAGGATTCCTGAGCATTCGCCTGTTACGGCAACACCACTCATTTGTTCCTCTTCCTTTTTCCACATAAAGTTCCAAATTCGAGTCACATGACCGCCATGAAAGGTTCAAGATGCTCCAAATCCCAACATTGTAGCGTGATACCGAATCAGAACCAGATACCAATATTCGGACCGATCTAATACCCATCCCTTGTCATCCTCCCATTCAAAAAGAAACGGCACATTTAGACTTTTATATATTTTCTACGAACCAGCATTCGTATCATATTTTTCACAACAACGCCTTGAACTTTTTAATTAAAACATTGTATAAATCTTTTTGAATTTATGTTGGTGGATAAATTGCAAGTGGATCAGATCTGATCTAAGGATTTTGTCATTCGCTATTGTATCGGACCCAATGCCGACCTCGCTAAGGGTTTGGTTCATTAGATCGGGCCAGTGATTCAAGTGGCATGGACATCAACCCCTTGCACGGTCATGTTGTATAAATCGACACTAGGGATAGGGCTGCCCACGAGCATAGTCGAGCTAAAGATGGCCCAGTTCGAGTTTGAACTCGAGTAGAGTTCCACACAACAGACTCGATCTCGACTTGATGGTACGACATTGAGCTCGAGCTCGATTCACTTAACTCGTTTATGTTAAGCCTATCTTGTTTCTTTTGACCGGCTTCACATGTTCAATTGCTATTCGTTTAATCATCTTCTCGTTAAATTTCAACATTCATTATGTAGTTGAGTGGGGTCGGTCTCTAACAACTCGAACTCAACTCGTTTAATGTTTTGAGCATACATTTAAACTCGAGTTTGAGGAGCTCAAGCAAGTTTATAAATGATTCAAGTATTGACGAAATATTAAGAGTCTAGACTGAGCTGGCTTGGCTCCTTGACATCTTCCTTTGCCTGTCGCTCTTGATTTTCTACTAAATCATTTTTGTAAATGAACGAATGTCTAATGGGAATTTCGTAAAAAAAAAGGGAAAAAACATCGAAAATGCAGAGCATAAAAAGAAGGTACAGAACTGGATTATGAGTTTGATTTAAATGCAATATAATTGTCTATATCCAAAACATTTACGTCATGAGAAAAAATATCTTGATCCACATTATATAAAGAAACAGTATCTGTACCAACATTATATCATTTTGTGAATATTACTTGAGCAATAATAACTTAAACTCGTCGTTTTGACACGAGGAGAAAATCAATCTTTAACCATTTACTCGCATTAATGGTCGCACTGTATTGCCGGAACAGTCCGGTGACATTGATTTCTCCAATTATTGCAGTGTTGCTGGGGAACAAAACCAATGAATAAAAACAAGAGAGACTTTCATTCATAATATTTACAGTCCAAGGTTCTTAAATATCTCGAAAGGTAGAATTTAGACATTTAATTTAGCTTTGATTTTTATGTAACTCGAACCCTTTTTTTAAAAAAAAATTCAGGGGAAACTGCCTTCGGCCTAAAACTTGAAAGAGTAATACCTATATGCCTCATAGGTTCCAAATTATTTCAAGGTTTGGGTAGACCAATGGTACATCATTCAACTCAAGCATCGTGTTTGCCACCATTTGCCTCCTAAAAGAGTAACGCAGTGAAGTGTGGTAGCGGCTACATACTATTCAAACGCTTATGCTGAATTTAGCGATGGAAAAGGGTATAACAAAAAATAGTTAAATATATAACATATTAGCATGGAACCACATGTGGGCTTGTGGGGGAAATTTTCCACAATGTTCGAAAATTTTACTTACTCTTTAATGTCCCAACTATTTGTTTAATTATATATTCGTGACATAGATGTCCATGGATTTGATTTGAATAAGGTATTCAACTTGACGTCTTCAAATAAGTTGAATGTAGAGAGGAAAAGTATACATGTTGACTAAGCAATCGGCTTTGATTCAGATTTAAGAAACGACATCCGATTCAGATTCAATTTTAAAGAAGTACATGATTGAATTCAGATTTTGATTTGAATTCACTTTTCAATAACCATCTTTTGTCCAATATCCATACAATTTAAAAGTCAAGTTTTCAATAATGCAGTTTGGATTCGGTTGGGTGTTTAGAAGTCGGGTCCAGGTTTATACATGAATCTAAATCCTGTTGGATTTGGATTGGACTCTAACTATGAATTTAAAAGTCAGATATAGACATTATATATAGTTTTTTCAATACATATTCAAATCCGAATAAGTGAACACTCGATAAAGTAAATACAGTTCAATTCGATCTGCATCCTTTTGCCTTATTGCTACGACCTACAAATATGCATTTCTGTATTAATCTAAACATCCGACGCAATAGATGAAGCTGGACGCCAAAGTCGTCGTCGAACGTGATGTAATTCTCCATATCGTGGACTAGAAAAGGGTAAAGGCCAAAATCGATGAAGCTTCGCAGGAGCTACTTTGACAAGAAATTCCTCCTAAAAAAAAAATTGCCCACACTGATGCATGTGCTCAAGCAAATTATAAAGTAAGCCCTTAGTAAATGAAACTATCCAATACCTTTGGGCCCTCTAGTTTGGTGCTGAGGGCATCAGAACCCGAGGCAGCGCGAAAAATCTCCACGTGTCTTCGAGCGGGTCATTGTTTAGAATATTGTATACGTTTAAAATGCCTTTACTGGAAGGTCCTTGCAAGACATCCAATAGAATTGGAACGATACGAAAAAAATACGTTCATAGGAAGGAGTCAGACACCCTGTCACCATTAAAAAACAATGCAAAAAAAAAAAAAAACTTTTGGAAAACCCCAATATTGTCTAAAATTTTTAAGTTATTTATAGAAAATATGTAAATTTGTCTGTAAATGAGTAGATAAATTATTTCAGAAAATTGTAATTCTTGCATATTAAACATATAAATGCAAATTCATGAACTATTGTGTTAGTGCTTCTGTTGTCAAACATTTTTTAGGAGCTGTTTGGTAAATGAAATACTTTGAGAGTGTTTTATGATTTTATTTTGGATCGAGATAGTTTCATAAATATATAGTTCTAGTTTTTATGAATTTGCTTTAATGTTTGAAGATAAATTCATGAAACACTCGTTAAATGCTCCAACTACCCCTTAAAGAATCATACACTCAAGCACATTGCAAATTTTGAGTGCTACTAGTTCAGAGGCAGAGCCAAGGAGGGGCCACATGGGCTCTGGCCCCGCTTCAATTTTTTTTTACAATTACATGTAAAATTTATAAAATTTTACTTATTTTATATAAAATTTTGAAAAATGATATTTCGGTCCGTGTCAAAATTTATTAACTTTAATTTGGCCATCCTTATGAAAACTTTGTAGCTTCATCTGTGTGCGTAAGTACATAGCCAATAAAAGGAACCCAAATTAGGAGGATACCGTTTTCCTTAAAACTTCAATTAACTAATACTATTCAGAACATATTTCTATTTTTTCTTTAGCGTGTTTGGATGGTCGACAAGAAAGTCTGAAATTTCGGCCTCAATACCTCTTTATCTCCTTTTTTAATGATTGTTTCTGCCACATCCGGTGTCGAGAAAATAGGTCGTCTTAATTATTCTCCAACCATTCAAACACCACTTAAGATACAAGTAAAAAAATTACAGTGTTTGATTCATATCTCGCAAACTCAGCAACTTCAACTGCATACAACTCGCAGCCATCCCAACGGACTATCAAAGAAAATAAAAAGGAGACACCAACCAGGGCCTCACAACAAAAAAACATGCAACATGAACTACCATTAGCAATAATACAAATACCAAACTTCGGTTGGGGCTTCAAATTCGAACATGATTCAAATATAAACAAGTAAGATTTTATACTAAAATTGAATCTGATTTTTAGTTTCATAATCCATGTATGATCCAAATCCAACTTTTACCTTCACATCTGCGTACGAACGTCACTTTTACAAATAAATAACCAGCAAATTTGAACCATATTATGATACGTTAAGCACCTGCTTAAAAAATTGATAGAATATGTTAAGAACTAACTTTCAATTTCTGAAGAATGTTGTTTTTTTTTTTCCGTGTTTAACTTTTTAAAGCATTTCATTTGGATATATGAGCAGAATACGATGCATTGGTGTATATAGCTCAATGTGATGTTCAAAAATAGTTTGATTTTTCTTAATCAGGCACGAACTTCAAAAGCAAACCTCTGGGGCTCCTACATACAATCAACATAATACTTCCAATAGAATATAATAGACACCCATTTAAGAATAATACATAGATTAATATAGAAGATAACAAATTGATTCAAAAAGTGGGTTTTCTTCATTGAAACCTGAACTTGAGTCGTATTAATGGACGGTTCAAAGCAAGAAACGAAACATAACAACATACAAACTATGTTATAAATACTTTGCCTGTTACTTGGTTTGGTGATCGAGACATATAATACCTCGTTGAAAAGATAACTTCCGTCGGGCTTTCAAATATGCGACGGTTTTGAATGTAAATCGAGCGACAATGAGTACGTCGGACTGACTATCCCGAGATAATGCTTACCGTGTTTGATGGAGGCAGGAGGTGGGATATGCACGTCTGGCGAAGGGAAAAGTTGCATCCATCCTGCGTCCGCCACATTTAGACGTGTAACTTGAACCTTACTTCTGAGTTCTGATCAATAGTGAAACCCTATTCGGTTAATATCCTGTAACCGAGATAATCCGTATCTTAATTAAGGTCCTTCATCGCCTAAGAGGGTGTGAGGAGTTAATCCTAAAAACCAGAAGGCGGGTTAGGTCCACAAAGGCGTGGCCCAAACCGAACGGACCTGACCCAGAGAGGGTCCAGGTGTCCCCTTCTATATAAGGCACCAAGGCGCTTTTCCTTCACCTCTTTCCTTTCACCTTCTCTTTCCTCTCTTCCCTTGCATTCCCTTCTCCTCCCGTGGGAGGAAGCTCAGGTAAAAAGGAAAAGAGGGGGTTTGTTTCAGAAGAACATCGAGTTCTACACATTGTTCTCTTCTTCTCGTTGTTCTTTTTATTGGATATATTCCATTTTCGCCGAGGAAATTCCCTGGATTCTGTTGGAATCTAGGGTTCTTTCGATTCTTGATTGACTCGATTGAGTTAGGAGGCGAATTAGTCGGGAATGGATTTGGGGTAATCGAGACGATCGCAGTCTCGATTTCCGGTGGCCGGATTCTTGGTGGACGGCCGGTTTTGTATGGAAACGCGGAGCCGGAAGCGGGCGGAGGCCTCCTCAGCAGCGCCCTCTAACCCTTCGTCGTCGACCCCCGTCCTTCGCTCATCCAAACGCGCCCGCCTTTCTGCCTCGACCTCTGCCGCCTCGCCTCCAGTCACGCGCTCCCGCCATAATTTGCGTTCTCAAGACCCGCCTATGGACTCCAGCAACACGGAATCGTCTGGTTCACGCCGTCGCCACCACCATCATCAGAAACAGCCTGCTGGCGGGGGCGACCGGGAGAAGGATTCGGCTGAGAAGGGGAAGGAGAAGGAGCCGGACCCTCGGCACCTAGGGTTTGGTTTTGACGCGGCCGGCGGGGATGACGACGATGGCGAGGGCGTTAGCATCCTGCATCAAAACCTGACTACTGCGAGCAGCGCGCTTCAGGGCCTTCTCAGGAAGCTGGGCGCCGGACTCGATGATCTCCTCCCTTCGTCAGCACCGTCGTCGTCGCAGCAGAGCGGGAGGTTGAAGAAGATCCTCTCCGGGCTGAGGGCTGACGGCGAGGAAGGGCGGCAAGTGGAGGCCTTAACGCAACTTTGCGAGATACTGTCAATTGGGACCGAGGATTCGTTGAGCTCGTTCTCTGTGGACTCCTTCGTGCCCGTGCTCGTTGGGCTGCTCAATCACGAGAGCAACGCCGATATCATGCTTCTTGCTGCTCGCGCATTGACACACCTGTGCGACGTTCTCCCGTCCTCTTGTGCCGCCGTCGTTCACTATGGCGCTGTCTCGTGTTTCTGCGCCCGATTGCTCACCATTGAATACATGGATTTAGCGGAACAGGTTTTTATTTCGTTTTCTTAGTTAGCTACTGGTATGAATGATCTTCTGTCCGATTGGAACTCTGGGGAACAGAGGTTCGCTGATCTTGGGTTCCTATGAATCGGGTTTTTCGTTTCTTGGGTGGTACCTGCCTTTTGAATTCCTATTCTTTTTTTGGTTGGGGTCAAAACATTTTCGTTTGCGTGGTTATAACTCGTGTATGTTATTCTGATGCGTCTAAGGAAACTTTCTGAATTCGTGGTTGTCTGCACATGCAGTCGCTGCAAGCTCTGGAGAAGATTTCACATGAACATCCAACAGCGTGCTTGCGTGCTGGCGCATTGATGGCGGTGTTATCATATCTCGACTTCTTTTCAACTGGAGTTCAGGCAAGTCTCTGATTCATCTCATTTGGCAGTTACCTGATTGTTTGTTCCTGCACAAGCTCATGAAAGGAAGTGCAGTGTTTCAATAATCTTTTATTTCTTGATGTTTTTGATCTATGAAACTTTCTTCGTTCGTCCAGAGAGTTGCATTGTCTACTGCTGCAAATATGTGCAAGAAACTTCCATCTGATGCAGCGGACTTTGTTATGGAAGCTGTACCGCTGCTTACAAATCTCCTTCACTATCACGATTCAAAGGTTGACCACGTTCACACGATTATGTTCCTTAATATACTTGGATGTGAACTGCTTGTCTGCTTTCTCAATTAGACAAGAGGTTGTCTAGGGTAGTTATCTTAGTCTGTTGCATCCGTTAGTTATTATTTGGTTCAAGTTTCCCGTCTGTAGTATCTGTTTGATTTGTTTGCTTCTTATCACTACAATATGTGATCTTACTGCTTCTTGAATCCGAAGGAGATAATATTCCTCATCAGATAACAGTTGATGGTAATTAATTTTCAGGTGCTAGATCATGCTTCTGTTTGCTTGACCCGTATTGCCGAGTCGTTTGCACAGGCACCTGACAAACTAGATGAACTTTGCAACCATGGATTGGTTGCACAAGCTGCAGGTCTTATTTCAGTTAGTAATTCAGGAGGCGGTCAGGCTTCACTTAGTACACCAACATACACGGTAGATGGGCTCATCTTTCTTTCCCCTACCTTAGATGGGTCATGATCGACTCTAACTTTTTTACCCTGGTTTATCTTTTCTCCTTGCAGGGTTTGATTCGCTTGCTGTCAACTTGTGCAAGTGGCTCTCCTCTTGCATCTAAAACCCTTTTGCTTCTTGGGATAAGTGGCACTCTGAAAGATATACTGAATGGTTGTAACTTGGCTGCAAGCATGTTTGTATCACCTGCTTTGGCTAGGCCTCCTGAACAGGTCTACATGTGCCATCCTCGTTCATTTAATAGTTCTGATTCCTTTATATCATGTATTTAATTGAGTAATGTCATATTATGTGGAATGAAAGACTCCAACACGCATGAAATTAACAGAAAAGGAAAGGCAAGGATGGAACTTATTTTGTCCTTAAGGGTTATTGCATGGTGGTTGAAAAACATTGATTTAAAAAAGCAGTGAAAATTTTCCATGGGTACACCTTGGGAAGAGGAATTTGTTTCAGGGGAGAACCCCTATGAGGAGAAAATTTTCAGCCTCTTTTGGGGATACAAATTACAAGTTGAACATCTATCCTTGTAATTGTTCACCTGGTTTGATGGCTTTCAAGGGTTCATCTTGAAATCACAGTGCATTTATCTGTACATTAAACACCAACCTAGTATTGATACTGTAAAGGTACGTGAAGCTTTATTGCTTACAGTCTCTGCTTAATACTTCTTCAACTTGGTACGAGGACCGATCTAATAATAAGACCAATGCATGTATTGGTTGACAAAAAAGTGTTGATAGGAGATTAAGCCATGGACTTTTTTTGTCAATGCTCTTCATTTGGATTCAGGTTAGCAGACAAAGCTAATAAAAATGAGTATGAAATTGTGAGAAGTATATCTTGTCTTTTACTTATCCAGAAGCTTGACGCCCATGGTCTAAATTGGCCCTTCTGAAAATAAACCCCTCTCCAAATGAAACCTTCAAAATATTAGTGCTTTGTTCCCTGCTGCATATTTCTATAATTTATGCTGTCCATGTCAATGTATCTTGACTGTTTGATGCATGTGTTGGGTACTCTAGTTCAGAACAATAAATTGAATAGTTTCCACCATTTACCATCTCCTCTAGTGCATGATCATGGCATTGTGGAAGTACTATGGGTATCTGAATGTTGCAGCATTGTGGAAGTACTGTGTTATGTGAATGTATTGCCGCTTCTTTGAGTAGGTTAATTGGTCTGCCCAGGAAAGGACATCCTAGACAACCAAAAGATTGTTATCTGCCCTTGACAGTTGAAGGACTATAACTGTGTATTCTTAAGATTTATGGTACACACTGTGAATTGCACATTTATGCAAAGTTATGAGTGAGACGACTGAGCATAGTCTACCAATCTTCAGTATCATGTATTGTAGCAGAATGCTAAATTTATTATGAATTGAATGGCCTGGTTATGCTATCGACACTGGTTGAAAGTGATTTGCTGACCAAAGAATTTCAGTGGACTTTGTTTGAATAGCTTCTGTGGTAATGGATCTTTAGTTGACTTCCTGCCTAGCTCTTTTCAATATAATAGTCTGCAATTACACATGGAGTAGCAGAACGTAGCATTTTGAGCATGTGAAGATTTGTGTGTCCAGGTTTTGGTGCTTACTGGTTTTACATCACTTCATTGATCAGATATTTGAGATTGTGAACCTTGCCAATGAGCTTCTTCCTCCACTTCCACAAGGCACAATTTCTCTTCCAAACAGCTCAAGTTTTTTTGGGAAAGGTTTGGTAGGAAAAAGGTCCTTTTCTGGCAGCACTACAAAGCAGGAAGATGCTAATGGAGCCTCTTCTGATGCTTCTGTGAGAGAGAGATTATTCCACGAGCAACCTGAACTTCTCCAACAGTTTGGGATGGATCTACTTCCTGTATTAGTACAGGTTTGGAAAAATGCTGCGATTCTTTATGTTGCCCCTGAAATGTGTTTCTCCATAAGTGTTTCCTGGCTAAATTTTGACATGTTACATATTCCTTGTTTGAATGTGGATTCAGGTTTATGGATCGAGTGTGAATAGCCCAATTCGTCATAAGTGCCTCTCTGTTATTAGCAAGTTGATGTATTTCAGTACATCTAGCATGATACAGTCATTATTGACAGTGACAAACATTTCTAGGTAATGGTCTGATGGTTTTTGGTTGCTTTAAATATTACATGAGCTTTTAACCTTCTTGTGCTTCAGTTTCTTAGCAGGTGTCTTGGCATGGAAAGATCCTCAAGTTTTAATTCCAGCTATTCAAATAGCTGAGATTCTGATGGAAAAACTTCCTGATACTTTCTCTAAGATGTTTGTAAGGGAAGGTGTTGTTCATGCCATAGATGCCCTTATTTCAATGAGTGGCTCAGATATGGTTCCTCAACCATCACCAGCTGAAAAAGAACAGGATGCCCTGCCTTCATCACGTTCTCGCCGTTACAGGCGACGTAGTGGTGCTTCTAACCCTGAAGCTAATGCTCTCGAGGAGTCAAAAGGTTCTGTTAGTATTGGGTCACCTCCAGCTGCCATTGAGGTTCCAACAGCAAATTCTAGCCTTCGTGCAACAGTCAGTGCATGCGCAAAATCATTCAAAGAAAAGTTCTTCCCAGCTGATCCTGGGGCAACTGATACTGCAGTAACAGATGACCTGTTGAAATTGAAAAATCTTTGTGCAAAATTAAATGCAAGTGTCATAGACTTCAAAGGTAAGGCTAAGGGCAAGTCAAAAGCTTCTGGTCATGTTTTAACCGACTTATCTGCAGATACTGAAGAACACCTCATAGGTATTATATCTGAACTGTTGGGAGAGCTGAGCAAGGGTGATGGAGTATCAACATTTGAGTTTATTGGTAGTGGGGTTGTTGCAGCGCTATTGAATTACTTTTCTTGTGGGACATTCTCAAAAGAGATGCTCTCTGAAACCAGCTTAACCAAGCTTCGCCTGCAAGCCTTGAAAAGGTTCAAGCTGTTTATTGCAATTGCTCTCCCCTCTGGTTTTAAGACAACTACTGAGGCCCCTATGACTATTTTAGTCCAAAAATTGCAAAATGCATTAACTTCATTGGAACGCTTTCCTGTCATTCTCAGCCACTCATCTCGCTCTTCTAGTGGTAGCGCACGCCTTTCTTCGGGGTTAAGTGCTCTGTCTCAACCATTTAAGTTGCGCCTATGTCGTGCACAAGGTGATAAAACTCTACGTGATTATTCTTCAAACATTGTGTTGATTGATCCTCTGGCGAGTTTGGCAGCTGTTGAGGAGTTTCTTTGGCCTAGAGTTCAGAGAAATGAATCAGGACAGAAGACTTCTGCACCTGTGGCAAATTCTGAACCTGCTGCATCACCTGCTTCAGGTGGTGCATCATCGCCATCTACATATGCTCCTCCTGCATCTGGTCGACGCCATTCTACTAGATCAAGGTCGTCGTCAGTGGCAGTAGGAGATTCTACCAAGAAGGAAACCCATGAAGGTCATGCCAGTTCATCCAAGGGCAAGGGTAAAGCTATTCTTAAATCTTCTGCTGACGAATCACAGGGTCCACAGACTAGAAATGCTGCACGCAGAAGGGCATCTTCTGAGAAAGATACACAACTGAAAGTAGCACCTGGTGGTTCTAGCTCTGAGGTACTTATTTATGAGTGGAATTTGTTTTGGAGCATATGTTTGGGTCTGTGAAGTTAATTGGTTAGATTTCATGGATAGGGTTTTGTTGTCCTGTTTCTTTGTTCTGTTCAGTTTGATCAAAATATGATAGTCACAAAATTCGTAGGGGCTCTTTTTTCTAGTTTTTTGTGTTGAACTTTTGAATTTTGGCTGTCGAGCAGTGACAAGTATTCATTGCAATAGCCCCTTCCTGTTCTGATTTGCTTGTAGGTTGTTTATTGACAAATTTGATTTTTCTTTTCTATGGAATTAAAAAGAAAAAAAAAATGAAAATGCAATCACAGCAAGAACCTTCAAGAGACTATCTATACTGGTGTAGGCATGATGTTGGATGTTGCATTTTGAAAGACTGATGTCTTAATGTGTGCTGTCTAATACATTTGCATTGCAGCTTTTTGCATTTGTCATGAATGCCGAGTATTACATGCCATATTTTATGGATTTTTATATTGTAGATATATTCTTTACATTGTTTTGCTAATCATGTGCTTAACACATTAACTTCTCTTTGTTACACAGGATGATGAATTGGACATTTCACCTGTTGAGATTGACGATGCTTTGGTTATTGAAGATGATGATGTCTCAGAAGATGAAGATGATGACCATGATGAGGTACAATATCCAATGTTACCTTTAGATTACAATATGTTCTATTGCTTTTCAATCTCATATTGGAATGCTTGCTCTCTCTATTTCCTGATAGCCACTTGAACATGGTTTTGTTTGTACATCTATATGATGCCCTATGCTACTATTGGTTGTAATCACCAAATACAAGTCAACTTGGTTACTATGTGTTACTAACTTGTATTTAAAGAACCTCATGAAATCTGAAGATTCTTGTTTTATATTTTCATTCTATTTCATTTTTGTAGATAACAAAAATTAGTTGGGCTGTTCATCTGATGTGTTAAGATACTCAATTTGTCAACAGGTTCTAGGTGATGATTCAGTTTCTATCTGTGTATCCGACAAGGTACATGATGTGAAGCTGGGAGATACACCTGAGGATACGACAGTTGCACCAGCTTTAGCTGACACCCAGGTTCCTCCATTGTCTGGTTCTAGCAACAGAAGCGTCTCTATCAGAGGAACAGAGACTACTGAGTTTAGAAGTGGTAGCCCCTTTGGTTCTAGAGGGGCTATGTCTTTTGCTGCTGCTGCAATGGCTGGTCTTGCCTCTGCTAGTGGTAGAGGTGGCATTAGGGCAAGTCGAGATCGTCGGGGACTTCCCATAGTTGGCAGCTCAAGTGATCCTCCAAAACTGATTTTCTCTGTTGGTGGTAAACAGCTAAACAGACATCTTACCATATATCAGGCCATCCAACGCCAGCTTGTATTGGATGAAGATGATGATGAAAGGTTTAATGGGACTGACTCTCTACCAAGTGATGGACAGCGATTGTGGTATGACATATATACGATCACATATCAAAGAGCTGATGCCCAAGCTGAGAGGAGTTCAATAGGAGCTTCAGCTTCTAATTCACAATCAAAATCTTCTAGATCTGGATCGGCCTCTAATACAAGTCCAGATGCTTCAAAACAGCAGAAATCACTTCTTGACAGCATCCTGCAAGGTGAACTTCCATGTGATTTGGAGAAATCTAACCCCACATACAGCATTTTGGCATTACTTCGTGTCTTAGAAGGTTTAAATCAGCTTTCTACTCGCTTGAGAATAGAAGCGGCTACTGATGTTTTTGCTGAAGGGAAGATATCCAGCTTTGATGAGCTTTTTGGCACTGGTGCAAGAGTTCCTGTTGAGGAGTTCATTAATAGCAAACTGACTCCAAAATTGGCCAGGCAAATTCAGGATCCCCTGGCTTTGTGCAGTGGAAGTCTTCCTTCTTGGTGCTACCAGTTAACTAAAGCATGTCCCTTCTTGTTTCCTTTTGAGACTAGGCGGCAGTACTTCTATTCTACTGCATTTGGGTTGTCCCGAGCACTTCATCGGCTTCAACAACAGCAAAGTGCTGACAACCATGGTTCAAGTAATGAAAGGGAAGTACGGGTTGGTAGACTGCAACGCCAGAAAGTCCGTGTCTCTCGTAACCGCATCTTAGATTCAGCAGCAAAGGTTATGGAAATGTACTCCAGCCAGAAGGCTGTTCTTGAAGTGGAATATTTTGGTGAGGTTGGTACTGGATTAGGCCCGACTCTGGAGTTTTATACCCTTCTTAGTCATGAGTTGCAGAAGGTGGGATTGGGGATGTGGAGGTCTAGTTCTGAAGTGGATAAGTCTGAAATGGATATGGATAATGATGACAAGGTTGTTGAGAAAGTGGATGAAGCTTATGATGCAAAGAAACTTGGACGGGATACTGCTGCTGGGGATGCAGAACTTGTACATGCTCCTCTTGGGTTGTTTCCTCGTCCATGGCCTCCTAGCTCTGATGCTTCTGATGGAAGCCAATATTCAAAGATTATAGAGCATTTCCGCCTTATTGGAAGGGTCATGGCAAAGGCTTTACAAGATGGCAGGCTCTTGGACCTTCCACTTTCAACTGCTTTTTACAAGCTTGTTTTGGGTCAAGTAAGCTGATTATTTTAAGAATTAGTTAATCAACTTGGTTCTTCCATTTTATGATTGCGGAACAGCTGAAATGTATTCTATTTTCTAATGGTTGCAGGAACTTGATTTGCACGATATTCTTTCTTTTGATGTGGACTTGGGAAAGATTTTACAAGAGATGCATGCTCTTGTTCGTAAAAAACAGTATCTGGAATCATTGTCTGGCGATAATCAAAAGCAAATTTCTGAATTATGCTTTCGTGGTGCTCCAATGGAAGATCTCTGTCTTGATTTTACCCTTCCTGGTTATTCGGATTATGTTTTGAAGCAAGGAGGAGATAACACAATGGTATGCAACTTTTGTAGGCCTTTATCAGTAGTTTCCAGAACTAATATTTAATACTTATATACTTCACACACACACACACACACACACACGTACACACATATACACTCAAGCTTTGATGGAATAACAAGAACACATTTTAATTTTGATTTCTTTTATTCAACTGCCTGAATTACATAGCAGACAAGCTGTTAAATGAAAAAATTAAAAAATTTAAGATTGTATTTGTTATTTCAGCAGAATTTGAAAATTTTATTGATCTTATCAATCTATATTGCAGGTTGACATTTATAATTTAGAAGAATATATTTCTTTGGTGGTTGATGCAACTCTTAAAACGGGAATTATGAGACAACTCGAAGCATTTAGGGCTGGCTTCAATCAGGTGAAAAAATCCATCTCATGAATTTTGCAAAACATATGATTATTCAGTGTGTACCCTGTGTTCTTGACTATTGTTTGAGAAACTGGAGGGTGCTTAATCTCGTTAAACTGGAGGCTGCTAAATTTCCTCATGCAAACACGTGAAGAGTGCTTTGTTTGCACTCCCCTCATACCTCAACTGGTTCATAGGAAAAGAATGAACAAGGGAAAAGTACAAAATGATAAAGTGATGCTCAAATCTTTCAAGCATTCTGTCATCAATTTTAAAGAAAGTGAAAAACGGTAAACCTGTACCTGTTCCATCTGTCTGGAATTTTGTTTCCAATTTTTACTTTTCCTAGTAAGCTACATTAATAAATTTTTCGTGCATTATGGATGGTATTTTCAACAATATATCCAATTGGAGGAATATGGTGTTCCTTTTGGCATTCCTTTACTTTTTTGACTTCTGTATTTTGGATCATCTCAGTATTTTTCAACATTTTCAAGCATAGTTGTCAATATTTTCTTGGGGAAGATTGCTCAGTAAGTTTCTCCTGGTATTATATTTATGATTTCTTTTGAAAGCTTTTCAAAACGTGTCAGAAGTGAAAAATAAAGTGAATGTGTGAAGTTATGGAAATGCTTTTTTAGCATTTTGTTGCAAATTATGATATATGTTATTCTGTAAAATGTAAATATTACAGATTTCTATGAATATCATTGATTGGCCATAAAAATGCCAATAATGCTGCATATTTGCATAACCTGGAGCTGTTATCGTATGTGCATACTTTTAAGTAATCTTTAGTTGCATGGTGAGATGCATGATCAAATGAAAACATAAAAGCTAGTGTATGAGGGTGA
Source organism: Nymphaea colorata (assembly GCF_008831285.2). Lineage (NCBI taxonomy): Eukaryota > Viridiplantae > Streptophyta > Magnoliopsida > Nymphaeales > Nymphaeaceae > Nymphaea > Nymphaea colorata. The sequence goes on from NC_045146.1 coordinate 24,435,494, forward strand.
GGATGCTTCTTCAGGAACAAGCATCCTGGTTTTGCTGCCTGGTGAACACGCTCCATTTTCAGGAAAGTTGGTGTAATTCTCATATTTGTCCATATACTCTGTTTGTATGAAGGCTACTGCATCACAGAGTAGCGGTCATATTGAAAATTTGGTAATATATTTACTAGGGTGCCGTTGGTTGATGAGTTGAGCTTATTTTGGGCAAATGCAATGACAGCAAATTCTAGTTTGATTGCAAATGTGATGACACAAATTGTAGTTTGATTGTCAGTGACTCAATGTCCTTCGTTTTCCTTTGAAGACTCCCTCTGTCTGTAATGCATATTTTTATGAATTATCATGATTTTATGGTGACGTTTCACAGAAGATTCTTTAATTTGAAGATTTCTCAAATTTTTAAATTTCAATTCTTAATAACATAACCTTGAGAACAGGTGTCCTTATTTTCACACGTGTGCACAGACGTACACGAAAGATGCGACATGTGGACATTAGCAAGTTCTCCACATTAAGCCTAGGAAATTGTAGAAATGCAAGTTAGACTGATTCCTTCAGAGTTTTTAAGATTGGACTACATCTGTTAGTTTTGCAGGGAAACCATGTTAATACTTTAAAAAATACGTTCTGCATTCTCCACCATGTATTTAGCTGAGCTGAACCGTATTTACCTACAAGGGACTACTATGAAACTTGCCTTCTAATTGTGAACATGATTTTTGTAACATGTAAATTTAAGCTCTTAGTCTTAGACATGATCTTATGCAATGTGAGCTCTTTTTTGGGTAAAAGTGTTTGCTTACCACTGTTTATATGCAACTATGCAATGCGATTTTTTATCGGAACTATTTAATGCGATCTGACATCATAAATTATGTGCCTAGGTTTTTGATATATCATCCCTCCAAATATTCTCTCCCAATGAGCTGGACTGCCTACTCTGTGGTCGTAGGGAATTGTGGAAGGTGACCAATTTCATTCTGATGTTCTTCTAAAATCTTGTTTTTTACTGCATGTTTGCAACTTATTATTCTGATATTGTGTGCATATTTCAGGCTGATAGTTTGGTTGATCACATCAAATTTGATCATGGATATACAGCTAAAAGTCCTGCAATAATCAATGTACGAAAACCTTACCATATTTGAAACTTCTGTTCTTTTTTGTACTTGGGGTGGTGCCTAACAGTATGGTCATTTGATCTTTCTGATGTTTTAGTTCCTTGACATCATGGGAGAATTTACACCAGAGCAACAGCGTGCTTTCTGTCAATTTGTCACTGGTGCGCCTAGGCTTCCACCTGGTGGTTTGGCTGTCCTAAACCCAAAACTGACAATTGTGAGGAAGGTATAAGAAAGTATCCATCTCCTTCTTAGTGGAGCTTTTGGTTGAAGAAGTGGAATTAGATTCTCCTCCTACATTCTCCTTAATCCTTGTCTTCTCCTGTGTCTGTAATTGCAATTCTGTGTTTGTTCTGCAGCATGCCTCGAGCGCAACGAGCATGGCATCAAATGGTACTGCAACTGCTGAATCAGCTGATGATGACTTGCCAAGTGTTATGACCTGCGCTAATTACCTTAAGCTGCCTCCATATTCCACAAAGGTACAACTTCATTGCTCCAAATATTTTTACATGTGGATAAGTGAGGTGAGGCCTGACTTTACTTTTGTTTCCTATGGTCATGTTTGCAGGAAATCATGTACAGGAAGCTGCTGTATGCAATCAGTGAGGGACAGGGATCATTCGACTTGTCATGAAAATGATATTTACTAATCCCCTCTCATCAAATATCTAAGAGATTGGGATTTTTTGGATCATCTCTGTCCATCGGTGTTTCCGATTCTATAACCAGATTGGGAAGATAATCTTCATTATGTCATGTTCATACCTGACAAGAGATGATCCATAAGTTGCACCAGATCCTTGAGGTAAAATTCTCTTTCCTCTCCCTCTCCCCTCTGTTTCCCTCACATGTCCTGGTTCGGAGGGAGTCACTTTAGGGCTGGCATGCTGCAATATCTCAAATTGTTTGTTTCCTGCCTTTTATTTTGATTGTTCTTATCTTTTTTTAAAGATAAATTTTGTTTAGCTCGTAAGCAGATGATCTCTGACATGCTTCTATGCTTTGTGAACGTTAACGACATACTAATGTGGTTAAACCAGTTCTCATGTCTCAAAAGATTGTCTGGTGCTGTTGGGGATCTTTGATTTATTTTTTATCTTTTTTGGCTGGCCGGTTTTGTGGTGGAAGGGGACAAATTCGTGTTTCATATGAAGATTGTCTAGTGGTGATGGGGTCTTCTATTTATTTATCTTTTTGGCTGGTTTGGTCGAAGGACGCATACTTATATTTTGTTTGTTCGTCTGGCAAAGGGATGCAAGCGCTTTTCCTGCTTTAGCGAGTCGGATGAAGCATCTATCTTTAAATAGAAAAAGGAAAGGATGGTCGCTCCATTTTCTATTTCCCCTCCTGTTTCTTTTAAAAAAAAATTTGGGGATGTGGTGGTCAAGAATTCCCTTATTATTGATGTCTCCGACTCTCTAACAAGTAACATGAAGACATAATGGTGCACAGGTAACAAAAAGCAGGGTGGTTTTTCTCTCTCATGCATTCCTAGTGGAGGGATGAGATCACCGTCTAACCTTTAAATCAAGTTATGTACACGAGGTTTTCATAGTACTGCCATGTAAATAAAGAGTTGAACGTTTTGATGCTTTGATAAGTTAACGTTCCCTCTTCCTACTGAATACTTTGTTGCTTGTGGATATGCAGAATGGTTGCAGATAGCTGCAGGATTTTCATGCCTAGAGCTTATGGTGGGTTGTTGGGAAGGTTCCTCTTCCGTCTTCTGGAAAGCTGAGCAGGGAAAAGAGTATTTTGGGTGTGGTCCAATAATAGAGCTCGTTTTTTCCCTTTTTTCCTTCGGTTTTGAATGTGGTGTTAATAATTTAAGCTCTTTAGTCATCATCTAATTCCTGTATCTATGAAATTCTTGTCATTGCCACAGCTTGTACTTGTTCTATTCCAGTTCAGAGGGGAAGAAGAAAACCCAAGAATTAGTATAATCTTTTAGGAGACGGTGATAAACGACGTATTGAACAAACAGCTGACATATGCTAATTCCTAGTCCCTTTATGGCAACTATTGTACATATGAAAAGAAGTCTGGTGTTGAAACTCTCTCTATAGTTTGCCTGTCATTCATCTTCCCAAACTTGCAAATCTGGTCTGCGCTCGCTGCTTCCGTAAATCTTTGGTTAGTGCTTTATGAATTACTCACACCTCACTGGCTGCGTTATTACTCTCGCATGTTGTGCCGTAGTTACTGCTCTTCGTTGAATATGGACTTCGTGATGGATCCTCTCGTCTCTTGTTTCAGTGGTGGCTAGATCAATTCTCCATTGATTAATTTGTTCTCTTTAATGATCATGCTTATGTACTTTGCAATTTATTTTTGAGCCATGAGCATGTTCGGTGTCGTGGTCTTGGCGTGTTACATCTGGAAGGTCTGCGACTCCTATCGAAGTGGTCGAGAGGGGTGCTTGCAGGGCGTATAATTTTTCTCCATCTTTTCTGAACAAAATGGAGCACCGACCACATGTGTTACATGTTTTTATTCCGTATTGCCTGTATTTGGAAGTTAGTCGTCAGATGGTTGATTTATGTGATTTAGTTGTCAGATGGTTGATCTATGTGATCGTGAAATGTTGTTGCTAGGGACATTTTGTTTTTTAAAAAGAATATAGTTTCCGCTTTAACAAAAAGGGACGCCTTTCCCTTCCATTTCATTACCCCTTGTCACATGTATACGCGAAAGGCCTCCCGATAACCATGGGGTAGGACGACTACGACTTCTACGCCACAGCCGTTGACCGTGTTATTATCATTTTCTAATGTCACTACCGTCACTATGACTCTAAGTGCACTGCCGGTCGACGCTGCTATTAGGCGATCACTATCCACCAGTTGGACCATTTTGGGGTGACGTCATGTTTACCAAAATAATTGATATTATTTCATTTTTTTTTTAAATTTTGATGTAAACTGTTATTATCATTTTGAGAGTGAGCTCAAAGCGTAGGGTGCATTCCAGTCAAGGTGTTTGGGAGCGATGTCCGAGGAGCTGAATTTATCATCTCCAGAGTTTAAGGGAGTCGTCTGAGCTTGAGTGGAGGGTCAGCATCATAATCTTTGTGTTAGCTTTATCCTTTATGTTCTGCATGCTTACTAGCTTGCCCAGTTAAGCTATATCCGAGATCTTGTGAACAACGGTCGCTATTGATTTGGTCAGCCAGGTAAGGGGTGTGCGTGCGTTCGTGTGTGTGTGTTATTTCTTTTTTCCTTTCTTTTTTTTTTTTGGGTATAGGCTGAAGTTAAAATGTTGTTTAGCAATTACTGCGTCGGGGAGCCTTTAGCTAATAAAAATGTAAGATGTTGCAGCGTATGTCCGTACGCTATGAAGGTTTTCTATGGAGACATTGCATCCTGGTTGCCAAGTTAAACGAAGCCCCAGTAGTAAGAAGGTGTGTCATCCTCCTTTTTGCTCAAGGCATCAACTCCTGAGGGCCAGCTTCCGACTCTAGCGTTACTCGGAAAGCTGAGTGGTTTGAATTACCGTTTGAAATGAAAAAAAAATACAATGGGTTTTTATTCCTCACCATTTACGCAAACTTATTCCTTATTTGTTGCCACTCCCATTTTGAAGATGAACGCGCTTGTCAGCTACTTTGAGCTTGGTGAACAGCTTGACAGAATGGTATTTCAGCAAATGAGTTTATCTGAAAAGTACTTCACGCGGCATTCTAATTTTTTTCTCTTATTTCCATCCAAGAAATATTTTAATTGATCAATATAACCTCAAGGACAGACAACAAAAGAAAAACAAAACAAAACAAAAAATGTTAAGCTACCTTATTAATTTGCTTCCTATAACACCAAATGTGATCGCGAAAGTGCACAAATAGAGCAACCGCGGGGCTACCTACGAGTGGGTAAGCAAGCACCGATGTCCACCGGACTCAAACGGGGAACTTTCATGAGATTCTAGTTGGTGGGTTTTCTAGAAACAACCAAGAAGAGCTACTTTTGAATGGTTACTGAAGGAGGTCAAGGTTTCAACATCGTAATTAAGATTTGAACAAAATAAAAGAGACCGAAAGTTGAATATGGGACTCGAGAGTTTTGGATAGAGTTCAGTTGCTGGAGGTTTCCATCTTGGTATAAAATGAAAAGAAGAGCTTGTGTCAAGGAAAAATAACGAAACGAAGAAAAAGGGGGAAAAAACCGCATTTTCCTTTATAAGGTGATCGGTCTCAGCAAGTGTTAAATCAGGTAAGGGCGAAGCGTTTGCATTCTGGATTTCACTCGAGCAATTCTTTTGTCTTCTTGTTACTGCGTGCGTAGGAGAGCTTTTGTAAGAACATTTTGCTCTTTTCAGACACCCGAACACTTCCTTGTGTGTAAGACAAAAACTGTTTTGCTTTCATTTGCATTTAGCGCCGGCTGCAGGCGTTTCAGATTAAAAAACTCGCTGCTTATGCAGTTCTAGTCATTGGAACTTTCTTCGTTCAATGGTATTTCTAGTCATTCGCTACTTACCGTTGAAAGTGTCTTTTTACATGCTTCCAAGACTTCTAACTCAGAAACTGATTCCTTTTTAGCTGCAGTTGACGAATTCATGGCATTTCCTACTTTTAAGGCAAACCAACCTTCTTTTGATTATGATCATGGTTAACAATGTGCTGTTAAGAAGATGAGTTTATGTTATTTAAAAATTATTTGTACATTGTTTCCTTCTCTCTTTATCTCTTTATATATACATAAAAGACATTTTTTTGAGAAAAATCAACTTCAAACCTCCGCCAAATGATGGGAATAAATTTGTCGATCACTATAAAATAAAAATCAATTTGTCACTGTGTCCATAAGGACGAATACGAGGAAAAAACCCTGAAAAATTGCATGCCAGCCCAGTACACACATACATGTACCAACGCCCTCCAACACACGCGGGGAGAGAAAGAGAGACAGAGAGGTTTCAGGGGCGATGGTTCCGCTTGTTCTGCACACCAGCTGATGATTAGACTACTTGAAAAGAGTGAGTGCTCATGCCGAGCTCTCTCCTTTTGATTGATAACTCAGTACAACAGTCCAAAAAAGTACCAATCTAATAAAATGATATAATGCTCATTGAACTTAACATGTACCCTTATGCTGTTCGGGGGAAAGAGAGAACATAAAGGAAAGTGTTCAAACAGTTCAATGTCTGTCTCTCTGTCGCTCTCTCACTGGGCTTCAAATAAAACTTTGCTTACATCAATCATAATTCTTAACGAGGTGGACTGGAAGAATGGAAGGCTGAAAGAGTTATTGATGACGCGCATGGCCGGTGAATACTCTGTTTCTTTTCCTCTCTCTCTCATCAGAAGCTGAGTAGAATTTACTATTTATGCGTCGTGGATTTTTGGTCCGCATCTGGCCTGAACTGCTAGGGTCTTGGCGTCTCCTGGGCATGGATCACCGCCAAAGCTGCTCGGTGATATTGGGATAACGCATGATGTCTTCCCCAAGCATGCCTGTTCCAGTAACACAATGCAGTGGGTTAGCTTTGAATAACATCAGACCTCTTATTATTATTTCATCGCTGCTTCAGTGCAGGTTTTCATGTGGTTCTCTTTCAGCGAAGGGTTGTTGTGTAGCTTTTCCAGGATGTTGAGTTCGCATGTTTTAGAAATCAGTTGCTATTTTAGGAATTAATTTTTCTTATTACCTTCTCAACTATAGTTCTTGCTGAGGGAGAATTGCAGGTACCCATTGTGAAGTTCCCACAGATACCCTGAGGATTTCCGAAGCTTGCAAACTCGATGGAGTGGATAACTTTGTGGTTATAACATTTCAGGCTGGCCTCCGCCTGCAAGTCTTCAGACTCTTTGGCCTGGATCTTTGCTTCCTTCCTCTCCCATGAACTGACAGAAGGAGGATGTGCTTCAGTAATGTAACTGCAGATTGTATCTCTGGAAACTTTCCTCACAGTTATGAGATATGGGTTGCCTCCTGTTTCCTCAAAAACAACCATAACATTGTCTTTTGGCTTCAAGAATGCTCTGGGGACGTGGTACCTGAAATATGAAAATGCCGTTTAATACATTTATCTATGTAATATGTGTGTGTGTGTGAGAGAGAGAGAGAGAGAGAGAGATAGAGAGAGATGTTTTCAAGTAATTGAAAGGGAGAATGATCCGTTTGCAAGCAATAAACACCAAAATTACATGACATGAAAGTGATGTCCTCCATTATTCATTCAAGTTCTAAAAGTAAAATCACCATCTTAAAGAAAGACACATAGAAGTGAGACCTCCTTGCAGAAGACAGTCAGACTGGTATTTCTGTAACTAAGAAATATAAGATAATTCCAGGTATCACACGAGATGTTGATCCTCTTTTCTGGAAAATGCACATTGGTATGTGATGCTCATGCGTCAATCGAGGCAGAGTTCCACCTCGCCACAAGCTATCCCTTGATTGGAAGGTAAAATGGTTTTTGAATACCTTAACCAAAACGTTTGGAATAGAAAGCACTATCAAAATGGCCAAAATATTGCCAGTAATGGATCAGTCCAACTCATGCATCTTCCTGAGGTTGTAAGAAAAGTAGTGATATGATATGGCTTGGCTACTGTATCGTACGTTACATTTCTGTATATATCACGTTTAAAGTAGTGTACGGTTGCTGGTTTGTGGAACCAAGATAAAACCACCATATGAATTGAGATCAGGTCACATGGTGTTCTGTTAATCTTGCACCAGAGACGAGACTTGTCAATGTAATGATCTAATCAGCTCTGCTTATGAAGAAACTAGTGCTTCTAGTAGTGCTTCAAGTTGCTAAGCTATCAAAGTAAAGAACTGTGAATTCCAAAAACAGCACTGAATCTTACATGGATTGAGAAGGATCGCCAAGTGGAGTCAGGTAGGATACCCAGTAACGACCAATACTCTCGCCGTTGATCCAGACTTGACCTTTGCCCATACTCGAGAGATCCAAAGCAACAGGCTCTTTTCCACTGGGTGCATCAAAAACTTTCTGAAGAACACAGTTATTACCAGGTCAGCATCTTTCTGCTGAACATAAGACTGCTATGATTTAAAAGTCCATGCTGAAAGGACAAGCCGACTAGAATTGATACCTTGTACCATGTGATTGGATGGTTGATGGAATGCTTGGCATCAGACCATTGAACATTTTTTAATCCCTTGGAGCTGTATATCTTAAGTTTTTCTCCTTTCATACCAACCTATATGTACATAAACATAAATTTACAGTTTCGATGTCCGTTGAGGGGGAAACAAGCAGATTTTGCAAATTCATTTTCACAAAAAAGTAGTGTAAAAGAAATGCTTTTTTTTTTCATTATTCAGTATTCACCTCATAGCCCCAGGTTTCTTGGGAAAGATCATGGGCTCCGGAGTTCAGACCTTGAATTATTACAGTATGTAGGCCAGCAACTCTGTGCTCTAAGTATGCACCATTGTCCTGCACATGCGCAGAAAGCATTTCAATATAAGAAGTGACAAGCAAAATGTTAGGTTATACAGTGAAAAAACTATTTTTTTTTCTTTAACTTCTTTCAAAAACAACTACATGGTGTTTGACGGTCGACTTGGCCTGGAGATGCAGGATAGTTACTATTACTAGCACTCAACCTTGAGAGATCCCCAAGAACGAAACCCAAGTCGCCCAACCATAAGATTACGTAATGTCAAAGGTTCTACAGATCTCTTTTAGAAGAAGTTACTTACTGGAAGACCAACTGTCATGACGAGTATAGATATCTTGTTCCTCCCACTCACCAAAGGTGCCGGTTCAGCAAATGAAAAGCTTTTGTCTATTTTTGTACCATGACCACTTCCTGGAAATGAAAACCAAATTAGGCATCATAGCATGTTAAGATGAAGGAAATACGGGACTAAAAATGTAATAGCAGAGACAGCATCATCTGCTATAGGAGATCTGAAGTTTTCCTATCCGCCAAAAACATGCAAAGCAATACCTATGTACACATCATTGACAAATGCATGCAAGGCATGGCCAAGACAGGAAATCTGGAGGACGGGTCGGATGTCGCCCCTTGTAGGCAAGTCGTTGTATCCTACATCAAAACTGAAATGTTCAAATATTAGTACACGCCTGATAAATACTCTGTTTTATATAATATCTAAGTTCAACTGCATCTGCATATCATAGGACTGCCATCTACATCCTGCACTAGGGCATCTGTTCTCTTGGATTAGGATAATGCAGACTGTTGCAACTATCTGATAAAGTGACGTTGTGTTTCAGCTGTTTTGATTACTGACAATGAAGTCAAATGCGTGTTTGTCTTGTAGAAACTTAACAAAAGTACACCATGTTGAACGCATATGACATAAGGATCAAGAGAAGTCATTGCACAATTCTGATACTGAGATAAGAAATTTCACTTAGTTCTCAACCAAACACTTAAAAACCTTCACTTGTGTTGCTCAGAATTTCTGGGTTCAGATTTCTAATGCGATGAGAATGTAATTGTGAATTAGGATAGTGCTTCTTCCCTGGTCAAAAGCATGAAACGGCACCAAAGTTTCTGTACCAAATATGGGACGATAATTCACTTACTAGATGGTGTGCCATACATAATCTGTTGTATCCTTTGTCATGTTCATGTGTTCCAGGAAATGGTTTGATTTGGTATCAACTTCCTCTGGTTTTGGAGTTTCCTCCTGGTACTTTTCCCACTGTGTACCTTTATTTGCCGAGTTCGATACTTCATAACTCCTTGCATTGTGCTGAGCATTCACCTGTTAGTTATTAGGAGACCTTTTATTAGCCAATTTTCAGTCAGTCGAGACAATTTCTTTTAGATTAAAAACAGCAAAACTGCAGTATCTTGCAGGTGATTCCATCACAAACTAAAGATCCCCTTTACAAATATTTAAGTTTCTGGCATGCTTTTAATTCATATCTGCATTCAGACATGCTTCACTAGTGAGTTTGCAGACTCAAACCTTTGCAGTATTGAAGACAACGGTCTTGCAATCTGGGAGGATGCTGATTGAATGGGGTGGCAGAAAGTACTTGCGATGCCTGAAGTGGACGTTCACTTCCTCCCTTGAGCGATTATTTGTAAGAAAAGCAGAACAGATTTTACTGCCTGGAATTTGGTAGACACGTGCCTGCATAACCAAATTCAATCAACATTAATGATCAAAACAGACAGCATATATTTACATTTTCGAGAAAATAAGCCACTATAATCTTGCTTAATCCTGTAATAATAGATCCCCATTTGACCTGGGTTCAGCTAGTTTTAGACTCACAAATCCTACTAATGACTAGGCAAATTTGTCTTGCAGAACAGGCTAGAATTCTTCTTGCAGCTGATCCTGAAGACTACAACAATAGACGAACTAAATTTTTTATACAGTTGTAGGATAGTTAGTTTGGAGGCCCTTACCTCAAGGTCGTCACCCAGAGAAGAAACAGACGGAATTCCCCACAGTAGAGCCTTTCTGCACAGTCTGAGTGCAGAATGAAGGTCCCTGATGTGACCCCATTTTGGTTCCTTAAACAAACCTGCATTGACATAGAAACAGATAATTGAGTATTTTGACGAGCAAAAATGATCAAAGCAATGGTTCTTTCAAGAATAAAAAGAATTATGGGAAATGCGGATGGGCATGGAGAGTTCAGAGAACAACAAAGAGAATTTTAGTTCTTAGACAACTAAAGAAAAAAAAATCATATTATATGAATGGCTCGCGTGACATGGAATCACGATATCAAGGAAGACGAGAGTGAGAGAGAAGAGACAGAGGACGGGGCACGGGTGTGGAGGAAGAGGTCTTACCATATTCATCTAGGGGTGCCTCATCATAGTAACGTGTCATTGCAAACGCAGAAGCTGTCCTCCCAAAGTTTGTGCCACCATGATACTGTTCATGACGTTGAAATGTTAATAGCACTGTGTTTCAAAGCAAACTATCCAAAAAAAAAAAAACCAAAAGATCGAGATTCAGAAACACAATCTTTTGAATGCGGCTCTGCAAAGTTACCATGTAATAGTTGACGTGCGAGCCATTTTTGGAGAAAAAGCGAGCCACAGAAAATGCAAGATCTTCAGCTGATCTTTGTGAGGGAGGGTCACCGAAGACTCGATACCTTGATTCACCAACCATTGCATCTGATTAGCTACAGCGTAATGAACATGCTCAACTCTTCTTGAGATTCTATTTACTGTACTAATTTACTCTATGACAGTAGATCCTCGGTTACTCCAGAATTGGTTTTCGTGCTTAATTAGAGTGGAGAAAGAAACAGCAGAATAAGAGAGGAAATGGCATCAGAAATCAACCACAAAAATGATTTTTTAGTTCCTCAATTATAAATCCATTTCTGAAATTTTACACGGAAAATGAGATTGAAGACAATATAAGTTGAGATTATTTCATCAGTTCATGTAATTGTTTTTGTTAGTGGATTATAATAATGCTCTCTTCTTCTGGTGTCAAACCTTGGATTACTCAGAACTACTAACAGTAGTTAGTGCTCTGTTCTACTGATTTCATAAAAATCAAGCAAACTGAAAAACCGCGGTGATACTTAAGTGTGAGGAACTGAGGATCTAATAAATATCAACTGCAGCGAATTCTAGTAATGGTTTCTCATCAAACAGGGGAATGAAATGTTGATTTGAGTGATTCACAAGTGCCAACGTAGCCGATCATCTTAAGAAGTTTCTATAAGAAAAGGTTAGCCAGAGGCCCTACTGAGCTGTCCAGTTCTCTGTCCACAGTGCCGGCTTGTCTGGTGAATTAGGTCCATCGAATGTGTCCCCACAGTTCCTCCCGTTGCATGAGTTAATCTGAAAAGTTGAACAAAAGTAAAGTCCTTAAGTTTCCCAGAAATCTAATAAGCATGCGTCATGGCATCATGCACACTTCGAGTTGATACAATGTACAGATTTTGGACTAGAGAAAGATTATGATGTTTAGGCAAATCAAGTTTTAACCGAGAAAACTCTTTGTTGGCATTATAGTACATGTTGGGGGCTACCTCATTTTAACTGTTGGTGGGCGTTTCTTTACCTCATATTTAAACTCCAAGGTGGTTTTAGATTATGGGATGTGAGATTTGAAGATTACAAATTTTTTGATTTTTTATAAGGATCTGAAATTTTTTGCTTGAAAGATGCATTGATTTCATCATCAATTTGTAATCCTTGCTCTTTAAAATCAATGAACAGATCTAAAGTCAGACCGTGATTTTTAAAAATTTAAAAAACTACAAATGAAGGAAAAATAAATTAAGTGAGAAAGTCGTAATACAAACATAATATTAAGTAGATTTGCAAGAAATAGAAATTAGAAAATGGAAGAAAACTGTTTGACATTAAAAAAACATGAAAAAATGAAAAAAAAAACTAAAAGAAAACCATTTTTTCGCTTTTTAAAAAAACACGGCGTTCTTTAAAGTTTTAAAAGGCAAATTTATCTATCGCGTTTTTTTTTTTAAATCTTTGACTTCATTTCCCGAGTTTTTTTTTCTCTTTCAGCCACTCTGTACCTTCTGAATTTTTTTAATCAAAATATAATTTACTTACAATTGGATCAGGTGCATCCCGTTGCTTGCACATGATCCAAGGCACTCCAGTGTCGAGACCAACAGCCATTTTCCCTGCCCATTGGACGTACTCGACTCCATTCTGGTGATAAGCCTCCTGAATGGAGTTGTATTCATTCTCAATCTGCATTCAATTGCCAACAGATGAAAGTAAGTCCCTTAACTGTTTGTTTGGTAATTATTTTCCCCAGGAAAAGCTTCTACGCTTGATCAAACTACAAACCTGGGAGAGAATTATGGGTCCTCCTTGAGAAGCAAACAACTTCTCTTTCTTCATCTTCTTTACGATCATCCTTGAGAATCTCTCCATGTGATACTGCAGCCATATAATTCCTTCAATTGTTTATAGTAACTTGTGTGCATGCACGCCTCCAATACGGATGTGCATTGAAGACCTCAACCATATGGAATCTTTTGCAGAAAAAATATTACCTTGAAAGGCTCATTGTTGGATCTGAATGTGATGTTCTTCACCTCTCTCAGCCAGTATGGAAATCCTCTATACAATGTATTGAACTATTTGTTAGTCAACACAGAATATAACAAAATCCATACAAAATAAGTGCAGCAGAAGTAAATGGTAGATTGCAGTGATAGATAAAAGCAGCAAATCTTCACAAACAGAAACCAGCTTTTCTTTTTTGCAATCACTTTCCTGCAACGAACATGGCAGTATATGGGTCAAGACTAGACTTACCCAAAGTTCCATTCGGCCTCAATGAAGGGTCCAATTCTGAGGGTAACATACAGCCCATGCTCTTGGACTATCTTGATGAACTTGACCACATCATATCTTTCTTCAAATACATACTGCATTGCCAGACAACTGCTAATAAAATGGCTGCATCTTCCATTTTATCTCTCTCATGCTCCTCACAAAAATGCTGTTGGATTCCTTACCTTGCCTTCAACAGGCTCATGAAGGTTCCAGAACACATAAGTTTGGATCACATTGATTCCTCCATGTTTAGCTTTTTGGATCAAATCAGGCCACATCTGGTACAATTTCAATCCTCAAAATTTTAGCATCCATCCCCACCAGGAAAAGAAGATAGTAATCAAAGAAGATAAGAGCCTCACATGTTGTCTTTATCTTTCAACACTCCCAAAATATGACCTATAGGGGTTATCTTCAACTGAAGTTTGCAACACAACCTAACTAGCCGAGTGCTTTACATAAGAATGTAACTAAGTTGGCAGAACAGAAAATAGGCTGAAGTAAGTTGGAAGTTATCTAGATAAGAATGTAACCCAAGTTCAATGATCGGGCTTGGTGCCGATCACATAATTGTTAAGTGCTAGAAAGTGGTTGAGAATGAAATAGTTATATGATCGGTGTCATGACAATGTTTATGAGATTGGCGATGATCACATGCCAAGTTCGATCAGGACATGAAAACATGTGGAGCACGCCATTGATGGGTTGATAGCTCTCATGTTGCAACGTAACAATCACATGCATCTTTTGTAACACTAACTATCTAAGCTAAGCTTTTGCTTTGCCTGTTCTCCGAATAGGCAAAACATATGCGTACATGAATGGAGATATGTGCTTATAAGAGATCGAAGTCATTACGTCGGGAGTACTTCGGGGGTAATGAATGGATCCCGAGAAGAGAAGCATCCGCCGGCCATTGATGATGAGAGACCTTCCATCATAGGTGACTCCGTTCTTGGATCCTTGTGCCAGTACAGATAGAGAGAAGAGCAGCAAGCTGAAGAGCTTGACGTTAATCAAGCTCTTCAACATGATTAATCAAATTTGCCTTGTGCCACTCTTCCCTCTATTGTTTCTGCAGCTTCGCCCTCTCTTATTAATGGGATTTGAAGGGGAGTCCTTGAAGGCACCAATGGGGCTCCTCAGGGAACCCTGGTGCAGAGAGAGGCCTTCAAACAGCAGCTGCTAATGGTGTTTTAAACCATTAATTAAATAGTTAAGCGCGAGAAGATCGGGGTTTGTATGAGCTTGTTTATGTTGGTCAAGAAATGGTGATTAACTAATTAACTACTGAGCTTAGATGTCTCTGGTTGGCCCCATGTTCTGTAATGGGAGTCCTACAGATGCTCCTTGAATTTCTAATAAAAGAAGAAACGGTTCTTGGTGAAATCTGTTATTGACTTAGTCTCTCTCTCTCTCGCTCTCTCTGTATCTCTTAGAAGTAGGAAGATTCTGAGGGTTTTGGTCCAAGAGGCACCACATTTCTTGGGGAGACTAAGTAAAAAAAGAAAAGAAAAAAAAAAATGTGGATGGGATGGGATGGGATGAAACTGAGGAAAGATTTGCTCTTTCAGCTGTTTCTTTTTGCCCCCAAATACACGTAATTTTTTGAAATTTCTAGAATAATTAATTTAGATTTCTTCTTCAGGCAAATAGCTATTCCATCCCAATTAACTGTTGCTTCTGTAATTTGCTGATGATTTCATTATTGTATTAAAAGGACAACCAAAAAAAAAATCAACGAAGTTTTGGCTAGCGAACTTTATCTAAATTTGTCTGAAGATTAGATTAGAAAAATGAAGAAAATTTACCATTCGAGATTTGAAAATTACGTTGTGGTAACCAGCCTTGAATCAAGAGCGAACTATCATAACCAAATTAGTACTAGAAATTATTTTCTTAGGGATCTACCTTAAATTTCTGCAGTATAGAGTAACCGCACATTGCCTAATCAAATGGATGGACATTGGATATAGGATTTTTATTTGAAAATGAATTCGAATATAATCCAATACTATTTAAGCTCAAAGCTGAATCCAAAATCCGCTAGGATGTCATTTATTAAATTCAAATTTGATTTGATTTCTTTTTTTTTCATATCTGATTTTTTTGAAACAATTCATTCGGATGTCCAATCTCCAATCCCAATCAGATTGATTGACGTCTCCTACCTTATTCTAACAATTATGCTTAATTCAGATCACATATTAGATGACACCTGAGTTTCTATCAAATCTCATCGATACATAAGTGCATTTAAAGTATTCTTCATGGACTCTGCCAGGACCATGATTTCTTACTACCAAGGGTTGACGCATAGACCATTCTTGCATCAATCTTCTCGTGGAATAGCACAGTAAAATTATTACTTTATATCGTTCAGCGTTAGCAATTAAAATGTTTGATTGTTATTTATATACATAAAAATCTTGTTTCTGTGCATAGAAATCACAACTATTGTATTGATAAGGGATCATGTTCCACCTTCATATGCTGCTCAATGGCAACTACTTGGTATATGTAGAATCTAAAAATTTGATGCTTCAAGTTGTGCTTCTCTTATATGCATGGAGAGGCTTGCTTAGTGCAATAGGAGGAGCACTTGAGTTGTAGAGACAACTATAATAAGATATATTGAAAAACATGCACATTTTAAATTGTTACGAGAACGACACGTGCCAACGGCTCAATGGGCCGCTGTTTTTTAATATAAATTTGAAAAAAAAAAAAGAGAAAAGGGAAATAAGGTGGGGTTAAAGAATTTGCTGCTGACAGGAAAGATCTAACGTTCAAGCTGGTGGTGAGACCTCAAGT
This sequence comes from Nymphaea colorata, assembly GCF_008831285.2. Taxonomy (NCBI): domain Eukaryota; kingdom Viridiplantae; phylum Streptophyta; class Magnoliopsida; order Nymphaeales; family Nymphaeaceae; genus Nymphaea; species Nymphaea colorata. Next base: position 24,451,682 of record NC_045146.1, read on the forward strand.
TATGATCACATACAATCTATCAAGCATATCTAACTTTCAGACCAGCCACCAAGGTTGAGTTTCTTGGTTCCTTCCATTCAACCACAGGTAGCTCAGACTGAAAACTAAGTTAGCTAAACTTGTTGTTTCAGTTGTAGACATGCATGTACTTAGTGGCCGTAGCCACATGGTGGCTGGTGCCAACCACACAAAATTAGTTTAATATATATGTTAATGTTTTGATATATTTGTTTGTTATACTTGTAAGTGCCTAAAGAAATTATAGGTATTGAATGAGTGCCTCAACCAGAAAAAATTTCTAGCTCAACTAGTGCATGTATTATATATAGAGAAGTTAGTCCTAGATGCTCTTTTTTTGAGGCCGAGAAAAGCCTCCTTTCACCTTGTTAATTAGGGGGTTGGACTAAAGACCTTTGTGGCCGTTTGATAATGAGAATACTAATATATTGTTTCATATAACTACCCAATGATTAGGGCACATCATGTTAAAATGTTTCATGAATTTGCATCAATTTTTAGAACATATGCATGATGTAGTATGTTCCTATTCATATTGCCAAACAGGCTCTTAGAGTTAAAAAAAAAGAGTTGAGTTGAGAAGAACTCAGCATTCAGAGTGCATATATTGTTATAAGCTGGTAATTGTTACTCACAACCATCAATAAGTGTGCCCTCTCGTAGCATAAACTGTTAGATTGATTGGTAGGTGAACGAATTTACAAAAAGAAGTGAAAAACCAATAATTAGTCACGCAAAAGCAACTTGCATGATTTCAGTTACTTAAATGTGCAAAGACGGTTTACCATTGTCAATTTATTAAATGCAAGTAAGTTTTGATTGATTGATTGATTAATGTAGTTGAATTCTATCAATTTAAGTTGATCCTTATTGTAGGGAAACTAAATTGCTATGCACATCCAATGAAGAAAGAGATGAGACAATGGTAAACCATTCGCCATGCATTGTTTTGAACGTTAGTTGACGTGCTAAAGCCATGTTTCGAAGGGTTGGGTCAGCTTTCCATGACGACCTTTGACCTGGCTTGTTAATGGTAAGATTTGAGTTGAATGACTACATGGACATTCGTAATTGAATTAGATCCGATATATTAAGGTGGCATTTGATTTTATACTAAGGGGACATTAAGTTGAACATTGTCTCGATATAGACAATCAAAATAAAAATATTAAGTAGATATTTTAAGTCTTGAGATGATGAATAATGAAAACACTCACATGCCTGCGCGCAAGCATTCCGCCGCTCTCACGTGGGAAGACGCCACCGGAATCCACCAACGCCATCGGAGAAGGGCTGGTTGGTGGGCGGCTTCTCACACGTGTGGGGGGCAAGTGAGGATCCCGCCCACCAACCGACGACCGTAACAGCCCACTGCTTGACCATAACCAAGGCCCCTTCCTTCGTCTTAATTACGATATTACCCTGAGTGATTTCTTTCGGGGACATGGATTCGGCATTAACCCATTTCGGATCCAAATCTGATGTGCTGGAACGAGGTTTGCACATGAATAAAGTGAGCCAGGTTTCGGGTCCAATCACATTGACCCGGTACTTGCTCTGGGAGTGTTATTTTTTCAGAACCAAAAGTTGTAAATTTTCAGGTGGATTCCATGAGAGACGTATGGGTATTTCCGTAAATTAAACAAGCGGCTAAGTAAATCTTGAGAAGGGTAGACTGGTCAGTTTTTGGACGTATCGGTCTTTTTGCAGAACATGGCGGCATTTCGGGTAAAGTTTACTTCCCAGCTCCTCACCTACCGAGTAGCGGTGGCGGAGCTGATGGCTGACGACGACCCCGGCCCTAAGAAAAGTCGATGCGGCGGGAGTTGCAGAGGGAAGAAGGAGGAGGAGGAGGAGAGCGCTGAGAACCCTCGACTCCCTCGTCTCTCGAAATCCTATCTCCATGGCGGCGATTGCCAACCACAGCGTCGTTTCTTCGTCGGGCTGCAACACTCTGTCTCCTCTTCGTCGCCGCGGGTCGAAGGGCGTCTCGCTTCGTTTTCACGATTCCCACGGGGATCGTCCCTCGCTTCGGTCGTCGTCCTTCAATCCTCGTTTTCCTTCTTCGAATTCGTCTATTCATCTTTCCGTGGGAACTCGAAGGACTTGCGTCGAGCCGGTGAGGCTTTCGGCGAGTTCCGCCCAGACGATGGAGCCCGCGAAGCCTGTTTCGAGCCCGACGCTCGAGACGATCGTGGACGTTGATCTGGGGAGCAGGAGTTACCCTATCTACATTGGGTCCGGCCTTCTTCGCGAGCCTCAGTTTCTTCAGAGGTAATTGGAGATAGAGTTCCCAATTTTTTGTTTGCGATTCCCCTTTTTTTGCTCTCTTTTTGGTTCGTAATTGTGACAGCCCGATTGCTCCAAGTTATGAGAAATTGACACCGATGTGCTGAAAATTGAATAAAACCCTTCTCCCGGCTGAAACGAGCTCATTTCCCAGGTGATGGGGAATTTGCTTGGAAACGCATCTGTGCACTTGATACTTCCAACTAGTGGTTCTTACGCGCTTGAGAAGGTTCCGGTTTCACCTCGGGAACAGTTTTCCCGGAAGGCACTTTTCATGTAGTGGAATAATTTATCCAGAATTGTGTTTCTCGTGGGCAAGTGCTACCTCCAGTATGTCCGTCCTCCGGCCATTGCTTTGAAGTTTATGATATGTAAATCAATCTTCGTTGGAAAATTTGCTTTGTATTTTGTGAATTGAACTGATGATTGACTGAATGCTTGGTTGGAAGGGTGAGATTTCGTTCAATACATGTGCTCATTTATGTCAAACATTCGCATTTGGACAATGTTTAGTTTGAATTGTGGAGCTAAGAAAGATAATGTGATCATTTACTTGCCTGCAGGCATGTTAAGGGGAAGAGAGTCCTTGTTGTGACAAACACCAAAGTTGCTCCTCTGTATCTTGACAAAGTCGTAGACGCCTTAACACGTGGAAACTCGAACGTTTCAGTTGATTCTGTAGTTCTACCAGATGGGGAGAAGTATAAAGACATGGTTGATGACAAACTAAAATATGGTTTTTCAAGTTTAAGCTCCATTGTTTGTTAAATTATCCTAAACGTTTGTCCCGATTGTGTGATAGGACACTCTGATGAAGATTTTCGACAAGGCCATTGAGACTCGTTTGGACCGCCGTTGTACATTTGTCGCTCTTGGAGGTGGTGTGATTGGTGATATGTGTGGTTATGCTGCTGCATCTTTCCTCCGTGGTGTTAACTTCATCCAGATTCCAACTACACTTATGGCTCAGGTTTGTCATCTACGCCCTACTTGTGAACTACCTACCAAAATTTTTTTTATTTCGGTCAGTTCTTGTTACGCTCTCAGGCTGTCCTTGTGTAGGTCGATTCTTCCGTTGGTGGTAAAACTGGAATAAATCATCGGCTTGGGAAAAACCTAATTGGTGCCTTTTACCAACCACAATGTGTGTTAATAGATACAGACACATTGAATACGTTGCCTGATAGAGAACTAGCTTCTGGGATTGCTGAAGTCATCAAGTATGGTCTGATCAGAGATGCACCCTTTTTCGAGTGGCAAGAGAAGAATATGCAGGCTTTATTAGCGAGGTAGTATGTGTAATGTTCTACTTTTGCAGTCTGGATTTCATGTTCTAATCAAATAATTTTTCCATAATATTTATGTCTGCTCACAAGGCATGCTTGCAAGCCCATCCTTTGATAATGATCATTTAAAGAATAAAAAAGTGGTAACTGCATGGTATTATGATTTTTCCTTGTAGAATAAACAATTGCAAACACGCCCCTTTATCGTCCCTTATGCACCAGTTGGGAATATAAACATAATTGGCTTCTTATTATGCTAAAGTGTATCATGCGCTGTTCCACTGAGTTATGAGTTGATTTTTTTCCAGGGATCCAAGTGCTTTGGCATATGCCATCATGCGTTCATGCCAAAACAAGGCAGAGGTTGTCTCAGAAGATGAAAAGGAAAGTGGAATGCGTGCAACTTTGAACTTGGGCCACACATTCGGGCATGTAAGTTTACAGGCTTTTTTTAGCCACCCTTTGAAGTTTAACCCCAGATTGACCAAGTTCAGTCATATTCTGCTATTTTATTGAGTCGAATCTTGGATTCTGCATATACAATGTGCAGCCTTGTGGTCTCATAACTGTAAATTGACAGAGCCGAATGCCTTGAGGCATTCTTTGAAGTCCAGGCTTTTTTTATCCTTTATTTCTTGTGGCTTTTAAAGGTTTACTAGCCTTCCCAGGATAGTTGTTTCAAATTTACAGTTTAAAGATCATCTCATCTTTTTCACTATCAGGAATTTTCCCTGGCAACCAAACAAGGATGATGGGAACAACCACTGCCATACTCTGTGCTTTTTAAAGTTCTTGGAAACCAATCTGAAGTACTGTTTCTCTTGATATTCGAGAAACTAAATTAATAGCTTCTGTTGTCATCATTTTTAATATCCTGCAGATCAGTGGCATGATTTTTACTGTGAAGACACTAGGAGATGCAATGGTAGCTAAGTCTTAGAGATGATGCTTGTGGAAGAAAATTGCATAAATATGTTGTGAAGCAAATTATTTATGCCCTTGGTGATGGTTGCTCTGGGCTATATATGTCTACAGTTACGGTAAATTTGCATTGTATAAGCCTATAAGGTGTTCCTTGCTAGCAAAGGTATCCACCTGCTTTGCTTTGGACTATAAACTTCAAGTCCAGGAGGTTTAACATTCAGTAGCACCATAAGGCTCTTGGCACAAACTAGTAGGGATCTGCTTATCGGCCCTAACACAGCTTGCGAATTAAAATCACAGCTAAGTTGGTTATTATTATTAAAATGGCTAAATATGAAAAGCTGATGGCTGAATGAGATACGGTTGCCTTTGCATGAGGAGTGTAGTTTTTATGTACTTTATGAGGCATTGCCTTTGCACAAGGGAGACAGTCTTAGACTCTTGTGTGCCTCGATGAGCCATTTGCAAATTCTGGTGGTAGACACCTAATTGTTTCTTCTTTTAAACCTTTAATTAAGTGGGTGATGTAATTTCATGAGGACATTAAAACCGTCACTGAGCTTGATTCTCTATTTTTTTTCTTACTGGAGAGCTGCTTTTCTTAAGAATATCTGTTTTAGCTGTTAAGATCTCTTGGTCCAACTATAAGTTGCAAGGTGGTCTGGACTGAATATTTAATGCTTTCTCACTTTTGCAGGCTATAGAAGCAGGTTTGGGATATGGCGAATGGCTTCATGGTGAAGCTGTTGCAGCTGGAATGGTACTTTATCCTTCCCTTGCAGCAATAGAGGTGCTTTTTCTGCATGTAAAATCAATGCTCCATGATGGCTAAAAATTTACAGGTTATGGCTGTCGATATGTCACACCGCCTTGGCTGGATTGATGCTTCAATTGTGGAGCGGGTCATGCATATCACAAAAGAAGCTAAGCTCCCTACCGCACCTCCAGATGGGATGACGGTTGACACATTTAAGAATTACATGGCTGTAAGTATCCGCTGAATTGCTGATATTTGTAGCCGGTGGGACAGAGATTCTTTAAGATGAGGGATTTAATCAATTACTTGGTGAAAACTGTAGAAATTCCTTAGCATTTGAAATTTGAAGTATGTGTTATCATGCTTGATATCCTGATCCTCGTGAATTCTCTTTGCAGGTTGACAAGAAGGTTGCTGATGGACTGCTGAGGCTAATTCTTTTGAAGGGATCACTTGGCAACTGCGTTTTTACTGGAGATTATGACAGAAAGGCCCTCGATGAGACGCTTCGTGCCTTCTGCAAGTCCTAGTTTCTTGCCACGACGAGATTGAGTCTGTATGTTGAAGCTACTTCTCCTGTGATCTAGGAAAATTCTTGCATGTTTAAGTTGCAACTGAGTTGTGCCTGAAAATGTAAAGGAAAACGCATGCTTGACCATCGTCATCCGCCCTTGTCACCCTGGTTACTACCAGGTCCTTTTCGAGTATTCAGCTCATTTTAGGAATAACAGCAACGCCTGAAATCCTGGGTTTATGTAATCGTACTGAAGCCTTGGTCTTCAGTCTCCTGTATCAAGTTCCCTCCCTCATGTTTCCAAGAAGTTGCCAGTCAATCAAAAATTCGAGATTTAGATATATTATTGCTATAAATGGAGGAAGATCGAAAATTGATGGTTATGTTGAGCAGCTCAAATTGACTTTATTTTTTGGAAGTATTTCGAGGTGTTGAATTCCTTCGGCTTGTGGAAACTTTGAGACCTCTCTCCTGATCAGCGAGGCAATATTAATACATCTCCAACTGAAAATAGCTCCCTTCGCCACAGCACTGAGCTGATTTTCCATATATACCGTAAGCCGAGTGGTCAGTGAAAAATGGTTAAAAAAGGGGGAAAATATTCCAGTGCTCTTTTTGGGTGAGCAGACAGAGAAATGCACTAACGAAAATACAAAAAAAACATGTTTTTTGTTTTTTTTTTTTGTAATATTTCACCAATCTTAAGTGAATGGATGGATGTTAGAGCATTTTTTGATAATTTTCTCAGAATCATATTAGTTTGATGCAAGACTTTCTAACTTAGATTGCCAAAAATTGTATTAGATACAAAAAACTTCAGATCATGAAAACGAGAATTGCACCAAATCCATAAGCTGTGTGACGAATGGCTTTCTTCCTTTGTTTGCCTGACAAGGAAGTGAAGGTTCTATTGCTGATTGGTCTTTCGTATATAGGTCTCCTGTTTCTCATTTCCAACATTTGTCCTTTTAAACTTTTACACTCGTATAAGCAAAAGAAAAAAACACGAATGTCTTGCTGGTACTTTTTCAACTATGTTTTTCCGGGCTACAAGTATTGGCCACTTCAGCCACATTTAATTACGTGAACTTCCTAAACAAGGCACCAACCGCTATAGAAGCCAAACAAGATCTCCGTCAAAAAAGGGAGCAGCATGTGGCGTCTACGGTTAATGGTTGATACGGAACAAAAGCCACTTACAACGAAAGGAAAAAAGAAATTTCATGTACAGGAAAGTTCAGTGAATTCGGAGCATGCGGCGAAGACTTTCGGTCGCACTGAAGTCGACGCCGCTGCTGCCAGCAGTGGCTTCAGAGCTACATCTTCCTTTGTGATTCAGTGAAAAACTCGGCAAAGGCAGGCTGCTTGGAGAAGGGGAGATGGAGAAAGCCGAGCCAGACCACTTATCAGCAAACTCCGCCGAACTGAAGAACCCGAAAATCTTCTGTGGGAGATCACCAGGATCAGGTCCAAACGGTCGGGCTGATGTGATTAATGGATAGCTCTCCGAGTCCTTGTTTCCATCCGGCCTCCTCTTAGGATGTGCTTGTTCTGACTTGCTGAAATTTCTCATGACTGTACTCAATTTAGCCGAACTGAGAACTGCAGATCGCTGAGAAGGGTTTGCACTGGGGGGGAAATTTGGAAGAGGAGGCAGGAGAGGGAGCTTTTGTGAAAGCTGCGAATTGTGGGGAGCAGAACAACTGAGCACACCAATATGGGAATTGTCAAGAGCAGGGAAACGCTTCCTGTATGAATTTTTTGGGCTCTGGCTATCGAAGACCTTCCTCTTGTGGTTCAATCTTTTTGGGGAATTTCTCATATTTTTATGAGAAAAGGCAGCTTTGTCAGGATGATGAACAACCAACCTTTCCATGAACGAGCAACAAGCTTCTGGAATATACGAACTTATCTATTTTGTGTACGCCAAGAAGGAATACTGAATATTGCCCAGAGAGACAAGAAATGAAGAAAACCACATGCACAACAATAAATCAGAGCCGGCAAAGAAAGAGAAAATATAATTTACTACTGGTGCTACTGGAATGTCAACAACTTACGACTTCACTATATAATTTACTAAAAAAGCATCAAAAGTTCTAGCCCAAAGATTAGCAAACCAAAAAAATCTACAATCACTACAAAGAAGCTCGAAAGATTGTGATCTGCTAACCTCAAGAAATGTGATCACCTGTAATTTACTACCTGTTCCTTTCTCACACGAAGGAAAGCTTCACTTACTGGAAGTAATTCGCTGACAACCCTTATAGCAATGAACTCGGAATCTTACGTAGTAAAGGAGAGAACAATGGTCGAACAAACAATATTAGTTCCTCAGCAAAAAGGTGGCAACCACCAGCGTATTAAAAGGAAAAACTGATCAAGATAAGAAGAAAAATGTCGAGAAATCTAAGATGAAAGACCAGAAGGGTGAAATCTAGATAACCTAATTCACTCTTTCCCGACGATAAAAGCCAAACCTCGAACACCCAATTCGAATTCCAGGACTTCAAATTTGGCGAAATCCAACGAGATTATATCCTCAGTCTAGTTCTCCCGGTACACGTATCAGCGGAAAAAGAAAGCGAAAACTACAGCGATTCCACCTCGGTGACTTCCTTTCTATACAAGGACTGGACTAACTTTACACGTAACAATAAAACTTAGAGAGAAAGATGAGAGTCCTGATGGCGATCGTAAGAAGATTCAATCCTAGGAATAGACGCTTTAGATCGTCGCCCACCAACAAACCTATTCTTCCTCCACTTCTTTCGTTCCAATAAGGAGAATAAGTTTTGAGGCCGCAACGGTTCGTGATACCGGAGGGAACACTTGCACTTTTTATAGAACCTTAACGGCTACTTTCTTTTTAAATTAAGAAGAGTTCGCCGACAGTCTCGCGGCCGGGAAGCCTAACGGGCGGCTCATCGAAGCGTTTCCCGCCGTTGATCTGGACTCGGTGACCGTTTAATCAATATCGAGCGTCGAAGGTCAGCGTCTGTTGCCCGGAAAAGGAGATGGACAAGAGAGACGGATGTTTCTTAATTGACCTAAATACCCTCCACGTGGTCTACAAACAGCTCCTGCTTGAGTTGGCCCTCGCCCAAGTGAGCCATAATAAGTTAGTCAAGACCAGAGTAAGCTCGGTTTGAGTGGACCAAGTTGTGGAAATAGCCGATGCCTGTGCCAATTCGCACTATTTTTTTTTTCAGTTGGACTGATTGGTTCGTGTGGTCAAGAGAACTGGGTTTGATATTAAAGATATTTTTTCCAATATAATATGGTAAGTTGGAGTTATATATATATATATATATATATTCACTCGACAATCATAGTGAAGGTAAGACACATCTGATTGTATTCTAAAACTACAAAGCTTTCAATTATTATAGACCCATCAAGTGGGGAAAACCATTAAATGCCAGCCTTGGCCTTATTATAATGAACAATTATTGATCATACTTGTTTTTTCAAAAAGTCATGCTCATCTAGGGCCTACGCACATAATTTGAAGGAAAATCAAACCTAACTTTCAAGTTAAAACCAGAAAAGTTGCTTGATTTTCAAAATCCTAGTTTCCATATTGTTTTTAGCTAGCTTTCTCCTGAGCATCTTGTTAGTTTCTTCATTTGAAAACGTGTTATTGAATTAACAACTTCAAGAAGAATTCTTTTTAAGATATTTGTGTGGTTACAGTTTTGGAGAATGTGATGAATGTTAAGTTGAATACGTCGACTCTAGTCTTCTTCACCTTACTATTTGATCGTGCAAGTTTTCTTGTGTTGTTTTCTTAAGAGTATTTGGTTATCAGAGACATTTCAAATCTGCCAAAAAAACTGAGACAGATTCATGAAACAACAAACAATATCCCCTTTATCAAACTTTTGATGCTCAAAAGATCAAAAACACCCCAGTTTTCGAAGAAGAAGACTTCTTTCTCTGACAAAAAAATAAAAAAATAAGAGAAAATCTTTACTTTTTAAAATGATAAAACTGTCTCTTCCTGTTTTCAAAAATATTTGAAATACCTCACACTACTATACAAAACTGAACTGTGGGATCAGACGTAAAACCTTCTCAACAAGGTCCACCATAGTGGTTGATTTCAACTATCTTGGAGGTCACTTTGTTATCAAAATATATACAACGTTTGTTAGTCCATTTTCTTTTCAATAAGTTTAAGTTGGGCGATTAAACTTGGGTTAAATAAATATAAACAATAATGAAATCAAGATTACAAAAAGTATTTTCTGGGTTCATAGGAGTAATTCCCGATAGGATCATAGGTATGTGCTTATCTTAAAATTACATCAAAAGTGAAACTGTGGAATACAAATTCGCCATTCCCGGCCCCTATATGTAATTTAGACAAAGAATCATTACAAAACTTCGCCATTCTTCCGCTTTGTCCCCATCTAAAAGTGTCTTTATGCGAAAGGCATCGGACTCGTACGAAGCAAACTATGCCAGAAACAGGAACCCCTTCATTTTGCAGAAAGGCGACCAATTTTTTCATTAAATAGCCTGAATACAGTCACGGTTAAATTCTTTTCACTTAACTTCCTTGTTTGGGTGGCAAATATCTTAATCCAAATTGCTAAATGTAAAACGTTCCAACATAAGTGAAAGATTTTACAGATATATATATATATATATATACAACTGTGTTGTAGTTTTCAAGAAGCATTTATACATGATAAGTAGACGGCAACCCCGAATCCTTCAGAGCAGAGGTTAAACTCCTTGATGTCTTCCCCTTTGATCTCTGCAAGTATACCTTACTTTGGCAGCGCTGGTTGTGAGTGCTTTCAACAAGAAATGTCTTTATTTATTCGATCGCTTCTAATATAAAGAAACCACACTTAAAATGTGAGATTTGGGACACAATTAATATACCTTAGTTTCAGGGCCTATCAGAAGATGGTGCTTATGGGCTTTGAATTTTGATTGCCCAACTCACTATAATATCATCTATGGCTTATAAAAGGTGAATTATGGGAGTTGATTTTATATAAGATTGACATTTTCTCCATAAGACACACTCAGTACTTAAACTATTCACATAAATATCTCATGCTTCTTTTCAAAATATGTCTTTGGCCCACCACTTTGTGACACATGGCATGTTGATTTGCCTCTTGTCACTAGCCAAGTGAGGAACAAATAGATGCTTTTTCCATTGAAATATTTCCATATTTATAGGCAATCTATGTAAGAGCTCATAAAGTGATAGTCTTTTATAAGTGTTTGCCGGGTCAGTTTACTATAACTAATCATCTATGCGCAAAGGAAACAAAATGAAGTTTGAACTCTTGAGAATGATCCTCAAAAGGTTGTTCAATTGCAACGCTACTGATAATGTCGGAAGAAGAGAACATAAAAACCATAAGAAAAAGACATGCAAATGCTTGTGAAGCAGGAAATCGCGTGGAAAAGCAGTCCTTTTGAATGCCTGATCTATGAACCAACATGCCTCTAATTCAGCTACAAGAAAAGCACCAATGAGCTTTAACCCATCTTATTTGCTTCATCACATGGGACGGCGGCAATATTAACCAAGAAAGATTATCAATATAATGAGTTTTTTCACATGGGACGGCGGAAATCTAATTCGTCGACTTGTTATTTCAAACATAAAAAAAAACTAAAAGCTTAGCTCGAGAGCCTCATTTGGGTTTTGAGTTAAGCAAAAGATAGGTATGGATTTAAATAGCAATAAAGGAAAATGATTAAACTGCTAATATAAGTTACTCTGGGATAATTGGATTTGAGAGAAAAGAAAAGCAAAAACAATGGTAGGAAACACGGTGGACCCGCATAAGCCAAAAGTATGCGTTGGAGTGGAGCACGGTTGGCGAGGAGATGAAAATGGAGTTTGGGAAGCAGCCAACGGGCGCGAAGAAACCGTCACATTCAACCGTCTGCCTTCTTAAAGATGATAGATCAATGATATCAGTTGATTCAGTCACTGTTTGCCTGAGGTGACCCCCGGGACAGAAAGAGATATACATAACTTCTCCTCCAACCCCTCTTGCATGGGTTACCGACATCACTGACGACTAATACATTCCGAAAAGCAATCTGATCTGCATAAACGGAAAAGGCAAATTTGAGAATGGTGGAGGCTTAAGCAGTGGGGAGAGGAAAGTGGTACTCTGATCGAGGTTAGTTCAGATTTGTGAGAGAGAGAGAGAGATGGGTTTCGTGAGTTCTTTATTGGGTTTCACTGGATTTGGGATGGGGATGTCTGTTGGTCTCGTGGTCGGGTATTATATGTTCATCTTCTTCCAACCCAATGATGTGAAGGTACGTAATTTTGCGCAACCTGATTTCTTTCTTTATTTCTTTCTTCTTCTTCCTTCCTTTCCACGTTGGGTTTTCTGGGTTACTGGCAGTGAGGCCTCTGCATGCTTAGCTTTCAGTTTTGTGGAAGGGAATTGTTGCTTTCTTGTAGCTTGGTGGCATGCTCTTTATTGGAAACTTTCGGGGAATTGTTCTTGTCTGTGAAAGGGTTGATTTGAATTTATCGCCAATTTGTTCGTGGATTATGATATTTCATTTGCAGTTCCTGTGGAAGGGAATTGATGCTTTCTTGTAGCTTGGTGGCATGCGATGTATTGGAATCTTTCGGGGGATTGTTTTTGTCTGTGAAGGGGTTGATTTGAATTTCTTGCCATTTTGTTTGTGAATTATGATATTTCATTTGCGCAAAGACTGAATAGTTGTGGTTAGGTGCCTGCACGCAGGAAGCAAGATCGTGGAAGTTTGTGAATTGAAATTCACATTTATGTATTCGATATGATGGTCAAACTGTCTTTTGATACGAATGCTCGTATCAAGCTTCTATTTCATACAAGTACTTGATTACAGACGTTACACTAGCTATTTAATGAATTTTCCTATTTCCCTATTTTTACTGGTGAGGTGGCATGTTATTCTGGTTGCGACAGATTTTCTTTTCAAGTTGTAATTGGAGTCATGTTCGATGTCGGTGGTTGAATTGATACATCAAAAAGATGAATGGGTGCTCACGAGGGTTCTGGTTTTGGATGATATATTGATGAAGATAAAAATAAGAAACATGTAGTCAGATATTCTTCTCATCCTTTAGTAAGAAAGACATTGCAGGTACTGATGAATTTCAAAGCATATTCCGGTACTTCAGGAAGAGGTAGTGCCTATCTTGCTTTAACTGTCTTAGGAATGTAACAAATACCTTCTGATTTTTTAGTTTTTTTGCTTGTCCTTGTTCCTGTATTGCAATATTATGATGAAACTAACCCGGCTTCAAGATATAATGTGGAATATAATTTGGTGAGGCTTTTTCCTTAGTCAGCATCATTAATTCAAAATTTTGTACTTTATGGTTAACGGAGGGGGTTACATCAAACATTTGTATTAAGGTTAGGGTCAGGGGTTATGGAGTTGAGGAGAATCTTGTTTGAGAATTTTCCGTATGACTAACTCCCCTGATTCAAACTGGGATAGGTACTGAGCTAGGCAGGTTGGTTGACTGACATGGGCCAGACTAGTGGGTAACAAATGGCTTCTATTTGAAGAATACCTGGTTGCATACCCAGTTGAACTGCAAGCTAATTGGATCTTTACTTCTCAACTTAGATTAGAGAGGTTGACTCATAGTAAGAGTAACATCTGAAGAACATGCTGGAGATGTTCATGCTCTAAGTTTTGCCACTGCAATGCAGTCTTCATACAATTACCGCAGTAATTACATTGGGTGTACAGGCACTGTTTTCCCATATATGCAACTTGAAACCTATCGGCTGGATTTTAGTGTACTAACAACCAGACCATGTATATCGGGAAATCAGGTTTGGTTGCTGAATTTCAGAAAGAAAGGGTAACATGCTATTTAATTGGTATTCCACTTGTGAGTAGGGCCCAATGTATATTTTAATGTTCTTCCTGCATATGTATCATTTTCTCCTTTCCTTAAATCGTTTGATGACCTCCTTGGAGCCAAAATGCTAGTCTATTGTTTTTTATCTTGATTTCTGGAGAGACCACGCTTGACTGGGTAGCTATATTTTTCCTGTAATCATCTTCAATTGGCAGTTATTTTGAACATTTAAGAGCTGAAGCAATTAAATCATATTGGTGATTGAAGTGACACTTTTGTGCCTATTCATGCTATATTTTTTCCTGTTATTGCCATTTTTCCGCATATATTATGCTTTTTGGTTGTTTAAATCATGATATACATCTAGTTGATATGTATCACAAAGTAAGCATTGGTCAAAAAATTTCTAGATTTCTTGTACCTCCTGAAATTCCACAATATGAAAATGTAGCTATCATCAGAATGTGCATCCTGTGGTTCCAGAATGATTTTCAACCTATGTATCATTTATGAGTCATGTTCTTATTTTTCATTCTTTTCATTTTTACATGCTATATATCATGTTTTCATGTTCCACTATTGTCATTTGCATTCTTGAACAGCAGCAATATGATTATCTTCATTAATTCAACAGGATCCAGACGTTCAGCCTCTTGTTGAACAAGATTCAAAAACCTTGCAACGCCTACTCCCAGAAATACCCTTGTGGGTGAAAAATCCTGATTATGATAGAGTATGTATAGCTGAACTGTGCACTGCTGGTCTTCCTAGCTGTGTGATGGATGATTTTTCAAAATAGTAGTGGATTGATTTCAACCTGATGGACCTTGTTGCTAATGAGTTTCTTCAATTGCTTCATGAAGATTGATTGGCTGAACAGATTTCTCGAGAACATGTGGCCATATCTGGATAAGGTACTTTCAATTGTAAGAGTGTAGAGATCTTGTAAAATTTTGCTTTCATATTTTCAATGGTTGCATCTCAATAAGTTGTTTACAATGGCAGGCTTATTCTAAAAGATTAACCACAGACTTGGATGGTCAAGCAAATTTCATGTTTACTTAAATATTTCTTTGTAATACCCATAAAAGCAGTTGGTTGTCTCATTTTGTAGGCTGTATGTAAAATGGTGAAAGAGATGTCAAAGCCAATTATTGCCGAGCAGATTCCAAAGTTCAAGATTAGTTCAATGGAGTTTGAAACCCTTACACTCGGCACCCTTCCACCAACTTTTCAAGGTCAGCTCACTAGATTTGAAATAAATTTCTTTTCTGGCGTCTTGTCAAATAGTTTAGCTTTTATTGGCTTCAAAGCATCCATGATAGGGCTTGAAGCCTCAGCCCTGGCAACCTGCAACGTATCTTTCAAGGCCGGTTTCAGGGCAAGCACTTGCGTGTAAGTGGACTACGTGACATATTTCCACTTGTAATTTGGTTTCCAGTGTAATCTTAACTCCACAGAAAGTCAATCTGCAATTTCTATGTATAGCCTTCTTAGGTGCAGCGATACACTATGGAAAGGATTCAGTTTTCAAGTTGATTTTTATGTGGATTAATTAATTTATTTATGTCTATCTGGGTAAATAAACTACATGATCTTGTTGATGGCACCATAATCTTTTGGGGATTTTAGTCTTTTGCCTGCTCCACAAAATTCATTCATATAAAAGTGTAACTGGATTTTGTGAAACAGCTTCTTCATGCTTACTTCAAATACGTTGATGAGTGCATGTGTGTGCATTAGAGAGAGAAAGAGATGTCACCAAGATTTAGATATCACATTCGTCAAGGTAAAAGCATCTCGTCCACTCATTCTAGAAAAGGCTGCCTTATGGGTTTGAAAAACATGGCCTTTGTGTTCTTTATAAATTGTTACATCTCATTTTCATAGAAGTGGTCATGCTATATATAATGCTTATCAAGCTTATTCTTCAGCATCTTTTCCAGTGCTCTTATTAAATAATGATTTAATACTGACTTTTTTACTATTTAGTCTTTGAACATATTTACACTTTAATCCACAAGTCCATTAGGTTGTTCCCTTTTTTTACATAAATTTGTCTGCATGTGACCTATTCTTGTCTTTGTCATGTCATGAATGGTTTGGTAATTTGATGTTTCAATAGTACTTGGGCTCTTGGAATATGCTAATCTTCATCATTTGATTCATGTTCTTTCAATAATTATTCTACATACTCATGTTGTTGGGTGAAATTATTTAGGGATGAAAGTCTATACAACTGATGAGAAGGAGCTGATTATGGAGCCATCGTTTAAATGGGCAGGAAATCCAAATGTTGTTGTTATAGTTAAAGCTTTTGGGATGAAAGCATCTGTGCAGGTTATTATCTTCCAGTGCTAATGGATTGTCAGAAGGTTTTTATGCACTTTTTGTCTTATTTAATACACATCTGCCTACTTTGAAGCTTGCTATGCAGTTCAAATTGTGGAAATTAGTGTAATGGAAATGCTTTCTTTCGTTCCTACTAAGGGATTGCTAATATTAACTGTTTTGATGTGAGAATCTCAGCTTGTGGATTTGCAAGTCTTTGCATCTCCACGGATCACCCTGAAGCCTTTGGTGCCATCATTTCCATGTTTTGCAAAAATTATTCTCTCTTTAATGGAGAAGGTATTCCCCAATTTGGTGCTTGTCTTTGTTTTTTTTTTCTTGCTTCTAGTAAATCCACTGGATTAGCTGTTTTTTTTTTTTTGTGATGTAGCCACATGTCGACTTTGGGCTTAAACTCCTTGGGGCCGATGTAATGTCAATTCCTGGCCTCTACAGATTTGTTCAGGTAGTTTTGCCCTTTTTAGTGTTTGTGTTTCTCTTAGCATTTGACAATATAAAAACACCATGTGTCACTGTAGAAGGCCTCCTTGTTATAAAAAGAAGACAATGACAAATTGGGTGACTTAGCTTTCTATCTGGCCTCAGATACTGAACTTTCTTTCCTTGTCCTCCTTCCTGCTCATTTTACCTACTATTTTGTGAAGTTTCCTCAAATTTCTTTGTTTTGCCATGTCCACACCTTGGATCCATTTGTAGTCTAGTCCGCAATCTAAAGGCGGTCAAGTTGCAGATATATGCATTGCTTAAAAAAATAAGATGGACATATTTCTGAACATATTTATTCATGTACAGAGAAAGTCATTTATGCCTAATGAATAATATCCAGTGTTTTTAATATTTTCACGCAGCTATTGTGTTTTTTCTAATTCATTTTTCTTCAGGAGACAATTAAGGATCAGATTGCTAGCATGTACCTATGGCCTAAAACAATGGAAGTTCCAATCCTGGATCCAACAAAGTTGGTTGTTTCTCATCCTTTTTCTTTCATCTCATTTATTTGTCATATGCCATGACTAAGGTTAACCTTTTCCTACAAACATTCAGGGCTATGAAGAAGCCAGTTGGTATTCTTCATGTCAAGGTTGTGGGAGCTACTAAGCTGATAAAGAAAGACTTGATGGGAAAATCTGACCCATATGTAAAGCTGAAGCTTACAGAGGACAAGCTCACGTCCAAGAAAACTACCGTCAAGCGCAGCAGTCTAGAGCCTGAATGGAATGAGGAGTTCAATTTTATTGTGAAGGACCCAGAATCTCAAGCACTTGAACTGAATGTTTATGATTGGGAACAGGTAATATCTTTACTCTTATTCTTTTCTTACTTGTACTGTTAAAGATATCACCGTCTCTTTCTTCAACATTTTTGTTTATGTTGTTTTGTCTCATATAGGTCGGTAAGCATGACAAGATGGGCATGAATATGATCCCATTAAAAGATCTATTACCGGATGAGCCAAAAACTTTGACACTTGATCTGCTAAAAACCATGGATGCTAATGACCCACAAAATGAGAAGTCACGTGGACAGATCACCTTGGATGTTGTGTATAAGCCTTTTAAGCTAGAAGAGCTAGCAAGTGAAATTGGTGAAGACTCCGGTGAAGTTCAGAAAGCACCTGAAGGAACCCCAGAAGGTGGAGGTCTGCTTGTTGTGATTATTCATGAAGCTCAAGATGTTGAAGGCAAGCATCATACAAATCCATATGTACGGATTCTTTTCAAGGGAGAGAAGAGAAAAACTAAGGTATCATCGATTATGCGTCTGGTACCCATTAGATCGCTTGCTGTTTCTGGTGACGCAATATTTGGTGCATAAGTTCTTCACTGATTTCTTTTCATACCATGTCTCCAGCATGTCAAGAAAAACAGAGATCCAAGGTGGGAGGAGGAGTTTACTTTTATGTTGGAGGAACCACCAACTAATGAACGAATACATGTGGAAGTCGTTAGTCAACCACCTAGCATTGGCTTGTATGCAAAGGTACAACAAATTTGTTGTTTTGCTTAAGGCATCGGCTTCCTTGACTTTTATCTCCCTGCTTTTCAGTAACAACACTAGGGATTTTTGGTTGCCCTTTTATGCTTAACAGCTGTCAATTACTATATTACACTAAGAATTCCACTAGTTGGAAATTGAAATGCATTTTCAGTGACTTTTGCCTTGTATGGAAGTCAATTCACCATGTTAATGAGAACCTTTTATAAAATTGATCAACTCAAACGAGTAGATAAAAGTGACCGGTGATTTATTGTATGACTTTGGATCTGTAGTCTGTAAAGTGTAAACCATATGTATGTGTAGTTAGAATCACAGATGGGGCTGTAGCATGTAGGTTGCCGAGATATTGAGACACAGACTCCTTTATTATGTGCAGTTGAACCAGTTGACATTAATTTTGTAAGTTCTGTTTTCTATAGACTTGCATGCAAATTTTTGTCTGACTTTGGTGCATGGTGTCTTTCCTCTTTCAGGAGACTCTGGGTTATGTTGATATAGGTCTTGCTGATGTTGTCAGCAACAGAAGGATCAATGAAAAGTACCATCTCATTGATTCAAAAAATGGAAGGATACAAATTGAGTTGCAATGGAGAACTTAAAGCTGGAGTGTTTGTGTGTTCTGTGGACTTTTTGTCCTCATCTTCAAGCTGCTACTTGTTCCTAAATTTATCTTGTCTTGATTCCTTTTCCTCCTTATTCGGTGCTTCCTTCTGTTTTGCAGGTCATTGATCTGTTCTCTAAGATTACAAAGATTGTTCTTAATCTTTTATTTTGTCTTGGGTTTACTTTCCCTTTTCCTTCTCAGTGCTTCCTTCTGTTTTGGGCTTGAGACCATTACTTCTGTTCATCAATGACTGGAAGGTATCCTTGTAAATACAGGTCCTTGATCTGTTCTCTATAATTATAAAGATTGTTCTTAATCTTCTATAACATGGAGTTGTTTATTCTGCTCCCTTGTTCAGCGGGTGATGTAGTTTGCATGATGCCAACAAGCCATGATTTCATTTGGTGATATCATAACAGGAATCCTACTTCTGTCCACCGCTAGTAATTGTTCAATGAAACAAACCGATAGCCGTGCAGTGTAAACGGACCATTCGGTGGGTATATAATTCACACCATAGACTAATGATGCAAAAGTACCGAGATGGTCTCTTGAATAAAAGAAGGCATTGCTTCAAGAGGCATGTCTACATATCTCTGGCTTCAGTGGAGTTCATGACTGGTGGAACATGGTTTACTCAGGCGCCAGAAGCCTGAATTACCTGGACATCGGCTTATACCAAGATTGGTCCTTAGCTCATCCCCGTTCTCCGGAACCCAGTTTCAAGTGATCTCTGTCGACTGAGTGAACCCATCTCCGAGAGCCATTACTATGTATCAGCCCACGATGCGTGATGACAACTCGATTCTAAACCCAGTTACAATTTGCTTTGAGCACTCGAATTAGCTACATGAATTGGGTCGATATATATTATCTTTTCATCCCATCAAGTATCCTTTTCTTCTATTGGATAGACTGAACAAAATTGAGCTTTGTGAGAATATAATGCACAACTCAGGGCCTGCCTTCAATTTGGTATTTTATTCATCATTGGGACACGGTGAATTATTTTATAATATTCGCTGTCATTGATGACAGGACACATTAAAATGGCAAGTCGAGGCATTTCGGATAAGGATGTCAGTAGTTCAGACGTAACCATCACAGGTGGTGTCATTCTGATGCTTGAGTTTTTCCATCGTATTGATCTCACTAGTGGTTGGTGTTCGCCCTCGTCACCTGAACGATAAATGAAAAACTACATATGCAACCTGCCGTTGATCTTGAGTCGAGTCCAATCATTTAATTTCATTGAGCAAAGTGAAATTCAATTAGCAACTTTATTAGAATTTGCTGGTGGTGGGTAACATCTAAAATTTGAACATGACAAATCCTCATATTATAGGATATTACTGAGTCCATTAAAAAAGTGCCCGGAAGCTTATTTGATCCGCAAGTAAAATAATTGCATGTGAATCAGATTGTGATCTAAATCTAAACCAAATCGATTGGTCTTGAAGGATCCCCGAACCTGGAAAAGACCCGGAATTGGACAAGAAGCAGATCTGAAATGCATTCAAATTATACTTCAAATGCGAAATGACGAATCGGTTTCGAGATTGGATGCCGGATTAAAACCGATCCATTTGACCCAGTAGCTGGGAACCGGCTTAAGCTGCCCAACGAGCCGATCAGCCTCCGCGCCGAAGCCGAGTAAAATTGGCGGTGAACTCCAAAGTCCTCATTTCCCTCCCAAATCCATCTTCCTCTGGAAGCCACCACTCTGTATCTTATATCTCTGGAAGCCACCACTCGACTCTACTCTCCGTCTCTCCCTCTCTTTTGCCGTCTGACTAGTCTCCGACTTTGATATGGTCATCGCCGTTGCACACGACGACGTTAGGGTTTGAAGATGGGAGACCGCATCCACGAGTCTTCTATGCATGTTCGATGGGTTCGTGACGTTGTTCTTGCGTATCTCACGATTCGGTGGGTGCTTTTTTAGGATGAAGGAATCTGCATGCAATTTTGTGGGTCGCTATTGGATGCGACGATGCGGTGTTGTCGCATGCTCTGATTGCCATGGCGAAGAGGAACTTCAATGCGGTCGTCGTGTTGTCTTCCGACGAAGAGGATGAAGGTGCGGGTGCACGAGTTCACCGTAAAGCGAAGTCGGAGCCGAGGAGGAACGAAGCTCGCAAGAAATCAAGGGGCTTGAGGAGAGATTCGGTGCCGTGTGGTCGACTTCTTGCGGGATCTAACAAGATTGAAGAGGTAGTACACTGTTTCGATGGGTTTGGTTTTCTGTCTCCCTTTTTTTGGCATTATGGAAATTGTTGGGTCGACTGAGGGTTTCGGTAACTGGAGAACGGGGCGGTGATTGTTCGAGAAATGGTTTTTTTTTCTCCCGTTATTATGACTTCCGTGCACAGATTGTTTTTCTGGTGTTTTTCCATTGTGATGGACTGAGAAAGTTGCTTAACCGAATTATTGGAACATCGATCTATTTCCTCCATCTCGTAGCGCATAACTAAGAATTGGCGTGACGGTAATCGTTGGATCAGGTGGACTTATTGTCATCTGCTTCCAAGTTCATATTTTCTAAATTGTCGCTTTATTTTGGCGTCATCGCTATTTACGTTAGTTAAATTATCACTATTTAAATAAATGGAATTGTTTACACCTTTCTTTGCGAGCATGAATATGGAACAGATGCGTCTTTTCATTTTCAAGTTTGAAACATGTTTCATGAAATATAGCCCGTTTGCATTGGGCGATCTAAAAGAGAATACCGATCGTCATGGTATGATGAAATTATCTACGTATGTAAACCAATGAAAATCATAGACCAATATGACCTCAATGTCAAAAAAGTAATATGTTGACCTGAATGAATTTAACATTTAAAATTCATATGATTCCCTTGTGCTAATCTATTATTTTTCCCTCCAGTTTGTTGACATTGAACGTTTAACGTTATCGTTCTTCAAGGTTTTTTTGTAAGTTTTTAATGTGCCGGAAGGTGGAACGATTGAATCTTGAACTGCATTTCAGGTATCTTTTTTCGTCTGTATAGAGCTTGTACTAGATTTTTAGCGGTTTAGAATATGTGGGTTCCTTTCTAGCTGGTGCGGGCAAGATCAAGTATTTCAATGATTTTTGGTTCTTGTTTCCACTTTTCTCTGTTATTGCTTTATTGAATGCTTGATAAAGGTTTTGTCTTTTTAACTGCAGGATTTTGCAAATTTTTTCCCCTCAGATCTCTGTGAAGATCTTCTTCAGTTTACTTCCAAACCTGGTATGCTTGACTGTGCAACAACTTTTTATTCTGGAGCATCATGTTGTTTTTCTTTTTATTTTATATGGATTTTAATTGGTAAACATCTACAAAGAAGATTGGTTTCCACAATTGTTTGAATATTGATAGATGCGTTGAAACTTGAAAGATGTAGATTGAAGATTTGTTCCAATGCCTCCTGGCATGTTTCTCTCATGGTGGTTATGATATTATTGGCTGATTATTCTTCTAAATATTACATTCATGAATGGATACTTGCTTGGTACAATCCTTTTTTTTAAAAAAAAAAAAAGTGGCATCCAAGTTTCCTTTGTATGTGGGTTACTCAAACACTGGAAGTGTTCAGTCAAACTATTTGTTATTTACTTATTTATTGATAGATGAAATCCCTTCTGTGGGATTCTTCTCTTATAACTTTTGTTTCCTTAGGTTGCACACTTATTGATTAATGTTTCGGAATTTGAGGTGCAATGATGTCTTGATCCCCTCCCAGATATGATATTAGATTGTTGCTTCATGTATCCCCCCTTTGCTGACCCCAATAAGCATTCCTCAGCATTGCCTTCTCATCCACTATTCCTGTGTTTGCATGATATGTGTGTGTTTCTGTTATATATCGAACATGTCTTTGTATGTATAGACTTGCTATATATGTAAATATTAATATAGCAAGTGAAAGTTAAATTGGATTGTCATTTCTACTTTTTACAATAGTGTGGAAATCCTGAGTGGCTAAAAATCATGATAAGGCTTAAAAATCTTGATAAGGCTTGTAGTTTTCAAAGTTCAGCCGGCATAGCACAATTTTTAAGCACAAGAGGAGAACAGAAGTGAGTTTCACGACTGCACAAGACCCTACAATCATTACGTTGCTTTGCTTTCATTTATTTGACATTTATGGTGGCATGTCAGGTGAGTGTGGGCTTCCTATTGCCAGTAATATATTTGTATATAAATATTTGTTAGTGGCTTTGAAGTTTGTGTCGATATCCTTTAATGGGGTAAAATTGATTATGGATTACTGATTTGGCTAATAATCTATGAGCCACAAGTCCACTTGTGGCCTTGGATATTATTGAATGTAAATCATTGCACAAACCTATGCAAAACTGGGTTAATAGCAGCAGATAGCCCTTTTGAGGAATTAAACTTTTTTGCTTTCTACTTTGTACTGTTTGTTGATTACTCCTTCGGGCATCCACTGATTTTGAGTTGAGCTTAAATTATTTCTTTATTTCTTCCTGTGATTAGGCATGGATCTTTTGAAAAATTTCCTTGAATTTTTCTTATTTGCGATTATTTATGTTTCCGTTATTAAATATATATGTGTTTTTCAGTTAAAAGTAAAGCTGGATCAGGTACTGGTGACAGTGGCTGCAACGGTTTGTGGGTTGAAAAATACAGGCCAAACTCAATAACCGAGCTTGTGGTCCATCATAAGAAGGTTTTTGTTTCATCTTATTTTGTTACATGGTTCCCTTAATATATGTTTAATCCATAATCACAAATGTAGGCAATATTTGGAAAATACTGTGTTTTTATCACCAAAACATCTTAACCTGTCTCAAGATTTTCAAAATATTGCAAGAATATATTTCCTTTGATAACGTCACAACATTATCATGATATTTGTTTATTTCCATAGAAATTCCTTTTTTGATGCATTTTTAATGTCTGTTTCCAGGTGTTGCTTATTTTAGAAATGTTAAAGGCGATTTTGTTCCTTCGTCAATATACTTGTAAAAAAAATAGTATTTGAATCCTGCCTCTCCCACTTGTTGCCGACATCAGAGAAAGGAGGCATGATAGGTGGAACTCCCTCCCCTACTGTTGTTTTTTGTTCCTAAATCCTTCCTGAGCCCTTTATTCCACCTCTCCTCTCCAATCCTCGATCTAACTTGTGTTCCCTATAAAAAAACCTTATGAAAATTTCATATATTTTTAAATTCCCGAGGTTTTCCCAAGAAAATACATCTCTTCCAAAAAATACATGATAAAAAACTTGCCGCTGACAACATGAGAACTATGTTTGTGACTATGGATTCAATTCTTCGTACTGCCCAGTATTTTGTTAACACATTTTAAGAATCTTTTATATATTGTTTTCTTTATTTTTCTTTCATATACTTGCTGAATGGGTATATGGTCTATGTGGTGTTTCACTAGCATGGGAGGTAACCTTTTCTCTGTTGGTATTGTCCTTCAAATTGCAGTGCTCCTTTGGAATAAAGTGTGACTTAATAGCTGAATTTTCTAAAATAGGCTAAATAGGTTAGTTGGACGTGAAAAGGGCCTCATATGAGGATGTAAAACAGTATATATGCACAGTAAGACTTTTGCATTGATTTCCTTTTTTGTTTGAATTTGAATAATAGGATCCAGTGTTGCAACAATGAGAAAAGGGAGAAGTGATTGCCATTTTGTAATTAAGGCTATGTTCTGTACCGTAGAATGGCATGACGAAAATAAGAAAGTATTTCCACTAAGAAATTTGAGAAGTTTTCTCTTGAAAAGATGAGAAAATCTTAATAAGCAACAAATCTGTTTTTTTTATTTATTTAAACAAAGTACTTTCTTAAAATGGCAAATGTATTCAAATTTCAAAGATATGATTTTAGCGTATTTATATGGTGGATTCTTTTCATAAATGTGTTAGTTGGATCAGTTAGCTCACAACTGATTTGATCAATTGTTATGGACATGAATGCTGCGATAACTGTCTTACTGAAGTTGATCAGTTGCTGTCAAGATTGGGTGTATCTAGATGGACTCAAGAAAATTTACAGGCCTCCTTTATTTTTTTTTTCTTGGAAAAAATTTTATGCTTGTCATATTTTGGTATGTGGTGCTTACCTGATTTCCTTTTTGCCTCCTTATTCATAAAATAGGAACCGTATTAGGGACAATTTACTTTTCTCTCACGTTATGTATATTGGACTATATGACGTTCTTTGGCTAATTACAGTTATATAGCGTGGTCTTCATGTTGAAATTTTCTTTTGGTAGCCTTGTCTTGCAGGTTGATGAAGTGAAGTTGTGGCTAGAAGAAAGATTAATAAGCCCAAAGGTTTCTGCTGCCTGAGCGAAATTCCTTATTCCCTTCTATCTCATTTAGTCTGTAATTGTGCTATTGAAAAGATGGTTGTGTCATGAAAAACATGGTTCTTGAAATGCTTTTTGAAATCTATGATGAATTGCGAAGCTCGTGGAACTCTATTTCCTAAAATGATGTCCGCGATGGAGAAATATCTACTGTGATGCAGTCGCAGACATCAGTGCTTTCTTAAGATTAGCACACTAGTTGTCTGATTTTAACATCTGTTAGCCTGCGACCAACAGAGAAAGGCAACTCATGCACTCTGTTCCAGTGAAAGCCCAGCCTCCACTGAAATCTCTAATATTGCATTCATGATCAGGTGTAACGCACTAACAAACTTATATACTTCGACTCTTTAGATTGGGGTGGTTTTATTATCCCTAATATCCACCCGATACTGAATTATACTGAAACGGATCCTTGCTTGACCCACAGGGTCCAGTCCCTAACAACATCCCATTAGTGTTTGAGAACTTTCTTATTCGGTGGCTTATCATTAACCTGGTCAAAAAAAATGAAAAACCAGGAAGTTGGCTAGACTAAGTTGAGTCACGTGATGATCAGGCCTAGTCATCCATGTTTCTGGTGAGTCAATGAGTCGCAGGTTCATTTGACTGTGTTGTGTATATAATATATGTGTTTAGTAAGTGATATTAAATTGTGTGTGTGTGTGTCCCATTGATTTCAGTATATTACACATACAAGATGCACAAACATCTACCAGTAACACAGCTATGTTAAATGTAATATTACAATTTGCATTTTACATATAAGAATGTCATTATAGATTTTTGTATACAATATATTAATCTGATAATGAATTTAAATCACTATTATATATGTACATAAGTCCTTTATGTGAAAATGAAGTTGTCAAATCCAGGTCAAGTCATCGAGTTGACCTGACACAAAGCCAAAAATGAAAATTGCATATGAGACTGAACTAATGAACTTGACTCAATTAACAACGCCAAACTTGAAGTGGAGTCAAGTCTAATCTACATACTTGTGGCTGACTTCACCTGTCGTAGTTGACAATTAAGCATGGTGAGTTGGTGCAACACCAGTACCTGGTGCACATACAACAAGAGTATAGTGACCTCCTCAAAAAGCCCATGTTACATAGGTTATCAGTAGTGCTTATGAGTATTTAGTATTTACTCGTTATATGCCTATATCCTGAATTTTACTGAGTTTCTCCCGAGAAAAAAAAATTGTTGAAAATGCCTCAAATCTTATGCTGAGAATTGTGGGAAGCATTATATCGTACTGACTAATGAATCACTAAGGTAGATGAGGAGAAAAAAAAACTTTGGAAGTAAAACATGTATATGGAATGCAACAGTGGACACATTTTTTAAGAATTGATGGGGGTCCTTTAAGGAAGTAAAAGTACTTGTCATATTAGGAGAAATTTCCATCTCTGCATGTGGTGTAGAAAAAATTATGGCTTTGCCTTACGGCAAATAATTTGGCACATTATGATGCCTTTATTTTTCCTTTGGAAATACTGACACATGCTTTTGGTGAGATAAGATTCAATGGATATGGTTTCCAACGTTTTTCTCTTTTGTTATTATTCCGGTGCTCATTGATAATTTTTGTAGTGGTTATTCTTCTGGTTGTTTTATCATTGCGTGCCTCTAAAATTTATGACTAACATTACACTTTAATTTGCTTTTTTATAGAAAAGATATGGTGACAACGTTCTTGTTATTACTGGTCCAGCGGGCATCGGAAAATCGGTATCCTCTTGTTCACCAATGTTTTCCTTAAGCATTCACAAATTTATGTTCTTCTGGTAGTACTTCTCAGATCTAGACTTGAAAATGTTGTGTGTTGTCTTGTAAACTGAATAGATGTCAACCATATCTTACTTTCATGTCTATGTGTGCATCTTGCAAATTTTGAGAAGCCTTCTCTGATGCCCAAGTGGATAAATACTTGGATGGACATTAAAAAAGGATATTAACAGTTACTTAATATCTTTGATGTATGAACCATTGTGACAAATATCATTCTTGTGTTTTAATTGGTAAGGCTTTTCTCGGGTATTTTTCAGCAAAGTTGTTTTTCTTGGGAAAATCCTAGGGAAATGAAAAAAGTCTAAAAATTAGGTAAAAATAAAATAAATGAGAAACAACTAACAAGACATTAGGAAACTAGATAAAATGGTAAAATTAATGTTTTAATGATGATAAAAATGAGAAGAGATAATTTTATTTAAGTTTAAATTTGAATCTGTATATTTATCAAAAAAATAGAAAAATTGAATGCTGCTTTCTACTTGCTAGTTGCTTCCTACCTAAGTCACATAGGCACATGTGATTTGCCACATACCTGTGTCGGTATGTGGGTATGGCGACACGGGTATATGGGTACGGCTACTCTTTAAAACATGCAAAATTATATTTTCAAACTTAATTTTTTCTTCAATTTTGATTTTTTCCTTCTTTTGTGTTTCTATCCACCAATATTCTATATTTTCCTCTCATTTTTCTTTAATTTTGAGAATTTTTTGTGGATTATTGTATTTACAATATATATATTTTACATATGCACTCTGCCGTACCCCCATACCCAAATATTGTAAAATCGCTGTACCCGTACCCTACCTGTATCGTACCTGTACCCATGTGACTTAGCTTCCTACTTTCCAAGTAATTGGAAACTTTGGACAACCACTTGCTGATTCTGTTTGTTGTGCTGCTCCTGTTTCCAGTTCCTTCGCTTTCGACTATCATCTGAAGTCTGAATAATTATTCAGTTGAATGAAAGCAATGGCTTATGGCTTTAACTTAGTATTAGTGCATAACTAAATGGATTTTAAAATTATAGGTGGATGAGAGTCACGTGGCACCATTTTTTGTTTAAAGCAGATCAGTTATTATTGCTTGAAGGACATTCTCCAGACAACAGCAATATGTTATATCCGACATAGTTTGCCTGGGTCTAGGTCATGTTAGTTTTTTAATCCAAGGAAATTATGTAATGAGTTCATGACTTGGCCAAGTTAGAAGATTGCTGGTGTTACTTCCATTTTATATGATTTGAAGGTTGCACTCTGCTGTTGGTATATTCAACTGAAAACCTTTTTCCCCATCAATTGATGTCATGCAGGCTACAGTTTATGTTGTTGCATCCGACCTTGGAGCAGAAGTTTGTGAATGGAAAACACCAACTCCTACCGTCTGGCAAGAATATAGCCATTCTTTTAAGTCGGGTATTTTACATGATATGTGAAATTTTCTTTGGACATGCGTGAAAACTCCATCAGTAAACTTCATAATTCAAAGTTTTAGTGGAAAAGATGATAGAATTGATCAAACAAAAGAATACTATTAAAGGTTAAAGAAGGACAGGGTTCGACCTGATTGAGGTTGAACGAGTCCAAACTGGGGAAGCAAAAGCATAGAATATGTTCATGATTACGTCAAAGCCACACTTGTGAACATGCTCGTGTAAAAGTGTCAACATGGTGATGGACCCTGCTGTCCTTTTAGTCCTGTCCATGTGACAGGTGGCATGGTATTTGTTCTACTGACTTTGGCTTGTACAGAAGCTTATGATTGTTGGTTAAGAGTGTTTTCTCTTTTTTTCTGTTACCCTTGAATAGTTCTGTTGCCTTATGTTGGGACTTATATTACATCCAGGCCTGCAGTACAGGTCTAAGTTGGACGAGTTTGAGGCCTTTGTGGATGGGATACAGAAGTATCCATTGCTACCATCTGCGTCTGATGGAGTTCCAAAAACACCTGTGATGCTGTTAATTGATGATCTTCCTTTGACTAGCAGAAGGGATTCTTGTGGAAGGCTCTGTAAATGTTTGCAGTGGCTTGCACAGTCAGCTCAATATCCAACAATTGTATCAATTACAGAATGTGGTAAATCTGAAGCTGGTTGTACCACATATTATGGGGAAGAAGTAGTATCATATCTTGAGAAGTTCGGAGTTCCGAAGGTAGTTTTCCTTGTAGTTTGGCAAGCTTGTTTATTCCCCTTTTTCTCAGGTGGCCTTTTACAAACCTCTGAAACCCCTTTTCAGGTGGCTTTTAATCCCATCACAGTAAATTCTATCAAGAGGGTACTTGCTAAAATATGCAAAGAAGAGGAGCTGAGTATGTCCCCTGGATGGATAGATCATATAGCTAGAGGAAGTGGGGGTGATATAAGACATGCGATAATGTCCTTGCAATATTACTCTCTGAGAGTAGATCTTATGCTTTCCTCGCCGTTGTCCAACCTGGTTATCTCAACTCCAAAGTCTGAAGCTAGTAAATCTGGACGCCGCTTTTCAAATCCAACAATCAGATATGATTTTAATGAAGGCTTCATCCCATTGGCAGTGGGCAGAGATGAAACATTGACTCTATTTCATGGTCTGGGGAAGTTTTTGCACAACAAAAGAGATCCAATAGCTGCTGTAGAAAATGGTATGTTATCGAAGTTTCCATTTCATTGTCTGTGACTGCAACTTTTTTATGTAACAAATTTCCTTTACTTTTCGTCAGAATGAGTTACCTGTATGTATATATTGGGAGGTATTTGTGATAGTTGACAACTTGACTGTGCTATATATGCTTAGCGTTCCCTCTTGCTTCCATTTTGTTTTCCTGTTCTTCATCAATATACATAAAATATATATATGTATATATATAGGTGGCCCTTGTAACTAAATTGGATATCATAACCTCTGCACTGAGATCTGAACCTGTAGTGTACATATGATTGGCTTGATACTGAAGTGGCAAGAAGGATTTAATGTTGAATGTTGTAGCCGAAGATTAGCACCTTGTGATAGGCTTTGATTGGATACATCATTATAGAATGCTATACCTTTCTTTGGTAAGTGAACTTTTTGTTAATTCCTTTCCTTGGGTTCTGATTTTGTATGATTATATAGTATGGGTGCTTTAAAAGGTTCCAATATGTTTGTGCGATTGTTGGTACTCTTGGTCAAGGTCATAAAGCCTAGTGGCTCAGAACGACTTATTATCAGATTTTGTCTATTTCTTTCTCTGAAATAACAAATGAATCTGTTAAGCACATTGGTCAAGAACTTACTAAATTTGAACAATGAGAAAAGCGAGTAAAGTTTGTTCCATTTGATCCCATCATTTTGAACAATTCATGAAGAGTTCTGGGAAGGCCCTCTTTTGTTTAATAGACCAGCACTTTCTCTCTTTCCGTCCTCCTTACCTCTTTATTGGTTTGTAGTGATGGCATATTGAATTTGCCTTGACGGTTCCCAACCTCTGTTCTTTGATCTCCTGTTTGCTTTCTCTTAGTTATATGCGTATATTGATTTTTATAGATTATAGTACTAATGTACACATTATATTTCTAATGTAATATTCAAGTGGTGCAACGTGTTATTAAGAAGATATTATTATACACAATTCTATGCTTTATGCTTATATTCGTGCTTTGTAGATTAATACCATGATTTATGATGTCAACTAGTTTGATGACTCACATATGCATGCACATAATGTTCATATGATCTGTCAATGCATGCTGCAGGCTGAACATTTCAGTATATTCAGCTTTTGAGATGTGTTCTCGTTTATGTCTTTATGAATAATTATTATTCATATTTTGTCCTCCTAACACTTTTAAAAATTGCTTTTTGTATGATGGGAGATGGTTGCTTTCCTTTGCGCAAAGAGTTGGTGAGGCTTCCTCTGAAAATGGATTCTCCTGAGAATATCTTTTTACAGGCACATGGTGAAGCAAGGCAGGTTCTTGAATTTCTCCATGAGAATGGTAATCTACATGTTCACACAAATATTCGCAGGAAGTTTTCCTGCAAAAGGGAGGGAGAGAGAGAGGCTTCAGTGTATCAGCTTTTTGTGGTTATTGTGTTCTATGTTTTTCATTTGTATTTTTTATTTTATCTTGATTTAAAGTTTGTACTTGCAATTGAAAATTTGATATTTTGCGTTGACTGTGCAATTTGGGTGACTTATGTACCTCTAAATTCCAGTATTACATCTTGATTGATGTTTAAAGTTCCCACGTTCTTTTGAAAAGGTTCCTGCCTACTTGCATTCATCAGACATGGTGCTGGTAAAGGAACCAAAATCTTAGTTGTTGGGTGCAGCTTATTTACTTGACTTTTGGAACCAAGCTCAAATTATGACTCTTTTTAAGTTATAATTTATGGACACCCAAGTCCAACCTAGAGCTATCTATTAGATTTGTTCCTTTCTTATTTTTTGCCTTCTATTTTGAAGTTTGAAATGATTTTGAAAAGAAAAAGGTCATGATTTTCTCGTGAAACTTTTTTTCTACAAATTTGCATCTTGTACCTCTTTAGTGAGAATGGTTCTGATGGGTATGAAATGTCAAATGAAGTTTCATGCTTGACCAATCATTTTATGTTTATTGTAACCAAGTGTCCCGTCTTGATTTCCACAAAATCTATCAAATTGGTTGCTGTGTATAAGACTTTTTGTGAAATTACAGAGGCAATTGCATGCGGTGCATAGAAGTGTATTAAAACTTGTTGCCTTCATGAGAACTTTCTGCATCTTGACCCACTCAGTAAATTTTCTGTTCGAATAAATGAAGCAAACTGGTTCAGCACAGCAATCAATTTATCGTCTGTGAATAGGAATTCTTAACTTTTGGCTGCTGCCATTTTCATGACTGTGTCCATTAAGCAAAATATTTTAGAATTTTAATTTCCTTCTTTCTGGTTCATCCATGAATAAAATCCTCTTTTCATAGGGTTTGCACTAGCGTGCCTAACATGAATGTCTTCCCCTTGTATTTTCATTGTCTGTATCCATTCACTAGGCTTCAATGTCTGTCTGTCTGCCAGTGCTGGATTTCATATGTGATGAAGCAGTTGACGATGCATTTACAGTGGCCTCTTATTTTAGTGAAGCCGATGGGCTTGTTGCAACTTCTTTGTCGTCATCTAGAACGGCCATGTTGGATCGCTATGATGCAAGAAGCCTTTCACAGTTTCTGGCTGCATCCGTTGCCACACGTGGAGTGCTGTTTGGTAATTCACGGCCTTCAAGCTCCAGGTCTGCTTTCTTCCCCTTTTTACACCAGATATTACTTGCTTCTGTTTTTCCATAGACTTTTTGGTGTTTGCGCATGCTTTGACATTGTGGTATGCAGATGGCATTCAATACGCAGCCCAAAGCTATGGCAGGTTGAGCAATCATTCCAGCAGCGAAAGGTGCTATCTTTTGCAACTACATCATATTATTTATTTTTTCGCTCTGCTTAGGCTCTTCTAATGCTAACAGTGATCAATGTATTTGGCGAGCTGTGTTTCATGCGCTCTTCTTTTTATTGGATGTGTGATGCAGAAGGAAATTCTTGAAAAAAGGTTAGAGATTTGTAGCAACTTCACTTCATCTAGCTTCTCTATCTTTGCTGCTGAGTTCAACCCCAGTTTGAGATGGCTGGAACATCGAGTTGCTATGAGCGCTGAAGCTGGAGAGCCTCCTGTGCAGTTACTGGGTAAGGCTGAATCTGGTTGGACTCATTCTGGTAGAAATTTTTTTTCCAGCAGGCATGCTAGTTCTGACTTTCCCAACGAAGAGTTGGGAGAAAGTGAAGATGAGATAGAAGACTGGTGACTCTCTCTCTCTCGTAGCTAAATCACTTACAATTTTGTTATATAGAGATAAGATCAAAAAATTGTATAGCCCCTCGTAAAAGATTATTCATGTAAACGCTAAAATTTTATTCATAAAGTAAGCCACTCGTTCGGTGCATTCAAAGTTGCAAGTGCTTTGTGGCTTTTCAACTTTGCCTGCCAGAAAAGCATGCAGTAGGAGTCCAAGGCTTATGAGTGCTGCTTTTTTCATTAGTCGAAATATGGATAGGCTGGTGCGCCACCCTCGACTTTAAATAGGTAGGACGGCGTTGCTGTTTTGTGAGAGTTCTTATCAGGTAATGTATGGATAGGCTGGGCTGGGGTTCTATTCTCGGGTGAAAGCCATGACAACCAGAAAACGACCAAGTGAATTTTGTGAAAAACCAAAACCAATGCGTATGGGCTTGTATCGTCTTTAATTGTTTTGATCCTTCAGATTAAAAAATATTGTTTAAAACACTGTAAACTGATTTGAAAGTTGGAAATTAAAAAGAAAAAACTTACAAAGTTGCAAACAGCCCTGCATCGTTCCCACCCAAAGGGCCGAGACACCGATATAAACTATACAGCTTACTGCTCTCTCTCCCTCTCTCTCTCTTCTCTCTTTCTCTCTAAATTATTTGGTACTATTTAAATTACAGTCGGCCTAACCCAATTTCGAATTTTTTACTGGAAAAGTTCTTGGTGATTTCTCTAAAGCCGAGACATGTAACTCTGACTGGGATGCATCTGCCAGCTGCATCAGTAGGTAGGCAGGCAGAGGTAGGCAATGCGAACAGAGCAGTTGCTTGGAGCACTAAAAATTAACACTGTTTACATAAAAGTACAAAAGTGCATGTACGTTCTGGAATGCCATCAATGACGGTCCGAACATGGCGATACTAGATACCGAAGGACTGGGGAGTGGCAGAGTACTAAATACTGGACGGACTGACAGTATACGCATCAAAAGGTAATATATAGTTTACTTCATGCAAGACATTATGTGAAGTAGATTTACTTTGCTTCTACCGTGCCTGATTTTGGTGTTTGATGACGAGAAAAACTCTTTTACGGGAGTTCTCTTGTAAAGTAAACAAGTTTACCATGGTAAAAGAGTTGGATCCTCACCGGGCCAGCTTGTTGCTTATGCCGGTTTACGCCTTCACCATTGTTGATAAAGGAGAGACATTCTTCCCCTCGTAGAAGAGGAAGAACGTCCCCAGCTATCAATCACCCTCCTGGGGCTTCTTGTAGCAAAGGACACACCTCCATCTAATTGGAGCTTATTCTTCTATCTAAGTAGTGTTAGGATTTAGGACTTTTTAGAAGGGCATTTGGTAACAGGAACATTATGTTCTTTGGAATGCAGTGTTCCTTAAACACATTCATAGAACATTACATTCCAAAGAACACAATAGTATTCGTGTAACCAAACACCCTCTTAATTGGTAGAATAAAGTGAAGAGTTCAGTTTACTACTAGCCGTTACTTGTCTACCTAACCCCACTTGATTTTAAGAAAAGAACTGCAGAACGCGGTAGTGCATATTGAAAAATTCATATCGTATTCTCTAAATTAATAAGGCATGGTGGTGGTTGAGACTCCTGGTAATGTCTTCTTTTGAAATATGCTGTCCTCTTAAGGTTTGGCGGTCAGAGATGGACCGTGGTTTTCCCTCTTGATCAAAGGTTCCACGACATAAAAGAAGACGGAGAGTTTAACAAGCAGACTTCATTTATACTCCTATTCCTATGTGACACGACAGGATGCCAACATATTGTTTACAAGACATTGAGCCTTCATTTCAAGCCCAAAAACCAGAAAGAATCCAAGAACCAAACTCATGGAGTTGACATAATTGAGCGGAAAGCAGCCACTGTTCGATTCTCATGGGCACCACTCTTGGCCGCAAGCCTATGGTTGAGGGGGTCCCTGTCCCTTGAAAGGGCTTAACACCAAACTGTTGAGAAAATCAGAACCATGTAGCTTGACACCATTACTGGACCATGGAGCTTGGGCCCATGCAAGAAGCCGGGGATGCAGCTTTGGAGGTAGCTCCAACAGTTAGGCTTTCTTGGCATATCACGTGAAGCTATGGACCTCTCCATTTTGTACTATTGTCTTCCCTCAAGGCCTCCCTCATAGCTGGGCACTGCCGAGTTCCTGAGCAGTCAAAAGTCGCCTAACCACGCCAATGGCCAACTTTGCCGATGGACGACTCGAGGCTCAATGCTGCTGGACGACAATCAAAGCCGTACCAAGTTCTACACAGACAGTGTGAGCTCTCTAAAGACCCTGCAGTTTGCAGACAAGACCCCATGAATGCATTAGGCCGGAAGAAGGCAGAGTCTTTCACGTGAGAATACATCCACCCGTCTTCATTTCCTAATTTCTAGGATCTTCAATTCTTCATTCGAGAAACCTTAAGAACTGGCAGGAATAGTTAGAAATGCGAAGAGTTGTTAAGTAGGCTGAATGTAAACGGTTTATTTGGCATCATTGGGAAGAGAAATTGAAAAGATATAGAATAAGAACAGAGTCATTACGTTTTCACCTGAAGCCTTTATTTGGTAGTTGTCAGGAAAGCCAAGTCCGTCTCAGGAAAAACTAAAAGCATAGGCATGCTGATAAAATTGTGATAAAAAGTGGGTAGTTGAAGGAAAAGGCTTCCGTACGTGACCAAGCCAACCATTTTATTTAACCAAGGGGTTTGGGACACCAGCTCCGGCTTGAGACTGATAGAAAGCCGGTTGCGGGTTCAAGTGACATAGGTGTCCACTCAATAACGCAAAGCCGCCCTGTTAGAGGTGTTACTCCCTTACAAGGGTAGATGAGCCATCTTGACAAGCCTACACCAGGACCCCTTGTTTTGCATGCTCACTACTGACTGGTCCTTTAGCTTGGGCTATATGTCATGCGTGGCAGAAATGAGTGGGCATGGCACAAACTGAACTGAGTTTAGTAGTGGCGCGAGATTCAAGGAAAAAAAGCCTGAGATATCAGAGACTTACAAAAGTCTGACTTAAGAGGGTCCCCGCCAAGCACTAGCCAGGACCATTTGGTCCTGGTTAGACCGCGGTAGGTCCTTGTAAGACCCCAGTTGGAAACAAAGCAAAGAGTCTCTTCCTTTTGAGCAAGAAAGGCAGTCCAAGTCGTAGCCAAAAACCACAAGCCACTCTTTCCATAAAAAAAAGAACTAAAGATATTGCGAGGAAAAGGGAATACAGACAAAAGGTTGGAGAAAAGTGACTGCAGGCCCATGCTTTGGTCATTTTCACAGTGCAGAGCGCACTTACACTTTTTATTTACAGTAAAGAAGGAATCCTAAGAAACAGTAGATTTTTTTTTCTCGCCGAGATGTTTCGGAATCATGCAGGAGTTCTGTTTTGCTTTTCTCTTTTCTGGTGAGCAGGAGTTAATAAAAGGTTTTATATATTCACTCTCTTTTACAGCATTCCGTGAGAAAGCACGAATAGAATAAATAGAAGTATACGACTATCAAGGCCTCGTCATTCATCCGCATTCCATAAGTTACAGCAAGACTTCAGCAAAAATACATCACAGGAGAAAAAAGGTATGGAGGAAAAGGGTAAAAAGAACGAAAAAAACACTATAGGAAAAGAATTACAATTTGTACAAACCCAAAATCTGATTAGTTTACTTCTCCATCATGTTCCTCCTTTCGGGATCAGGTCAGCATTTTGATAGTATGAAGCCGATCCAGGTTCTTCGACTGATTGCAGACAGATTCGAATGCCTGCATGCATACACTCGAGAAGCCAGTCATGGCCTGAAATACATTTGGGAAACCTGTCTGCAAGTTGTTTGCCGTGACAGCACGAGTCACACTCACAGACTTCATGTACTTGTTCCTCTCATCCTCTGCCTTCCTCCTCAACATCTCAACTTTTGCTCGTTTTTCTGCAACAGGGTTCTTGATGGACCCGGAAGCATGCATATCAGACACAGAATAGGGACCATACTTGCACTCCAGAGACCGCAGCAACGTCATCTTCTTGTCAAGCTCTTTACAAGCAGCCTCTGATCTCTTCTTTTGTTTCACTTCTTCTGATTGTTGAACCACAACAGCATGGACGACTGCTAAGAAGCTCTTGATGCCTTCGGAAGCTACCTTGTCTGGAAGCCTGTCAAGAGCTAGCTGCCATTCCTCACACAGTGAGTAAATTGGTGGGTTCTGCTGAAGCTTGATAAAAGAATGTGAGTCAACTTGAAAGAGTGAGAGTCTGAGCCAGCCAGTAAGTGCCTGCATGTACTCTCTTTGAGTCTTGATGAGGTTGCAGAACGATGAATGCCACTGCTGAACCTCAAGCTCTAACTGCAAGGTAGATTGTCTCTGGAAATCAGAAGTTGGATCAGTGCGTATAACAATGTTGAGGAACTTCAGCTGCTGGACTATGTGGGTTTGCACTTGATGGCATTCATACATGGTCCTCCACATATACGTCAATCTGTGGTGCGAAAAAAAAAAGTAACAGGAGCGTAAAAAGTTATGATACACAGGTATAATTGAAAATTTTCTTTTTCCTTTTTCATCAGCGTCAATTTGACAGATTATAAACAGGCATTTAGCTTCAAGAATACGTCATTACAATAGGAAAGAAGAAAGATAGAAGAAGCCTAAGAACCAGATGTACTGGGAGAAGAAAGATAGAAGAAGCCTAAGAACCAGATGTACTGGGAGTTGCTTTTTAAATCATTACATTATTTAGCACTGGCAATGTTTCAACTGTTCAACATACATGACATTAGCATGTTTGCCATGGTTGAAGAAATAGCTGCCAAGTGTCGACATCCTGGCATACTTAACCATAACCATACTTCATAGAGATTCATCTGTTGTTTTTTATAATGTCAAACTGCTTGAGTACAATGCCCCAACCGGGTCATAACTGGACTGGCTCCCGCCTTTAGCTGCCTAAGTATCCGACCAACCTTTTAAGTGATTCCACCACAAATTGATAGTACATGGACTGATTTGGACTCAATGGAAAATTGACTGAATATCCACCTTGAAAAGTACTTCGAAATTTTAAAAAGCATGCCTCAGCCCTAACTCTAGAATTACTACCTACTCCAGGTTGTCCTGCCTGAAAACAAGAGTGCTGACGAGCATATTCCGCCACTGCCTGTTCTTGGTAATGAAATCTGGATTCTACATAGATTCCAGTGAAGAACGGTATGTTTACCAGGTGTCAAAACTTATAAACTACATGTGTGCGCTCACATTTGAGCAGTATCTAATGCTGACAGAAGCAAAGAAATCAAATAAAACGTTGAATTGCTTACCCTTTGATGAATTCAAGGAGCTGTGGGAATAGCTCGCTCTCACGAAGCCTCTCAATCTCGTGTGATGTGGTATGCATTGCCTGAGAAGCCACCATCATTCTTGAGGCAAACTTCTCTATCTCCTTTTTACACTTCTCGATTTTGAAGTAATTGGTGCCCTTTATCTCTTGTTTCCGTAGTACTTCAACCTTCTTATCATGTTCCTTCTTGATAGCTTCTCCACTCTTTTTACACAATACAAAAGAAAAGCAGGAGTCAGTTTGGTCAGAATAAGTTTCCTCCATAGACATCCAAGTTGTCAAGCGTAGTAAATATTCGCTTTATCAAAAGCAACAGTTTCTGAGTTGGTTCACAAGGGTATTGGTGTCATCTAAACAACGATAATCTTTTCTTCTCCTATTGCAATGAAGGCTGAAAACTTCACACCCACGTGTTGAAGTTTTAAATTACAAGAATCTCTAGCCATGCTTCTGAAATTACAGACAGAAGGTATGAGAGCAAAATAAGAATATTCCTAGGCTTCAAACATTGCCTTAGATTGATGAAAATCAAATCAGTTGGCTATGTAAGAAAGCTAATACTTTTCCAACGGGTAACAAGCAAAAAGCTTCCAAGCACCACAAACCTATGAATCCTCCATTACCCCTTTGCATTTACGGTAGCAAGACCAGATAAAAGAACAGTGAGATTATTTGAAAATTTTAAACAAACAGAAATAGAAAAAAAAAAAACAAAAAAGGAATCACGTTGAAAAAGAGGAGCTTTCAGCAAAAAGCAAAGGCTGATGGAAGGAAAAAGGCAGAAAGCTAAAAACGCACCTTGACTTCCTCATATAGCTTCTTCTCCCATGCATACAACCTCTCAACGGTGCTTCTATGGCTCTCATGAACACCATTGCCAATAATCTCTTGACTATAACTTCCATAATCACTGAATCCCCTCAATTTTGAATTCATTCCCCATGCCCATGACCGAGGACTGCTCAGACTCCATGCTGAATGGTATACCTTACCTGCAATCACAAAAAAGAGACCCCAGGACCACCTTGTTTTGAGACAAAAAGTACCCACTAAATCCCAATACTACAAGAAGGCAAAATATTAACAAAAGAGAAGAGCATTACAATACAAATAGATGAATGAATGGTAAAGCATCGTACAACATAAAAAGAAAAAAAAATAGAGGAGACCTTTAAGTTTCCTTTTAAAAAACTAGTAATTCATGTAGGATTATGAAATCCCAAATACCAAAAGGTGTAGAAAGGAAACAAATGAAGGAAAGGATAACAGAGAGAAAAAAACACAACTCTCTTCTGCTAAATAGCCAACAAATCAAACAAAAATCGATTAAATTCTCAAAAAATTGGCAAAAGAAAGGGACTAGCAAAAGGAGATCAAAGGCAGGCCTATCTGGGGCCTTACTTGTGACCGTGGGTGTTGGGCTTGCATGCTGGAACGATGCATTGGACACTTCCAGCAACTCGGACACATTCTGCCCACCATCTGATGCCTTGAGGAAGTACTCATCCAACTCCTTGATGATCCCCACGAGATCCTTTGTACTTCTTGAGACCACCACGGCGAGCTCGCTCGTGTCCTTGGAGTAGGCACTGGTGGTGACCGACAGGGAAGGCGGAGGAGGAGGAGGCAGCGGCGTTGCGGCAGAAGACGCCCCCCCAGCGGTGGTCGTCACGGCGCTGTCGGAGACGGTGGTTGTGGCGTCCCATTCTTCCTCCGTCACAGACCTCGACGAGGAGGGCATGAACGGGTCCCAGAAATCCCAACTCGAGGCCGGCGGCGGAGGTGGCGGAGCCAGCACGGGCGACTGTGAGCCGGACGTCCAGGTGTCGGAGATCGGGCTCATCAGCGGATGGGGGTTGTGTCGGGGCGGCTGCGCCTGCGGTGCCTGAGGCGGAGGGGGAGGAGGAGGAGGAGGGGGTGGTGGGGGCGGTGGTGGAGAGAGGACATTCGCAGGTGGGCAATGGTGGTTTAGCTCCGCGGTCGCGAACTGGAGGAGGGCCGCGCCGGTGGCCCGGAGGGAACGCAGGTAGGCATAATGAGCAGCGGAGAAGGCGTGCCTGGAGCGAACCAGCTGCTTCATGTAGCGGCGGCGAGATCTGCAGCGGGAAATGATCTCTTCTTTCTCCACGCGGGAGTAGCAACAGCCCATCTTCCCTCCTCCTCCCTTACTTTCTTGCTTCTCGGTGGTGGTGCCAAGATGGTGGTGGTAGTGGCCGTGGTGGTGGTGTTCGGTGGCGGTGGTAGAGGGTGCGTGGCAGCGCTCACAGAGCAAAGTGGGTTGAGCAGCTCTAAGAACACCTCTTAAGATGGACAGACAGTGTATGTTGGGCAACGTGAAAGAGCGTTCTTTTTTATTTTAGGCTCCCGCTATTACTGAACTACCCCTTTTTTAAACCCCGTTTCTCAGTTCCGTTTCTCTCTCTCTCTCTCTCTCTCTCTCTCTCAATGTGAATAAATGAACCAAGCTATTCCATCAATTTGGCCTTACTCACTGCCTCGTATTGCTTGTGTTTAATGGACATACGCGCATTATGTGATGTGTCTTTGGCTTGAGCTTCAGACATGAAAAAATATGGTTGCTTTTTCTGAAAAAGCGTCTTCTTCTTACAGGAGATTCAGTCTCTTCAAGCAGGAAAACAAGTAAAATGACATGCTTTCCCAACAGGGCCCCTTCATAATGCGGCAGGCTGTTGAACATGCAGCCTCCTTGGACCTAAGAGTCCTATTACTTTTAATAAGTTCACCTAAAAGTCTCATACCTCAGTCCTAAAACTTAATAGACGACGAGTCATTCTGTTCAAGTTTGATATACAGTGACTTACGGAAGCAGTTGGCCATAGGAACACTAATACAAATCTGTTTTTTTAAAGGTTAGAATATATTCATCATATACTATAATGCAATGTTCAATGAATTTGCTTAACGTTTGAGGTAGATTCATGAAACAATCTGCCTTACCTAGAGTTCTAAAGGGTTCTTCACCCTATAGTTTTGTTTTGTTCACTAAAAAAAAAAAAAAACGAAACCTGGTGAAATGTATAAGAAAATGGGCGTGTAAGTTATCTTATATCGAAAGTTTCCTTTCAGGGGCCTGGTATTTAGCTACAAACTCAAAATGAGGCGCCAAGTTCTTAATATTATTTTCAGTGATAAATCAAGCTCGTGTGCCATGTCAAAGGAGAAATACTTGAGGTTCAAAGTCTATTAGCTTTTTGATAGTAGAAAAACCAAATATTGTTTAAGTTTCTCCTTATGGGAAACTTATCCGTGATCACTTACATACCAAGCATAGGTGAAATGCGCAAAATAACTAATGACAGGAGACAAAAATAAGAAAAGGTATAGAATGTCATAACAAAAATAAACCTGCCTTAGATTTGAGGTGCCTTTAGGCATGCATAGGCTACAACTCTTGTATCAAAACTATACTTAGTAGTTCCTAGGAGAATCTCTATCATTAATTTAGACAAAAGAAGAAGAAGAAGAAGAAGATGGGGGAAAAAGAAGTGCACAATTGAAGGAGGAGGAAGAAGAGCAAAAAGAAATATGAAGATCGGCTTTCTTGAAAACCCCAAACCTTTATTCGCGTCTTTAAGCATCTGGAGCAGTAGAAAATCTTCCTCTCAAAACAAACTTGAGAACTGGCTGTCTAAGAAGAGGGGCTGAAGTAAGAAGACGTCTCTAGAGGAAAACTTCAGAAGCTGGCTGGACTAAAGGAGGTGGACGATTCAATGTGGCAAAGTGTATGTCCCCTTACGTCAAATTTACAAAAATGGCACTGGCTTTTCGTAATTACGACAAAAGGTTAGGTCCGTGAGTAAAGAAATTTCACACGCTGTTCAGAAAGGCAAAATTTCTGAGAAAGGGAGGAATATTTCGGTAAATTCGTAGGAGAGGACAAGTGGTGGACCACTGCACTGCCGTTTATAGGGGGTTGTGCAGGAAGCAGTCGGTTTTTAAGGAAATTTTGTAATTAGACGCTTCGAAATTCCTTTTCCACCACTGCCCTCCACCTGCACCACAATTTACCGGCAATTTCTTTTTGTATATATATATATATATATATATATTTCCTTTTAAGTGAATGCTTCTAACTAAACAAGCTAAAATGTAATTGGTTTTGTCTGATAAAAGTTTAATCACAGTCAGTAATTATCAGGAAAATGATTCTTTTGAAAAAACTGAGTACGGGGAAGGGAATCAGATTTTAACGTGTAGAGGTGACTACAAAAACTAAGCAATGCAGATGGGGAGAGAGAGAGAGAGAGAGAAGCGCTGAGATTGATGCATGAAGGGCGGAGAGCAGTGGGCGTAGTACATGCAGCGCAGCACAGTAAGGATGCTGATTGCTGCGTGTGATCATCTCTCGGGACACTTATTTCTCCAATCATTTGTCCAATCTATATATATATATGTATACGGCTCCATCTTTCTTAATCATTTGAAGTTACCGCTCGAACATTAAATGTTTATTATGACTTTCAAACTTGTTGTACCTTCAGTTCTTTTCAACTCTTTCATCCTGACAGCCGGCTGATTTTAATTCTTATACATATAATATTTATTTATTTGGATTAACGATCAGAAGTTGAGGTGAACTTTTTCATATTGAAGAAAATTTTCTTGATGTAATTGATCCTGCTGGACTAAGATTATAATACAAATTTTATGAAAAAACGTGCTGTGGCTCGAATTGATAATCTTCTGATGGAAGCAGTCGATAATGCAATCCGATTTTCTCTATTGTTTCATGGTACGAAAAGAAGGACCAACTTTGGGTTGTTTAGGAATAGAGGCATCGAGATTTTCGAGCCTTTGTCTTCTGACCAAATTTTACTGATTTAGATGACATAAAAAATTGTTTTTTAACAATCTAGCTCTTAAAATCTTAAGCCATTTTACCTTATATGAAGTGTGTGTACGCGAAAGTGTGAGATGTTACGTATTTTTTCAATGCGTAGTGCATGCATGTGCGGATGAGATGCACATGTTTCTCAAAGCAAGGAAATTTTTAGCTTGAAATATTTATGAAAACTTGTAAGTAATAGTTTTTGAGTCGTTTAAAAAGAACAAGCCACATATTGTTATTGGGTGGTACAAGAATTGGGTCTTTTATAGTCAATCATAATAAACTACGTCGGCATGTTTAAAATTTGAAAAATTTGTGTTGAGCCACATGTGAGCATGTGTGAACAATCCCCCTCGCAGTCCAATAAAATTTCCTCATTTACATATTGGTTGACTCCGAATATATATGTATATAATGTCCTTCTTTTATATGGCAAGTGTCTCTTAACCTTAACCAAATATGTCTGGGTCTGTCACTGTTAATAAGGTACAAAGAACAGTTGGTGCATGTTGCAGTCTCTGTATTGCCAGTTCTCATATTCTAACTAATCTGCTAATGCATGTACAGGTTACCCGTTTATTATATAAACATGAAAGGTTATATTACTCTCTCTCTCTCTCTCTCTCCATATATATATATATATATATATATATATATATGGATTAGGAGGGTAAGGGTGGGGCTGTTGCTGTCAGATACATTACTCATAATTTGATTTTCCATTAGGATCACTTCTAAGATGGAAATCTTCACATTTGTTACTATTTTGTTTCTTTTAAAATTTAGTTTACATTAGCTTTGTTTCTTAAAAAAAATGTAAAGAGTAATTGAAAGAAAGGTAAAGAGATTCTGACACGACCAACATGGCCGCACTCGGTAAGAGTAATTGAGGAAATTATTTATAAATTCACTGCATGTTCCCTTGTGTTTAGAGTTTGTATAGTCCTTTGCGCCGTGTCGCGGAAGAGTTAACCCATGACAATTGAATGCACTCTCAATAATAAAAAGATACATAAAAGGGATCTGGCTATTTTTTTTCTTAATTCAGGATTTTTCGTTGAATTCAATGTTATAGCTATGCTAAGAGTACAAATGAATCAGATTCAAGACGAGGGTACTTAGAGTTGGTTTTGGATCCAGACCCCTAGATCTAGATCTACAATCGACTAGGTATGTCTAGTTTCTTGGATTCAAATTGGTAAGTGTTCAGCATCGGTTGATTTGAATCAAATCGAATCAAATACTCTGCCTATTCACCCAAAAAATACTCTTTGATTGCACAAATATGTGTATGCAACTAAATCAATAGTTTAGAACATAACGATGAAAAATACCCAACTTACACAGCTAGGGTTTAGCCATAGCAATCTGTCAACATTCACACAAGTGGCCCAATGCATTCATGGGGTGGATCTCTACTGGTTGTAAGGATCTACCCTCTCTTTTCCTTATGAACATATGATTGAAGGATTTGAGTTCACATATATATATATATATATATACTCATATTTAAGAGTTGCATAAAAAGGGGGTGAAGATTGATTATTTTTTTGGGGAACCATTACATCATCTTCAGATTTTTTATCAGGGTGAAATGAAAAAGTTTGTAAAAGATATATGATGGACACATTGCCTGTTAGATTTATATGGTGCTACTCTCCTCAACTATAAAAGATAAAATTAAGATATACCATACCTTAACGACGCCTCGGTGCAACCCAAAACCGAAGACCCAAGAAACAAAAAGAATGGAGGCCAAGATTCGGTGTCCAAGTCATTCGGGAGAAAGAGCGGGGCCGTAGGAGTCCAATGTGATGGAATTACCTCATTCGACGGAAATGTTCTTCTTTCCGTGTTCACGAATCCATTCCCTTCTCCTTATCATCCCTTTCGTTCCCATCGGTTAGAGTCTATCCGATAAATATCGCCCGGCTATTATCTGCTGCCATAGACAAGAGGTGGGAGAGAGATCGAACTCCAGTCCGCATGGCGTCTCCGGTGGTGGATGAGGCATATCTGAAGGAGGTCGACAAGGCTCGCCGTCTTCTTCGAGCGCTCATTGCTCAGAAGGGCTGCGCACCGATCATGCTTCGATTGGCGTACGACCCATTTGCTCGCTGCTTGACACTTGTTTTCGTTATCTTCTCGTGGGGCGTTTGAATTTTTCGTTTCTGATGCGAAATTCCATCTACCTGTTAAGCCATATTCTTTCCTGTTAGAGGTTTGCGTTCTTGCGATCCGTTCTGCTTCGACTAGT
The DNA here is from genome assembly GCF_008831285.2 of Nymphaea colorata. NCBI lineage: Eukaryota > Viridiplantae > Streptophyta > Magnoliopsida > Nymphaeales > Nymphaeaceae > Nymphaea > Nymphaea colorata. The sequence goes on from NC_045146.1 coordinate 24,496,656, forward strand.
AAATGACCGAATTACATCTACCACTTTAGCTCATTTGCGGTGTTACTGGATGATTCCATAACTAAGTAGATCCTTTCTAAGTTTGCGATCAGGGGATTAAACCTTTGTTAGTTTTATCGTGTCATCAATCAAGAAGCAGTATTGGTTGCACATTCAGGTTTTAATGCTTTGTGGGACTGTAGGTAATATCCAAAGCACTTCCATGTAGACACCCTGGCGTAAAACATCTTATCTTCGCCTAATTTACTCGCCGCTGGTCCTAGAATTAGTCTCTTTAGCTTGTGATCCTTCAATTTGACGCTTTTCCATGATTCTTGAACCGGTGCCAATGTCGTAGTGCGGTTTGTTGGGGCTCATTAAATCCTCAGATCTCAAATCCTTTGAGCCTTCTTTTTATTATGCATGGTGGTATAATATCGTATAGGAAATCTGATACGCTCTTCTTCTTTGCGGATCGTTCAGAAGACTGACGTTGGAAACATATCATTCTTCAACCTATCCGTATGTTATTCATCATATGGACTTTCTCTTGCCAGAAAATCTCATGCTTCATATGCTTGAACGAAAGCAAGTTCACATCAGTCCTGTAATTGTCATCCAAATCAGGAAAAAATGGGGGTTTCACTTCCTTTCCAGCTTCCAGTGTTTTTAGGCCGTTTATGCTTTGTACCTTGAAACCTCCGATATGTGATACCCTAGCTGTCTCAGGAGCTGTCAATCCCGAGATCCTCTAGTCGATAGGCACGGAAACGGGGAAGAGGGCGAGAGACTGGCACAGTGGAGAGAGTACAGCATAGTGCAGGACAAAAGATCCAATGACCTTTTCCCCCCTCATAAATGCTGACGGATAAGGTGAAAGGAAACCCTTTGGTCTGTTTCTTGAATTTGTGTGTGGAGGTTTGTTGATAGCATGCTTACTGACACACATGATTTGGGCCATTCTGCACTTGCCTATGTAAAACATGCAGTCTTCCAACAAGATGCCTGAGAGAATGAAATACCACATTTCCCTTCCCCGCACACCCCCCACCTCTTCCCACCCCCCCTTAATGAAACGATTATTCATCAACATTGAACACATAATGAACTAACTTCTTGCACGGATTCCCTCAGATGGCATGATGCTGGTACATATGATGCAACGATGAAGACTGGTGGTCCAAATGGGTCAATCAGAAACGAAGAAGAGTATACACATGGTGCAAATAATGGTCTAAAAATAGCATTGAACTTCTGTGGTAAGAGCTAAATCTGATCCATTTGTCTTTGATAGCTTGCTCTTATTTACCTGCCTTAGCAATGCAAATTGTGGTTATCTGTTTGATATTTTCCTATTCACAAATTGGTTTCAGTGTGTGTATGGCCCAAGCTTGCTACTTCAATTTTGAGCATATAGATGTTGCAACCTAGGATGCTTTGGCAGAATCTAATTTCTCGATGATGCCTGTTATTCTCAAGATAAACACTGACAAACATCTCTTTAAATTTTTAAACTTACTTCGACAAGATTTATCTGAACTGAGAAACACACTTAAATTTTGTGAATTAAGTAATGGTTCACTTACAAGCAGCAGAACAGATAAGTTATGTAGCTCGTCACTGCGCCCCCTTTCTCAAGGGGCATCCCTTCTTTCTCAGGAGGCATCTCTTCTCCTGAAGTTAGTGTGAGCCAATCATGCTGTACGTAAATTTTATGTATAGGCTACCCATCATTTTTTTTTTTTGCAAAAACTTGTATACATTATCCTTTTTGAAAGCCCAGGGCCTAAATGCAACGACTCTAGGTCATTTGCATTTTATATCCAGTAGTGCATTCTGCACTACTCATAAGTTCCTGAATATCATCTTATCAGGTATGAGTTTGCATTGTCTGTTCATATGAACTAGAGGTGCAGAAATAATTCTTCCTCTCAAATTATGTAATCCCAAATATTTTTTTTATTTCCTTCAGAAACAAGATGGAGTTTCATCTTGCCTCTATGCACAGCTATGAGTCACCTGTAAACATAGTCTCTCTTTGGCCTTCAAGTGGACCTATTTGGACCCCTTGAAAAGGTTAGGAATTCCACAGAGTTTCTTTGTTTGCTTTTGCCTTTTCCTGGTTGGATTGCCATCATTCAAGTATTGGGCTTGGGCTTCTTTTCTTTCTATCTCGGTTCTTTTGTGTTGAGATGGATGTGAGCATCTCTCACCGTAGATACTATTAATTTTTGCTTCATAGAAAAGGGAAAAAAAAATCTCAGTGCAAACATTCTTGTATTCTGAAATCATGTTTCAGCAACTTCTTTGTTCAGTAAAAGTTGATTCTTCGTATCCACATCTTATAGAAGAAATGATACTACAAGTTGGCTCTTGCTATACCAAAATGCTGCTTTACAATGTGAACTTGTAATGTAGTGGTAGTACTTTTCTCAATTGTTATTTCTCAGTAATTATTTCATTGTTGAGGGAAAAAGCATCATGGAACGTTACTTTTTGTTTTCCTGATGCCATCTCTGAGGTTCATAACCTGATGAATGTCCTGTCCAAGTGAAGGATCAAGTGTTTAAGATTCTTCAACTTAACACAAATTTACAGATTAAATTTTAAGTGTTAAATGTTTTATGATGATCATCACTTTCAGTGCACAACACAAAATGATATTGTTTTCCTACATGGCTTGCATGTGAATTTATGTAAACTCTACAAAATTTGTTCTTGTCCAAAAAATCCTCAATATAATGCTTAGTTGGAGGCATTATTTAGCTTGACATTGTACAAATGCATAGTATGCCGTTTGTTGTTTGAATTGAAGGAAAGTTATGGAACACCTTTCTGGTACAACAGCTGGTTCTTGCTTCAGTTGGGAAAAGAAATATATCACCTTGGTACCTCTGATATCTGTTGCATGTGAACTGAATTTTCAAGTGTCATATTGTCACCACAAGTTGATGGATCTTGGCAGCATTAAACCATGTGCTTATTTTGTCAGTTGTCTATAAGGTTCAAGGTTAACATATATTTAGTTTTTCTAATACTAAAGCTATTGACTTTTTCCCTCCTCTTTTTGATATCAGATGAAATCAAGGCAAAATGTCCAAAGATTACTTATGCAGATCTCTACCAGGTACCAGTGGCTTCTATCAGGGTTTGACCATTAGTCTTGCTTCCTTTTTCCTTTTCTTCATATGAGATGGAAATGATGCGACCAACGATTTGCAAATATCTGTTAGTGGCTTGACCTTGTAGGCTGAAAAATGGCTTACACTAGAAGGACTTGGTTGCTCACTGCTTCTTCATTCTTATTTTTACTTTGTAATTGGTATTTTTTTTATGCAAAATTATTTTGTACACTTTTATTTTTTTTTTCAGTTCATATTCTGGAAAGGAAAAATTTCAGGATGGAGGACTACATAAACTGAAATTACTAGAAGTTTTTGAGCAAGAAAAGGACAAAATAGATTTGTAAAGCTAGCTTCCAGTCTGATTTGTTAAGCTAGCTAACACCAGCAAAATTTTCTGGTTTCATGTGAGATCTTCCATAGCATGGAAACTACTTTAAATCTTACACATACTTGCTCATTTTATATACCATGACATACAAACAAGTCCAGAACTGGCTGTATGCCTTATCTGTGATTCTGTACTCACTTATGTCACATGGAGGACAAAACCATGGCTTCTTTATATATATGAATATATATGTATACATATGCACACAGACACACACGTAGAGGGAGAGAGAAATTGTTATATTCTACGACCACTACCAGCCCGTTAAATTTTTGTTAAAAAAAATTAAAAGAAAAACAAACATCCTAATACATTTACAAGGGGTAACTTAATATAAAACATATTTTAATTAAAGCTGTTTTATGAAAAATGTTGGCTTTTTTAACATCAAATTTTGATGTTGTAACTTATAAGTCCTGTTCGTGGGTTTCCATTTATGATCCAATAGTACATAGGTTTTCCTGAATGTGGGCCCTGATATGCTGTGTTCCTTTTCTTCTTTTTTGATTTATGAAAGGCCAAATGCCTTGAGTATGACTGGGGAATGGGGGCCCTGGGGGGAGGTTCAACCTTAGGCCCATTACAACCTAGGCCTGGCCCAGCTTATCTACTTAATGGGTCAGGACAGTCAGGCCACAGGTAACTATGAAATTTGAAAAAAAAAAGGGTTAAAGAACTGAGTCCCTGCTGCATTCTTGACAAGCTTGGGTATTCATTATCGTGAATCGTTCCTTTTATGGTTTTGGACTAATTCCTGATTATGTATTTTGTTGTAGTGTTTGAGGAAATGAAAGTTTGATTTTGTCTGGGTGGATCTATGTTGCATTGGTTGCATATTGATAAGATTGTTAAACTTAAATGAATAATTAGAAATTAAATGGTAGCAAAGAGCAGGATTTTTTCTTCAAAAATTGATGAAAACAAAGTTTTCTTATAAGTTGGATCTTACCCGATCCATTTAAATTGAAATGGATAGGTTCTGGACAGATTATCTGCCTATGCCCATATAATCCTGTGCCTGGCCTGCTTGTTATGGGGCCAGGGGAAAGTTTTGTTCAGGGCTCAACCCTAGCCTTGAGCCACAAGTTTTGCTCAATGAAATGTGACCAAACAGAGATTTCTTGAATACCACTTTGAAGAGTTAGTTATGCTAGCTGCTATTGAAAGAGGAACAGTTAAGAAGTTGAATAATGGAATTTCAACTCTTTCTAACCAATATTGGCATTTCAAATCAAGGTTCTTTGAATACAAATCTTACTTCAGATTTTTATGTTGCATGGGAGGTGGCCATATGCATGGCAACTTACACCAGCATGGCACATGCAAAGTCTTCGTAGACTGTCCTTCAGGTTGCTCGCCTGATTAGACCACTCAATCCCACATTATCTAAGTCAAATTCTGAACCTTTATATTATTTTTGTAACAGAAGAGTTTGAATGGCATTTGGATATAAAAATTTGTTCTTTGTATGAATCTTGTATTAATTAGTATCTCTTATGCTTGCTGAGCCTCAAAACTGTGCTGAAAACTGTGAAAGGTGCTTCTTTAGAACGCCAATTGAACTGTTGAAGCCTTTGGAGACATGCATGTATATTCTTATGTTTGCAATTGCCAACAGCAATTCCATTCCTTCCTTCTCCATGCCCTGCCCAAGACTAAGAGCAATTTAAATATTCTGCTTTTGAAAAAATTCCATTAATTAGGAGCCAAATGATCATTGACAACATGTACATGCTATAACATGTGCTTGGTGAGTTATTGTCCTCATATCAGAAATGTCTGAATAATATGTTTTTTCAAATTTGTTTATTCAGCTTGCTGGTGTTGTTGCGGTTGAAGTCACTGGAGGACCCACTGTGGACTTTGTTCCTGGCCGTAGGGTATTTTGATATGCAATAGTATCATTATATATACCTTAGATGCTGCTTGCGTATAGGTAACTTATTTATCAAATTATTTTTTTGGCAGGACTCAGTGGTTTCTCCAAAAGAAGGAAGGCTTCCTGATGCTAAAAAAGGTTGACTGAAGCTAAGAATGAGCTTTTCTTTCTTGATCTTTATTTAAGCCAGTCTACCCTAGCAAGTTGTATATCTGCGGGTGTATGCTCTAGTTTTTTATGGTTTTTTTATTTATTCATGGTGTTTCTGAACATTGTAGGCATGTTGGGTATTCAACTTTTTAAGATGAGCAGCATGTATTTTTTACATATCAAGCAATAGTTTCTTCTTAAAAATAAATAATAACATGGATAGTAAAATGAAGATTGGCTAGCTAGTTTTGATGTTGCTTCATGAGTTGCTGATCTGAAAATAGTATATGGTGAAGGTTGGACTTCAGCTGCTACTATAACTTGATGGGATTTATATATTTCGGGTATTATTAACAAGTTTTGGTTTTAGGTTCACAACATCTGAAGGATGTCTTCTACAGGATGGGATTAACAGACAAGGACATTGTAGCACTCTCAGGTGGTCACACCTTGGTAAAATCTCTCTCCTATCTGAGATGTAAATATGCCATGACTAAACTGCTTCTCTCTATCTCTCTCTCTCTGTATGCTATAACTGAAACTGTCAAACAGGGCCGAGCACATCCTGAGAGATCTGGATTTGAAGGTGCCTGGACTAAGGAGCCTCTGAAGTTTGACAATTCATATTTCGTGTGAGATGAAACAGAATTTAACTGTTCCTTGTTCTAGCTCCCAAGTCTTTTTTTTTGGTGATTTTTCTTTATTTTTAATCTTTTATGTTGTGAAAACAGTTTCTCATTATCTGTGGATTTGCATTAATATGATAAGCACTTTGCCAGTGAATTGTTGAAAGGACAGTCAGAGGGACTATTGCAACTTCCTTCAGACAAAGCTCTTTTGGATGATCCTAACTTCCGACCTTTTGTAGAGCTCTATGCAAAGGTTTGTGTACCTAATTATGCATTACTAAAACTTACAAAAAAAAAAATTCTTTTCCCCTCATTTCCTTTTTCTTGAGAATATCAAGTGCAAGAAGAATGCGATTTTCCAAGATGTGGGAAAAGGCACCCTTATATGATAGCTTACGCTTTCAAGTATGAGGGAAAAGGCATCTTTACTTGAGAAGAGGAACTGTCTTAAAGCGACTAAACTGTAGCAATAGGTCAGCTTATTGTGTTTAGTTCTGCAGATACTGTTCTAAAGAAAGAAGCTTTACTTAGTATACAAGAACGCATGCCAAAGTGGTGTAAGCCTCTGTGCAAGGAAAGCGAAAAGATTATGGAAGCAGCTGTTCCATGTAGTTTCTCTGCAAATTTTAGAGGCATACTCTCCCTATGACTCTAATGCATTTGGGTAGCACTGTATCAAGTCCTTTAAATCCATATTTGAAATTTTGAACTATGTCTGCAGGTGCAGAATTTTTCCAAAAAAAAAAAAAAAAAAGAGAAATCTTTCTTTTATGTTTTGAATGTTGGCACGCACAATGCAACAGAAAATCATTTTATTTTTCTATCTCACCATGAGTCTCAACTCTTATGCTTGTAACAACAGGAAAACAAGTTCTTTAATGCCAATTGACCCGGTGCATTTTGTTCATTCTTTTGACTGATATATCTGTCAGTGCCCCGTGGTTCCTTCTTCTTATTGGTACCATTCCTAATGCAACTGGTACATTCCAATAACTGTAACTCAGATTTTTATGCCCTAACAGACACACACAAACACATACATAGAGGCACAGTGGCCTATATTTCATGCTCTTGGTTACTTGTGCTAGTTCAGCACTCGTTAACTTTAATTCTAAAAGGATTATAAAACCCAATCACCTGCAGGTGCATCAAAGCATTAAAAGAATTCAGTTTTCTTTTTTAACTTGTTTGATCTAAAACATGTTTAAAACCAAACATATAATGATGCACACATTGACAGACTAGATTAAGTGAAGGCATCTGCTATTTTTTACTGGACAGTAAGGTATCGTAAACGGTACAAAATAAATTATCACGATGCCTTAAGGCACCACTGAGACTGTGATCTGGTTGCCGTAGTCGTACAGAGCTTTGGCCTGCTAGGCTTGTGATAGTGACCGTGAGTGGATGTCAGAATGAATGGAGGAATCATGTTTAAAAGTTTATTATGGGATTCTAGGTTTATTGTTGTTAAATATTAGGAAGTTAGAGGCTTTCTGCAATATTAGGAAGTTGAAGTGTGTCTTTTAAAATTATTTTATTTCTTTTTTTATTTTTATTTAAAAATAACTTTAAAAGACACACACTTCAACTTCCTAATATTGTAGAAAAGCCTCTAACCGACAGTCAAAGGTATACTGATCATTACCATCGTATACTGTTGACACTTGCTTCAGATTAAGCAATATTCTCCAATTTGGTGCAGGATGAAGAATTGTTCTTCAAAGACTATGCAGAATCACACAAAAAACTCTCTGAGTTGGGGTTTAGACCTCCTGGCTCCAGGCCAATTAAGTCTGCTACCATATTGGCACAGAGTGCAGTTGGTGTTGCTGTTGCTGCTGCTGTGGTGATATTAAGCTATATGTACGAGGTTCGCCGGAAGTGAATTGATTGAGACACGTTACAAGATTCAGTTTCTATTATCAATAAGGTCATTAATGGCAGTAAAAGCCCTATACTTGGACTTAGGACAGATGTTCTGAAAATTATATCTGTTGAAGAACCTTTTTATTCCTCAAAATTATGGATTAGTGTCTCATTAGGTTATGTTATTTTCACTATAAGCATGATAACTGATTAACTAGTTCTTTATTTGACTGAGGGCGTGTGTTGGGCTGCATGCTAGCCTGAAATGTGCTTCTCTATAAATAATTTCAGAGCTGCCTTGGTTCGCTATACTGTATCATGTATATAAGGCTTCTCTTTTGAGAATGCCCCGCAAACACATAGTCTCCGACCTGAAACTAACAGTGTTCTTAAACTTGGCATCCATGGTTTGCAAGCTCCTACCACATAGGGCAGTTACAGGAAGTGGAACAAGTCCTTTATGCTTTTCATTTGAATGCTGAGATCTTGCTATGGCTGATTGTTGCAACTTGTAATCTGTGAGTGTGCAAGTGGCAAGCTTGGTTTTAGCAGTTCCTGGTTATGCCAAGAGCTGCACTCTATGGCTCACCCCCTCGGTTACTAGGAAACAGCCTCAGTTAAATTCAGAGAATCCTTCTGTTCTATGTGCAACTTTTCCAATATCTCATCTAAATTTCTACCGCACATAGCTACAAGCATGTAGTGTCTTCTTCTTTATGGCAACTAATCAGATGGTTGCTGCTTCCCTTTCCCCACCTCTCTTTGGCCACTTTTTCATAAATCCGTTTGCTTGCATTTGTTTAATTACTGATGTAGACTATCTGCTGCTTCAAAATAAAAACTTGTTAGAAATCCTTCTGCAGAAAATTGTTAAAGAATTTCATTAGCTAGTGCTTGAAGTAGGCTGCTTCAGGCAACCAAAAAAAAAAAAAGCCTTGCTAGAAATCTGTCTTCAGAAAATTATTGACGAACTTCATTAGATAGTGCTCGACAGTTTCAACAAATTATTTGTGGATAAGTTTTTCTTGAATGACAAACCCATGGTGTGAGTATCCAGAAAAACTCATGACTATGGTTCCATTTTGCGTTTGATTCTGAGCAAGTTGAAGTTGCCCAGATAAGAGCTGAATCCCAGCTCCTTGCCCTTGCCTATGCTGCAGAGCTGCATTGCGGCCTGGTAAGGAGGCAGTGCAATGCCAATTTGGTACTGCACTCTACCCATGTGTTACAGGAGAATGGCTCCCAGGAGAACTGCACTAGCGGCATGATGTCTTCATGCCTGCCAGCCCAACCAACTATCCTGTGCCGCTTGAGGCATGCAAATCTTTTTCTATTTGATTGGCACAGACAAGATGCCTTCGATTTTCTGTTTTTGTCTGATGAAATGACAGATAAAAAAATTCTGGCATTGTCTGATGCACTGGGCGGAGATCTATAGACAAGCACTCCATGAAAGGATGGTCTGAATTTTATCCCAACTCTTCAAGTAAAATTTCCAGTTTCTCAAGAGAACGGCAGGGTAATTCACACGCTCTTATCAGCATTCAGAACATATCGACTGGGTAACTCGCTTCATGGGCTGAAGTGGAACTTATCCACGCCAACATATACCCTCCTAACTTCATTAATTCTCCACGTTGCGGTGCAGTTATTTCCGTTAAAATTTAGCTTCCCAATGAACATGACCAACTTCGAGAAAAAGTAAAATTGTAAGCATATTGACCCTTGTGGAGAGTTTCTTGTTATGCGGCTATGTGGTAAAGATCCTTAGTCATGTAAACCCTTCAAGCATGTCACCCTTAATTTGGTTTCCGTCGTGATTTTGATCTTGTTTCACTTGGATTCTAAAAGCAAAAAGCATGAGGAGAAGAACAGACCAATATCTCTGCCGATGATGCTTCTAAGATGACAAAATCCAATAAGAGATACTCAAAATCTGACGTAGTTCTAGTTTCGTATATATTCATACTCAAAATCTGAGGTAGTTCTAGTTTCGTATATATTCAGATTGTATTTCAAAGAGAAGTATTGTGATTTTTTCCTTGTTCCCATGATCAAGGGCATGTTCGATTATCACTAATCCATATTATTAGATAATAAGTTTTATTCTTTGGATGTTATTCTATTCTTCCAAATATAATAAGTTTTCAGATGTTTATATCTAGCCCATGGTTCCAAAGGTCATCTGCTTTTTTATTATTGCTACTAGTTAAATCGAATGCTTGCTGCCAACTTCATGGTGTTTTTTTAATCATCCATTGTTTTTCTCGCCAGTTTTCTTCTTTAAAAAGATGGTAGTGGTTGCCGACCATATAAATACCAGGGGGCTGTGTTTATCATTGAATTATTTTAATCGTGGCTATTTCTTGAAGGCAAGTGATCATCATTAACTTCTAATATTTATTATTTGCCAGATTATGAAGTGCTTTCTTTTCAAATATTATATGGTTTTGGCCCTATTAATTTTGCCATGACACGCAACTTACAAAATAATGAAGCAGGGTTTTCAAAAAATTATCATGTGCATGTGTCTAATTTTATACAGTTGATTGTCGAAATCATATTGTATTTCATGGTCAAACAATTGGCAAGAGAAAGACTGATAAACCAACAAAAAAAAAAAAATCTCGATCTACCAATCGTCAGATGCGAAAATCGTCCAGATCTCCTCAACCAAAATTTTTAAGTTGTTGAGTTGAACTGAAAACGAAACACGTTCATGCACTCACAAACACTTTAGGAATAAAAAATTAAATCCCTCGAATACTTTTTTCAGTACATCATCATCAAGCCTTATCCTAACTACTTCAAATAAGCTTTTTGAATCCAATTTCTCCATTCCTTGTTATCTCGAGGTGCAAACTTTGGTCCCTTCCAACCTTTGATCTCACTTTCCGTCGCCTCTTTGGAAGTTCTCAGTGATCTTTCAATTTTTTAGAGTTCAGAAGCCTCAAAAGTCTTGATGCTGATCTAATTTTACAGTCTCAATGACATCATCGGGAAAGTTGAACCAACTGACAACACCCTTGTTAGTTGGGTTTCTGGGCTCTAATTAGATCATGTTGGCACGAGCAGAGAGCTCGGCTCATGGAAACAAGTCCAAGTCAAGCCCAAGTGGGTTCGTGCTACATCATCCTCTTGTCTTATCAGCTTAGACGTTCAAAATCTTAATTGAACAACCAATAGAAATTTCTTACCTCCTTCCCACTTGCTATAGACCATAGATGCTTTTCTGTTTGCACCATCAGTGGAACAATGCAAACACGGTACCTGCGGAACTCAACCTCTTTCATTCCCCACGTCCTAAGGAATCCCATTACCGTGGAGCTTCCTGCTCTGCTCGATGCAAACATGGCCCTTCTCATGGCTGCACTCATGAATTGTTTTCCCATCAATGGTAGAAAACTGCGCATGGAGAAGCCTGGAAAGCAGCACAAGAACAGATTCAAAGTGGATATCATGAAAGATGACACTAAGTTAAATCTAACAAACATGGCTGAGTTTTGATGCTAATGAACGTACAGACGTAGCATTTAAATGGAAATAGCAAGTGCAAGTTTTATCAGCTCAATTTAACCAGAGAATTATCTTTTGTATGATTTGTGTGCTGGGAATCGGATCCTGAATCATTAATTCTTAGAAAAAAACCATTGGAAGACCCATTGTTATGTCACACGTGGTGCATAATTAAAAAACAATTTCATACTAAGTAATCCATCTTAATCATGTCTCCGAGATCTGATCTACTAAAACATCAACACGTTGTGAAAAAAAAGAAAAAAATCAATTCTTACATTATCATTAGCATATAATGAGATACAAAAGGACTGGCATTGTTGGGTGAGCCTAATCGATCACGCAAACAATGATTGTTCAAATGTCATAGGCGTCACTCCTTGCGCAAGCTGAAGCAATAAGTGCACGCCTATAGGGCCTTTGCTGCTGCTCTGGAGCATATATTTAGTTCCTCCAGATTACTCAAACCAGTGTTGACAGTGTCAACCCAATGAGGCACCATTTATGCTAAATTGTTTTAAATTTAATAAAAATTTGTAAAAAATCATATCTTTTAATTTAAATGACGGCTGATCGTATATATGGCCCGAATTGGCCACATTGGCAGACGTTTTGTCCTCATATATGAGTCAATAACTCAGTCCGCATTCAAGTCAGAATTAAAAACGGATCTATTAATACCATCCCTAGCCAGATCCAATTCCGGCAAGAGCCAAAAATGAGAGAGGAACCGGATCTGACCAACTTAGTGCTTGTGATCCGTTGTTTGGATCCAGACTGGTTCAGATTTGAGGGGTGGCCTACTCAAGGCTGTCAATGATTTGGATCCAAGTCAGAGATGGCAGTGGTAATAATAAGGGAACATGTCCTCCAATTCCCTCGTCCTGCAACGCCACCAAAAGGAGATGAGATGAACCATGTGAGAATGAGATTCCCTTTGAAATTATCTTGGGTGGACTGTACAACCATGAAAACAAGATCTGCCACTGCATTAAGAATTGAACTATGTGAAATGCCTACAAACCCATCAAGGTTTTATTATCCTCAGCCACTAAAATGATTTTTTTTTTTTTTTTTTTTACACATAAAGCTTTACTATATTTTGAAAGACTACCATCTTGAGTCAGTCGAATACAACTATCATTGTACATGATTGGTGTGGCTCTGATGGGCGTAGCGCGACCGGGCTCGAGTCAGTGGTTGGTAGGTGGTTGGTACTTGGTTTTCGTGACATGGGTCTTCATCTTTTCGCCCAATACAAGCTAAAGTTGTTTCATTGGATGCAACCTAGTTACTAAAGTAGTTCTAGATCCTGGGGAGGGTTTTCGCTTTGGGCTTGAGTAGTAGGATGAAATACTCTCAGAACTAAAATGCATCATGTATATCAGCAATTTCCAGTTATTAAAACTTATGATCATGAAAAGCAGCCATAGAAATGTCATCTGCATGTAAAAAGCACAAGAACTGGTATATGATCCATTCGGTTATGTTCTGACAAGTCTGAGCACATAATTCTGCAACTAATGGCACCAACTACTAGCCAAAATGAATCAGATGCATGTGCACGGCTAGTTTTTCGAAAAGGAAAAAGGAAAGGAAAATTCTCAAATTTCATACGCAAGGGCAGCACGCCCGCAACCATCTGGCTTGATTTATACCTCCAACTCTGCTTTCAGTACAGCTTTTCACGCTTTCTCTCGAGGCTTTTGCTCAAGCTTGAAAAAATTTCTCTCTTGCTTCTTGTTCATATTGGATCTTGTGAAGCTTTGACTTGGAAATTCGTTAACGATAACTTTCCAAGAAGATTAAACAAGAAACATGATATAATAATCTTTCCCACCCTTGGCACAGTGGATATATTGCAGACCAGTTATATTCTTGCTAGAAACTATTTTGAATAACGAAGTATAAGCAAAGTAAAGACACGCCAAACATGTTTTTGAATTCAAAGTTGTTTTGATGAAAGTTGTTGAATTTTCACACTTAGATCGGCCCAGTATACGCTTCTTGCCAAATCATTCCCAAAAGCATATCTACAGAGTTAGATTACACAGAAAGTATTTTGATATATTTTAAGAGATCATCTGGGTTTTGTTCCCTCGACCCAAGTGATCTAGAATATATTTGTTTCAAAACAAGCATCTAATGAAGAGAGAAACAGAGTGAAAACTCAAAGTGAGATTACTTAAGAATCAAGAACACTGAATTGAAGTGGTAAGTTCGACCGGAAAACGGAGTATGTTTCTCACCGTCGGAAGAGAAAATTTGGAGGACGGTAACTGGTGGGGATTGTAGTGGTGGGATCAAGGCGGTTGGGTCAATTTCCGGGCGCATGAGCACATGCCCTCATTTATTAAAAATGCCAGCAACGGCTTACCTAACACTCCAGTCGGCACTCAAGTCGGTATTTTTTTTTTCTCTAAATTATAAATGGGGAGAGAGCCAGGTGAGATGACTCAGGTCCCACCTGACCTACTTAGTCGTTACCATGCGCCCCCTGGTCACATGGAATGTCACAATCCAAAAGGTAAGGTTAGGTTGCTAATGTATGTCCTTTTAAAGGATAGACCTTAATTGGTCAGGTTAGAGACTTATGAAGGTCGGTCGTTAGTTTGATTCTCATGAGTGTTATGCTTCTATATCTTAAGTAGTGAGTCGCAATATTGATGTTGAACCAAGATGTAAGAGGAATGAGAGGATCTTTGGGTTTTTTCTAACCTCGTTCATGTTTGAAATATATGTCTTCTTGAAAAACAAATGTAAAGTAATTATCTTTTTTTTTAAAAAAAAAGAAAGAAAGAAAGAAAGAGAGATAAAGAGAGAGAGAAGATCATTGACAAGTGATGCATGCACTGCCTAGGGAGTTGGTTAGGCTTGTAAGGTAAGAAAGCATACACTCTTTAGATTTAGATTAAATTAGATTAGATTTCCAAGTGAAGCAAAGGGTACAAAAACCAGCTCGAGTTAGAACATCTGGTCCCACTTGCTTTTTAATCAAATCGACCTTGTTACTTTCAATGTAAAAAAAAAAAACATGTTTTTTTATGAAATATGGAAAAAATTAAATGTAAATATTTTTAGGAAATATATAATTGTTATTATTATTATTTAAAAAAAACTCTTTCAGTAAATTTTTTGATCCGATTCAAGCCGATGACAATCCATTAAACAATAAAAAAAGATTGAACCAATAAGGTGGGTAAGGCTTGCCCCATGAGGATTGAAAGGGAGAAGATGAGAATGCATGGGCGAGGAATGATGGGATCTCCCACTCACTTCATAATACTCACCTTTTCAACCTTCTAGAAGACCCAACAAATCCTTTGTCTTTTTTTTTTTTTTTTTTCTGTCTTTCTTCCGTTCCTTATCACGATCAAGGTGCCTCTAGCAACTCCAACGTTTGGTTAATCCCACATAACGAAAAAATAATATTTTTGAAAAAGAAGTTTCTTCTTTATCCTTTTATAGAGGTCAGTTATTATTTTGTTGAAAAATTTTCAAGCGCATGAGCGAAGAAGCTATTTCTAAAGAGCACTTTTTCGGTCCTCTATGCTGTTCGTCCTTTAATTTTTTCCTAAATCAACAAAAAAGAAAAAAAAATTCATAGAAATATGAACTCTGTAGTAATGGAAATATGAACTCCACGGTGTGGCAATTTAAAAAAACAGGATCGTATCTTTACTACTGAGAACAGCAACGATGAAGCACCTAGAGACGCGTGCTTTGACTAGAAACAAAAAAATTAAAACATTGGTAGCCCAAGGTGGCTGATTAAAGAAGAAAAGAAAAGCAGAGGAAGAGAGAGGGCAGTTGAGGATGAACTAATCTTGGCTTGAAAAGTGGCCGGAGGTTTGGCAATCCGGCCGTCAGCAAGATGCATGTTTTCAATACCAATAAATTAAGGATGCGTGTTGTGGTGCCTTTTCTCTCCGGTCAATAACTACAAATTTTCCATCTCCGCCGAAAGTTAAATTAATATTTGTTGCGATGATAGAAGAAAAGAAAGGAAGTCAAATTCATCAGGATGCAATCCACTGGTGCTCGTACTCTTCGACTATGAAAATGTTCTGCAGAATAAGGGTTTCTGCATTTTTTTTTTCAAAAGAGAAGTATAAAAGTACTTGTTCTTCTTTTTAAATTGCTTTCATTTTGATGTTATTATGGTGGATGGAATCATGTGAACATTTTCTATGCTTTCTCGGGTTTGCTTTTTACCAACTTGAGGGTACACGGTTATCTTTTTAGGCCAGCCTCACCAGCCAGTCTCGCCCTTTTAGAAACTTTTCTTACCAACTAAAATCTCTACAAAACAAATGGCAATTCCAAGTCAGTTCTCTATAAATCTCGAAAAAACTCCCTTTTCCCTCTTTGTTTTCTTGGGATAGCCTATAATTGCTTCCTCTCGCTTCTTTCTGTCTCTGTGAGATGGGGAGGTCCCCTTGCTGTGAGAAGGCTCACACCAACAAGGGTGCATGGACTAAGGAGGAAGACGATCGACTTATTGCACATATTCGTGCCCATGGTGAAGGGTGCTGGCGGTCGCTGCCCAAGGCAGCCGGACTCCTTCGGTGCGGGAAGAGCTGCCGCCTCCGCTGGATCAATTATCTAAGGCCGGACCTCAAGCGGGGCAACTTCACAGAGGAAGAAGATGAACTGATCATCAAGCTTCATAGCTTGTTGGGGAACAAGTAAGGATCCACCATTCTCTCTCTCTCTCTCTCTCAAAATGAAAAAACTTAGTATTCGAAGATGGCAGGGCCGGAAAAAGGGAACAGAGACATGCAACTCAATCCCTAAGAGATGCAAAGAATATAAAGCTGACTTGGGCACTTCTTTAGGAATCAATAACTCACAATGAAAATCTATACACAGAGAAAATTTCTTTCTCCCAGAATAACCAGGGAAGTTACAAATGGTTAATCTTAGGGGCATCCTACTAACAGGTCAAGGAAACAGTTCTCAGATTGGTAAGAGCAAAAAGAAGGATCAGCCACTTTTTGCAATTTGAGACCATCTTTAGAGCAGCAAATTGTTTAGATCGCATGGTGCTTATAACATACAATTGTATGACTGTTCATGAACTTTCATACTAGTTGGTCATTAATTTATTTATTTCGCTTCTGTTTTTTTTTTTTTCATCAGGAGCAAATAGTATAATCTGGTTATTATGATTGTACAGGTGGTCTCTGATAGCAGGAAGACTACCAGGAAGGACAGACAATGAGATCAAAAACTATTGGAACACCCATATTAGGAGGAAACTGTTAAGCAGGGGTGTGGATCCCTCAACCCATAGACCAATCAAAGAGCAGCCCGCTGCAGAGGCCACGACAATCTCTTTTGCCAGGGTAGAGAAGCCTAGTTGTGAGAAGGAGATGAAGAAGAGCAGTACTGAAAGTGAAACATGGAGTGATGATTTGAACCTTGAGCTCTGCATTAGCCTGCCTTCTCAGCAAGCTCATCAACCACCATTGAAGAGAAACATGTGCTTGTGCTGCAGCCTTGGAGTGCATCAGGGGAAGGGGTGTAACTGTAATGGCTTTCTAGGTCCAAAAGCAGGAATCCTGGATTACAGAAGCCTGGAAATGAAGTGAGATTGTATTTGTTGTATCATTTTTCCGGGGGGGTGGGGGGCTACTATTGTATGGATTATATCTCTTTTTGTTAATATAGAAAATTATTTTAAAAGGTGATTGTTTAGGATGGATGCTTTCTTGAAAAGTCAAGGTTTCTCAATTATCATAGAGTTCAACCAAGAAACCTATGCCTTCTCACTTGATTCCCTTCTTGAAATTTTACAAATGCGACTGTTATGTTCTCCTTTTCTCAAGAGAAATCGTTGCCTTTATTCTTTTCTCAGGGACAGGTTGACAGTTCTCAAAAGTATAGGCAAACGTCGTGTTTTTCTGGAAAGACGGAGAAACAAAAGTTGAAATATGACCCTCAAGGCATCTATATTTTTAGCGTTACTGAAATTTAAACCCTCTGATTTCTTTTGTTTTGATAATTTTTAAACAGACTCCAGATATTTTCTGCTAAAACTGCAGGAGATCATGAAGGACCAAAATAGGCTGGCCTTAACTTTTTGTTGGAGACAATATTTTGGGGGAGAGAGAGTGAGATACCCTTTTCACCCATTATATTGACCAATGATGTGTTCCGAACAGAGGTCGGCCGGCCGACCGACGAAAAGCCAGTCTCCCCTTGTCTTCACTCCCTAAAGAGAGTCTACAAGCACCGCTATCTGACTTCCTGCTCTATTATCTGTTAAATCAAAAACATGGGCATGGCATGAGACATTGTAATTCTTCATATCTTGAACTTGTCACGAGGGGAAGTCCAATGGTGCGATGAAAGTTTGGAATCTTCTTTCTGTGACATGGATGATCATCAAGCTTCGTCAACTTGTCAGATCTGCTAACCATTGAAAAGTGGTATGCACACCATCCTCTGTTTTAATTTCTAGTTATCTTTCCGGATAACTCTCCTGCGTATTCCTTCCTTGTCCACCAAGAATTTTCCCATGGCTAAGAGCTTACAGCAAACGCTACAGCCGCATTATCATACAGTATTTAAATCAAAATTTTCTTCTGTTTGAAGGTTTTAAGCCGACTTATTGCTGATTATTTATGGCTCTTGCCGGCTTGAATCTGCCAAAAGCTAGA
This sequence comes from Nymphaea colorata, assembly GCF_008831285.2. Taxonomy (NCBI): domain Eukaryota; kingdom Viridiplantae; phylum Streptophyta; class Magnoliopsida; order Nymphaeales; family Nymphaeaceae; genus Nymphaea; species Nymphaea colorata. The sequence continues at coordinate 24,514,856 of NC_045146.1, forward strand.
TTCATGATATAAAGTCATGACAAGGGAAGAAAAGAAGACTTCTTTCCCAAGTGGGTACAAGTCCACCACTTTGTCTTCTCAATCAAGTGACCTGGTTTTCACGGGGAGGAGAAAGGGAGATGAGAACCGAAACAACTCCTAAAGTTCGTCCAATTCGAAGCCTGCATCGTTGTTATACAGCTCTATATCGACCGATATGTTAATGAAACGAAATTGAAATTTGTTAATCTTTAATTTTATCTCGATATTTTATGAACAGTAAAAGCGTAAATCCGATACTGATAATCCGAAATGAAGATTGGCACCACTCAGAAGATTGGTGCCACCTCTGTTGGACAGCACAACCAAAAGTCACAACTGTTTTAACCTGAAAAGAAACAACAGTAATGGCTTCCATTATCATTATGTGGAAATAGTGGAGAAATTCTCCTTCAGTGGTCAGTGCATCGATTCCTTCCGAGATCCTCTCCCTGTTCTTCTACCTTCATGTCTTCAACTTTTCAGCAGAAGTTACTTTTCGGTAGTCAAATTTCATCTTCTCCATCAGTAGAATATTTGGGATTCTACTATGGCTGCCATCAGTACTCACTTTCTCTCTCTCTTGTGTGTGTATATATATATATATATATATATATATATATATATATACACACACAAAATGAGAATTTTTCTTTTAATCTGTAAACTTTGCTTTCAGAGGTGACCTACCCATCTGCTGCTCTGTTTCACTCACGTCTTATCCATACCAAGAGGACCATGGAGAGAGAGAAATGCCGTACTTCTACTTCCACTTCATAATTAATTTGGTGGTAGCACGCCTAGCTGTGTGGACTGTGAAGAGAGAGAGAGAGAGAGAGAGAGACGTCGTAGTATTCCTACTACCAGCTCATAATCAGCCAATCACAGGTACACTTCCTGGGGCTGCCATTGTTGTTATTGATCTGCTTCGTCATCTATTTCTTTCGCTGTTAATTGACAAACCATAATGAGTCAACCCTCTGTAACAAACACTGCATATCTTGGCTCTATTCCTCGGCAAATTAACAAACTAAACCAACTTTCTTGATGAGTACATTATACATAGATATATAACATCGTTTCATTATGTTATATATACATAAGAATTTAAACTCTGATTTTTTTTTTTTTATAAATAGGAAGGCAAGAATTGACCATCTCCTCTATCTCAAACTAACTTTCTTGATGAAATCCAAAATTGAAAAATCCACTGTCTGTGGATTTAATCCAACATGGATTTAAAATCAACTTCAGATCTGAGATCCAAGGCTATCAAACATAGAATCACTCGTTAATACATATTTTTGGTGAGTAGGGCGGAGATAATGCTGGCCACTTCATACCTCCTATGGAGCCTACAGGGATGGACAATTCTGATCTACAAAAGTTCACCTAAAACTAAGATCAATCATTGTTACCTAACAACATGAACCATTAATCTTCTTCATGACAACTCATAATGAAAAGTCCTCATCGCCAATGTGACCCTTCAAGGTGAAAAGGGTGGCCGCATGACTAGTCGCTCAACTTACCAAAGAAGCACTTTTCGATCAAGTTCTAGCAAACATTTGTTGTGAATTGAGAGCTTTATCGAGGGGGTAAACTGAATAAACTTGAATCTGGCATGGTCTGCCGAATTTGCAACAAATTTACTTGTGGGTACTTTTGCCACTTGAAATTTCCGACAATATATATATATATATATATATATATGAGAATCACTTTCAGGCGGCTCAAGAATTAATGTGGGACATGAGCGCTTGACCTAATAATTGAGTGGACGTGAGGAACTCCTGGAAAAGATTTTTCATACTATTTCTTTGCCAAAATCAAAAGGAAATTTATTAGTCACACAAACGTCAGTTCTCCTGGATCCGATCCACTGGATGTATAATCCGAAAGTCTGAGTAACATGGGAGTTAATTTGAACCTGTGATATTTGTAAACTTTTGATTTGACCTCCATAAAAGTTTTGAAAAAAATATGGTGAACGCATGAGTGTTTGGTGTAATTACTTCCATCAAACTTAAATCCAAAGCAAAAAAAGAAAAATTCATTTGATTTTTATTATAAAATTCTTAAACACGGAATTTCGCTAAAGATTGCTTGCAGTCATTTTTTTGAAAAAACGAACATGATTAATTGGTTTTCTAATAATATATGCTACGTGTCTAAGCAGTGGCGGAGCTAGAAAAATTAGTTGGAAGAGCACTCGTTTACGATAGTTATATTTGGTGGGGCACTTATATTTATATAATAATAAATGTTTAGAATTACCCATTTAAAAATAAAAAAAATTTAAGAGATTGACGTGGACAATTGCCCACACGAGTCACCATGTGGCTCCATCACTGTGTCTAAGCAGAATTGCATTATTGACCCCAAAATGTCAACTGAAACGTGAGCATGGAGGAAAAAGGAAAAGAATGAACATTGAGAAGAAATTTGGGCCACATGCAATGCCAGTGGCCCAGGTGAACAGTGACTTTAAAATGATTTTAAGGGTAGCTATCAGCAAAAGACTCCAAGAAGACCTAACAAAGCCAAAAACAAAGAAAAATAAAAATGCTAAAGTACGAACTTAAAGTTAATCAAACAAAAAGGGAACACACAAAAAGTTTTTTTTTTTAATGTAATTCCAGATGTGGGGCATTTTATTCTCCAATAAGAAATTAGGTTTCTCAGCCTCACTTTTTCAAGAGGGTAGGTAAGTTGCATACACCAATAGAACCTTCCATCCAGGTTTTTTCTTTGGGAAAGAAATTTCATGGAAAGGCCCTGCTTTCTGCCTAAAATTGAAAAAAAAGCAAGTATCTTTTTATAAAAATGCCTCTTAGATGCCTAAGTTAGTAAGTTTCTATAATATGAGATTTTGGGTCATAAAATTTCTTGTTTAGAAGATGCATGTAATTATATCATGAATTTGTTAACCATATGCCATAAAATTTCAGATCCTTAACCATTAGCCACAAGAATCAGGAGCTAGAGAAAAAAAACCCTACAATCTCTATATTACTGGAAATCCTGAACACAACTGCACAAGAAATGAGATGAGAACAAACTTGGTACAGTCAAAGAACTGGATTTTTACTCTTACATCTATAATAAGTTCCAATCTACCAGATTTGATGCTCCTTCTGTGACTAAACCGCGTTTACTGGAAATGCCTAATTTCTGGTCTTAAGTTAGGCTTGATACCTACACTTGCCGACCAAGAGCTACTTTACCAAATAAGCCAAACCAAAAGGTCCTGCAAAGGAAAAGCTACAAAATGGGTTGAATCTAGGATTGAGATTTTGTGGTTTTGATGAGGGGTTGAAACCGCACTCTCCCTACCCCATGCGCCACTTTTGGGGTCCAGGGCTGCTTCAGGATTTAGAAGGAAAACACGACACTTATCAGCTAGATTGTAGTACATCCACGGTTTACAGTTCAGAAAAATAGCACCTATATGAATTGAACTGACAACCAAACCAAACTTTCATTGGCCCACCAGCCCGAACCAGGTCTTTGTTATAATTGACCTACACGTATGTGTGTCTCGTTGGAGACATCCCATAAAGTTGAAAAGATATAAAAAAGATTAGCATGGACCTACATATATGTGTTTGTCCACCGGTATAGCCGCCGAAGTAGTTAAAATGTATTAGTAAAATTTGTTAAATAAATAAAATAGTCGAAACCCTCACTCTGATATATAAAGACATATGTCATTCAACAGAAGTAAATAAATGCCCAAATCAACATATTGACAGTCGGTCATGGATTAGAAATAGGAACCCAAAACAACTTTTTTTTTTTGTTGCATCAAAATCCGATCCGGCCTGTATAGTGATGTCAATCACCAGATTCGGATTACATATCCATAAGAAATGTTTCTTCAAAAAAATTATCCAATTAAGAAATTGTGGATCCGATTTGAATTTAACAAACGACATTTGGTTTCGAATGAATATCGTATCAGATTTGGATTCATTTTCAACTAAACATTTCTAGATCCAATAACCATAAAAATCGTCCCTTAACAATTAACACATCATACTGCGATTAAGATTCCGCTGTACATAACGGTCGGATATGGATGCGACAAATTCTGGTTTGTGAGTTAAAAAATCAGGTTCAGATACAGTAAAGAATTTCCTTAATCTGAATATGTAAAATATCTGCCAAACCAAATCGAACATGATAATGATGCATCCAAGCTGTTGACATCGCCAGGCTCGTGAATATGTGGGAGTCAAGAATTTTAGCTCTGGCCTGTCGGAATCAATAGGCTGCTTGCGAGCATTATATTAGGTGTCAGATAAATGAGGCACAAACAACCATCACTCCCCCACATCGAATTAAAAAGAGGCATCACATTCCTGAAAACAATAACATCTGAAAAAAAAATTGGTAGACGTTGTTAAATGAAACGTGTCAGCCATTTGAGACCACTTTCAAACGATTTTCATGTGAAACAAAACAAAATTCAAAAGCCAAATTTGGTGTCATAGCACCATAACTACACATAATTCCCACAGATCAAATACCAAACTCCACGCATCCTAGATGCAGGAAAGAGAAGTTACCAAGTGTTCATGATAAATGGTACTGGTGCTGGTCACTTTTCAAGCTCAATCGACTTCCCATCTGATTGGCTTACCGTCTCCACCATAAGCTCCAAATGAAAGGCCATACCATACTTTTTCAACCACAAAGACGCCAGTAACATGAAAAGTTGGATAAGTGAAGCTTTCAATAATCAATGGCCGTTCAGTAAGACAAACCCTGTCACGCTTACATCCACTGCTTTAATCCTTACCAACATATATATACCCTTGCCTAAGGCTCCTTCTGGATGAAAGTTTGTGTGAAGAAGATCAGGTAACATGACTGAATTTTGTACATGGAATTACCTCTAGCTATCTAGCATTTGAAGATCATAAGTATACAAACTTGAAAGGGTAAAAACAAGAGAACGTGGGACAACTATCCTTCATAAAATGATAAAACTAATCCCTCTTGTTAGTTTGTAACTTGTAAGCTAATCCTTGACAAATTAAAAAAAGTGCCACATTTTCTCTCCAATGACTTCTAAGCCATGTCAGCATATGGAACAAAAGAAAGAGTTCAAGGGGTGCCCTCTTTATGGGATGCCTTCTTGGCTGCTTCAGCAGCTGCCTTATCTGCCTCAATTTCAGCCACAATGGAGTCAATTTCAGATTCTTCTAGTTGTTGCAGTCCCTTATCTCTTGTCATCACAGCAATCTCGATGTTCTTCCCTCCACCCTCCACAACCTTACGCACAAGAATTTAGGATCAGCTTCTCCAAATCAGAGAAATGAATGCTATCAATATACCAACATGCAGGCACATTTAACTAGGGAAACATGACCAAGGAGTGAAGGGTTCATAGTCCACAGAAAGGTTCTTAACAAAATCAAGTCCTGGCAAAGGGAAGCAATAGTAAGCTCACTCCTTTGAGCTAAATACATAAAAAAAGAACACATGCAAAGCTTGTTAAGCATATTCCTGGGTAGAACATATAAACATGCTATGGACGCTGCCTAAAAGATGGTTGCCATCAACTTCTGATATAAAAATTTCAATGTATAACTGGAAAGACATTTCATCTGATAACTAATCAAGGTCAGTTTCTCCAGTAGATAAGAGTATTATGCATTATTAAGAAAGTTAAGCAACTAAACCTCTTTTAAGTGTCAACAAGAACAATGAACAAATGGTTCCAGCAACAAGATTTACGGTATAGAGATCAAATGGTTTCTGATGATAAGATGTGTTATTTCTTGATAGAAGCCGAAGTGAAGTAGGAAGAGGACGTCGTGACTACAACTAAATGCTGAAACATTTTTTTTTTCCTTCAAGGCTCACAGCTAGGCATGTATGGACATCAACTGGAAAGGAGATGAAGATATCATTCCAACCAGAAGTTAAATGCTCAACATTGAGACCACAACCACTAGTATGGCTATGTCGTTTTATGAGAGATTCCCACCCCTTGGAGATGCTGCCTCTTTTTAACATGGTGGCAGATACATTTGCCAAGAAAAAGAACAAGGGGTTTAGAGAGAAAAGCAGCAAATTGGATAATCTCTACACTTAGACCAAACCACCCTGCAGACAAATGCACAGGGATTATTTTCAGTGTATAGAAACTTAGACTGTTATCCTACTTGCCTCATTGTTTCTTGGGTACTGCACCTGTAATGCTTCTTATTTCACTGATCATCTTGTACTTACTGACATTCTTGCTTTGTGACTTTGCACGCAAGAAGTCAAAAGCACCAGTTGGCTGGTATCATGCTATTAAAACCCTAAAAGGCCTAGTATCCTGTTTTCACAAATCCAACCATACAAATGGACGCAATTGTCTAAAACCTAAGAACAAAGTAAATCACGAAAATCTGACGCACAAATCAAATTTTACACTTCTAAAACTAACCGTCACTGCCATGTCTATCTCCCCCCTCCTCCTCCTCCTACTTCACACACACACACACACATGCACATGCACATATATAGGCAGCAACTACAAATGATGGTGATAGCCTGAAAGATAAGATTGAATTAGTCAATGCATTCACGAGGGAGAGGAAGCCAGCAACTTTCAATATTCTAGATGAAACAAAGGTTGGGCCTATATGGTTCATTAATATACAACCTACATAACCCAAACCTCCTCCAATTCCCCCTTTCATGAAAGCTGAATCACTTCAAGAAAAGCACGATTTGCAAGCTTCACAATTTCTTGCCCTGATGTCTCTTTATAATTCTTTTCTAAGAACTCCCGCATGGAAAATTCAGTTTCTTCCTATGGCATTGGATTTCCAGGCAGAGAATGTTCCAGAGGGATCTGTCTGATAGAGTGATGGACCACCAGTGTAAGGATCAAAACCAACAATCAAGGTTGAAAGGCCAAATGGTCTGACACCACCACTTTGAGTATACTTCTGCTGAAGCCCAGCAACATAACGTGGCATTCTATGCACGCTTTATTTATAAGAACTCTTGCATCTGCTTTCAGCCCAGCACAGGCTAACGCAATATGATAATCCAAATTTACTATTTCCCTAACAGTTCTGCACAAGAAAGAGCAAAAACCAAATAAGCAAACACATTTCAAAGACGTGCTTTCATTTTGTAGACTGAAAACCTAAATGGAATTTTTCATTATTAAATATTTAAATCAAATCGATTACAACTTGCCCAACCGCTGTCCTTTTCCCTTTGCAGTTCTTAGTGAACCAGAAGGATTATCTTTTTTACGGCAACACTTTTAGCTTGTAGACACAGGCGATACGAATAACATCATCAAATGCACTATGGCCAGCAAAACATGGATCAATTAAGTTCCAGAACAAGATTTGCAACTGTTGACAAGATTTTCTAAACATCCATCGCCGAGTCTTTTTGGATATAAAGAACAATGGGATCAGAATCAGTTATCTTTAACTCCTTATGAGATCAAGCATCTTTAATTTTCATCACGCCACGCAAAATTTCAGTACATACAAAAGAACGGATAATTCTTTGTAGGCGAGACAAATTGGGGGTTGAAAGATTAAAAAAATGGTTTATCCCATTCACTAAAATTTGCCGTCAGAAGTTGCACGAGATTGGCACTAAGCAGAACCAGTGACGCTTTCTTCTTCTTCTTCTTCTTTTTTTCATTCGTACGAGAAAGAAGATGGACGTGAAAAGCAAAATCAGAGAATGAGAAAAAAAACAAGACTCCAGGTTAAATCCAAATGCCAACTCAATCACTATACCACAATGCCACCAATTAGTTGAAAATTGACGTTTTGCACGATTTTATAGCTAAACGGATCGTCACTGCGCCTTTCAAACTGTAAAAATTGGCGAAGTTACCTTCCTCGGCCACTACCTCGAAGAAAAAACAGAAGCTAATTGAGTAACATAAAAAACAAAAAAGTAGCCACTCCACTCATTTCGTCTTCGCTCTTCAACCAAAGGTCCAAAACCATAAAAAATGGCGTCGCACGAAAATCGTTCGGTAAACCATGACACGGTTCGGTTCATGGTTGCGACTCTGACTAAACTGTGGATCATATATGTGGATTCAAAGCTCTCTAACGCAAAAGAGAAGAGAGGGGGTGACGGGCGATGGCATTGATGTGAGAGAGAGGGAGAGAGGGAAGAGAGAGAGTTGATCACCGGGAATCTTGGAGCCTGGCGGTGGACCTCTTCTCGACGCCGAGGACAATGGTGTCGGTTCCCCCGACGCCGACGGCCGCGTTCCCTTTGCGAACCGCCTCCAGTGCGTATTCCACCTGGAAGAGGTGCCCGTCGGGGGAGAACACTGTGATCGCCCCGTCGTATCTCGCCATCACCCCCTCTCTCCCGTGGTTCTTTCCTTGTGCAACGAGTCAGATAGCGCCGAAACGCAGCAGCCGCACCCCAAAAGGACTTGAGCAGCAAATCACTCACTCTTACCACTTACGATCTCCACTAATCACTTCAATGGGGATCTTCTGTCTTCATCTTCATGTCCTAGATCTAGTGATTTTTAGACCATTAATTTCTAACAAGAATTTGAAATTCTATGCAAAAATTATGTCATAAATTTGCAATTCTCTAGTCAGATCTCCCCTTCTTCTTACTTGAGATCCAGAAATTGAAAGCACAATGGTGGTCTTAAAATCCATGCTTGATTTATTAAAAACTATAGCTTTAAAGTTAAATTAGCCCCTCATAATCTAGAATCAGGAATAATCAAACGCCCTATTCATTCAACGATCTGGCCAAAAGAAGGGTCCAGCAGGATGAGCCGTGGTCACCTATAAGGTCGTTAGATATGATTGAACAAAATGCGGAATTCACTGGATTCTGTTGGGTCATTTTTACCATCAAATGCATTCAACATTCACTCATCAAACTTGTTTGATTATGCTTATTCATATGAAGATTTTTAAAGGTTCATTAGTGTTTCACCGGAGTTTTATTGAGAAGTCGATACCAACATAGCTGAGTGTCTTACCTCCAAATTGCTTGTTCTGCAAACGAAAGAAAATTCGTCAAAATATAATACGAATAGTGCTAGCATTAATAAATGCAACTGCAGTATGTAACATCTACAGCTAGTGATATCAAACAGATTACTGCAACTCTTTTTGAACTTATTACCTTAATCTATATGTTTGTCTCACTGTTCATTTTGGTTTTGATATTTTGAGTCAGGATACTTCGGAGTCTACATATTTGTGAACAGAAACGCGCAGTTCTTAGAAAACTTGAGATATAAGGATGTGAAGCATTGTACACCCTTGAACTTTACGATCAACTAAGGCATGTTTGGACATGTTGTTTGCTTAGCAAATTTTGGAGATAACGAACATATCCAATATCTCGACTATGAGCTATGAGATGCTCCGTTGAAACGAGCCTGCCAGTCAGCTCGTCATCTCCAATCCTAGTTGAGAAAAGCTGCGCCAAATGTCTGATCTATACTATTGGAAGGAAAATCCTGGTTGCATTTATAGTGTTTAGTTTATGAACTGGTCTACGGTATGGAATTAGAATATTCCTCAAGTGGGAGGTGCATTTAGCATCCATCTACTTCAGAGGCTCACGCTTACTGCTATTATGTAATTTCCATTAGCACTCCGTGGAAAGCTAAACGCATCGTTGGGACAAGTTTTCATACTTTTCCTGATCTTACAGATTACAGGAGCTTATCATCATGCATTTCAAGTACTGGCTGATCATGCAGCAGGGAAGGGCGCAGACAGAAGGACATGCAAAGAAACTGGAATTTTCCAGTCAGGTTCTTAGTCAGCAGTGAACTTCCAGCACTCACATCCCCAACTTTAAATACATAAAGTTCACGGGTGTAGAGAACGTCCTAGGGGAGTCTTATCTACAGCACAGAACAGGCACCATTATTACTTTTTCTTTTTTTTTTTGGACAGTTGCCACCCAGTTTATATTTTTTTCACCCACCAACTTCTTTCGTGATTTATGAGTATGATTTCCATTTTCTGATTTTTCCTTCCCTTCCCTCTCTCTCTCTGTGACGGCATCGAGGCCGATGACAGCACGATCAATCAATCTTTCTCGAGAGCCAAAAAAAAAGACACCCTTTTCCACACCCCTTCCGGAAAGCTGCAAGGTGAAAAGAAGATCAGACGAAAAACTACAAGCTGCAAGGTGGAAAAGAAGTTTCAGATGAAAAACTACAAGATATTTTGACTCCAAGAGAAAGACAGCGGGATTTTCAGTAAGAAGAAAAAGAGGGCAAAGAAGAGGGTGTGAGACACACCCCAACGGCAACAAAACAAAGCCAACAGAAAACCCGTTTTTCATGATCGCAACTCTGCCCCACTCTCAAGAGTTCTTCACTTATATCCACCTCTCCAAGCCAGAAAATGAGACCAACACCAAGGTTTTCTAGTTCTGTTCTTTTCAGATTCTCCGCTTTTATTGCTCCTTGTTCTTCAGGTCCGTCACCAGTGCTGAGCGTTTTTCAGATGATGAGCAGAGAAGCCGGGCCATTGAGCATGTGAACCACCTCCCTCATGGTAGGCCTCTTGGAGCTCTCCTCCTCCACGCACCTCATGGCGACGTTGAACATATGCTTGACGCTCTCGAGTGGGTAGTCACTCAGCCTGCTATCAACCAGGGAAGCGACCACAGTCGCCGGCTCGACGGAGCTCGAGACCATCTTCCCCACCCACCTGACGATGTCGACGCCCTCGCCGAACTCACCAACCGGCTTCCGGCCGGTTATCAGCTCCAGCAGAACCACCCCAAAACTGTACACGTCGCTTTTCTCGTCCACCCGCAGGGTGTATGCATACTCTGCAAAATCAGCCCAAAAGAGCCCATGAGGACCACAACAGTAGTGCAAAGAAAGGATCGACGGCATGGCCGTGGCGTCTAGTTGTACCAGAGGGTTATTTGCCTATGGTGTAAGAGGTTGGTCGCCGTTGATGCGAGGGCACGGCAATAATTCAAAGAGAGAGAGAGAGTGGAGAATATCGTAGCCACATTGGCGTTATTCTGTATGGTAGATATGCAAATGGTTCCTTGCGTGTGGATGAAGCAAGATGAGAATAAAAACTGCTTTAATTTGCTCTCTCGATCACTCAACAGGCTCCCTGCACCTGAAGATAAATTCCAACAGAGCACAATTGTTTGGAACCGATAAGCAGACGGTTTCCACTTTCCAACTTACACTAATGTTGAAAAAGTAAAACGTTCTATACTGCCCATAATTTTACTACAACAAGAACCAGAAGCAGGATGAAAGAAGAAAACACGGAAGATCGTAGCGTTCTTCTCGCTCTCGAGGCTTAATTTCTTCGATACCAAAACCATAAAAGCATGTTTTGAGAACTTACATGAAATATTACTGGAAAGTTACGCCGCCTCATATCTGAAAACACGATCTCCATTACCCAAAAAGCCAAAAAGGATGAGCTTTCAAAAGCCTGTCGTAAAAGTTTCACAAGAATGGCCGATCTTGTAGGATAAAAGAGAAAAGAAATGCGATGACGGAGACACGTAATAGAAAAGCTCCTCCTTTACAAAACACGTTACAGAGAAGCTCCTACTTCAAGCATGCAACTGTACGTGAAAAGGTCCTACTTCAATAACAAAACAAAAGAAAATACTTTCCTTCACAATAAAATGGCGCAGATTTTCTATAAGAACGAGAGGCTAAAAGGATCAAATATTTTCGTAAGAAACGGTTACCAGTTCCCATAAACCACGTCCAACTCCGCACCTGGGCAAGACGTTCATGGATATTGGATGTCGCATGTAACAGGCGAATGCCACCCATTCGAGTGAATCCGCGAAATGGCCAAACACCCAAAAGTTGAGAACATTAAATTCCCGTGGCATTTCAGTTCCTACGTTTCCGTCCAAAAGCGGGAAGGATAGAGAGACGAGACCAAACCAGAGCCATCGACCTCCCGGGTGCAAGACGAAAACAAGAGCGAGAGGAGCGGCGTGAGGTTGAAAACAAACTCACCGGGAGCAATATATCCGTAAGAGCCTGCGACGGAGGACATGCACTCTGAAGCTCCGGTGTCGCGGAGGAACTTGGCGAGGCCGAAGTCGGCGACGTGAGCCTCGAAATCGGAGTCGAGGAGAATGTTGTTGGACTTGACGTCGCGGTGAACGATGAGGGGCGAGCAGTCGTGGTGGAGGTAGCAGAGTCCCCGGGCCGCCTCCACCGCGATCTTGTACCTCATCTCCCACCGAAGATGCTCCCCCTTCTTCCCGTGAAGGAAGTCGCCCAAGCTCCCGTTGGGCATGTACTCGTATACCAGCAAGTTCGTCTCGGCGTTCGAGCAGCAACCCAATAGCCGGACGATGTTCCGGTGCCGGATCCGGCCGAGAGTTCGTATCTCTGCCGAGAAGCCGTGGTCGTTCCGGTTGTTCTTCCCCATTCCCGGCAGCTTCTTGATCGCCACCTCCGTCCCGCAAGGCATCGTTCCCCGGTAGACCGTTCCGGCCCCGCCTTTTCCTATCACCATGTCCTCCTTGAGGCACTCGAGAACGTCCCTGCAGGTGAAGTCCAGCCGGTGGAATGGAGTGAGCTTCCACTCCTGGGAGTGGCGACAGCGACGAATCCAACATGCCCTCCCAAGCCACAGTGCGACGGCGATCACCAAGAAGACGAGGAATCCGATAGCCAGTCTCAGTTTTTGGGGGCTGAGAAGCTGCTTCGAGCCTGTCGGAGCGTCGGTCGCTATGGGAATGCAGGCGGCGAGGCGGGGGCTGCATAGATGAGGGTTTGCGGCGAATGAGCTCTGATTGAAGAAGTCGAGTTCACCCCCTGTAGGTAGCTCGCCTGAGAAGTTGTTGAAGGACAGGTCGAGCAGGGTGAGGCTCATCCTGTTCATCTCCGACGGAATCTGTCCGCTGAGGAGGTTATGGGAGACGTTCAAGTTGTTGAGTATGGACAGATTCGGCAGATCGATCGGCAGGCCGCCAGAGAGGTTGTTCTCGCTTAGGTCAATCGTCCCCAAGGACTTGCAGAGAACTATGCTCGAAGGGATATCGCCGGAAAGCTCGTTGTGGCTTAGGTTTAGAACCGATAACTGCTTCATGCCGGTGATCTCCGGAGGGATGCTGCCGGTCAAGCGATTACCATCGAGTAAGAGCGTGTGCAGCCCAATCAAATTACCGATTCCCGCTGGTATGCTTCCGGAAAGCCCGTTCCTAGAAAGTATGAGCCAGCCGAGGTTCGTCGACGGCGAAATCTCTGACGGCAGACTGCCGGTTATGTAATTGTCCGAGAGCTCAACCATGTCAACGTTAGGAAGACTCAGAAACCCAGCGGGAATCGATCCATTTAAATAATTCCGGGCAAGCCTGACCCGCGTCAGTGACTTGCAGTCCCCAAGCGACTCAGGAATCGGACCGAAGAAGAAATTATCAAGAAGGATCAGTTTTTGCAAGCGCCCGCCGGTACAGAGGCCGGTGGGAATCAAGCCGGTCAAACGGTTCGTCGTCAGGTCGAGAAGAACAAGGCGTCCATTCTTGCCGAGATCCTCCGGCAGTTCGCCAGTAAAGTTGTTCTCCCACAACTGCAGAACTTCCAGAGCCGGCAACTCTGCGACCAATGCCGGGACGCTGCCGAAGAGCTGGTTTCGAAAGAGGTTGAACAGCGTCAGCTGCTGGAGAGCCGAGAAACTCTCCGGAATCCCTCCAGTGAGGTGGTTGTTGGACAAGTCAAGGGACTTCAGGCTCGTCATCCCGGAGAGCTCGGGAGGAATCAAGCCGGAAAGGTTGTTGAACTGCAAGAATAGGGTATCGAGCGACTTCAGGCGACCCAGGCTGGTCGGAATCTCGCCGGAAAGGTTACATTCACCCATGTCAAGCCGCACCAGCCGGCTCAAGTTGCCGAATTCCTGTGGAATGCCGCCCTGGAAGGTATTGTAATACCCGAGGTACAGCTGCTGAAGATTCTGCAACCGACCTAGTTCCGGCGGTATCCTGCCGGACAGGCTATCCCCGGTAAGCGCAAGGTACTCCAAGCTCAAGATATTAGAGTATTCCATCGGGATGCTGCCGTTGAAGTAGTTTCCACCAAGGTGGAGGAGGCGCAGTCGGCGGAGCACCCCCAACTCCACCGGCAGCGGACCGGTGAGGTTGTTGTTATATACATCTAGCACCTCCAACTCACTCAATCTACCGAACCCAGGAGGAAACCGACCCGAAAGATTGTTGTTAGAAAGATTGAGACATCGCAGCGACGTCAGGTTAGAGATCTCCGGCGGTATCTTTCCCGTGAGGTTGTCCTCGGCGAGAACGAGGCTGGCGAGGTGGTCGAGTGAGGCGATCTCTGCAGAAAGCGAGCCAAAGAGAGGAACCCTGGTTAGGTTGAGAGCGATCACCCTGTACCCCTGGTCGCACGTCACGCCGGTGAAGTTGCAATGAGAGGCGGAAGGGTCCCAGTCGTCGAGCCCTGACCCTCCGACGCTACGATTCACCAACGACGTCTTCAGCTTAAGCAATACCGACAAATCGTCTGCCAACGAGGAGATGATGGCGACGGCGAAGAAGACGAAAACAGAGGGAAGAAACCAGATAGTGGGTTTCATTCTGGTAAGAGAAAGAGAGAGAGAGATATGACTTATGAGGAGGTGGGGAAGAGGGTGGAAGGAGGCGTGGGTAGATAAAGAGTGGAGGCGAATAAGAATAAGGAATCATGGTGGGGGGTGGGTTAGATAAAGAGTGGAGGAGAATAAGAATAAGAAATCGTGGTGGGGGCTCTGGAACTCGCAGAGTGCAGAGTTAACCAGAGAGAGAGAGAGAGAGAGAGAGAGAGAGGTCGGAAGAAAAAGGCGATGTGACCGTACACAGCGGGCGAGGTGTAGGGGAGACGGAAGGGGCCGCCTGAGACTGCTTTCGAGGGCGTAGCCTTTTGCCACAGCATCGGTTTCTTCTCCCAAAGGTGAGCGTCGGGAGACTGGGACGTGAAAAAAAATAAGGTTAGCCTTTTCTCCCTCCGGCGGCTCCGGGAGCCGGAGACAGAAAGGGGGCTCGCTTCCCCATATGGCAGACGACTCGCGGGAAACGGACGTCCTGGCAACACGGTGGGCCTGCCTTCTGGAAGACTGACTGACCCCACTTGCCCTTGGCTCGCTGGACCTACCGAGTCAACTCCGTCTGGGTGTGCTCGGTCCGCGAGGGTCCAGCACTCGCTACCCAAATTTGGTCATCTTGTTTCGGCCAGCCCTTTTTGGGTCTTGGACCCACCCCACCTTCTCATCTGAAATCTTTTGCTTGATTGGCGGCAACAGTAGCTGCTAAAATGCTCCTTCTGCTATGATCGTGATGTAATGAATGCATGAAATGCACTACTGCATAGAGTCAGGTAGACTAGATGTGGAGATAGGTGCCCTCGACTAGATCACGACTCCGGCCTATCATTCACGTCCTACACGTGTGTCGATCTATTGATGCAACTTCTTAGTAGCTTAAAAATCATTTTCCAAAAGAATGGTTCTTGTAACGGTTGATAGAAAACAAATTAAGTAAATTAGTCGTTTGTGAATAAAGACCACAAAAATACAATCTCCCATGCTCAAGGGAGAATTTGTGCCAAATTAACTTATCTTTATGATTTTTTTGGAACTTCTTGTGTTTGTTCTTTCATTTCACTCTATTATTGTGTATAGCACCGTTGCAATTCAGATAAGTAACACCCACATCAATTAAATTTAATTGAAGACATGTTATCTGCATGACACCCAAGTCGACCAACTCTGTTATATCTCTCCTAAACTTAGCTGGTTTTCTCTAATCATTAAACAAATAACTTAATATTTCCACATACTTAAAAACTAAGAAATACTTATAAGTTGCTGGCAAGTTAGTCTCATACTAATTAAAAGAGTATTGATTTCCACAAATTCTTAAAGGGAGATTTAGCATCTGACGTCAAATGAATGGGTATCACTTGCTGATATCAGAGGAACAATCGGCTTGGTGACCTAATAATTCACGAAAGGTTGTGGGCCTAGGGAACTATGTAAATATATGGCATTGATATGTGTTTTATGCTAAAAAAATGGGGAGGAATTGAATGAACAACTACTCAAAGGTAGGAGAATGAGCTTGGTGCGGTTTTGAGACCGATGAGAGGCGAGCCTTCCGCCTCATTCATGATAGTGCAAAGGAAAAACTTTCATTTCTTTTGACATCCACTCGTTTTCAATTCTACTACATACCCCACCTCTAATAGTACTATCCACAACTTAATATTAAGTCTCGTTTTAGAAATTAAACACTTTAAAAGATATATATGCTTATAGAGTTATCATTCCTCAGGTATTTGATTGCCTAGAAATTTTTAAGATGCTTTTTCAAGACGTCTATTTGAACATGAAGAGCAAACCAGTCATTTGATGTTTCGTGTTTTGATCCGCATCTCATCGACGCATATTTTCATACTCACAAAAAATAAATGAATGTTCTCAACTATGGAACACTAAAAAACTTTCAATCTTTCCAACTAGTCCCCAAGTTAATCACAAGAAAGTACTTGACCTTCTTATTGTTATCGGACCATGGGATTGGGCTTATTCATGGCAACTCCACTCCCCCCACAGTGTGGTCACTAAGCTTTGGTAGTATGCGAGGGCCCATGGACTACACTGATGATTCTAAAGGAATCGGTTCGCTCTAAATAATGCAAAGTGAACGGCCGTCGTTGTCCATGAAAAAGCTTCTCCATCGATGGGCTTGAAGAAGTTTTCAGTTCAAGAAAAAAGTGCCATCTATGAATGAAGCATACTTTCATTTCATGACATTCTTGCATTAACACCATGATTATGCACTAATTGATCTCACCAATCATTTGCCTTGATGCTTTATAGAATCATCCATACGTGTCATCAAATATTCCACGTCCTACTTTATGTCTAGACGGAATATTTGAGGGAACATACCTCACTTTTTTTTCTCCCCCTAACCAAATGATTTGGCGGCCCAAATCCATGCCTTATTTTGCCATGGCTAACCAAAAAGGATGTCGGTGATAGGTTCCTAAGGTTGGCCGGAAGCAACAGATTTAAAGAGAGAGGGAAAGGATAGAGAGAGAAATATTCTACCATGAACTGTGCAATTGTTGGTTATTCTCTTGTTTTTTAAGTCTTAATTTGACAGCTTAGTGGGCAACTCGGTCGTTAATTCGATTCTTGTTGGTGTTATTCATCTTGTAGCGAACATTACTCTCGCGTTAAACAAAGTAATCATAAGTTCACTCAATTCTTGTTGGTGTTATTCATCTTGTAGCGAACATTACTCTCACATTAAACAAAGTAATCACAAGTTCACTCAAGTTCCAAAACAACCCTAAACTTTAGAGTAGAAGAAATGAGAGAAGAAAGCGTTTAGGCTTATTGGGGTTACCTGCCTGCCTTTTTAAGTTTGAAGTCTAAAGCAACTTCCAATAATGGTTTTTTATTTTTCCTTTTGATGCAACGGTTCAGAACCCACATCAAAAAGCCAAGTAAGAATAAAGAAGAAGATGACTTTTAAGCCACTACCAAGTCAACTGTTGCAAAGGAAAACTGAAACTTTAGGATGTCAGTACAGAAGACTCGGTTTTTTTTTTTTCCTGTTCAAAAGTTCTGAGATATCAATTATATTTATGTCACTGTTACGTCGCTGTGACTACTTTTTTCAAGTATTGTGCTTCTTCTGAACCCATGCCAAAAAACTCATGAGTTTACTTAAATTTTTTTACGCTATCTTGGGGTCTTTTTGAGATCTATGTCAGGTTTACAGGCGAATTTCAGATCCGGAAATGTCTTTCCGGAAAAATATTAAATTATTTTCGGGATGTGAAACAATAGTTACTAGTAAGTGAATTGGAATTTCCCTATCACAATGTCAAATTGCACCATTCAAAAAGTTTATACTCTCTATAGAGCAAAGACCGAGCATTCCCTGCATTAGCCGGAAACCCGATTCTCCGTCAACAATGTGGGCGCCGTTCTTTCCTTTTTCAGATCAGTAATACATTGACCCCAAAATAGAACATAAGATCTTGTTTCTATTGCAGTTTTCAGGATATTTCAAAATCCTGAAACAGAAAAAAGGACCAAGGTGCTTGATAATAAGAGTCATTTACACATGCATATGTGGCAACAAGTGGGTGTTCCCTTATGAGAACAATGACAGCCATATCAGACATTTATTTTTTGCTGCCCATTGGGGATTTTCCAAACATTAAGAGAGAGAGAGAGAGAGGGAGAAAGGATTGGTGGTGCCTATGTTTATCCATTGAGTGGAGAAGAACCTGATCCTCTCTTTTTTTGCATTTAGGAATCCAAAAGATGCCTCTTGCTTGCCATTTATTTTGTTTCAGCTCTCTCTCTCTCTCTCATGCTGATCCACAAGTGAATCCCAATAATCAAACTTTGGTAAATAATTTTGAACAGTATTCAATGAATGCAGAGAGCACCACATTTCGACAGCTCTCTCCATTTCGATACCTTTGTTTTTTGCCACTCATGGCATCAATGAACAGGAATGGAGGCCTCAAACCAGAACAATAGAACGCAATCTCTGTTCCTTCTCTATATTTTAACAACAAACAATAAATGAAATTTTCTGTAAACTGTTCGATGTTTTCGAAGACATGTCAGTTTCCTGAGCGGTTCAGCTTTATTGGAAACTTGAAATTGCCGGCAAGTCTGTCGAGCCTTTCTTCGTAAAAGGAATTGAACGCCCGTGTTTCGTTTATAAGTACAAAAGGGAGATCATACCAATCGATAAGGACGTATTTGATTGAGGGAGACAGGGCCCATAAGACATGACCCACCTCATTTATCATCCACGTATCCTCGCTTCCCATTGATAGATTCACATGTGAGCTCCTCAATAGCATATACAACTATATTGCACTCCTTCTTTCGAAGTTGTGGGGCTATTTTTATAAATCGTCAATCAAATTGTTCTCGAAACGTATAAAATCAGCCCTGACAGTGTTTAATGTAAAAGTTTATCGGATTAGGACCAAGTTTGGAGCTTAAATTGTATTTAGTAATATGAACCGGTTCGGTGCAGGAGAGTATGGACTCTGAACTCGCTGCCCCGTCAAACGTGGCCAACCTCATACGGCGAGGACGAGCGCCTCCCCCCCGCCAACATGCAACGTCCATCAACCGCCACGCTTTTCTTTCGTCTTCCGCTCTCTTCCTCTTCTGTAACTCCAAGACGACGTGCGCAAACGTCTCGGAGGAAATGCGAAGAAAGAAATAAATCCTGAGCAACAGCACTGCGGAAAGAAGCAGAAGAAGATGGTTTTCTTTTGGAGAAAGAATCGCCAAGAAGATCAAGAAGTTAAGGAGTCACCTAATCTCCTTGCGCCCACCATCCATTCTTCCTCTTCATCATCATCAGCATCCTCTTCTATCGATCTCCAGAATGCAGCTCCTCGCATGAGACCTTCTGCTGCCAAATGCTCATTAGTCGATCCCAGAGAGACAGATGACCTCCGTTCCGCATCTCCACTCGATCCCCATAATGCACTTCGTCTCCCGATACATTCTTCTTCCGAACATTCGTCCGTTGATCCCGCAAAGATAGAACGCCAAACTTGTCCACCTTCTTCTTATTCTTGTCCAATCGATTCCCAGAATGCACTTCCTCCCCTGAAACCTCCTTTTGCCAACTGTCCGTTGGATGATCTCCAAGAGGCGGAACCCCCTCTTTGTTCATCTTCTTCTTCTTCTTCGTCTTCCTCCTCTTCTCCTCGTTCGTCTTCTTTCCTTGAGTCCGATCTCCCAAAAAATGTCTTCCCCCATGGCGAGGCGGACGAACCAATCACGAACCAGGCCTCCCCTTGTGAAGCAAAGGAGGAGACCCTTCTTACCGTCCCCGGCGCTATCATCCACCTCATCGATGAGCGCGAGAGCGTCGAGCTCGCCGGCGGTGACTTCTCGATCGTCCGCCTGACCCAATCGGAAAACATGATCGCCGTGATCGCCCGGATTGCTAACGTGCATTGGCCGTTGGCCAAGGACGAAGCCGCCGTTAAGCTCGACGACTCGCACTACTTTTTCTCGCTGCGCGTGCCGGCGGAGTCCGGGCAGCAGGGCTCCGACGCCGCTGATTGGGTGCTGAATTACGGGTTGACTTTCGAGGCGGAGCGGCAGGAGAAGACGGAATTGGACGGCATCCTGCAGCAGTATAGCTGCTTTTCTGTGCATTCTGCCTCTAAAGTTCCCGGTTCTGAGCCGCCGGCCAAGGAGGGAGCGGAGGCGGCCGCTGCGGCTTATTGGACCACACTGGCTCCTAATGTGAATGACTACAGCGGGTTGATGGCGCGGGCCGTAGCGGTTGGGTCGGGACAATTGGTTCGGGGAATCATATGGTGCGGAGACGTGACTGTGGAGCGATTGAAATGGGGGAACGACTTCTTGAAGAAGAGGATGGACCCCAATTCTAAGCCTGCTGAGATTGACAAGCACACGTTGAAGAGGATCAAAAGGTTGAGAATTCTCATTCTTGGTCTCCGTGGTGTTTGTTCAATTTCTACTTCTCTTGATCTATTTTGGTGTTTTTCTCGTGCAACCTTTATGTTCATCATCTATGAAACTTGGTTTTTCTTAATTCAAACTTTTTTGTTATGCTCTTAACGTGCAACACTCTGTTCCTTTTTCTTGTCTTTAATACTTGCAGTAACTATCATTTTAGAAAAATTAATCACTCGTGTGGGGGCAGTAAGCGTAGACTCTTTATGCTGTATGACAGCATGAGGAAATACATGGAGAAAAAGAAAAAAGGATCAGAATGATTTAAACTGGTTTCCGAATGTGATCTATTCTCAATTGTAATCATTGGCGTTCTTGACGCAGGGCTAAGAAAGTCACCAAAATGTCTCAGAAGGTCATGTCTGGAATTTTATGTGGTGTCGTGAGGGTAGGAGGGTTTTTTACCAGCTCTGTGACGAATTCTGCAGTGGGTCAGAAGTTTTTCAGACTGTTGCCAGGAGAGGTTGTCCTTGCAACTATTGATGGCTTTGGTAAGCGGCTAAATTTGTTCTTTTAAATGATCATAGCCAAATGTTATTGGTGTTGACTGACACATTCGAGAAGCTGCTGCTGAAATATGCATGTGTGCTTTCTTTTCCCAGCTGTCTCCTTTAACCGGCTAGTGTTCTTTGTTGGTGGAATGCTTTTTGTCTATCTGAATCTTCTTTCTCCTCTTCCAAATCTCTTCTACTAGTTTCAAAGGTCTGGAATGCGCAATTGCAAAGGTCTGGAAATACACCTTCAAATTATATTTTACATTTTTCTGCACTTTGCAGGAAGAAGCAGATTTAGTCCTAGAAGTGGTCTGACAGTTAGATGACAGAAATAGTGACAAGCAAGACGACCATCAAAATTCATAACAGGATTTCACATAATGGCATGTGATTGGTTTAAACATTCCAAGTTGAAATTGAGTTAGTGTTCAGTACCTATAGCGTGCTTTGTTTTTTTTTTATGAGGTGAACCTTTCCTGGTTGCCTGCGGAAGGACATGTATCAGGGATTCCATGAGGGAACGACTAGAAGTCTAGAATAGACATGATGCGTACTCCCAGGCCGACTATCAAACACATCTGAAAAACTCAACAGTTTCCCCGCGTCTTTAGAATAGAAGCAAGCATGGAATTAGTTTTAGTCTATGAAATTATGAATCTTAGCAGTCCTGGATCAGTGCAGCTATTGGTGATGAAACTACTCGAGCAGTTCATCATGATGATATGGTGGCTTTGACAGTTCATCTCTTTGAAACAGGTAAGGTCTGTGATGCTGTTGAAGTTGCTGGCAAGAATGTTCTAACAACATCCTCTGATGTGACAACCGAGCTTGTAACATACAGGTATATTGCTTTCCCATGGTCTTTTTTGAATAAATATGTGATCTAGACTGAAATGGATTAAAGCAATAAAATAATCTGCGAGGAGGACATTTTTCACAAGATGCTAGCTTTGGCAAAGCTTGTTAGCTTGTGCACCTCCCCACGAAACACAAATAAAACAATGGGAATTTCGCGACTGAGAATATCAGGGGTTTCCAACTTCCAAGAGATTTTACAAGCGAAGAACCAATACATAGTCTCTACACGATAAATTGTGACAAGCACATCATCAATTTAGGCCTGCCCAAAATATTTGCATCCTATTTCTTTCATAGGCTCAAGAAATCATGAAGTTTGACGCTTTCTGCATGCTCACCCGTCTGTTATGCCTCCAACTTGCTTGTTTAGTCACAAGCAGCTAACTGTGGCAAGACTATCTGCAATAAAGATGCTATGCTTGAGTGCAAGACCGACTGAAGATGGGAGAAATTTGGATGTGGGTGATCGGCGAAAACCGTGTGAAAAGGCTTTTGCATGGAGGTGACATCATGTATGCTAACTTCTCTGACGCTGTGCCGCAGGTATGGAGAACAGGCAGGTGTGATGACCAAAGATGGGCTGGGTGCAGCAGGTCATGCCGTTGGTGCAGCATGGTCAGTCCTCAAGATCAGGAACGCACTCAACCCCAAGAACACTATCTGTGTCATGACACCATCGGAGTTTGCCAAGTCCACAGCCAAAGTTGCTGCAGTAGTGCTGGAGGAGAGAGCAAAGCAAGCCAAGTGAAACGTTACGAAGATGCCGATATGTTCTGTCAAATTGTTTTTACAGGTGCAGCCACCTATTAGAAGCTACCTGTAAAGGTTATATCTTTTCTGTCAAACTTGATGCAGATGTATTCAGTATAAACCTATCTTTTTGGCAGACATTGCGTCTTAGAAATTTTTTCTATATATATATAAAAGTCTATTTTTCCTTGCCATAAGAACTTGGTTGCAGTGTGGGCTTGTATTGTGTTCCTAAAATCATAAGCAAAAGAGCGTATGGAAAAATTCACAAGTACGAGGTCCTTTCTGTGATTATAGACTAAAATTTGGACTGTAACAGAAAAGCGAGAATCTGCGTCGTTTCTCACTCCTCCCGCCCAAAACACCGCGGCGCGCTCAAATATGCCAAAATTCAAAACTCAGGTGCAGGAGAGAGAGAGAGAGAGAGAGAGAGCGAGAGAGGGTGAGAGAGTGAGTGAGAGAGAGAGCTTCTGCATCTCTGGTGCTATTCGGAGTGAGTGGATCGCGAAGATGGAATTCGTGAGCCCTCCGCTCACGGTGAGGCGAAACCCTCCTCGCAAGGCCAAGACGCCTGCATCAAGGCCCCCGGAAGTCCTCATCCCTTCCTCCTCCTCTGCCACCGATCGTCCTCCTCTGCGCCCGATCCAAGCCAACCTCCAGAGCCCACCATCGGTTGAGGAGGTCCAGAAACCATTTCAGAAGAAGCCTTCCGAGTCGCCCGCTGATGAAGACACTCTCCGTGTCTTCCTCCGCATTCGGCCGCCAAAGGAGTCGAAGACCAAGAAAAATGCCGCCTGCACCAGGAGGCGATCGAAGGAGGAAGGGGACCGCGTCTGCTTGATCGTGAACGATTCCAGATCGGTCACTTTAACGGCACCAGCTTCGCTCGTTGACCCTAAACGAATAAAGAACGAGACGTTCGACGGATTCAGCCACGTTTTCCAACCTGAATCTTCTCAGGTATATGGTTTCCGCATTTCCAAAAAGAATTCTTGCTGTTCTTTTGGTCGATTGGACTGCGGACTAGAAACTGTAATGATTTTTCGAGGATATTCCTGTTTGATCCCTCCAATTTTTTCGGTTAATGTAAGGTTGAGGTTTACGGGAGGGTGATGCAACCTCTCGTTTTGGATTTCCTGGGAGGGAGTAGTCGGCTTCTGGTCGCAATGGGGCCTACGGGTTCGGGCAAGACGCATACGGTGTTCGGGGCTCCTGATAAGCCTGGCTTGGTTCCTCTGGCTCTTAAGGAGCTTTTTAGGCATTCTAGGTATGGTGAACACTTTCTCTTTTGCTCGACTTTCTTTTGTCCGCTTCTGAAATTGACAAATCTGAAAATGTTACCTAGAAATCAATGCGTTGAATTGTTCTCTTCTAATGGAGTATTTATGTTTTCATTCAATCTTTAGACACTACTTGATTGCAAAACGGCATTAGCTTCTTAGCCAACTTTATATACATTTAGGTAGCTCATAATATGCTCCCGTTTCTATGTAACATCAGTTCTCCGTTGTTGAATTTAAATAGATTGGGTTTGCGAAATCCGTATTTTGAGGCTATTGCAGCTTGCAGAATGCACCTGCATCGCAACCATGTTTTCCTTTCTTTTCATTTTTTTGTCAATTAATCTGTTGAACAGGAAAAGTATCTCTGAACAAGGACTTCTTTTCTTTGATTATTCTGAGCAACATTTTTTCTTTTAAATTTTTAGTTTTTCGAAATACATGTATTCTGTTGCCCTGCATTATGAATATGTGATACGAAGTTATGAACAGTAAATTGTTGATCTTTTTCGTTTTCGTTAATTTTCATTCACAACCTCTTATAGTGAAAAGAACCAGCAACATATTGGCTTATGAATTGCCCACTTCTAGCTGGTTGGATTTTAAGATCACCGGTATGATCAATTGGAAATCTAAAAAGTGGAAAGTGGGTCTGTCTTTATTTGTTCTCTCTTGGAGAGAATCCAGTAGGACTTTATTTTTCTTAATCTTCTATCAGAATCGGTGAACTGATTGAAAAGGGAAATCAGGAAGTATTTTGTCTCTCGTAATGCTTGTTTCCTGCATACTCTATATGGTTTTGTGTATTTGGTCTGTCTAGGTATCTGCATATACGTTGAATTGAAGTTCCTGTATCTGAGTATGTAAGAAAATTGAAATTCCTTGTTAATAAGAAGGTATGTAGTTGTTTGAAATTTGAATGGTGTCCTGCAATACAAGGGAATTGATCATTCTATTGAGTCCTTTTGGTATATCTTATGGAGTTATTGTCCCTAACCCTTCATTCATGAATCATCCAGCATTTACTATATCTCAATGTTTGAAATTTCGTCCGAGCAAGGAAGAGGAGAAAGGATATATGATCTACTTCAAGGTGGGAATGAACTCTCCCTCCAGCAGTCTTCCTGCATTAGAGGCCTTCAAGAGGTGGGATTTAATCCTTTATTCTACGTTTTTTCCAATGGTCAATTTTTCATTTTGTTCATACTCTACAGTGTTGAAATGCAGTTCAGAGTGGAAAATATCGCACAAGCAGAGTCTACAATCAGCCGTGGAATGTTAAGGCGCACTACTGCAGCGACAAATGCAAACAGCCAGTCTAGGCATGCTGCATAAAGTTCTTTTATTTTTTGGAATGTCGTGATGTAAAATTCTGTTATACCATTATTAACCCTTTATGATGCTTGAGTGGCTCAATGGGAAACTAGACTAGCTTCGCATGCTCTGTTTAAGCATTTAAGTCCTACGTTAGGTCCCAAGGAACGATATTAAGTTATTGACAGTCCAGACATGCTGCATAAAGTTCCTTTTTTTTTTCTGAATATTATTTAATTTTTTTTATACCCTTATTAACCCTACATGATGCTAGACTGCTTGAGTAGTTCAATGGGAAAGATTAGTAGCATAGCATGCTCTAGTTCTTGCGTTTAAGTCCTATATTAGGTCCCAAGGAACAATGCAAAAGGCATTCTGCATGACATGCTTCTCCTCGTGACATGGAAAACAAGATCCAGTAACACCTAAAGGTAGAAAAGTGGTACATTTAAAGAGTTTCTTCGGGGAGTCTGACTGGGCTTTCCTATTCCAGTATCAAAAGCATGTGGCTGAAGTTAAGGGGATATAACCAATTTTATTCTGTTTCCAACAAAATTTCTATATGAGATGCGGGGCACCCTGTGAAATAGCTAAGAGGTTGGTCATATCTTCATCGCACCATGTGGTGCTCTACATCAACATTGACACTTCTTTGGATGACCTATAGTGCTCCTTTTTACGAATTCTTTGACACCTATACAAGCTACGGCCTGACATGCCAAGTATTGAAGATTCCATACATAGTGGATAGTCACCTGATATAAATACTTTTTGGTATATGCGAAGGACAGTCTAACATAAATGGTCAAGTACTAACATTGTTTTGACTTCTCATCTCTCAAGTGTTTCGGCACAATCTTATTCTCCTCCTGCTTGGATTTATGTGCATTTTATAGCATTACGACTTACAAGTATGGGAGTTTATACCTGTTTGCTGTTGCATAACTACTAACTCTAGTTGTAGGCCAAGCTTATGTTTGAGTTTTCCTCTTTCATGGTTTAGTTCTTGCTTAATTTGTGCACTTGTGCTGTAACTGCAGTCGGTCACAATGCATTACGAACATTCGTAGAGGTTCGGAACTGGTTACTGGAGATGATACCTCAGAAGTTGCTGTTCTGACTGTTGCTGACCTGGCTGGTGCTGAAAGAGAACGAAGAACAGGAAATCAGGTTCTCAACTTCGATTTTCTTCTTAATTTTTATAACCAATTGCATAGAGATGTTCTATGTTTGGCTCCAACGTTGATAGCAAATGGTTCTTCTCCTTCATGCCTAGGTGGATTTTTGCTTCTCCTTCTCCTCCATGACCTGGCAGAATTCCTAATCTGATGCCTTGTGTTTCTGGAATGGGACAAACTCATCTTCTGTCTTATGTATTTAAAATTTAAGTGTTTTAATATAAGCTCATAAATTAACATATAAGCATTTTATTACTCGCAATGATAATATGTGGAAACAAAACATTGATCATGCTGCTTGTTCAGTGTACATAAAAAATATAAATATAAATTGAAAATAATGGATAAAATGCTTCATGATTACTAAATTCATATGACTCAGCTAGTAAATTCATTCAACTAAGTCAAGAATAAAATTTGGTTGACTTGGCCAAGTAAAAAACGTTGACTCTGTTTAGTTTGGTCATAACTGAATGGACACTATTGTTCATTCAGATGGGACTTGACTGGAGCCTCAAGTAAGTGAACTCCTAAAGTGCCTGAGTTTGCCGACCTCAAACTTTTGAACTACAAGATAATATTTTACTATTTTAGTATTATTTGGCTATATCATGTTGGCTAGTTTAATTACCTAGAAATATATAAAATTCAAATCCGGAGACAAATGATAAATCAACAGCTTGTGATTTATGAACATCAGATGCTTCATGAAAAATGTAAGAATCAAATTAGACTCAATCTTAGTACATGAAAACAATGTTGTAAAAGGTGTAGGCTGTAGCTTAATGCGTATATGTTGGGCCGACCCATACGCCGTATCGAAACATATCACAAACGTAACGTAGCGTATCGTAAAATTATTTTTTTAAGTTAAAAAGTATTAAAAAATCAGAAAAAATAGAAAAAATAATAAAAAAATCCGAAAAAAATAAACAAAAAATTCAGAAATCAAGAAAAATATATTCAATATAAAAAAGATCATCATACATAAGGAACATTCATGTGTATCAACAACACATACAAAAATAAGAAATCAGAGATTCAAAATAACATAATAAGCATCCATCACAATTTTAAACTTGAAATCTTTATAGAATCTTAAGAGTTAAGAGTCACTGCCCATTAGTGATCAACTTAATCATGTGGCTCCTTTCTCGTGCAGATTGATTAATTATGAAAACTGACCAATGAGCACATTTGTGACCTTGGGAATGTTTGTTGAAATAGTATGCCATTTAATTTGAATAAGTTTGCTTTAAGGATGACACTTAAGATTTCAGCTGTATATTTTGTTGGTACAATATGTTTGACTCGGGTTCTACAATTCTGTGATTTCAGCTGTATATTTTGTTGGTGCAATATATTTGACTTGGGTTTGACAATTCTAAGTGAGTGGGTTATTAATCGTTATGTACAGGGGAAGAGGTTGTTGCAAAGTGGTTTCATCAACAACACATCTATGGTTTTAGGCCAATGCTTAAGGGTATGCAAACTCATTTTTTGGGGTGTACTTAGCTTTTACATGTCTGTGGTTAACTTTTTCCATCTTACACTTTTTCTTCTTTATTTTTTCTTTCAAAGGCCATCCTTGAACATCAGCAAAATCGGAAAAAGCAACTGCAAAAGCATTTTCATTGCAGCTTGGTATATTATTTTCTGTTATTCATTTGTATATCATCTTGGCACTATGGACCCTTTTTCTTCCTTTGCTTTGAACAACTTTATTGATAATTTTTTTAAACATACAGTTGACAAGATACTTGAGGGAGTACATGGAAGCCAAGAAGCGTATGGCTTTGGTATGTTTAGAACTTTAAATACATCAGTCAAATAACTCATATTTGTTTTTTAATTTTTATCATGCTGATTTGGTCTGAAATACATATTCTTATTTCTTACTAATTTTCAACTATGCCCTTCTTTTGTTCTTTCCCCTTTCATCATTATCAAGGTGCTTTTACCATACTCATTAATATCTATGATATATTGAACGAACCACAGAATTATTGCTGGAAGTTATCTCAAGAAATTCAAAATAATGTGACAAAGTATAGCATGTATATATTTAGTTCAAACTTTAAATCACCTTTCTTTATTATTGCAACGTTAAAGACCCTTGCTGTTCAGGCTCAGAGTTTGTTATGCAAGACCACAGAGATAAACACTAGGAATTTCTTTGAAAGTTAGCATGACTTGCAAATCATCCATTTGTTATATTACAAGCCACTGGCTTCTTTGTGCTTGATTAGTCGGCCACAATGGCCTAAGTATGTATGAATCCCTCAATTTCGACCTTGTGAGAATTCTTATTTACGTCTCTGATAAACTTGCTCCTGTTTCACTAAGTTTGTGAAATTACTTGTGCTTTCTCTGCTTTAAGCTGCAGTATTCCCCTTGATGTTGGCATTTCACTTTCTAATCTCTTGTTTCCATTCCTTTGTCGTCCTCGTCAAGTACGTACTTTGTTTTGGTTAAGTGGCATTTCGAGTTATTCTCGTTAAGTTTATTCTTCCGTTCAGTCACCCATTATTTAATTGTTAATTGATGAAGTTTATTTATCGACGTTAATAATTACTGCATATGGTTTTCTATAGATGGATGGATGTTGCATCGCTTGTTTTCTCTGATGCTACCTTTTTGGTTTATGTGCACCTGCAGTTTATTCTGTTTCATAATGTTTTTACTCCAATTTTTTGCGAACCAAATCTTTCAAATGATTTTTTTTTTCCCCCCGAATTTATAGATCTTGACTGCTGGCCCTACAGAGGATGATTATGGTGATACATCCTTTTTGCTTAGACAAGCCTCACCTTATATGAGGATCAGGTAACTCTAAAAGCCCCAGTTTGTTGCACTTATCATCAACATCCACCTTATTCTTTTGTTGGCATGGTTCCCATAAAAATATCTCTGTGTGATTTTTATGTGAATAATTGAAGACTTGGTTGATAAATGATTCAGCAAAATAAACTCATTATTGCTGGCATTTTACTAAAATGTTTTGATATTTAAAAAGACAAAAGAGACTTAACATTGTAAATAGTGTTTTGATGGTGCTCACAAATGTCCAAGAAATTTCTGAGATATCGTGCCAGTGTCATAAAAGAACAAAAAAAGGAATTTATTGCAATATCTTGCAAATATTGTCAACTTTTATTTGTTGTGAAAATATCACGTTATGTTCCTGAATTTGTTCTAAATGATTTTTTTATTATACGTTAAGCTTTGCTTTTTTTCTTTCTTCAACTTTTTATGAGTATTTTAAATTTTTAGAGTGCTTTTGTGAGAAAATGAGTACGACAGCCATTATTGCATAAATTCTTTGGTTATTTTTTTATGGTTTTTGGAATTTGAAAGGTTTCCCATGAAAAAAGTTTCTGGATTCTGGTTAATACCTGATTAAAAGCTCGCAGAAAGAACCTGAAAGCTATATTTCTGACTATGGTTTACCGAAATACAAGAAATCAACCATTTGGATTTTCTTTGACACGATTGGGTAATCTAATTTATTATGTACTTCTATCCCTCTTTTAAGGGTATTGGTCGAAGCTTGTTTCACACATAGCTGAACACACTTGATCTTAACTGAATTATTTGTCTAGATTTTACAAATTACAACTATTTTTTGTGCTTGACTGCTTGGTTTCTGTCATTGGCAGATTTCTAAATGTCCTTTCCATTCCACGTTTGGTATTCCTAGGTTTGATAATATGGAAGAACGGAAAAATGTTGATAAGAAGAAAAGACAAATTGGTGCATTATACAAGTCTGAGTTACCTAAAAGAAGAAAATGCAATGACCTTGGTTCAAATATGGTATCAAATATGTTCTCCAACGCTTTGATTAAGTGATATTTCATTTCACTAATCTTCTTCTTTAGTATCTTTTGAAGTTACTGGTTGCCATGCTTAATTTTCCCGTAGTATGAGAAATGTGTAATTTTTTCCTTTTTCACCTGATGAGATGACGTGTTTAGTTTTTGTGAAGCTTACATCTCTCTTGTTCTTGTGGTCTTGGGGGGTGGGGGATGCTTTATTGCTTTAGATGGTACAAGTTTGTGGTGGTAGCAGTGAGCGTGATGATTCTCATAAAGGTAATATCGTTTCCGCTCACTTTCAGTTTTCCTAGTATGTATCTGCATTCTGACACTTCCGCAACATTTTTAGATGGGTCCTCAAAGCTGATAGAGCCTATCGCCGAAACTTCATGCGTCACTGCTGGTCTGAATTCAGACATTAATGGCAGTCAGCATGTCCGCAACAATGATCTACGTAATAGTTCAAGAATAGAGCATGCAATGCCGAAGTTCTGCAGGGCTTTATGGACTGTGCTGAAGGAGTACAAAGAGAAATTGGTGGTAACGTTTGTGTATTCGTTTAAACTCAACTTCACGACTTTAAAAAGTTGAATCTGCTCAAACAATGTAAAGAAAAAGCCTCTTTTAAGCAGAAATTTGAAATTTGTGTATCATTTTACATAGCTAGAGCCCCTTTTTCGATTTTCATTTTTTTCTTTAAATTTCAACTGCTTTAATTCTCTAACCTTCATTTCTACTGGGCTCACCTTTTATTTAAGCAAGATATCTATCTAAATGTGCCTAAAAACTTGAAATACAACTCAGGTGCTTCTCGATATTTTGAAACTTTTAAGCGGTTATATTTGCATTTATATTAGTGTTTTGGATCCGTTTGGCAAGACGTGACAAATGCCTCTTGCATCTTGACACTTCAGTAGAAGACTGAGAGTCTCGCTGGAGCTTATTCCTTTTACCTATTCTTTTCAGGCATCAGAGAATGCGCTAAATGATCTTAAGGCAAACTTTGAGAAAGAAAGAAGCCGAGTCCTAGAAATGGAGAAAGAACTACTCGATCTGAAAGCTTCGTGCACTTGTACTAAAATTTCAAGTAGTGTACCTAATCCAGTTGAGGTCGATTCCATTGACTTTTGTTGCAATAGTCAGCCAAATTCACTTGGTGCTTTGCCTCATGATGCTAATGTTGCCCGTGGCTTCTCTGTGGAGAAGGAAATGGATGAGCATGCATTGAAGGTGGGAGACTTCCCGTTTTTGTTTTGACTGCAAGAAGACAATTCCATCTGCCCCAATGATGGAATACCTTAGCACAAATTTTACTTTCATTTTTGCAGGTAACTCCTACACCTTCGCCGCCTTCGCCTTGCCCGAATGCTGCTCACCGTATCTCTTATGACGTCAACTCTGGGTATTCTGCTGGCCAGGCTGGTGAAATATCCTTCGTGGTAGGTATATTTGTTGTATTCCTTAAATCATTTCCCAAACTACAGTTGCACCACGCCATCAAAGTTGAAGATCCATTTTGAAGTCTCCATGGCTTCTTATATACTGTGTTAATTTCAAGCATGAGTTGTTTGTGTTTCTCCAGATGGGATCAACGGAAGCAACTGTTACTTCCGAGGGTGCAGTGGATGAAATAATTGATGGTTTCAATGCTCAGGTAAGAATATCAGATGCTAATTTGTGGACGACAGGTTTTGAAATCCTGAAAGCTTGGTGCTCTCACGTTTGCACATGGTATGCAGCCTAATGGAGCAGCAAGTACAGAGCTACAGTCAAGTCTGAATCACGAAAAGCTGCTGCAGAAGCAGTACATGACAAAAGACAAAGATGGAGACATTCCGGCAACAGTTATTCCACTTATGATGTCATCAGCTTCAGGTTTTGATTGCCTGAACTCTTTCTCCACAGAGACATTTGTTGACAATCTTGTAAAAAGGGGTAAAATATTTCATTCCAACAGGTTTGATTTGGGAAACCGGTGTTGCCTTGTACCTGTTGCTATCCATCCATGTCAGTGATGTCATGTTGGAGAAGCATAGGGTTTGGCATGTCAAACTAATTTAAGGAAAATTTTAGTTCCCATTCAGTGCAAAATTTTCACGATCCATGCTAACTATTCTGGTAGACGTCCCTTTTTCAGAATCAAGTTCTCATAGTGATGCTGTGGCAATTGCTTGTGAACCTTGTTTATCCTTAACGACAGAATCAGCGGTTAGTTTCTTTTCCGCTTTATATAGTTGCTGTTGCTTTACATTAAAAAATTACAGTTGACTCCAGTGGTTGTTCCAAGTTATGTAATTTGTAATCTTAAACAATCTGAAGTAGCTGTGGAGATGTGAACTTATTTAGCATCTTATGTGTCCATGCTGTTATATCTTATACGCTTAATTATTTTCTGTTATGCTTGCACTGTTCTGTTTGTTCTCTTCAGAGCTTCTTATGCGTCGTCTTACATCTCCAACTTTTGATGCCTTGTTACACAAATATATGCATCTCTGACCTATTATCTATTTGCTAAACTGTGCAGTCAATTTGTAATTCAGATATATCATCCAATGAATGTGCTGGTCCCATTGGGAGATTATTAGAGGTAAGTAATCCATCATTTTTATAGCTGAACAAAATTTTCTACTAGTAGGATACAACTCGGAAGCCTTTTTTTGATATACTGCTCTTACCATTTTTAGGAGTTGACTGGCATCACCATGAATGATCTCCAGAAGGGACTATGGAAAAATGACAAACATTGCATGTCCAAGATCTCTGCTCTTGCTAATAAATATGGTGAAAAAATTGACAAGATGGACAGTGACACCAGATGGTCAAAGGACGAGTCATATTGTTTGAGGTAGGTACTTCTGTAGATGGATCACATGCTTCACATAAACACTCAATTATTGAAATCTTGGTTATTACATTTCACGTTTATAACCTATATCCAAGATGCAATAACTAGACTTAGATGATAGATCAATCACACAGTGCAAGTTGTTCTAGTAATAATGCTAATGTCACACAGGGACGGGAAAGTTTCACTCTTAAACCATGTTTATGTTGTTAGCTTACAGCAGGTTGCCCGAAGTAGGAAGGAAGCCTTTCATAGATCGTGTCTTCCAGAGGTTTTTACTGTGGGAGATATGTATTTAGAGAAGCAGTTTTTTTTTTTTTTTAAATTTTCAGTTACTTCCATTTAAATTGTTTTCTTGTTCTCTGGAAACAATGGGTCTTCTGTATCTGAAGCCTCTTTTTACTGAGTTATCGTTCTCTTAAATGATAAGGACAAGCTTCCATGTAACGATATACTCTTGAATCCATAGGGCTTTACCTTTTTTCTTGTTCTGTGAAACCAGTGGGCCTTCTGTATCTGAAGCCTCCTTTTTCTGAATTATCATTCTCTTAAATGACAATCGCAAACTTCCATGCAATCTTATACTCTTAAATCCATAGGACTTTACCTTCACAACCTTCAGGATCCTGATACGGATTCATTCTGAACTGTATACACTGCACTCTGGTTGAATGCAGATATTGCTTTGCTTTAATTCATAAGCAAGCACTAGAAAATGAAGGCATAAAGCCCAAAGGAGAAACAAGGACAGACACATCAAGGCAGGAAGATTTGCATGCTATTGCCATGGCTTCAAGTGTCGCAAGGGCAATGCACCATGTTAAGATACTGGAAACGAAAAAGACTGACTGTTCAAATGTACACCCTGATGTTGATAAGCCTAGAAGGTTAAACTTATCCATTGCCTCTTTCTAATTAATTTGTTACTGTGCGTTTCTAACAGTCTGTCTCATGCCCCAGGAGATTGCTGCCAGCATCTTCTATGTTGAAACATGCTAATTGTTTCAGTACTGAGGATGGCATCATAGAGGTAACTATTGTCATGTTCTGAACTTTATTTTTCCTTCTTAAAATCCATCTCATGCTTTTTTATGCCCACGAACTTAACTCCCTAGATTGGGCCAGCCATATCGTAGGACAGTTCTAGTCTTCCAATTGCTCAACTTTGCGTATCTTTGTTTTGGAGAACTTATTCAAGCACTGCCTTCATGGGGAGATTATCACTAGTTCTCATAGAGTACAAGATGCAAAAATCATTTATCCAAATCACCCTTGGAATTACTATACAAAGCATCTTTGTTTACTTCTATTTCTTAATCTATTGCACAATGTTGAGAATTATCTCATTCCCTTGTCAGGATGGTTTTAGAGGTGTAGGCAGAAAAAAAGCTGGTGGCAATGAAAAAATGGGTACTCAAGGAAGAATGGAACTCATTCGTTTACTAAAAGGCAGCCAGCCCATGTAGTATATTCAACATTCGTGGATAAATTGGTCTCTTCAGATAAAAGTGATTCTGAAAGAACAATTTTCAGTAAACCAGTTCACATGACGAGTTCAACGTTCTCAATAGCTAAATAAATGCCACAAGCAGTCATTACCAAACTCCGGACTGCCCCGTTTCTGCTGGCCTTGTAACGCTGCCAGACCTTGCATTACTCTAACTGGATCACTACTCTTGATGCAATACCAATGCTGCTACATGTATTACTAAGCTGACATTGTGCCTTCGGCAGATTACTTGTGCTATTCATCAATAATGAATTTGCCGAAAGCCTTTCTAAGAAGTCCTAGTCTTCTCTTTCGGTGCATAACTGGTTGAACCAGGCTGCTTCACGGGCACTTGTACATTTTTCACTTGCTAAAACAATGATACTAACGCATTTGATTTTTCATGGGAAACTTATTTTACAGATGATATGTCGCTTTTGACATAAAGGATTATAGTTCTCTTCGCATTAGTGCTAAATAGTTGGATTAAGTATGGGATTTTGCAGTTTTTTGTTGCGCTAATTCTAGTGACAGGCAACTTCCCCCCTACCAAAACCCGGAGCCTACAAACTCTAACCTGTTTGGTGTAAGCGAGGGCTTGGTGTGCGAATCTGGCTCACCTAAGCTGTCAAGTGAGTTGATGAGCCTACCTCTGCTTTCCATACTAATTCGATAAACTATCTTAACTTT
This sequence comes from Nymphaea colorata, assembly GCF_008831285.2. Taxonomy (NCBI): domain Eukaryota; kingdom Viridiplantae; phylum Streptophyta; class Magnoliopsida; order Nymphaeales; family Nymphaeaceae; genus Nymphaea; species Nymphaea colorata. Next base: position 24,550,114 of record NC_045146.1, read on the forward strand.
GCGTTTAGCAAGGTTTACCTTTACGGTTTCTAGCCACATTATTTTAGTGAGGAAGATGAATTCTTTCACTGTTACCAAGATGGAGGCATGTGGATTGCCAGAGGGAGCCAAAAGGCTGAGTTAGACCCTACTCCCATTAGTTGATGCAATTCTTTAGGAATCGGACGTGGCATTCTGGGGGTTCCAGGGATTTCAGGTGTTTGTGCTTTATTTAATCTCTGAACCAAAAACGCAATTTATTGTTCAGAGTCAGTAACGTGATCTGAATTTGATTAATTATCGAATTCAAACTTGGCATTGGCTTCTCTTACCAATTGCAATGCATATCTGAACATAACTGTTCAAGAACTTAGGAACGAGTTGTATTTTGTACATCGAAGTCCGGTTGAGTTTCCAGGCATGAAGGCAATATCCAATCAGTCGTAATCTGCTGTTGCAGTGGCCCGCTTTCAATCTGGATCTGATAAAGTGAACTGCGAAACGGCACCTACTTTATAAAAATATGCCAGGAAACGGTTTCAGAGAGCGACCTTTTCCAGCTAATTTCATATGGTAAACCTTTTCAAACCTTACGTTGTCTTTCTTCAACATGAATAGTCCAGATTTGAAATCCTGAGGGTTGCCACTGATCAATTCCTATGCAAGCTGAAACACAGTGAGGGCAGCACTTCAAAGCACCAAAACAGGCTGACGAAAGGTTAGGTGAAAGTTTCAAAAGTTTGAACTCTTTTCTGATGGTAGAGTAACCTGATCACCCAAACAGTCAAGATTTGACCACAACTGAGCATTAACTTCCACTCTCTTTACATGAAGCAATCGCCTCTGACATGCTTGTTTACAAGGTTGCCACCATGTGATACTGCCCACGTGCACGATAGGACTTTCTGCAAAAAATTTACCATATGAACCAAGTTGCTCGCCGGTTGCAGTTTCCAATGCTTGGCTTTTACCTAAAATTTTTCAATATCTCACTTGGGTTGTGACAAAAGTTTAAATAGCAATCCCTGAAATACAGCTCCCTCACAAATCCACCTTTCACCTGAAATTTCGTGACATCCACAATATAGAAATATAGCTGGGAAACTTTGAATTGCATAAGCTGAAGCAGTGAGTTGGACTACCCATTATCAAGAGTGTAAGTTCGACGGATTCCATCAACTTTTTCTTCTCATGTGATGCCAGGCCATGTCCTGCAGATCGGTCTCTCATCCGCAGAGAATCATCTGTAGCTGCTTTTGGACGCTTATATCTAGTCTCATTAGGGCCACAAATAAGGCCAATAGGAGCGCGTGAAGGGCCACTTCTATTGGGCCAGCATGCCTACCCATGTCTATGGGGGTCCCGGTTTCGCCGACTCTTGTACTTTTCCGTGAGATTCCTCGATCTTTCTTCTCCTATGCCTCCATGAAAGCAATTGTGCTTGCTTGACAGTGGTACCACTAACCACTGTTAGAAGCAAGTTACACTTTTCAGAGGGCCTGTTATTAGAATCATCGGCTGCTTTAGATTGTTTTGTAGTTACTGGAAGTTTCTTGAGACCATGAAAACTAGTTTTCAGAGTCGAATTAACTCCGACCTCCTTTTACATTCCAACAGTGCTAAGGTGTGTCTTTCTGAGGAATGGATAAATTAGCACGGTTGGTAGTGGAAATAAAGCTCTCATGTGTTGCATGGGGAATTGTTTGAAATCATTAGTTACAAAATATCAGTAGACTTGGACTGATGTTCCTTCAAAATCTTTCGGAGAAAAAAAAAAAGAGAGATCTTCTAATGTACGATGAGATCAACAAGATCAGTAATAGACTGGCAATTATGTGGCGCAACTTTGATTTAAACGCATTCCTTTTGCTTTTCAAATTGGCAATCTATAAAAAGAAGGTGGGTTTCTATTACGAGTACATTGGTTTTGATGATCTGGTTTACTTGCTGTAATAAAGTCTCAACTACCATTCTCTGGTGTGCTGTAGCAGCAGATTGCAGACATTGAACTTTCAACTGAAGGTAAGCTCCTTCTGGCCGCATGTCCCCTATGAAACAAACGCTCACAGCGCTAAGACTCTGTTTGGCATCTCTCGCTTCTAAGATTAGAGGCGATTTCAGATTCTCGGATTTAGGTTTTAAGATCGGAGATTAGATCACCACACTTGGTTCAGATTCAACGCAATTAAACCCATTGGATAAAGTGACATATATGCTCGTGTGGGCAGTTGCTGACGCCAGCCCCTCAACGCTTCTTTATTTTTAGACTAACATCTTCAAATATTTACTATATTATATATATATATATCTATGTATATATATATATATATATATATATAGGGCCCCTCTCAATGCTTCTTTATGACCACATTAACATCTTCAAATATTTGCTTTATTGTATATACGAGTACCCTTTTGATATGAAAAATCTGTGAATTGAGTGCCCCTCCAACAAAAATCTTTCGGGCTCTGCCACTGATTGATTGCTTGCCAAAAAGTCAAAGCCGGACTAAATTTTTTGAAAAACAAGTTGGTACCAGATTCCCTGAAAAATACACTGAAGGGCAGTCTCTAAATAATGAAGTGCCGACCCTCAATTAAATTTTTCTGGTCGCCACTGAGCAGATCTGATCCATTTTAATGCAAGGTGTGAAGTGTTAAGAAAATGGTAGAAGCGCTAGAGAGCAGACATGCGTCCAGGAGAGGTGAGTATCCAGTTTTTTTTCTCCTAACAATCAAGGAGATAAGATTGCTGTGCTTGCTATCGAGTTCCTTTCTGGAGAAATTCAGATATCTTCTCCTCGTCGATTACTGAAAGGCTGTGTATCCCAACAGGACAGTTCTGTTATTTCGAAAGTTCATGTTATCCCAAACAGACGAGGATGGCTTTGCTGGTTAAGAAACTGCTTGGAGGGACGCAGGAGGAGGCCTCTAGAGTGGGTTTTTCTTGATAATTTTTTGCTGTAGTATTACAGCTGATCGTGGGTAGTCCTCTGCTGCCTGCAGATGTGGGCTCCAGTTTTTTCTCTTCCACAAATTCTGGTTGGTAATTGTGGAAGCTTTGTTTTTTGATTCTTTGATCCTTTGTTTTCTTTCTTCTAATTCAACAAAGGCAGGAAGCCTACCCTCCGCAGAGCGTTTTGGGGAGCAAGAGAGCAGGACATGGATTCCATCATTATTTAATTCATAGGCTCTGGCTGCGTCTGTCACCTGAACCACTGGACATTGTTTGCAGATATGAGATTATAGACGTTGAGAGGAATTTTCGTTTGAAGACCCCACCATTGGCCACAATCTGAAAAATGCACTTATTTATTTATTTATTGTTTGTGCAGACAGAACATTTACTGACTGTCGAAACTTCAGTTTAGAATACAACAATTCTGCAACTCCAACTTTTCCATATTATGTTTTTCAATTGGCAGTAATTTATTGGTTGTGATGGGCAACTAATGATATTATTTGGACTTGGAACATAATCAATAACCGGACGAAACTTTTTGGTGTGGGAAAAACTTAGAAGCATAGATCCTATTCGGAGATAATCAATAAAAGCAGAGTTTCAAGTGAAATGTAAGAAAAGAAAAATTCACAACTCTGGAGAATTCGGCTACTCAATAATTCAAGTTCGAAATATACGACAACTAGAGAAAACAACGACGGACAAAAGAGAAATGAGATTATGGTCTCTCTCTCTCTCTCTCTTCGAAACTGATGAAGTTTGGAGTATGGGTCTCAAAACTTTTATGCATCAAGCAGATATGAACACCCTTCTTGCCAAAGTTGAATGGCTTTATGTAAGCAGGTCGAGCTCTATCCAGTTGAGATTATTTCGAGTAGGAGGTCAATTGCTTGATGGTCGGAGTGCGTCTATTGGAATAATCTAACATGGGCCTAGAACAGCCCTGCTTTTCGAAACAAAACCGTCGATCTTCTACCAACAATCTTATTCTTGTTGTTGTTGTTAGATGCTGCAGTCATCTGTTCATCTGTGAATTGGGCGCGTCTATGACCATTTTTAGCAGCCTGTATATAGCGATTTGAGATTAGTTGAAAACTGGGCTCTCTAAATTCAATTTGAGTCTCAGGAAAGTTTGTTTAAACGACTTTCCAGATACTAAATGTTTATCAATTGTAAGTGCAATTACCAAGTTGTGAGAACTTGTGCAGAGAAAAGTGCACCATTTATCGTGTTCCCACTTTTCAGCAATAAAAGCCCAAACATGAGGACTAGATTTGTGTATCTTTTCGATGCCAGAATTTATTGCCTTCTTAGACCAATTCGACTGTACAGACGCTATTCACATGAGTAAACTTGGTAAGGATCAATCTTTAAATAATCCAATTGTTAATTCAAAAGTATTTATTTCCAAAATTATCTTTTTAAATCACCAAGAGCGTTCACATTTTGAACTACAAACTCCCTAATATATATATAACATGCTTCATTAAACTACATTCTTTTTCTCGCACGGTTAAATATATGAAGTCACTAATAAAAAAAGCTGAGGCTTGATATCATTTTGCAAAAAGGGAACCCTAAAGATTTCAAACCGGTTCCAATCATCCATCAATATCCCCTATTACACTCGTACAACTATGCCTTCGTTTTTGTTTTGCACCAGATTGCATAATCTGTTCATCAAAATCGATGTTCAAACCTGTGAAATCTTAACTCATGCACATCCTCACTTTTCAATAAATGAAAAATAAGTAAATGGGACGTACACATTTAAGAAAAGTTATATGGCATGAGTAACGACCTAAATCCGCTCTCTTGGGATCTTCCTTGGTCAAAGCGACTCATGATAGTAATAATAATAATTATAACAATAAAAACTCTTACAGGTGGTCAAGATAGTCCAAGGTGCTCATATGTGGGTCATAAATCCGGTAAAAAAAAATTACGACTTATTTCTATTTTAACAATACAACCGCAGTTTTCTTAATAACCATAAACGTAGACGCCTAGTACAGAGTTCTAATTCTTTATAATTAAAAAACAGAAACGAATTACCCTCATCAGATTTAAAATCTGAATTTGGAGACATTAACAAAAATAGGATCTGCAGATGCAGCTTAAGAGACAGAGTGAAATGCCTTCTTAGCTCTTTTTTTAAAAGGGGTTGTCAAACTTCTACTCACCAGAAACGTTGTATTGTATTGCTGTCAAAGTCAAATGGTTCTCTATTTGACGGTGGGCGGAAGGTCTCATGGTTTCGACTTGGGGAAATAATATTTTGACTTCAGTCACTAAGGTTGTAATTCCTGCTGCTGGTTTCAGCTTGAAGTGGTAAGTTGCAAGTTTCGAGAAGACATACTAGGGTTTAGTGAGCAAAGATGTTAGTCTAAATGCCCTGGACTCCTTCAAAAATCCAAAAAGATGGTGTAAAAAATCAATAGGTTTCATCTTGTGCACATCCCCAGATTTTTTAAGAGTTGTGGACATTAGGTCTCTATGCCTATGGCTCATGCAACACGAAGTCAAGTCAATTTCATCTCCAAATTTATGGTCGATAGCATGACATAGGTTAAGTCAAGATCATGGTTACCTGTAACTTTCCTGAATTGTAAACAGTGTCGATGCTGCTATTCCTGAAGCAGGCTTTGAACCCTGGGGCTTGGATTGAGGCCTCTGCCTCTCAAGTATCACCCTCCTGCTTGTAAATGAAAGTTCATAGGGGCTTATCAGTTCTCTTGATGATGGATCGTAAACGATGAAGAAAGAGTCTGCGTGTGTTTTTAGAATGCAAAAGGAGCTTAAGGTATTAAGGCCGGCCATGTTTTTTATCTCTGGTTTTCCTTATTGTTGTATAGGATCGCAAATGGTAGAAAAGGAGTGTGTGTTTTTAGAATGCGAAAGGAGTTCAAAGCAAGGCCGTGTTTTCTGTCTCTCGCTTCTCCTTATCGTTCCATAGATATTCATTGGGGAGTTGAAACGCCAAAGAGCAATGAATAGGACTCAGCAGCCAAAGCTAATGAGTTCCTGTTTTAGAGTTTGTAAATCGCATTGGGTACCTTTTATAATTCGTTTTTTTTTTCTAATAAACGAAAATGAGTTTGTGGAGTAAAAATATCAAAAATATTTTATACAAATAATGATAAAAGGGTTGGACCCCAAATAAAATTTGTTGAAAAAAGAGAGAGCAAGAAAAAACAACCACAAGAAAGCGCTACCCTTACACGCACACATACGAAGACAAATTACACGTATTCATTGGCTTTGCGTGTGAGCAGCCCCTCGATTCGCACTCACGCTCCCTTCTCTCCCCTTCGCCTCCCCCTCTTTTCTCTTGCCCCGGCGGTCGGTCGCTCCTCCGGCGACCTCAACCACCTGCACAGTCAAAGCAGAAAGGGGAGTGAAAGGGGGAGAGATTTCTCCATGGCGTCCGCGCTACCACCACCATCCTCTTCATCCTCCTCTGGGGCGCGGGACGAGGATCCCATTCTCTCCCACTGGTGCTACCAGTGCGACAAGCGGGTCGCGGTTGACCCCCTCCCCCACCAACCTGACATCGTCTGCCGAGAGTGCAATAACGGATTCGTCGAGCTCATCGCCGCCCCTCCTCCCCCGCCCGCCTCCAACACCGCGGCCGGTGGCAGCCGTCCGGAGCCCTCGTTCAATCGCCAGTTCCTGCAGATCCTCCGCCTTTTTGCGCACGCTGCCCAGATTGGCCGCCACCAACAATCTCCATCCCGGTCGAGGGACGAATCGCCTGCCGTCGCTAGCGGCAGCGGCGGGGTTAGTGGTAGTGACGATGGCGAACTGCCTTGGTATGGGATCGTGGAACCGGATTCGGCTGAGGCACCGGAAACCGATGATTTTCTGCGAATCGAACTCGATGATGGATGGGAGGAAGCGACCTTCGAAGGCGACGAGGAAGAAGACGACGACGAAGAGCAGGGGCCGCAGGAGAATGAGGGGCAGAGGCAGGGCCGGCGTGACGTTGTGCGGGTTCGGATCAGAGATCGGAGCTTGCAGTTCTCCGGCAGCGGCCGGGCGATCGATTGGCAGGAGATCCTTGGAGGACTGGAGGACAACAGCATCGAATTGAGGGTGGAATTCCCCGGAAGAGAAGGGGAACGGTACGTGGGGAACCCAGAGGACTACGTCGATGCGGCCGGATATGAGGTTGTGCTGCAGAATTTGACGGAGAACGAGGGTGGTACGAGGAAAGGGGCGCCGCCTGCTTCACGATCGGCCATCCTTGGCCTGCCGACCGTCACCTTGGGCAAGGACGGGGAGAATCAATTGTGTGCTATTTGCAAAGAAGGGGCTTCTGCGGGTGACAAGGGAAGAGCACTGCCCTGCAGACATGTCTACCATGAAGAATGCATTCTCCCTTGGTTGAACTCCAGAAATTCTTGCCCTGTTTGTAGGTATGAGCTCCCGACAGATGATGCAGAGTATGAAGAGCAGAGGAAAAGGATGGGTGGCTCCTTTATGTGAGATGTCCCCTTTGATAGTGGGTGACAGTGAGTAGAATTGGAGGTGTGGCTCTGCCAATGGTGATGATTCATCAAGAATTTCGTGTTTATTGTTGTTGTTGTTGCTACTGCTGCTGTTAGTAATAACTATGAGCAATGTTGTATATAATTTGTGTTTCAGTTTCCTTCTTTTGTTAATTTCTGTTTCATAACTTGGTACTGTTTGTTGTTTTTTCCTTTATACGTTTTTCCTTTTCCCTTTGATGTATTCTCGTAGCGTAGAATCGCGTCCATCTGGTTCGTTTCTTACTTCCCTTTGCTTTCGTACCTTTGTTTATCAACTTTCTGTGGTGTTTGGCTGCGTAATCTTTGCCTTTTGCTTTCTTGTTCCTTCTATAGGTTCCCAGTTCTGGGTTTTGATCATCTTTAAGAAAGGAAAACAACTTGGCAGATTAAATGTAAGGCTCGTGGATGCTATTACCTGTTACGATTAGTGCCGTCGTTTCTTGGTGCTGCAGTCTTTTTCTTTTTTCTTTCTGAGCTATTATTATAGAGAACTATTCTTTGTTCCTCTAGTGGTTCCCTTTTGAATCAAATTTTTATGTTAATAATAATAGTTCTGAACCGTTCCTTCACTTTGTTAGCTTCTATCGGTTTCTAACAATAATGTTTCTACAGCTTCAGGGATTTCCTAATCTGTCTAATGATTTCTACTGTGTTTCTTCATAAACGTTTCACTGTCTTCTAATTTGTTCCTTCTCTTGTTCTCCTCTCTTCAAAGGGTTTATTTCCTCCTTGATAAATTCGAGGATCATGTGGAGTAATAAAAATTTCATGGAACTTTTTTCGTACATAGGTGGGGAGTGGGGACCGGTTTCCCCTATTTTAGTTGCCGATCATGTTTAGTTTTACGGTTCATTTGCATTATCTGTTGATAGAAAAATTTTTAATAATGCGTTCATGTTCTTGTAGTCATATTCTTTTATGTTTTTCAAGAAACATGCTTCCCAGTCAAAGGATTGCAGGAGAACAGCAAGACTCTTACCCAGTTGTCTGGCTTGCAAACTATGCTCATTGCTCATTATTTTCTTTTCAGCTGTCAAGTGATGCCAATATATATTGCAAAAATTTTAAATTTGAAGTCATCATCCTCAGTATCCTATTGGGTCTCGGTGATTATTTTCAACTATATATATGTAAAATTTTAGGAATCACATTTTCATTCTGTGAGGACTTATCAGTTTTAGATTAGTGGATGTAGTTTCTCCAATTGTCTATTCATCTCGACGACCTTATCTTTAGCCCATTTGTCCGTTGAAAATGCTGTTAGTTGGCGAGCATTTTATATGTTTGTGGAACTTGTGCTTTGAGCTATGTGGGTTGCCTTTTTCTTCAAAAAAGTTAGCAGCTATTACTTTTGTTTCTTTTTTATCCTTGTTTTCAACTTTTAGGTTCATCTGTTATATGTGCATTCATAGATGACAACTTCAGGTTTGTCTTTGGCTAAATGGTAGATAATTAAGGCATGCATGGACATTGCTAACTTACAGATGTTAGTAAATTGGACATACTTCCTTAAGTTTGAAGCCCAACAGGGCATCTCTTGCAAGGGGTTAGAGCTGAGTGTACTTCCAGATGGTTGACGGGAACCTCATGGGATTTATCAGCCAGAGGTGTTGTCATAGATGAAGGAACTTTACATATCTTGTCAAGTGAAGATGATGGACATTATCAATTGTTCAGCTTACACTTTAGCTCATTATGTACCAATCAGAGGCCTTTCAATGCATGGTCATGGATGAAGAGGATTTTATTTTGTCCAGAGAAAATGAACATTATAGTTTAGCTTGCCGTTTTTTTCTATTATCCTAGTTTTCTTCTTGGTTTTCGACATTACTTTCACACAATTAATTGACAAATTTTCCTGTAGCAGTGGTGCCCGTCCAGATGATACGTTGTTTTTTGTTGCCCTTCCTGAGGTCAGAGTTGGTGTCTGCCGTAAGTAAACCTAAGGGTTGGTACAGGAGGTGTAGAGATAAATCTTACCTCTGAGATGGCAGGTGCAGCTAGTGATGTAGTTTTCCTATATTTGCATCAGCATGAAATTGTTGTCAAAATATGTGTGTTGATAACTTTTCTAAAACAACTCAGTTTGTGCATATGTTGTGAATAGTTTACAGTAGTCGCTATGATTGATATGTTCTGCGTACAATTTTAATTTCTTTCAGTAATACCATGAAGGATATACACATCAGACTTTCAAATGTGTATCAATATGCATAGCTCAAGATACTTAAATGATAAAATGGTTGGAAATAAGGGCGTTGTTGAAGGGCCTTCAATTTTGAAGGCCACGGATCATTTGAATGTCCCAGAATTGCCCTTATGCAGCATGGTCGGACCTTTTCAGCTCAGGTTTAATTACAAATGCTTAACAGTCTCTTCATCATTTTATTCTTTTATTGTTTTTCGTATGATGAAGTCACATCATGGAATGCGAGTCCTACTCCGTGGCTGCTGCAAACTTTTGTTGCTTAGCTTATACGAAGAGCAATACTAATCAAACACTTGGTTAAGATGATCCCATAAGAAGAAACAGGAATATACCTGTTTGAAGGTTTGTGATGAATTATTACTATAAAAGAAATGGAATATTCTGCATTTGATGCGGTATATCCCTATCATTGCGCACGGGGCACCGCCCATGTCTGTATTTGTAAAACCCACGACGTTAATCCTTCCGTTTTCTTTTGAAACTGCCCATTTTCATTATAAAAGGAATAATATGGAAAGAAGACGAATGATTTTCTAACTGAAAAGAATTAAAGGGATGAGAAAGGAAATCAAGAGGCAGTTTCCTTTCTTGTGAGAAACTGAAAAGAAAAAAAACGGATGACAATTAAGAAGGCCTGTAGAGGGTTATTTAACCCCATGTTTCAGAAAATGATCATTTCTTTTACTGCATTCACAGAGGAAAAAGCTCAACGGCAAAGACTTTGAGAGAAAGAGGGAGAAGGTGAGGAAGAGATCCTCATTTGTGCTGCTGGAAAGGAACGAGAAGCAAAAAGAGGTTGCTGCTGGAAATCAATCTCGATTAGAAGGTATGGGGATTTTCAGCCATGATTGAAGCATGAAGCCATGTATTTTGATCTCTTATGGATACCTATATACTTAGAAGATGAATCCATGTAGAGAAATTTCAGTCATAAACGTGAAGCCTCTGTATTTTGGTTTTCTGTACGTATGCTACTTATGTTCATCCGTGAGAACCCTAAAACTGAGTATGAATTTCTATGTTATGGGCTTCGTTCAAGGATTTGACCAAACCGCATGAAAGTTATGACCGGAGGCATGTTAGTCTTTGTTAGGTTTTGGAACCTCTCGGATGTTCATGTGATGTTGTTTCTCTTTTCTGATTTTTTTTTAAAGAGAGCATGTTAGATATGAAGGTGAAGCATGTCGTTCTATGTTGCTACGTTGTTTCTTCTTGTAGTTATTTCATTCATGAGAAATCAAGACTAGAGTAACATAGCAGATATCTCTGAGATGAAGGAGACGTTAGAGAAATCAAACCAACTTCAATAAAATTATATACAGAACCCTCACGGAGGGTTTGACCATGGAATTTGATATATAGAATGTCAGTGGGAAGACTCTATTGTCCAGAACGACGTCGACAGAGGGCAACGCCTGCTCTGCTCGACATACAGTAAAGGAAAAACCAACATACAGAAAGGAGGAAAGGAAGGAAACACAATGAGTTTGCCAACGAATAGAGGCAATCGCCCAACCAATTGGAAAACCAGCCATTGTTCCTCACGCTGGTTGAGTAAAGGTGAAACGCAGCGTCCTCCTCCTACCGTTTCTCTTCGTTGATGGTTCATCCCCGTCGCAGCGAAGGTGGAGACTAAGAGCCATTGAAGCATCGGCTCTTGGGTAGACTGCCTTCCCCACGCTGGTGCAAAATGAGGGCAGAGGAAGCGGCGATTTTTAGGAGGGAAATGTCGGACGGTCGGTGGGCGGCGCCATAGGACCCGAGCGTTGGAGCTCGCGAGAGGAAGGCGCTCCTCTCTCTCTGGTTTGTTCCCCCCCTTTGAACAAGGAGGAAGATCCACCGCCGGGCGAGGAAGGTGCTGTTGTGAAGAGAGAAAGCCAACGAGAAAAAGAAGAGGAGCTCCCTTACGAAGAGAGAGAAAACGCGGGTGAGAAATGAAGAAAACGAGTGGGTTTCGTTTTTATAACAAGACTCAAAAATTACAAAGCGGGTCCACCTCTTAAGCAGAATTCACGAAAAGGCTGTTAAAATTTTTAATCATTCATGCCGCAACGTTTTTGCTAAAAACATCTTCAAAAAAAGGGGTCCGCAAAAGTTATTTTCTATAAGAACCAAAGAACTCTTTCGAAATTGTGAATCAGTACCCTTTGAATTCTTAAAATTGTCAAAAGAGGGTTTTTATAAATTGGTTTGCAATTTCGATGGAAAAACCGTAATTTTATGTATTATTGCTCTGTGGTACCTTTTGTATTATTTAAATTTCAGGAATAGGGGTATTGAACCCCCTTGTTTTGAAATGGTGATTGTTGTGTTTAGTCTGGATGTGATATGCTCTATATTAGTGCACGTATTATCGATTTTGTTTTGGTGCCATTAAATTAAGATTTAAAATGGTTGAATTATTCTGTTTGGGAAACCGAGCCTGAGGGCGGTTTCTGAGAGGGGTATTAGACAAGGTCTAGTAAGGAGAAACCCTCACTTTTGAAATTCGAAGGCGAAACGTGGGCTTTGTGCGATGGTTTATGCGAGTGCGAGCTTTCTGTTTTACCCAGTGTTTGGTTTCGTCCCGGGAGGTAGTGGTCACACTCCTCTGGCTGTACTGGAGGGCCCACAGGGTATTGGGCGGCACAAGGGCTCGGGATTCTGTTCTGTTTCTGTTTGGGAGCGAGACTCCTGGTCTCTCCACCCGGGTTCCTAGAGAGACCATGCTGCTGCAGCGGCGATCTGGGATATCTCAGGAGGCTTCACTTCAGGTGCCCTCGATCCGTTGGATCGCCTGGTGAAGAGATGTTCTGTTCTGCCCGTGAGTGCCCACGGGGATTTCTGTTGCTCGGCACGATGACCATGACATTGTCAGAGAACCACGGTTGGAAGCCTACGAAAATTTGGAGGTTGTGCACACCTCATTCTGTCTTTGGTGATATGATATGTGTTAAGTTTTAGAAAACTTATGGATTGTAGTTTATAAGGCCTTTTTGGAATCGTTATACGAAATTAAACATTATTTTGGGCCATGTTTCATTCATGGCTGGATTTTCTCATACTCAGAGGAATTCTGACCTTTCTTTCTATCTCTACAGGTAGTCCTTGATAGATTTTGGCTTTGGAGTGACGACCTTGGTCTTGTGATGGACGGGCATTGGCATTCTGGACACTGCGTCGGTTTTGGGGACTTGTGTTTATTTTGGTTGTTTGGGTCCATTTGTTTTATTTTAATACGGTGCATTTGTTTATGTTTTGGTCATGACTCAGTGTTGCTTCCGCTATGATTTATGTTAATAATAAAAAAAAAAAAAAAATTGTTGTCAAAAATTGGGTCGTGACAACTTTGGTATCAGAGCACAGTGTCTAGAGTCCATGTCCAATGCCAGTGTCGATCACAAGTAGAGGAAGGTCATCCAAACCTGTTAAAGAAGGGTGTTTAGATTTCGATGTAAAAATTGAGTTTCATATTTTTGTGGTAGTTTTAATAAAGTGCTTTATGTATTCATAATTATTTTCTCTGTGCGGTGTAGTTCAATGGCACGCACTAGAGGAGGGAGTGTTAGTGGAGGAAGGAGAACTCCTCGCAACAATGGAAACCGGAACACAGAGGCTCATCCTACTGGACCTAGGACGCCTGGCAGAAACATCCAACAACAACAGACATTCATCATGAACACTTTGCAGATGATGACAGGATTGATGTATGGCCTGACGCAGAATACATCTTCAGGAGGAACAAGTACGGATACAAACAGAACGACTAATGGTGAGGCAAGGGGAGTAACTCACCAACAGTTTATGAACTTGCACCCTCCGACGTTCCATGGGAAAGGCACAGCTGATGATGCTGAACAGTGGATAATAGAAACTGAGGAAATCTTTTCCACCCTGGAAGTGCCTGACAACAAGAAGGTTCGATATGGAACTTTTATGCTAAAAGGAGATGCTAAGGAATGGTGGCGGACTCAACGGGAATTGAAGTTCGCAAATCACGAAGCGACTTGGGCAGAATTCAAGGAAGCCTTCACACATGCCTATATCCCAACTTTCACACGGGAGAAATGCATGCAAGAATTCTTGGAGCTTCAGCAAGGGAGTTTGAGTTTGCATGAGTACGTCGTCAAATTCAGACATCTGGAAAAATATTGCCTACATGTGTATACTACTGATGCGGACCGAGCAAATAAGTTCGTCAGAGGACTTAAAGACGGGTTGCAGAACCAAGTAATTAGTAGTCGTCCGAGGGATCTAGACGACGCTATCGACATGGCCACACGTCTTGAGGAAGGCTGGAACAGGATGCAAGGGACAGATAGGAAGAGTGAATCTCTGCGACCCAGGTCGGGACCTGACATGTTTAAGAGAAGGCGCAGTGACAGGGGAAACCAATGGGACAGATTCAAGAGACAGAGGCCATCGACATCCAGGGGGGACAGTGAATGCCCCAAGTGTCATCGCCAACATCCTGGTAAACCATGTTACAGAGATATCGGAGCATGTCTTTACTGTGGAGCACAAGGTCATTTTATTCGTGAGTGCCCAAAGAAGAAAGAGGTAGAGCAGAGGCGTAGTGCAACCAATCAGCCAGCAGAAAAGAAGGTACCTGGCAGAGTTTACGCGACCACGGTTGAAGAGTTGAAACCTACTGACGTAATTGAAGGTACCCTTCTTGTACAATCTCATTGGGCTCATGTTTTGTTTGATTCTGGAGCATCGCATTCTTTTGTTGCTAAGAGTTTTGCTGAACTTTTAAAGTTAGAAAGAAAGAATATGCCTTATCAATTGTTAGTCGCTACACCTATGGGAAACAAAGACACATGCAGAACGTATTTAGAAAATGTGAAAATAGAAATACATGAACATTTATTACCAGCACAGTTAGTGGTAATGAATATGTTGGGGTATGACGTAATCCTAGGAATGGATTGGTTATACCATCACTACGCAACGATAGATTGCAGAAAAAAGAAGCTGAAGATTCAGTTGGAGAATGGTCAAAGGTTCGAATTTAGGGTAAAAACACCCCAAGATCAAAGAAAGTTAGTTGTCTCAGCAGTTAAGGCAAGGAAATACATGGAAAATGGGTGCACTGCATATTTGGTTAGCATGGACGCAATCGAGCAGAAATTAAAACCCATTAGTGAGGTGCATACGGTGAAGGACTATGCAGACGTGTTTCCTGAAGATTTACCTGGATTACCTCCTGTACGAGAGGTGGAGTTTGGCATCGAATTGATACCAGGAACTGCACCTATTTCTAAGGCTCCATACAGAATGGCACCAGCAGAACTAAAAGAATTAAAGAAACAGATCCAAGATTTGGCCAGCAAAGGATTTATTCGTCCAAGTGTGTCACCTTGGGGAGCACCAGTCTTGTTTGTAAAGAAAAAAGATGGGTCAATGCGGTTGTGTATTGACTATCGCATGTTGAATCAGGTTACAATCAAGAACAAATATCCATTGCCTAGAATCGAAGATTTATTCGATCAATTAAAGGAAGCAAAGGTGTTTTCTAAGATAGACTTGAGGTCGGGATACCATCAATTGCGAATTAAGGAAGAAGATATTCCCAAAACAGCATTTCGCACACGTTATGGGCATTATGAGTTTCGAGTGATGCCTTTTGGACTCACAAATGCCCCAGCAGCTTTTATGGGTCTCATGAATCGGATATTTCATGAGTACTTAGACCGATTCGTTATAGTATTCATTGATGATGTGCTAGTATACTCCGAGTGTGAAGCGATGCATGCGGCACATCTCGAGTTAGTGATGAGGATTTTGAGAGAAAATCAACTGTATGCCAAATATTCCAAGTGTGAGTTTTGGCTTGACAAAGTGAATTTCTTGGGACATGTAATATCTAAGGAGGGAGTGGCAGTTGATCCGGCCAAAGTGGAAGCTGTACAACAATGGAATGCGCCAACTAATGTGTCAGAAATCAGAAGTTTTCTTGGCTTGGCAGGTTACTACAGAAAGTTCATCAAGGATTTTTCGAAGATTGCAACTCCATTGACTAAACTGTTACGGAAAGGAGTGAAATTTACGTGGACAGAGGATTGTCAGAAGAGTTTTCAGATGTTGAAAGACAGTTTGACTAGTGCCCCAATTCTAACACTGCCAAATGGGAGGAAAGGATTTGTGGTGTATACCGATGCTTCGGGAACAGGATATGGAGCGGTGCTTATGCAAAAGGACAATGTTATAGCTTATGCCTCTAGACAACTAAAACAACACGAGAAGAACTATCCAACACATGATTTGGAATTAGGAGCGGTGGTGTTTGCACTAAAAATATGGAGACATTACCTATATGGTGTGGAATTTGAAGTATTTTCTGACCATAAATCCCTCAAATATTTGTTCTCACAGAAAGAATTAAACCTAAGACAAAGAAGATGGCTGGAATATCTCAAAGATTACGACTTTGAAATAAAGTATCATCCAGGAAAGGCCAATGTGGTAGCCGATGCACTCAGCAGAAAGACGACTGCTAAAGCTAGTGGACTATTAATGCAGACATGGAATTTGGTGGAAGACTTGGAAAAATGGCATCCATTGCGAGATGATAATGGAAAGGTGAAGTGTGCAGGAATAATTCGAGATAGCTTCCTTGATGAGATTATTGAGAAACAAAAACAGAGCCCGGAATATGCGAAGTTGAAACTTGAATGTCACAAGAAAGAAGAAACTCCTTATTTGGAGGACGAGGATGGATCCGTGTGGTTCAATGGTAGATTGTGGGTTCCGAATGATCCTGAAGTGAAGAACAAGTTATTAGAAGAGGCACACAAGACAAGATACACCATACATCCAGGAAGCACAAAGATGTATCAAAATTTAAGGATAAACTTCTGGTGGCCAGGAATGAAGAAAGAGATTGCTGAGTTCGTCTCACGATGCTTGGTGTGTCAACAGGTTAAAGTGGAACATCAGAAACCAGGTGGATTGATGCAACAGATAGAAATTCCTCAATGAAAATGGGAAGACATCACCATGGACTTTGTAGTGGGGTTACCACGTACTCGACGACAACACGATGCTATTTGGGTAGTGGTTGACCGCCTAACAAAATCTGCACATTTTCTTCCGATCAAGATTTCACAATCACTAGAAAGTCTGGCAGATTTGTATGTGGATGAAATTGTGAGACTTCATGGAATCCCTAAATCAATAATCTCTGACAGAGATCCAAGATTTACATCTAAGTTTTGGAGAAGGTTACAGGAAGCATTGGGAACAAAATTGAAACTGAGTACAGCATTTCATCCGCAAACAGATGGACAGTCTGAGCGAACCATCCAGACTCTTGAAGATATGTTAAGGGCTTGTGTTTTGCAATGGAAGGGTGAATGGGACAAACATGTGAAGTTGGCTGAATTTGCCTACAACAACAGCTATCACTCTAGCATTGGAATGGCTCCGTTTGAAGCTCTTTATGGCCGACCTTGTAGATCACCATCATGTTGGACAGAGATAGGAGACAACAAGATTGAGGATCCTTTGGTGATTCAACACTACACTGATCAAGTCAATATGATTAGAAAGAAACTTTTGGCTGCTCAGAGTCGACAAAAGAGTTATGCAGACCAACGACGAAGAGAGTTGGCTTTTGAAGCAGGAGATCATGTCTTTGTCAAGATATCACCCACCAAAAGTGTTTTTCGATTCGGAAAGAAGGGAAAATTGAGCCCAAGATACATTGGTCCATTCGAGATTTTGGAAAAAGTTGGAGAGGTTGCATATCGAATTGCACTTCCACCGCAGTATAGTCATGTTCATCCAGTATTTCACGTGTCGATGTTAAGGAAGTATGTACCTGATCCTTCGCATGTGATAGACTATGAAGAAGTCGATTTGCAAGAGGACTTGACAACCGAGGAAAAGCCGTTTCGAATCATAGACCGAAAGGAGCATGTATTGCGAAAGAAGACAATCCCACTAGTTCAAGTGGAATGGCAGCATCATGGCATCAAAGAATGCACGTGGGAGCCAGAAGAAGACATGAGAAAGAGTTACCCTCAATTGTTTCAATAAGGTACGCTCAAATTTCGAGGACGAAATTTCTTTTTAGGGGGGGAGGATGTAAAACCCACGACGTTAATCCTTCCGTTTTCTTTTGAAACTGCCCATTTTCATTATAAAAGGAATAATATGGAAAGAAGACGAATGATTTTCTAACTGAAAAGAATTAAAGGGATGAGAAAGGAAATCAAGAGGCAGTTTCCTTTCTTGTGAGAAACTGAAAAGAAAAAAACGGATGACAATTAAGAAGGCCTGTAGAGGGTTATTTAACCCCATGTTTCAGAAAATGATCATTTCTTTTACTGCATTCACAGAGGAAAAAGCTCAACGGCAAAGACTTTGAGAGAAAGAGGGAGAAGGTGAGGAAGAGATCCTCATTTGTGCTGCTGGAAAGGAACGAGAAGCAAAAAGAGGTTGCTGCTGGAAATCAATCTCGATTAGAAGGTATGGGGATTTTCAGCCATGATTGAAGCATGAAGCCATGTATTTTGATCTCTTATGGATACCTATATACTTAGAAGATGAATCCATGTAGAGAAATTTCAGTCATAAACGTGAAGCCTCTGTATTTTGGTTTTCTGTACGTATGCTACTTATGTTCATCCGTGAGAACCCTAAAACTGAGTATGAATTTCTATGTTATGGGCTTCGTTCAAGGATTTGACCAAACCGCATGAAAGTTATGACCGGAGGCATGTTAGTCTTTGTTAGGTTTTGGAACCTCTCGGATGTTCATGTGATGTTGTTTCTCTTTTCTGATTTTTTTTTAAAGAGAGCATGTTAGATATGAAGGTGAAGCATGTCGTTCTATGTTGCTACGTTGTTTCTTCTTGTAGTTATTTCATTCATGAGAAATCAAGACTAGAGTAACATAGCAGATATCTCTGAGATGAAGGAGACGTTAGAGAAATCAAACCAACTTCAATAAAATTATATACAGAACCCTCACGGAGGGTTTGACCATGGAATTTGATATATAGAATGTCAGTGGGAAGACTCTATTGTCCAGAACGACGTCGACAGAGGGCAACGCCTGCTCTGCTCGACATACAGTAAAGGAAAAACCAACATACAGAAAGGAGGAAAGGAAGGAAACACAATGAGTTTGCCAACGAATAGAGGCAATCGCCCAACCAATTGGAAAACCAGCCATTGTTCCTCACGCTGGTTGAGTAAAGGTGAAACGCAGCGTCCTCCTCCTACCGTTTCTCTTCGTTGATGGTTCATCCCCGTCGCAGCGAAGGTGGAGACTAAGAGCCATTGAAGCATCGGCTCTTGGGTAGACTGCCTTCCCCACGCTGGTGCAAAATGAGGGCAGAGGAAGCGGCGATTTTTAGGAGGGAAATGTCGGACGGTCGGTGGGCGGCGCCATAGGACCCGAGCGTTGGAGCTCGCGAGAGGAAGGCGCTCCTCTCTCTCTGGTTTGTTCCCCCCCTTTGAACAAGGAGGAAGATCCACCGCCGGGCGAGGAAGGTGCTGTTGTGAAGAGAGAAAGCCAACGAGAAAAAGAAGAGGAGCTCCCTTACGAAGAGAGAGAAAACGCGGGTGAGAAATGAAGAAAACGAGTGGGTTTCGTTTTTATAACAAGACTCAAAAATTACAAAGCGGGTCCACCTCTTAAGCAGAATTCACGAAAAGGCTGTTAAAATTTTTAATCATTCATGCCGCAACGTTTTTGCTAAAAACATCTTCAAAAAAAGGGGTCCGCAAAAGTTATTTTCTATAAGAACCAAAGAACTCTTTCGAAATTGTGAATCAGTACCCTTTGAATTCTTAAAATTGTCAAAAGAGGGTTTTTATAAATTGGTTTGCAATTTCGATGGAAAAACCGTAATTTTATGTATTATTGCTCTGTGGTACCTTTTGTATTATTTAAATTTCAGGAATAGGGGTATTGAACCCCCTTGTTTTGAAATGGTGATTGTTGTGTTTAGTCTGGATGTGATATGCTCTATATTAGTGCACGTATTATCGATTTTGTTTTGGTGCCATTAAATTAAGATTTAAAATGGTTGAATTATTCTGTTTGGGAAACCGAGCCTGAGGGCGGTTTCTGAGAGGGGTATTAGACAAGGTCTAGTAAGGAGAAACCCTCACTTTTGAAATTCGAAGGCGAAACGTGGGCTTTGTGCGATGGTTTATGCGAGTGCGAGCTTTCTGTTTTACCCAGTGTTTGGTTTCGTCCCGGGAGGTAGTGGTCACACTCCTCTGGCTGTACTGGAGGGCCCACAGGGTATTGGGCGGCACAAGGGCTCGGGATTCTGTTCTGTTTCTGTTTGGGAGCGAGACTCCTGGTCTCTCCACCCGGGTTCCTAGAGAGACCATGCTGCTGCAGCGGCGATCTGGGATATCTCAGGAGGCTTCACTTCAGGTGCCCTCGATCCGTTGGATCGCCTGGTGAAGAGATGTTCTGTTCTGCCCGTGAGTGCCCACGGGGATTTCTGTTGCTCGGCACGATGACCATGACATTGTCAGAGAACCACGGTTGGAAGCCTACGAAAATTTGGAGGTTGTGCACACCTCATTCTGTCTTTGGTGATATGATATGTGTTAAGTTTTAGAAAACTTATGGATTGTAGTTTATAAGGCCTTTTTGGAATCGTTATACGAAATTAAACATTATTTTGGGCCATGTTTCATTCATGGCTGGATTTTCTCATACTCAGAGGAATTCTGACCTTTCTTTCTATCTCTACAGGTAGTCCTTGATAGATTTTGGCTTTGGAGTGACGACCTTGGTCTTGTGATGGACGGGCATTGGCATTCTGGACACTGCGTCGGTTTTGGGGACTTGTGTTTATTTTGGTTGTTTGGGTCCATTTGTTTTATTTTAATACGGTGCATTTGTTTATGTTTTGGTCATGACTCAGTGTTGCTTCCGCTATGATTTATGTTAATAATAAAAAAAAAAAAAAAAATTGTTGTCAAAAATTGGGTCGTGACAGTATTTCTGGTTGGTAGTCTCTCTTTCAAGAGGACTCGTGACTTTGTTAAGTTTCTTTGCCTCGCAATTGAGTTATCGACCCCAAAACTATACATACTAGGAGAATCAGTACTGTGTTCCTTCTGTAACAATACAGGCTTCATAGCGTTTAGGTATGGTACTGCTTCTCCCATTTGTTTACATAGCAGGACTCCGGTACTCGTTCCCACTGTAATAGTGCAGTCTACTTATACTGGTTCAGTCACTTGTTTATGTATTTCTAAGGAACCCTGCTTTTCTCCATGCATTTGGGACTGAAAGAACCAGAAGCAGCTACCAAATGGCTTACGTCCATGGCAACCTACACGGGTTGCTATCAGTTTCTGAGCTCACGCGGTCTCCGTTCTTCCTGTGAAGAATCGGTGTTGTATTGCTGCCGGACCTGCTTCGGCCTGTTTTTCAGGCGTGCACACTCAATATCCAGGCGGTCATCTTTCTTCACAGATCTACTACTTGCGTCTGTTTTGTTTAAGCATCGTTGTTACATGTGGAGGCACAAGCTCATTTCTTGCAGATCTGAATAATCGGTCGAACCATATTCTTACATTGAATCTGCCGATCAGATTAGATGGTGCAATTAATCATTAACGGGCAATGTGAAACGGATGATAACCATTCGTATCCTTGTCAATATATCATCATAAATATACTGGCAAAGGTTATCATGACATACGTGTGTTCCCTATTCTGAGATGTGGAAAAGCACCTGGTGACCTAGGTGTCCTGACCGCAACTTGCTGCTAACTATTCTCCATCATAAATACACTCGTGTAAAGCACCTGGCGAGCTTATCAATCTTTGATGCTAACTATTCTCAAGGCATGATGTACAGCTTATGGAAAAGTTCACCACTGCTGCTCACACTTAGGTGGCTATTCATCGTCAAAGTGGGTGATGCAGATTTTTCATCTCAGTAAATATGTGGTTTGGCAACTTATTTGTGGGCAGACTTGTGAGATTATCAATAGATTGCTCCAATTCTGGTTCTGATTGGTTTATCTTCTCCACCAACCTTATATGCTGCTTCCAGTTGGCGCGTCACAAGTGTGAAGGACTCCAAAGGGAGTACCTGTAACTCGTATTTCACAAGCATTCGCTGATGGGTATCTCCATGACCAGTAAACTGTGGGTGACTTCACCAGGAAAGCATCTTAATAAGATCTGCCCGGTAACCTGAATGTACCCGTACCCCCATTCATTGCTTATATGGAATATACCACCAATGCGTGGGCCTATAGAGATGGCCTAAATTTATTTAAGTAGAACTTTATACACATCTCATTCGCATAGATTCATATCCATTGTTATTGCTTCCTACTCACTTTGCCTTCACACAAATGTTTCAAGAATTTGAAATGTCTGCAGATTCTTGATTCTAATTCCCGTAGTGCTCCCCTTTTAGGGTTGCCGCTGGATCAGATGGCGATCAATTGAAAGAATAAAAAGCTCAACTGTGCAAAAGTATATGCAGGGTCACACCTAACCTGCTTAATGCTCTATATTTCGGGGAGCAACGGTGAGATGTCAGTTTAAATTTGAAAGTAATTAAGAATTTCAGTCTGATCGTGGTAGATTCCACAAGCAGACGCATCTAACTATTAGCAATGCTGAATGCTGTATTGAAACTTCATCACGAACCTGAAGAAGGTTATTATTGCAGATGCACCATAGGAAAACTTCCACGTCATCCGTATCCAGGAAAAATTATGAGGGCATCCGCATTCTTTTACAGAAAATGAACTCAATGTTTGTAGAGGCAATCAGAAATCCAGTAATTATTTTGATGCCAAGATAATCAAGCTTCTTTCACAAACCTGAATTTCCAAAATGAATCATGTCAAGTTCTGAATGCAGAAATCAAGAACTGATTGCAAGAACCAAATTACAATGGACACTGCTGATACTATTGAAAGCAGATGACTGTTGAGGACTAAGAGCAACAGGTGGAAGCGATCCAGAGAAGGGTATTGATGATCGCCAAGCCAGAAGCTGGATAGTCAAGTGAAACGAAAAATACCATGTCAATATATAGCAATCTTAGTTCTAACCTTATGGAGATTTCTCTGCACTGAGAAAGAAGAGATTGGTTGTGACTATTGAAGTTACCACTCAGTATTGGACACAGTATGAAATATAAGGTTTTGCTGCCATTGTTACTCCCATTCTTGTCTACTACTCGGTTGCATTATTTACTCGTTGAATGATTCCTTACAAATATGTACATGTCTTATTCTTTTCCAAAAAGTCTCATGATCTCTAGTTCCTTTCTCCGAAGTCTTGAGCGTATCTGGACACGGGTTTCCCTCTGGACCTAAATTGTGATTCAGATCCTCGATGGTTCGTATGTGACAGGTACGCAACATTTGTGAATCGTGTGGGTTGGGCAAGAATTTACATGTGATCACAGGTAGAAACAGGTTTTACCTGTCTAGTTGAGCGGATGAAGGCTGTCAATAATTGATTCATTTATTACATGCATGTCATCCGCTGCATATGCTCTGCAACTGTACGAACTTTGGATTCTCATGTTCAATACATGATCTACTGAGAGAATAACCAGAACTTCCAGTTTAGAGCATTCATTTCTTCATAAGCAAATTAAATCCCGTGTATGGCAGGTGTGAGAGGGAACCTCCCTGCTACGAAGCAATAAATCTCAAAGAAGTTATGTAGTTATGAACATATTATTTCTTGAAATTAAACAGCAAAAGACAAGCTCTTGAATGGAAAACTTTCTCCATAAATTTTCTTTTATATTCTTAAGGACAAAAGAACTCGAAAACCCATATAACCTTTTCAAGCAACTGGTTGCGTGGAAGCGCTCAACTTTTTATGAGTGGAAGATTGTTGTAAACTGTATATGAGTGGAAGGTTGGCGATCATCGGAATGTTATCGGATTCCTGTAACTCAAACCGCGTTTTTTCTTCTTTTTTCTTGAAAAGATAGGCCCACCACGTAAAACTGCATAATTCCCTGCGCTTTCCATGGCTAACTAGTAGGGTTGGAGGCAGGTTCTGATGCGGGGGAAGATCAATCAATAGAATTTACTTTAGAATGACATCCACTATCAGAAAAGAAAAGAAAAAAAATCCTTAAAGCAGATCAGAGAAAACCAAAACCATGTTTGGTCACTGTGTTGAGTCGACAATCTCATCAATATAGGTTTCCTATTGTTTTATTATTTTGATGTTTACAACAAATTTAAAATACGACCATGATTTTTTAAATACATAAAAAGTAAAAGTGGGCGACACGAGCCGCTTTTTACAACGTTTGTTGGTTTAAGTAGCTAGCAAGCAACCAAGAGAGGGAAGGAAAGAAAAAAGAAGGGAAAAGGACGCCTGTTTTTTTTGGGGAGTCGTCATTTGTTATCACTTTGACTCACCTTTGACTATCAAAAGATGAACTGTTTCTTACGCCTTCAATAATAAACCGTATGTAACTTCTACTCCATCTGCCACCCTTTCTTTTGCAGTAATAAAAATATTAGTGATGATAAAAATACACAGCGAGTTCAGATGGATTGGAGAATCTTGTAAGTTCAATGGATGCCAAACCCTTTTCCAGTGGGTCCTTTTCAATCAATTAATTCCTATCCAAACTTACATTGTCTGAATAAGCGTAAGTTTGATGGATCCTTTTGGTGCCTTATTTGAACAAGGTTAAACAAATGTAACCTCTGAGAATAAGTTTCCAAATGAAGTGCCAATGAGATATTAAACATAAAAGTAGCCACCGACGCACAAGTTGAAGCATGGTGGAAGCAGCATCTCGAGGCACTTAAATTTTGAGGCACTTAAAGTGGATCTCTTATACCGAATAAACATGAAAGGTTGGGTAGGAGCTTGGACTTGATGATGGTAGGTTTCCCACATTCACCAAAAGTGTAAAAGTAAAAAATTTTGATCTTCGGTGGAATCCAAGATGGGGTGCAATTTGTTGTTGGGGCCCAATCTGATCCAAATCCAACTCCCCATGTATTCAGCCCCGATAACTTGGTCAAAGACAGGCATGTGCAAAGCTAAGATAAAGCTGTCTTGAACTGTAAAAAGAAAAGAGTAAAACTTGGATTAGTCCATTCCACATGAGATCAGAAGGCATCGAAACGGATGGGTTCAAACTTATTTGGATCTTCAAAGATCCAAACCTGTTCTTGGTTCTGTTTGTGTACTGTTTGCGTGGAAAAGGAAAATGAGGCGCTCTCATTGTTTTTGCTGGGGGTTTGCTTGTGCCCCAACAGTGCTTCCAATGGTTAAATTTTTCAAGAACAATTATTCCCTACAAAACTGGCGAGCTATTTATTTATATATTGATTTGTTTTATAATAATTGTTCGATATTTTTGCACAGATAATATGCTAAAGAAGAGGCATCATGCAACAAGATAAAAGTGGGAGAGGGCTCTTCCTTTTTTACTCGAAACAGCGAAACATAAAGCCACAGCCTTGTCAGTAAGCAAATGTCTAACAAAACAAAAAGCCAGTGCTCTGATATCGACTACCAAAAAGAAAGTTACTTCTAGCGAAGAAATATTGAATCTGTCATCCCCAAAATTGCTTGATCCAATTATAGTTGAAGACAAAAAGTTCAATGCTTGGGTTGCAAATCTTGATATAAAGCCAGTAGGATCTGCCAAAACTCACTTGTTTAAGGACAAAGGGAAAAAGAAAACGAGAAATCGACCTATGAAGAGGCCATATAATAGTACGAATATGCCAACGTCGCTAAACAACTTTTTTTTTTTTTTTTTAATCTCATGATGTTCCATTCTTTTGTTTAAAAAAAAAATTACATGTATTTATAATTCTATAAGAATTAGGTTAGAGACGCTTGTCATCTTCATTCTTATTGTAAGAAAAATAAATCTTGTAGAAATGAATCGGTTTTTATTTTACTCACTGCAGGTTTAACTCCAAGTAAATCTCACATTAAAACTGCAGAATTTGAGTATAAGAAGGACCTCTTAGTGTGGTCCAAGCCTCCAAGGCACACAAAATAAGCTTTCCGGGGTGAGCACAAGATTAACAATCTATTTACTTGAAAAAGACCCAAAATGGTCCACCGCCTCCTTCCCTCCCCCGAAAACAATTCCCTCTACCTCTGAGTTATGGGATGCATCGGGGCCTGAGTGAGGTACAACCATTCAACTTGATTGTCACGATCCTAGCTTTTACAGTCTAGGAAAGTAGTATTCATGGCAATCGACCAATTGATACGCCTTCTATGCACGTGCCTGCCGACTACCTGCGTTTGTTTCAATTTCATTCCTGTTCTAATAAAAGTTTCATTAATTGTGGTTTTATATTTTAGGGTTGTGAACATAGAACCTAATTTTATTAGACCAAACAGTTCAATCTCCTAAACTTAACATATAATTTTTCTCTTAAATTTTGGAAAAAGTAAAAGGAGAAGCAAAGTTAAGGTTCTAGCTGAAGGACAGAAGGGACAGTCTAGTCAAAGAAGTAAAACTCATTACATAGAACACTTTCCAGCCTCAAAGTCACGGGCGGGCGATACCCCACGAACACGCAGAAATTAAAAGAGAAAGGCATGAATGATTAAGAACTTTTCTTTCTAATAAAGATGGAGACGAAGGGCCACCACTTGTATCAATTATTATCATCAAGCATGCTTCAATGAACAATAAGAAACTCACTCTTGCTCCAAATGGAAAATTTCTTATTTCCACTGTTTAATATTAGATTCACATCTGGTTCAAAGTCTCATAACTAAGCATGCGTCGTTTGCCACAGTGTTGAATTTTTGAACTACTTTTAAGTCGAACATGGATTGAGGTCATCGAGCTTCATGCAACCGGAGTTTAGGGGCTAATTTTATTATGCTTTTTAAATTTTTTGTTTTTCTTTGTAATTTTAGTAGTATCGAGGAATGATATGCATAGGTGGTTGGTATGATCGTCGCATTGACGATACATCTTTTAAATTGTAAATGATGGTATGCGCAATACTTAAATTGAATGGTGTACCATAAAACCATCCCGACCAAAAAAATCCTACTTAGGCTTAAACCAGGCAGGCAGGCCTACTAGGTGAGGCCCATTCACAATGCGGACCAACATACTCCGTTCCGTTGGACACGGCACAGGAAGTTGCAGATTGGAGCACAAATGGTGGAGGAAGTTTTTTTTTGCTTTTTCTTGGCTTTGAAATGAAGAGAGAGAGAGAGAGAGAGTCTCATCAATTATGCTTCTAACATGGAGCAGCTGCAGTTGCTACTGCCAACAAGAAATGATGCAGATTTATTACTGGGCCGAGCAAATCAGGATCGTTGGAGGTGCCAGGTGGCAATCATCCGCTGCATGGACCGGTCTCCTTTGGCTCTCCCTCCCTGATATAAATGAAACCATGTAGTGATGTTGCGGGTAGAAAAAGCATCTGGTAAAAATTTTCGTTGCTTGGCTTTTCTTCATTAAATTAAATGTTTAAGCATTTAGTTCATCCGCTACTCCGCACTTCCGTTTGCGTGTTTCCGGGTTTTTTATTCTGTTTGCAAAATTTACATCAATATCTGAACAAATTTGTGTGAGAAATTACTTATATTTCGACATGAATGCGATGTATCAGAATTGTCATCCCAAGTCAAATTTTTTGGATGGCATGCAATAAAGTTGCGGTTTTAATGACTGGATTCCGATACGACATGACTTTCTGTTCACATGAATTAAAATCCAAATATTTTATCCAATTCTGGATTTGGGTAGAAGATGGGCTTCTGAACTTGATGGCAGAAAAGTTGATGGCAGCACTTGAACGAAATGAAGTAAAATTGATTGGGATATGAATGAAGGCGGCACTATTTTATAGCAAAAATAACATTGAGATTAATTGATTCAAAGAATCTTTGAACAAAATCTATCAGCATAGTAGCAAAGCAATAAAGTTGTCCTGTGGGCTTTCTAAAAATAACCAAGGGATTCGAATTTCTACATCTAAAAGCTTTCTTGGTGGTAAAGTTGGCCCATGTTTAAACATGCTTTCCAAGAAAGGGATACAAATCTATCTTCTTATCATCGATGATGCTGGCAATTTTTTTTATTAACTGCTTGGGGTCGGCTCTCTTCATTAAAGCATTTATATCAATAACTTAAAGATGTTGTGTCTTACTGTCCTTCACTTTACTCACAAGTTTTTTTCTCCGAAGCCGATTCAGTCTCTCGATGAGACCGATCCCTTGGGAGAAAACCGATCCTATTGGCCCTCACCGAAACGATTCGGCCGATTCCATTTCCCGGACCGACCAGCATCAAATAATACCTGATTTATTTCTTAGATCCGAAGACGCCTAAGAATTATTTAACATTTTTACGAAGCGAAGCGAGCGAGGGAGGGAAAATGGTCTTCCGTGAAACTAGGGCTTGACTGTGGGGTCCACACTCGCAGCCAACTTTACTCTTCACCCCCAAAATTTCACACTGCTGCTGCTCTCTCACACTCTCCTGTATAAATCCTCTGCTTCTGCTCCCACTTCCGCCACCGCCGGCCATGTCCCCTCTCCCGCTTCTCCTCGCCCTCTTCCTCTGTATCGCCGGCGCTTTAGCTTCCGGTGCCGGCCGGAAAACCTTCATCTTCGTGGTAGACCACGAGTCCAAGCCCTCCGTTTTCCCGACTCATAGCCTCTGGTATGCCTCCGCAGTCTCCGACCCTACCCGCCTCCTCCATGTCTATGACACCGTCGTTCACGGTTTCTCAGCTTCCGTTTCTGACGAGGAGGCGGCCGCTTTGAGGGACCACCCCTCCGTGCTGGCTTCCTTTGAGGACCAGCCTCGGAGCCTCCACACCACCCGATCGCCGCAGTTTCTCGGCCTGCGCAACCAGCACGGCCTGTGGTCCGAGTCCGACTATGGCTCCGATGTGATAATAGGAGTGCTCGACACCGGGATCTGGCCGGAGCGCCGCTCTTTCTCCGACTTCAATCTTGGTCCGGTGCCGGCTCGGTGGCGCGGCGCGTGCGAGGAGGGCCAGGGCTTTACGGCGGCGAACTGCAACCGGAAGGTCATCGGTGCGCGGTTCTTCTCCAAGGGGTACGAGGCCACCGCTGGAACACTCAACCAGACTGCGGAGTTCCGGTCCCCCAGAGACTCCGATGGTCATGGTTCGCATACGGCGTCGACTGCGGCAGGACGCTATGTTTTTCAGGCTAATATGTCCGGCTATGCGTCCGGAGTCGCCAAGGGCGTTGCCCCTAAGTCTCGCCTGGCCGTCTATAAGGTCTGCTGGAAGTCGGGGTGCTTCGACTCTGATATCCTCGCGGCGTTCGATCGAGCTGTTGCCGACGGAGTTGATGTGATATCCGTTTCCATTGGTGGCGGCTCTGTTCCTTACTACCTCGACTGCATCGCCCTCGGCTCGTTCGCGGCCGCTTCCAAGGGCGTCTTTGTCGCCTCCTCCGCCGGGAATGAAGGTCCGACCGGAATGTCGGTCACGAACCTCGCCCCTTGGATCACCACCGTCGGGGCCGGGACGATCGATCGGAACTTCCCCGCTGAGGTCAAGCTCGGGGACGGTCGGACGTTCTCCGGTGTGTCGCTGTACTCGGGCAAGCCCCTGTCCGGGAGCATGTACCCTGTCGTCTACCCGGGCAGCAATGGCGGCCTCTCTGCGTCGCTCTGTATGGAAGATTCCCTCGATCCCAATGCCGTGCGTGGAAAGATCGTGCTGTGCGACCGGGGAAACAATCCTCGCGTGGCGAAGGGTCTTGTCGTCAAGAAGGCCGGGGGCGTCGGAATGATACTCGCCAACGGGATTGCCAACGGCGAGGGCCTCGTCGGAGACGCCCACGTCCTTCCGGCGTGCACGGTGGGGTCACAGGAGGGAGACGCCATCAAGTCTTACGTCGCGTCGACTCCCAACCCCACCGCCACGCTCTCCTTCGGCGGGACGATTCTCGGGGTGAAGCCCGCGCCGGTCGTCGCCTCCTTCTCCGCCCGCGGCCCCAACGGGCAGACGCCCGAGATCCTCAAGCCGGATCTCATCGCTCCGGGCGTCAACATCCTCGCCGCCTGGTCCGACGCCATCGGTCCCACCGGCCTCTCGGGCGACGACCGCCGGACGGAGTTCAACATCCTCTCGGGCACCTCCATGGCCTGCCCGCACGTCGCGGGGGCAGCCGCGCTGCTGAAGGGCCTGCACCCGAACTGGAGCCCCGCCGCGATCCGATCCGCTCTGATGACCACGGCTCGTATCCAGAACAACCGGCTCCAGTCCCTCACCGACGAGTCGGGGAGGAAGGCCTCGACGCCATACGATTTCGGAGCGGGCCACGTGGACCTCTCCAGGGCGTTGGATCCCGGGCTGGTCTACGACATCGGGACCCAGGACTACGTGGGCTTCCTCTGCTCCATCGGGTACGGACCCAGGACGATCCAGGTGATCACCAAGACCCCAGTGAGCTGCCCCGCCCGGCAGCACCAGCCGGAGGACCTCAACTACCCGTCCTTCGCCGCGGTGCTCGACGTCTCCCGCTCTCCCTCCGCCACCAAGACCTTCGTCCGCACCGTCACCAACGTCGGCCCCGCGACGTCTGTCTACTCCGCGAGGGTCAGTCTCTCGGACAACGGCAAGGGCGTCACCGTCTCCGTCCAGCCGGCGAAGCTCGCGTTCACGGCCGTCAACCAGAAGCTGAGTTACACCGTCTTGGTGACAGCGAACCGCCCGAACCTCTCCCCGGGCGAGTCGGACACGGTCTTCGGCTACGTGACGTGGTCGGACGGCGGGGTGCACGTCGTCCGGAGCCCCATCGTCGTGTCCAGGATGCAGCCCTTCTAAAACTAACGCCCCTAGGCTTGCGTGTAGGGAAGGAACGGAACGCGCGTGTGCTGCTGGTGCGTGCTCGACCCAGTTAGTAGTAAGTACCATTTCGTTGGTAGCAGACACTAACTGACGGAGGGAGGAGGTGTGGGAGCCCGTGGCTTGACGACAGGGATGGTACCGTGGGGTCCGCGTCCCCTTTCTTCCTTCCGAGAGACAAGGCTTGTGTGTGTGTGTAGGTGTATGCGTGCTTGCACTGCGTGTAAAATCGTGGTTATAAAAATCTGGTGTGTGTGAAATTGAGAAAAGAGATGTCTTCCCTTTTTTTCTTCTTTGCCTCTTGGAAGAAGTGTTGTTTTTCTCGAGGGGAGGGGCACACAGGGTGGGTTGGTGCTACTTATCTTCTATCGATAATGGAAAAACTTGTGTACTAAACTGAAAATATAGGTGTTGAGGAGCGGAAGTCACGAGAATGTAAACCGTCTTACTGTTTTTGTTTTCTTCTCTTTTTGTTTATCGGAACATAGCATGCCTTTTTGGGTTCCAGATTGATCAGTGGCTTGAGTTGAATATTTGGGAAGGATGATGCGTCATCGACTAATGATGTTCTACTTTTAGTTAGGGAACGAAGATTACCCTGCCGTCGATCGTCTCCAAGACTTACTACTACTCAACTAGGGCGGAACACCGTCTTGTCACGATAATTCTTACGGTGTATAAAGAAAGAGGTGTATATGACAAAAGGTCTATGTATTTAGTGTCCTAGACTGTGTTTTGTTGTTTCGTGTGGTGGGCAGGCAAGCCTTCCTCCTACCTACGCAGCAGCGTATAGTGAGGTGTCCACAAGAGAGCTAGCTCATCAATGTTTGATTGATTGATTGATTGATGAGGTTCCCCAATTTGAAGAATAAAAAAAGATGGGCAGCACCGCGACAACTAGATATTTAGGCGACCCCACCTTTGATTTTTTCAGTCCCCGTTTGGAAAAGCCATGTGAGCTTGTCCTGATTCTTCGTGTTCGTGTTAATTTACCCTTTGTCATGTCATGGTCCAACTCCTTTTGATTGAGGGCGTAACGTTCTCGGACGGTGGAGAGAAGACACAAACATGGTCGAGAGTTCGCCAAAAACCACTCCCCGTTTTGAGGGATGCGACGGGAAGTAAGTAGTGGTGTATTTCAAACACGCCCTAGAAGGGATGGAGAACGGACGAGACACTGCACAGCTGACTTCGGTTTGGTCCACACCAGCTCCTGAAATCCCTCCGTCAATCTCGTCGGCATCCCACCGACCACGAAACGATTGGTTGGTCCCAGGTGCACTTGAACTGGACTCGATGAGTGAACCCAGTTCAGGTTCACGAGGATCATGATGCAGACCTTGCCAAACGTTGGCACTTCACGGGCATTTTGCTTGGTTGGTTGGATAGAGAAAAGCTAAAGAAACTCCATTTAATAATGGGCATGTTTGGATGATGACTCATTAACCATGTTAGAAAAGTTAGCTTGTGCCAACACCAGATTAAAACAGAGGCCATTACTGGACTAATCTTTTTCCCTTCCACAACATTGTTTAAGCTAATGCCTTCTCTTTTTTTTCCGGAAAAAAAATATATACACCCAGAAGTCGAAACATCCAGCAAGGCCGAGATTTTTTTTTTCCTGAAACCTTTATTCCGGGACAAACAAAAAGAAAAATTTACGCATCCATCGCTTTCTTGATCTCGCTTTCGTTCTGCAATGCCGCAAAAAAGCATGACAAGAACGACGTTCACACATTATTATTTGATACCCAATCCTACTTTTCTTGAGGTTCTTCACTAATTGGGCTCTGTCTGAAAATCTATTGTAAATTCATTGAAAGCTAGCAACGGACAAGTGCGCAAAATAGTCGTTATCCATAAAAATGATTCTCCTCCGTTTTTCAATTTTGACCATCCACCTTTCAAGTTTTCCAAATACCCGGCCGTCCTCTCCGTTATGGACCGTTGGCATATTCAATCTTTCTGAGATGCACATGCCTTTTACCTGCTCTAGTTTGACAAATTCTAGCACGAAATCAAATCCATTGCGAGTTTTATTCTTTTTCCTTACCCTCTGCAATAGCTTGTGAGTTGTGTATATCCATTTTCAGCTATTACGGGTGGGTGGTATGTTTTCGACTGTAACAGACAAAACAAAACAATGCTTGAGCAAAGATTCAGAATTACCCAGGCTTGGTTTGAGGTTCAAATCTCAAGCCATTAAAACCTTGGCCTGGTCTGACACATTAAGTAGTTCATATGTTCTGATTCGAAGTAGTTAGATAGCAGTTAAGAACTTAAGGAAGAATTCAAATCAGCTAACTACTGGATGGATGTTGCTGGATGATTAGATATTTAAAAACGGCAACTAAAAGCACTACCCTTTATGAGCATTAGGCAGTGATTGTTCATGGTGATTTTGGTGATGGTTCATGGTGCTTTCAGCAATGCGTTTTAAATATTTAGCCATTTGACAACATTGGGCAGTCGGCTTATTTTAATTTTTGGGAACTTAAAAGATTGTTAGACACATGGATTCATAAAACTGTTTACTTACAATGAATGTGGTTTATGATGCTAAAGAACTGGTCTTAATTAATGTGGTTTTTAACTTCAGCAGTTGGATCTTCGAGACTTGCGTTGTAGAAACTGGCAAAAATCCACATGGAGCCCATGACATTCTTTGACTCTGTCCACAGTGGCCAAAGATCCCACAGAGACAGAGGGGATCGGACTCCACTGTTCCTCAACGTACATATTGGGCATGGAATTAAAAAATTGCTCCTCGGTCCCCGCCATTGTACTTCGAAAAGAGCACCGGCTTCTCTCCCACAGTAACGACTATCTCTTCTCTTTCTTTTAAACAATTCTTGCTTGACAGCAGCAGCAGAGAGTGAGACGACTGTAGGAGCAGTAGAAGCAGAGGGGGAACAGATGGTAACGGTCGAATTATTGGGAGTGGAAGATGAGGAGGAAGGGAGAGGGAAGCGTCCATATGAGCCCAGTTAATGAATTGTTGGGGACAGAACGGGTCCACCTCCTCGTGGGGAGAGAGAGAGAGAGAATAGCATTTTCGCTTCTGCAGAGATTGCGTATTTCGAAGACTCCCTCTGATCTTTCCTCAGAGAACGGCGCCGGACAGATCCCCCGTTCTTCAAAGCTTGCCGTTTCTTCCCGCCCTTTGTCTCAATGCAGCCAATCGGTGTGCGGATAGTTTATTAAAATGCACTGCTGCGTTTGAATGCGTTCGTGTGCGCGATGATCTGTGAGTGATTATTTTATCTGTGGAGTGATTAAATACACGAATCACATGGCAAGGTTCCAATTTCATGACTTGGGTGTGTTTGTTTGAATCGAGAACCCAGCTTATGTTTGAATGAATGGGTGAAGATCTTCAATTTGTTGATGATCTTTGGTCGTTTGGCGTATTAAGAAAATTCTCATATTTGGTGGCCGTTCTGAAGCTCTTTTATCAACTAAATCGATGTTGTAAATATCGGTTTCTATCAAAGCATCTGAGTTAAAAATTATGCGCCACACTGGCTAACACCAGTGGGCACATGCTGGGCTCTTTCAGAAAGAGATATGTATATATATTCGTCCTTGCATGTGTGAAGGGTCAGACCATTCGGACGGCTGGAGAAATCCGTGTCCAATATATATAATATATATATATAACTTTATTAAAATATCAGCTGATATTGTTTTCACGTGTCGGTCATTTTCCAATAAGAACGTTATAATGTTATTTTATTGAAATATCAACACATACAAGCCAATATAGCCGGAATCTGTGTCATCCTAGCTAGATGATACTTAAGACAACGCCATCTATTGGGCCCTGGCTCATTATGGAGAGGGACCTGTACATGAGCATGCGCCCTGGCTCATTATGGAGAGGACCTGTACATGAGCTTCGGCGATATATGGCCAGATAACCACAAAAAATTGTATGATCTCTGGATGAAACCACTTATCAATCTACGCCGCGCCGCAAGTCTACTGTTCACCGTTGTTTAACGAAGGCAACCTCATTAGCGATCTCAATTATTGGTAAGATTTCCTTCCACTTCATCATTTATTTTCTCACTTTTTCCAACTGCAGATTTCAGATCCACGGTTATCCAAGGCCACCAGGAGCTCAGATCCCCACAAAAAAAAAAAACCATTGGCTCTCAAATCCATGGTTTTCTACATATAGATAGATTTGAGATTTTTGCTAGTGAGATCCCTTAAATGCTACACCTTTTAAAGCAGTAACATCCAATTTGAGATTTGATGTTACAAAAAACTACCTAAGTATATTCTGTGTCCTTGTGGACAATTGGGAGAAAAAGAGGTCATGATTGAGAAAATGAGTCCGACTCATAGACTTTGATCAGTTGACTAAGTTCATAACAAACCAATATCTAATATTTAATTGATCATATAGAAATGATAGGATAACTATGTGATGGTAAGTAACCATTCTATAGTAATTAATCATGATTTATATTTCATAATTAAGGATGGTACTTTAGTTGGGAGGTATTTGCTTGACAGTAAGCCATTTATGGACTGTTCCAAATTTTAATTAGACATTCGTAAGCTGCTGGTGCATTCATCTCTGCCCAAAATTGTGAGCGTCAGAAACACTTATTGTGAGAAAATCTTGGATAATATTGTGAAGAAGTTCTCTTGGAACGACAACGGGGTCGCAATATTGAAGAACATTTGTCATGAGCAAGCAACGGGCAGTTGAAGATAAGGAAAGACTGGGCTTTAATTTGCTTACGATGTCAATGTCAACGATATCGAAGGCGGATCATTTTGTAAAACAACATATTAAAATTCGTAAGGTTAGATGCTCGATACCCTGCCATTTTTTTGTCGTAAAAACAATTCTAGATTTTTATATTTTAAAAGGAAACTCAAGATTTATATTGGCCTAGTTGCTCGTTTTGGCAAGGGACAGAAAATATCCTTGCTTTTATCCTTCTTTCTAGATGATACATTTCGTTTTGGGTAGGTATTCAATGAAGTTGCTTACTCTTCATCTTGGTATGAGATTTCTGGAAAATATTTAGTTGACCAAAAGCATTCGATGGTGCAGCTAAGTTCATGAAATCAAGACGTGCGGCGGTGACTTATTTTGGTGAGAAGGAATGCCTCTCAAGGGCAATTCACATTTCCAAAGGGATCCGGAAGCTTTTGATCATTCGTTTTAGTGATGAACCATTATGCCAGAATTTGAATTGAAAGGACCTCTACAAGGGGAGAGAGTGAGAGAGAGAGCTCATGAGATGCTTCGTACGTTGAAAGGGGGTGAATGTATTTTTGTACTGAGAATTTTTGTAAACGTCACATACTGATTGCTGCTGATCTTCTTGTCACAATTCCAGACTTCTACTTTGCAAAAGGAAACGAAGAAGCCAAGCAATTGAAAGTTGATCTAGAGACAGGCCTGTCCTTTGTCAAAAGGCTATCGGCAATAGCTGGTTAGCTAAACTAAACAGCTACCAAGGAATTTGCAGAGAGATGTGGAATATGGGTGAAGCGCAGAAGCAGCCAACTTTTCCTACCTACGAACCTCAGCCTTCTTCCCCGTCTCTTGAATGCTGGTCCCAGATTGATATCTCAGCTCCCCAAAATAGTTCCGGTACTGACAACTTTTCAAGCAGGCAATTTGTTAAAGGTTTTAGCTTAAAAGATGAGAATATAGGGGAAGTCTAAGGCTGCCGTGTCGGGAATGTTGCCAAATGGTTAAAATTTGTTACTACAGCAACTAAGTGGTATTAGGCTATTAGCCATAGTTTATGATACAATTATGGTTTATAGTGGTTTTAGCAGCGATTTGTGGTTTTTTGGTAATGAATTTTAAAATTTAAACATCCAACAACTATTTGACACATGACAGCATTAACTTTTCCATATACATGTAAATCTAATTATCCTTCCCGTCCTACAATTCACAATGCAAGCGCGGGGCAATGCATGTTCTCAAAGTGGACGGTAGAGAGTTTTTACACTCTTGCAGGAAAGTGTTGTTTGGAAGATTATATGATTTTCTCACACCTAGGTGACCGCAACACTCATGGCTGCAGTCGAGGCTCTTACATAGCTCCGGACGTGAATAGAGAATCACTTGAGCCTGTGTAGGTGCGTATTTCTGAGGATGGTTTGTAAAGCCAGCCGAGAAGAATAATCACCAGAGGGCAACGATCAGAAGGTCGAATGTGAAGGGTGACAAGTTGAAGTCCGTGGATAAAAACCATGTGATTTGTTGTCTGAACTTTTTCATGGTGTTCTGAACTTTTTCATGATGTTCAGGTAATAAAATTTGGTGGTCGGAAGAAATTCCAAGTCCGTTGCCTCTCTCTATGGACATAACTGAATTACTCCAAACCGTCTTCTGACGAAGGCAGACATTGTTTCTCTCAAGAATGATAAGTCAGAGCGAGATGCCTTCTATCTTTTCCATGGCCTGGGATCCTCCTACCCATTATCTCTATTTATAGTCCACCTACCAGTTGAAAAAGATCTTGAATCCAGATGCATCAGGCATGCATGCATCTTTGCATGGACAACAACCGTTGGGACCTAAACACTGCCTATTTAACTTAAATGCAGAGGTCTCATGGCATGAATATCTATCTGCTTTACTGCTGCGACCAATGGCTACGCCACCGAGTTCGGCTTACTTTCATTTCTCTAAAAGCTAATACAAATCATCATACTTCTAGCTCCTCGTTTTAGTGAAATCACTTGCCAGACTATGCCAAGAAATGCAGAACCTTTTATCTTCTTTCAATTTGAAGGTCTGCGATCCAGCGCCATAACCACATGTACAGACCTTCAAATTGTAAGAAGGAGATGCCCAAGATAGTAATGAGCTTGGCCTTTTAAACTGAAGGCTTTTATTCCATCAGGTATCCCATGGTAGAAAAGAAGTCATCATCAACGACCTTAGATGGAGAAAGCGTCTCACTAGCATGATCAAAGGGAGGAGGAAGATTTCTGTGCAATGGGAGGCAATTAGAGGTAACATCCACCGCATCAGTCTACTGTCTTCATCGCCGACAGCTTCAGCTGGATCTATTTTCAACAGCTATGCGGTCAAAGATGGGAGAATGACACATGTTAGAAAGGCCAACAGTAGCCCTCTTGAGTGTCTGTTTGGTGTTTGAGGTGCAAGTCGCCCAAGATGTTTTCCTCGTCTTGGAAGGATTTCTTCCTCAGCCTCCTTTTTTTGTTTTGTGCTGCTAGTGTTAGCAGTTTGTTTCTTTGCTACCCCGTTAAGCCTTGTTCGATGCTCAGCATCCCCCTTTCGTTGTTCTTTGGCCAATAAAACCAACTCCCAGCATACCTTACGATTGGAAGTGAAACCGAGAAACTTATTAAATTATGTTAAATTAACACAGCAAAATAAGTACTTTGATTACTTTGCCTCTCATATGTCCACCAATATTTTCCTTTGAAGTCGTTAGCGACAGGTATTGGATTCACGGGAGCTGTTTATCGCCTGAGTGCATGGAGAATTTTAGATCTCAAGAGTGCTGAGACAAGGATCCGCGCCTCTAGGATCGTTTTATGGGTGATCATCGTCAATGGCCAATGGGAAGCCCAAAACTCAGTTTAGGACCTTCACCCCGTCGCCACACCATTTTTTAACTAAAACTAACCTTGGAGTTCTGACAGAACAATTCTCGCATCCGCATCTCTCCCTCCCTCTCTCTCGTCCTTTAGATGCAGAGCAGAAGCACCGTAGCCTGATTGATACTACGTGCGATTCTGGTCAGATGTACGTAAGGTATGGATGATGCACATGGTGGCCTGCAGATGGTGCTACACGTACAAGCATGTGCACCCGCAAAACCTTGAACTGAAAGTGGAACACGGATGTTCATCTAGGGTGCAATTCATTGCGTGTTAAAAATAATATTATATGGTATTACATATACAGATAAGAGGAACTCAGCTTCACCCGGCTACAAAAGACATTCATGAACAAAATCATAAGCAATCGCATTACATTCACATCTTGCCTTATTATACGGTTAACATGGTCCCCCATCACTGACAGCAACATTTCACTCTTTATCCCTGTCCTTGAAGCACAAATAACAGACAAAATTCCCTGAAGAGAGCAGAATATGTATGAAGAAAGACATGAAAATTCAAGGGCATCAATATCATGCATGCCAAGGTGCTAATTGCTTGAAACCAACGGGATAAGGCTCCCACCCACATTCTGGCTCCTTGCGCTTTAGGGTGGGGCCAGAACCAGCAACCTGCAGTCCTGTTGTCTTCCCCGTTTCATCTATCAATGGACCATGGCCATGGATAAATACAGGCCTTGAAACCCCCTCCCTCTTGTCACTATCTGCCAGTGACATACCTGAATTTAGGTCTAGGCTTGGACGCATAACCCCAACACCGTTCATACCAGAAGGTGTGCTTGTAACACTCATAAAGAAGGGGGGCCTTGAGAATGCTGAAGGTACAGGGGGGGCCAGAATCTGGGGTATAACTGTCGCACCCCGAGTGTCAACCATGTAAGGGAGATGACCTGGAGTGTAAACTGCCGAAGAGAGAGACATGGCAGGACCGACTGCAAGTCCATTGTATGCAAAAGGCAGCTGAGCTGTGGTGTAAGCCAGTGTGGACCTTGGGGCTTCTCCAACAACTCTTCCTGAGGTTGCTGCTAAAGATGAAAGGGGACCCCCTTGCCCAGAAACAAAAAATGGTTGGGCAGGGCTGGGGAAATCCTTTCTTTCCACATCCATTCTTGAACCCATAATGGAAACAACAGGGTCATCCAATTTTCTGTCTGCAAAAGATTTTAAAGGTTGAAAAGGGAACTTATCAATCTTCTGTTGATCATAGCTGCATGGATCCAAGAAAGTTGGGTTGTCATTCAGGTCGATGTTTCTCATGGCGGATTGCCTAGACGATGATGACGACGAAGCTGGAGAAGGAAAATGTGGTCCATTTTGCTGCTGGGGCAAATTCCGGTCGATTCTCCAATCAGAGGACTGGTATTGGCATCCGTCATCATCATCGACACGATTAAGATCCAGATTTAACCTCTCTACTCGTTTGGAGTTCACTTCAGTGGAGGAATCACCAGGATGACGATTAGATGTGAACGGAATCTGTTTTCCTGATGGTGGAAGATTGGTTACATCAAGATCACCATCCGCTACATTCAGATCAATTTTTAGAACATTTTGAGACTGCTTTGCAGTGTGGGTGCTTGCATCAGCCTTCTCTACTTCAACAATTTTTCGAGGAGAAGCTGGACGGAATGCACTGGTTGCTGCTGTTCCCTTCCAACCAAGCTCTCCTTCAAAATGAAGTGGGGTGACGGGCAAACCTGCAACTCCCTTTGAAGCAGCAATTACTTTGATCGGATGATTAGTGTGGGCAGCTTTTGGGCGATCATCTTCTACCATCAGAACATCCTCATTCAAATCAAAACCACATCTAGGCACAACAGAGCCCAGTTCTTGAGAAGCTGGCTTTGATTGAGAAGAATCCTGTTCATGTATCTGAGTGTCTTTCCCCTGCTCTAAGTTTTGAGCCTCTTGCGGGGCCTGTCCTACATCAGAAGAGCTAACCTCAGCCAGTTGCTCATTCCTTTGGATGGGAAGATCAGATGGAGGTTCCTCAGGCGCATGAATATTAGACTCAGGAAGAGTTGGCTTCACAAGAATGTTATTCCCGTTGTCCCCATCATGAGAGCTATGAAGAGGCTCTACATAAATTCCCACTTCTTTCTCCAGGTCCTTAACTACTTGTCGTGCACATTCTAGAATTTCATCATCAGTCCCACAGCCTAACCTCGTTTCTGAAAGCTTCTTTTCTGGATCTCTGACATTCTTCTGATATCCCTTTGCTAAAAGCATTTTATGACTTGTAGTGGCAAAAGCGCTCTCATCGGCCTTTATCTTTACGTTTGCCTCAATACGAGACCCTTTTTCATGGCTAGCCTTCATAAAGCTATCACCATCCCTGGGAAAAACTTCTGGACCCTCAAACTTGTTCAAAGTGCCCGCAACTCCACTGGAACACACAACTGAATTCACATAACCTATTTGACCTTCAGGCTTTGGATCCACCATGCTCATTGTCTTGTTCCTTGAATGGAGCTCATGTGTACCATCTTTACCAAGAACCACAGAAGATTTTCTAGGACTAGTATTACAATCATTAGCATCTGATTTACAGGATAAAGTTGCCTCATCAATTCCCTTTGGGTAGCCAATGTGTGAAGGGAAGACAGATGTGTTGGAAACTGACTTCTCTTCCTTTTCTAGGCTCACAGTCACCGAGGACTTACATGAGGATCCTTCCCTACCACTGATTACAGATTCTGTCCTTTCTTTTAAAGAACCATTACCAACATCTGGCTCTGAAACCGTGGAAGCCTTGTTATCAGAACGTTCTCTTGCAGTCAAAGAAACACATGAACTAGCAGAAGCAGATCCTTCCACTGATAAAGCAACTGAGGCACCTGCTACAGCATCCACCTTATGCACCATAGCACAATATCCATTTGCTTTTACCCCAGCTTGACTGGATGACCGGTTCGCATCACTGATAGATTTATTCTGGAACATATCCAAGTTTGCAACCTTTACCTGTGAGCTCCCACTATCAAGAGTATCCGAACATCTATCACTGGAGGTACCTTTTGGAGGAAAGGCACTAGGAACTGCAGTCTTCAAGGACCCACCATACACAATAAGCTTGGTTTCAGTTGAATGCTTGCGCTCAATTTCATGGC
Organism: Nymphaea colorata; assembly: GCF_008831285.2. NCBI lineage: Eukaryota > Viridiplantae > Streptophyta > Magnoliopsida > Nymphaeales > Nymphaeaceae > Nymphaea > Nymphaea colorata. The sequence continues at coordinate 24,591,345 of NC_045146.1, forward strand.
CTCCACCGTCTTTTCCTACATCAGACTTTTTACTTGTTTCTTTCACCTGAGTCCAGCCTTCCAATAAATTTCTTGCTCTTTTCTGGATCTCCATGCTCTTATGCCCAAAGAGGTGTTTGACTGTAATTCCTATGCCACTTCCAGCTGACCTTTCTCTGTTTATCGGTAGTTTCTCCAGGGCTCCTAGTAATGCACTAATTGCTTCTTCTGATCCATCATTCCTTGCATCACCATTATATTTCTGTGCTTCCTGAAGCCACTGATCAAGAAAACAGAGACCTTCCAACCGGACAAAATGATCAAGACAATCTGCATTGTCAGTAGCTGCTAAGATAGCTGCAACAGTCGACCATTGCCTGGCTGCATCACCAAAGTTCTTTATTGCACAGTTCTTCTCCTTTTTCATACCTGAAACTAGCTCTTCAACCCTACCCAGGCTTGACAGCCCATCCTTCATCTCAGTCAATGTAAAGAAGTCCTCCAGCGTCATAATGGCTGTCCACCCTAGCTAGATGCTTCTTTCCTTAATAATCAACTTCATAGGATAACATTCACCATCAACTTCTAACTTGCTTCCGTTGGCTAGGTGCACAAATTAATAGAGAAAAACTGATGATGATACAAAGTTCTGTCCACATTATCTGCAACAAGAAAATAAACAAATATTATCACTTCAATATGATAGTGATAGCACTTTGAATAGTCTAAATTAAGAAAAAGTCTACTAAGGCAAGTTTTTCTCTTTCACTATTTCTTCAATAAATTTGTTTCACATTTTCTTCAATCATGGTCATTTTGTGTCTTACTCATTTTATCACCCAATGGCTGTGTCCAGTTCCATTTTTTGTCAAAAAATTGCAAACCTTGAACTTTGTTGATCTACCTACTTTCCTATTACTGCTACATGACTGCAAACCGATACATCATGTCTATTCTTTGAGACTCTGCACTGCAGAAAGACTCTGCACTGCAGAACATGGCTTGATCAATAACAGTAACATTTACAGGAAATGTAGACACATATTATTCATTACCATAACTTTCTACTTTGTGGAGTCAATTGTGGTGGATTCATTGAGCAATGCCATTCTGGAAAGAGAATGAGAGTGCACAGATGGCAGCGATAGAACCACTAAGATGAAGCTGATTGGACAATCAGCCACTTAGTCATAACACAACTTGTAATAACTAAGTAACAAGTGCAGCCACTAGACAAATTGCCAAAAGACTGACACTATGAAGGGCCGAAGGTTAATGATGCTATGATGGGAGTACATATATAATAGATGAAAAGAAGAAAACAGCAACACCGAAAAGAAGAAGAAGCAAATGCAATTTAAGACATCTGAATACACACAGGCAAAAAAAGGAACAAAAGGGATTTGATAAAGCTTTCTGCACCTACCTGGCTTCACCACGCAAAACCTTCCATAGTCCATAGGCTAACTCGACATCCCAGTGCAAGTTTAATTAAACAACTCCAACCAACATCCAATCCTGTCGTGAATATGACCTACATGTGTATACTTGATGTCTTGAGAAGATGAAGCCAACTCTATTGGTACCTAACCCATTTTTGCTGCCACTCAACATACCACAACTTTTTAGGAATGACATTTCAGCAATAAGTTGTAATTGTTGGGTTAGAACACCAAAAAAATCATGGGTATCCTAAGCCTAGGATGAAATGCGTCAACATGGGTATCAGAAAAGGACAAGGTTGTTTGAGCATCTAAAATGAACAAATGCATATGTGCAAGCAGAACCACACCTGCCTGCACAAATAGCACATGAATAGGATGTAATTAGGAATACTGCTGCATCCCAGATTCCTCAGGTATGTTTCTCCAGAAGCAAGCCACCCTTTTGCATCTTTTACCAGATAAGTCAATCTGACAATCCTATAGACCCCAAGAAGGAAGATCTGCTAAGTCAACCAACAGAAGCACTACACGTAGGTACAATCAGATCATCCTTTGTAGTGTCTTTTGAGAGGTGAGCATGAACTATCCATTCAATCCATTAATGGAAGCAGCAGAAAATCCTTAGCTACTACTCCAATAGTTCTCCTAGCAGGGAACGATTGTAACCATAATGTTGGATCCCATTTTCTCTTCTAGGCCAGTAAAGCATGCAAATGATCCTAGCAAGAAGCGGAACTCACATGAAATCCTAAAGGACAACATTACCAAATATTTTGCAGTTTAAGTAATTTCAATAATATCCTGGGGTTCCCTATACTTCCCAAACCCAACATGATGGGATGACTATTAAAATAATACAAGTTATTAGAATTAGAAAACTGATATTCACAGTAAATGTTGCAACTCCATCATACATCTTCAGCCAAACCTCCAAGACTTTAATAGTTTACAAGGGTTCTATTCTTCCTGCAATGACGTGCTAAAATCACATTGAATTATCCTTATAGCACATTCTAAAGACAGCAGTGCAAATGTGCTCAATCAGTTTGCTATTTAGAGCAAGAATCTAGCTTCTGGTACAGGAGACAGATGCACCCAAGCATGTGTTATATACTCAAAGGAGCATAACAAGACAGAAGCATAACATGCACAATATCAGTAACACAAGAACCTTCTGCTTGTTGTATGAACAAACTTAGCATAAAAAGTTAAGCTTATTTCACTTTGCAGAAAATATACCATGAGCAACCAGCTCAATCATAACTACAAAGCAGATGGTTCATCCCCTCTTCCTGATCCCATCCACTCAAAAGTCAGCAGGCCAGGCAAAACCTAATCTTTCTACCCCCTGCTGATTCAATCCAAGTGCTGCATCAGCTGCCCTATAGGTCAAGTTCACCACCCAGGAAGCACCTACTAGGGAACAGCAAAAAGGTAAGCAGGCAACATCAACCAGCTGATGATCAAGGCAAGTTCGACCAAATTATTTCATTACATGGTTGGACATGAGGTGAGTTCTAGAATATGCAGGAGGTTGCAGAAACAGGTGACATTATGACTACTCAGTTTAACATGAACAGAAGTGCATTATAACGGGTTTACAATTTGGTCCAGAAACGAGCAGGCTCACACATGGATATTCAGCAGCCAAGAAAATATTTAGCAAGTCATCCTAAGAGGTTCGGTCAATTATCTGTTTATAAGCAATAGGACATTCAATCATGTAGTATTTGTACCCTGCCAGACCATTGACGATTCTCTCTTCAGTCGAGGCTTATATTGTAGTGTGAAGCAAAGGATAGATAACGGTCTCCCTAGCTCAACTTAATCTACTACAACAGCAGAACACAGTCGGACAGACTAGCAACCTGTGCAGCTGATGCCTTTCAATCTTGAGGCTCCTCTTATGCATCACTCGGACAGTTACTTGGAAATCTAAGGTAATGTTTATGATAATCAATTATAGCATAGGGGCAATGGATTTTTTGGAAAAGATATCTTCCTGCGTCCTCTAATTTGCTCCACAGCCTCCCCAAACAAAGCTCAAGCGAAAAGCAAGCTTTCCACGGGATACATCATGTAAATCCAGACAAAATCCTTGAAAAGGCACGGACAGACATATATCTGAAAGCATGTATATTCGAAACTGCTCAAAGTCGCTTGAAGACCATAAATAATGTGTCTTGAAGCATATCAGCACCACGGACATCCGGAAACGTGAAAGCAAGTGAGACCACGATCTTAGTGCATCGGAAATACCACCAGTTAGGAAACTCGTCCTTCACAAGGCGAACTTGTACGATCAAAAGAGTATCAGAAACAAGAAAGAGGTTCACAAATAGTCGATGATCAACACACGGAAAGAAATATTTTCACCAACATTAAATTGAGCCCATCACCGATGGTAGCCACCAATCACGATCTCAATCCCATCAAAAGGATTCGTCTCCAGAAACGCCGCCGAACTTAGAAACGCATGGTCGCAAAAACAGATCCCCAGAAATGATGTCGATTTCCAGTGATCCGAAGAGCAACACCACAACGGCCGATCGATCAGAAGAGGCCGTGAAATCTAATTGCAAGGAGCGTTACTCCCCGTAAGAAAAACGGCTTTGTTGAAGAAAAGGGAAATCAAGCTCTACCAACAGGAGCGCGCCCACTCAAAACCCTCAAAGAAGAATGGGAAGGGAAAACCCCGCACGCAGAGAGAACCAACCTACTCCACATCATCAACATCATGCACTACAGGAAATCACCGAAAACCAAGAGAACCAGAATTTCTTAAAGACAAAACCCCAGAGGGGGAGAGAGAGAGAAAGGAACCTCGTCACAATCAAGAAAAGCAGGGGCGGGGCACGGGGAACCGCCAAGGTTCCTCCAGTCTTATTACGAAACCCTAAGCTCCACGATCGAGATCACGAGTTCCTCCAGATCTCGAGTTCCTCCAGGTTCCGCTATGGCGAAACCCTAGCTCTCCCTCCCTCTCTGTCGCTCCCGCTCTCCCTCCCCCTCTCCTGCTGCTGCTGTTTCTTTTTCCTCTCCGTCTCTCTCATTTTAATTTTTCTCGCACTGCCAGTTCCTGTACGCACGTGAGAAGAAGGCCCCGCACGCTTGAGCCAGCTGACGGGGGGCGAGTTCAGAGGCATGAGAACGTGATTCAATTACGAAAGAACCCTCAGAGGGATCTAGAAATTACCGACCTTGGACCCCAGCGAAGCGAGCGAGGCTTCGGTTGCCCGGTGTGGGGCCGCAGGGTGGGTCCCACGAGCGGGTCGGGCCTAATTTGGAGCGGGGCCCAGGGACTTTTAATCTGTGGAGGGGACCATGGGGTCAGATGGTTGCGGGGCCCACAGCCGTGTTCCCTTCCAAGCGAGGTGGGCTCCACACTTCCTTCTCCATGTCGTCCAACTGCCTCCTCGGTGTGCATGCTCGGATCGAATTTGAATGGGATTTGAAATACAAATGAGGAAAAGTTACATTTGGATCCAAATTTAAATTTCGAATCAAAACTGATCGATTTTCAAAATCGAAGAGTGTTTGATATGAGATATTTATTTAAATCCAAATTCAATCTAAATCTAAATCCAAATGTGACATGATTTAGTATATTAATTTTTTTTTTTTCTATATGTCGAAACGGTTCGATTGAATATCAAATAGGATATATTAACATTCCTAGTACATGTTTGAATGCAGTTACAGATATATTTTAAAAAGCCTTTTTGTTATGATAAACTTAATTCTAGGTTTTATTCAGGCTTTTATAGTGACTTAATCACGCCGTCAGCATGGTCTTTTATGTTGCACTTGTTTGACGTCCTTTTTAACTCTTTTCGTAACAATCTTTTGCTTAGAAAATAACTTTCCAGCATTTTAATAAAAAATAGTAGTAGTGATTTAGAAAAAGATAAACTAGGAAGTGCTAAGCGGCCCATGATTTAAATAATAAAATATGTCTTACCTCTGAGGTGCAACGTAGTTGACCCAGTTATGGGCATGAAGGCCTTAGATCATCAATTTGGATGTTATGTTCTTATGTTGTTGCATGAATAGAACTGGACTTATCGGACAAGGTGGATCTTAGATCTGACACTATGATTGATTGACTTTCTCTTTCAAATTTTGGATCCGACTTTACACGTGTAGATCCAATCGCAAATCTAGACTTCAAGAATGATGCATATAGAAAAAAATGGGTCAGTCAACCAACCGTGCACCGTTTCGTTCTATGTAATCAATGATTGAGATGGACCAGACCAGACCCGTTCCTGTAAGGGAATTATATTATTGTTTTCGCCTAGACAAACTTCAATTGGCTCAACATCAGTAAGGCAGACCAGCCTCGGTGCATGTCCATAACATGTGGACCCTATGTGTCCAGTTTTTAGGTTTTTTTTTTTTTTTTTCTTTCTAATCATATAACACAAACCATAGAGCATTCAACAGGAAAACCTCTCTTTCGTTATATATATATATATATATATTCCATGGGAGGAGGTAGTTTAATAAGGGCAATAGAGCTGGCAAGAAAGGGAAGGAGGGTAGGCATGGCTTTTGTGGCTGGCACGACCATGGAATGTCCCACGATGAGTCACTAAACGTCAAAGTCAATGGTCAAACTGCCATTAACCCAAACCCAACAGCGGTTAATCGGTCTTCATCTTGTGCGCAAGCAGCCAGATCTAACATGGCCCCGTCAAGCCACCATCACTTTCAGTGGCCCATAGTGCCGACGTACTTGTCGGTTCACATTTTCAAACGAACTATATATATATATATATATATATATATATATATATATATATATATATATATATATATATATATATATATATGTTTTTAAATGACGAAAATGAAAATGAAATCGAAGGTTCTACCAACAGAGCGATAGGAGATAAGATTGGTTCATAGGCACTAATTTGTTATGCCTAGATTGTTATAATGTTGGGTAAATAATATTGCTTACACTAAGTGTCATTAGCCTGGATTAAGACATTCTTAGAAGCTATGACATTTTTTTAACTTGCCAAATGACTCTATGGCAAAAAGTGCGTTTCCTACTTTAGAGAAAATAACAAAAAAAAAGTCCAATTATGTGAAATGGAGACAAGCCGTCAGCATTGAAAAGGCAAGCATTTGATTTCGAAAAGAAGTGTCATTTCTTAATATATTTATTTCGTTTGAATTAGTTTGACATCAACTCGTATCATTTTTTTTTTAATATGCTTCGATCATTTGAATTAGTTTATTACCAACCAATATAAAATGTTCTAGCTAGATATTTGATTTGATCACCCTTCTCTCTCTCTCTCCATATATATATATACACATATATATTATGAAAGTAGCAGTAGGGCAATTTTTTTTGCTCTGGGGGAGAGGACACCTTTAAAAAAGAGCAGAGGAGAGGAGAGGAGAGTAGGTCAACAATGTCCCAAGGCCACAAATTTTGTTGCTTAAAAAGGGTGCAAGGGGGTGGTGGGTCAGCTTTAGTGGAATATTGCTTCAATGGCCAACCTTAGCCTAATGACAGCAATCAAAGGGTGATTAAACCCCCTTTGAAAAGGAGGAGGAGGAGCTGAAAAGCATGTTTCTCTTCCAAGAACGTGGTATTAACCATGGAATTGGAGAAAAGTTTACCCTAACTAAGATGAGTTCGAGACTTTAGCATTGTAGTGTGGTGTGAAAGAGAAGATAGTGGAAAGGTGTTTGAGTCCAACTTCTTTTGCTTTTGCTTTTTCCCTTTTTTTAAGTTGTTACATTCTTCCAAGAGCTGAAGAGTGCGATGGGAAAAATTGAAAATCGAATCATGTGGGCTAATCTAATCAACTGTGCATTGGCATAAGGATATTAGTATATTTACACAAAGAAGAATGAAAATAATATATAAGAACAATTTTATAAGTTAAGAATGCTAAAATCATTTAAAAATACTAAAAATGAATAATAAATTTCATTTCAGTTCCTGTATAATATCTTTGAAATATAATGAGACACCTAAAAACAGCCTTGAATCCTAAAAAGATAGGAAGGGATTGCTTCCAACTCACTTGAACTGTGAAGAAAATTGCACCCATATTGTCCATTTAGGAGGTTTAGTATCAAATTATTGACTTCCATATATATATATATATGCATATACATGATCGACCCACTTGGGCTCGGTAGCTCTATTGACATTTAAAAACAAAAAGAAGAAGGAAAAAAGGTGAAAGTTAGGCTTTAAATGAAAAGGGGAAGAATCGATAGAACCATAACTTTCTTCAATGAGTGTCATTTATGAGCGTTGCCACTTGCTCCATGTCAATGATCAAGATAAATTCTTTTTGCTTCCTAGAGTCAATTTCTTGCCATATTAAACTATCCATACTTGTCTGCCCATATATTTTCCTTGCAAAAGACCCCCATTGTATTAGGTTTTTGATCAACAATTGTTTACTCCGTTTCTCTCTCTAGACTATATATATATATACACAGAGAGAGAGAAAGGTTTTACATGGGCTTTCGTGCAGGGCATTCAATGTCATGGAGTAATTAATGCGGGGAAGAAATTATTTTAACTATTCCTTGCAGAAGGAAAATATTTAACGAGAGGAAAACGAGGAAGATGGAACTTTTCGGTGTGACACAGCGACCTCCACATAAATGACAACCCTCCGAAGCTCTTTCATTAAAATACTAAACAAACAATAAAGTCTGACCAAAGCACATTCCCAGAAATATATTATATACTTAAATACGGACATTGATAGTTCGGTCCAGAGTAGAGTATGATCCCCACCATTATAATATCACCTGCGCTTAAGCCATCCAACCACGGGCCAATACTATCATTAACCAATAAGTAATCATGTTTATCCTTTAATGTACTGAATTATCGCAATAAAAAATTATTAACTAAATAAAAAGGTGAGCAAGAAACTGTCAAAGGCCGGTACGGAAGGGGGTGGGTGGGGCCCGGAGTCGTACCCTGACCGGTGAGTGCACGAAGTGACGTTGTGGAGCCGACTGACAGCTGTCCCTTCCCCACCCTGCTTGTCGGCCTTCTACGGGCCACAAGTCTCTTCTTTTTCTGACCATGGGGCCCGCATATCCCCTGCCAGCCACGTGTCCGTTTTTAGTGGGGCCCGAAAAGGGCCGCTTACGTCAGTGCGGAGCCCAACCGATGCTCTTTAATTTGGATTTGGGTCGCATTTCTTTGTTCGGATTTGAATCTCGGGTCCGGACTGCGTGTCCAACCAGATGGGATCCATTTAATGATTCCCCTGTGGATTGAGGCAGCCAAAAGAGAGCATGAGAGGGACTCGGTAGAAGAATCTAATTCTCCTCCTATGGGGCTCCACATTATGTACATTAATAATATTCCCAATTATTAATGGACATCGTGGATCCTCAAGTGAAAAAAAAAAAAAAAGATTGGCACTTGAGAAGAATTTATGAGGAGAACATCAACTCACGCCGACTGCATTTTGGCCTTTTTTTTTTTTTTTTAAACTTTTTGCAGTACTGTTAAATGTATTTTTGTCGTGCTCCACCTGCCATGAATAGGCGCTTGAACAACTTCTATTGATTCAAACTAAGCTCCTTTTTGCTTGTTAAACTGAAAAAACATATTGTTAAATGCATGTAATTTAGTTCACATAAAACAAACTCCCAAGTCCCACCAATTAAATTATGCCACCTTAAACTTATTTCAACTCATCGCCAATCTCATAAATGACAACCATAAGAACGGATGAACATATTTGAAGCTTAGAAGTGGATGGAGGAATTGACGAGACAAGTTGGGATGGAGGCAGTGGAGCTAGGACCCCGATGGGGCCGACTGCCCACTCGGGTGGTGGACCGATGGGACTCAAAGTCTCGGAAAAACTGGTCTCTATCGCCCTCGGAATTAAAAATCTTAGGACGCGGGAGACGGGCCCTTGCGTTGTGATGTGATGTGACTGGGAGAAAAGCACTGCGTGGATTGTCCGAATCTCCGACTTGGCATTTATTTATAAATGATTAACAACAACAGGAGGAGGAAATTTAAGCTGTACTTTGTCGATTGGAATGGAATAAATGAATCGATTAGAATAAGTTCGGACCTTTAAGCGGAGCCGTGCGTTTGGCAACTTGCAACTCACTCTCATTAATTGCTTTTGTTAGGTCTAACAGTGAGAGCCCCGTCTACTTCGCTAACGGGTTCGGACTCAAAGCCATCGGCTTTGAGCGTTAGGGATTTAATAGCCCGTCTTTTTTGTTGTAACTAGGCGAGTTATCAAAAGAAAATAAGAAAAAAATCATATCCTTCTCGAGACTTCAAATCTCTTACGTCTCAAAATCTTAACCTTTTTCATTAGCTGGCGCTAGGTTTGACGTGATTGATTAGCTACCGGCCCGGGTCCTCTTGATGTTTAGAAGGAACAAAAAGTCCCTGACGATTTGTCCCTACAATATGGTCCTTGGATTTACGAAGAAGAGGGTGAATGGAATATATTAAGTTAATAGAGAGGCCCGTTTAACAAGTACTTTCACCATTAATGCGGCAAATCTTTTTCATACCCACAAACGGTATAGAATAGATGAAGGTATGGGTGGCCACAGCTAAGTAAGTACATAGGGAGCCGGTAAGAATCAGATTTATAGTACAGAAAAGAATGACTAGAAATGCTTTGCTCGATCTGTCTGCATCCTTACTGCCAACCTCGGCCTAGCTCAGGCTCTTCTTTTAATACAATTAATTGCACCAAAGAGTACAATTGCACAGGTACTCCTTTGGCAACTTCGTCTATTTTACTTCTAATGGCGGAGTAAAAAAAAGCAAAGGAATAGTCAATACCGGAGTAACCTCATGATCTTCTCTCGCCATAAATAAACCCAGGGTTTTCAAGTTTGGCTCATTCTGTGGAACGAGATGAGATCGAAGCTTCTTCAATGTCAAAGCTTTGTCTAAATCAGCAAGCCTAGGCTGAGCAGAAGCCAATAATACACGCTTGAACCAGCTCAAGCTGTGGTGTCTCTTTGCTTCAATGTTTAACGAGACAAAGAGTTGAGCTTGGCAACAAAACCACTATTACATATATGTGACATTAGTTTATAGTTTTCGTTTGAATTTGAGGATACATACGTGAGCTTTGTCGAGATCGAAGAAAGTTATGCATAATTGAGTTGGCTCATGTAGTCGAAGTAGTGGTTCAGATTGACTATTTAATGGGCGAATCACGGTTCACAAGCGAGCTTAGCTTAGGCGAGTCAAGTTCAAGCCAACTTACCTCGGAATCTAGGTGGTTCTATCGTACAGCTTTCAACTTGAATGTTGTTCCTGCCATGCCACTTTTGCCCACTTTTGCTATATAGAAGAGTAGCACTAACTAAAAAGTGAATTAAGCAAGTGTCGTCTATAGATCCTTCACTCCTCTCGGCATAATTTTATAAACTGAGTACATTTACTTTAACACCGGCCTTTTTGAGTGAAGCTTGCTTTAGTTTAGTTTGTTATTGAACAAGCGGAGCAGTTTCAAGTCCGCGAACCTCCTTCTTAAGATAAATTTTGTAGGGGTGGGGGTAAGGAAGATCAAGACACACCCGCCGCCGCCCGGTGACAGAGCTAGGTGTGGGCAGCTGCTTACACGGAGCTGATGTCATGAGAAGTGCCATTTGGATTCAACAAAAAGCTCTAAGACGCATTGTATTATTTTCTCCACCATTCATACATGCCCTAAGTTTGATTGGTTCAATCATTTTTATTCATGAACAAGTTCATAGACTTTGGTAGAATAAGAAAGCGGAAAAGAATAAATAAAAAAAAAAAATCGGCACGTGACATACTGGCTTTCAGATAGGCAAATAATTAGAATGGTTGAGAAGAAGAAGATGGCGACAATAATGAATCGACGCTATCATGGACCACAAAAGAGTAACCAAAGTAATTACTAAGGCCATGCAGATAGATCCTTGACATCACATGGTCCACATCTTGATGGTTACTTTTCTGCCCTTGCTGGATACGGATCTGCTCAAACTGTTCGGACTCTTACTGAACTCAGACATGTATGGTACTACGTATATACTAATACGAGGATGGGCAAGACCCAATTGTTTCATATACGGATCCATGACATTCTTCGGTAGATGCACCACAATCTTAGTTGATGGGAGTTCTACTCTCTATTCATATTTCGACGCAGCCCAATACCCCAAAAATAAGAGAGAGAAAGGGCTTCGGCTTCCTTGAGTTTTCGGACAATAAAGGTCATGAAAATGGTAAGCAAGAACCACCAAAGATTTGGCAGATCCATGTTTTTGTCCGCCAGTATGAAACATAACAATCATAAAAAATTGCCAAGACGTTAAGATATGGAGATAGAGAGAAGTAATTAAGTCAAGGCAGGTTCTTGACAAGGTTAAAATCTTGGGTGGCCACTGGTTTTGCCTTCATCGGAACATGACAAAAGAGGAGGGACGCATGTTGTTGATCAAACTCCGGCGACCCAGTCTCGATTCAACGTGACCTGTCTGGAAAGCTGCCGAGGAGGTCTTGATGCTACTGGTGGGGTTTGATCTTGACACTTTCACCATCCCGGTTTAATGCGAAAAAGAAAAAGATCCATCATATAATTTATTCATGGGGACAGCGCCTCGCAAAGGCTGACCATGGTCTCCACTCTCAAACAACATAACATGTCATGTTTATATATATATATATATATATATATATATATATATATATTTTGTTTGTTTTTCTCTCAACCATCTATTACAAAGAATGAGACGGTTCTCTCGGTGATTTTGAGTAGCCAATCACCACTCACTTACTTTTTCTCTCATGTATATGTACATATTGGTGATTTACAGAGATATTTTCAGTTTAATTAGCAGCACTACAATTAGGAGCGTGTGTGTAAGCTAACATGGGAATGAGAGACGAATGGCTCTATTTTGCTTTGTCTTTGATAACCTCAATCCCCATCTCGGTTGGGTCGGTCGCCTGTAGCTCATAATGAATCCCCTCTAGAGCCCTCCTCAAGCCATCCTTGAAAGTTGCATACAACATCTTCGCTCTTATTTTTGAAGCACTTGGGGACCTGCACGGAAAAGATCTCGTGAATCATTTGAATTAAGTTGCCGGAATCAGTCAGCATTCGGAACGAGAAGTTCGACATATATTTAACTTCGAGAAAAAGGATAAACTTGTTTGATCTATATGCCTCGCATATATGATGATTTTTAAGCTTTTCATTGTCAATTTTAAATGTTTGTTTTCTCCTAACAAGACACAGAAATTCCCCAGTGTTGCATGAAATTTCCCCAGAAAGATCAGACAGACCTCTTGTTAAGGATGAAATAAGATTTACTATACATGGATAAGATTTACCCATCATTTCAAAGCACCTCATCGTCCTTTAATTTCTTTATCGATGATCTTGTTGATAACTGGCCATACATGAGCTTATGAATAATATGATGAATCAGAAAAAATTACTTAACATTAAAAGTAGGAGATATTCATAGTAAACGAAAACAATGATATTATATATAGATATATGAAAGAAATACTATTCATCGTCCTCTCACCGTGGAATTATTATACTATGCTTGTGTAACGGTGGAATCGAAGACACAGTCATTAGATCGATCGACTCGAGCATACCCACTTTGCATAGTGGCGCAACCGAGTCAACCTATCTCAGAATTATAGTGCCAAGGATCATAACGTTACCAGGTGATCAAGAAGATCTTGCTCATCGGGAAATTGTCAATCGTGACAAAGTCGAAATCGAAGACGGCATATCGGCAATCGTCGCTCGGAAGAGACGCGGCGAGTTCTTCATAACTTGCAGCGGATCCGCCGACCTGGTCGACCATCACCAGCTTCGAGTGCTCGTCGATCTTGAAAACGATGAACTTGTGCGCCTTCTTCTTCTTGAGCTCCGTGAACATATTCTTGCACTCATCAGAGATCGGCAGCCCAATGTTTCTCTTGTGAACCAGAAAGCAGGAAAAAGGAGACCCTTTTGTTAGAAATGAACAGGTGGGCATCTCGATTAACGAGACATATTGTCTCCAAATTGAAAGTGAACGGCAACAATAACAATAAACCTGTACCATTCTGAATGCCAATGCCATGGAAGAAATCACAGAGCAGGCTTCCTTCTTCCTTTGCTTTTCTTAAAGTTTACTTGCTTTATAGGATGGCTGACCCGAGTGTTATATATAGAGGAGCCTTTTCTAAACGCCCCTTCTTGTTTATATATATATATATATATATATATATATATATATATATATATATATATATATATATCAAAGGCCCAAGTGAGAAAATCGTTGGAGGTGCTGTTTGACCACGATTAATTGAATGAGAATGATTGGATGAGTCCTACTAATGATGGAAGTACCAAATCTTTGGAAGCATATATGGACGATGTTTTGTTGTCAAGCACGAACAAATTTAAAAAACTTCGTAGCAAAGTGCTTCACCATCAATTGCGTAGTTAATGGGGAAAATATTTGGTACGTAGTAGTATTGAAGGTAGAGGAAGTAATTAGTAGCTGATCATATGAAAAACCTACCAGGCTTAATCCAAATATGTGGGTTTTGGCAGTTTATCTAGAGGAATGAATCTTGTGTCATGATTGTTTTATAAAACAGAATGTAGTGAAGCTTCGAATTTTTGTTTATGGTGGGCTAAATTATTGAGCATTGTAGAAGCATGTATGCACTTTGGAATCGCATGTTTAAAGTTACATGAGGCGGATGCCCATTATACCCCAAGGTGCTTTAGCGCACATGGCAGCAAGGTAGTTGGTTTTTTTTATAGGGACTATAGTTGTGTTCAAGTCTTGGAGTGATCGCTATCATGTTCGAGTGTTCGAGTGCGCTTCTCCTATAAACCATAAAAATTCTAAAGTATGTTATGTCTACCCTCAAGGTAGAGGACACAAGGGGTAGTGGCCTCTATTAAAGGCAGTGAAATGAACCACTCACTCGTACCTTAAAAAAAAAAAACAAAAAAAAGACCCAATATCAAACCAAAACAAAATTGGAAAGTCCATTAAAATATCAAATATTTCCATGCATTAATTTTCAATAGTACCAAATATTTTTTTAAGAGAAGTTTAATTCCCCAATGATGGACCTACACGTTTCGAGGGACACATTATCAAGATGCACTTATATGCTTTGTCTATGCACCACTACACTTCACATTTCAAATGCATTTCTTTTTGCTTGACTTACCATTTGATTGGATCCCACATGCTTTTCGAAAAATTTTGAAGTTGACCAAACAACATCTTTTATTGCTGGCTTGCCGGGCCAGGCATAGTCGGTCCGGAAGAGTAAGATTGAAGACCTTAAGTTAAAAGAAGGTCAAGAGTTGAACAATGAAAATACTTTCCGATTAAATAGAATGAATGCAACAAACATTGAATTATTTTCGTACCACTAAAACATGCTAACCGTTGACAATCTGCGGTTTATGAGTTGTGTGAAAATTCATTAGCAGGAGGTGTGAGGATGTAGAGACTGCTTTCGGCATCTCCGAATTTCATTGGATCCCAAGATAAAAACAGGAACTTGGAGGAACTGGATACTTCTTTGCGAAAAAATGATCCATAGAAGGACCACCCACATGCACTAATTAAATTAGTTCTTCTTTTTCTTAATGAGAATGACATCCAAGATAATGCTTTACGTGGTTAGGACCACCTCAAGTATTAGGATAAAAGACATGATCAGAGTTCAACTTGGAGTGAAGGTGTCGGATTTTGCATTCTGGTGCCCAAAGTAAATTATTGGCTCAACTTTAGTATCAACCACAGATCTTATAGGGGAAGGTGTACAGGTGCATAGATGAATGCACACTCGCACCTGCAACATGGATTTGAGAAATAATTCATATTCTGTACATTGTAAACCCTTAGTCAAGTTGATAGGATGACTTATAATAATTAGTTGATATATTCTTAATATTTAACTAATTCACAAATCTTTCCATCGTTCTTATATATCTTGACAGTGCCATTTAAAAGATTCGACATGCTTCCCCATGCCCAATTGTAATTTGTGCATATCAGTAACACCAAAAAACAGTAATTTGGTTCTGCCAAGATAGTTTTTTATGATTTGGTGGATTACTATTGATGCCATGAAACATATGGATATCTGAACATCAAGCCATTGATCAAATCTAGCCACATTTTAAAAGCAAAAATGTCATTGGAGTAAGAAATTCAGAGCTTTTCTTTTCACTCTGCCTCTCACTTTTTCCTGCGCCGGGCTAGTCAATTTGAACCCATTCTTTTGAAAAAGGAAGAAAAAGGCCAACTCTCGGGATGCAACTTTTTATTATACCTGCAAAAGTCCCCCTTTTTTTTTTAGAGGGAAAAAGTTTCTTCTCTTCAACCAAATTGATGCATTATAAAAAGAAGGAAGTCCATGCTTGTGGAAAAAGTAAAAGGAAGGAGGTGCGGGCCTCTCTGTCTCTGGAAATTCAGAGAAAAGGAAGGCGGAGTCGTGTGAGATCCTTCTCGCTATAATCGCTGCAGAATATGATGGAAAACTGTGGGAAAAGTGTTATGGGAATCGGTGTCCCTCATAAAGTGTGCCATTGAAAAGGTCTGTGGTCCGTCCGGTCTGAACGCCCCATCAAGACATTTTACGAGGGAAATCTGCAATTCTGCTTACCATGGTAAATCTACTTTTCGCAGCCTGATTATATTCAAATTACTTTTCACAGCCTGAGCCGGTCGACGGGGTCGTCCGGCAACTTCGGCTGGAAGATCAGGCGACAAGATGACCTGTTCCGTGACCGTGATTATCAGGTTATCTCTCTTTCTTGCTCTCTCTCTCTCTCTCTCTCCTTTCTCTCTGCTGTGGGCCTGTGCCCGTGGGTACTGGGTAGGCTGTAGCATGTAGCTGGTAGACGGTAGCCGACCAGATGTTTCCAGCGAGCAGCCTTTCGTTGCCTCGGGTCCTTTTGAGGATTTCTTCAGCGACCTTGCCGGGAATCTATGCCGATGCCATGGTTCCTAACTTCCTTGACTATGCCATGTTGGTTTCCTTTTTCAGCATTCATGATTCAGGTTTCCGAAGATCACGTAGGATATTGATGGAGGTTCATCATCAGTTGATTTGCCAAGCATATATAACATAGTAATGCCTGTCAGTAGTTACCTTTCATTCAGTGATGCACCGTCCCACTGAGTAGAGTATGATTTTAATTACTTTTATTTTTCTGCTTTACCTTTATGTATACATGACTAATAATTTCGCCCGTATAACAAAGAGGCCATCACATTCATTTTCTCAACTTTGTCGTTCGTTAGACAATGGCAGGTATGCAATGAAGAT
The DNA here is from genome assembly GCF_008831285.2 of Nymphaea colorata. Taxonomy (NCBI): domain Eukaryota; kingdom Viridiplantae; phylum Streptophyta; class Magnoliopsida; order Nymphaeales; family Nymphaeaceae; genus Nymphaea; species Nymphaea colorata. The sequence continues at coordinate 24,608,109 of NC_045146.1, forward strand.
TTTGATCCATTCAGGGGAGGAACTAGAGTTGGTGAGGCAAAAACTACGTGTTTCATCCCTTTTGAGTCATCCCAACCTACTTCCTCTTCTTGCCCATGCTAGCATCGCAGTGAAGGTACTTGCTTTAGATTACTTTGTCTTTTCCCTTCCCTGGATATGTTTACCGTTGTATCAGCTTGATAACATCTACTGTTCAAGTGCTTGACATACTGTGGAATTATATGATTGATTGATTGTGGTATAGCAAGCAGTTTTACAAGAATTTAATTGTTTTATCTGCATTTACTTAAAACTAGTCATTTGGTGTATTACATGATTCATGAGTCATGATAGATCTCTCACTGTCTCACATTGTTAGCTTCTATTCAAAATGGACGAAAATGTCTTCATGCTCTTGATGTGAAGGAAGCTGTGTGTCTCCAAAAGCCAGATGTAGGGTATCAGGCATGAGTAACATGTTTGTTTATATGGGGTTGGGATGTGCTTAAATCCATGTTTTCTTTATTTTTCAGTGATTTCTCTGCACATAAATGTGTACTTCATGTTAAACATGTTCTGCTTTATTGCATTTCTTGGTTTCCTTATAAAAGTAACGTGAATTACTTTATCCAATTCTGATAGCACAAACATGAAGAACCTCTTATCTCTTGTCGAACCAGTCGATTTTGAACTGTGGCATCTTTGAAAAACTTCTATCTGTCAAAGTTGCATGGGTTTTATGTCCCCAGGACCTTCATGGTTTTAGACCAAGTTAGTACTCAGTTTCTTCTTGTGTCATGTTAGTTGAATAGATGCTTTAGTTAGGTATTGTACTTATCCAACATAGGTTAAGGTCATTTGTTTGATTTGTTGTCAGTAGGATCATATTCTGGTTTTGTTAGATTGTTTTAGTTTTGTTGAGTTGGGCAATTTTTGGTTTGATTTTATAGTTGGCCAGTCTTCTTCTTTTATTTTTTGCTTTAGTGGTTTTCCAGCATAGTGCTTGTCATGTTTAGTTTTCACTTTCATTGTGACATAGGTTGCATACTTGTTTAGGAGCTTTGTTGTCTTAGTTGCTTCGTTTTCATTTTTCAGTGTCTTTACTCGAATCTTTTGATAAATAAAATCTGTTAAGTTCATGGCTATGTTGGTTGTGTCACATTTTGATATAATCTTTAAATTGCACATCATACATTGCTTTTGTTTGTAGGTTGCTTGACTGAATATCTATGACAGCAGCGTTGCATCTAAGTGGTCAGCATGTCAATCGTGAGTTATGGTTTAATCGTCATAAGTCATGCTGTTCCGGTTAGTAGTGGATATCTGTTTTCATTAGTTTTAGGTTTCTGGAGATAGGAACTGGAACTACTAATGGTGCACTGGTTGAATGGTTGAAGGTGCTCTCTCTCTCTCTCTCTCTCTCTCTCTCTCTTGTGATACACGTTCATGTGATTAACCTAGCAAAAAATCAGTTTTGTTGTTTTTAATTATGGGATTTTTTTTCTTCACATTGTTCTCTTACCAAAGTTTTGATTAGCCTTATGAACTTTATGTTTGGAAGAATGCTTCATTAACAGAAGGGGCACTTGAGCATGTTCGATTCCAAGATTTCAGAAATAGGTGGCTGAGTTTGGCTAGGTAGATGTACTTATTTCTCTCCTTGCTAAATAATGAACATTCCTTTTCTGCTAAATGTTTAAGTTTGAGTTGGCAATAGGAAACTTGAGCATGTTTGATTCCAACATTTGAGAAATAGGTAGCTGAGTTTGGCTAGGTAGAGGTACTTATTTCTCTCCTTGCTAAATAGTGAACATTCATTTTCTGCTAAATGTTTAAGTTTGAGTTGGCAATAGACAGTGGTTTCGCATATTCAAACTTGAATTTGGGGACTGTCTAATCAATCTATTTGTTGAAGCTTGAAATTTTGAAGCACCTTAAATTGATTGAAAAGTCATTAACCACTGGCTGGTTGACAATAGACATTTTGCATTGCCCACATTCTTTTCAATGGTGTTGCGGACCATCATCATGCAATAGTTGGTCAGCCGGAGATTGTTCGCACAACGTAGAAGGTGGCTTGGTGTTGATGTCAGGAATTTGATTGCATCTATCACTCTCTTCTTTTGGTTGATGATGTGTCTCGTTCAAATTTAGACACTCCTATAGTCCAAAGGAAAAGGAAATCTCAGTTGCACTGTTAAAGAAAAATTTGACGATCGTGAGATTTTATCAGATTGCGTATAACATTTGAAACATATGCATAATGTATCGCCAAGGCACATCACACGTAAAATGGCTTTGCATATTTAGAGTGTCTGCTAATACTATGCAAACAAAGGGATGGTTGTTCGTACTTCCTCAAAGAGGCCCCACCATTCATTTTGATGGTAGATGACAACAATCAACCGAGACTGAGAATGGTTGAATGAACCCCAGCCATTTATTTTAATGATAGATTGCACAATTGACCAAGACTGAGAGAATGACCCTAACCGAAGGTTAGTTTGTGAGACCCCTGTTTGAAAGAACTTTAAATGAACGGATGTACTGCAAGCCAAATAACCTTATTGAATTCAGTTCCGCTTCTGAATCACATTGACCGTCACAAAATTTTTAAATAAGACCGGGAAATTTTTAAAGAAGCCCAGCAAGCTGAACAAGAAAAGTTTCATCTTTGACGGAAACAGGGTACAAGTAAAAATATATTTCACCTCACAGTAGTTCTTGCAAATAATGACTTCATAAATCCATTAGTTTGAAGACAATATTTGACGTGTTTAATTTGTCTATATGCCACTATAGGTTGGTAAATTTAAAGGTTACTTTATTATTTTTAAGATAAATGGCTGAGGTTGGGCAGACCTCTAATCGAGGAACTTCGATCAATTGGTTCAATTTACCTGCCACCACCGGCTATTGCGGAGGTCACCTCTCTCCCTTCCCCTCTAGGACTTGACGGTCCTAAGCAGGCCCACCTAGCTATGCCAGCAAAATCTTCCTGTTTAGATTATGCTTCTTGAAACAATCTGACAGGAGACCTCAACCCAGCATACTAATAGGGACAGAAAAAGTACGAAAGCTTTAGAAAAAGATGAAAAAATGCAACTTCTCAAATTAGGAACGACAAGCGATCAGACTCAATTCAGATACGGTTAAGATATTACCCTCAACCGTATATGCTTTGAACACGTTCAAATTTAAATTTGGATTTCCAATGTAAACAAAACAAGATCATATCCAAATCCAAATTCAATTTTCAGTCATGTTAGAATCAAAATTCTAAACCGAACTGAATTTTTAAATGTAAAGAGCATCATATTCCAATTTTATTAAATGTCATTTATTAAATCTTAATCAGATCTAACTTTTTTATCCAAATATTAAAACTTTTTCATATCCAGATTTTTAGAAACAGAAACAGTTCAATAAAATATCCGATCCAAATCGGATTTATTGACACCCCTAAGGCAAATGATAGCCGCCACAAGGTACGTGAGTCTACATAGTTATCAACCGTCTAAATCACATGAATAATGTTAAACTCGACAAAAATAACATAAACAAGAGGGATTCTCGAGATATAAACTTTTCATGATCAACTGGCACATGAAAGTTGAAACCTGTATTAATAAAGAAAAGAGAAAAAACGCAGCCAAATCTTAATAGTTACGCAGGCCGCACTTGCAAACAAATACATAAAGTCAAAAAGCTTCTAGTTTTTCACAGCATCTGGATAGATTCTCACGAGATTTTCCCCTTCCAAAAGAAGTTTGACGGCATTTGTGAGTTGTGACTATGGTAGATACATTTCAAACAAAAGGGGGCTAGTCCTGAATCTAAGGATACCTCCTAAATGGAACAACCACCAAAGAAAAAAAGCTGACGCCGATGTTTGAAGCACCAATGAAGCTCAATTCTGAAGCCAGCCAGATGTCCACGATATATTCACCTTGTAATCAGTGCTCTGCCACTATGTTGTACAAAGCAGATGATGAGTACAAAATCATTACCAGATGCAAAAAGGAGGGTAACATGACAAGAAATGGAAACTAATGCGAGTGAATTGCAATGTGCATGACTCAAAGAATTCTCCCAATAAATATAACATGGAGTAACACAAATCTTCCCAGAGTTGACCCAAGGGCCAGAAGAGATGATAACATGTATTTTTTTTTTTTTACTTTTATTGTATGCTTCCATTTTTCTGTTTATTTTTAAAAATTCTGAAGATATTTAGAACAATGTAAATACATCTGCAAGGAAATTATTAAAGCGCAAAAGGTAAATATTTTCCTAGTCATTTGTTTTTTATTTTTTGAATTTTTGACATCTTCCTGAGAAAAGCAACCTTGACAAAAAGTACCTGAAAAGCTCATAAAAACCGGGGAACTGTATGTAAAGACAAAATAAAAGTCACGAGTGCCGTAAACCACATGCCTGGTCACACAATCATCAGAACAGAGAACTCTAAAACCTGCTGTTTCCATATCAGGAAGAGTGTGCACATTTGGCATTCTCTTGCACGGACATGAACGTAGATCATCTTATTCCAGTTCCCACAGAATGACGATCATCTATTGTGTCATGTCAGATGTCCAGATGTTACCATGAATCCATGAGACGCAAAGAAAAGTCACCAATTTTGAATGAAGTACAAGACGTAGATAATCACCACCGACTAATTGCTCTAAACTACAAAACGTACTTAAGAGTTAAGAGTTAAGATCAAGATCACCAAAAGAACCCTGGCCTGATTTTGTGTAACAATGAGCAACTGCAAAGGTAAGGCTACAATGGTACAGTCGAAATCAAATTTCCTCCAAAATAGCAATTGAAAACTAAGAATCAACAGTGCAGCACTATAAGGACCCCTTTACCAACAACATTCAGTAGGATGAAATGTACCATAATACGCCGAAAGGAACTATTGTGCTTGGTACAGTTAAAAAAAAATCTTTTCCCATATTAACAATCAAAAAAGATTATGAGAAGAAAAGAGAAAATAAATTTCTGACTGACACAAGGCTAGAAAGCACCTCCCCAGAGCAAAAGAAACCAAAATACGGAAGGTAGCAACAGCAAAAGCAGCACAGACTGAATAATGCAGCATTTGCAAGGGGCAAATGAAAGGTCACATGGAGAAGATACACCACATTTTTAATAGCTAGTGCAAACAATCACCTGCACCTCCACAAAAGTATCAAAAGAAATATGGACCAAGAAGTAATCAATTGCCAGCATCCTTTGAACCCTCCCCTTCTTTCTTCTCCTCTTCTTTCTTCTCTTCCTCTTCTTTCTTCTCCTAAGAAATGTGGATGTAGGTCAGACTACAAACCAGAAAACTATGTAGCAGAACAAATAAAAGCAAACGTTGCACAGTATTTTCAGTAAATTTTCTGCATATACCACAAAAAAGTTAGATATGTCCAAGCATAAGATAGTGTACTTATACAATCAAGAACACATATCAAACTCAGTACGTTTATACAATCAATCACATAAAATCACACGTACCAATCCCCAAAGTCTAACCACATAAAATTCATTAGCATATTTAAAAAAAAAAAAAATACGTGCCTCTAAAAGAGCAAGTGATGAACCAATATTCTATACCAACAAAAGAGATTTAGGAATTATCCCATTGCTCCAGACTCCACAAATTATATGTTTCTGTTACCTAGATAAAACCAAGTTTGGTTACTTAAAAAATGTTATTTAATTCCAAAAACAGCTACTGTGCTACACTTTAAAACAACCTGAAGTTCCATTATATAAAAACATGAACAATATATTGCACTTAAAATGGAGAAAAAACAAGAGTTGGATGCTTCTGGGTTGGATCTCATGTCGGCATTTGAAAGTCCTTGATCCTAAATGTGGAGACCAAATTATGGATACAAGAATCCACTTTTAGGAACAAAGCTTCATATCAGACTTGACATGGCAGCGAGGCAAAGGTTCAAACATTCAATTTGAATAAGAAAAGAATGAGGAACAAACTAATCATCTTGCTTTTTTTATTCTTTTGGTGTATCTTAATTTTGCAAAGTTTAAAGGTGGTCAGCTAAACAATATGGAAGCCAGCCAAATGGACCTTGTCAGTGGTAAGAAGAGCATGCAAACATTCTTTTAACTGGGTTTACAAACTGACCTGACATAATGACAAGGCAAAACACATTCAAGATTTTGCAAAGAGTATCTGTTTGTGGTATGGAAGCGTTCATCTCTGACAACAATCAGAGGACCAAACCCTCAACTGTCATTTGTATAAGCTTGAGTTGAGGTGAGCCTACCCCTTACAAGGCCTGTGAATGAGTTGACCAATTCAAGTCAACACATTCAACAAACCAGTTAAAATCAAGCCAAAAGTGTAAAGTATGACGAAGTCGAGCTTTTTTTTTGTTTGTGGGCGCGGGGGGGGGGGGGGGGGGGGGAGGGGGGGGGGAAGGAGAGAGAGAGAAATAGTAACTGCTAGATCCATCAGGAATAATCTGGGCATTTGATTTAATTCAAATGAATGGTTGGGAAAAAAAGGATGAGGAAAAGAAGTTAGGGATTTTAGTCAACCAATGCAAATTCACAACTTTTTCTCCTTACATATATACATATACATACATATATATATATATATATATATATATATATATATATATAGAGAGAGAGAGAGAGAGAAAGAGTGAGTGAATGAATGATGACTCTGGCTATCCCGAGTCACTCAGCCATCTAACCAAGGCCATCCATCTGAAGCTGATGGATGGATGATTAAGACAAAAATAAGGAGAAAAAGGTGCAAACTTATACTAGAAGACGAAAATACCCATTACTTTTTTTTTTTGTTTTTCTTTTAACCGTCCATCTATGTCACAGCGGTATGTGGGGAAGGGCAGTGCCACAGTGTACCTGTACCGGTATCCCAAGTACAGCAAAACCACTACGTGGAAAGTCAAAACCGATCCAAACCATATTAAAAAAATAAAAACTTACCCAATGCATCTAACTCTCTCCACCTGTTCTTCAGCATGCCACAGGTCCACAATCGGCAGTGGGGAGCTTCGCCAGCCAGCAGATGCAGTCGCTATCGCTGCCAGCGGCAATCTTCAGCGTCGCCGACAGCATAAGATTTTATTTTTTCATTTGACGTTTTTTAGGGTTTTTGTATTGTCCCCCTTTTTGTTTTCCATATGCTCTTTCACCCTTCTTTTTTCTGATTATGTTTGTTGTGATGCTGTTTCCCCTTTTTTTGTGTTGCCTTTGTTACTAGATTCATGGTTTATGTTTACTAGTTCAGCTGTTTCCTTAAAATCTGCCTTAGTGTTGTTCTTCAAAATCTTCTTTTGCTGGTCCTTCAAAATCTTCTGCTGCCGTTCTCCATAGGTTATGCTTGTGTAATATCTGCTGTCGTCGTTCGGCATAAGGCAAATCTTCCTTCGATGATTTTCCCTCTTGTTTAGGTTATGCTTGTGTGATACTGTAAATACCATTAATCTTTATTGTTAAGTTTTACGTAAGTTAGGCTTGTTGCCCTCTTGCTTAGGCCATTTGCCCTCCTGCCCATGCTGTTGTTAATTTTTGCATAATCTCGTTATGCCTTCATCGTTCTGTCTTCAACTTAAAAGTCTTAAATTCATATATGTTTTTCTACTGTATTTATGTTGCTTGTTTGTTTACTTAACTATTAAACATTGTCTTAATGATGTGATGAATATGAATTTTGCTTTAATTTTATTTTTTTGAAGTTTATAAATATATATAATATATATCTGCCGTCCCAATGTTTTCTAAAATTGTTGTACTCATACCCGTACCTATGTAAGTGTAACATAGCTGTCCATCATGATGGATCAGACTGTCCTGATTAGATGGCTAGGTGATCCTGATTAGATGGCTGGCTGGGTACGTATGCATGTGTGTGTGTCCCCTCTTTCTCTGGCAGAACCTCTGGAGTTTTTATGTGCAGCCCTCCAGATGCTGATGCTTTCATGCATCTCTGCCTCTCCCCCTCTCTCTCATGTAACATGCAGGAAATGCCCTGCATAATCGAAGGTCCCCAACACCATAGTATGCGGAAGTTTAAGTTTCAGATACAACAGTATATCAACCCACCTCTGGTTTTCCCTGAAGAGATGCCAGCAAGTCCTTTATTGAAGAATCATCACGATTAACTCCAGGAAGCTGCATCAACAAACACTCATGATAAGAAAGAACACCTTCCAAACTAAATTGAAACTTGGAAGTTGGATTCCTTACCGAGTCAATAATGGAAGAGAGGAAATTTTGGTCGCCCAAGACCTTGCTCATCTCAGATTGTGTAGAAGAATCTTTTGCAGTATCCTGCATAGACATTTGTAGTGCTACACAAAGAAAAGATCACTTAGTCAGGCAATTACAGATAATGATACTTATTTTTTAAATTAAGACAACGACAGTAGAACCCAATGATCTTCTCGTTAATATGAAAACATGAAAGATGGTAAGGAAAAATATCATTTGAAATGAAAATGGTATTTTCTGCTCAAGGGCTTTGAAAGGGAAAAAAACCTGTTTTGCTATGCTCAAAGGCTTTCACATATTCCAGATGAAATTGAAGATATCATGCTTATTCACTCAAAATGAAAATAAGTTGGACAAAGTCACAAAAGGTTATGAGTGGTAGAACATATGGCTACAAAAATATCCACTAAGGCTTTATTTGTCATATTTGTGCTTTCAACTTGAAAATCGAAAAGGATAAAGCAAGACACCCATCAAAGGCAAAGCAGCCAGTCTAGCTTCCCCACAAGTTGCAATTATGAACATCCTTTTCCAAACAAGTAATGTTTTTTCAATTTTTACGAGTCACTGAAGAACAGCAGAAGGTTTCTTCTTGAACTGATAATGTAATTTTATGATTTTTGGCAAAAAAGAAATTCTTTTTTTTAGGGTTGTAATTTACTTCAATCTGCTATGTAATATGGTATCAGTGAGAGAACCAGAAAAGTAAATCTAGACAGGCACAAACTCACAACAGCGAGAAAATGATTTACTTATCCAAAGGAAAAGTGCGCTTGTTGAATTTTGCAACGATAAAGAATGAACATGTTAATATTCTAATGTCAAACATCAATAGAGACAATAGTACTTTACAAATATGATATTTTTCTCCATCGTGGGTTGTGACTTTTGAGGCATTGGGTTATGACTTTTGAGGCATTGGGTTAAGTTTGATGCCCTCGGATCTAAGATCCGAGGGTTGATTTCGAATCCTCGGATCTAAGATCAGAAGATTTTAAAATCCAATGTTAAAGAAGCCATGTTTGGTTTTAACTTTAGTTGGGTTTTCATTTCATAGGCTCTCTCTCTCTCTCTCTGTGTGTGTGTGTGTGTGTGTGTGGGGTACAGCCATCCGACTAGCAAGAGGAGCGGCGGTGGAGCGCATCCGATGGCCGAACAACCGACGGAGCACTGGTGGTTCGCACTCCTCTCTCTCTCTCTCTATATATATATATATATCCCCCTCTCCCACTATGTGTGAACCAGAAACAGAGGGGTTTGAATCCCTCTTTTTTCTTGCTAGAAAGAGAGGGTTTCAACCCTTTGAAAACCTCTGATGGCCGAAGGTTTCGATTCTAAAACCCTCAATGCTGGCGGAGGGTTCCTTTTTGGTGTTTTAGCAAGCCCTTTGTTGAAAGATCACGGGAGGGAGGGAGAGAGAGAGAGGACAGCAAAGGGCTTGCCATCACCTCTTCCCGCCATCACCCCTCCTGCGGAGCTGAGATCCAGGGGAGAGGTGCAAACCCACCCCCCCCAACACACAAAAAAAAAAAAAAAAACCCTTCCGACCTGAATATTTTTAAGTCAAAAGGTTTGTGTGCATGAGGACATCACCTCAAAAAGCTAGACCTATATTCAGAATGCCGCTTTGTGAACAGGAAAAACAATAAGTTATTGCTGCCTTTTTCCTTTTGTAGACTATCATAAAATTGGAGGAATGAAAGGGAGAAGCCCAGTATCTTTAGTGAACACTGAAACTTCAGATAGTCAAGCATAAATAGCCTTAGCAGGCATACTATGTTCACAACATATACCATGTACATGCACATATGCACATTTATACATTAACAAAAAAAGAAAAAGGAAAAAACTCACCAAGGGCAATGTCTGGATCTTCTGGAGTCGTGTCTGACATTATTGTATCACCACCTGAAGCAGAACCAGTCTGACCTGAACGTGGATCATCCATTGACATTGCAAGAGCTTGTTCTAGCAAGGCAGTCTCTTCATCCTGCTATGCACAACTACAATTAGCATCTGAATGATATGGCTTGTTGCAAAATACTGGAGACAACAATTGTTTCAGATTATCAGCAAATGAATGAACACATATCAGGATGGCTCCCAAGTCTTTTAAAGAAGTAAACCAGGACACAGGAATAGAGTTAAAGACAAACCATAAGTTCAGGCCCCTTCTTCTCCGCAACTGGATCAGAACTGCCAGCTGCTTCAGCCATAACCGCATCTTGAGAGCTTGATGCCTGCTCTGTACCTTTTTCTTGTCTAGCAGCTTCTTCTGCAGCTCTCTTAGCAGCAGCTTCTTGTCTTGCCCTCTCCTCCTCCATTGACACACGAAGAGCAAGTGCCAACTCAGGATCTAGGTTAGGATCCACACCAAAATCAAAGCTAGACACCCCTCCTGCAGCTGCAGCAGCAGCTGCCGCTGCAAATCCACTTCCTCCTTCACCATCTCCGGTGAATATAGGGGTGCTGTAACCACGTGATGTGCACAAATTTCAACTATCAACATAACATGGGCAAATATGGGAAATTCAAAAAATACAAGGGAAACAACAAATAATTCACCTTATGAGAACATCAGAAAGTGCGCTAGGACCAGAAGGAACATGTACAATGTGGCTGCTATCATTATTATTTACTGCAGCAAGAAGGGCCTCCAGCTTTTCCGGCTTTCCGTCATCCTCTTCACCAAAGTCGACTATATCAAGAGCAACACTATTCTTTTTCAACTTCTTTCCAATTGCCTCCAAGACTTTTTTATCATGCTTAATTGGACTACAGCCACAGAATTTCAAGCAGAAAATGAATACAAAAAACTTTTCATGGTATGTCAAATTATGTTAGTTACACACACCTTCCAGCAAATACTATGATTCGCTGTTGCTGCTTTTTGTTCTGGCGATGTTTAAGTGCTAGTTGAGCCACTTGAATTCCAGAAGTCAGATTCATTTCACCACCAATCTCCAGACCTGCAAAGATGAAGTGACCAATCATTCAAATTTAGTGGCAAAAGTTACACCTTTAAATGTATATCTTCAGTCAAAATTGTGTAGGCCTTGTAGGGTCTTTAAAGGCATGCACCAAACGTGAAATCTAAGGGTCTTTTTACAGTTTGTAGGAGTACTAACAAATGAAGGAGCCCGTTTGAAAGCAATGAAGTCCACATAAGCATTTAGCTGATGCAATTGAGTTAAAAACCATGACTTACTCAAATTGGGCCTAGTAATAATAATAAAGAAAAACTATACATTGCAAATCACAAGAACAATGAAATATAAGTAACATACACACACATTTGGAACTCACTGTAAATAACTTACCAGAACTCAATCACATGCTGGAGACACATGAACAATAATAGACCAACTTTCCTTTGGCAACTTGGTTTTCCATGAGGACCACATATGAATCAATATCTTAGTATGCAACAGCAGCACCAGACTACCAACAATAGTACATTACTACTATACCACATACATGCAATAGATGAGTCATCACTCATCAGTTGCTTGGAAAGCACACAACGTGCAGGCAGGAAGTTGCCGAACAGGTATATGATAAGAAAGGCGGAAACCAATACTTGTTACACTCTATTAGCAAAGTCAGCAACTATTTTTTGGCCACTACTGACTCTATGAGAGTAGACTAATCATCACTAGTTAGAACACAATAATTAGTTCAGAACCCTCACACATGATTCCGCCATCCTTTTTTTTTTTGTCATCTAAAAAATAGTTTCTCCTCCTGCCTCAGACCAGTAAAAGAATTATCATTACAATTAAAGTTTCCAGACAAAATTACAGCGTGAAACAGATTCTTGTGCCGTTGCCTATGTCACGGTTATCAGACACCAAACAGAAGAACTACTCAGATGAATATTTGGCGGTCCCTAATGTTATGAGGTTGATCAGAGGTAGGTAAGTCTATCGCACCTTTTTTCCCCCGGTGCAGATTTTTTGTTTCGCTTTGCTTTATGGAAAGGTCGACAAATTGATTAAAATGGTAGAGAAATGAAGAAGAGGAGGAGAAGAATGTAACGGTTAGAACCCCAAGAAGCAAATCAAATGGCTACCAAGCCTGTGTTCACCTTGTTTTGCAAGCTTACCGTGCATACACGCCAAAATCTTTCCGAAATCGCTGGTGGGTGTAACAAGAACGCGGACGCCTTTCCCGGCCATCGTTAACACCCCCACTGTGTTCTCCGGATTAGACTGCACCACAAAACCACAATGATCAAACAAAACCCTAGAAAAGAACCCATCAATAATCATAGAAATTCATATCCGGGTCACATGCTAAGCAACGTCCTAGCTCCTGCTTTCAGCTACCATAACAAGAAAGAATCCTCTTGGATCAATCATAAACCCGTCAGAGAACGAGGACCCAAAATCAAGTGACAAGAAGATAGGGGAATGGTGAAACGAGAAGAAAAGAGGGGAGGTTGGTACCTGTGTTTTCGCCCCACAGATCAGATTAACCGCTTCGGCCTGCGCCTGAAATCGAGTGGGAGAGTAATCACCGTTCCTCATCCACTCAGAATTGTCAATGCAGATCATAGTAGCCTGCTCATCAAGAAACAGAAGATCTCATCATCCGAACTTCAAAATCAAGACTACGATGAATAAGTAAAGGCGAAAAAGCGAAAAGAAAGAACCATGAAAACCCCAAATCTTATCTATTTACTCACCTCGAGAACCATGGTGGATGACTTGGAAGACAGGCAAGCGACTCGGTGGAAAAATTTCGCTCCCCGGCCTTTGCTTTCTTTCTTCTTCCTCTTTCTTAGGATACAGCGCCGAGTTTCGTTCTTATATAGTAGTACCAGAGATTTGGATTCGGGTTGATTGTCTGCACTATCCGACAAGGCGTATTTGGATCTCAACTAAAAGGATTTGGCTGCGAATGCAGCAGAGCTATCTGGATTTGAACACGAAGTCTAACTGGGCTCGGTGAACTATGTTCACTTCACCGAATGCCTTGAACTATGATTTAGGTTCCAGTCGTATGCCTTTGGGCTACATAAAATCTGTGCATTTTATGTTTTTTAAACCCAACTTCATCTCGGACCCAGTTATGTGGGTTACCGAACATTGATTTGAATCTGGAAAGGGTGTGCCATGTTTGCTTCAGTCAGACGCTAGTTCGATTTTCATAAGCGTTATTCTTAGGCTGCACATGATGAAATCTGCAATGCTCGGTTGATTGACAGGTATCTCATTCTTCACCCAACTCCCAAAGTAGTTCTACGTGTCAGTCAGGAAGAAATAACGAAGGGCTTTGGCCTTTTTGAGATATCCCTGTAAAAAAAGAAAAAGAAAAATATCTTTATCAATGAAGGATCCAATTGAATTTCGTTAGATACTACCTGTTTAAACTCCCTTTACAATGTGAACTTACTGTTTAAGCGCCCTTTACAATGTGATCATCAGTCTCTTAATAATAGTGTGTTTGATATAAAAGGACTTAAAAGAAACCATTTTGATCGAGAAAGGGGTATCCATTTTGGTGTTACCATGTCGAAACTCACCTAGTTCAACTCGAATTGAATCGAAGGAAAAAATAATAGTTTATATATATATATGGTGTAGATGCTTTTCAATTGGACAGCCATTGGTTGTTATTTACTTCGGCGTAGTAACTTTAATCACGAAGCTCTTTAACTTTGTAATTTTTTAAAACTTTTTATTTAGTTTTTAAGATTCCAAGAAAAAATACACACCGCCCTTTTCTGATTAACAATATTTGAAGAGTCGATTCAGTTCAATTGATTCTCCAGACCTCTGTGAAGGACGATTGGATGCAAACGCTAAATTTAACATTAGAAGATGGGGAAGAGATGCATGAAGACGGAATTCCTGGTCATTATGCTTCAAGGGCTATACATGAGAATGGCACCTGCGCATCCTATATATTGAATCAATGCCTTTGTTATCCAATAACGACATACCGACCCGATGATATTCAGTCTCGTTGCCTTGATTGGTAGGAAATGGAGGGAAAATCATTATATACAAAACCTCAAAAGAGTTACAGATGACGAATTCACGGTGACAATAGGCATAATTCATCATCTTCATCACTATAAGTGTCATAGATCGGTTCGTCAAATGAAGGATCATCGTCTTCTGGTCTGTTATTTTCCTGTAAGCTAAACTCATTTTCATTAGGTGAAGTGATTTCACTTTGATGGATCGAGTCATCAGCATGCATCTCCTCAACCACGGTTTTAAAAGAGGTTGATCTCACAGCTCCAAAACGTGCTTCTGGGTGATGTTTCCTTGTTTTTCTCTTCACTCGTTTGCGCCAGCCATGAAGTGACTCTCTCACATTTTCAGAAATTAAAGCCTTCTTAAACTTGGATCCCATCTGAATCAAAAAGAAAGGGAAATAACAGAAACATAATCAAGACTATTGAACTCGAAAGCATTCCAATATGCAGTGCAAGTAGCATCAGGAAACCAATCTACTTGATACTTGTGGTCCATCAATAGGCAAAACAGAATTTTTTGGGAAGATATGGAGAGGAGCAAATGAGACCTGAGTTTTCAGCATTGAGGTCCAGCCTTGAATCAATTATGGGAGAGCAGGATTGTCAGAAATATGTTGCACGAGGTAAAAGTAGCCAGTGTTTCATATAGGCAAGTAAAATCTCGGTATCAGCAATGAGGGTAAGCCCAAGTGTGACATAGGTAGGACATTGATGTTTTTTCAAATAAAATGCTAAGTACCAATCAAGCTAAGAAGTGCAGGATAAAATTTTGTGTTACAGATCTAATGCATATCAAACTTTTTAAACCCAAAATATTTGAGATCTGGCCGCAATCAGTAGCCATGACAGAATTTGTTTGCCTAAAAAAATAGCCTGATTGTCCTTCATTCAAACTAATAAAATACATAACTCACAAGTGGTAACGGCCATGGCTTTGTTCACTAATCTCTTTCCAATCATGACAACTATGGTGGACTAGTTATTTATGACAGCTTATGCTTTCAAGTTATCCAGTATGCACAGCAGAAATAAATTAAACATTTTTTGATGCATAAATCATTCATGACCACAAGTATTAAGCAACTTATCATGCCAAGCTTATTCCTATGTATGAAATAATTGTCATTATCTCTTCAATATTTCTTGAGACACAGTGACGCCAGTCAAACTTTAAGTTGGAAACCGGTAGTTTAATATCCCCAGTGCCTCAGCATAATCTGGTGTCACTGGCTAAGCTGCTGAGCAACACTGAAAAGAAGAACAGAAAGAAGAAAAGAACACCATCCACACTTAGTTAGGAAGACAGAATAATTTAACTGCAAAATCTAACCTGTGCAATGAGCACATAAAGAGGAAGTACACCGTAGCTACACCAGAACTGCACCACAACCCTGAAATGGTACAGCACATCCTTAAATTGAGAAAAATCATTTGCAATGAAATATTCTTACACTTCACGCAAAACTATTATAAAATGTAACTGGCAAATCTCTGTTAAACAATACGTGGATATTCTTATGCAATATTCTTTAGGTCATATACAGACCTTAAAGGCTTAAACGTTGGTTGTTAATCACAGTCGAACATTATCTATTAATCATTCTTCTGATTAGTGACCTTGTAATTAATGAACACAATATAGACTCATAGACTACCACAGGTATGATGACAAGGGTTTGCCGAGTAGAAATTACAGTAAATGTCTAGACTCTAGAATACTTCTGATTAAGCTTGTAATTTCAACGTCCCTGTAAATGTTGCCATGTGCCTCATTAAAGTATAAGTCCAATAAATAGTGCTCTTGTCATCGTAAAAGAACAGCAACAGTCTACATAGCAAATATACGCATATATGTGTATAGCCAGTATGGATAGCACTCATAATCTTGCTTTTTACAACAAATGCTTAATTAAACATTTAACCTCACACCTACTCAACATGAATATACTACAATAACCAAGGATCTCATTCTCAGAATTAGTCTATTCCAACGCATCATAACCTACAAAATCTAGTTAAACCAGAACAGATCATTAATAGAGACTTTTTCTAGTTAGCTCTTGTACAACTGTCTTCTTGTAACAATGCTTAATAAAATCACAAACTACCTCAGCATGAAGCTATTATAGTTTTTAACATCTCATTCTGACACCTCTCCACATGCAAGGAGAAGCATCTGGACCATTCAAGATCCTTTAGAGAGAGAGAGAGAAGTACAAACCCATCATGACCGAGACAAGAAGCCAAACAAAGAGAAAGGACCTGTTGGTGCTCCATATTCTATTTTTGAATGGAAAATTTGCTTTAAGTACAGTCACCTTCAGCTCACCAAACATACAAAGTTCTATCGCATTAGTAATTAGTGATCAACATTAGTGGTGTCCATGCTATACAAATCATCACAGGAGCAAATTGAACACCAGAAAGATGGAAATGTGAATAGAGTGAGATGATATTCTGCTGTTCGTACATTGACATACTTATCTATTTACTTGCATGATGGAAAATCTGTCTCTCATACAACAGTATAATGTAGTGGAATAGGAAACATGTAGCATTAATCTGTTAGTGATGGAACTTCCAATACTACCATTCATGTATAGTCCTAACTTTTAACCATGTCCTGATCACCATGCAATGTGCGTTGAACCAGATAGGTAAAAAATGGAAGAATATTTTATATGGATCAATTTTAACATAAGAACCAGCCTGTCTGGAATCATCCTTTCAGTATATTCTGGAAGAACTTTGGGCAACTAAATCAAAGATAATATTTTCCAGGTTTGATCATGAGACATGTAACATACACTATTAGATGTCATAGTAGAAGTTGTACGCTATACATCATATAAGTGTTTTGTAGCTTTTTCTTCCAGCACCGTTAGTTACACATAATCAGAGTGCACACGGTAATAATTTCAAGTTGATAAACACCTAGCAGATTTATGATCAACTTTCACTTAGGAACTAGAAATAGTAATGCATGGTAAAATCATAGTTGTAAGTTCTTTCTCAGAATGAGAGTAATGCTCATATATTTTAGCCACAAAACCATGAATTACAAAAAAGGCAAACAAATTAGTAAGATATTTTTGGTTCTTTCTCAGTAAGAAAGGTAAATTATCATATATTAGTCAAACACCCAGATATGTGGAGAAAAAACAAAGGAAATTCTAATATGTGAACACATACCCTGATGACAAACGAGTGACAAGGAAAACACCGTCCCTCATAAAACACCTGGAGGATTTTATTTCCCACTGATACAGAAAAACAAGCATGTGATGACCAGATAAAGATAGAACACAATTTTTTATAAGGGAAAAAATGGCATCAAAACTGGATTAGATCATATAACCCGAGTGAGACCTACCACCACAACTACAACATTCTACCAAGGCAATATATCAACAGAGCCGATAAGAACATTAGGGATTGCAATCCTGTTTGAGTGAATATACAGTTTTGTTACCAAGAGCTAAAGCTAACCATAAAAGATAAAACTAAAAAATAAGGTCGTAATCTGTAGAATATTCCATTAATATCAGTTGGAAATTTTATTAATAAGTTTTAAAAAATAAACAAATTTATCTAAACATTCTGTCAATGAACTTTCTTAGACCACAAAAGAAATTGTGGCTCATTCAAGATGCTGCTATATGAAGGTTGAAAAGAATGTTATATAGAAAGCAGGCTAGCATAATTGTCAATGTCAGCTCATGGCCTATGTGCAGAGGTTGGTAAAATAACCACAAATCAATATCCTCTCCGTTTATAATGCACATGTTGTTCACTAAAGGAAGAATAACCAGGCACACATGTTGCTATTTGCTGGCTTAGAAATTTACCAGAGACCAGATGAATGTCGCCATTTCAAATGCATTCTGCACACATCAAGAAAAATATGGATAAACATACTGACGAAATTAAAACTGGAGGACATACAATCATGCCCATTTACCTGGAAAGAAATAAACTGTATTAGCCATGAGAGCAACTTGGGCTTCCCAAGCCAAAATAGTTCATCACGGGGCCTTGGTTTCATCTCTGTGAATTCACTGTCTAATGTCACTATTTCCAATGCCAGTTGAACCACTACATGGTGCAATTTTGTACCAACTAGAAGTATCAGCTTTACCAGTACAATCATGGAAAAAAACAGCAGGTCAGTTAAACCATATACACAACATCAAAATGTCTATTAATTGTAAAACAGTAAAACATGATCAACTTACAATGGCAGGTATAAAGGACAGCCAGAAGTACAAGTTTGTCCCTGACCAATTTAACAGCCAATAAATTTTCACAATAATTAGGACAAAAAAAATGTACATATAGTAAGGAAATGCATATTTTTCATGATTTTACTGAAGATTTCCACAGGAAAATTACCATGGAAGTTTAGGAAGATGCATAAAATAGCATACGCCCAGAGAAGCCAGCTGCAAATTGCACGTGAAAACATAACTTAGGTAATAATTTCGAACTGGGTTACACAAATATTTGCAAGAAGTTCATAGTGACATAGGTAATAGTTTCAAGTTATGGTACACAAGTATTTGCAAGAATCCATAAGCAACCACAGTGACCTTATAATAGAAGTATACATCACTCCAAGACATGACTAATTCATCCTATGATAAATTTTATTATGAAACTTAAATGATGATAAGTAAGCCAGATATCATACCTGAGCCCCACTATGTCACGAAATTCATCCTCCATGCTTCTTGACAAATAATTGTGAAAATTATATGTGAGAGGCAGATTATGTTTCTACAGGAAAATCAACTTGTAAGTTGACAATAAAATAACCGCAAATCATAAAGTGCTTATGTGCCAAATTGGAACGCCAAATTGGAACACTATTTGCAAAGGGATAGCAAGAAACATTTTATAAAGGAAGAAACAAATCCGCTAAAATCCAAATCCATTTTGATCTGTCAATATTCAAACTTTTTCAATTTGCAATGAAAAACTACAACTGATGTCCATGCAAAATGTTAAGAAGAAGAAGACAATGATAATGGTAGGAGAAGATTTTCGTGATCATGCAAGACGAAAATATTGTGAATAAAGAAAAACAGTAAGGAAATGTAATCTACCACATGATGATTTTGCTGTTAATGATGAAAGACAAAAAGGAGATGATGGTGAAAGATAGCATGGCCCGCATGGCCATGAAAGAAAAATCAGGTGACAGATGTTTAGCTCAATTTTGTGTTTCCTTCATTTGGTTAGTTCAGTTTGCACCATTTTTACCCTAAAAAATAGGATAAATAGGAATTCTGATTTCTAGAAGTGAGAATGGGAATCAATCAGGTGACCTATTTCTATAGACAAGAATCCCAATTTCCATGTAATTTTACTTTCTTGTGGACTTAAGGTAGCATTTCATATGTTTTGGTCATTATTTGTTAAGATTTTTAACTTATTTGAACCAATGCTTCCTCCTTCCTGATTTTGGTTTCTCTATGTCTTCCTGCTTCAATTCTCCTTCAGTCACCAATAGCTTACACTAAGCTGTATGAATTCCCTTTCTTCCTTAGATATTCATTTATGAGCTCTGTTTGATACTTCTACACAACATATTATTAACTTTTGCTGAATGTGTACCACACCGTTGTTAACCATATTGTGCTGTGGAGAATATCAAAGAAAAAAGGATCAAACGTGTGCATGGCAAGAGAACGCACCATGATGAAACCTATACGAAGTGCCATATAGTCGGACATTTTTACGGAACTCCAGAATTGACGAAAAAAACAAAGCTGCAAAAGAAAGAGCTTCTATAAGTGAGAATAAAAATAAACAGATACAATGAATTGCCTACTAGTGTCGAGGACTTATCCAATTCTACCAACAATGTTTTGTTTTCTTTTTCTTAGGCTGTATTTGCATGGGGAAAATTCTCCCTTCAAGGTGAAGGTCCACCTCAGCATACCACAACAATCAAACACTGGTGAAATTTCCACAAATAAATTCACTCACCATCCCCATTTAATCTCTAAAACTGAGAGAAAAGCCTTGCTCTGTCCTTTAATTTTTTCTTTTTTCTGGTGAATGTACATGCTGGTGAGAGTCCACAGGGGTGCATATGCCTTGCTTGATAGCATACCATTAGAGCAAAGAATCCCCAAGTTCTCTTTTTGCTTTTTAAAGATAGAAAGGCGAATTCTATCCATAGGGCTTTTTATCTTGTGACATGGTTTTCATAGCTAACATAGTGGTTTCTGTTCTATACTTTCACATTCAGGTTATCAGTGATCAACTATCATTTCCATTAAACTGAACTACATTCTAATGAAAAATTTATCCATGAGACTGTTTGTTAAAACAAATAAAAGCTCTATATAACATGTACCACGAGCACAGATAATAAACTGCAACACTGAAAACCGACATTGAGCATTGGATGTGGGTAGTACCATCCAGATCAAAACTTTGTTCTTACTCCAAGGGTGTGATGTATGATGGAAGACAAAAGAGGATTGATGCCTAGGGATCATCTTCTTCTTTTCAACTCCTGAAAGAAATAAACCATAAGCAAGAATAATGAATAGAAGATGATATCATGTTACAACAGTAAAATGCATGTGAAACACAGAACCATAGTGTATGGATGCAGGAAAAGAACCACATATGATCCATGATAACATGAAACACTAACAATCTATGACACAAAATGGAAACAGGAAAAGGAGAACAGTGATAAAGAACCAGCGGTACAAGCAGAGGAATGAAATTTTCTTAAAGTAAATACAATTGAAACATTTATTTTCCACAGATGTGTTCCAAAAAGATTATCTGGTAGTCCTACAACTAAAATTTGCCCATGCACAAAAAACAATACTTTTCCTAATTAACATGTTTCACAAACTCATATTTGCAGTTTGCAAATTCAAAAACTTTTATTCTGACTAGTTTTGACACATTCTCTAATGCTTAGTTGCCTGTCTACCATTGTTCCGGTGGCCCAAAATTTTGTCTTCAAGAATAACCTCAAAATGAACTACATGAAGAAGCATGCTTAAAGCACAATCAATACAATCTCACAAATAATATCGGGTGCATTAAGGTACAAAAGTAACAAAACATGAAAATAAAGCAAGTACTGCTTAGCAAAATCATTGGAAACTAAAGAGGGGATGATTGCTCTATAGACAAGAAGGGAGAGCTAACTAGCTGTTGGCTGAGCTCCAACGACCAGTCCAACACCAGAGGCCCATTCTCGACCAAAAATAAAACCGAAAAAGGAAAGGATGCAGAAAAATACAAAAAACCAAAAAAAGAATATGGAAAAAAATAAATACATATTCAACCTATATGTTTTACATATCTACCTAGTATGTATATATAATTATATGGACATACAAAAAACTATGTATATATTTATTGACACGCGTAGGTATTTAAAAAATTATAATGAAAATACTGTTGGTCAATCCCACGAAGAAGAGAAAGGAAAAAGAGAAAAGAACATGAAGGCAATTTCTCTCAGTCAATTTCTACAACATTGGCAGCACATTACAGGCATCACTAGCACTTTCTAGCCTGCTACTGAACTCTAAAGCAACTTGCCAAAACTTTATATAAAGAACGGAACTACACATCATTTTCATGGATTTAGGAAAAGCAGACAGTAGACTAGCAAGGCACCGACAATTTTGGCCAATATGTAGGAAAGAAAAAAAAAATGGAGAAACACAGCCCTGGGCATTATTATGTCGAAATAGCTTTATATTCTTTTAGGCTGTAAATAACTTCAGCGAACCGCTTCAAATAATGAGGTGTAAGCATAATACATAGAGGAAAATTTATCTAGGTATGAATTTGGTCGGATGAACAAATAGGGAAAATTCCGTTAACAAACTATATAGAACAGTAGAATCCCCACCTATTGAGTTTTGGACAGTTCCCGTTCTTGCCTGACTCTCCCAGGTGCTCCAGCTGTAAATCTTTATAATTGAACTTCGGCTTAGCAAATACAGCTAATATGTCCGTGCTCTATCGATTATGAATAATGTAAAACTGACCTTTATCATGGTCAGAGCAACGGACATGCAACAGTAGATGACATGAGTGATGCCAAGAACAAACAAGAAATGGTGTAATTGGACAAGGCTTTCATAGGAAATAAATGCTTCATGGCCCTGCATCATAAATCGCACGTATAGACAACGTTACATACAAATTCCAGTAAGCTGGATGAAACTCGTAAACGAGCGGAAAAAAACTTCAAACTGAAGATACATGTTTCTCAAAGAGATCGACACGGACAAAATAGGGTGGTTTCTTGAAACAGGGTCTTTTGGTGGTGTTCTGGAGAATGAAGTCATAGAAGGAACTTCCTTGCAGAGAAAGAACCAACTAGGGCAGCAGCGTGCAGCTTATACGGAACAAAACTGAAGCAACAAATTAATGTCAATAATACAAGAAACAGCTACCTTTGGACAGAAGGATTGCTGAGCAAGTGCCCTCTTTGTCTTCCATGACTCATGAAATGAATGATTTGGAAACTGTACACCAGCGTCCATCAGCAAACGTCTTCGCTCATTCCCTCCGTAGTCCTGTACCGAGCACATATAGAATCGACTACTGAAGACCGAAGATTTCAGACATATTTTTGACACCCATTCTGCCCACTGACCCAAAAGTAAAGAAATGAGTCCGAACACCATCAACTCTGTTACCCAAAATGCATAAAAGCAAAAAAAAGCAGGTTAAACAACTTTCGCGGGTGGCTCCAAATACAGGAGACAATCCCATGAAACAATGAAACGAACACCTTAATTTACCTTCCTTAATCTTTTCCAGAGCTTCTAAGAGGGCCCTCCTTTTAGTTTTTAACAACCACTGCAACCAGGAAGATTTCATTCAGATGCAAAAGGTAAGAAGCAGAAATCCGGAATAGTGGATCATTTGTTTCTCACATTGCCAAAAACATGAATCAGTCGTTGGGCCAAGAATCCAATGCCAACTAGAATGGTAGTGACTGCTGCAATAGACCACGTGGGAGTATAGGCTAGTGACCTCCCCAACTCAACCTCCTCATGCTGCTCCATCTAGATTTTCTTTCTTGGTGTGAAAACTTTGAAATCTGAAAGGATTACAGAAACAAGAACGTAGAAACGGCGTCTGTTTGCAATGGCGACGCACTCCCCCTTTCTTTCTCTCAAACCGCATTAGCCGGTACTAAAACCTTCTATCTCTAGACCATTGAACTTCACTTCACTTCACTTCAGCAACGCGATGAATGCGGTGGAATGCTGCCACTGGAGACAGAGACTGCAAACCTAAAAGCATGTCTTCGTTGCCCGAGGTCAACAACGTGATCGTCATGCACCCTCCAAGTTCCAACTACGCAGTTCAAGAAGGCTACACAGAATTTTTCATGTATAGAACAATGTTTTATAGCTAATTTAAAAACTCCATTAATTTTTTTAACCTTTTCTGATATAGGCATGACAGTTAGGCCGTTTCTCCGAAAACCTGCCATACAGGAATTGCTATTATGTAAGGGAATGAAGCGGTCGCATTTAAGCTGTTTGTTCAAACATAGATCAGTCTAGGAGGTGCCGATAACAAGATAGATCAGTCCCAAGATAATAATCGTAGGCGGCAAGACAGCATAACAAACATTTTCTTATGACTTTGAAAAATGGGCTTTTTACATATGTGCGTTGTATTTATTCTTTAATGTAGAAACATTTGTTCTCTTCTCATATCTCCCAAAATCAGGAGTTACCCCAGATTTTATTAGCCTGTGCTAGTCACTTCAAAAAGTTTTTCACCTGGCTTCTGGCCCTTATGTATCTTTGGAGGAAGCTGGAGGAAGTTGATTAGTCCAATTTCATAGGAAGAAGTACTTTGGGCAGTGATGGGCACTAATCTTGGTTGTGCCCAGGCCCTGACGGCCTTTCAAATGCATTTTTGTAATAAGAACTAAGACATTGTGAGGACACCAGTGACTAAGGCTATCAAGATTTTTTCAAAAAAGGGAAGTTCGTTAAGAAATTAGGCAGAAGTCATATGATTTTAATTCCTAAAGCAGATGTTGTTGTACACATCTCTATTTTCAAGCCAATTACCCTCGAGAACAACGTACTGAAATTTATACACAGGATTATGATTCTTAAAATGAAGAAGATCTTAGATAGAGTTATATCTAACAAGCATAGAGTTTCTTGGAAGGCAGCAATATCCATCACTGTCTTCTTCTTGCGCATGAAATGGTTCATACAATGTCCAAGGGCAAATCTCCAAGTCTATGTGTAAAGGTTGACACATTGAAAGCATATGATAGGGTTAACTGGATTTTTTTTTACAGGCTGCCCATGCTATACTTGGGTTTTCATCATATTTGGATTCAAAAGTCATGGCAGTGGTGTCCAATGTCTTCTATGCTTTAGCGATTAATGACCATTAAAGTGAATATTTTGGATGCTCTATGGGCCTAAGACAAGGAGATCCATTATCTCCTCTCTTATTCCTTACAGTCATGGAAATCTTTTCGAGATCCTTACAGACCTGAAATCAGGGAGGAATTGCCTTTTTCAGTTACAGCAGATTTTCGCTCGATTTGAGCATCATGCTGGAATGAAAATTAATCAAGATAAACCATCTTTCTTTCCTTTTAACATGAAGTGTAACATGATTTCCAGGAGGAATCTACCTCATTAAATCAGTCATGGTAGCACTTTCAAGCAATTGGATGTTAATGCTAAAAATGAACCCCCCCTTGAACAATTTATGTGTGGTTTTTCTTGGGGTGATTCTAATTCTAGTGGCAAACCTCAGCTTATAGCTTGGAATGTCTTGACGCTCCCTATGCCTAAGGGTGGCATCGGAATTAGAAAACTTAAGGAAGTTATGCTGTTATCTCTCCCAAGACCGTGGGCCACCTTATACAGAGGAAATATTTTTCCAAAAAGAGTGCATGGGATGAGCATATGGGCTCTAATATCTCCCCTATTGGGAGAGATATAATGTTGGCATGAAGACATATTTCCAAATCAGTGGCTTGGACAGTTAAAAATAGTGGGTGTGCCAAGTTCTGGATTGATCTTTGGAGGAAGGATGTTCTTTTAAAACAGATTCCTGTGGATATATATGGTGAGGTTGAGGTTTTGCTGCAAAAAAAAAAAAGTTAGGGGAATGTTGACTCTCCATAGGGTTATTTACATCAATGGAGACACATTCAATGTATTGAAGACTGTATGCATTTTAGTCTTTCGCAGTTAGTTTTAAAGGAAACCTTAAGGAATTGAAGCTCAAATGCCAGGTTCAGAATCATGTAAGAGTCAAAGGGCCAGAATCCAAGTCGCGAAGCAGACTTTGGATTAAGAATTCCCTCCCTAGAGCCAACTGGTTTTCTTTTGTGTGCAGCTACGAAAGCCTTTCTTCTGAAGCCAGTGGGATATGCTATTGCTTTTGTTTGCAAACTGCGTGGCAAGGCCACTGAAAATCAGTCGCACCTTCTTTGCTGATTGAGCAAGAGAGTTTTGAGGCCTAGCCTCCTTTCTTTCTTTCTTTCTATTGTGATCTGTACATATATATATATTTAATTTTTTTTAATTATTTGTATTCTTTCTCAATATTAATGGAAGGGAAAACCCAGCCCGATTGCATTTGGACCTCCTCCCACTTAAATGCTTCTAAACCAAATGCATCTGAGAATATTGATGAAAATTTGGTGAAATATTGAAATGTTCCTTCTTTTTCTTTCCACACATAAAGGCAGAGTACCACCTAACCATGTGAATGGGAGGGAAGACATTCCCGGACTTCTTCTGTGACGAGACGCAAAGTTTACGGGGTTGAGCGCCGAATCCGCCGTGTGGTAAGCAATCAGAACAGAAGTCCCCAGTTGCACCTTCGCTAAATGCGATTTCCCATCACGAGATTTTGTCTGCAACAATGTGTCGTTGTCAGATGTACTCGACTGCAGAAGAAGCCAACGACAGAGGGGACGTTTGGACTTCACTGCATGCATGGGCTGGGAAGAGAAAATTTTAAAAGCAGAAAACGAAAGTACACGTGAAACAACGGTCTTCATTAAGTGTTCTGACAATGAACACTTAAATATGGGAGAAATGCACTTGTCTCAATGTTCCTAAATGTGAAGACTAAAAATTAGAAACTAACAAAACTATTCTGATATATGCCTTTAGTTTTAATAGAAATGCAACATTTGGGGCTCAATATTCTAATGAAATAAAAATTAAAAGGCCTAAAAAAAAAATCGAATGGCTCATAATTCATCAACTTTGTTGGTTTCACAATTTTACATAAAAAAGGAAATTCAAAGATTGATTTCCGGTTAATCATCTCAGATCACCGCATGACACTAAATTGATCGAAAGTATTTGTTTTTTAGCTCAACACACTAAGGCCCAGAACACCGAGTGGCACATGAAAAATCATGTAAATTACCAAAGTAAAAATTTGAATTAATCCTCAGAATAGACACACAATCAGATTCTATAAGATTAACATGACCACAACTATGATTTATGACCTTCAATCGTGAAAATTACACTTGTAACTGAGAATCACGTCCAAGAGGCACTTGCTTTTACGTGCTGAAATAATACGAACAACAGATCTTTCGTTCGTTCCCCATGTAATTTTTTTTTGTCCTAGTGGTAAAAAATCGCGAGAACGTGAGAGAGGTTAAGGACTGATCGGCCAAAAAAGACGCGCCGTTAGGAGGGATCACATCGCCACGATTTATTAGCGTTCAATCGGTCAACAGACTCGAGTTCTGGGCCCATGATCTTCATCATTTACATGAGTTCATATCACAAAACATAACGTAGACAGAAATTGTTTTGGTACTTTGGCGAACTTAACCAACCCATAACATTACATAATTAAAAATCTATTACAACTCAACCTATTACTAACGGAACAAGAGATTTCAATTGCAAAAAATATTGTGGAACTCCATTCACTGGAAAAAACTTCATTCATTTGATGAAGCTACCACAGAACTTACTGGTCGGATAAACCAGTGGCAACATTCAGCCTTGCCATATCCACCCATGTAAATCTAAGCAACAACACTCTTACCACAGTCACATAACAAGAAATCCACAACGTGAAATACCTTGGAACATTCCACATTAATAGCAGATCACAGGACACTAGCCAAAATGGTTTCCATTTGGATAGAACAGACTGCCAAAAGCTGATCAGACCAAAGAAGTTCTTCCCGCAAGTAAAAGCCTCTCTCTCTTAGTTAGAGTAAGTAGACCATACACTTGATGCACGTCATGCTTAGAGACCTCCCCTTTGTCCCTGTCTATGGCAAAGCAGACATATATAGTGTTGATGACATTGTCTAGGACATAGACAAAGCAAGAAAGAACCACAAAGAGAAGCAGCCATGCATGCATCGCCATAATGTATACGTTAGTTCCCAGCTTACTCACAGTCATCAATATTGCACAGACCTATTACAGGTTGCAGAAACTCAATGTTAGAAAAGCCATAGCAAAGACTTTTTTTCTCAGAGAAACCTAGTAATGAAGCCACTTAATGAATACATAGCAGAATTTGAAGAAAGTAGTTAAAAATTTATACAAGTAGGACAAAACAGCGAAGTACACGGACAATCATGGCTCACCATTATCGCATAGATCGTTGATATAACAAACATGATTCCCAAAAGCATATGTGTGGAGACTTCAACAAAGCCAACCGAGAGAAGATTGCGTCTAAGGAGTTCATATGTCATCTTAGAGGCAGAACAATAGCCTTCGCCAGTTATAGCTACGAAGTGTATTGTGAACTTGTTCAAAAAATCAATAGCTGAGAGTAGGAATTCAATGCAATGCTGTAGAACAAGATTTATTCCAGTTGCATCTTCTCGTCTTGCACTATCAATGATATTTTGCACACTGCGGACAACACAGATCAACAAGCCTGAAAAGCAGACAGTGCCAAAGGAAGGACCAAATGCATTCCTGCAGCAACCAGACAGCCATAACACTTAACAAGCATGAACGAAGATAAGAAACAAAAAAAGTCATAATAGTTTTGCTCATTGACTGGTATCATTATCGTATAATTGATTTTACAATTTCCCAAGAGACAAACTAACCTCATCATCAAGAGGGGAAGAAAAAAGAAACTGGCATGGCATAAAAGAAACAATATTCAGAGGTCATAAACATTTCTAGCTCAGCTGAGGAAAAGGGAGAAGGATAATGCACCACCCAAAAAAATCTGGCACACAGACAACAATTGAATGGGTTAGCTAGCTTCTCAAACAGCGGCCATGCACAAAAAGGGCAGCATGTGTGATAAACATCTAGAATCCATGGGCAAGGTCCAACCATTTCGATCTATGTTTAACTTCTAGTATTTAGAAGTTAGAACATAAAAAGAACAGAAGATTCTGTCTCTGACTGAACATATAGCTGCAACTCAAGGCCTTATTAGGATGCTCCAGTCACGCATAGGCACATAAATCAAATGAATTAGGAAAATGCACTAGGGTACTGCTATGTATTTTATCAATGTGTTTTGCTTCATAGGTATAGGTTTAAAAGCATACTACGTAACAGACTAACAGCAGATGACTGTAACACCCCTATCCAAGAGACACTCACTACAATCATAACCATGTAGCAGACAAGCTATTTCAATCCTATAACACGTTAAACACTTCTTTCACTATTAGTTGGTCAAGAAAAACATATGCTTTTTTTTTCCCCTTCTGGAAACAGGATGATCACTATAAATCCACGCATTTTATGTACTTAAGGGTGTACTGGATGCCTCTCTAAGTGACGGTAGTGGATGAGGCAACCGGAAGCAATTAATAAGATGCTACTAAGGCTTTGACATAAATTTGTGAACTTGGATCCTTTCTTAAGATTTGTCAAATAAAGATTCCCTTTCCTTGATATTGATTTTATGTAAAGAAAATAACGAAGATGGTGGAAGTTCCAGAACTCATGGACTAAAAGTCTAAACGTGACATATTTTTCCCCTTATTAACATGTTCCTTTGTCTCTTAACCATCAACTTATTTAGCATTAGAATTAGAATCACTACGCTTAGGCAACATACTAGAGGTCTCTTGGTGTCCACAAGAAGAAAACTATGGAACTACTTTGTAAAGCAATATTAGGTTTCTTTTTTTAAGAGGGACAATTTCAAGAACACACCTACCAAAGGAATTTATCATAATGCTTATCTCCACTTTGATATGAACATTTAAAACCAAAAAAAAAAAAAAAGGAAGCATAAGAATTGTTGCACTGAACATCCTGGGAGGTGATCTAACTCCATAATTACAAAAGACAAGCTAAAACATGATAGCTCTTTCCTTTTCCCCTAAAAACACTTATAAAAGGTATTAAAACCTGAAGGTTACAGGTTATCTCAATCAACCTAACATGCCTACACAATTGATTATTCATCCTCCATTATCATTGTTCCTTTTAGGCAAATTAAATTGAGTTAAGTAAGTTATAATAAAGAGGAAAAGGAGCAGTTCGCCTATATTTGCATTTCAAAATTTATGAAGAAAATAATTAGCAATTGATATTTTGGATTCCAACAGAAAATAAGAAACTTGGCCGCCTATACGAATGTACAACTATGAATGAACGTTCCTTGTGAAGAACAACAATCATTTTTATTATATAGCTCTTCGAGACTGTAACACACACAATTAAGGTTTCCATGATTCCATGATATAATGGCATGCATGGATATAAGAGGTAAACTTCCATGGTTCACCATTAATAATTTCTATGACATAGCACCACATGTCCTTGTTACCTTAATAACAGAATTCAGGATGGAAACTGTTATGTAATGCACAATTTGCTTATGTTCAGTTAGTGGGATGCTGGAAGTTTATTTGTCAAACTGTATGTCTCTTTCTGTACGTATTCTGAATATATAATCTTCAAAGTTCAAAAATATATACATATAGTGTTCCAATATATATTGTCTCCTGTATATTCCCCCTTTCCGTCTTTAAAACGTGAAACTGTAGTATGCATGTATTTTAGGTCTATGTGCCTCCTATTTTATTTTATTTTAATCAACAGACTTGGCCAACTCAAACCGACTATTCCCAATTAGCCTTTGTAGAGCCTTCACCAACCTGTGTCTCACTTCTGACTTTGGCAACTAAGATTAGAAGCACCTGCATCAAGCACACTGCCATATGCAATAGGAAACTTGGATGAAAAAAAATTCTCGTTCTTTCTTTCGGCGTTAGAACTTTCAATCGTCCTCAGCATATCAGTTCAATGGATCAACTCAACCAAAAGTACTACCACTAAGTCTATTCCCTAATCTACCTCCTTGCCACCTCATGCAACACTTCTGATTTGAGTATAGCCTTGAAGCTAGTGTGAAGTTTCAGGTTTCATTCTAAATTTGCATGTTTGGAATTAAGAGGGTAAAAGTAAAAGAAAATCACATAACCAAATTCCAGGAAAGGATTCGGAGACCAAATATAAAAGATACTCTAGTTCTGTGCATAAAGTGCTTTACTGCCGAAGCTGGATAGAGGGGAATGCAGAAGAATGCATGCATGATTCGTAAAGGTCAATTGGGAGTTCAGTAGTCACATACTACAAAAGGAAAGGAAAGACGGGAGAAGAAAAGTTTTGCCTACTGTAGGCAACTATACCTGACTGAACTCCGAATCCTACGGCGCGTCATCGAAGCATCCTTAGCGAAGTACCATTGTGCAACAGTTCCACTGATCATATACACTTGAGCTTCAATCATCATCGCCATCGACCAAATCATTGTAATGATAGCCAGTGCATAATATGCCGGCACCCATCGGTCTTGCTTCCAGACGCACAAGTGCTCATCATAGCTACCACTCGATCGAGGAACTATCCTGCCATTAAACCGTGCAAAAACCAGAAAAAATATTACCGGCGCGAAGAAGACGAGCAGAGCAAACATCAAGCTCGGCATGACGCCAAGCAACCCGAGATTCTCCTCCAAAGCATGCACCGAGATCCCCAAGATCTTCGAAGTGAGGTCAATGCTACGCCAATTCGCCAAAATTATATACAAAATCACGCCCACCACTCCAAAAACGAACACTAGCACGAAGATGCGAAGCGCGAGTGGAAAGGCTTCCCTACAACTCTCGCTAAGGGTGCAAGTGATGAACCAGAAGACATTAACGAGAAGCGGGATGATCACCAAGAGTGGAAGCGACAAGAAGACCGCCTGCTTTGCGTAGTTCTTCAATAGCCGAAGAAGAACCAACATCAGTGGCGTGCTCAGCGCCAGAGTGATCGCCAGGGTCGACACCAGGTATTCCAGAAGCAGCTTGGGCACGACGTTGGCGGCATTCAACCATGAACATGTTCCTCTTTCATCGACAATGGTCGAAGATTCGACACAGGAAGATGTACTGTTGTCGAAAGCGAAGTACCCCAACTTCCGGTAGTCGGGATTCCGGTGCGCAACGCAGAAAACGCCAAAGGCAAATGTGCAGGCGACCAAGATGAAGAAGATAAAAAGGAAAGGGAGATCGCGGACGCGCCTCGGCCCATGGTTGAAGCCGAAGGGTGGGCAATGGTATGAATCGATCTCACCCTCCGTAGTTGGTATTGATGGTGAAATCTTATGCAGAAGGGGCTGGGATTGCTCCTCCAAGCCACCAGCCATGGTTTAGACGATGGTTGGGAAGGGAAAGGCGAAGGGAGGGGACATAGAAGAAGAGTTGTCTGCATTGTGGGTCTGCTGGTTCGCGCCTGACAGATGGTGGGAGGATGACGAAGATGGGTGGGCTGATTTCACCATATGTAGCAACAGGGTGATGAAAACGGCGTGGACGCTGATATAACATTTTTGTAAAATTTTGGCCAAGAAGCTTCGAGCATTGATGATCACAATCACCATTGTAGCGATCTTGCGCTTACGGTTTGTACTTGGTTCGAATTTGAAGTCATCAAGCCCACAAAAACAGCTTCTTGTGTTGTCGATTTTGATTCAGACGGAAGTTTTCAAAACTAGAACCAGATCTAACTTGCATCAGAACAAACTTTTATCTGGTCTTTGTCTGTGATTGTAATTCACGTTCGGACAACTAGAACGTTATACTAAGTGATTAACTTCAAACTCAAATTACCAATCAAATATTTGATCGGATTCATTAAGCATCGCTGGATAAGCAGGCTGAGGATCGGCAGAGTTCTCTAACTTGTGCCCATAAAAAAATAATTAACCAGAGGATGAAACTCCTAAGATTCCTCAATTTGAAGGGTTTACATATTAAATCTATCATTGAATAAAGCTCTTTTAGGTATAAATCAAATTATAAATCAAATTCATCCACATCTTTATGCGGTAAGCCTTTTAGATCATCTTGCCCTGAAAAACAAGAAAAACGAGAGAAAATGACAGAAAAAAAGGACATGGGGCGTGTGCCATTAGGACTAGAAATCTAACCAGGTAACTTGTGGCTTGAATCTCCAACCATGCTTGCACGTCAACTTGTTCAACAAGTTAATGAACTGAACGTGACCGACCAGGGTAACAATAGTAATCAAAGCATGAACAGGTTGTGCGCCTTTGAACCTAGGTCAATTGAGCCCATTAGTTAAATGAACTTTTAATGAGCTAGTCGACTGCCCAAATTATAGTTGATCCGCCTAAGTGATGTGCTGTTGATGCATTGGCCATTTGATTTCGTTATGTGCAAAATATGAACTGTCTTATGTGCAAAAATAGGAACTGCAAACAGTGACATGTGCAACACTCGAGTTGATGTGTAAACTAAGCTTGAATGATCCTCGTTCGTTCTGCTTTGTTCATCATTCATATTGTTTCCCATTTACATTTACTATCCTTCTCATATGAACTGCATGATTCATATAGAAACGGCCAACTGGAAGATTGGCATCAATTTATTAATTATAAGGGCCAATACAAGAAACCAATAGAGATTGTTACAACATCAAGAAAAAGGAAAGTGACTAGCTAATGCTCTTTTATTGAGAAATAGGCTCATTATATCGAAGGTGAAACCACAGGCATGTTCTTTACATTTTGGATCCATCCTCTGGCTTTTTCAGCTCAAAGCCATTGCTCTCCCAAGCTTCAAACCCTCCTCCCATGTTCTTGACATTCTTGAAGTCCTGAAATCCAATTTCATATTTTTCAATACTGCTTCAATAGAAAAAATGATATCAAGCAGCATCATAAATAATTTGAGAACTAATCAAATTGGACTAGTTTGGTGCTTAAAAACTATAATCTGAACATAAATTACCAGAAAAAGAAAAGGAAAACACTTACCGCACTGAGGAGAGCAGTGCACGCCATTGATCCACGATTTCCAGTTTGGCAGCTCTAAAATATCGCCAGAAACAAGGATCAGGATATCAAAAAAACAACAGCAACGACAGCGGCAGGAATAATAACAGTAGCAAAAATTATAATAATGCTAATGTCAAGAAATTGATCAGGAAAAAATAAGGCAATTACCACAACAATATGGTCGTCTTTGCAGCAAATAGATGAAACCTCCTCCAAAAATTTAGGGTTCTTCTCTCGGCCTGGAAATCGAAAAGAGAAAGGAAGAGCAAATTAAGAAGAAGATCATAAATAAGAGCAGCCAATTTCTCAGTCGGAGCAGTTGAAGGAGAGTAGGTTTCACAATCAATACCTTGAGGTGTAAAGAACAAGAAAGGAACGTTGATGGAGTTTTCCAAGTGTCCATTGCTAAACTCTTCCTTGGTCCTGAAACATTTTTAATTTTCTCATGTATTAATTTCGTGACCTTATAATCCCACAAATCACTACCCTATTTTAACAAAACAAAAAGGAAAAAAATGTGATAAATAGGAAAAAAGGGAAAAGAAAATTCTGATAGTGGCTCAACTTTAAAGCAGTCGCCTGTATTCATGAAATATTCAATAAACCCATATGATTTTTTTTTTTTTCAACAACTTGTAAATGTTTTTTTTTTCATTGATTACTTTCTACCGGATCAATACTAATGAATCGAAAGTTGAACTCGTGGCCTTCTCAAGAGTCTTATTCAAAAGTCTTGGCCGACAGATTCTGGTTTTCTTCCCCAAGTCCAATTAATTACTTACATAACCAACTGTTACTTGAAATTTCACCAAGGTTTAAATAAT
This sequence comes from Nymphaea colorata, assembly GCF_008831285.2. NCBI lineage: Eukaryota > Viridiplantae > Streptophyta > Magnoliopsida > Nymphaeales > Nymphaeaceae > Nymphaea > Nymphaea colorata. The sequence goes on from NC_045146.1 coordinate 24,642,492, forward strand.
AATTATAGAGGAGAGTAAAAGAATAATTTGTTTACCTGACATCAAGGAAGCGATGACCAGAAGCTATTAGATCCTTGGCTGCATGGACGTTTACCGTCACGATTGTTTCTTTGCTGCACAATATCAAAATAAACCTTGAGCCAATATGAACTATATACATATACATAATGGTGATACGATTACAGAATATAATTGACATTTATAAACATGTTAATGGAGAGACTATGACATAATTGGAAGCAAGAAAAGAAGGGGAGCGATCGAAATAATTAACCTGCACGGCGGGGCCGGCTGCGCAGAAGCCACCGGTTCCTTCACCGAGAGAGCGCTGAGCAACAGCGTTGCTTCCTTGCTGGAGAATGGAAATCGAAAGAAACTCATGAGGAGAGAGACTATATAAAAAATATATATTTGGAAACAAATACAGTAGAATTTGAGAGACGAAGAAGATAGCGCAGAGGAGAGGAGAAGAAAGAACAACCTGACATCAACGGTGCTTTTTCCTGCAGGCTGTACTTCGTTTGCTGCATCATCACTGGAGCTGTTCCCGGAAACCTGTACGTCCTTTGGAGCGATGTCGCCGTTGACAGTTGCTTCATGGCTGCAGATGATATCGTTAAAGAGACAGAAGAAGAAAGCAGCAGTTCGTAAGATGTACGTAGTCGAAGGAAAAGAAATGAAAAACGTGATGCGAATATTGAAGAAGAAAGTGAAGAGAAGAGAAATTCAGAACAACCTGCAGACATCAGGGGAACGGTGCTCGGCAGCAGCCTCTACGTCCTTTGCTGCTTTGACTTCGATGGTACTTTCTTTGGCTTCATCACTGCAGACAGAAGAAGAAGAAGAAGGAAGAGGAATAAGGCATGAGTTTCAGAAAAAAGAAAGTTAAGAAGGACAAGATGCGATTCGGTGATGGCCCGCTTAGGACGGAGGTGGAGACATTACCATTGAAGGGCCGCCATAACGAACTTCGTTTATAGAGAGATCCCACAGGATCGAAGCTAAGATTCCCTCGGAGGCCAAAAAAAACAGGTGGTCGCGCTGATTGATTTTGCTTGCCGCTGGTTTTCTAGTTAGCGGGAGAAGGAGAGAACGAAGAGGAGACAGAGAAGGATGAATTGGTGAGCGGAAAAGTACCGCACACGTCCCGTATTTAAAGGAGACCGGCGGCTCCCTGTGATTGTGAGAAAAATAGTGTGCGCTTTTTAGAAATAAGGATCAAGGAACTCATGTGTGAAGCCGCTTGGCACGGTCTTGGCCGTCCATCTCATTAATTGTTGGGGTCGGGGCTCCGTGTTCATAACGTGGATAAGGAAAAGGAGAAAAATTATTTCGAGGCAGATGTGAAGTGGCACTATACGATAGAAATGAGCTGTTGCTATTAAAAATGAATTCTTGTTATAAAAAAATGGAAAAAGTGGGCTTGAATTTGGAAGCCGTATTTTTTAGTAAAGCACCTCTTGATTCATGCAGCTGACTTTTTAGTGGTCAAAAGCTAATTTTTTAGACAGATACACGTACTTAGACTAGAAGCCCTCCATAGTCGTGTAAAATTCACACGCAATTAGATGATAATTTTTCTGCGCGTTGAGATTTGGTAGATGGGAAATAAATTGCCTGCCAATCAGTTTCGAAGCTTCCAGACTTTCACTTTTTTTGTTGAACATATATTTTTTTTTAATGAGAAAACTTATAGCCAAGAACCCAACAAAGGGAGGAAACATGAAACATAATCAAATAGAAAAAAAAGAAAACCCAAACTCATGCACTGTATTGAAGAGCGAAATTGTTTCTCTGTCCCCTGATACCTTAAGAATAAGAAAATATATTAAACATTTTGGCTTTTGAAACCACCAGTTTTATCTTGCTTCTGCGAAATTCTGAACAAAAGCAAAATCTGTTTAAGCTTTTGATAGCAGAAGCCAAATATATGGCTCCTGAGCCTGACAAGAAGAGCCTGTGGCTCTCCTTAGATGCTCATCCAGTCAATCGTTCGCAAAGAGAAGAGACTTTAAGGAGTCGGCTTCGTGGGGTCACCCGTAGTTATCATCCATTAAGCAGTTAAAGCTCGATCTTCGTGGGCGTCACTCTCTGCGTAAGCGGAAACCATTTCTCAGAATTGAACGCGCGAAATCAAGGGCGTTTTGGTTTCGTTTCAGAGATTCAAGCTTGTTTTTTTTCCTTCAAAGAAGTTAATGAAAGAGCAACCGAATGATGGAGAAATACAGAGCTGAGGATCACAATTTTAGTAGGTTTGAATTGAATTAGTTCTCCACCTAACTTTACAGTGCTTTTTCTTCGAGACCCATGTCTCGATTGTGAATGATCTTTTTAACTTTAAATGAGATGTACATCTTCAACTGTTGTTGGCTGTGCTGCATATTTGCAGTAAATCACAGGAATAATGGCAATGACTCGTGAGTGAGGGGGCGAGGCGAGGGGCCATGGAGGGCTCCCATAATATTATCTATACAGCCAAGCTTGTCTTCCAAGAAAGGGAATAAGAGGCGGTGGGGAGAGAGAGGCGTCGACGCCATTAATATTGACAATTAATTGTCTTCACGATTCGTCAACTCAAACTGATTCAAGGCAGCTGCAATGTTTGTTTTAAAAAAAGGCAGAAAAGTGAGTCTCGGCCATTCCCCGTGAGCTGTCTCTCGTTTCCACTTGAACTGGAAGCCTTAGTAGCCCTAATAAATGAATGAGCTGTGCCTCATTGATTCCAGTTTAAATTTGGTAAATTATTTGTCTCGTAGAAGTTTGTATATTTCCGGAATAGTTGGTAAGTTCAGTCTATTATAATATTACCGCAATAGCTTGCATTGTAAGGATGATCTTCAATCATGGTATGTTTGTTTACTTGGGACTTCAAATTTAGGGTTGTTATTGCTCAAAGTGATTTTGAGATCTGAAATCCACTGTTTGTTTAAACAGTGAGTCTCAAAAGGTATGCATTTCCAATCAACTTCATATCTTGATATCTATCAACGGGTTTGGCCACCGGCAGTACTCAAAAGCTACGATGGATCATAGTCTTTAAGGGATACAGCGTAGCTAGTTCGTCAGATGGCTTATGAAGGCGTGTCCTCAGTTTGATTCCTGTGTATCCTTCTCTAAATTACACAAGAATGATCGAGCATTAGTTGTCCGATGGTGATGTTGTGTTTTTTGATGAACAAATCAGAAATACGAAGTGAATAGCAATTGTATATGACACCAACAAATTAATTGGGTGGTCAATAGGGATTCGGGTACTTAAAGTACTCAATAATAATGTCTTTTCAACTTAGTTAACACTTGAGCAGGAATAAAATATGGGAGATGATGCCTTGTTGACGCACTTCTCGGCCGAGGGAATAATTCGTGTTCACATTGTTGTAGTTGTTGTAGCTGTAGCCCCACATGATTCAGATCTCCTTCCTTAGTTTTAAATAATTGTTTCTTTGGAGGCATGCCCATAAATTAAAGCGAACGGAAATCTTTTGAGGGCTCTCTGCCAATAAAAGAACCTCGAAGTTCAAATTCATTACAGGCAACAAGCATGCACCCATCTTGTTGACCCGAAACAAATGCGAAATTTCAAGTGAGAAAGTTTAGTAAGCCAAGAAACATCCGTGGGCTTTAGTGATCGGGAAATAGAGAGGGAACTAAGAGTTATGACATTATAATTAGATTGTGAGTTAGGTTCTATGTGTTTATTTAATAGAAAATAACAGTTTTCTTTTATTGCAATTGAAAATGAAGAGCATTCAATTAAAATGTGAAACATGGCAGAATTAGTCCTGGAGTTTCGATCAAATGAGAAAGATGACCATTCATTTACTTCGGAAGAATTGAAGAAAGAAACCAAACTTTATACGCTGTGGCAAAAAACAAATTAACTTGTTAGAGAGGCCTTCCATCAGCTGATCAGGTTCCAATAAAGCCATGTTCTTTTCACCTGTCAGATTAATTGACACTTAATTTTGGCTGCGTCGCTGGTGGCATAAGTAGGATCTAATGCTCATTCTCACATGCAAGTTTTTATTTTTTATTTATTCTAAATCCAACAAAACTTTTTCCTCTCGATTTTCAAGGTCAAAGGGCTCTTCTGATGATTAAAGAATCAGAGAACGTCGTCCTTGAACTGATGCAGATGAATTATATATCTTTTATTATGGACTCGAATTTGGACCTGATCACACCTGCGAGCCTCGTATGCATTTGAAGATAGTCTCGTATACTTAAAATTCATTACAAAAGATGTAAACGTGTATAACGAAAGGACTACCGTTGCCTACTGTCTAGTTCATAACTTTTTCCTGAACTGACGAACTCAAGGAGATCTGGTGAGATTGAGAGTGATTTGCTTTTTATTTGGTCATTATGTATTTGAATCAAAGTAACATCTGACTTTACTTTAGAAATACATAAACTTCGCATTTGTCTCCAATTTGCCAAATGATTTTGCAAATTTTTCACTTCTTCTGTAACTTTTTGTTACAAAGCAATAGAAACTGGATCAACTCTCAACCCTGCCATTACACACGTCTGGTCTCTTTTTCCTTCTTTTTTTGAGAGAAACCTAGTGACGGAGCCAGAAAATTTGGCATGAGGGGCACTAATTATGAAACTCATATTTTGAGCACACCTATATGTATAAAATGTTGGAGTATGGAGCTTGATCCATACTTGTAAGGGCATTTAATGTTTTTTTTTTGTCTTTGGCGAGTTTTGCCATAATCTCATGTTTATGAGGGGACTGTTTTGGCTTGTACTATGCAATTTTTTTTTATAGTGAAAACTGCTCTGTGTGGTGTGGTGGCCGTGGATGTAGGAGAACATTGTATCCATTTTTGTACATTCTTTTTTTCTTTCTCTCTTTCTAAATCGATTTTCTTGGTGTGTTAAGAGAGTGTGAGAGAGCTGAGTTCCTAACATAAAACAACAAACATTGGGAGACACCTATGAAAATAAAGAAATTTGAAGGGGCAACTGCCCACACGTGATCCTGACAGGCTGCTACTGGACAGGCCGTTTATCTCAACTCTGCAACCCTCATTCAAACATGGCCGAAGATGTCATAAAGAAATGAAACAAGACAAGCAGCTTCTCGCATTCAAACACGGCAAAACATGTTACCATCTTTTTCTCTGAAATGGGTTTTATCCGTTTCGAGTGAAACGGGAAAACCCGACTCGTGGCCTGTGCAGTCGAGATAAGTGATATCTCACGAAAAAGTATATACAAGAACGGCTACAGTCATATTATATCCAGCAGCTCAAGCTGTTGGATCATTTAAGCCTAATTAAAGCCTCAACAGAAAGAGATTCGGTCTAAAAATCTCTAGCCTCATAATCCAACTATTTATGTACTTGGGGAACTGAGTTCTGTCCAAATCATGTTTGTATCCCAAACTTAAGATGCAAATATTTGACTGATTTTCAAACTTTTCACGTGATTTTCAAGAGTTTTAAGGTTGGGATATGAAGATAGAGATGAGAACAGGGTTGGACGGAAGAAGCTCCCCCATGGACTCCTCACAAACCTCTCATTTTATGGGTGAACCCACACTTCATTTCCTTTCATTCTTAAAGTTTATAGTTACTTCGAGATTTATTACGGTACACCTTTCAACTCAAGCGTCACACATGCTACCCGTTTGCAGTCTAAATAAATCCCATCCACAAGAATCAAACTAAGGATAGATCAACACTTGAATTGACTTGAGACCAGCATAAATTAGTGAAAACCGACCAATTAAACCACACATGTCCTGTGAAAATACACAACATTCTCCCCCTCTCCTTTCTTATCCCCAAGTACAGAAGATAAACAACTTCTCGCCTTCACAGTTACACAATAATGCAAAACAAAGTGAGAAAGAATATCTCCTTCATCTTTCTTGTGCGGGAAGCTTATACATTTAAATATCACAAACAAGGCCACTTTTTCTTTAATCTTCATCTTGTGGTTTCATCTTCTGGGCTTTCCACGTCGAAGCCACTGTCCACCCAAGCACGAAACCCTCCACCGAGGCTTTTCACATTCTTGAAGCCCTGCGCCCATTCAATATTTCTCATTTCCACCCACATGGCAACTACCAATTAGTCCACCAGGCAATGATTTGGAAATCGTAAGCATCTAAATGTAATCGGAGAAACTTAAAGCAGTAAGTTGAAATATATTATATTACATTGAATCAATAAGCCGAAGTGCTCAAGAATTCCTTGTTCTCAAACAGGCCGATCTCCCATGTCTTTCTGACTTTAGTTTGAATTTCATTAATATTGTTTTAACATTGCATGCGGCTTGTTACGTCTATTAGCTTCTTGTTTCGAAATCGTTTACCAATTTAAAAGTACGTCTGTTTCTGATCAACTCTGAATTTCGCATGTTAATTTTCCTGCTTCAATTTGGCATCTATTATATAAATATTACCTTGTTACAGTTGCAGAATGAACTTACCGCATTACGAAGATCGGCGGAAGCGCTCGATGATCTACCACCACCATTACAACTCTGGATCACGTAAAAATTGATTCAACAGCATTTTATCAATACAAACAAGAACAGGGAAGCTCGGAGTATTTGATTACACGATTTAAGAAAATTAATTTACCACAATAATATGGCCGTCCTTACTGCAAACGCCTGAAACCTCTTCCAGAAACGTAGGGTTTTTCTCTCTGCCTGGAGAAGAAGTTCGAAAAGAATAGTTTAAAAATGAAAATTAAATATATGGCATGCTTGCACTTTTATCTGGTTAGTAGTCACCGTAAATTTAGATACCTCTAGGGGTCAGGCATACGTAGGGAACATTAATGGCGTTCTTGACATGTCCCTTGCTAAATTCTTCCTTGGTCCTGAGACATCACCATCCATCAGGCAAAAAATTTCAGAAAGAAGCCACCAGTACTCCCTGGTTCATGGGTTCATAGCTGTATACGTAGTCGATTGCAATAAATTAGTCTGTGTGTGCGTGTGTATACATGTCGAGAGAGAGAGAGAGAGAGAGAGAGAGAGAGAGAGAGAGAGAGAGAAAGAGAGAATGGTCTTGACTAAACGAAAGCTGCATTAGATTATAAAGACTGCTCATTATGAAATTTTTATATTACGTTCTTCGGCAAAAGTTATTGTGCTATATTTCAAACTAGACTAAGACTACTTACTATGACATTTTTAAATGTTCTTCTGCAAGAGTTATTACAGTACGGGATGCCGTATACTATTATTTTCGTCAAAAATGACACTTGGTTTATCAACTAATTCTGCAGTATACGCAGGTTCTAGTTTATAAAGATTTGAAACTAACATCCAAAAAATTTCACAAGTATTTTACAAAAGAAAATCATATTTTAAAGAAAATGCATAGCTCAGGTCACAAATAGACCACGACGAACATGTCTACCATAATGGAAAGTGAATCAAATAATTTTTAAATTTGTACAAGTTTCAGCTGCCACATTTCAGTATACCCATGACCCTTGTTTATGTTGTAAATCTTAGTTGCCACAAAATTCCGACTTCTTTTGCTTTCCCTATTCCATTTCTTATCCTGGTAACCGTGCCCTCGACATACTTCATTGATGTATAATTAAATGGAGGACAATCTATCCTTGGGTTGCCAATCCATAAAAGCAATTGCAAAAAGAAAGACAGGGCTAAGATAACCAGAAATAATGATAAGAAGGGAAGTAGAGGAGCAACCTAACATCGAGGAAACTGTGCCCAGTAGCAAGTAGATCCTTTGCTGCGTAGACATTAACAGTTACGACTGCTTCATTGCTGAAAAAAACAAAAGAACTCAGAAGAAATGAACTCCATATTTGTCATAGAAAAAAAAGAAGATGAAGATTTTAGTGAGCAACAAGAAGAAGAGAACAACCTGACATCACGGAATCGGCGTCCACAAACCAGCTTGCTGGACATCCACGATAAAAAGAAGTGTTAGAAAGAGAAAAGAATCAAACATGCGTTTCGCGCTTGCGCATGTGTGCGGTTTACTCGCTCTGTAAGTTCACCTTCCGGAGAAGAACTGCTTTGATTTAAATTCTTCTATCAGATAATGGAATGTTAAGAGCCATCAAACTGTGGAATAGAGATGAAGCTGAGATTTTGAACAAGGGAAGGAAATTAAACCATGCCTTATATCAGCCGATCCCGTTTCGGCGCTGCCGTTGACCTTGGCTGACGTTGCTTCTTTGCTGCACAACACAAGCACCATTTAGAAGAAGAAGAAGACGACGACGAATCAGAACAGGTGGGAGGTGAGAGGAAGGATGATAGAAAAGGAGAGGAGAGAGGAAGGTCTCACTGCTGCTCGGCGGCCATGGATTCTCGTTCAGAAAGTTAGGGGTGCTTCAGGGAATTTGTCCGCTACAGGGACAGAGAGAGGGAGAGAGATGACAGCTTTCTGTCATCCGAATCTCATGTTTAAAAGGACGGCGGTAGCCAGCTCGTTGCACTTGTGGGGCCCACACATCAGGTCATCCGATATTGGCATTTCTACCGTCCATCTTACGATGAACCGAGGAGGATGCATCTATTCGTCAAAACGATATTACACAAGTTTCGTCATACGTCTAAAAACTATTTTTTTTGTAATTTTTAAACATATTTCAACGGTACGCAGACAAACGTAGTTTCAATACTTTTAGCGAATATTCTTCAAGCGGTCCACGATGTTCTCATAGGACTTTCTAACCATAGCACAAAATTTTTTGCTATTATTTTATAGAAAAAGAGTCGACGAAGTCTGTGTCAGCCGATGTACGTGTATTGATATTTATAAAGCTGATTATTGTTGTGACGATTGATTTTGGCTTAGCCATATGATAAATCAAACTGGGAAGCATGATCTTCAAATTATCTTTACATATTTTTTCAAATAGCTTTTAAATTAAGTAAAAGAATAAGCACCAACATGGATGTACCCTAATTTTTGATAGGTTGATAAAACGATATGTAATTGTGTTCCATTAGTCCAAAGATCTTGGTTGTTTGCTGAGACAAGAATTGTGGAATTTAAAAATTAAAATTTTTAATTTTGAGAAAATGAAAATTGTGTTATAAGAATTTGAGTTTCAAAATTATAGGCTCAATTTTTAATCAAAATTTCACAATTATGATTCTACCCTAAGGGGGTAGAATTATTATTTCGGAATGTTAAAACTTTTTCACCATATGCATGATGGTTTTAATTCATTAGCTCTAGAATTTTAATTCATATTTTATCAAAACACGTCATTTTCAATTTTAGGATCAAAATTCCAAACTGTCAAACACAAAGGGAGAGTAGAACTAAAATTTTCTTCCAATTCCAATTCTATTTGAGGTAGAATTTTGTTTTTAAAACTTTATTTCTCGAATCAAAATTCAGGCCATCAATTGACCCCAAAAGAAATTCTGAATAAAGAGAAATGGATCGATCACTTAAACATAAGATATGATATAAAACTCAACGAGCGTGATGCCATGCGTCATTCAATCTGACTTCTTTAACTGTTGGCCCTTGAGGAACGCGAATCGTACTTTTGTTCTTTCGTTTTTTGTTTTACCTTTTCGAAGTCAAATCGTTATTGACGAGTCGGGGATCGACTAATAATAAATCTGCTGTTGACATTTGCAATCTCACGTTGGAATCATATTTTTGTTGCCTCAACTACGTAAGGTTTTCATCTTGTTTTGTCAGGCAAAGGAAATGAGTTGGTGTTCTTCAACATATGTCTGTTTTTTCCACTTTTCAGAATTGAAACCCTCGTTCTCATTAAATTATGGACGCCACTCATATCAAAACGATACTAACCACGATCACACATCAAAAGAAATAAAAAGTTTGAGGGTTGTAACTTGTAAGCATAGACATTAATCATCAACCATCTAATTGATGTGTTATAACTTGTATAAACTCATCGAACTTTTCTCGATTCTGTGAACTCTTTTGAAGGGATGATCCATCGGAGCAACTGAAGAAAGATGTTGATCCGAAGCAACTCCCCCTCTTGGATTGAATTCAAAATAGAGAAGCCAGTGCAGACAAGCTCCCCTCAACAAGAATTCGCTTCCTTTTAGCAAAATGACTTCAAAAGATGAAATTTCTATCATAAAATGGTTAGGGATTTCTCATTGAAAAGAAAGAAGAGAGAAATTTTACAGACATAGGAAGAGCACCATGCTTGAGTTTACATCAAAATTTTAATCGTTGAAATTCTATTGCTGTACTTGCAGGTCAAGACCATTGTCTACCCAAGAAGCAAACCCTTTTCCTACGTTCTTCAGATTCTTGAAGCCCTGCAACAAAAGGGGAACAAAGACCAACCAACATTGTCACTTTGAAAGCTCGATAACAGCAAATGGTTAAAACCACTGTCTTTGAAGAGATTGGAATCGCAGCAATTAACAGTACGTGGGTGCAAAATGAAGAAGCTGGCGGTCACAATAGCAAAAACATATAATTTGCATGATGAACTTACCGACTTGAGAAGATCATTGCACGCACGCGGTGATCTAACGCCATTTCGGCAGATCTTCAACACACAAAGATTTTCTTGTCAGATCTCCAAAATTGAAACTTTGTTCAAAAGGATACGATGTTGGAACATCCCAACATCCTACGGTAAGTTCTGTAATAACAATGGTATAATCGGGAATAACTTGAAAAGGACAAAATTCTCAAAAGAGATGAAAGAAATTACCACAACAATAGGATCGTTCTTACTGAAAATCGCAGAAACCTCCTCTGTAAATCGAGGGTTCTTCTGTTTACCTGCAAAACAGGAAAACATAAGATAATATAAGAAAACCGGGAAGACTTTAACGGTTGGGCATCTCTGCAATTTTCCTCCTAGCAAAAAAGAAAAGGTTGATGATAGCTAGTACCTTGAGGGGTGAAGAACAGATAAGGAACATTTATGGCATCCTTCACGTGCCCCTTGGCAAACTCTTCCTTGGTCCTGGAACAGAGATCACCCACTCGAAATTGGGTCATTCCATATCAATCTCCTAACATAAATGTCAAAATTCTCAACAAAAGAGAGAGAGAGGGAGAGTAGAATTAAGGATGACGATGGAAGTTTAAAGAGCAGACCTAACATCAAGTAAGCGGTAACCAGAAGCAAGAAGATCCCTTGCAGCATGGACGTTGACAGTGACGATGGCATCTTTCCCGCCGGAGAGGAAGGGAACTGTCAGGGAGAGGGAGAAGAGGAAGGCGACCACCAGAGAAACCGTCAGAAAGAAAGAGAAGAAGAAGAAGGCAGCCCAGAAAATCCTCATGGACATAGCATTGTGGGAAATAGCCATGAGCGCGTGAAAAGATAGAGAAAAAGATCAAGAGGGTGCCGGAACGGCGTTTGGCGCAGCCCAAAATCAAACAACCAAGAATTAAAAGTTTCTCTCCATCTCTCACCCAGCGTGCCACAGCTGAAGAAAGGAAAGATAGTCCAACCGCCCACTGGCAAGAATTCCAGTGAAATCCCCGTGCCTGGCCCCTCGTTTTCATGAAACGGTGCTACGAGAAAACCGAGAGAAGGGAGAGAGTTGGTCCTCTGGATGCAAAGCCTGTTGTTTTGAGCTCAGCTGTAGAACGCAATCGGCCAATCTATGTTGAATGAAACGATCCACAGAGTCTGGCAAACCATCTGCTGGAATAGGAATAGATATAATCCCTACCGCCCCGTTTTTCGACAGACGATTATCATTTCAACTATGTTCGTCTGACTTAGTAGGTACCTTAGGTGTTAAGGCCAAATTCCTCTTTTTCACATTCACGTTACGATTTGTTTGGATGGAGGGAAAAAGAATTTTTTTTAAAAAAAAGGAGAAAGTATAAATGACAATGGAACGAAAAGGAAGGAAAAAAAATAGAATTTATAATATTTTACAATAATATTTTTAATATTAAAAAATAATTATTTACAATAAAAACATTTTAAATTTGATTTTTTGATTCAATAAAAAAGTAACCACACTTACACTCAACATTTCCTTATATAGTAATAAATATAATAAAAATTTATATCAATCAAACAAAGCGCCATTTTCAAGTGCACTAATCAGATGACATAAAAATGAAAAAAACTTGATTTTGGTAAAGGGGCCGTTGTGAAATACCATCCAAGTCTCGAGCAGTGGCGAGAATGGATAAAGAGGCGAACCCGATGCCCATCGGAGTCTTGACCAACAGCAAAGAGGGAGAAAAAGAGTCACACAAGGTCGGTTGATGTCTCTTTTGTTTTGTGAGCGAGAGTATAAAAAGGAATATTCCCAATCCCTCTAATTTTGGAGGGATTGAATTTATATTAGAGCTCCTTTCATTTTCCTGTCTTTCGTTTCCCTTTATTTACAACCAAACAATTTTTTTGTTTTCCTTTCTTTTTTTTTTTAATTAATCAACCAAACAAATGATTGATTGGTCTTTCCTTTCTTTACCCTCCAACCAATTCTTTTCCTTCCAACCAATTCCAACCAAACAGAACGTAAAAGTTGAACTAAGTTCATTTCAAAAAAACAAAGTTGAACTAAGTTCATTTCAAAAAAACTATGCACCAAGATGTACCATGGATTTAAGCTAACCCGATATATACAGAACGGGGAGAATTGAAATCTGCCGTTGCCATTGCCACATGTCACTGGATGGCAACAACATTTGAAAATCATGGCTGAGAAAAACATAAACTGTAGCTAAAACCATCATAAAAATCGCTGTATCATACCGACAACATTCGGCAGTGGCAGATTTCAATTGCTCTATAAAATGGACCATTAATTAAAACACGTCTGTTTTTGACGTAATCGCGCTTGGCGGTAAGAGTTCATGGCTCAGGAGTTATGCGCCTTGGTGGTGGTGTTCATGGCTCAGGAGTAATCGCATAAAACGTTTTCTGGTAGTATGGTCGATTGAAATATTCAATGTCACATGAAAAGCATTCGTTATGGAGTGTTCTAGAAGCTTTTTCCAGCATTATCACCCAGGCAGAAAAAGTAGCAGGGCATCCGTCCTCTGGTTGTGATGATCAGAGTTAAAAATGTTTTAAGAGACACACGGTGAGTAGATGAAAAAGCAACACAGTTCTCCCGAATAGTAAATCCGGTCTGGTCTTGGCCGTCCCTCCAAAATGGGCACTCAAAAATGCAATTAGGTACACAGTGTGCCTTCTCTGCTGATCCCTACTTGCCATGGACAAAATGAGTATTTTAGCTCGATAGACCAAAAGAAAGAAAAAAGGAACAAGCTGAGCTATTTGATAAGCATCTGGTGAACCAATTCAAAGTTCCCGTCAACCGCTCTGACAGAGGAAACCCTGTTGCCTTGGAGTCTTAGAATCGAACGGTATTTCAACTTAAAGAAGTTTGAAGAAATTTGAAGACCCAATAGATATATCCTCACTGTTGATAAAGGTCTGGGTATGGGTACGACAATGCAGATATGTCCATTTTAAAAAATAAGGGGAGAGAGACGAACATACGAGAGGAAACATCCATTTAAACACAACAGTTCAATCTGGAAAACATCAATTATGCTTTAATATGGTTTGATAAATCCCCACGTGACAAAGATTTACAATTGAAGAAAGATCTTACACTTTACTTGGAGAATGTCAGCACATAGCATAATAATATCTTTAATCTTCCCATCCTCCGATCCCCAGTTTGAGTGCTTCTAGTTACCTTACTGCACCACTAGAAAATCATGTACTGCAACAGCAAGCTTAGAAGCTCTTGTGCACGGCTGAGCTGGGCTTGATCACACCATGTCCGGGTTCAAATTGTGAAAACAATGAATACTCACTACTCCACATTCCATTCTGCTTTCGGTATTTGACCGGAATCAACTATGTAAACCTTTTTCCGAGGCTTCCCACTATAGGTACCCGCTCCACCCTCTATAGCATAGACTGTATCCATGCCATCAATAACCTTCCCAAAAGCTACATGCTCACCATCAAGCCTGACATGCAAGAATACCAAAAGGCAAGAAATCACTTGCAGGTCATCGAGAAGCTCCCCCCAACAGAGAGAGAGAACAAGAACCAGAGCTAAAGAAGTTAGATACCAGTAAGTCTTCACTGTGGTAATGAAGAACTGTGAACCATTTGAATCAGCCCCAGAGTTCGCCATTGACACAATACCTGAACGGACAAAGTTTGTTACTGAAATGCTTGAAACACAGAAATGAAAAAGTATGCTTCACATTTCACATTCACAGCTATAATACAGAAAATGTATATTAGTATTACCGTTGCATTTAGATCATTCTTAATCGCATTATGTAGGATCCTAAAGCAGATAAGGGGAATCTAGAAAAACTATAAATAGCAAGACAATAGAAAATAATTCTATTGCTATGTTACATGGATGCAGGTGAGGGTGTAGACACTGGTGTAGAACATTTTCCAAAAGCTTGAGTGCAGATATATATATAATTATATGTGTGTGTGTGTGTGTGTGTGCGCGCGCGCGCGTGTGTGCGTGTGTAGAGCAAAAATATAAATTGCTAAACAAAAAAGACCTAAAAAGGCAAAAACAATACAAATTATTATTTTGCTATGTCCAAGCCATATTGACGTGGGTATGCAACCTTCCAAGTGTGTACAAGTGACATCGACATAGTTCTATCGCCAGTTAAAAGAGAATCAAGTTAACCAATTCAACTAGGGAAGCATATAAATCTTCAATACATGACAGCAGCAAGAATCAAAACAATAGCAAAAACAAAGAAATTCCCCAAACTAACCATTTGGAAGCATTGAAAGGAAAAAAAAAGGCAACAATTGCAGGTGTTTTATGCACAGATCTGTTAACAGCTTTAAAAAACTAAATAAATGTGATGGGTCAAACAAACAGATAGCTCTATGGATTATGTTCCTTCTTCAGATGGTAGCTTCAGTTGACTATGCAAAGGACCCAAAACATATTTCCTCATGATGTAGGACAAGATTTTAAAAAAAAAAGAACACCAAAAATCAAGGGTGTTTACTTTGACAAATATATTTAAAAACAACGAACTGGCATAACAGGAGAAGGTAAAATATGATCGCATCACATATGGAGAAAACCAAAGTTTATGGTTAAAACCCACAAACCTGGGCTAGAATGCTTTATCTTAAAATTTTCATCAGGAAAAGTGCCTCCATAAATAGATTCATTCCCTCTCCCATCTCCATAAATAGTATCTCCTCCTTGTATCATAAACCCAGGAATTATACGATGAAATGGTGTTCCCTTATAATGTAGATTTTTTCCCCTTGATCCTTTTCCCTTCTCACCTAAGAAAAGAACAATCAGCGAAAAAAGGTCCAATTAGCTACAAAGATTTAAGGAAAAAAAAAGTTAAATCACGATATTAATGTAATTCTGATTGAACAAGTCCTACAGTTCTTTCCAGACAATAAAAGTGACAACAAAGATAAGAGCAGCTGCACATGCACTTGTTCATCATGAGAACTCAATGGAATGAAACAAATACGAGAACAAGTACCTGTGCAAAGAGCCCTGAAATTCTCTGCAGTACAAAAGACAATTAATTTAGAAAGCAGTATAAGACAAGAATATAAATGCAAGGAAAAAAAAAGGAAACTAACAAGGAATCCATACAATTCTTCATTAATCTCTGAGAATTTTCCAGAACTGGAATAAAATATCCCACAAGCTTTCACTTCTGTCGATGGTCATACCAGAAGAAATTTAAGGAAGCTATTGCAGTCTCAGAGGAGCTTAGTTGCAAAATATAACATGGATCATCTCTTGAATTTCCATTTCTTGATGATGCAAAAAAATTAGTTCTAGATGTCAGACAGCACTTTGTCTTCAATCCAAATAAAAAATTATGTTAGAAAAAATTTCCAGGACATAATCTATGACATGAAAATAACAATTTTTTGCCAAAAAAGGAAATTTTGCCTGAACGTACTACCTACAAGTTATCTATTCTCCTCTAAGAAATTACTTAGGGAGTACTCCTTTTGAGATGCATAAATTCATATGTTTATGCATGTGTGTGTGTGTGCAACGTTATTGTTAATCTTAATATAGTATCAACAAGAGTTTCTGTAGAGAAGTGGCTCCTGTAGAGCATTCCGAAACACATGAAACAGATAAGAGAAAATTAGAACTTGAATTTCTTCCTTGGTAGTTATTATATATTTAGATTTTAGAGACACTAAATTCATGATGCTACAATTAACAGGAATACATAACTAGAACTAGACCATCAGCCGATCGGTGGAAACTTCCACTACATTGAGATTGTAGGGCGTAAAATTTAACCATGAAACTCCATCAATTATAACGAAGCCCTAGTAAAAACCGATCCTTTCATAAATAAATCCATGAAAAAAAAAAATATTGTTTGTTCTCAAGAAGTTCTTGAATTAAATAACACATATCCATTTGGGTACTGCAGTGACAGAAGGAACAGGACATACCAACAGTTTTTGGCACCACCTCACCATACAAGCCTATAATGATTCTACCTACAAAAGATGAAAAAGAAGTCAAGCGAGCTATATTGAACTGAATGGGAGAAAAGAAATAGAATTAACAAGACATAAACATGAGAAACAGATAGTGCAAATTTTTAATAGGACAATGTGCTTATATCCAGTTAAAACTTCTCCAAATGAAAAAGGGAAAAAAGAATTAGCATAAACAAAATAAAAAGTTATATGAATGAAGACTTGGTGCAGAGGTCATATATATATGAATTCTAAATAACAGGACTTTCAATATCAGAAACCTTTAACATGAAAAGATGCAAGAGTTGATATCATTTATCTTCCTGAAATTCCTGAAACCTGCTCATGCCTGGAGTAAGAGCTACCATTTTCTATCAATATTGGCCACAAAAGTTCACTTATTCATGGGTCATTCTTCAAAGTTCAAACTTCCAAAAAGGGTTTGTGAGTGAAATAATTATTCCCATGGTTACATACCTCATGAGTGAATCTTGAAAGTTCAACAAGAAAACAGCAAACAAACATAGTGTACTACCATATCGCATAGACAGATATAACCATGTACATTGCTGCTGAGCCACTTGTCCAACTGATGACAGAACAGTGAATTGTGGTCAAAATGTTTTCACACATGTTCACATAACTTTTGACTTTTTCTCTTTTATTACAATGTTTTCTAATGTTCTTGAACACAAAGAATATCTTACAGTAGTCACATGCATGCATGGCTTCTTGCTAATCATTATAGACATAGACAAAGATGGGTGAGGCAAATATAGTGTATAAATAAAATAGTGAACAAATGGTTAAAAAAAATATATGCAATAAAACAAAAAAGAATAAAACCTGCACAGAAGTTGTGCAATGCAAACATTATTTTCAGTGGAAAACATAAGCAATTTGCTTACCAGCATGTTGTCCATCAATATCAACATCCAAATATACTTGATGAGTAACCGCCGGAACCTCCTCAATCTCCACTTTCTCCTCCTAAAATCAGACGTGCAATAGATGGGTAAGATTTTTGCTACGAATCCAATATATGAAACCATCCACATTTTGAAAGACAATATCTTACGGAATGGTTCAAGTCAACAGGCAACAGATAAAATCAGAAGTAACAATTTCATCTTAACACATTAAGGTTGGCATGACAAATAACAATAAGGGTAAAAAATGTCTTCTAAATTTTAGTGCTACCTGTGGACAAATAATCAAATACGAAATCACAGGTAATGTGTTGGTAAGGTCGACAAGAATCCCACTCATCAATAGAAATAAGTTGCCCAAATCTAGCTGGAGATTATTTCGAAGATAAAAAAAGTACAAAGCACAACGCATAATGCAAATATGATTATAGATGCAATTAGTCACTTGTAGATATAAGACTACCAGTTACATGTGAATCAACACAAGAAACCTACCCAGATCATAACTCCGCGCTTCCAATTAGCAGCACTATGTAACTATTTTAGCGATGTTTCATTAGGCATATCCCATTCAGAACTCATTAGATCCAAGTACCAGCAATGTGTGAAATGGCAGGATTGTGGTCTCCGTAGATTTTCTTCCAATATTAAGATAAAGAGTCAATTCCAAAGGAAATAGGAAAATAAAAGAGGAAAAAAGGAATAGCCGGAAATCTGCACAACCCAGGTAATCACGCGGTCGAGATCAAAACCAAGAATAAGTAGCATCCAATGACAAAGATCCACCCTAGAGGACCTCGGAACTCGGAAGGTAGCAAAATGTAAAGATCTGATCCAAGTTTCCAGCCCCAGCACCCTCGGGCAGAAAGCTTCCAACCTTACGTAATGGATTTCTTCAATTAATTAGCTTGCCTTCTCCACATTCTCCAATCCGCAGAACCATTTTCAAAGATGCATAGAAAAGGGCAATGAAACATAAGCAGATTCACTATATGGAGCAATAGCCACAAATTTGTCACTCCTAAACTTCACTTTCAAAGAACCCAGAGTACCCAACTGAATTAGCAGAAAATGTAGACCACCCACATGAGAAAGCACACACAAAATCCACCAACTGAAAAAAAAAAAAACTGAGAAGACCAACAACCCAATTTCATCCATAAGGAAACGCCTTGAAAATCAAAGATGAAAACCAATGCAAAATCTATTGACAACGCAAGAAAATGTTCCAGAGATGCAAGGGGAAAGGAGAGGGGCTACCTCCTGAGGGAAGGACCACACAAGAACCACAACAACGACTACGACCGACAGCAGAATTAGCAGCCCTTTTCTCCTCATTGTAGTATCAAATTGGCGCGATCCACTTTCTCATCACCACTTGTTTCAATTACAAGAGGACCGTTCTCCTTTCATGGAGGGCTCACCTTCTCCGGATTCACCCTATACTTCCTTCGACAGCAAAGACGATGCAGCAAGATCTTCGACCAGTCTGGCCGACCGAGACTGTGGAAATGGCTGCGTCGTCAATTTCCGACTCTATGTAAAGGATAATCTGTAATTTCGGATAGTCTGGCCGACCGAGACTGTGGAAATGGCTGCGTCGTCAATTTCCGACTCTATGTAAAGGATAATCTGTAATTTCCGAGTCTTTCAAGAGTAAGACTTTCACCACAGATACACCGGCGTGTTTAAAGACTCAGTCAACTGTATTTGCTATGCTGGAATTTGCGATCTGCAAAAGGGCCTGATGCGGTTCGAGGATCATGTTCACCGTGGTCCGTGCCTGCTTTTTAACCAGAATGTCTGATTCTGGATCATGATCCAATCTAGATCCAGTATCGATTGTACAAATCAAGTATATCTGGACGTGGGCATCGCTGAATTCAACAAAATCAGATCTTTACAGTTCTTTTTCATAAAAATTGGCCACTATATCCAGACATGATTAGTTATTTAGATGTATCAAATATGCCTTTTTTATGTGTACTCACATTTGGATGTTATTCAAGTTCACTAGGATTCTTACAAACTCTTGAGACTAACTCATTCCTAGTTCTTTTCGTATAATCTCTCCTTGTATATATATTATTTCCCCAAAAGGCATCCCTTTATAGAATTTGGTAGGTCCATGCCCCGTAGTCCAGTGCCACTGGCATTTCTAAATGATGTAGTTCTAGGGCTTAATAATTTCAGATCTGCGAACCCTGAAATTCCTCAGACGTTTAGAGCCTACATTTAAAATAAAAGCACCCAAGATCGATTTGAGATCAGACATGATACAAGGCATGATACTAATTGAAATGAGCTTTAGATCCCAAGACCAAGAGCTTTCGCACGTGGACTATGCAAGCCATTCGGGTTTGATCCAAACCCTGGCAAAGGCCCGACATATAACACTGATCTTGAAAGACACCCAATTTCATAAGCCACTGATCTCGAAGCCGGCAAGTCTTAGAACAGAACAGCCTAACGATTCTCATGGGAAATCTATGGGATGTAAATGATTCAGACATAAATAAGCTAGTACGTACAAGGGAATTGAGTTTGGTTCTGTTAGAAAATGGCATTTCTCAAGCACTAATGCTGGTAGCAGTCCGGTCCGTAATTTTTTTTTTTTTAACCATCTTCTCCATGCAACATAAGTCGTTTTTTTTTAACTAAGTCAAAGGTAAAGGAGCCTCATGGGAGCAACCATAAAACCTCTTGCTTGCATCTCTCCACCTCCAGAAGATAAACGTATCTTTAGGTTGCCTAAGGAGTGAAACATCATACGGATTCGACCTACAACCGGCTGCCTACTAGTCATGGCCTGCACCCACTGCACCAGCTCTTTTGGGTCTTCCACAAATGTAGTTTTTTAAAGGGCTAAGTTTCTAAGGTCTTCAAAATAAGTAGTTTCTTAGAGGGCGCCTGGAATTCTGTCCGACCACATTGTGCTTAGGTTGTTTTCTGTCGTTTTGTCTTGAAGGACGTCCATTCTCTTTTTTACTCAGGAGCACCCAAAGGAAACAAGAAGAAGAAGAACAAGCTAATCTGCTTCCATTCTAGAAACATATTTTTTACACTCTATCTCTTAGCAAAATTATGGAAGACAATGAACATTGGAAACAAAAAAAAAGAGATCACGCTTCCAAAAATTTTCCATCAACCTGTTGAATGGTGATGAACCCTCGTAGCAAAATTTGCCGTCTCTAACAAAATTATGGAAGACAATGAATAACACGAAAAAGATCATGCTTCTTGAAATTTTCCCTCGACTTGTAGCGTGGTATTAAAACATAGGCAGATCACAACACGTGCCGGTTATAATTCCGTTGCCACCGTTTCCGCTTAAGAAGTTGAATGCAAACTGCTGCAGAAAACAACCCAAATGAAGATAATGCCATGATGGTTGAATTCTCAAGCTTCCGATTATATCCACCCTGAAAATTTTTAGGGACGGACGAAAAGATTCAGGATTAAAAGGCGAAAAAAATATAAAAAATAAGCCAAAGAAAACGTTGCGCACCTGGATCAAAACATACAAGATTCCAGCATTTGCAGGTACCAGAGACAGGCTCATCATGCCAGCACGCAATTCATTCGGAACATACCTGCAGTTACGAAGTGATATGAAATCACTTGCATAGATGACAGAATCAAAACATCAGATTAATAACTTTTTAACAAATTTACATGCTCCGCAGCCTTGCAAGTGAAGGTACAATCAGGCCGAAAGATCCATGGATAATGCAGAAGAGAACCACTAGGACTGCAATTTCCTGCAATAAATGTTTGTGGAATCTACTCAAAAAATGTCAAACATAAAGGAGATTTATTTTGCATTCTCCAAATATGAAAATGCTGCAAAAATGTGAACGTGCATATGATTTGTCTTAATTGTTCTTCGAGTAATACTCTGAAACCCAAAGTTCAAAAGATTCAAATTTTTTGAACTTCACGTATTTGAATCTTTTCACATTGCAAAATTGGATCCTTACAGTTGCCAATATGGAAATGAGACGCCAACTATTTCTAAGAGATTTAAGTGCATATGGTCCAAGACCACATAGGTTTCTACTGTTCTACCTCCCCAAAATATGCATTGGATACAGGGAATTATATGTTTCTCATGTTGAGCTAATCCAACGGATACATCATAGGCATGGATAAATAAATACTAAACATGGAGGTTCATGTTCAGTGTGTTGTTCTAAAAAATTTTACCTGATAGTCATAAGCTATAACAGAAAATGAAAAGCCAACCACCATGAAAGCAATAGCCAAGCAGTCTTCTATTTCAACGGAAAAAACACCATTGAACATCCATGGAACCATCGTGCTACCAAACATTCTTGCAGCAAGCAGACATGGGTATATTAATCCTAGAGCCACTTCTCTCCCATCTGCCTGTACGAAATGAAAGAATGAGTGGCCAATTTATTTGGAAAATAAAAGCAGCTTATGTGTTGCTATGACAAATACATAAGTTCAGTTTAATATTTAAATGACGAGTTAGGATGGAACTTGTCCAATAAGAATTAGCATCTATAGCACCATCAACCTGGACCAGTGCATGGCTCAATTATATTAGTGCGAGGATCTCGTATCTGTTGTTGCAGCAAAGGACGTTCAATCAGCCTTCATGAATCACGATCCACAAAGACATTTTATTGCTTCCCTTTCTAGTTTTTCTTCCTTGTTTTTCTTCCGTTTTTTTCTTGGCTTCAGTGAACAGAAGTCAGGAACAGTGTCACAAATATTAGGGAAATTTTCGAAAATCTCATGATATTTAAGAGAAAATCAAATAAAACAAAAAAATTGGAAAAATTCGCTCGCAATATGTATGAGAAAATCAAATAAAATGAAAACATCGGGAAGAAGTCACAAGATTTTGAAAATCTTGCCAAAACAATAATCTCATGATTTTTTTCCAAGATTTTAATAATTTTTAATTTTTAAAAATTTTATGGGTTTTAATTATTTTTATGATTTTCTTAATTTTTAAAAAATTGTCAAGATTTTCCCAAGATTCTCCCAAGAAAAACAACTTTGCTGAAAATTACTCCAAAAAAACCTCACTGATATTTCTCCGAGAACGGTATTTGTGACAATGGTCAAGACTAAAAGAGATTCAGAACCTTAGGATCTAGATCTCAAGTGCAAACAAGTTTCTTGTTCATTTGGTACCAACTAAATTGCTTCTACGACTGTAAGTACAAGCATGCTTTTCTGTGGCATTACATTTTAAGGTTATTAGCACTTAAAGCATAGAAAAGCCAATGGAAAAAATAATACCACTACAGTTGGTGCCCAGAGAAGCCAAAAGATTGCCATGGAGAAGTGAACAGCTGAATGAGCACAGGCCAATAGCAATACCCTTCTATCTGGCAGGAAATTACAGAACTTGCTTTATAAGTGAACAACAAAGAAACAAAGAAAGAACATAAAAATGCACAAACAGAGACATACATGCACGAATAAAAAGAAAGAAGAAGCATGCAAGAGCATACAACACAGGCATGTATTCATGCATGATCAAGACATGCATGTCCAAGAAGCAACAGAAGAACACACATATGTATACATAAATGGAATGTGACACCTTGTTAAAAATGATTCTTTTTTCATAATACATGGAATAATTAATTATTACATAGACAATCTCTAGTTATGGGCCTAGCTGGGAATATCCATTAAGACCAAAAGTTGGACTGTATTTTGAAGATAGTGGAGACTGGAAAGTTAAATCCCAAAATTGGATATCAACAACGTAGTAGTAATTTAACATCAGTGTCATTACTCTACTACTACTCCAAACGAAAGCTTCCTTGAATATCGACATACTAAAACTTCCATGGATACAAAGATTTTCAGTTACCATTAAGAAAAAGCGAAGACAATGAAAGCTTGTAATTCTTGAAAGTAGATGTTGGTACATGTTCATCCCACCCGCTATTGATATAAAGGATGCAAACAATCGCCAGAGCAGAACCGAAAACAGTAGGGGAGGCTAGCCCACTCTCAGAACTCCATGAAATAAAGGAATTTGCCATAACCTGGCTTCCAACTAGTGAAGCTGATTCCATAAAAGTCATCAACCAAAAAGTGCCACTCAACAATTCCTTCCTGAAACCCAACTGAAAAAGAAACAACCAAGTGCACGAAACATTAACAATATAATAAACCAAAGCCTTTCAATACTAAGTTAGGAAAAGCAGTCACATTCACTGCAAACCTTTTCATGTTCAGAGACCATCCATGTCTCGAAGCTGCATGAATATATTGATAATGACAATGACAAGAAGATGCATGTCAACCAAACACTTGGATATTTGTTCATGCCCCTTATTATGCCACCCGCAAGTTGCAGAAGGCAAGCAAACATGCATGCTTTCTTTTGCCCTCTGCAGTGTAGGCGAATCAATCAGAACACTGACATGACACAAGGTTAGTTCTCAAAAAGAAACAAACTTAAGCCTGAGAATCATCAGAATGAAGAAACTTATCACCACAAACATTCTGAAAATAATTTGGGGAGTATACAAGATGTATTTATGATCAAAAAGAAGGAAAATGAGGTCAGTTAAAGGCCTCAAAGGCATTATTTTCCAACAAAAAATTCATGCTTAGCATGTTTTGCTTTAACAAGCCAAGAAACTGATGGTCATCCAAATTGTGATAATCAACATCACAATGACTCTCTACTACACAAATATATGTTTATGCTTATATAATAGGTTCACATAAGCTACCACTTATAAGTCTTCTTTCGCTAAGAAATTCTTCAAACATCATTTGGTGCAGTTACATATGATATTTGGCCTATATTATTAAACCAATCCTCATGTTTTCTCAACATGATGGAGCAGCACAAATGTGCTGCATTACCACATTCGTTTGATTACTCATGAAATACTCTTGTGTATCACTAAACCAAAGGAATGGAAGCACATCACATTTTTTCTGTTCATTTGGTTCCTTTGATAATGCTTACCTGCTTTGGATTCTCCTAGTGACAACGAAATGAAATCACAAAGGCATATAATGGTTGCTAACAAGATCCTTTTAGGCCCATAATTCAATCATCCAACACAATAAAGGGAATAAAAAGGGTAAAGAGGAAGCCCATAATGGTTGCTTTCAATTGCTAATTTTGTTTTGTCCTGTTTTTTTGGTCAATACACATCTTTCTTCACTTGCTATAAGCAAGTCTTTTCTAGGACTGAACACCAAGCCAACCAGTTTATGAAATATGCCTCGCAATGAGTTTTTAATTCTTCAGGAAGGGTGTGTCTGACAACGCTATGAAACAGATTCAGTTGTAAATGGACCATGCCAAACAGAGGGTTAACAATGAGGATTGCTCCAGCTCCAGGTGATTTTTGTAAATCAGAATAAAAATCTTGCCTATACTTGAAAAAATATTGGCCATATAAAGCACAGTATTAAGAGCAACTCCCACAGCTGCTATTTCCTCCCCCTCTTAATCAGGGTAACATCAAGCAGCCATTGGATTTGGTAAATGCTATCTGAAGCAAAAAGCAAGGAGCTTACAAAATGTTGTGGAAAGCGTTATTTTGCAAAAGGGTGTGAGCATCCTTCACAACCAGAAGCGTGCTTCGCATTTAAGGGAAGCATGCTTCCTTTGGAAGGGGCGGGACCTTCTTTCGTGAAACTAACCCTTTTTTTCCAAAATTTTTAGTTCCATCAGTGCCCAAACTTAATTTTACAAAAAAAAATTGGAAATTGAAACATGAGCATTTCATTTTTGTTAGTGTGTGCGTATATATATATATAAATATACATATATATATATATATAATCCGCTCGTGGTTCAATTCCTGTGTTTAACAGACGAAGCGAGTAGCGGAATCAGTAGAAAGGAAATTCAGAAACATGTGCAGGAAGTGGGGGAAAGTACTAGTAGTTCTAGCAGCACCTTAGTACCAGTCAACCACTAAGAATGTCATATAAAACTCCTGACAAACTACAGAATTCAAGAAGGTAAAGATCTGAACTACAGCTACAGCGAACTAACAATTACAAATGCAGAAACGAAGACGAATTGCCACTAAAGACACATGAGACAATAGCAAAGTAAAAACTCACAGAACATCTGAAAGAGGCCCCAAGAACGTTCCAAGAAGAAGAGAAGCAACACCACCATGTGAGAGAACCAGAGCCATTTGCTCCCTGTTCAGACCCTGAGCAACATACTCGATCTCTCCGAAGACATTTTGAATCCCTTCGACCACTAAGCATCATCCCAAAGGAATTGTAAATCACTAAAAAGAGGCGATACCCATCAAAGATGGAGGCCGGCAATCCGTAAAAGAGGCACAAGAAAAGCACAGTACCTGACACCAAGCAGTACGCAACCAAGAAGCTCCATTGGAACCGAGGAAACTGAGATGGGTAGGTCGAGGAGCCAGCCTTTCTAGATGAGATCTTTGAGAAGAAGAATGGGAAGAGGAGGATCGACGCTGAAGACGCAGAAAAGAGGAGGAAGTAGAGCCAAGGACTGGGCTCCCAGACGTCAGGCGGGATGACTACCCCCATTTCCTACTGGTTGGTTGAGATGGTATCTGCTAGGTGATGATGATGATGATGATGGGTCGGCACGCCATGACCGGAAGGCTCTCCAGGAAGCCGAATATGTAACGAGAAGTCGGAAGCTTGCCGTTTGTTTTGCAGATTCTTCCAACAGGTTAAATCGGTTTCAGGTTCTCAATTGGACCGGCTCACCGTCGTCTTGAAGCTTGGCTATCACGAAGGCCGGGAATCTCCACTTTCTCCTCCTGAAATCAGACGGTGCACCAGATGGGTAAGATTTGCGCTACGAATCCAAAATATGAAAGCATCCACATTATGAGAGAGTATCTTATGGAATGCTTCAAGACTTCAAGAAACAGATAAAATCAGAACAGTTTCATCTTAACACATTAAGGTTGGCATGACAAATAACAATAAGGGTAAAAAATGTCTTCTAAATTTTAGTGCTACCCATGGACAAATAATCAAATACGAAATCACAGGTAATGTGCCGGTAAGGTCGACAAGAATCCCACGCATGAATTGAAATAAGTTGCCCAAATGTAACTGGAGGTTATTTTGAAGATAAAAAAGTACAAAGCAGAACGCATAATGCAAATATGATTATAGATGCAATTAGTCACTTGTAGATATAAGACTGCCAGTTACATGTGAATCAACACAAGAAACCTACCCAGATCATAACTTCGCGCTTCCAATTAGCATCACTACGTAACTACTTTACCGATGTTTCATTAGGCATATCCCATTCAGAACTCATTACATCCAAGTGTCAGCAATGAGTGAAATGGCAGGATTGTGGCCTCCCTAGATTTTCTTCCACCATTAAGATAAAATAGTCAATTCCAAAGGACATAGGAAAATATAAAAGGAAAAAAGGAATGGCCGGAAATCTGCACAACCCAGGTAATCACGCGGTCGAGATCAAAACCAAGAATAAGTAGCATCCAATGACAAAGATCCACCCTAGAGTACCTCGGAACTCGAAAGGTAGCAAAATCGAAAGATCTGATCCAAGTTTCCTGCCCCACCACCTTCGGGCAGAAAACTTCCAACCTTACGTAATGGATTTCTTCAGTTAATTAGCTTGCCTTCTCCACATTCTCCAATTCGCAGAACCATTTTCAAAGATGCATAGAAAAGGGCAATGAAACATAAGCAGATTCACTGTGGTGCAATCAGCCACAAATTCGTCACTCCTAAACTTCACTTTCAAAGAACCCAGAACCCCGTAGTCCAGTGCCACTGGCATTTCTAAATGATGTGGTCCTAGGGCTTAATCATTTCAGATCTGCGAACCCTGAAATTCCTCAGATGTTTAGAGCCTAAATTTAAAATAAAAGTACCAAAGATCGATTTGAGATCAGACATGATACAAGCCATGATACTAAATGAAATGAACTTTAGATCCCAAGAGCTTTCGCACGTGGACTATGCAAGCCATTCGGGTTTGATCCAACCCGTGGCAAAGGCCCGACATAGAAGTAGAACACTGATCTTGAAAGACACCCAATTTCAAAAGCCATTGATCCCGAAGCCGGCAATCCCTAGAACAGAACTGGCTCCACGTAAATGCAACTTCTCTCAACTCTCACATTCTCATGGGCAACCTTTGAGGATGTAAGTGATTCAGACTTAAATAAGCTAATACGTACAAGCGGACCACCCCAGCCCACTTTCGTCGGAAGCTAATACATAAAAGGGAATTGAGTTGAAAGTATTTCTCAAGCACTAATGCTATTAGCAGTCCTGTCCGTAATTGTTTAACAAAAGGCATTTCTCAAGCACTTACGCTGCTACACTCCGGTCCGTATTTTCTTTTTAACCATCTTTTCCATGCAACATAAGTAGTTTGTTTAATAAAGTCAAAGGTAAAGGACCCTCATGGGACCGGTCATAAAACCTCTTGGGTGCGTCTCTCCAACTCCAGAAGATAAACGTATCTTGGGGTTACCTAAGGAGTTGATGCTCATGAAGGTTCGACCTACACCAGCCATGGAACCCATCTTGTGGATCTTCGACATGTATATCTTTTTAAAGAGCCCTCTGGGACATCAAACTAAGTAGCTTCTAGGCCGTTCAAAGTAAGTAGTTTCTTAGAGGGCGTCCAGAATTCTGTCCGATCGCATCGTGCTTACGTTGTTTTCTGTAGTTTTTTTCTTGAAGAAAGTCCATTCTCTTTTTTCCTCGAAAACCCAAAGGAAAGAAGAAGAAGAAGAAGAAGATCATCTGGTTCCGTTCTAGAAACATATTTTTTAATCTCTATCTCTTTAGCAAAAGACAAAGAACATTGCCAAAAAAAAAAAGAGAGAGAGAGAGAGAGAGATATCGCGCTTCCTAAAATTTTCCATTAACCTGTTGAATGTTGATGAACCCTCGTAGCAAAATACTCCCTCTAGCAAAATTATGGAAGACGATGAACATCACGAAAAAGATCATGCTTCCTGAAATTTTCCGTCAACTTGTAGGGTGGTGTTAAACATAGGCAGACCACAACACGTGCCAGTTACAATTCCGTTGCCACCATTTCCCCTTAAGAAGTTGAATGCAAACTGCTGCAGAAAACAACCCAAATGAAGATAGTGCCATGATGGTTGAATTCTCAAGCTTCCGATTATATCCACCCTGAAAAATTTTAGGGACGGATGAAGAAATTCAGGATTAAAAGGCAAAAAAAAAAAGTATAAAAAATAAGCCAAAGGAAACGTTGGGCACCTGAATCAAAACATACAAGATCCCAGCATTTGCAGGTACCAGAGACAAGCTCATCATGCCAGCTCGCAATTCATTCGGAACATACCTGCAGTTACAACGTGATATGAAATCACTTGCATAGATGGCAGGACTAAAACATCAGATTAATAACTTTTTAACAAATTTACATGCTCCGCAGCCTTGCAAGTGAAGGTACAATCAGGCCGAAAGATCCATGGATAATGCAGAAGAGAACCACTAGGACTGCAATTTCCTGCAATAAATGTTTGTGGAATCTACTCAAAAAATGTCAAACATAAAGGAAATTTATTTTGCATCATCCAAATATGAAAATGCTGCAAATGTGAATGTGAGCAAAATGCATATGATTCATCTTAATTGTTCTTCGAGTAATACTCTGAAACCCAAAGTTCAAAAGATTCAAATTTTTTGAACTTCACGTATTTGAATCTTTTCACATTGCAAAATTGGATTCTCACAGTCGCCAATATGGAAATGAGACGCCAATTATTTCTAAGAGATTTAAGGGCATATGGTCCAAGACCACACAGGTTTCTACGGTTCTACCTCCCCAAAATATGCATTGGATACAGGGAATTATATGTTTCTCATGTTGAGCTAATCCAACGGATACATCATAGGCATGGATAAATAAATACTAAACATGGATGTTCATGTTCAGTGTGTTGTTCTAAAAAATTTTACCTGATAGTCATAAGCTATAACAGAAAATGAAAAGCCAACCACCATGAAAACAATAGTCAAGCAGTCTTCTACTTCAATGGAAAAAAAACCATTGAACATCCATGGAACCATCGTGCTACCAAACATTCTTGCACCAAGCAGACATGGGTATATTAATCCTAGAGCCACTTCTCTCCCATCTGCCTGCACGAAATGAAAGAATGAGTGGCCAATTTATTTGGAAAATAAAAGCAACTTATGTGTTTCTCCGACAACTATTTCAATGATGAGTTGGGAGGGAACTTGTCCAATAAGAATTAGCATCTATAGCACCATCAACCTGGACAGGTGTATGGCTCAATCATATTAGTGTGAGGACCTCATATCTGGTGTTGCTGTAACAACCCGACCCTTTGGGGTGTTACAGTTGCAGCAAAGGACATAATCAGCCTTCATCAGCCATGATCCAGGAAGACATTTTATTTTTTGCCTTTCTTTTTGGTTTTTCTTTCCCTTTTCAATTTTCCCCTTGTTTTTCTTCCTCTTATATTTCTTGGCTTCAATGTATACATAAGTCAGGACCAAGGTCGCAGCACATATCATGATGACTTTTGAAAATCTCATAATATTTACGAGAAAATCAAATGAAACAAAAAATCAGGAAAAATTCATGAGATTTTGAAAATCTTGCCAAAATGCATGATGGATATTGTCAAAAATATTGCAATATTTACAAGAAAATCAAATAAAACGAAAAAAATAAAGAAAAAGCCAAATTCTTGCCGAAACAAAAAAAAAATCACGATTTAATAGCAATCTTTTCCCAAGATTTTAATATTTTTTAATTTTTAGAATTTTTAAAGATTTTTTTGGTATTTGTATGATTTTTTTTAATTTTTAAAAATTGTCGAGATATTCCGGAGATTCTCCTGAGAAAAGCAACTTTGCTGAAAAATACTTAAAAAAAACTTCGCTGATATTTTACTGTGTGACAATGGTCAGGACTAAAAGAATTTCAGCACCTCAGAATTTCCATCTCAAGTGCAGACAAGTTTCTCGTTCATTTGGTACCAACTAAATTGCTTCCATGTGACTGTAAGTACAAGCATGCTTTTCTGTGTGCAGTACATTTTAAGGTTATTAGCACTTAAAACATAGAAAAGCCAATGGAAAAAATAATACCACTACAGTTGGTATCCAGAGAAGCCAAAAGATTGCCATGGAGAAGTGAACAGCTGAATGAGCACAGGCCAATAGCAATACCCTTCCATCTGGCAGGAAATTACAGAACTTGCTTTATAAGTGAATAACAAAGAAACAAAGAAAAAACATAAAAATGCACAAACAGAGAGCCATACACGAATAAAAAGAAATAAGAAGCATGCAAGAGCACACAGTACATGCATCTTCATGCATGGGCAAGAGCATGTCCAAGAAGCAACATGAAAAAACACATACATATACATAAATGGACTGTGACACCTTGATTAAAATGAAAAAAAAAATCCCATAATACATGGAATAATTAATTATTACATGGACATCCTCTAGTTACGAGCTCAGCTAGGAATACACATTAAGACCAAAAGTTGGATTGCATCACAAAGAGAACTTTTAAGATAGTGGAGAGTTAAATCCCAAAACTGTGTAGGATGAAATTGGATATCAACAACGTAGTAGTAATTTAACATCAGTGTCATTATTCTATTACCCAAAAGGAAAGCTTCCTTGAATATCAATATACTAAAGCTTTCATGGATAAAAAAAAATTCAGTTACCATTAAGAAAAAGTGAAGACAATGAAAGCTTGTAATTCTTGAACGTAGATGATGGTACATGTTCATCCCACCCGCTATTGATATAAAGGAGGCAAACAATTGCCAAAGCAAAAGCAGAAACAGCAGGGGAGGCTAGCCCACTCTCAGAACTCCATGAAATCAAGGAATTTGCCATAACCTGGCTTCCAATTAGTGAAGCTGATTCCATAAAAGTCATCAACCAAAAAGTGTCACTCAACAATTCCTTCCTGAAACCCAACTGAAAAGAAACAACCAGGTGCAACAAAGATTAACAATATAATAAACCAAGGCCTTTCACTATTAAGTTAGGAAAAGCAGTCATATTCACTGCAAACCTTTTCATGTTCAGTGACCATCCATGTCTCGAAACTGCATGAATATATTGATGATGACAATGACAAGAAGATGCATGTCATCCAAACACTTGGATACTTGTTCATGCCCCTTAATATGCCACCTGCAAGTTGCAGAAGGCAAGCAAACATGCATGCTTTCTTTTGCCCTCTGCAGTGTAGGTGAATCAATCAGAACACTGACATGACACAAGGCCAGTTTTCAAAAAGAAACAAACTTAAGCCTGAGAATCATCAGAATGAAGAAACTTGGCACCACAAACATTCTAGAAATAATTTGGGGCAAGTATAGAAGATGTATATCTGTATTTATAGAAGATGTATTTATGACCAAAAAGAAGGGAAATAAAGTCACTTATGGCCTCAAAGTCATTATCTTCCAATCAAAAATTCATGCTTAGCAAGTTTTGCTTTAACAAGCCAAGATATTGAAGGTCACCCTGATTATGATAATCAACGTCACAGTGACTTTCTACTACAACCTATTATATATATATATATATATATATATATATATATATATATATATATATATATATATATATATATATATATATATGCAGACTTGTATAATAGGTTCACATAAGCTACCACTCATAAGTTTTCTTTCTCTAAGAAGTTCTTCAAATATCATATAGTGCAGTTATATATGATATTTGGCCTATATTGTTAAACCTCTCATATTTTCTCGACATAATGGAGCAGCAAAATTGTGCTGCATTATTACATTCATTTGATTGCTCCTTAAATTATCTTGTGTGTTGCTAAACCAAAGGAATAGAAGCACATCACATTTTTTATGTTCATTTGGTTCCTTTAAACTATTTGATACTGTTTCCTGCATTATATTCTCCCAGTGACAAGGAAATGAGATCAGGAAGGCATATAATGGTTGCTAACAAGATCCTTTTAGGCCCATACTTCAATCATCCAGAAAAATAAGGGGAATAAAAAGGGTAAAGAGGAAGCCATAATGGTTCCTTTCAGTTGCTAATTTTGTTTCGTTTCTGTTTTTTTTTTTGGTCAATACACATCTTCCATCGCCTACTATAAGCAAGTGTTTTCTAGGGCTGTGGACACTAAGCCAACCAATTTACAGATTATGACGAAATATGCCTCACAATGAAGTTTTAATTCTTCAGGAAGGATGTTTCCGAAACCATATGAATGAGATCCAGCTGCAAATGGACCATGTTAAACAGAAGGTCAACAATGAGGAGCTCCAGCTCCAGGTGATTTTTGTAAATCAGAATAAAATCTTTACCCATACTTGAAAAATATTGTCCATATAAAGCACAGTATTAAGAGCAACTCCCACAGCTGTTATTTCCTCCCTCTTAATCAGGGCTACCACAAGCAGCCATTGGGTTTGGTAAATGATATTCTGAAGCAAAAAGCAAGGAGCTTACAATATCAACAGTCAAAAACTGGTAAAGATCTGAACTACAGCTACAGCGAACTAACAGTTACAAATGCAGAAACGAAGACAGAATTGCGACTAAAGAAACATGGGACAATATCAACAGTCAAAAACTCACAGAACATCTGAAAGAGGCGCCAAGAACGTTCCAAGAAGAAGAGAAGCAACACTTCCAGATGAGAGAACCAGAGCCATCTGCTCCCTGTTCAGACCCTTACCAACATACTCGATCTCTCCGAAGACATTTTGAATCCCTTCGACCACTACGCATCGTCCCAAAGGAATAGCAAATCACTAAAAAAGGCGATACCCATCAAAGATGGACCAAAAAAAAAAAGAAAACAACGCCGGTCCGTAAAAGAGGCAAAAGAAAAGCACAGTACCTGACAACAAGCAGTACGCAACCAAGAAGCTCCTTTGGAACCGAGGAAACTGAGATGGGTATGTCGAGGAACCAGCCTTTCTAGACGAGATCTTTGATAAGAAGAATGGGAAGAGGAGGATTGACGCCGACGACGCGGAGAATAGGAGGAAGTAGGACCAGGGGTTGGGCTCCCAGACGTCTGGCAGGATGACTACCCCCATTTCCTATCGGTTGGTTAAGATGGTGAATGCTAGGTGGTGATGATGATGATGGGTCGGTACGCCATGACCAGAAACTCTCCAGGAAGCCAAATATGTAACGAGAAGGCGGAAGCTGTCTGTTTCGTTTGCAGATTATTCCAACAGGTTAGTTCGGTTTCAGGTTTTCAACGGACGGGCTCACCGTCTTCTTGAAGCTTGGCCGTTACGAAGGGCGAGCAGGCAGGCATGCTAAACAGGTTAGCTTTCTGCTGCTTCTAGTTCACACTATAAATATGTGAGGAACCCAACCCATGTTATCAAACACCTTTTATCACTATTAATCTCTGTATTTGCAGTTGATGCGTGTGTCTGTGTGAGTTTTCTTTAAAATTTACAACGAAAACTACAAGTTAGGTAGAAGGAGATTGTCCCTTGTTCAGATGTGGGAAAATCATGTGGCCCTTACTTTAGCCTTAGGGTAACCACCTGCTTTGGCCTATCTATACAGAAGGCGTTAAATGAAGTTTAACTTTACAAGTTTCAACATCCTGCCTCATAGAAATGTATGGTCTAGATATTATCTGTTTCTGAAAAAGTAGGACACGAAGGTAAATTAATTTGCACTTGATTGAATTTTAACTGCTAAAGAACAGTCAGGAGGACCTCTAGATGGGAGACTAAAACTCTGGTTTCATGTTAGATCCGATCTCACGGATTCTGACCTTGGCCTAAGCAGATGCCATGTAATTGGATTCAAATTTAGAGGCAGAGTTCATTTTTGAAACCAAATTTGGATCCAATTTGCACAAAACCCAATATTTATTAGTGCAGGGGTTGAGTTTTTTTGTCAGGCCTGAAATCAGAATCTTTTATCTGCGAAAACACAGGGCAGATATGAGTCTGATTAGTAATGAAAATTAATTTAAATTCAATTTAAAGCGTCATGGCTGATATGATATACCATATTGGTATATTTTAAACATTGCTTGTGGCTAAAAGGTCAATAAGGCTATGATACACCATATCGGTATATTTACAGAGTACCATGTGGATAAAACGTGATAATTCAAAAGCAAGCAATATTTCACGTTTCAGGCGAAAGCACCTGCCTTCAAGTATTGCCAGAATAGTTTAGAAAAAAAGATGCTCAACTCTGGAAGGAAACAGGTTTCAATATTTTTTTGTCTCTCTTGATCGTTTTCCAAAGAAATCATTCAACACGTATTCCAACGGAATGTTTCAATATAGCCAATATTATTTGCGCAGGAGCAAGATGAAGAAAATCCAATTTGGACCCAGTTTGCCAGTTACCCTATGGATGTACAAGTGCATCCTCAAGTTATACATCTTACTAGATTTAATATTAATCTTATCAAAGTTTATGTTCCAACTTAAAAAAATATATACTCATAATGTAAGGCTAGTAGTTTCTTTAAATTTGAGATTTTGATTTTGCTATTTCAATCAGCAGTTAGTTCCGGAAATGGCAAACTAAGACAGAGTTAGACTATTTCATTCTTCCATTTGCCTTGTTTTTGGGAACTAAATACGTCTTAGATAGTTCCCTCAAATTGTTTTTAGACGATAAGCCTCTTCATTCTGTTGATCCTCAAGCTCAAGCCTGTGAGTTTCTTTCTTTCTGAAAACTGACGTAGCAATATTCTGATGGTTTCACCTACATTGCGGAGGGGAAAAGAAAGCGTCGATTGTTGCGTGCCTTCTGCAATTTGTGAGTGGCACAGTAAGGGGAACGAACAAATATCCAAGTGTTTGGATGTCATGCATCTTCTTGTCATTGTCATCATCAATATATTCATGCAACATTGGAACATGGATGTTGGCTGAACATGAAAAGGTTTGCCTTCAACGTGACGGGGTTTTCCTAAATTCAGTGTTGGAATGCTTTGGTTTATAATCTTGTTAATATTTGTGCACATGTTAGTTGCTTTTTCAGTTGGGTTTCAGTGAAGGCATTGTTGAGAAATCTGCTTCACTAGTTGGAAGCCAGTTTATGGCAGATTCCTTGATTTCTTGGAGTTACTGTGGGTGGTCTGGTCTCCTCTGCAGTTTCTGCTTCTGCTCTGGCAATTGTTTGCGTCCTTTATGTCAACAGGGATGTGATGAACATGCACCAGCATCTACATTCAGGAATTACAAGCTTTCATTTTCTTCACTTTTTTAAAGTGGTAACTGAATATCTTTGTTTCCATGAGAGCTTCAATATATGATATTCAAGGCAACTCTCTTTTGGAAGGACAGAACAATGACATTCAATATATGATACACAATTATGGGATTTAACTCCCAGTATCTTCAAAGTTCTCTTTATGTTGCAGTCCAACTTTTGGTCTTAAAGGATATTCCTGGCTAGGCTTATTATTACAGGATATCTATTTAATACTTAATTATTCCATGTATAATGGGAAAAATAACTTTGCAAGCACTTGCTTTTGTAATATGACTTTAAAACGTAATGCACGCGTGAAATCATACCTGTACTTGTATTCTCATCGAAGCAATTTAGTGGTACCAAATGAACAAGAAACTTGGCTATGGTTCTCAATATCTCTTTCAGTCCTGACATATCTATCCACTGGAGCGGGGAAAAAAGGAGGAAGGAAAATAAGAAACGAAAGGCAAAAGAAGAAGGGGAACAAGAAAAGAAATGTCAAAGATAAAATGTCTTCGTGGATCATTATTCGTGAAGGCTTATTAAATATCATTTGCTGCAACGATGCAACCACATGCAAGATCTTCACGTTAATAGGATCGAGCCATACACATGTCCAGGTTGATGGTGCTATAGATGCTAATTCTTATGGGAAAAAAAATCCCCTCTTAACTCGTCACTGGAACAGTAAACTGAATTTATGCATTTCTTGTTTTGCAAAGAACACATGAATTGCATATATTTTTCAAATAAATGTTTGCTCATCCCTTCATTTTCGTGCAGCAGATGGGACAGAAGTAACTACAGGATTGACATGCCCATGTCTGCTTGGCGGAACACGGCGGTTTGAAGGATGTTGAGCGGTGTGCTGCCCACTGAAATGGACGGCCGCCAACTGCTTGACCAGCACCTTCATGGTGGTTGGCTTTTCTTTTCCTGTTATAGCTTACAACTATCAGGTAAGTTTTTTACAACACACTAAACATGAACATCCATATTCATTATCTATTCGTGCCTGCCCATTGTGTAGCCATTTGATTAGACCAAATAAAAGGAACGCACAGTCCGCTGTATCAAATTCGTCTTTCGGGGGAAATGGAAACCTCTCTGGTATTGTGTGAATCCAAGTTTGCAATGTGAAAAGATTCAAACATGTGAAGTTCAAAACTTTCCGGCTTCTTGAACCTAACGTTGAGAGAACTTTTTGCGTAGACTTGAAGCATACATTAAGACGAACCATATGCATCCCTATTCACATTCACATTTGCAGCATTTTCATATCTGCAGAATGCAAAATAAATCTACTTCACGCTTGGCACTTTTTAAGAAGATTCCACAATCATTTATTGCAGGAAATTGGAGTCCTAGTGGTCCTCTTGTGCATTATTTACAGGTCTTCTGCCTGCTTGTACCTTTACTTGCAAGGCTGCGGAGCATGTAAATCTGTTACACAGTTGCTGATCTGATGTTTTGTTTCTGTCATCTATGCAAGTAAATTTCGTATCATGTTGTCATCGCATTTATGTTCCGAATGAATTACGTAATAATATGATGGGCCTGTCTCTGGTACCTGAAAATGCTGGGACCTTGTACGCTTCCTTCGGCTTTCTGTAGTTTTTTGCCTTTAAATCCAGACTTTCTTCATCCGTCAGTAAAAATTTTCAGGGTGGATGTAACCGGAAGCTTGGGAATTCAACTATTATGGCATTATCTTAGTTCGGTTGTCTTCTGCAGCAGTTTGCATTCAACCTCTTGAGCGGATATGGTCGCAACGGAATTATAACCAGCAAGGTGAAGGAAAATTTCTGGAAGCACGATCTCCTTTTTTGGTATGTTCATCGTCTGCCATAATTTTGCTAAAGGAAAAGAGAGAGTATTTTGCAAAGGATAGGCTTCATTCAACAGGCTGATGGAAAAAATCTCAGGAAGGATGATGTCCTTTTTTTGCAATGTTCATTGTATTCCATAATTTTGCTAAAGAGAGTGAAATATTTTGCTAGAGGGAAGCAGATAATGTTTTGATTTTATTTGGTATTCTTGAAGAAGAAAATCAGCATAATATAATATGATCGGACAACGTTAGGGATCGTCCGAAACCAGTAGCAAATCGCTAAATAGGCGATACGCGTCAAATATGGAGGATAAAACGACGGCAATCCGCCGGAGGCAGAAAGACACAAAGCACCTAACATCAAGCAGTACGCGGCCAAGAAGCTCCTCTGGAAGAGGAAATTCAGATGGGTAGGTTGACGAACCAGCCTTCTTGGAGATCTTCCAGAGGAAAGATAGGAAGAGGAGGATCAGCGCGGAGAAGAGGAGGAAGCAGCGAGAGGTTGGTCTCCCAGAAATCCGGCGGGATGACCACACACACTTCCTATCCGTTGGCTGAGATGGTGAACGCTAGGTGATGAGGGATGATGATGGGTCGGTCTGCCATTACCATAGGCTCTCCCCAAGAAGCCAAATAACCATCCGGTATTCGGCTGCTCTGTTTGGTTTGCAGATGAGTCCAATTGCTTCGTTCAGTTTCCGGTTTTCAACGGACGACAGGCATGCGAAACCAGGACTCTGGTGTCAAAACGATACGTTAATCGTGTTTGCATTGTTGAAACATGAGATCAAGCATATGGCTTTTCACCACGGAACGCCACCATCGTCCTATGAACATTACAGCCTTCAATATTTATATGATGTTATTTGCTCTTTATATACTAAATATCGCCAACATTAAATCTAGATTTTATATAATCACAGTCAGATGTGATAAAGATGGACAATCTTATCGATGCTCGCAACATCAGCTTTACTCTTATCAACAGCATAATCTT
Source organism: Nymphaea colorata (assembly GCF_008831285.2). Classification (NCBI taxonomy): domain Eukaryota; kingdom Viridiplantae; phylum Streptophyta; class Magnoliopsida; order Nymphaeales; family Nymphaeaceae; genus Nymphaea; species Nymphaea colorata. Next base: position 24,680,925 of record NC_045146.1, read on the forward strand.
AATAACCTCATTTTTATTCGCCATTATCTTCTTTGCACTATTTTCCTTAAACAATTACAATTTAATTACTTCCCTTAATGATGGCATAAATATAGTTCTCATGCATTTCACGAAAATGATTGGACTTGAGGTCCTGAGGAAGTTACGCAAACTTTTATTAAAACCTTCATGTTTTCCTTAACAGAAAAGTCACAGATGTGCTTTTGCGATGTAAAGTTTCAAGAACATTATTCCATTTGATTAACAGAAAATATCCTGAAGATATTTTCACCCTAATCCGAATCGAACAAACGATCAAATACGTGGCACCATCAACGAGTTACAAAACACCATTTTACAACAGAATTAGAACAATCACGCAACCACAAGATGCAATGGCGAACGCCATAGCCATGAAACTTCACACAAGAGAAGCTTCTTTTACCCGCAGAAATGAACGGGAGTGCCTAACAATGTAAGGCAAGTAGTTTCTGTAACTTTAGGATTTTCACTTAGCCATTTCGATCAGCAGTTGGTTCCCTAAAATGACAAACCAAGATGCTGCTTCAAGCAATATGTGTAATCAATAAATCTGATTTTCCTGAGAAAGAGAGCACGTATATTCATAATCACATGCATAACACCAATCAGTTGCTTCCAGAATTATGTCCTGGAGGTTATTAACTTGGAACAAACTAGACCATGTACACAATACCACAATTATCAACACTTTGACATACCATGCAGATAGGCATGGGTTGTTATCCTTGACGAATACTCCAGGGCCTCAGAGAGTCCAGAAACCAGGCAGTGTCCTCAAGGCTGGGAATGATTAGACTGAAGAAGAATCTACTGCATGCTCTGAAAAATCAATACCAGAACAAATGAAAACCAAAGGAAATGTAGGGTCAAACAAAACCAAAACTAGAACCAACAATCGACAAAAGAAAAGGTAAGAGAGTGGGAAAGAGGCCTATTTGTCTTCACGCACCCCACTATTGTCAGAGTTGACTAGGCCTGGCGTAGAGAGAGCCAAGCACCGAACCCAAATTTGGTACCCATATGAATGATTTAGAGCATATCGACAAACTACAGTAACACAAGGATCATATAGCCTATGTTTATGTTGTACTTGATGGAAGCATGCAACTCGACCAACATCAAAAGCCACAAATGCATATGGTTATAAGACTGTGTATCAGCCATATATCATGTAGCTTTTATCAGTACATCAATTTTTATTTTCTAAAAGCTTAATAACTAAAATCTCTAGAAAGTATAAACAGATAAAAACAAACACCTAAGCACTACCACACCAGAGGTGAGCATCTTACCGATGCCATAACTGGCTAATTGCTGTGCAGTAAAACTTTAAAGTTGTTATCTATCTAAGATCTCGTATATCTCAAGATCAACTGGCCTACACACACACACACAGAGAGAGATTAAAAAAGGAATAATCAGAAAAAATTGCACTGAAAGCCAAACTCTGTTGTTTAAAGTCCTCCCTATGGCATCATAGCAATGGCCAATAATACGATCACAAACAGTTCAGTAGCTGATCTTCAATTTTTCATTGTTAGCAATTTCAGTATGTGAAGCTAATTAAATCTCCACAATGAACTTGCCCGGTGTGGAAAACCGACTGAAGTAAACGAGTAAAGGCTGGTGCTGGATGGTGTAATGATCCCGGCACAGAGGTTCGCTTACCCCTCCTCAGCCACCAGCCCCACCATGCTTGCTGGCCATGTCTCGGCCAGCTGGCCAGCCAAATTTGGCTCAATCATCGTGCTAATGACTTCAACTTGTAGCCTACACATGGTTGCCATTAACGTTATGGTGATGCAGGTATCGACATGGCAATTTACAAGAGGTGGGCACGAGGTTATGGCAAGGTATGTGTGCCCATTCACAAAAAAATCAAAATTTGAAGCAAAATTATGGTTGTGTCGCAAATTATGTCATCTTCATAGTTCATATGCAGCTCATAAATATAACCATACAGCAGAATTTGCTTAAAAGATAGAAAAGTAAATCATTAAAAAAGTAAAACATACCCCAGGTGTATCTGCGTACCCCTACCTGTGTATTGGTACTGGTACTCCAGGGTTTCCTAGGCACCCATGTGACTTAGTATTGGAGCAATGTAACTTGACAATGGACCGCAAGCAAAATAATGTGATGGAGCCATAACTTAGTGGTCCCACGTAAGACATCAGTATTCAAAATTTGTTTGAGACTGGAAATGGGAAAAGAAAAGGCAGGACAGAAAGAGTGGCAACCAACATTGGGAGATAACACATGAACAATGACCATCACAGTATACAAAGCCTAGGAAAAGAAGAGGAATACAATAGGGTAATACAACAACCAGTCCTTGATGTTGTGAATATGTTGCAAAATAAATTTATTAATATTTTGAATAAGAGCTGAACTTTAAGAGATGTAAAGCGTCGGACAATTCTTCCTTCAAATTCTGTTTTTCTTACCAGGTGAATCCATATGACTGCTCCTTTCTGTGAACTTTAACACAGGAGAATCAGTGCCTCCAACATTGCATGCGTGAACGTTTACCTTTCTGCAAATAAAAAGTAGCTGCTTTTACAATATATATTATGTTGGCAGAAAAGGAAGTACATCCTAGGTGAAAAGAAAAGACAAGCAACAATTGGGTAAGCTATAAGGCATAGAAGACACAAGAAACAACAATTTGTGAAGGTACAAGCTAACTATTTAAACTGCTGCTCCCCATAAAGCCTGACAGGATCTAAAGCTTTTGAATGGATAAACTAGCAAAAAAAAAAGACAAACAAAGAACCTTATTGTTAAGGTCACCAATGAACTGAATCATACCATGATCAAGAAGAAGCAACACATAACTTGAGATAAAGAAAACACAAACCTCATCTTCTAAAATTCAATGATTTCCAAGGTCTTAGATGCATCTACTGCTCATGTAAAAATGAAATGCCAAGACATGTTCCAATGCTACAAAAAACTAATTTCAATCTCTTCAGGCCATGATTCATCTATGATCATATGAAGAACAAGTAATTTTTTCAAAACCAACAAAAATGAATGCACGTTACACCAATGCCTTTACTTCACAAAGTAGCATTGTAAATGAATGCAGGTATACTCAGACAACTATAATTGCGGGTACAAAAAGGGATGATAGCAATAGGCCAATGTTGCTCATAGAAAACAAATTAGGGCATATCCAACTTTTGTAATGTCCAGACTTCAAGTGCAAGACAGACCATTCTACCACAGGAACAGTATCGCTTAAATTTCATCATTACAACTGTTTCAGTTATTCTTGTACTTGACACACCAAACATATAGACGATTGCCCACTAGGCTGAAAGTCAAAGCTAGTGTTTCCTAGCCCTGGTTAGTTGCCCTTGTGCAAGAGATGAGATCCAGAAAGTTAGCCACCAATTTCAACTAAATGTCTTCAAACACAACATTGACAAATCCTTTTAAGATTCGTATAATTTATATAAAGCTCCATATAGGCGCAACTAAACCTGTATTCATCCATGGTATAGCAGTGCAGGCATACGAATGACAAGAACAAGGGCTTTCCATGAACTTACCTTTGGGCATCTAAGATTGTGTTGTGACCTGTAGATGAGCTTGAATCTGGAGTTGCCAGTACAGGTGCTACCATTCCATCATAGTCTTGATTCCCCTGAATCAACAAGGTGTGAAAATGCTGATCTTGCATTTCCCATTAGAAAATAAAAGTAACTAGCTACAACATTCTTTAAAGAAACACTTGCAACCTACCAGTGATACTGAGGCTCTCCACTCGGGAATGCTTTCAGAAAGAAGTGCAATATACTGCTCCATTGCCATCTCCGGACTTATGCTCCCCACCTTTTGCCAAGCATTCCTTGCACACGTAACCAGTGTCCTCCATCACTCAAAGATCGCAGCTCTCTACCCTGTTAGTATGACTAGCAATCAAACTACACCCTAAAATGTAGGGTAAATAACCCCCTACACATCCCCTGGCTGTCCAACGTCAAATGGAGATAGTGTTGCCAATGCCAAATAGGACAAGCTCACCACCTAATACACATTACATTTAGCTCCCATTTGTCCTATACCTATCGTAGACGCTTACAGCGTCAGCTATGAATGACAGGTGTCTTCTTTAATGACGTTTGAATCCCACCAAACGGCAGAAAAGGAGATGGAGGAAGATGATGAAATGGGAGAAATCATCATCTAAGAAAGAGTATAAAGAATCGGCAGAATCCATCCAGATAATGGTAATACACTTCGAAAACTTTCATCCTATCCCTTCTATTTATCGAGGTTATCTATAAAAAACTGTACCTGGTTGCACTATAGATATCGCTACCTCGCAAGGAACGCAGTAAAAAGTAGGAATTTAAAGAGAACAAGAGGTATTAGTAGTTAATACCACTTTGCACGAGCACCCGGCTTCAGTGCCGAGGGCGAAGACTCATAGCAGGGCCCTTCTGTGGCCGCCTTCTGCAGCCCGTACAGTTGCATTTGAACATCGTTTTCCAACTTGGATAACATCTCGTTGCCGTTGGGAGAAGCAATGAACCTCTCTGCAACACTGAATTGCTTAGACACTTCGCTTCTCTCGATCCCTTCCCAATCCTCCTCGTCACTAATCTCTCCTCCCTGCCCATGTGCTTCAGACTCTCCTGCTTCACCCTTCTTGCCGCTTCCTTCCTTTTCTTCGGCCTCCTTCGGCGATTCGAGATCAAATTCACGAGCAACATTCGGCTGCTTCTCTGCAGTTTCTTCTTTGCAAACGTCCGTCGTTCCAATCTCGCGCAGTTCACCAGCTACAGACTTGTCACCACGATCCTCTGTCTCCATCATCTCCGCCGACAACGCAGGTGGGGATTGTCCTCCCTTGGTTTGCTCTTCGACCGCCAATTTTTCTTCACTAATCACATCCGAAGGTGAAGAAGCCAACTCCGACACGTGACCCCCAAGGACATCCCGCTTCTCCTCCTCCTCTAGTGCGACGACCCCGCCCTTCTCCTCCTCCGCGTCTCCCCCCTCGAAAACCCGTTGCAAACCACAACCTTCACCCCCTCCGGTCCCGAATTCCGGCAACTCACGAACCACCACCGTCTCCGTCGTCTCCCTCACCCCCTCGTATACAACGTCCCCAAACCTCGCCGCCTCCTTCTCCTCCTTCGCGAATTCAAGAGCCGCCACCTGGCGGCTCTCACCTCCTTCCAACGTCGCCGGGACCGTTTCCATAGCACGACCGAACAGCCTCTCTCCAACCACTGCGGGCAGATCATCGTCAGTCGTGGTCTGCTTCCGGGTCTCCTTGTCGGAGTCCGCGGCCACAGAGACGAGCTTCGCGAGGAGGAAAGCGAACAGGAGGGAGAAGAAGGCCGTCAGAAAAATCTCCTGCAACACCTCCATCTCTCTCTCTCTCTCTCTGTCAACAAGACGTGGGGAGGAAGAGAAAGAAAGGAAGGGAAGGAAAATAGTGAAGGGGAGGTTGAAGTCGGGTGAGAAGTGCTAGGAGCAAAGCATATTCTCTTGCGCTTTGTACCTCTCCTGCAGGAAGTTTTAGAGAGAGAGAGAGAGGGACTATTCCGCCACCTCCTTTTGATCGGACGGCGATTGATGGGGAGAGAGAGGAGGCAATTAGAGAGCGAACTGAATTGTTATGGGGTGTCGCCCAAGAGAGACAGTTGGTGGGCAGTTCTGTTCTCGTTTGGGATTTTCCTAGTTCCGGATCGCGCCTGCCCACAGCCTAATCTTGAGAGGAAAGTCCCGATTTCGTTCAAATTTGGCAACGATAATCAGCATTTTTAGATTAAAGTTCTCCGGCTATTCTATTTTGTTGCCACGTTAAACGAGGAAGAAACTTTTCTTCGTTATCCACGGCAGTTAAAAGGCGTGTCTCCCGGCCCCGGGAGCTTTTTTAACTTTTGGGGGCTTCCTAAAAAATTGGCCCTCAACTTCGATCCCATCGTTGCTCCCATCTTCCCTGCAATTTAGTGAAGATTTATAAGCAGCGAAATGAATCCGATTTAATGCGTATAAAAATATCGACACCCTTCTGCATCCCTGCCTGCACCATGAAATTAAGATCATTTAAAAGAAACGAGAACAATCGTGTATAATAATATAAAAAGATCAGGAGGAGTTCTGCTTCTTGTTGTTAAAATCGGATATGCAGCCCGTTTTCGTTATTTTTTCTTAATTTTGTTTATTTAGCAATTTTTTACTTGACTTGATTTGGCCGATTCCCAACCAAAACCGAACATCTTGTGTTTATCCTTTCTTTTCTTCGAACAAACGAAGATAAACTTGTTATGGGTAACGCCTATCTCGCCAAACCTAAAACTTGAAGTAATAAACTTTTACCCAAAGCCGGCAGCCATTCATCATAAAAAGAGAGAGAGTGTGTGTGTGAATGATTTGAGGAGGAACACCTATTAACTTAGTCATTTTTGTTTACTTTAATCATGTTTTTCTAATAATCATGAAATCAACTGCTCTTGTAGAATAAAAAATTTTATACCGTTACAATCAAATTTCTTTTACAATAATAACTTGAATTAAAACATGATATAATCTTACATTTTCTACAGTTTTAGCAACCTAGCAAAACAGTTAAATAATTAATTTTGTAATGCCAAAAAAGGACGTGACGATCTGTATCTTGGTTAGGAAAGAAGGAATAATAACACTGCAGTTACAAACTTCCCATTTTGTGAAGACCATGATCTAGTTCCGATATATATATATAAACAAATGTGATTTAATAAGAAGATGAATATGGTTGCAAGTGCCTTCTATTTGTAGGTAAAGCATTAATAACGGGCCTTGAATAATTAGCAAAACTAAATTTTGATGCGTTAATTATTAATAAAATTTGGTGCAAGCTTGCTCTTTCCCAAATGGGTTGAACAAACATGGAAGCTTGAAGTCGACTGCAAATTCAACCTTACGCTACCTTCCTTTTTTCTTCTTTTCTAAATTACATTTGTATTAGTTTTTATTTGACATTTTTCTTGATAATTACAAAAAAAAAAAACACGATAAATGAAGTTATTTAAAAATTATAAACAAGAAAATCTAGAAAAAAAATGAGACGGGTGCATGTCACGTCAGGCGTGGTGTTAGGCCTTATCCAACCGACCCATATGGAATAAAACGTAGCGTCGTCCGTTTAATGAATGTTTCGCAAATGAACACCTAATTTCAACGGAATAGTAGAAACAGGGCCCGCCTCCGCCTGCCATTTCATTTTATTTACGTCTGGAAAAATAAAGCCACCTGATGAAAGGGTTTATATCACCTGACTATATGCGGCGCAACTAAATACTTTAATAATCCAAGTGGCTAAATGTTAAAAGCAGCACTTTTATGTCATTACTTGAATATCAAGTTAAGGTGCTGAACTATTTTACGTTGAGTCGCTCTGCACCGACGCTCCGCCGTTAACATCCACTTCAACTTTCTTTCTAGAATTTAAAAAAGTATCAAATATTAGATCTTCAAAACTGATTTGCTCCACTGCGACCTTTCCAAATCTTCTTTTAAACTAAGTTGATCCAACGCGTATTACCTTAATTATTTTTCTATTTGAGTAATATGTTTGTAATAATAAAAATGAACTATTCCTGTTGCATGAAATTTGTGATAGCAGAAAAAGCAATATTTTTTTTTTTTTTGAATAACTTGAACTAGAACACCAATTATATTTAACTAGTGTTTATATAAATAATTTATGAAAAATTAGAAGGTATACTCCAACCCAATGATCTTGCCCCCTCAAAAGTGGTGGGAATGCTTCGTGATTGGTGTAATTAGAATGCCAAACAATGTTGAAAACTGAGTATTATTAGTTTTTAACAATACTTTAGGAATCTTTTGGTCGGCCCACTCATTGCGACCGCCCCCACTCATTCCACCCATTTGGAAACAAGGTCCACCCGTGACATATCGTTTATATATATATATATATATATATATAGCTTTTTTATATCTACCCCTACAAGTATATTTATAAAAACTTAAAAACTAGTATGCAACTCCAAATACAAATCTTAAATCTAGGTGCATCATACATATCTATACTATACGTATTTAATGAAATGGTTTAAAAAATGATATTGATTGAAGCCCAAAAAGAGTCACTTCAAATGAGCTTCCCAATGGACCTAGCTGCCCCATTATGCACATGAACTAATTGCTTTGCTCTCAAGAATATTCCAAACCAGTCACCAATGATCCAAATCCAGTACTTTCTCACCCAACTAGACTCTTCCCACCACAAAACAGTTAATGGAAGTCATAGATCCATCACATTTTTGAGGATACTCCTGAAGCTCTTGTTCTTTTCCTTCTATTTCCAGGTGTAGGACAGCTTCGAGACCTAAGTGGGGAGCAGTACACCCATCAAGCAGAGTGTCGTGCATCAACGCTACTCTACCTTTTGTAGTTTAAAAGAGTGGTGCTCGTAGGAATCCAACTTACTACAGATTTTTAACAACCTTCCAGTCTAACCAGCTACGCTACACCCTTTAAAGAGAGGTCGATCGGATTGGTTTGAGATCCATTTGGTGCATATGCACATGCACGAGAAAGTAGTTCACGTGGCCGTCCCTTTCATTCCATGGGAAAGATATGAAACTATTTACACTTCATTTAATGAGGGGGACATGAGATGTGTCTCCTCCAAACATTATAGAGCCTTTTTGGAACATTTGTGGCCTATTTCCCATAAGTACTAACTACACCTATGACTGTGACAATGATCGGCTGAAACTAAATTTCTTCATTTTCTTTTGAAATTTGTTCTCTATAATATGCAATTGTTTTGCTTACATCTCTTTGAATTTCAATGTGCTTTTGATGCGGTCCATGCATCCTTAGGAGCCACACTTTGGAAAGCAATATGAACTTGGTTATATATATATATATATATATATATATATATATATATATATATATATATATATATATATATATATATATATATATATATATAGCAAAATGAAAAGGTTTTCATTCCAATTTGATTGATTGATGAAAAAGACATGTATCACTAATCGTGAAAAGCATAACACAATATTTGTCGCAGTTATGCGTCAATAAAATTGTTTTGGTCAATAGCCAAGTTGCTTTAGATATATATTGAAAGGAACATATTTTATAAAATAAAAAAAAAACACGCTTACTAAAAGTACGACCATATATAATATATTTTTTAACGGTCTTTAATATGATACTTTATTTAATATGTAAAAAACTAAAGGAAAATTTTAGAATGTATGTTTGATTACAAAAAGTCTTGTCTTAAAAGAAACAACTTACTATTAATGCAATTAATAGTGAGCAAGGAAGAAAGAAGGGAAGTTATTCCTTTTTGCTTTTAGGGTTTAAGGTTGTTTCAAGACTTGAATAGTTTTATAGTACATTTTTCAACTTGAGTGTCGTACATGTCATTATTTGCAGTTTTCTAATACTCATAGGAATCAAGTTCAAAACGCACCGTCAATACGACACTGCGACCAACCAGCTGTGCTACGTCCCTTAAGCACTATTAATGTAATTGAACTTTCCTGCTTTCAAGTAAATACCACAGTTATGCTCAGGACACTGTTAATACAATTGAAGTTTACTGTTCTTAAGGGAAATACCACACTTACTCTTCTGAAGAAGAAAACGAAGAATTGGTTGAGGGAACATGAAAAGTGCCCATGTCTAGAGGAGTCCTGGTGGGACACATAGAGAGCACTTTGTACAAATGATTAACAGTGCTAAAGGGAGAATCTATCACATCTGATGTTGAAGTTCAGTAATTTCTGTCTTGTCGTGTTTGATCTTAATTTGGGGAATACTTCATCTTAGCAAACACCAAAATTTGATACCGCATACAAGCTCTGTCCTTTCATAAAGATGTGAAAAGGAGGGGAATTATAGATCGTGTTTGCAAACTGGAATGAACCACAACACAACCCCGGGAAGTCAGGCCCAAATAGGGACATACGGTACTTGTGTAGGTAAAACAGCTGAGACTGAATATCCCAATCAAACAAGTAAGCTTTTTTATTATCTTCATTGGCCACATAAACCTAGTTTGAGATAGGTAAAATTATGTCTCATATCACCATATGACCTATGTTTTACGTAACATAGTATATGCTTTCCTTCGAACTCATTCAAAGACAAAGGCAGGAAACGTGCAAGCAATTAAGTTCCCGGATTTTGTCTCATTTGTGGTCGAGCCGTTTAATTAACTTGTTTTCTAGTGTATGCCCATATATGCCGCCGAATAAAAACTTGCTTAATTAAATAACAAAAAGTAAGAAATTTCATTTATCTTCGAATATTGGTAATGCTCCAAGAGATTAGCTGTCATCTTCCGGGTGACATAAATTCATTTATAAGCGTATTGCAGAGCGACGTTCATTTTACTTAGTAATTTAAATGACAGTAAAAAATCGAACACTTGCATCTCCCAATGTTTGAATTCAAACAATTAGTTTGGAATCGGTTTTTGTAAGTAAGGGGATTTGAACTTATATCGGAATCGTGCACCCGTCGTGTTTGATAAGAAATTTTGTGTACCATGTTGAAATGCTATTACTAATCTGATTCGAATTCTCGTATGAAATTTGGCGAAAACAAGCTGGATCTGAATCGGTTATCTTGTCTTTAATATTTCAGGTGAGCGAGAAGTTCATCCTCCCGCTCGAAGCGAGGCCCCAAGACCCCACCTCTCTTTTCCTCTGCCTTTGGGACCTCAAGTTGCGTTTGCATCAGCAATGGTAGCAATACACCATATCACACACCACCATCTTAATCCATAGAAGTTTAACATTCATTAGAATCGAATTAGAGACCTACTTTTTTACACTCCCATAATTCGACCAGCCTCTCTCGAATCTTTCAATCAAAAACTCACTTCCCCTTGAGGTAACAGTGATCTTAATATTAAAAAGGTTTTGTACCATTCCAGACAAGAATGCGACAAAATTGTCCGTGATTGTATCCGGAAAAGATTCGAATACTTTTCCTTTCCTTCATAATCAATGCGCAGCTAATACCTAACTTGGCTTGGCCAGGTGATAAGTCTTTTTCTTGCGGGGAGAAACTTTGATGGTATAAGTGTTTGACAAGCTTCTCCGAAGGACCTTCCCTTTCGTTTTTCTTTGTGTTATAATTGGCAAATTAGGTTCGACCAATGCAACTTAATTCATTTGAATTAAAATAAGGAGTTTTCCAATTTCAACCCTGTTTTTCACTTGCAATTTGAGAACAGACAGTCGCTTTTTTATGATTTTCTAATAACAGCCTCACTTTTCATAAAAATTATGAAAAAAGTCGTTCACTTGGGAAACAAAAAAAATGTTAGCCGCAACCTTTTCCCTACGCCATATTATACTACTAAATTGTATTCTTATCCTCTTGGCGAATTTGTTTTTGTTTCTCAAGTTAGCCAAGTGTAATTTTATTTGACAGTTACGAAAATTGGGTCTTCCATAAAAGATTATAAAAATCGGCTTCTTTTTTAGAATTATGGCTACTTTTAAAACCAAGAAAGAGAACTATATATATATATATATAAACGGAGAGAGAGAGAAAGAGGTCGAACTCGGTTCGAACTCTAGTTGAGTTTCTTATAGCAATCTCGAGCTTAACTCGAGTACACAAAATCGAGCTCGAACTCATCTCGTTCAACTCGTGTAACTTGTGAAAATTTGTTTTTATCTTATAAATTAAAGCTGGTAAACCGATTTTTGTAATATTATATAGAATACAGGTTTGCTAGTTGAGTCGAGTTTTTGAAACTCGAACTCGACTAGTTTATCGGTTCAAGTATCTTTGTAACCTCAAATTCAATTCGTTTATAAACGAGTCAAGCACAAGCCGAGTTTTTTCGAACGAGTTCGAGTCGAACCCGAGTTGGCTTAACTGGTTGCACAGCCCTGGTGTCAGGGCAAGTGGGTTGCTGAAAATCCATCAAATTTTGTAGGTTTAGAACTTTTGCGGTTGGAAGAGCTGTCGAAATTCGGCCGAAGCTGAGCAGATTTTTTTCTTTGGTGAAGTTTCTTAGGTAAGAAGAAAGTATGTTGAACACGTTCGTGGGATGAGATTGGATCAAAACAAGTGGCATTTTATGTCTAATTTCACGTATCCATTAGTCAATAAACCGACGAAATGATCAACAATTCTTAAGCCACACTTTTCAAGCAAGTGGAAGATGTGAACGACAGGGAAAAATCATCAACTGTTTGAGAAAATGGGATCATTTCCACATGGCGATGGAATTTTGGCTTCTCTTCCAATCAAGCGAATGATGTTCTTACCCAAGAAAAAGAAGAGAGGTTCCATTATGTGGACCCACACCTTCAATGGGCTTATGTGTAAGGAAAATGACTCGTCTTCTTCCTTTAGTGGCTATCAATCGGTCTGCTTACGTGTTTCACTGCTACCAGTTTCTTGGTGTGATGGGAGATAGGCGAGGACCGCCATTGATGGCGTATTCAACATCCTGGTGTGTATCTATGTATATGTTTAATATAATACAGGAAACTATATAAATAATCAAACTGTACATATGAAAACCGGCGTTGAGTTTTTTCAGCAAAAAATTTCTAGCTCAACTGCTCTATCTGCATGGGAGTTCTTTTTTCTTCTCGTCTTCTTCTTACATTGACTTCTAACTACTAAAAGAAAAGGTAAGGAAAAGGAAAGATTGTTTGTAGCTTAAGCCTTCTTTGTTTGAGGTATTATCCATGTATCTGTTAGCGTTTTGAGCTCATTCAGGGCAGTGGGGTAATCACATTGTGACTGGTGTGGCCAATTGCCCACTCCAATCTCTTAAAAGTTCTTTATATATATATATATATATATATATATATATATAAACTTTATCTAGATAAAGAGGCACTGAGCCAGAAGATGGGAAACTTCGATTAAACACAACAAAAGCACAAAATTCATGAGGAAACAAAAGGAGGACCATCATCGTAAGGGGGGAAAAGTTGGATGAACTTTATGTGGAAGAAATGGCATAAAGGAAAAGGTGAAGGGCTCCCAAGTTTTGGAGAAATCACAGGCGCCAGAAGCAATGTTGATCCAGTATTGACTACTAAGGGGGCATTCGATTGCTTCGAATTTGAAACCTATAAATATAATGCAGATCTACATGCCATTGTTGATGTGGGAGAAGATCCATGGTTCATCAAACTGATGATCTTAAGTCCTGATCTAAGATCCTTACTTCACTTCTTTGCATTGAGAAAAGTTTGTATTTAAGAGCGAGGTTGCAAGAGAGGCTGAAACCGCGGTTCTCAGATCTCAAATTCGAAGCTATCAAATGTCCATTAAAGGCTGTTTGCCTTGAAAATTTAGTTGAAACTTCCTTTTAAAAATATTTCTACTGGAGGATGAAGTTTCTATCAATAATTGAATATGAGGGTTTTGCTATTCATTATGAAATTGAATGTTGTGCTTTTATCAGGAAGGTCAACAGATTGGATTCCAACGGATATAGCCTTATTGTATCTTATTTAGCGGATGGTGGCACATTTAAATTTAAATTCAGATTCAAATAAAAAAAAACAATAAGTTTAGCATACAAAACCGAACCCGACTTTGAAATTTATAAACTGAATCTTACCCAATTCAATTTTTAAATTCACAACAAAAAAAAATCCAAAGCTGACTTTTAAATACACAACTGTATTTGAACCACATCATAATGATATGTTAAGAACCAAATTTCTAAATGCATGGCTATTGGTATACCAGATATTTATTTAAAACTGAATTCATATCCAACAATATATCATTCCTAATTAGCTTTGAATTGGATTTAATTTCTTAATCAGATGTTAATTTTTTTTCCATATCGGATTTCTTTTTTGAAGCAGTTTGGTAGGATGTATGTTCCGACTCTACTCAGTCGACATCCCTAACTTTTATTAAATATTATGTTTTATCAAAATCATTTTTGAAGAGTACATCTTTTTGGGGAGAATAAACATTTTGTCAATTCAAAATTCATTTGTGGAACTCCTTATAAGTAGGATAAAATCTTTGTTACAAAGTGACACCGAGACTGGTTTGAGTGACATGATTAGTCGCCTGCCAATTGTTGATTTACGGGTGGATTTGGCCTACAGGATATAACATAATCACTTTAAATTTCGTGAAAGGAATACTTTAAGGAGCTGTTTGGCAAAAATGTTATTGTTTCATGAATCTAATCTAAAGTTTGACATAGACATATGGTACACAGTATTGCACGAACAAGCTGCTTCAAACTTGGGAGTAAATTCATCAATTCAGCACAAAATCAATTTTCTCGAACTTGGTTTCTAGCGCAGAAAAATATCTGAATCTGATTGAGCATTGTCATTTGTTCATCTGAATCCAAATTAGACTATGGAAACCTGACAAGTTAGATGTTATAACAGTTATATCCGAGGTTCCATCTAAATCCTTATTCAGACCCTTTTCGATACTGCCAACCATAAAAGGAAATGGACATGAATTCCTCTAACTCGATTCAAGCGCCAGTTTGGACTCGAGCTCAAAAATCACACACAGATATATATATATATACATATCTGTGAGCGCGGTCTGCTCTTAAGACTTTAATGGAATCATGTTTTAATTAGATTACATGGGATAGATATTTATATGAAAGAAATCTAAACGTAAGCGTGTTTGCAGAAAATACTTACGCATCTATTTTGAAAAGTTCATTTCTGCAGTATTCAGACTTGGTTATAATTTCCTCATCTGAATCTTCAAATTCTGTGGAAGCTGAACATTGACGGAGAAGATTTCTCCAGAAGTATGAACAGCAATCATGGCAGCGTAGACGATCATCCACACTCATTAGTTCAGTGGCAATGGCCGCTCGTGACCGTTCAACTCAACATGATAAGAGCCTTCTAGTTCTAGATGGTAATTGGCAGTCAAGCCGCTGTATAACAAGTACAAAGAGAAGACATTCGAATTAAGCGTGATTATGACTACGTTACAGATCAAAACTACCACTCCATTGATGCGCCTTGCGATCCATCATTGTGCCTCCCATGCTTCCTTCAACTTTAAGGTACATGTTATAAAGTTCAGCACTTTCATGAAGCGCAAAATTAATAAAGTCGGTCCTTGATGTGCTCACATTATTTTAGCTCATATTCAATTAAATCTGAGCATGTGAAACTTCTAATTGATCAAAACAAAGTGAAGACAAGACGCGTGATTTGTAATTATAGTTATTTCTGAAACGAGTTTCTGTTATACATTGAAGAACCCTTTTAACCAACATTCAAAAGAAAGTTTTTCCCAAGTATCGGCGCCAGATTTCTCAACAATTAACGAGATTTTGAGAGCACGGTGGTGCAGAAAAGGAGGGAGAAGGGCCAGCGCGAATCGGCAGCAAATGGTGGCGGTTGCCTTCATACGCGACGGTGCAACCAAAGAAGAGAGAGAAAGAAAGAGCGCACGTGATTCTCTGTCTCTGCACTACCACTGTTCACCTTGTGATTCTCTCTCTCTCTCTTATAAATCTCCCCCTTGGGCTTTGTCGCCATTGCAGTTCTTCACGCCCACAATCCTCCAATTGCCAACCCATCCTTCCGTTCGTCTTCTTCCTAACTAGTAAGATCCCATTAATTCCACCCCTGCTCCTCCTTCCTGTCTTGGTACACACTACTACCCAGATGAAAAGCAGGCAAATCATCTCTTGCTTTCTTTTGTTGCTGTTGGGCACAACTCATTCCCATGCATCTTATGGTAATGCTCCTCGAACACCTCTTCCTCTCCCTTTCTTAGAAAGAACCCATTTTGCATGAGTCATTGCTTTCTGCAGACCTTTCTGATTGTTTTCTCTTTTTCTCCCCTTGAAGAGGGACCGTGGTATGATTCCTCTGCGTACAGTGAGGTATTATGGAGTCCATTGGTGCTTCTTTGTTTCCTCTTTGATTCCCTTCGATTACAAGATGATCATGGTTCAGCTGCTTTGATCTTATTTTTCTATGGGTGTTCCAGTGCAAGAAGTACCCGGAGCCACCTCTGTACAATGGGGGGATTCTGAAGGGCACTGATCCTAAGGAACAAGGAAATCAAACGGGCACCATTTACTCGCCGGCTTATGTGCTACAGAACTTGACGAAGAATACCAAGTACGCATTCTCAGGTAAGTTCCTTTCCCGCTTGCTTGTGTGCTTGCTCTGAGTGCGTGCTACATAGAAAGACAGAGACAGAAAGGCAGGTAGGTGTTTGGTATGCGCAGAATTGAAACATTAATTTAGCTATGAAGCTGACAAGCATTAAAAACAGGGAAGAGGACACGCCATGACCAGCTTTTTCTTCTTTTGATGGTCTGATGTATATGCAATGGCTTCTTCTTTTTTGGTACCTTCTCCTTTTGTTTTTAATGTCGAACGCGTTTACCGGTGCAAAGTTTTCTGATCTTTTTCCGCTGCAAAAAGCGGAAAAGTTCTACAAGAAACTTAAAGCTATATTTCACTAGGGCAGTCACGGATTCATTTCCATGGGCTTTAATTTCTGTGCAAACTTAAGCTATAGGTATGCAGTCTGAAGTCAAAGAGGTTCTGTCGCTGATTTCTAGAGGGTTTTGGGGGTTTCTTCTCCCTATGAGCTTGTCATAAATAACCATGTTCGCATTTAATGAAGGAGAAGGGACATAACTAACAAACTAAGAGTTGTGAAGATTTAAAAGAACAGAGAAGGGAACCTTAAAAGTTAGAGTTGTTAGCAGTATTGGTAATGAAAAATCCAGTGATTAAATTAGACAGAACCATGAAAAATCACAGCCATACACATATGATCTGCATTCTTCGTTTAGTAAAAACTTGCGACTAAGTTGACAAACTATTATCCACACGTAGCTATCAAATGCGTCAAATCAACGTTAGAAATCTTAGAAAGTATTCAAAGCAACAAAGTGTGTGCACTTCACAAGACCAAATCGTTAATGATTTCTACCAAGGGGTTTGCAAAAGGTAGATCATACAGACTTCCAAAGAAGTTTGTCTAAAAATCCCAATTTTCTTTTAGGCTGTCACCATTGCATGTTGCTGGTTTCATGCCTACAAATTCCTCCATTGTCTTCAAAATATTAACTAAAAGCGACCTGTGATGGCTGTACTTTTTTTCTAAACAATATCCTTGACTTATTGAAAGAGACCCAGAACCAATGGCATTGGCGGTGAGTCATGTAAAATGCCAACCTTCCTGCTTCAATGCACTGCCCCAGTTCATACTACAGTTAATATATATATATATATATATATATATATATATATATTGGTAGTGTCCAATACACTGCCCCTAGAATTATTTGAGAGGTGTGTCCTACCAGCTATTGTTACTTTAGACCACTTGAGGCTTACTTTTATATGCTGTCATTACCATCTTCCTACGCTTGTTGCTGCTTGACATACTTGTAGTCTGCCGACTGGTGTGGACGCTTCCGATCACTGTTTGGAGCTAGTATGGAATATGACAAAGTTCATGATCATTGTCTCTTTCTCTTAAACTTCAAGGCAACCACGCCAGGATTGTCCATATTCATGAATCGATGGGCTCCTTTTTGGGTCAACAGAATGGGTCTGATTCGAGATCTTGGTCATGTCTCGTATAAGCCAAACGCATAACAGGCGTGTTTTCCGATTGCCGGAATTCCATAACGTAGGGTTTAGGCGGGTTTTGTAGGTATCTCACGTCTGGTAGTGGCTCACACAATGTTTATTTCTGCAAGTTGGTATTGTCTTTTACGATAACTGAGGTCACCTCTAGATGGTGACACTGACCGAAGGACATGGAAAACGGGATCCGGTGCTCTGATACTTGATCCGGTCGTCGGACACGTGACCAAAAAGTTTAATCTCCAATTGAGAACTTATATCAGATTCGGATTTTAAAAACAACATCCGACTAGATGTGGATTACATATCCAGTTGGCTAGATGTGGATTACATATCCAGTTGGATTCAGATAAGATTTAGTTTTGAACAAATACCTTATATCCAACTCCCTTAGATTTTGAAAATCCACCATATTCGGTTCAAATTTGGATTCAGATTTAGATTTGAACTTAAAAATCAGATTCAGATCGAATTCAGATTGTGAAATCAGATTTTGGATTTGGATATGACTTTTTCTTCATTCATATTTGAATATGAATTCAAATCTGTGAATATCTAAAAAAGCGGATATAGTTAAGAGTACATTCGATTCAGATCCATCCATTGACAAGGTACTTGAGCCTACCTCGGTTTGAGACAAGGAACAGGCCACAACCCCTTTGGTGTGCCTGTGAACCTTGTTGGGTGCCGCCACATAATGTGTTTGATTCCCATGTTAGACCAGGGAATGGATCACAGCTATGATTCTTGAATTGGTGACCAAAACAAACGTGTGACTGCTAGTAAAGATTAAAAAGGATAGATTGATCTAGTTTTTTCTTGAGTTTTTCAAAGTTTATCAGCAGAATGAGTTCTTAATCTTACTCAAATTTTGCTAGAAGCAAGAAGCATTCGATGTGTTCGGTTTTGGGTATCATCCAAAACTTGTTCTAATCAAAAGTCCACATTTATGCAGCTTGGGTACAAATTGGTGGAGCAGATTCTGCTACAGTGAAGGCCAGATTAGCCATTGACAACGCCTCCATACAATGTGTGGGGAACGTTGTTGCCCAGAGAGGGTGTTGGTCCTTCCTCAAGGGCGGTTTTGTTCCCGACTCGTCCACTCCCTACGCCGTTTTATTCTTTCAGGTGACCGGATTCGTTTTTCCGGCAATGATTCTTCCATGAAAGACCTTGCTGCTGCTTGATGATGATGACATCTTTTGTGTTACACAGAATTCAGGTGATGCAAATGTTGATATCCAAGTCTCCGCTGCTTCTCTGCAGCCATTCACGGACGAGGAATGGAGCGCACATCAGCAGAACTGGATCTCACTGGTAATTCGTCTCTTGCAAAAAGGAAAAAATGCCATCAATAATTTTTATACAAATGTTTCAGATGTTCTAGTCCGATTCAGAAAGAATCCAAATCCAACTAGTAATCTAAAAGAAAATATGGACTCTTCAACCATTCCTTTATTTTTTTTTTGCATTTTTCCATTTGAATTAACTAAGAAGCACAAACATTTATAGAGGAGGAAAAGAAGAGTGACGGTGCACGTGACAGACTTGAATGGCAACCGTTTACAAGGTGCATATGTTACTCTCAGGCAGAGATCCAGGGAGTTCCCGTTTGGTTCAGCCATTTCTAAGACAATTATTGGGAACTTTCCTTACCAGGTAAGTTCTCGTTCTCTTTTCCTCTGGATATTGCAAAATGGCAAGGAAAATGAACCGGTTCAATTTCTCACAAACAGAAGTGGTTCGTCGAGCGGTTCAATGTGGCCGTTTTCGAGAACGAGCTCAAGTGGTATGCGACCGAGCCCGACCCCGGCAAGCTTAACTACACCCTGGCTGACCAGATGCTGAGCTTTGTCCGCGAGAACCAAATCTCAGTCAGGGGCCACAATATTTTCTGGGAGGACCCGGTCTACACACCTGGGTGGGTCCGCAACCTCACCGGGTTGGATCTGGTCAGTGCGGTCAGTTCGCGGATCGAGAGCCTAATGACCAAGTATAAAGGGGAGTTCATGCACTGGGATGTGAGCAATGAGATGCTTCACTTTGACTTCTACGAGAGCCGACTCGGTGCCAACGCGTCGAACCAGTTCTTCGAGACGGCACGGCGAGCCGACCCGTGGGCAACTCTCTTCATGAATGAGTTCAATGTGGTGGAGACATGTGATGATGTTAACTCAACTGTTGATGCCTACATCTCCATGCTAAGAAGAGTGAAGGGAAACAGTGGAATGTTGGAAGGAATTGGCTTGGAGTCACACTTCACTAAGCCAAACATTCCATTTGTGAGGGCTACATTGGATAAACTTGCCACCTTGGGCATGCCCATATGGCTCACTGAGCTTGACATCAGCAAAACCCTAGACCAAAGAACCCAGGTGAGATAGAACTTCTCTATCCATACATATAGCCTGATTTTTATGGTACCCATGAGCACTATGCTTGTGAAATTTATAGTGAGTTAGGCAGCAATGCAGTCCTGGACCCAGAGATAAAAGAAAATGGAAGACATTGAGGTGCTTAAGCTTCTGGTTATCACTGCTTAAACAAGGGTTTTACTTTTTTATGTATGTTTGGCATCTTGCAAAATGTGACCAAGTTCTTGAACTTACAAAATTTAACAATCTTTTGACAGGCACTTTATTTAGAAGAGGTGTTGAGGGAAGGGTTCTCCCACCCGTCGGTGAACGGGATAATGCTGTGGACGGCTCTTCACCCGAAGGGATGCTACCAGATGTGCCTCACGGACAACAACCTCCAAAACCTGCCACCGGGGGACGTGGTCGACAGGCTTCTTCAAGAATGGTACACCGGCCAAGTCGCCGGTCAGACCGACGGCCATGGCTGCTTCGACTTTGAAGGCTTCTTGGGCGACTACGATCTCAGTGCTGCTTATGGCTCCAAGATCGTCAACTCCACCTTGTCACTTTTCCAAGGGGACGAGACCCTTCATTTCAACGTCCAGATATAAAGGATACCATTCGTTAGATTTTCGTACATATATAATTGCAGATATATATCAGAGGATGTTGTGAATCAGAGAGATTTTCACGCCATTTGGTGGTTTTTTTTTCTTCGAGTAACCAGAAGAAGGGAGAGGAGTCACTTGAGTGCGGTTAACAATGGGGTGTTTCATCAACTGGGTTGAGATTTTAACCGGACGTGAAATTTTCCACGGAAAGAAGGAGACAGTGGAAAGATCTTACTCGTTCGATTTGGAGTACTGAGATAAGCCAAATTAAGCTGAAATCGCGTGCCCTGCCTCTACTGTTAAATTCTTGTTCGTTTTTGGATGTACTTGATTTCTTTGGTTTTCTTTTCTCTCGTTTTGTTTGTTTTAAAAGAGTAGATCTCGTCTGAACGATGCTGTGTTTGTTAAAGAGATCAAAAAGATTATTAATGGATGAAGAATCGAGCCCCTGTTCCCAACAACATTTCGCTTCTTCCACAGAACAGGGCCAGGACTTAAAATCCTTCAAGTTAAAGAAGGCCAGGAATTCAACGATGCAGATACTCATTTACTGCAAAATCTGAATGTTGTTCTGTATCCAATCTGTAGTTGATTCAATGGCAGTCTTTTTTTTTTCTTTTTTTTCCTTTTAAAAGAGAAATGTCTTTGTGGGTGGAAAGAACCAAAATCGACTGAAAATTTTAGATGATCACGTACGTCCGCTACTTTTCGTTGCCGGTCAACACACGAAATGAATCGTCCGTTCCACGCATTATCGGGACATAATCCACACAAGTTCGCTGAAAGAAAAGGCGAAGGATACAATACACTTCCAGTCGGGCGGACACCTTATGTCATTTTCTGATAATGATCTCACTCACACGCTGCCAAATGAAAGCCTAATTGTTTCATGGTCGTCTCTCAAACTCCAGTGAAAGTATTAATAAGAAAATTTAAATAATGGTTTGTTGTTTTTGAAAAAAAATGATTATTTTAAATGTGACCCAGACAGATATAACTTTTGAGGTACTTTAATATACCATGATTTAAAAAAAAAAAAAAAACTTTTTTCTGTAAATAAAAAAGAAGGAACTGATTGTGGTGGCTTAGAAATGGTGTCCTACCTACCTAACTTCATCAGATCCTTTATGTTTGGCACTTATCTTGTCTCCTTTATTGCAATCTATGGATGTAATACACATTTGCTATAGACATATAATTTTGTGTGTAAATTTTATGCGACTATATACCAAACCCTGTTTGAATAGTAATTGGATCTAAGTTTTGTTACTTTAAGTAGAACATACTTGAAATTGAATCGAATTCACTCGTTTACACGCTAACTTTAGCATGCCGTACTTTGATCCTTCCCGGATAAACTTAAAAAGCTATTTATTCTTTCTTTAACTCCACAATCGGCACAGTCTTTATGAATTATAACTGGAGAATCCAACCGTGGGCTTCCGAAGTAAACATATTTCCTATTCCATTTGTCTTAAAGACTCCATTGAGACCACTTTTACTAAATAAAAGGAAATTTTTTTTACTACACGCCCAAAGTCAATTCCCTGTCGTGTGTTTTGGGAAAAAGTCGTAAAAATAACGTTAAATATCTTTTTACTACACGCCCAAAGTCAATTCCCTGTCGTATGTTTTGGGAAAAAGTCGTAAAAATAACGTTAAATATATTTTTTCTGCCTACGTGCGGTTCACGCACCTTTTGGTTTGCCTTCTTTCCAATCCCCACCGTCCAAATCCTTTCTTGGCCCCATGGAATGGAATGGAAGTCACTAGAAGCAGTGGAGCTCTACAACGTCAAGGCGGGCAGTTTCACCCAATGGCTTACTGCCATGTGGATGTGCGGACGAATGGGCTTGCTCCATTTCTGCTGGGAAGAGATTGGCCGTCCGATGGGCCGCGTTTGACGTCGTCAGCCGCTTTCCCACCCGTCGGATGCTCCACGCTAGCACGCGCTCAACACTTGAAATGCCCCCTCCCTCTCTCCCTCCCCGCCCAGTGGGCTTCGCTCGATCGATCGCTCGACACTCTCTCTCTCCGCGAGAGACACACCTGAGATACCATGAAGTGGAGGATTCCCGCTGCTCTGCTCCTCCTCTTGCTCCTCTCCCTGCTTCCGGATCAAGGTCTCGTCTCGTTTCTTTCCTCCTCCTCCCTCTCCCTCTGATTCTTTTCCGTCCGTTCGTTTGTGGTGGATCTGGTTGGGCGAGGGGTGGGATGTGGAATTCAATGTCCTTTCTTGTCTTTCTGAGATGATCCGTTTTGTAATGCTTGAAGATGGTCACTCTCGATTTTTTGGTGGATTCATTTCTCAAAATCTCTTTTGTGTGCGATCTTTAGGGCGACATTTGCATGCGAATGCGGAGGAGAACGAGGCCTCGGATGGGGCCGTGAATCCGCCGAAGGTGGAGGAGAAAATCGGGGCGATTCCTGACGCTTTATCTACTGATTCCGAAGTTGTTCAAAGGTTTTTGATCCGTCCTCTCTCTTAGTTTAGCTAGATTTTGGTGTTTGAATACGCGGGGTGAGATCTGGACTTGTGTCTCTAGTATATGTGTTTTGGGTAGGTGATAGTATCAGGACCGAGAACTGAAGGTGACTGGAGTTGGATTCTTTCTTTGTAGGAAGACTTTGCGCTGCCTTTTTTTGTTTTTTTTAGGAGGAGGGAAATAAATTAATATATGAATTTTTCTCTTTTTCTTTCTTGCATAGTTTAGTAAAATTTTGTATAAGAAAAGTATTTTAGATCTCTATTTTGCGTCATTGAAATTTCTTTCTGTTGTTGCATTTCAGGGAGTCGGAGTCGATTTCCCGAAAAACCTTGCGGAGCAATGGAGAGAAGTTTGAGTTCCAGGCCGAGGTCTCCAGGCTCATGGACATTATCATTAACTCCTTGTACAGTAACAAGGATATTTTCTTGAGGGAACTCATCTCCAATGCTTCTGATGTGAGTTCCAATAGTTGTGCTGCTTCCGCATTGTATTCTAATTTATTTCTGCGGAGTGGTTTTATCTGATTTTTAACGACGAAATTTTGGATTAGGCGCTGGACAAGATCAGGTTCCTTTCCCTCACAGACAAGGAGGTCTTGGGTGAAGGAGAGAACACCAAGCTCGAAATCCAGGTTAGTATGCAGATTGTTATTGTGTTATATCGAATTTGAACCTTACCGAGTTTGGTCTTTCTTAGAAATAGGAATTGATGAACTCGATGTTTCAAAAAGTGACCATTTCTTTAATTGTGTCTTTACAACATGATCAAATACTAGAAGTCTAAACCTGGTTGCAGCATATTGGTCTTTAATCTGGAATGCTGATAAAGCTCATCATGAATTGTTTCCATGTAGATTAAGTTGGACAAAGAGAAAAAGTTGTTGTCTATTCGCGACCGAGGAATTGGAATGACAAAAGAAGATCTCATCAAGAACTTGGGTACCATAGCTAAGTCAGGGACTTCAGGTGCTAATTTGTTGCTATAAGACTTTAACATTATCAAATGTTCAGTGGTGTGTGAACTTCCAGCAGGAGTTTGATCGGCCATGTTATTGCAGCTTTTGTTGAGAAAATGCAGACTGGAGGTGACTTGAATTTGATCGGTCAGTTTGGAGTTGGGTTCTACTCGGTCTACCTCGTTGCCGACTATGTTGAGGTCATTAGCAAACATAATGATGATAAGCAGTAAGTGTTATGCCTTAAATTGTAGATTTTTGACTTGTTTGAATTTGTGGTTTTGTGTTCATCCTCATTTTGCTTGGATACCTTTTGCACTTTCAGGTATGTATGGGAATCTAAAGCAGATGGACAATTTGCAGTATCAGAAGATACATGGAATGAACCACTTGGTCGTGGGACAGAGATCAGGTTGCATCTGAGGGAAGAAGCTAGCGAATAC
This sequence comes from Nymphaea colorata, assembly GCF_008831285.2. Classification (NCBI taxonomy): domain Eukaryota; kingdom Viridiplantae; phylum Streptophyta; class Magnoliopsida; order Nymphaeales; family Nymphaeaceae; genus Nymphaea; species Nymphaea colorata. The sequence continues at coordinate 24,705,422 of NC_045146.1, forward strand.
TTGCAGGAGGAGAAACTGAAGGTGGGTGATTATCTACCATATGTCAAGTTACCTGCTTACTATTAATTCTCATAATGCATTAAGTCTCTAGTTCCATGATATCTCGGATAATTGAACCATGCGATCCATGATTGTAGTGTGGGAAAACTTGTGTTATTTCCAGTAATAAATGGTCAGACTCTTATACTTTAAGGCAGGTATAAACAGCAGCTTGCAACCATGAAAGCTATGAAAACGAACATGTAAAGATACCGTAAATTCTGTGAATCGCATTGAGAAATGTGTCATGGGATGATTATCAGTTCCTTTGTCATTTCTATCCACAGTTTAGTTCTCTTACTTCTATCATAGGCTTCTATGGAAAATAATATTAGAGATTACTTCCATACGCTGCTGAAACATACCATAAATCCTACTACAAGTGCTACGCTGCCTGCATATCACAAAATGAATGGTATATTGCATTTGATTGCCTACGTGATTCCATCATTCCAGTAACATGAATGATTAATGTATACCTTATTGATTCCCTCCGTGCTTTCTGATAACACAAATGCGTAGGTGCTCGGGTCGCCACTATTACATTCTTTTGCTGTAAATAAGCCTAGTTAGTTGCCTTCCTTTAGTACTCACGCATGAAAACTTTGCAAGAAGACTCTGGTAATCTGACTTATTGTCTATAGCCAGTTCTTTGTCTTTGACGGCAGACATAGGGGTGTGTCCAAGGGGATCTGATCCACAATAGGAATGGGTGAATACAGCCCAGTAGATCAAGCCACTGGATTGTGTATCCACCAAGCTTGAGTTCAAACCCTGTTGTTTGTCTTCATGATCGTAGATTGACATGATGCTGGTATCGGATCATAAGTGAGCTACCTAGTGTTCTGCTGCCTGGTCTGAGCTAACCTGGACTATGCAGTCAACAATCTGGCCTTGTGGGTAGGATTATGACCTGAGTTCCTTCTCAGTGCTTGGGTTCAAAGGGCCTTTTCTGTTCCCTATTATACTCAAAATAGTGGACCGAGTCACATCCCTGTCCCAGCTTGCATGTAGCAAACAAGGGACAGCATGGACAGCCTGTCCGTAGACCAATTAATCAAACAAATTACGCCAGAACACTGTGTTCCTGGAACCTCTGATTCAGGCGTTTCGGGAACAGCAATCAAACATGCTTGTTATGATCCACTACCAATGCAGCTTGGTATAAGACCCTCACCAGAACAACCTGATGGAGCCAGGTCACTTTTTTAGTCTCATGGACCCAACTGGGTTTTAACAGGCCTGGGGTTTGGTCAATCCATAGTTTTCTCTTAATAGTCATTACCTTTTGGTGCTTAAATGTTGAATATTTCTAAAAATCCAGTTTATTGTGCTTGGTGTTGATGGCAGGCATTTGTCTTATCCTATTTGATAGTTTAGGTTGTCATATGATTTGAGGTAGATAAGGTTGGAAATCAATTTAGACGTAGGTTGTTGCCCAGTATTGGTGATTTTGCTTATAATAACCCCTCCTCCTATTCTTAATCTTCTATTTTTGTAATTTTATTTATGTTGTTGATTTCATTAAGCTTGCAAGTCTCCTGCAAATTGGGTGCTAACTCTTATGTTGTATGTGGTGGCAGGAGCTTGTGAAAAGATATTCTGAATTCATCAACTTCCCTATATACCTCTGGGCAAGCAAAGAAGTTGATGTAGAGGTTCCAGCTGATGAAGATGAGTCTGCTGATGAAGAGACAAGTATGCTTCTGTTTGCACATCTTGCAGCATGCCTTCTTGCTTCTGTTATTTCTTTCTGGTTTCTGTATTGTTTGCTTTTGTTGCCTGATCCTTTTCCAACATTACAGCTGAAAGCAGCAGCTCTGAGGAGGAAGAAGTTGAAGATGAAGATGCTGAAAAGAAGCCAAAGACGAAAACAGTGAAGGAAACTACTTATGAATGGGAGCGTTTGAATGATGTCAAAGCTATATGGTTACGTAGTCCAAAGGAGGTGTCTGAAGAAGAATACACGAAATTTTATCAGTCAATTGCAAAGGTTAGCCAGTCAATGTCTTTCTTATCAAATAACTTTGTTAAAATTTTCCTCTAAACCATGTCTTAAAATTTCTTTTTGTTTTGATTATGTTTTCCTTTTTCTGCCAGGACTTTAGCGATGAGAAGCCACTATCGTGGAGCCACTTTACAGCTGAAGGAGATGTGGAGTTCAAGGCTGTTTTATTTGTGCCTCCTAAGGCTCCTCATGACCTGTATGAGAGCTACTATAACAACAAGTCAAACTTAAAGCTCTATGTCCGGCGTGTATTCATCTCTGATGAATTTGATGAACTTCTGCCAAAATACCTTAACTTCTTGAAGGTAATTGTGTGCCGTATTTCATTTGTTGACTGCTAAGACTTTGAATAACCAAGTCAGAGATAGACATGCCTTCCATTGGATTTTATCGAACAGGGACATTTTTGTGGTTCATACTAGCACTTATAATGGTGCTCAGCATTCTAAATCCGATATACCTTAAGTGCTCAGTGTTAAATATCCTACATGCCCGTCAAGGCTTTCATATTTATGTTTACTATGTATCTTGCTTGAATGCAGTTAAATGTCATGACATCAGGATATGAATTCTTGTATATTTGCATTTCACAGGGCCTTGTTGACTCCGACACTTTGCCACTCAACGTTTCACGTGAAATGCTCCAACAACACAGCAGTTTGAAAACTATCAAGAAGAAACTCATCCGCAAGGCTCTTGACATGATCCGTCGGATTGCTGATGAGGATCCTGATGAATCAAATGAAAAGGAGGAAACAGGTTAGATCCTTTGACAATGGTGCTGCAGCTCAGTCAACATTCTTTTGTACTGTTTTCTGTAGCATGTGTATCTGAGATTGGATTATTTCATTCCTTCAGATGCTGCAGCGGACTCTGAGAACAATGATAAAAAGGGCCAGTATGCAAAATTCTGGAAGGAGTTTGGCAAATCTATCAAACTTGGCATTATTGAGGATGCATCTAACAGGAACCGACTTGCAAAACTTCTCAGATTTGAAAGGTGACTGATATAATTCTTGCGTTTCTAGCACTGAACATTGAATATCAGTGATTTGAAATACAAATTATTGATATACCGTCACCTCTCCTGGTTACAGTACAAAGTCTGAAGGCAAGCTTGCTTCGCTAGATCAGTACATATCAAGAATGAAGCCTGGACAGAAGGATATATTCTATCTAACAGGCTCTAGCAAGGAGCAGCTAGAGAAATCACCATTCCTCGAGAGGTTAACAAAGAAGGGCTACGAGGTAAAGCTGGAAATTGAAAGTGCCTTAGTATGGTTAAGTAAAACATTGTGGTTTGCAGTGGCTTTTTTGGAACAACAAACAGATCTTGCTTTCCCTTTTAAATTTTATGTCAAAAGCAGCTTTTTGGATAGTGAAACCTACATCTGTCTGCCATAGACCCATCAGGTCTCATATTATTAAGTTTGTACTTATCTGTTCAATTTATTTGTAGGTCATCTACTTCACGGATCCAGTGGATGAGTATCTTATGCAATACTTGATGGACTATGAAGATAAGAAGTTCCAAAATGTGTCCAAGGAGGGTCTGAAACTAGGAAAAGAATCAAAGGACAAGGATCTCAAAGAATCCTTCAAAGAATTGACTAAGTGGTGGAAAGACGCTCTTTCAAGCGAAGGTGTCGACAGTGTAAAAGTTAGCAACCGATTGGACCAGACCCCTTGTGTGGTGGTTACATCCAAGTATGGATGGAGTGCCAACATGGAGAAGATCATGCAATCACAAACCCTTTCAGATTCTAGCAGGCAGGCATATATGCGTGGCAAGCGAGTACTTGAGATCAACCCCAGGCATCCTATTGTCAAGGAACTGAGGGAGAGAATTGCCAACGATCCCCAGGTACGGTTCTAGCCTTAATATTAGTTTTGAGGGTACAGGTGTCTTTGACCAGTGCTGTCAGTATATGTATCGTTGCATTATTGGGTTTTGCTGATGGATACAGCTTGCTGGTTGATACATTTCCTTCTATCATGTTATTTCCTTTTTTTGCTTAAAAAAATTAATTAGTAAATGATTTAAAGTATTAATAAAGTAAAAAATGGTTATATTTTCATCTCCCAGCCAATAGATGCTGTATCAACTGATACGGCCGGCCAGTATTGGCTGCACTGATCTGGGTAGTTTTGTCGAAGATCAGTAAATGAAATATTGTTCTTCCCATAAGTCATCAAGTCAAGACAAAAGAAGATAATGACTAACCTGGTTGCTCTCGTGAAGGATAAGCGTCACCCCGAATTGCTGCTGATTGTGCTTCTGCCAGTTCGTACCAGTCAACCTCCTTAGAGCTTCTTTTGTCCAAGGGATCAGCTTGTAGTTCCATGAATATGCTTCAAAGATTGGTCATGGACCTGCCCCAATTTTTTAGGCATATTCATATAACAGTTTTTTATTGCCAAACAGTTCCTTAGGAGGATGTTTGGCAACAATAAGACACTGTTACTATCCAATGAATCTACCCCCAAAAAATGTGGCATTACAAAACAGTATGTTATAGGGTATAAATCTGCCCCATTTTTTGAGGCAGATGTATAGGATTGGAACAATGTGTTACGGTTGCTATCTACCCTTTGAGATACTGGATTGTCTTTTCATTGCTCAATATTTTTCTACTACCGTGGTTTTGTCTTATGCACTACAAATTTGGAATTGTAGGACGAGAGTGTGAAGCAGACGGCAAAGCTCATGTACCAGACTGCCTTGATGGAGAGTGGTTTCATGCTGAGTGACCCGAAGGATTTTGCCTCCAGAATCTATGACTCTGTGAAACGGAGTCTCAATGTCAATCCCGAGGCGACTGTAGAAGAGGACAACGATGTGGAGGAAGAGGCAGAAGCTGATGTCAAAGAGGAAAAATCAAAGACTGATGGAGATGATATGGAGCCAGAAGACCTCAAAGATGAGTTGTAGCTTGTTAGTAGATTAGCTGTTTCTCCTCGGTAATTTTGATAGCCCATAGATTTGTTGAACCATCCAAGTCTCGAGTAGGCGAGTATTAACCCAACTGTACGAGTGCCATTGGGCAGCCAAGAATTTTTATGGTGGTTTGAAAGATTTACACCAAGTAAAATTTCTGCTGTTGGACATCGGTGATTTACCTTGTTTCCTGCCGTAAGGATCTCTGTTAGATGCTAAACAGCCCAGCAGTGGCTTTACTGCCATAAGGATATCTGTTCAGTTGCTAAACCCAGTAGCGCTGAATTTCTTTTTCCAATTGCATCTGCCATTTACTGATAGGTTGACCTCTAAACTATACTGTAAAAACTAGGAACTTTCTTACAATGGCAGCATTGACGGCTGTTATGGCTTTTTCTTTTTCTCTTGGAAATAGTCTTGCATTTCCGATACCATGACGGTCACAAACGCATCCCATTTTGGTGGTTAGTGACTATGATCAGCTGTTTTCCCAAAAATATTAGATTCTAAGGTTTAGCTTGTTAATAATTTTTCCTTACAAAAGCGATTCTCAAGAGTTCCTCAGATTACAAGGTTATTTAAAACCAACTTTGCTTTCCACTTTTCCTCCACTAGTGGGGAGACGATTTTAAGTAACATAGATGCAATGGCACAACAATGTCTACGATTCTGACTAAGCGAGTAGCTCATCTTTCTTGGAAGGCCCGATCAAATATTCATCTTGGTCTGTGTAGTCTTGCGTAAAGGACAAAAGCTGGTTGTGGATGTCTCAGTCATGTTGGACCTTTCCTCAGCAAGTGGAACTACGCGACCTAAATTCCTCCTCTTTCGTCCTCCATACAAAAGAGGATGTTCGAAACTAGGACCAATGCATTGTTCTTGGTGAAGGAAAATCACTTTTACAAAGTATCAGCATATGTACAGACGAACAAAAACATCAAGAAATGGCACACTGTGCAAACGGATTCTTTCTTTATACGATAACGACGCCAAAATCATGTTTGAAGTTTGCATGAAAATAAGTTTCCTCGAACTACTTTGGATTCTAAAGACGAAGTTTCTAAGACGGAAATTTTATGGTATTTTGTGAGTTTGCTCACCCAAGCCGGCAGTTCATGTTCTGGCCAATATGGCTCAGCGTACTTAAACAAGAATTACTGCGGTTCATCGATAAGTTCGCTCTGTGCCTTTATACGTTTTCCTCAATTAAACCAAAACTTCCAAAAAAAGTGGTGTGTCGTGTATCCTTGTGAAGCAGAAACGGACACATTAGCACCTTCGTTTACCACCCGAGAGAGAGAGAGGGAGAGAGGGAGCGAGCAAAATGGAAAAGTCGTCTCCCGCCTCGGCTGCGTCTCTGAGGTGGGCAATCCTTCGTCGTGCTCTCCGTCCATCATCATCGTCGCCACAGTCATCTTCATGTGGTACGGTTCCATTTTCATCTTCAGATTTTTCTTCTTAACAAAAAAAAAAAAAATTGCTACTGTTGGAGTCAACCTCCGTCACATTCACGGGCGATCATGGGCTGGTGTTTTTACGCAGGCGACCCATTGCAGACGGAAATCGAGCGTGTCTCCAGAAAAGCAACTCGCGGCTTTAACTTAGTTCCATGGGAATTCTCAAGTTGGGTGGAAGAACGCATTTTGTTGACTAAGAGAAAGGATGTATGTGGTAACAGAGATGCGGTTATATGCTACAGACTGCCCATTGGTAGAACTCCCACGCTTTCTCTGATGTGAGTTCTCTTCTTCCTTGTTTTGATATTTCTGGAACTACACTTGCGCGTTTTCTTCTGTTTTTGGTTGTGCAATTATGACGCTACCCCATAAGGTGTTTAGAATAAAAGTCTCTTGCTTTCCGATAAATTCAATCATGTTTTCCTGATCCACTTGGTTATCTTTCCTACAAGAAGGTATAGCTTATGCCTCGATCTTCATTTCCCACCTACTGTACATCATCTACTCAACCATGCTTCTTAGGTGTTGGTGGGAGTGGAATCAGATGTAATTTACGCGTTTTAAGGCAGAATGGCTGTGAAATCAGGCCAAGACCGAGCGGCTGAGCCGATGGCGAAACAAGTGGTTCAGTTCAATCAGCACATTTGGCGAGCCTACTGTCCCATACGCAAAAGTATTTAGAACTGCAGCATGTTCATCTGTGCCAGGACGCATATTCGCCACGGGAAAATACTGATTCTAATTGACCTTATTTGTGGATAGCTTTTTCCTTGTTAGTACAAATTAGGTGCGAACATACAGTTCTGCATCTTCAGGAGCTGGTGATATGAAAGTAGAAATCATGAAAATCTTGTGACTGCGGTTACCAGCTTCTGCCTTTTGTGCTTGAAAAAGTTTTGGAAGACCGATTACAAGGAAAGCCTTGAGGTTCCATTTTAATAAGTAAGACAGTAGCAATGTGTGCTCCTATGAATGTGTTTAGATGGGTCACTTGAGATCCAGTAATTTTTGCTTCAGAACATTGGACAATGCGAAATGAGAAAGATGCATGTCTGTGCCGTTATCGGGCACGCTAACAAGTTAGGTGTTTGGTTGCAGCCAAAGAGTAGGCTGTCACATGGAACTCCAGGATTTTGAGATCTCTAATGCCCACAACATTGACAGCACTGGACTTGTTTGTGAGTTTTAACCCTTTTTTCCATCTTTTCACCTTAGTCATTTTTTATTATGAAAATATTTATTTTGATGATCCCGATAGTTGAAAGCTTCTTCCCTTTATGCTACTACAGAACTGATGATTGATGAGGGTATGTTCCTTCTATATTAAGTCCCGCTCCTTGGTTCAGTTGGCTGTTCTGTGCATACAGCTGAGAAATGATATTTTTGAACATGGTAATAATGGATCAAAATTCATATCTGTGTCAGCTTTCAAACGATCAGAAAAAATTTTCTTTTGAAATGCTTGGATCAAATAAAACATGCTGGAAACTTTTAGTCATTTTAACATCATTGATTCATTTTACTATCATTAATGTTCTGCACCATTGTTATTTATTCATATGCTCAAACCAGTATGGATAGGCTTCAGTTGAATGAGTAGACTCATCTAAATACCCACTAGTGCACCGTATGCCTCACAATTTGATGCACCTTCTTACAGAAACAAATGATTCAGGTACCCTAGTTTTGCTTAGCTCGCTTTATGTCACTATTTAGACAGATTACTTTCTGCAATTTCAAACCTTAGGCATCATTTGCTTGTCCAGAATTAAGATCATTCTCTGACAGCATGACAGCCGTGACACAGTGAGTCTGAACATTATCTTAAAGAACGTAGTTTTTTACCCTCTTTATTCGTTTCTGCAAATGCAAGGAGTCAGGAGTGTATGATGGGTACGATCTTGCATCAAGTTTATCTTCATCAATTGAAATACAATTTGATTCCTTCGTTGGTAATTCCAGGTCTCTGGCCATCAGAGGATGTCCTCACATATTATTGTTTAACTCATGCCAACATTTTCAGGTGTGTTTATGGTTATGTGGTTGCTATTTGGTCTGGTTGATACAGTTTCCTTTTCCTTCCATTGTTATTAATTATTATTATTATTATTCAATAATCATTTTACTATTTTATTTAATATTCAACTTAGTTTAATTTAAAAAATTATGCAGCTCTAAAAAAGTTCTGGAACTTGGATCAGGATATGGATTAGCAGGATTAGCAGTTGCAGCAAGCACTGATGCACATGAAGTTACTATATCTGATGGAAATCCCCACGTTGTTGACTGTATCCTTGTAATTGATTGTAGTGGAAGTGCATCAAATATTCATTTTGTAGGACACCGAATCAGTGGTTGAATAGTGAGATTACTTGATTGAACAGATTTGGTGATTAACCCACCACCACATGATCCGCTTATGTGACTGACACTTGTCAAGCGCAAATCTAACCAGTAATTTGGTTTTCTAATCATATCTACCTTCGTATCTAGAAAAGTTTCGTGAGAGTAAATATCTTTCTCCTTTCAGTGCTTGCACTACTCCATGTTGCGTTTCAGCAGTGGTGGACCCAATTATTTGTTCTGATTTATAGTTTGTTAGTCACTCTACAACGTTCTCATTATTGTTGCATATTCAGGTGTGGACTTTTCTTTGAGAAAGTTGGTGTTTAATAACTTGGGGTTCATGAATCTTATATCCTATCCCTTGAAATGTGAGGCACTGTTTTTTTTCTTGGTTCTTGACTTGTAAGACTAATTCTAGGACCTTGTCACGGATATCATGAATTTCAAAAATCTCGTGATATTTATGAGGAAAACAAGTAAAACAAAAAATTGGGAAAATCTTGGCAAAAATGAATATCTCATGATTTTTCACGATTTTTGGATGATTTTTTTTTCACTTTTTATTAGTTTCTCATTTATTCTATTTTTTCTAATTTTTAAGTGTTTTTCTTTTTTAAAAAAAAAATTGCTGAGATTTTTCCTGATTCTTTTATGAGAAAAACCTTGCCGATATTTTCCGGAGAACAATGTTTGTGACAATGCTATAGGATAAGTAGGCTAAACCTTTACATCAATTTCTCTCTCTCTCTCTCATGTGTGAATTGGATTATTTTGATTATCTGATCAGATACAACGGTCCAAACATGGTTAATATTATATTTCCGTTATCCTTAGCCCTTCGCATGCAGACATCCACTGTAGTGTACGTGCCAATTCAGATAACTTTGGTGATACTATAGTAAAGCCGTTAACATTGCACTGGGGACAGGAACAAGCAACAGATATGTCCAGCCACTTTGATATCATTATTGCTAGTGACTGGTACTTTTTTATCTTGTAGGAGTTCTGTTGTATGAAATGATTGAATTATTCACAGCCATACACAAATCAAGGGAGAAGACTTGTCTGATCGCAGTTTTGGTGAATAATATTGTCAATGCCGCCAGTGATCTATGGGCATGCGGGCATACATGTACACTGTTCTTTTGAACGCATGTTTGTGCATCTGTGCATGTTGCATATGTGAAAGATGCCTTCCTTTTCCATTTCCCGAATTAGTTTTGTCAAGGCTTTTAGTGGTTCTACTTGCAGCATGTATCTGTGTGTCTTCTTGTGATGCATGCATCCCAGTTCTTCGGCAAGTATCATTTTCTTGTTTTTTCCAGAATTGATCTGTAAGAGGCTTCATTTTTATAATTTCTTGCTGTTCCTTCTTCGCATAAACCAGAGGAAGGCAGAAGAGCATATTGAAAAACAATTTTCTTGTCAAAGAACAAAGTTGGTTTTTTTGATATAAATGGTGGTACATGTTTAATGAAATTCAGGATACTGAGCTAGATAGTGCCATTTATCTAAAACCATCTGAATTCACAGAATAGGCTGAAAGCCTGAAACTCAGATATTGAGGTTGAGAGAGAGTTCTACCGGCAGGTATTTCAGCTTCCCCTGATTCATATTTTGCTGACGCTCTTTTATACACTTTGGTGGATATTTGAGCTACACCTCCATTTGTCTTTCTCAAATTTTCTCCATGTGTGACATCTGATATAGGGCAGTGATACATACACATTATCCCAATGTTGTATCAAAATACCTTGGTTGGAAATACTGTAACTGCCCGACCCAAAACTTATCCAAGCGTTTGGTCTGGTAGATTTCAAACTGCACTCTGGCTTCTTCTGTCCATGCTGTGAAAGGCCTAAGAATCTAAGATCCTACTGGTGGTATAGGACCAACGGTTGTAAACTCCTCAACGATTTTCTATGTCATCAATATAAAGCCTGAAGCTCTTTGTAGTCATCTCATATCCATCACCAAGTTGCTTGCTCAAAACTGTCTCTGCAGTCACGTCTCTAGCTATCCATGTAGGTAGTGACATTTGATGGGTAAACATTGCTCTCCAGATACCTTAAGAAAAACATACTCTTGTTTTTGGTACCATATACATTGGTTATTTCATGCATCCATGACACTGTTTCTACCCCTGCTATTTAACTTATTTCTTCTACTTTCATTATTTGTTGTCTCCAGCACCTTCTTCAGGCAATTCCATGCTGATCTCGCCTACACTATTAGATGTTTGTTAAAAGATTCAGAGGACTCTCAGGCAATCTTCTTCAGCCCCAGAAGAGGCAATACATTGGACATGTTTCTGGAGCAAGTTAGGAAATTAGGATTAAAAGTTCATGTGGTGGAGAAATATGACAGCAAAGTCCTTGGTCTTCATCAAGAGTTCATAAATGGGGACAATTCCTCATGGCCCAACTATGTTGCAGATCATTGTTACCCACTGATGATAAAGATAACCTTCTAAGTTATCTTTATTCGGGTCTGAAGCAGCTGGAAAAAGCGATACAATTTGACATGTAAAATTAGTTCATTCAAGTATTTATTTCTTGAGCCCAGGCTCTGCTCTCAGGCGTTCAAAATATTTCCTCGGAACATGTAATTAGCATTGAACAGTGTAACATTATAGAATCCGTGTGGATGCTGTTAATTGTGCATTATGAACTAAAGCTGCTTGTAACTGGTGGTACAAGTCCTTGATGTGTTCATTCCCAATATTCATTTGATTTAGTGTGAAAACGTTGATGTAACCGCATCAGTGAGTTTATTGTGCCCGAGGACCCTGAAAATATTGCCAGAATACGCTGTTATCCCATTGGCCTAACAAACATAAGAACACCGGCATGTGTGTATGCGTGCCCACGTTGGCATGGATCCCTGCTTTGAGGGGGTTAACAGTGGGGCAAGGTAGAAAGTGCAGCAATATTAATTAATCGGGGCCATTACATTCTGCGGGAGATTGTTGCATCCGTAGGACAACGCTGTAAATGGATTTGTTTGGTAATGGAGGCTGTCTGCCATGTTCACTAGATTAAGCCTAGCTAATCTCGTTTGCATTTGGGAGGTGAGATATGGCTGTCCAAGATACGGAGATTCACCTTTCTCCTATTCAGATGCGTTGGGGTTGATGGTGGTCCTGAGCGCTTTGCAGAAAGTGAACGCCATTGTCCATTCTACTCATTAATATATAAAAAAAATGCCAAGAGACTGTGCATGTACGTGTGTCCTTGTGACATATGTGTGTGTGTGTGAGAGAGAGAGAAAGAGAGTGAGTTCACTGGATTGGGCCTTCTTGCGAACCAGGAGAATTTGTTTCCAAATTCCAAACGTTGAACACTTGTGTAGCTGTGAAAGGTAAATGGCTTACGTATTCTTAACAAGGAAGGTGAATAGATGATATCTAGGGTAGACCCATCTTTGATTTTAGCGGCCCCAACAGAGCTCAAGCCTGGGTTTACTTCGAGTAAATTACTGAAGAAAAAGCAGGCAAATGTATATACAACCTCTCATCTTGCAGATTGCAGAGGAAAAAGGAAACTGCAGCACCAAAGTAGCCATGGAAAAGAACATGAACATGGGAAGAACATGAACATGGGCCTAGCTAGATAAACCAACAAACTCATGCAATCTCTCCCTCTCTCAATCATACAGAAGAGGGAACAAAATCGACATGTAGACAACATACCTTTACACCACATACAACAAGAAAAAAATCACGAGCATTTTTCTGTACGTCCAACCAAAACCAGAAACCAGAATTCTACATCCACATAAAAATCAGATCTCTTTGCGTATCTCAGGGCGACCATGGTGGTTTATTAGTTCAGATTGATACCAATCTCCAATAGCAAGAAATCTAGCATTTGAAGATTTAGCTTATTTACTATGTTTGTTGTGAAAGTCGAATCATACATGATGCTTTTTGGCTACCTAGGAATCACTTCACTGTCGAGTATTACTGAACTTTTGATGTCAAGAAGATTAAATCACATGCCGCAATAAAGACTCCTATACGCTAGCAGTCGATACCGTACCGGATGCTTTCTTCAGTTCTTGTGATTCTAGTATTTTGTAAATGAGCCCCAGGCTGCAAGCTTTCAAACCATTATATGGCGTAACGTTACATGTGCATGTCATCAAACTCTGACATGCTTAAGAAAAAGCACAAACCAAGATTTGATTTGTAATAAATGTTCGATGTTCAGGACATCGATGATGTCAAGTTGAGTCAAATTAATTAACAACTTGTATCTATGATGTCAGATTCAACTAGACCACGTAGATAATGGTCCTCAATTATGAAGATCAGATTCATATGTTTAGTTATTTGAGAAAGCTACATATTCCCAATTATTAACTTAATTGCCGTCGTTCATTTACTACACGTAAAATAACATATATCATCATATATACACGAGTTCACTGCAGTGCCGCTTTTTTGTTTCTGCCATTTTCATGAAAACTAACATGGGTGTTCACATGTCCAATCTTAAGAACTGCCTCAAAAAGTTTTTACTTGTGCATAGTTAAATTTTTTACAAGGACCTTATAGTGCAAGCCTTTTGCTGCCTCCTGGTTTGGTTCCTGTTTTTCCAAATATAAGATGATATTAATAGGACTAGTCATAATGATACTGCATATGGCCGCTAAAAGTTACCATTGTCAATATATATATATATATATATATATATATAAGAACCTCTTTATTGCTGTAGCAAGTGATGTATCGTACAAAGGCTGCAAGTGGACATTACATCAAGTACCAACCGAGCAACCGAACCTCTACAATGGAAAAGTTCGATTCTCAGTAAGAGACACATTTGCTTTCCGTAGACCTCATCTATGCACCCTTTTATCTTTACTTGGCATTACTGTTAAATAATTACATTTACCGAGACCCCTTCCCTTTTCGTGCTAATACAACAAGACATGGGCTCCTCGACTACTGCCATCTGCATCATTCATGGTAGGCCACTCCAGCCAGCCTTTTCAAGCTGTGAGGCAGCTTCATGGTGCGCTGCCAAGTCATTTTCACACATTACCAGCAGAGAGAGAGGAGGTGTCGGCCTGAGCCATCTTAATAGAAAATTCATCATCTGTTCATCTTCTTCTTCTTGATTCAAAAAGAAGAGAAATGAAATGCGCCTCGCCTCTCCTCTACAAACGCAGCATGTTGGCGTTCATGGCAATAATTGAAGCGATGACGATTGAGACGGAGCAACCGAATGAAACGACTCGGGATGACGAAGCGTCGGCAGTGGCCAGGGTTGCCAGCCAGCCCTCCTCACTTAGAACCACGCCTGTTGCTGTCCTCGGCGTCGATGAATCCCTTGACGCTTTTTGACTGCAATTCAAGAACAACAAAAAAGAAATTAGTTTTACTGAATTCACATGATCTAACCGAGTGTGGTAACCAGAAAACAGATGAACTATTGATTGCCTGAATTCACATGATCAAACCGAGTGTGGTAATCATGGTGAATTTTTTTTGAGAAGGGAATCGAGAAAGAACCCCATGCATTACAACTCTCTCTCTCTCTCTCTCTCTCTCTCTATATATATATATATATATATATATATATATATATATATATATATATATATATATATATAGCTTTCTTTCTTTTTAGCTTATTTTTTTCTTGCCTGCTCACAAACCCAAACAATTGGTAGAGACTCGAAATGACATCCAAGAGCCATTCCTCACAAGTTCTAGTTGATTCAACGATAGTCACAGGTATGAGCAAATTTTATGAATTATATTCCGCAAGTTTCTTTTGCTAAATTGTCAGAGATCATTTACAGTGCCAAATGTATTTTTTGGACATGTATTGTGGATTCAACGATGTTGATGACTTGATATAGACCCCCAACACTAACAGAACACAAAAGTAATGAAAGTACCAAAAGAAAAAGTGAAAAACAAAAAGGAAACCAAAGACAATGCTTGGAAGTGAAAAAGAATCATGTATATAAAAATTATTTACATTTGAAAATTTTCTTTCGTTTGTGTAAAAATTTTATGTAAGTTTTTCTTCTTCCGTCTCTTGCGGGTAAATAGTAACCAGATCAACTACCTCTCAATCCCTCTTCAGATGGTGGAAATTGTCATGAATTCTCACTGTAATCGACACAATCCTGAACTAGCTAATTCTCCATCTCCTTAGATGGAGAAACTTTTCATTTTTTTTATAATACTTCATGTGAACAATCTTTCGCTTGCTAACTGAAAAAAATGGCCCTTCTTCATTTCTTAATCCTATTCTTTCCTATGAACTCTCATTCCCAAACTGTTTGATGATGGGAGATGGGGGATATGGGGACTCTTCAAGTTGTTCTTATATACCTTGTAAAGTTGGGGCAGAAGGTGATGGTGTAGTCGGCGTTGGCACAGGTGAAGGTACTGGTTGCGTCGTCAAAGGCGTAACTGTAAGCTCTCGGGCACGCCTCCTTGAAGATAGCCGCATAGTACGACGGCTTGCAGGTGTTGGGGTTGGCGTAGTCGCCGGCACAGCAGAACTCCGGCCGCTGGAACGCATCGCACGCGCTTCTGCAAGCTGCTTCCTCCCCTCCGTCGTCCTCCACTCTCAGCTCCGCCGGACATCTTTGGTTCAGGTCCGCCGCGCACCCCGTCGTCGCGCACCACCCTGGCCCAGCGGCCGCTGAGCTGCCGCCGGAGACAGTCACCACCAGGGGAAGGTTGTACCCGTCCACCAAGCTCACGTCGTAATAATCCTTGCCGCCAAACCCGCCCAGGGAGAACTCCGCCAGGGTCGCCGCCCCTTTTGCCCCCGCCCCGTCGCACTCCATCCGATTCGCGCAGTCACCGGTTCGACAGCCCCCCTGGCCGGAGCCATCGAACGCGCAGCCGGTTCGCCCCCAGAACCGGCCCGCCCAGCCCGTCGGCGCCTGAAGCGAGCGCGACGTGCCGCTAGCGAGCTCGAATCCGGTCGGCGACATACTTGGGCTGCCTGCGTTTGATAAGATCCCCGGCCATACCGTGTAGCCACAGTTGTTCGCAAACGTGAACGTTACTCCCTGAGCCCCTGCAACCACATTTCACAAATTGGGCAGTGAGCATTTAAAGAAGATCGGCAAAATCTGTTAGGAAGGAGTGAAAAGCAAGACGACCCATCATTACTTTACCTCTACAGATGCCGACAATGAGGAAGAAGAGGGGAAGAAAGAGATGGGCCTCCATTGTTGCTGACAGAGAGATGGGGTGAGCTTAAGTTGTAATTCCTTTAGGACAAATGAGATGGGGAGTCAGAAATTTGAGTGGGCGAGAAGATTTACATGGTGACGAGTAATGCAGGTACAGGGAAGAGAGAGAAAGGGAGTGGAGGAAGAAGAGGAAGGGATAGCAGGCTTAGGGGTGTCGGCTTCAGGCAAAAGAACGTTGACAGTTGCTCCCATAAATCAGCTTCGAGGTTAAAGAAGGGAATGGAAGAGGAGGGAGAATCAAACTGCCACTGCCCTGCAACTTATAAGCATTCAAGCACTCCAAAGGCGTTCTTTATTTATTGACATAACAACAAGAGAGAGAGAGAGAGAGAGAGAGAGAGAGAGAAAGAGATGAAGGACAACGGTCAAAAGATGTCACAAACGTCCCCTCTCTCTCTCTCTCTCTCTCTAAAAAGGTGACACGAACAATTAGATGAAAATGCTAAATCTTCTATTTTAATGTTTCAATTTCCATAGCAAAGACAAAGCCGACTTACCTGCTGCTTTTGCTCTTCGAACTCTGGCCAATTAAACGTGGCAGCTAGTTAGATTGTTTCACTACTCCCCTCTTGTAAAAGTTTCTCGTTCATGTCATCCAAGGTTGGCGTTGCATTGCTCGGTTGGTAAGCAAACAACGGCCAGAATGTGATGATGGCGCAATAAAATATTCCTGTCCTTCTAGTTCTAAGTTGGCATTTTATACAACGATAGATCTAATCATCCACTGTCAGTCTATTCCCCTCTCTCTCTCTCACACGCACGAGCGAAGGCGAGCAGTTCCAGTTCTGTCAAAAAATGAGAAAAACTCGATCTGTCATCAATGCTGTAGATGAACGGCGTCTACAGCAGAATTGATGACAGTAAATCAACAACCATATATGGTGGCAAAGTGCCATTCATCCTGATATTCGCTTGAAACAGGCAGAGAGAAAGCGGCGAGATGAAAATCTCAAACTTGAATCCATTTTTTGTTATGTCGCTTTAAATGATGCACCAGTTTATAATTTTATCTTTTTTCCGTCTTTATCTTAACAAAGCAGAGTCAGCAAACCACTTCTGTATCTTTCTCTCTTGTTTCATCAGCCCCTTCTAAACTAAGCTGTTCCTTTGTCAATAAGAACATCACTTGGGTTACTCTCAACCTTTGTCAGTGTCACCCTTCATATCTTTGAATGAACGAATTCGCCAGCTCATGAAAATATCACCCTTCTTTTAGTTGACAAATGATGCATTTGTCGAGCTTATGTAAATCAATAAATAGCATTAAGGCACCTGTCGAGTTTAGGAACAAGCGTGCTCCATTAGCCTTGTTTCCACTAGATATTTTTAGGAAACTGTCTTGCCCTAAACTGGGAATAGGACTTGATCATTGTTGAACACAAGCTTACCTTGCTTTTAGTGGTTGTTTAGTTCAAACACGAGATGAATTCCTATAATATTCTTGACCGATTCTTTCTTAAGACATATACCCTAAAGAACAATTTGAAAGGAAAGAATCCAGCTCTTCATAATCTGATGATCTTAGAAGTTAGAACCTTACATCGATATTATAGGCGACCTGTATAGAGGGTTGATGCCCACAAAAATTTGGCTATCAACCATTTATGCCAAACCGCTTAAGGAAAACTGGTTGAATTCAACCAACCCTGTAACTTAAAATATTGGTTCTGCCTTCGGATACGCTACCCATAGGAAGGATTAGTTGTGACAGTAAATGTGTCGCTTTCATTGACTCGAGAAACATCTCACGTCAGTGAATATACCTTTAGTGGCCGTTTGCCGTTTGGCAGCAAATACATAGAATGGCGCCATAGGTGCACAATTTTTAGTTGAGAGTGGAGGGGATGAAAGGCAAGAGGAATCTCCAGGAGCTCCACTTTTGCCTTTAGTTGGCTTCACATTTCAAATGGGAACAAATCAAGGTAGGTTTCCTATGCAACGTCCTCTTGCTTCAGAAAAGTGGGATTGCAAGAAAAGCAAAGGAGCAATATCTAAACTTATCTCACTTTTCCAGAGAAAGAAGACACTGCACCTTCACTCACTTTTCCTGCAAAAAGCAGGAGCCTCCCAAGACCCTCCAACAGTAAGCACACAGATTGGATCTTGGATTCAAGTCCATGATACCAAGTCCAAACAAGATCAGGATTCTTTTGCTTTTCCTTTTTTTTTTTTTTTTTTTTTTTCAATTATTGGTGCTGATGGATCAAACCTAACAAATCGTTGCCCATCCCAAGATCTTCACAGTTCCTTAATTTCCTCCTCTGCATAATGCAACCGAGCGAACAAACAAGCTGGGACTGGGAGGCTGCATTTTCGGGTCTAAATAAAGAGTCCATTCAGATCCGGGACCCGAAAAAGGGAATCCAGTTAAAGGCAAGGGGGGAGGAAGCAAGGGCGACGGCTCAAAGTAGAAAGCCGACGATCCTTTCCACGTCAACCCCACTTTGTACGGGGTGACGCTGCTGAAGTGTAGCGGCCGCGAACCACACACAATACATATATATATATATATATATATATATATATATATATATATATATATATATATATATATATATATATATATATATATATATATATATATATATATATATATATATATATATATATATATGTATGTATGTATACGGGGCCACAGAGCCCATGCCTTCTTTTGCCGCCAGGCCACACAGTATCCGTATCCATGCAAAGCCAGAGTTGGTTAAACCAGAACCAGAAAAGATTCAAGGTCACATGGAGGGGGCGATGGATTTGAAGAAGAGGAGCCCGCGGTCACACTTTCTCCCTATCAATATCATCCACCGGCGCATCGGATTCTGTTATATATATATATATATATATATATATATATATATATATATATATATATATATATATATATATATATATATATATAGAAAGAGAGAGAGAGAGAAGACAGAGAAAATTCAAATCAACCCGCTACCATGATTATTTTTTTATTCTATATCACAAAAACTATTACAAAAGATGCATTTGCGATGACCAATTAGCTGACCACGGTTTTTGACAATGAAATGCACTTTTGGGTGACGGTTTTTTGCAATACAAAATAAAACAATTGCAAAGGTAGCCAAGTTATATATATATATATACATATATATATATATGAGAAATTGGTAAAAACCGAACACCTGCATCAGAGATGAAAACCAAACTTTTTGTTTTCTATTTTTAAAATATTTTTTTCTTTTGCAATGTAACCTTATTAATATGATCTTAAGATGAGTTGATGCAAAAGCTATACTAATTTAATCATTCATTATACTGAATAGTATTTTTATAATAAAAAAATGAATGGCCCCCATAACATGATAATAAGAAAACGTATTTTGCATTAAAGTAACTTGAATTAAAACATGTTTTATATCAAAATAGTTTTTATAAATATATTAAGATGTTTATATTTTATTTAAAATAGTTTTTTAACAAAAAAATAAAAGGGTCTGGTTTACTTATTACCAATTTCTCACAAACACACACACACATATATATGTATATAGTTTCACTTGAAATGGCACGGACTATTTTGATGAATACCTTCT
Source organism: Nymphaea colorata (assembly GCF_008831285.2). NCBI lineage: Eukaryota > Viridiplantae > Streptophyta > Magnoliopsida > Nymphaeales > Nymphaeaceae > Nymphaea > Nymphaea colorata. The sequence goes on from NC_045146.1 coordinate 24,725,003, forward strand.
AAATATGATTTTAGTCATTCCTCTAAGAATTTATGTACGACATGTAAGTGGACTAAGTGTTAGGCCCCTCCGTATATGGAAGGGGTGCTGCTTTTCCGGAACTTCTAGGCAGCGGTGGAGTTTAGGGTTCTCTGTATCTGCTGAGTACGGCGAGGAAAGGACATTGATACTTGGAAGATAGGCTGTAAGGAGACGAACCTTTAGTCGTCATGATAAGGATGCATTTTAATAAACCATTGGATTCGAGCATTCTTTCAACATGTTGCAGACTAATTCGATCAGATACTTGTCACTTTAATGGCCTAATTATTTTGGGCTATGCGCAACTTGCCATTCAAAAGTAGGAATATATTATTAGTTGGTGCATACAGACAAACTCTTAGTGTGCAAAACAAAAAAAGATAATGTTTCATGAGAAATTAAAGCACTGTCTTTATTCTCATTGTGAATTAATTTCCTTGATTTGTTTTATGCAGACAAGAGTCCTAAGACTTGATGGAAGATTCGAAGATAATCAAATTGAGAAGTGCTGGATTCTTTCCTTGCAAATTGATCTTTAGAGCATATGGCCAAGAAAGAATCAGTTAACTTTTAAGGGGAGCTTCATGATCACCCTGGATCTTAGAGCCATAGGTTTCTAAGATGCAAGGTTTACTAATCCGTGGTGTAGACCTTGCACCTTTCAAACATAGGATTTCTTATTCTTATTGGAAATCAAACACAGCTTTAAAACACCATAAGATTCACGGTTTTCAAACATGGAGAAGTTTATTTGCTCGTTGGCTGAAAAAGCCAAATTTTCGATGAAAGGACAAATTTGTCTCTAGGATTGCCAATTTTTCACTTATGAATTATAAATATATTGACAGTCGAATCGCAGGATGTGGTACACTTTAAAATGGTCTAAATGTCAAATTGTCACATTTTAACTTTTTGGGACAATCTTAAAATTCAAAGCAGGGATTCATCAAATCCACAATATGCTTCTTTGGGTATCCGAGGACCATTGTTTGGTTTACTGTACATATACATCAGCGTGGAGGAATGTTTGTTCAGGAATTGAAGAAGGGACAATAAATGCTTCCCATGAGGAGGAATGATCATGGAGTTTATGTAATTTCAGCAAGCTTTTTGGTCATCATATAATTTTTTAAGTTTTTAGCTTTCCTTTTCTTTAAGAACTATGTTTGTAGTGAGAATATGGCCTTCATGGTGTATATATATGTATATATGCTGACAAGCAAATCTTGTCCTATAATCGGAATAAAACGCATTAAAAAAAAGTGTATAAGATGTGGGAAATATGTCGGCCATTTAGAACTAAAAGACGCCATTTTTTTAAAATATAAAAATACGTTTCTTTCACGTTTCCCCTCCTTTTTTGTTTTAGGCATTTTTTAACGTTTTTTAATCTCACTTTACTTGTTTTTATTTTTTTGATTTTTATTTATTGTATATCTACTTACTTTTTTATGTTTGTGTTATTAGTTTCTCAATTACTTTATATTTCTCTTATTTTTAAGATTTTTAAAACTTTTCAAAATTTACCCTATTTTCCTTTTTTTCTTTTTAAGTTGACCATATTATACCCGATAATTACCTCATTGTTTAAAACGCCAAAACGTGTTTTTCACACAGTTAATAAAATTGTGAACTTAACGAATTAAAGTAAGGAAAGATTAATGTTTTTTTTCGAATAAGAGAATTTCCACCGAATTTTCCACTCGCGACCTGCTTTTCCCTGTGATTTGAAAGTGGCATTTACTTTCAAGTATCCAAGCATATTCCTGGGTTTTGTAATGATGTGACCTCCCATGACCCAGCTGAGACATTTAATCATCAAAATACTTTCAAATGATGTGAAAAACTTTATCTGCTTTTTTCTTCAAAATGCCCATGATCGTGCCGGCAAAAGGGCTCTCACGATTTATAACAGTAAATAGATTTTTTTTTTTGCATTCTTAAATCTTCCCAACTATAGAATATACATCCAAAATTCAAATGGATGTGATCTGTTTAAAAATGGGTGTAATTTGCCTGATCAGGAGACAGGAAGTGATCATGTCACCTGGAGAAGCAAAGACCAGAAAGCTATTTGCATTTTCACCTCCTTTCGAGCATCTTAGCGTAAACATGGGTGATGCCCTTCTTAACAACGCTCAAGCCGCCTTGGGATTCGAACATGGAAGATCCTGAAGCTTACCATCATCCCCTGTGCATGGGTGATGAACAGGCCCGTGATCGTTATATTATCATTTATCAATCGAATACTTGCTGCAAAAATGGGATGAGGCTTTACAGACAGTCTTATTGGTTTGATCAATCCAAGAGAACTTTGTTCTGAAAAACTAAATTGTCATTTACTGCAGTATGGGCTGTGCAGAAGGTCAGGCTTCTAATGAAGTTGATTGAAGAAACAGTTATGCAAGTGCAGTTATTTACTTGTTTGTTCTTAGCTCGTGGGAGAAGTCAAGAGCGGAACAAGAACTTGTATATAGCAGTAATGGCCAATCCATAGCGGCCTCAACAAAAAAAACTTGTATAAGCAGCCAAAATAATTTCTTGAACTTTCTACAGAAAGAAGAAAAAGGAGACGAAGAAGGGTATTTTTGCTTCATCAAATTCGTCGTTTCACTGTGTTATATCTTTTAATATCATTGGCTCGCTATTCGAATACTGGGAATTCATGACCATGATTGCTTATTCTTCAAATTTTTGGAATCAAACATGATTCATCGTCAGTTGGTGGAACCGTGGAAGAAGAGAAATAACATGGGTTTGAGCTACTTATGGAACGTTGCTTTAATCATCTCTGTTATCGGGAACGTTGCTTTAATCATCTCTAAAAAAAAAAAAGAAGAAGAAAGAAACAAAGATGAAAAAAAATACATTCGCTTCACAAAGTTCATTATCTTAAAATTTCACTGCTGGTTAGTTTCATAAATATTATTGGCTGATCAAAAGTCTTGATCTTCAAATATTGGTGACTGATCAAGATTCCTAACTTAGCCGCGTGAGGTTATTGGTCATCTGTGCTTTAGGTGAAGACAGAAGGATTTTATCGATTATAGCTAAAACGTTTGCCTCTCCCATGAAGCATTCTCTGTGACAATGACCAAAGTGCAAAATGGAAGACAACCAGCCATTAGTGTTGCAACAAAAAGATAAGATTGCTGCCTCATCTCCATGTTATAAAAGGTGATGCATTGGAACGCAAGCCATTAGTGCACACATACTGTAGTTGCATAACCTTCGTTGTTTCTTTCCTTCTTCAACGTGGTGGCAATGCTTTGCAGCAGATGTGATACTGTCAGCAGTGAGTCACGATGGAAAAAGAATGATCGAGGATGGATTTCATATACGTGCACTTTGAAAGATATGTCTACTTATAAGCTGTCATACTGAAAAAAGGAATACAAGTTGTTTGTCTTCTCCTGCTATTTTTTATTCAGGTTTACAGCTTTTGATTCACTCATCTCTTCAGACAAGTTGATAAAGTTTCCTTTTTCATAGCTTTAAATCAGATGGATAACCATTGTTCTTGATATTGATTGAAGGCTTCCATTTGCTTGGCTTTATGGTATCTGTATGTGTAATTGACTGTAAATATTTTTGCAACCCTTCAACTAATTACTGATGTGGCTCTATGTTCAACATTTCTCGAGAAGTCGGTGCATGATCAACGATGAAAGATCGTGCATAAGCCAGAAAGGGTTTACTTGTCGTTTAATTATGTTCTTCCTTCGAAGAATTAAAGCTATAACTAAATAATTCCTGTGATTTTAGTCGAACAAATCACTGGTATAATTGTTAAGACAATGAAAGCTTACCATTAAACAACTTTTAAAAGGTGGGCCTTCCATATAGATCACCCACTTAAGGATGACTAGAGCGTGAAATCTGATGCAGCAGTTGGTCCTTAAAGGAAAAGCACCGCATTATCCATGGAAAAGCTGGCTGTGTAGTTTTTTTGTTTTCTTGCATCTTTTGGTTGACCTTTACCACTAGATATTGTCATGACCAGGTCAAAAGTTTAATGGAGGAGGTGGGTTGCCTCAGTTTTAGGGTTTCCTTGTAGTGGAAAGAATCGGGAAGGAGGACGATGGTCGTAAACCTCCGTGAAGAAGGAAAAGGTAGAGCTCTGAAAGAAGAAGCCAGGCAGACCAGTGCTTTTTCCCATGCCTATTGCCTCCTTTCTTTAGTGCATCAAAGATATGGTTTCCAAGGATTTTAAAAAGCAAAAACTTTAGGGACTAAAGTGACATATGACCTATCTTTTCATATGGGACATAAAGTATAGGTAGTTGATTATAGAGAGGTCTATTAATGGCTTAAACTGTCATAACCCAGTTTGACAGATCCCAACCTGTCCCTTAAACCTGTCCCTTAGCAGCTTTTATTTCAGCCTTAAAAAAGTTAGGAACCATGATAACCAGCATCTAACAAAACTAAACATTCAATTTGAGGTGTTACATGAAAGTCCAAGAACAGTGTGTGAAGTATAAGAAACGTAGTGTACTAAAGATGTTTCATTCATGAAAGGAGAAAATGAAGTGTTCGCCGAAGAAATGGGAGAACGCGCTAAACAAAAGGAGTAACAAGCCATCACAATTTTACAAAGTTTGTTTGGCAAAGGAAGGAAGAGAGATCAGTGGGAAGGAGAGAACAAGAAGTGAGAAAAGGATAACGGAGAAAAGAAGCACAAATCAATATAACATGAAAATCGATAAGTTTTATTGCACAAGAAAAACAAGGTGTTGATAAGCCAGTTCTAACAGTGCTCAATACCATGATAATATTTCCCACCAACTAATAGACCTTTGGTTACATATCAAAAAATCAAAAGTTGGGTATGCATCCAAGTTCGATCAAAATTGACTTTGAAGGATAAAGCAGAGCAATTTCAGTAAAACCATATTCCAAAAATTAGGTTTCGACATTTCATGAAGAAGAAGCGTGTCAAGATTGCCAAATTAGCGGCAATTCAACATTTTTTATGTGGAATTAACTAAACGTGTAGATAAGATGCTCAATACATATCTTTTGGAAAGTATCACATATTTCATCAGAAATCAAAGATTCAAAAATCATGTTGGCACCCATTGAATTTGAGACTCCTGCAAGTTCTGCACGTACGTTGAGAAATATGGTAACCTTTTGAGTACTTTGCAGGAAAAGTGGCACTCCCTCCAGTATTAACTTTTAATCAGTCGCCAAGATCTGCTGTATTCAAATCGAATGAGATCCTTTTTGTTGCATACAAGGTCTGCACATTTATTTCTTCTTATATTATTTGTTTTTTATTTTCTTTTCACTTTTTATATTGTTTGTTCTGTGATCTGTTTTTTGATGTAAGAAATCCGAATTATAATTTGATCTGGATTCGGAAATGATTCAGATTCAGAATCAATTCATGAGCCGATTCTATGCATCTTTGCTTGGTGACAGACCCCGAATTCGATAACAATGCTTGATTTTAAGAGGATGGTGTAATGGGTGGAGCCGGCCCATCCGGGATAGGTCGACCCATATTCAATTCTTGCAGTTAATGGTTTTGATGTTTGACCCGGAATATCAATGGACCAGAGATTTAGGCTGCCAAACTGGATCGGGCAGCTCGTCATTAGGAACGTCAATATATCTGATTTGGATTGAATGTAAGACTGAATCTTTATGAAAAAAATGGATAAATAGAAAAAAATTAATATCAAATTAAAAGATAGGATCAGATTTGGATTTAAGAAATGACATGCGATTACATTTTGATTTAGACTCGGATAAACATCCGATCACGGTTTCCAATCAAATTCAATTTTAAATTCAATGCACTTGTATTTTGAAAGTCAGCTGGATTGGGTTTGAAATCTGGATTTGGATGTGAATACAAATGTTGGATTTGGATTGGACTTAGAATGTGAAATCGGATTTTAAATTAGAAAAAATCAGGTATGACTTTTTTCGCTTGCATTTGAATCTAAATTCAAATCGGAAAATGTGAACATCAAAAAGACGGATATTGTTAGGAGCCCATCCGATTTGCAACCGTTATAAAACGGAACTATATACTAAATACGAAAATTCTATGCACCAGTATGACGCATATAACCAAGTTCGCCCCGACACCACCACACTATGCCCAGTTATTGAGGGTTTCAGCTTTGAATTTTACCGCTTTTGGATAAAGGTGAGTCTATACGAACTGAGCTATGGTTTCTCTGTATTGGTAAGTCTAAAAGCCACAAACCCAAAAGAGGGAAAAGAGGGAGAAGGGAAGAAGTTCTTTTTTTTTTTTCCAAAGTAAATATTTCTTACCTTGTGGGCTCCCAAATATGAGGCATATTAAAAACAATTAAGACCATGGAAAGTGAAAGCGGTCCTGGCTCTGCCAATTGGATTCCCAATTGATTAATTCAGAACTACCCAGATTTTCAAATATATATATATATATATATATATATACTAGTAGGAAATTTTTATGGGGGTGGGGCCAAACTATATCTTTAAAATTTTAACGAGGGCCCAAGTATAGTTTTTTCAAAATTTGTGTATATAGAATCAGGTGTAATTAGGCGGCTGGTGGCAGAAGAGATAGGTCCCATGCCCAAGTCAGCCATGATCATCGAGCAATAGAACTATAATTTATACTCTCTTACCAAAGATTAGTAAGACTATGTATTTCCTTGAGATAAAGTTGGTTGGGACTAACTTTGAGCAGATTTATAGGCAAAAAGCATTTGGCCAGGGCTTGCACAGTCGCAGAATCCCGTCGAACGCTTTAGAGCAATGGTGGCAGGCAGCTGCGAACATGCTAAACGAGCTGTCCGCTTCATCGACAACAGGGAGTTATCTAGTTGCAGTCAGTCAGTCAACCTTCTCATGCTGAGAGTTTAACAAAGAAATCAGGATAATCTTGGATTTGGTTTTCTCCAAAGAAAAAGTTGGATAAGCACCCTTTTGTGCCATAAACTATAATTACTTTGGAAACTAGTTTTCTTGTCCTGTGATTTATTGCCATCGCTTTTGACTGGTTTTGTGCTTCGCACTGCCCAATGATCCCAATTCCCATCACTCTCGCTAATCTAATGTTCTTATAACATTTGCTTCCTTGCTTCCACTCGAAGTATTACTTTTCCCTTAATTTTATATTCAATGGTAGCTACAATACAAACATGAGAAAACAAAAGTCTAGAGAGAGAGATAGTTTACATGTATGTATATATACTTAGTTCTGAAATAAGACTTTATAACAACTCAGCCTACTCTTCTTTCCCATCAACCATTTTTCATTTTCTTTTTGAACAAAGGTTTATTATAATCAAGGGGAATATCATTATCAGATGTGTGACAAGTAGCAAGATCATAAACATATACACAAATTGGAATAGGGAGATGTGAAAATCAGCCCTCTGGGCGAGCTCCTCACTTCGTTGTTAAGGGCGTGAAAGCTCAACTCACCAAATCTAATGGGGACGGAAGAAAATCTTGGCTGAGGCCCACAGACGCATTTGCGCCGAATTCAATCCAGAAACGAGAATCTGGGTTTAAGTGCGATTTTGACCCGTGATCGTTTGATTCCGAATGCCACATCTGATCTGAGTCAGATCAAAGTCAGATCCAAGTCAGAAGTTAACGTGTCTTAGCCTGGTCAAAAGCAAAACATAAATGCAAAAGCAAACCCAAATCCTGTGTACCAAAGGAGATGATCCTGCCATATTCAACCCCGATCTTCAAACCTCCATAAATAAATTGCAGTCACCTCAAGGATGAATGGCGCAGATGGACAGAAGGTGCGGCCACATGTTTCATAGAGGCAGCGCATTCAAGGAGCATATAATGCCATTAACAGCAGAGTTTGTGCATCAAAAACTAAAAAGTTGTTACCATCTAGTACATACTGCTTCTGAGCATTCAAGATGACACAGTTCAAAAATTTTGTCGCTTCAGAACGCAAGAAAGCATGGCAAAGGGTAAAACGTGACAGTAGGACCTGTGCCAAGAAGGGAGGAGAGAGATCAATAGTTGGTTTTCTGGTTTTTTGATGTGGAACAGGGGAGACAGATTGAAAACAGAGTGGGGATGAGTCACGAGTGACGGAAAATTAAAAAAGAGACAAAGCAGCGGACGCTTTTGATTGTTTGGTATTGACAAAATTTGCCGCCTTCCAAAGAAGCACGATTAAAATTATGTGTTCCAACGTCTTCTCGTTCATGGAGATCGTTTAACTGTTGTCTGCATGCCAGATCATTTTTTCAGAATGCCCTCAAAGCTTCAACGTTTGCTCGGTCTCGCCTAACTGTTCTCAGAGCAGTTGGGGTGCTTCTGATAAAGAAGGCCAGTCATCTTCATAGCAGAAGATGGAGAAACTGTGACTTTTTTCAGATGTGAGACGTTTAACCAATGCAGAGGTCTCCAACATAAAACCTGCTTTACAATTGAAACCCTGCCAGGTTCTGTCGGCAGCGAGTCTCTTTCTCTGTCTCCCTGCGTTACAGTAAATTAATGGGTTTAGGTGAAGAAACGTGTTCCTGTCACATCCTGCACATTGGGGTTCAGCAGTCTCCTCACCTCCTTAATCAGCATGTACACGTTGGTTGGAAGCATGTGCTCTGGTGTGTTCTTCCTCCACGCGTCGGCTGCTGCAAATCATCTTTCTCTTTCGCACTAAAGCTAATCGTAGGCCCGTAACACCGTGACAAATGAAGAACATCACAAGAGAAGCCGCCCCTGGCCTACTTGGGGCAACGCAATTTGCGACCTATTATTACAGGCAAGCCGCATAGTTAAAGCAAGACAAAACTCTTTTCTCCCTCTCTTTTGCATGCAAATACGGTAGAACAGAAAATGATTCATTTTTACTCCTATTTTGTGCAATTTCTAATCATGCAACTGTTTCTCTGCTTGGCTTACCAAAAATTTTACTTCTTTCATGAAGAAAAGGATGCTGAATGAAGTTCGTCGCATAAGAAATAAGCTCTGTCGAACATATTTTCTCTGTCGACGTGAGTTGGTAATGGCTGTAACCGTGATTCTTCAACTAAATGTTCGTGAAGTCCATGGCAGGTGTCTACCATGAGAGTGACATCTTGATTGCAGATCGCACATGAAAGTCCGCGGCAGGTAGATATGTGTCAAGAGCTAAGGAGAGTAGGAAACAGAGCATAGAGCATGAAAGAAGTGTTAACTAGGTCTACATGTGTTGACAAAAAGAAGGCGGAGAAGATGTGGATGGTCTCGAGTAATGCAGTCGGATCCTTCCTCCTTTTGTCTTTGCATCGTCTACTGAATGAATTTTACTAAAGAAAAAAAATTAAGAATGACAAGGTAGAGGCCATAAATGAAGTACTGTTTTGCCTTCTTTTACATTTCATTTCTTTCATAAGAAAATGGTTTGATGACCACATGGTCCTGCTGTTGTAAAAAATAAAAACTTTATGATGTGTGTTTTCGAAACTAAATTGGAAAAAATAATAAAAAATTGCTTTAAAAATCTTTTAAAAAATTAAAAGAGTGGGACATGTGGCACATTTGCATCCACCGAATGAAACTGATCTGCCAAGTATTTGATTGGAATCTGCCTATCCAACCTGACTTTCAAACACTGACAAGGACTAACGTGCTGGCCATTCTGCCAAAAATCGGAAAAGAAAACCCCAAGAAAAAAAGAAAGCGATGCGATTTCCACATGTCGGTGGTACTGAAGCAAAGCTCTCATGTCTACGCAATCAACACTTTTCCCATCTGGAAAAGCGAAAAAGAGTCTCACCAAACACGTCGACTGACTTTCTTATCTCGCTAACCAACTTCCGACCGTGCCACCGTTTGCGAACTTTTTCATTCACTGACCACAAACTCCCCACTAACTTTTGTGTTTACCTCATCATCCAACCGCTTTCGTTCGTGAGAAAGCCAATTTCCCCACACCACAAAAGGCGGACTTATAGACTTATGTTTGCAATATATGAATAACGCTTTAGCAGTCGCTTTTACAGGTGCACATGACTAAGCGAGGCCAACAAGAAGGAAGGAAGAAGCAAGATCCTTACGTGGATCTCCACATCCCATGCACTTCTTATATATATATATATATACATATATATATATACATAGCTTAATGGACTGCATGTTCTTGGATAAGAGTCATACGTCTGCTGGCAACTGTCAAATGTGGGTGACGATCGACCTTCGACCTTTATTGGCTCCCTTTCCTTTTTCTGCAGTTAGTTGTAGGGCTGGGCATTGGGCCGGCCTGGCCCGGGCCGACCCGAAAAAAGTGACAAAAGTTAAGCCCTTTAAGGTTATCGGGTCAGCCCGAAACCCGGCTCGTTTTTAACCGGGCCGATGAAGCATTGGGCAATTGTGATAATTGAATTGGTTGCTACTCCTTAGAAGACTAGCATTTTGGAGAATCAAACGAAGAAAAAAAAATCCAAAATCAAGTTAGGTGAAGAAGATTATCTAATGTGAGTCCATGACATCCACAGCAAACACCAACTCTATTGCAGATAGGTTAAACTAGTCTCGTTTTGAGACTGCTTTTCTAATGTACTCTCTCCTCTTATGATCTACTAAAGTTCCTGGTTTTAGAGTAATGTTAGGTGATGGAGAAGGAAAACGTGAAAGGAAGAAAGAGTAACTTTATGTCGTCAACCAGAAGAAATGAAATGAAGCAGAAGAGAAAACGAACTCTTTGCTTGAAATTGCTTACATCAACGCTGTACATAGCAGCTTACAACTGCAAAAGACTAAAAACACATAAATATTATTTTGTACAAAGAATTGAGCGTGGATCTTTCCATCCCGTAAAAAAGAAGAAGAAAAAACATTTGCGCCATAATCGTCGCAACGCAACAACTTTTATGCGTGCATCATGGCACTTCTGCTTAACCAAAAGAACAGAAATTTACAAATACAATTGCATAGAAAAACCATGGAAATAAGTGAAGAGGGGAAGAAATGGGTCCATGCAGACAGTGGTCACCGAAGACAGTAAACCCAGTTGGGGTCGGTCAGGGTCCGGTGCGTTTCTTCAGTGATGACCAAGATCCGGTGTAAAGCCAGGAAGCTGGGCCTAGTGTCTATGTCGGACCAACCACACTGGAGTAAATGTAATGCTAGCAGGTCCATGTCAACATCAGGAAGATGGTGGCGGCCACCAACCAGAGTAAATCGATCGTTCCTTGCCGGAACCCGTCGCTGCTCACTGTAGCGGGGTCCGACATGCCGGAAAATATCATCGTGTTGTTGATCGACGGGAACTGATTGCTGGAAGATTTCTGGCTGCATTAAGGAAAACGATCGATTAAAGGCATGAGTAAGGTTAAACTGTGCTTCTCCTTTACATGTAAAATAAAAACCGAGTCGCGTACGACAAAGTTACGTGTATGAGAAAGTTGAACTGAAGACTGAGCAAAACCGGAATTGCTTCGAAATCTCGATATTTCTGGATATTTGGCGAAAAATGCATCGACTAAGGAATGGACGAATAGAAAGAGAAAGCTGCCGGAGCTGCGGAAGAGAAGGAGGGCTACCTGGGGACGGAAGGGCAGAAGGTGATGAGGTAATCGGCGCCGGAGCAGGTGAAGGTGCTGGTGGGATCATCGTAGGCGTAGCTGTAGGCGCGAGGGCAGGCATTCTTGAAGAAGCGAGAGTAGGGCGTGGGCCCGCAGGTGTCGGCGGTTCCGTAGCTGCCGCTGCAGCAATACCGCGGGTCCCCGAAGGCCTCGCAGGCGCTCTTGCACGCCACGCCCTCACCGGACGTCGCCTCCGTCACCCGCAGCGCCGAAGGGCAGGCCCCGTTCAGGTCCGCCAGGCACCCGGTAGCCGCACAGTTACCCGTGCCTCTCTGGGGCGTTACCATCATCGGTGCGTTGAACCCGTCCACCAAGCTCACGTCGTAGAAGTCCAGCGCCCCATTGCCGAGCGTGAACTCCGCCAGCGTCGCGGGCGGTTTAGCTCCCGCGCCGGAGCATTCCAGCCTCCCGGAGCCGCAGTCGCCGGTGACGCAAGAGAATTTCCCGGTCGAGTCCGTGGAGCAGAGTGTCCGCGACCAGAACCGCCCCGACCATCCCGACGGCGCGGCCAGCGCGACCGTCTCCCCCTGCTTTAGCTCGAACCCCGTGGTCGACAGCGGCGCCGTGCCCGCGTTTGCCAGTACGCCCGGCCACACCGTGTAGGCGCAGTTATTCGTCATCGTAAAGGTAGCCGAATGGACACCTGAAAACAGAGACAGAGCAGTTTGTCAAATCACTAAAGCAGGAGTAGAGGAGGAAGGTGCATTTTAAGTTGTTTCCGTCTTACCTGAAAAGAAGAGGAAGAAGAAGAGGAAGGGTTGGGAGGAAGTAGAGATAGGGAACAGTGGAGCCATCGATGGACAATCAATCAATGCTTGGATTTAGGCGCAGCGCTAAAGCCACTGTACTGTAGTAGCCTGTGGAAGAGAGACAAGAAGAATGAAGGGCGTGGTTGTTGTGGAGTGCATATTTATAAAGAAAGAGTGTCATAAATAAAAGGTTGGGGGTGCGAAAGGAAGAAGATGGTGGTAGCTAAGAGCGCTGCTTCTGGGAAGAGGAATGGATTATGGGGAGGGACAAGGGGCCCCATTCTATTTCTTGTAAGAAAAATTCCTTTTCTTATTCACCGCAGCAGAGGAATCAGAGATTTAGTTGAATGGGGGCACCTCGGCCCCGCTGGCCATCGCTTTGAAAGGCTGATGACGGGGATGGGCTTTTCAGAGGCACCAGTTTTCTACCCTTTGCTTTTTTAACAAGCGGCGTTCGTCGCCCACCGCCCACACTCCCCCGTTTGTGAATTGGAAGGTTGGTGGCGCCGGGCGGCGGTAATGGACGGAGAAAGGGCATCGGAATCTTTATCCGAATCAGGCAGGCGGCCCCAATTCGCGGGATTGGTCTGACTCCCTTCCGGTCAAAAAAAAAAAAAACTCTACGTAGCAAACTATAATTCATTCATAAAGATTTCAAAGTGTAGAGGTAATATAATCTATTTAAAATTTTAAAATACTAAAGAAAAAAAAGAATCAAATGTTGCACTATATAATATAACAAAAATCTTCTCTTATGAATATGAATCGAGGCGGCTAACCATTAGGAATCTTCTGTTTTGGATGTCAATGTTCCCAATCTATAAAAGCTGAAACAGGGATGAATGAACTTTAGAGGTGCATTTTGAGCCTCTAATCATGCTACAAGCAACATCAAATATGGAGGGAGATTCTCTCCTTCCTTCTCTTTGCTCTTGGGGTTTATGAGTTGCTGTTTTTCAGCTAGATTCACGGGAAATGAATGGGCTTTCACGGACTCACGAGCTTCACCAGCCTCTTTATGCCGACTGTTCACTAGATTTAGAATGGATATCGAGAGCGACCTTGGATCCTTTGCGTTTGTCGATTTGGGGTCTGCCGGCTCCACGCGTCTCCCATAGCCTTTGATTATTTGAACACAGTTGCCCGTGAATCATGGAACAGTCCAAGACAGAAACCAAATTAATTTTTAAGTTCAAACTGATCGATGGCATTAGATCATCCTGTCTCACTAGGATTCGGCAGGGCCCCCGCACCAGATCCGACGCTAGCCGAGCCAATTATGAAAATAAGCATTTTTTCTTGGTTGGTCTGTGTGGGCAATTGCCCACATAGTGCGACACCGGCCTCTGCCCCTGTTTTCAAGTCCTCCAAATTCATCCTTCACTTTTGATTGACTAGGACACATTCATACTTCAAGAACATAAGCAGAGATGCTGCTTGAGCTTGGAATTGAAGATGATCTTTTAAATATATGAACAAAGAAGGATGGTTTTTAAATCTAGAACAAAAAAAAAAAACTCAAACGAGCGTTTTCCATAGAACTAACTACGTAGGCGTGATCTTTGTGTTCGAAAACTCAACAATCAACCAAAAAAAAATGTTGTTTATGTAATGCATATATAAGATTCTATATATGGAGAATTTAAAATTAATGCATATATAAGATTCTATATATAAGAATCTAGAACATGTGTCTTTAGTTTCATGAAAAGTTGTCTAACCAGTGAATAACACTCTATTTATGCATTAGAGTGCAATGTTTATGGCGTAAGTTAGATTCTGCACCTGTATGAAACCAATTGCAAATTGCTCGTCAGATATGTGCGCTGTTGTATGGCCACCGGCGGTCAACATTGTTTTTTCCTCCAAAATTTCTTGAGGCCCAACAAACGAGGGAAATTTTTACTCCAATCCATCAAACCACCTGAACCGGATTTGAAAGTAGAGAAGTCAACTAGTCCGATTTGAATTGGATGTACCCTTAATTCTACTTTTTCTTCTGATATTCACATATTGAGATTCATTCAGATTCAAATAAAAAAAAAAAAGTTATATCTGAAATCTGAATCTGATTTTTACATTCATGTCCAAATCCAAATTTTAAACCGAATCGAGCATTTGGTTACATTTATTTAGCCTCTTAACTAATCTGAATCTCATTTACATATTAGTGCTTCTTAACTATGCTTCCTCTGTATGAAAAGTGAAAGAATGAATTTAGAGTCTAGCCGAGCCTAGGTATAAGTTAGCAGATGTGCACATCCTCTCAGTTAATCCTATTTATATAATAGTTAATCCAAAATTTCTTTAGGCCCAACGAAGGAGGGGAATTTTTATTCCAATCCATCAAAGCACCCGGACCCGATTTGAAAGTAGGGAAGTCAACCAGTCCGATTTGAATTGGATATCCCCTTAATTGTGTTTTTCACATTGGGATTCATTCAAATTTAAATAAAGAAAATTTATATCTGAATCTAAATCTAATTTTTACACGTATATCCAAATCCAGATCCAAATTTTAAATCGAATCTACCCAATTTTCAAAATGTAAGAGCATGGATGTCGGATATAAGATATTTATAAAAACCAAACCAAATCCAAAATCTATCGTGTACTTATTTAAAACGAAATCCTATTCCATAGAATCTGATTGGATGTTGTTTCTTAAATCTAAATCTGATGTGATTTGTTAATTGGATTTTTTTTTTTTTTTTGGTTGGTTTTCCATACCCGAATTTTCTAAAGCAGTACGGTTGGATACTAAACCCAAATCCATTCCAATTGATATTGCCTAACGCATATGCTAGCCTCGAAAACTCCAAATCTGGATCAGACCCAGTGGGGACGACTTGAGAGAATCATAAACAAGATCAAATCTTAAGTACTTGGATCGCTGGAGGCAAAAGATGCAGCAGTTCATTTTGATGGGTCTTTTCATGGATCAACCTCTTCTATTCTGCAGGGTTCCCGATGAAAATGTGTCAACCCTATTTTATATATATATATATATATATGTATATATATATATATATATATATTAGAATCCAAACTCATTCCCATTGAGATTTTAGGTATAGCCTGGGCAGTGGCCCACACCAGCCCCCAGATAGCTCCTGCTACTGATTGAGACTATGAATTGATGTTGGCTGAACGAGACAAGGTGCATGGTGTTTGCGTGACAAACGAAAGAGCAACAAACTTCTACAACCAATTCATAAAATGTCAGATCTAATCTCTTTAAGTGCTTGTTTGGTGGTGCATTGGAAGCATTTTCTGGCTTTTTAAATTTGAATGTTGAGATCTTGGCCAATTATTTGGCCAAGGAGTGTTAGCAATTAAAGAACCAAGTGAGTAAGCTGAAGCTTGAAATGATATAGGACAAGATGCCAATGGGGATGTAACTGGACTGGATTCGAATTAGCAGTACTTTTTAAGCATGATCTAATGCTTGGAATTAAACACTAAAAAAATCTACATCACATCCTCATTGGACTTTCGAAATCGAAATTGGAAACTGAACCTGAACTAAATTATGACATGACATTGACAACGGAAAAAGTTCATATAATATCTAAATCCAAATATGATCAGATGCCATTTCTTAGTTATGATCCCAATTTTATCTTTTAATCGGATGTTCAATTAAAAAAAAAAAAAAGAGTTTCTACTAACTCTGTGAATGTCAATAAAAGTAGTGTCACTAACACTTTTACTGGTGTTTTTGTTCTATGTTAGCAAAAAAGTAACGTTTACTGACTTGAGAGATTAAATGTCAAGAAAATCGTCTACCAACGTTCACAAACGTAACGTTGGCGTCAGTAAAAAGTCAAGTATGGGCCTTCACTGGAAGCTTATGCAGCTTAAGCGAAATGAAACAATTGTACAAAATTAAGGATTCTTCATATGAACGTTACCAAATACTTGTACCGGCGAATAATTTCACGGCTATAGAATTGTTCATATGAACGTCCCTCCCTGCTTATGTTTTCCATGGAACGTCAGTAATGATTCTTTTTACTGGTGTTCAATCGGAATTCCTGCTTATGTTTTCCATACTGATTCTTTTTTTACTGGTGTTCACTCGGAGCGTCAGAAGGACGTGTTTACTGACGTGACTTTTTCTATGTGTTAGTAATTTTTTTTTTTTTTTTTTTGTAGAGTTAGATATGAGTGCAAATATACAGACGCAATACATATGCATAAGCACACAGATTGGCATGCACAATTGAAAATTTTGTCATGCGCAATTAAGATAGAATTCATTCTACCAAGAGAAGGTAAATTACCAGTGGATATCTTTCAAGTAAAATTTTCACCGTTCGCAATTCTTGGATACATGGCTAATTCCTCTCGTGATCTTGGTTTTAGGTAACTTGAGATGCAAACAAGATTCTGCGTCAAGAAGTCCACTGTGTTTGAGTCCCCAGCTCACAGACAAGTGAGATGAACGACTTCAGCTGTTGCTGTATGGGCCAAAGTAACAAGTGAGCACAGTTTCATTATAAAGCGCAAGACAGGCTTGACATTCCTCACGCTTAATATATTTGTTTAGGAATTACCTGTGGAATTGTAGTTCAATTCTCATATTGTCTTTGAAGCTGGAAAACTTTTCTTTTTTAATTTTATAGATAAAATACAATATTGTAATTGCACCGACGTATTTTGTGTACTAAACGGGTCCATTTTGTTTCTGAATGTTTATTTTCTTCAACTTAAATAGTATTAACTCCCTCAACACACACACACATAAATTTATGAAAAAAAAATGACCGGTCGATACGTGTTAAATCTTTTAAATACTTGCTAGCATGTTGGAATGGTACAAGGCAAAAGTTTAAATGGAATTGTACTGCAAGTCATATGTCTATTTTGTGTTTGTTTTCTTTCCTAAAGGTCAAAAAGATGGCTGAAAAAATGACCTGACATTATTGTCACAACTTAGGCTATAGTCAATGTAGTACCACTCAATTTTAACCCTTATGTTATGTCCAACAGCCAGCGTTTTCTAAAATTTGTGAGCTCCATGTTGCAGAGATTAATGTCACAAACTTCCCCACCTTCTAACGAAGGAACATAAACTGTCCTCATAAATAGAAACCAGAGTGACTAACAAGAGTACAATCTTAGAATAAGTTACACATTATACCCATTTTCTTGTTTTATGTAACCATGGTAAGCTGCTCTTTCTAATTTTAAGTTGAGAGCATAGATCTAACAAGTTCTTGAGAATGAATTTGGGACAACCTACAGTTCTTCATGAATGTTTGGCATGGGAACTGTACACTAAACCCGTTTTTGATGCCTGTATGCCACAATGGATTCATGATCTGGCCAACAGGAGTCATGCCACCAAGCCATTGACCTTGAGCCCCCCGGTAATGCCAACACTGATAAAGCCACCTCAAGGTCCAAAAGAAGATGAAGTCGGGTGGCTTTTGCCAACACAAAAAGATAAAGATAAAAATGATGGGTGGCAATGGCAATGGCAATGAGAGGTTTCTCCCACTTTCTTCAGCACAAAAGAGGGGAAGAGAGAGGGGAGGCAAGCAGCAGCAGTGACAGGCAGAAGCTGCAGCTGCAGGCAGACAAGCAAGTTCGACAGCCTTTTCTGGCAAAGCAGCTTTACGGAAGAATCTCATCAATCCTTGGTGAGCGAAAAGAAAAGAAGCCAAGAATTTTGGTACGGTTGGTGAAGTTTTTGGTTGTGCTAACAGAAACAGCACAGTACAGGGAGGGGGAGAGATCTTGGACGTTTTAAAAGAGGTAAATAACAAAAGGGCATGCAAAAAGCGAAATGGGGAGAACAGAAAAGCCGGCCGCTTCCCTGTAGTAGAGTATTACAGGTCACACAACCAAACAAAGGTGAAGGCCTTTTCTTGCTTTTCTTTTTCCTGGCCCTTGCAGAAGCAGGAGAGAATGAAGGAAAGGAGATAGGAATCCGCAAGAAAACGAAGCAACTTGCATTCCTGATTACTTTTTTTCTTAATTGCAGAATAAAGGGTAGTAGCCGATCCAAAAGAAGGAGTTGGCATTTCAGTAGTCATTTTGAATTGGTGGGTGTCAGTGAGTTAGCCGTGTCTCTGTTCGCCAACTAGCCATGTTACCCGTTTGATTTGATCAGGCTTAAAAGAGGGAAACGAGGGTTGGAGTTTCTGAAACAAAAGGGAATGGAGGAAGAATCCCCCAAGCGACCAACGTCTTGATGTTAGTGAAGCTGTCTGCTCCATGGCGACTCCGGGGATCAGGGCCGGCCAGTTTTTCATACTGTGAATCTTATGGCACTACAGTCATTTAAGCTGGTCCTTAGTTCTAAAAAAATTCATGAGTTTTTAATGATGCTTCCATGGGCAAAACCTAGTACAGAAACATTTTTCAGTTCTACAAGAGCTTTGCGTGATTTCTTGTGGTATGAAGGAATTTTACCGGCCCATCCGGGAAGACCATGCATCTGAAAACCTGGTGTTAACATCAAAATTAGTTTGAAAACACTTGATTTGACTCTAAGATCATGTTCCTGAGGCAGTTTTAATGGCACCCAAATGGATTAATTATCAAAAGAAGCCGTTCCAAGATGGGGCCCATTCCTTCTTCCTTCTTCTCCATGCGTTCTTTGCTCTGACTTTCATCTCACCCTCGAGTTCCTGACATCCTACCAACCGCACCTCATTCCCCAAAACCTACCTTCAATCCTCCACCTCCATGGCTACTACCAACATTTCATTGACCAGCTTCTGTCAGTTAAATGGTCTTGAAATCTTTACAGCTTGACTGATTGGTCCGATTCTTTTTCAGAATCTCGATTTGGTTAGACAGACTCTTACCATATTACCGCAATAAAGATGAAATGGGTACGTTAGAATCCTCTCTCTCTCTCTCTCTCTCTCTCTCTCTCTCTCTCTAGCTCTCTCTCTTGTCAGTTGTTTAATTATGGCACACCATGAAACCACGGCCAACCTCTGTGTTTCAAAAATATGCGCCACGTTAAGAACAAGAAGCATGAAAGTTGGCATTGTTTATCGCTTCTGAAAAGGATAAACGAAGAGCAAGTGGCGAAGTCCCTTTGGTTCTCATACTTGCTTCGTTCATAAAAAGTCGTTACCATCAATTTGATCATTTTTCTCTTCGAATTACTCGCAGTGAACCAAAGCCCGAAGTTTGGGTATATGGAACCCCAGACACCACGATCAAAGGCCTCCAACTGTGCTTAATCAGACCTTCATCCTTTAATGGTACCGGAGTTCGGTCTCATCCATACCTTAATTTTTGAGAAGACACAAACAGATTTACGAGAGCACCTTGAACAGAAGTGCTAATGTGGGAGCCATTTAAATCTGAGTTGTTTCTGTTTTGGTCAATGATTCTTCTCTCTGGTATTGGCAGGCTATATATGCTTGGTCAAAAAGTCTATTGCATGTTCATGTTCATGTTTGAGCAAGTTCCGTTCATCAGTATTGTTCAGCCACAGTTGCTGGAGCGTTCATCAGTCTTGTTGCCGCCACAGTTGCAGAAGTTTGGTTGTTTCTTAGTTGTTCACAAAAGCTGCATATTATTTACTGCATAAACTACTGTATTGAATATTTCCGGTTCGTACAGCAGCAGTAATGTAAGGTACGCCATGAGTAAATTCATGAAATAAAGGGCTCGGTTTTCAACAAAAGAAAAAAAAATATGCAGTGTCATGGGCTATTTATAGAAAGGCGTCAATTTACGAGTCTTTTCATATCGAACTGTTGATTTGACGGGCTAAATCCGTTTCTTTCAATGGAGATGATAAGGCTGCCTATATAAGGCTGGCTCTGTTTTATTACAATGTATGATAGGCGGCACATTCATGTAAATGAAGGGATTTCATAACAATGCTACCAAACACTGATAGAGAAAACTAGGATCCCAATCTCGGTGCCAAAGTTGCATGGTAGAGAAAACACTGATGAGTTCTAACTAAGGGAGAATGGTAACATGAAGTTTCATGGCCACACACACACAGCAGCGTTACCTTTGCTTTTGTGTGTGGATTGTGGGCATGCGCACTAACAGTGTGTTAGCATTAAGAGATAAATAATTACTTTTTGCTGCGCCACATGTTCTAAAACACACCTATACGCAAGTACAAACATACTTATCTTATGATCCTAATCTTGGTTAAAAAGATTATTTAATCAACATTGCATGCTTTTCTTGGTTGCAAGTAAGATACAATAATCATGTAAGGTTTAGGACTTGTTGGAGCCTACGCACCAGGTCCGCCATCTCTATACCATGAGTAATCTCCACTCTCTGGAGCGAACTCATCATTCCTCCCAATTAGTTGAGATACGACCTGTCGCCTGGTTCTTCTTGGACAAACAACTTCAAAGGAAACCAGCTCGACTCACCTGCATTAACAAAGTCCACTCAAGTGCCTGCTTTCTAACTCATCACCTAAAGCAACTCCTCATAGGCCAAGAAACCCTAGATGGCAGTCAAACTCTCGAGACGTTAAACTTGGTACTTGGGTTGATCGATTAAAGCATGTCAACAGTAAAGGAAGATGCCAATAAGTTGCTCCACGCAATCCACAGTAAGAAGTTATATTAAAGAAGTGGTAACTAGCATTGGTCCTTTTCTTTTTTTGGGGACTCTTGCATTCCTGTGAATATTAAATCCCCACCAACCGTCTATTTCATGATGCAGGATGTATTATAAGAAGAAAATCAAATTGGTCCAGTGACTACATGTGTGCATTGAATATATTGTTTCCTTTTAACTTTATGCTTCATTTTGAGTTGGGAGCAAATAATAAGATTGGATTTTCTGCAATTCGATCTCATAACGTGGTAAATGTAATCGAACCATGTTGGCAGTAAACAAGTTTTAGAAACCTCTCTCTCTCTCTCTCTCTCTCTACCCTCTTTCAATTTAATATGTTGGGTAGGTCTACATCGATCATAACAGGCCAACTCAGGTGATAAAGAAGAGGAAATAATAATAACGGAACTCCTTTTGGTGGGGCTTTCTCGTGCTCAAACCAATCATGCCCTCTCTCTTTTCTTTGCAAAGGAATGTTTTCTTGTTTGTGGCCTTGCTGCTTCCCCAGGGTGCAGGATTTTACAGAAAAAGGAGAACCAGCACATGTCTCCACCACCAATATCACCTCCCCATGTGATCGATGAACAAGAAGAAAGAGAGAATAAAAAAACAGGTTTCCTTCGATTCCCCTCCCGAACCCTCCTGATCTGTTATCATATTTCTTGGCCGGAAATTGTGAATAAAGAAGCAGCAGGTGCAGCCCACTCCTCGATGGGAGCAATCATGCCGTGTTTGTGTGGGAATAATTCTCTTCCCCCACCCACCTCACTTTCTTCTTCCTTCCCCTTCATCTCTCCCTCCGTCTTGCATGGAAAATCAATGTTTCCTTGACCGGTCCTGATTCTTTCGCTCTGTTTCAAATCCGCCGTTGATTCCCCGTCCTCTTCACGAAGACTGCCGCATATACGCGCACTCGGCCCCTTATGATGCGTGATCTTGACCACATCCACAAAATATCCTACTATTAAAAATCCCTTCCAAGGGAAAAAAAAAAAAACTTACAATATGAAATGTACATAAAATAATACAACAGAGTCACATTATTCAGACGACCAAACCATTAAATGCACCTTGTTTCGACTGAAATGCTACGTTGAAACATCGTGTTTGTTAAGTAATATACATAACTATAATTATATATGTGATCAGTTCTTAAAACTGTAGTCGTTAATCTAATAGTGAGTTCTATATCTTTTGCAGATGAATGGTCCCATCGTACCAGAGGCTCTGAGGTTGCCATGCATCTAAATGAAAATTTTCTCTTGCGGATAGAGTGTCTAATCTGGCCATATATACGACAAGGAGAGTCTCAGGAACGTACTGTTCAAATATTATTACGAATTTGAGAATCTAACGTCCACATATGTACTCTCTTCTTTGATTGACATCATTCGTAAGTTATCTGCCACCACAGCTAGAGCCTATGAAAAGTTAAGCTTAGGTCGAGCAAAGATCATGGCCCCAAGAATCGGTCAATATGTTCATAACTTGTCTTACACATAATTTTTTCATTTATTTAATTTTTTTCGTTTATGTTCTCTCGTATTGTACATTAGCTTGTTATTTCAGTCATCTATATCCTTCATGTAACGTGGTACGTCTCTGCATTTGTAATCAATGATGCAGACTAATAGTTCATACTCGACATCTGAATTCATTCTGTTCAAGAAGAGAGTCTGATCTGATTCTGACCATGAATGTCGTATCTTAACGATCTAAGAACATGATAGGTAGAGACAATGAAACGCTTAATAAGATTTGTTGAATCTCAAGATGTTTACAGCACTATTTACAGAAAATAAACAACATTGCTAACAAAAATGATCGGACCAAATATGTTCAAAATATTCCAAGAGTCAAAGACCACACGGCTCGGCTCAGCATGGCAGAGGAGTTCAATTTCATTCTCAGACGTGGGTGACTTCGTAAATTAACCTGAACCTAACCAGCCGAGAAACTTGCCCGAGTTTTTTAATTCATCGTAGACGGCAGTGGGGCAAACCCGCTCGTGCGAAATATTTATATTCTTAGTTGTAAACATATTCTATAGATAAGCCTCTACCTGAACATCATAAAGTTTTAGCCGATTATTTCCAGAAAACCGCCGATTATTTGGGTTACTGTAGAAAACATGGAGTTGATTCTGGACTCCGCGGTATAAATAAGGAGCACCACCTCGCTCTCCAGAAACTCTCGGGGCATTCAAATCCGGCTTTGCTGTGAAGTCACCTGCTATCGACCGGAAAGATGGATACAGACAAGGTGGAGACGGTGGTGGCCGGCAACTATGTGGAGATGGAAACAGAAGGGAAGCCCAAAACCATGAAGAGCAGGCTTTCCGGCCTCTTCTGGCATGGTGGTTCCGTCTATGATGCATGGTTCAGCTGTGCTTCCAATCAGGTAATCCTCTGGTCTTCCTTTCATGGTTACCAACAGACTGATTCGCAACCTTTGGTTTTTCTGCTACCCGCTCTTTTCTTTGCTGTGCTCTGCTTATGTTGTCTAGTATATATCTGCAACTCCATGCACAACGGCCCCTCCCAAATGGGTCTGGCTGTATGTTTCTGTATTCACAGAGCTCCTTTTTCTCTCTGTGTGATAATGGTGGTTTGCATTTTGTGTTGCTTCTGTGTATCTCAGGTGGCACAGGTGCTGCTCACGTTGCCTTACTCTTTCTCTCAACTAGGAATGGCCTCAGGCATCGTATTGCAACTGTTTTATGGATTGTTAGGTAGTTGGACAGCATATCTTATCAGCATCCTTTATCTGGAGTACAGAACTAGGAAGGAGAG
Organism: Nymphaea colorata; assembly: GCF_008831285.2. Lineage (NCBI taxonomy): Eukaryota > Viridiplantae > Streptophyta > Magnoliopsida > Nymphaeales > Nymphaeaceae > Nymphaea > Nymphaea colorata. Next base: position 24,748,682 of record NC_045146.1, read on the forward strand.
AGAGAAAGTCGACTTCAGGAATCATGTCATTCAGGTTATAACTTTCAACCTCTTTTTTTGTTTTCTTATCAATTACCATGAAAACTTTTCTTTTTTCTTTTTTTACTTCCTATCAAGTTATCTTTTCATGATGACATTTTTCTTCTTACTCTCGTGACACTGATGAGTAAATTTCCTGTCTTCATGTTCATGTGTTGGTTGATAGTGGTTTGAAGTTCTTGATGGGCTCTTGGGGAAGCAGTGGAGAAACTTGGGTCTCGCGTTCAACTGTACTTTCCTTCTGTTTGGATCAGTAATCCAACTCATAGCTTGTGCGAGGTCCTTATTTATTTCTCTTCTCTTTCTCATTTATCGTGTTTGTAAAAGTATCGATTATTGAGGTCTGTTTCATCGCATCATTCCCTTGAATAAACACTTTGATTAACTTTTGCTTTATTTGTCTGAACACAGTAACATTTACTACATTAATGACAATCTTGACAAGAGGACATGGACATACATTTTTGGAGCATGCTGCGCTACTACGGTCTTCGTCCCGTCTTTCCACAACTACAGAATCTGGTCCTTCCTTGGCCTAGTGATGACTACCTACACGTCTTGGTACCTGACTATAGCTGCCCTTCTTCACGGACAGGTAACACACTTTTCTGAAAAAAAAAAAAAAAAATGAAAAAACAGTTTGTGTTTCTTTCAATGTTATTTTATCGTTGTACATTCACATTCTTTAATGGTTTCCAAAGGTTGAAGGAGTGGAGCACTCTGGTCCAACAAAGCTGGTTCTCTACTTCACCGGCGCGACCAACATTCTGTACACATTCGGAGGCCATGCCGTTACTGTGTAAGTCTGTGCTGATCCCCGTGAAAGAAAAAGGGGCCAAAAACTTAACACATCTTTCTCTCTGTCTGTAAATAATGAGATTGGCATGGCCCAGATGTTTGAGTTGAATGCTATGCCGCCATTTTTTTTTATGATGCAGGGAGATCATGCACGCTATGTGGAAGCCCCAGAAGTTCAAAAGCATATATCTGCTGGCCACTGTGTATGTGCTGACACTGACGCTGCCATCTGCAGTGGCTGTGTATTGGGCATTTGGGGACATGCTCCTGAACCACTCCAACGCCTTCGCTTTGCTTCCCAGGACGGGATTCAGAGATGCAGCTGTCGTTCTGATGCTCATTCATCAGGTATCTTTGGACTCCCCAACTCTCCATCTCTCCCTTCTATTCGTTCTATCTTAATTTCTTTCTTTTGCCTTCTCTCCTTTACTTTGAGCTGCCGAAAGCGTGGTGCACATTCCAAGAATCAGAATTAGAAAGACATTAAAGTTTAGTTCTTTTTCTTAACGCGGAACTTGTCTGCCTGATTTGACGCTGGCGCATCTTGGGGAGCGAAAAGACGTTGCTTTTGATTCACTTTCATTGTTTTGGAACTGCCCAAGGCTTCTGAGCTTTTGCTGTTTCGGAGAGGTGCCTGAAAAGGCTGGGGTCTCATTGATGATTCATCACATCTAGGGGCGTCTTTTCAGCTGCTTAGAATGTCTCGGGACTTGAATTAGGGGTCATCAAATCGGACTAACGTGTCGGATTTTGCAGGGCATGGATCGGTTGCTCTGCCAACTTTGTGACTGTTTCGTTTTATCACGGATCTCTACTGTCGAACATTTTTGGCTGGTTTACTAAGTCCTTTTCTGGACCAGGGAAGGCAAGTGGGGAAGTGGGCAGTGGAAATATGTGCCCCGATAGACTAGCTAATGAGTCCTTGATAGCAAGACTGGACCTGAACATGTCTCCACTTAGCTTCCCTTCTTTTCCTTTCTTTTTGTTCAATAATCAAGAGCATATCACCATGTTCATTGAAATCCTGTAACTGTTAATGATGTTAAATTTCTCATAATGCTGCTGACTTGGTTTTCTTTCTTTTCTTGTTGTTGACGACGACGGTGGACTCGACGATGAATCATGGTACTCAAAAAATTTAAAGTTCATAACGTTCGGGTTCGCATGCACGCCTCTGTACTTCGTGTGGGAGAAAGTGATCGGGATGCACGAGACGAAGAGCATGTGCAGGCGCGCCCTGGCGAGGCTGCCGGTGGTCGTCCCCATCTGGTTCCTCGCCATCATCTTCCCCTTCTTCGGCCCCATCAACTCCGCCGTCGGCTCCCTCCTCGTCTCCTTCACCGTCTACATCATCCCCGCCGTCGCCCACATGCTCACCTTCCGGTCCGCCGCCGCCCGCGAGAACGCCGTCGAGAGACCCCCCCGGTTCATGGGCGGGTGGACGGGCAGCTACCTGCTCAACGCCTTCGTGGTGGGCTGGGTTCTGGTGGTGGGCTTCGGCTTCGGCGGCTGGGCCAGCATGACCAACTTCGTCCACCAGGTCAACACCTTCGGCCTCTTCACCAAGTGCTACCAGTGCCCTCCACCCAAACAGCAGCAGCAGAGCTTGCTGCCCCCTTCCAATGCAACAGCCATGGCGTCGGCGCCTGCCCCTGCTGCCTATCACAAACACCACCATTGAATTTCAACCTTAGCTTTTTCTGTTTTTTTTTTTCTCTCTTTTACACATCTTCCTCCTTTTTTCTTCTTCAATTTTGCTTTTCTGTACTGTCACGTCGCTTTTGGTGATGAAGATGGTAATGATGGAATTGATCATGGAACTGGAAAGAGGGGAAAGAAGAGAAGAGTGGGGAGAGAAAGTAGAGGAAAGGCTTCAGAATGGGGGGAAGAAGTATGACATCACGTGAATGATTTCTGCCTGGTGGGGAGTCTATAAAAAGAAAAGAAAAATGAAAAGAGCTGTGTGCTGAAGTGATAGGTCATGCTCGACTCCACAGCGCTTCTTTTTCTTCCATGTTCTCGTTTCGCTTTTTCAACTGCCATTGTTACAGCAGCAAGGCAATGTTAGGTTTGTTAACTATATACACTACGTCCAGTGACAGAATGTCCATATCTCCTCTCCCTCCCTCTCTCTCTCTCTCTCTCTCTTTCTCTTTATATATATATATATATATATATATATATACTCTGTAACAGAAACGGAGCCTGCTCTTTGGAAAAAGTTGCGTTGCTGCGCGTAGAAACAAATTAATGGACTTAAAACATGTGATTCTCTGATTGAGAGGATCTGCCACCGTTCCGCTGCCGTCCTAATCTTCTGGCTTTTTTCGTCTTCACCACCTTTGCTTTTTTGGCTCTGCACATTGATTCCCCAGTAAAGCTTTGGTCTGTGAAGACACTTGGAAATCTCTTGGTCCCGGTGCTTGCTTGTATCGAGTTTAGCTAAATAACCGCGTGACTTGCGTGGTCGACTTGATAAAAAAATCTGTGCAGCAGCGAATTGTCAGCATTGGCATAGTCTTTTTCCGTCTGCTGATCGATATGGCATAAAGAAGCCAATAGGCCAATAACCAACGGCGTATTTCCTAACCTTTGTTTACAAATAGCTAGAATTAATTCGAAGTAATAAAAGTGCAAAGTCAGAGTTACTAACACCAAAGATACATGTAGCACTGTTAAAATTTATGAAAGTACTGTAAGAACGTTGTGACTTGTGGAAAATTTTGTGACCAACCAAACTTCTTTGCATTAAAAAACACGATCACATACATCATAATCAACACTAGAGTACCAGAGCGATCTCGGTGCCCTTTTAAATACTACAGCTTGAAGCTCAGATGGTTTTTATTGTATCCAATAATCAAATGATTGAATGAATCCGTTCAGTTGAAGTGGAAGGCGGAAGAAAGTATAAATTAATCAAATGATTTCTTCAGTTTAAGTGGAAGGCGGAAGACAGTATAAATTAATCAAATGATTTCTTCAGTTTAAGTGGAAGGCGGAAGACAGTATCTAGTTTTTTTAAAAAAAAAACCTTAAATATAACAACAGCGGGGATGTAGCTCAAATGGTAGAGCGCTCGCTTTGCATGCGAGAGGCACGGGGTTCGATCCCCCGCATCTCCAGATTGATTTCTTAATCCTTTTCCTTTTTACCTGGTTCCGCCCTTTAGTCCTTCCATCTTTCCACGCTTGCGACCATTTTCCATTAAAAAATTAACCAAATCGCAACTAACTTCGTAGGTTTGCCACCAATTCAATTTGAATCAGTCCACAAAACCTGCACCTATGCAAGCTCGAGTGAAATTTGAGCTACAAACACGTCCCAAGATGTGGGGCATGAAAGGACATGATGTTTGATTTCGTGGCAGGAGACAAAGCCTTGGGCACATGAATGTCCGATATCGGGTGTCCTATGACAACACGTCTCAAACACCTGTACAATTTAGTTCCTTTTTAGGACAAAGGGAGACAGCGACTCTCAAAGGTGGACATTCCCGTGTTTGAAACATGCTCATCAACTTTGTTATTGGCGACCTCTTTTGGTGTCAGCCGTCCACACTCTACACATAGTTTGGATTCCAATAGAAACCATGATATTCTTTGTGGAATTTAACAGTACTTGGTGAAACTTAGTTAAGCCAGCCCACAAATAATGAAAAGTATAGCTTCTTGATGAATTAAAACCTGGATTGCGTTCTTACTGAATTAAGACTTACACGATCTTCACGGAACCAACCGTCAACTGCACAATAGCTTGACTTCTCAAACTTCTTATTCTGATCCCAATGGAAGGTGGAGTTTAATACGAAATTTTGAAACATAAGGAAAAAGTGAAGTTTCCTATGCACATTTAGGAGAAAAGCTGAAAGTTTGACTTTAGCATTGAAGATCGTTGCCTGCTCGTTTATACTTAATCAATAAATCACATTTTCTTGTCGACTGAATTCGAACTTAGGAAGATTAAAATATCTTTGAAAGAACGGATAAGAATTCATGCTAAAGATGATCCGAATATGTTTTGAAAGTGCGGGTTTTTTATTTGCTATGAAATATTTACCACTGCCATGAAATCATAAATTAGCTAGAAAACATTGATTCCTGTAATGGAAATCTTTCTGAGCTACGAAACAATGATTTCTGCAATGGAAGTAGATTCCCCAAGCTTCATCACAATTTTAAGTGCAGAGAAGGATGGAGTTCAGAACAGCTCGTTTCCATTGAATTGGAAGACATGTTTTGTTTGTGCAGAGAAGGCATACAGGAGTCTGAAATGAGCACAGCGTTGTACAATCTTTTCGAGACAGCACTTACAAGAAGGTGACAGAAAATACTTCTGACTGTGAGGGAAAAGGAAAACTGAAAAATTATACATATGAGAGCTGGTTTCCTATCTACAGAAAAGAGTGGCGCGCTGGCTGCCAAACATACTGTTGCTGGTAAAAACAAGATTGTAGGAAGCTCCAAACATCAATACACTTCAACGTTCCATTGCTCTGCCTTCTTCAACTGTCTTTTGTACTCCAGCCAATCAAAGCCTGCATTGAGAACATGGCCACAGTTAGACGAATAAGACTAAAGTTTCTATTTCATTAGGTAGTACACTAAGATCCCATAACAATCTGCACTTTTACCATCTCTAGCAGCCAAGGATGTCATAATGTCGTCAATCCCTTTCTCCATTCCTTTCAATCCACACATGTACACGAAGGTGTTGTCCTTCTTGAGCAATTCCCATAGTTCTTCAGCATATTGGGCCATTCTTGTTTGAATATACATCTTTTCTCCCTTCTCATTTGTCTGTTCTCGACTGACGGCAAAGTCAAGCCTGAAATTGTCAGGAGCTTTTTCCTTCATCTTCTCAAACTCCTGTATGTCAAAGAAGCATTAGACTCTACCTTAAGAAGAAAGAAATTAATTATTCAACAGAAATTTATAAATTGATCCATTCACCTCTTTGTAGAGCAAAGAGCTGCTAGTGGGAACTCCCAAGAAAAGCCATGCTAGACCATTGAACTGTATGTCATTCGGAAACTCAAAACACTTGAGGAAAAATTCTGGTGACAACAGAAGGACAATAATAGCAATTTTGAAATTTCAAACTCACGTAATTTAATATTACCTTGTAATCCTTATGCTTCTCAAAGAACATTTTCCACAAGAACCCACGGAAAGGAGCAATGCCAGTACCAGTAGCAAGCTGCAATCAAACGCCATCAAATTTCTGAAGCTAATTGCATATTCAGTCCCAGCCTTAGGCTGAGACCAGTTCAAAACTATGGCAGTGATTTGCAAGCCCATCAAACCATAAAAGAGATAAGCACATGAAGGGACTGTTAGTTGATCAACCACAAAACAAGTGTTTAAAAATTACCATAATGATGGTAGCATTAGGATCAACAGGCATAAGCATTTCTTTGCCCACCGGCCCTGTCATTTTAACTTCATCCCCAGGCTTCAAGTCACCTAAAATATTTGAGACCAATTAATTAACAAACTAATATCTACTAAGTGGATAACTAAATTAAAGAAATACACCTCAAAAATGGATCTAATTTGTCCGAGTTGTCTATAAAAAATGTGGTAATCATTCTAGTTTTTTGGACAGCTACATAATTAGGATATAAAATTACTAGTTCTTCATTAAGTTGTTTTGAATGGCTCATGTTTCTAAAAAGTCTGTAGAAGACAAAGCAGCAATCGCAAATGAAAATTTTGGATTAGGGTTCTCCAAACTTTTCATGTCGATATACAGAACATATGCATCAATGAGCCAGAGGAATGTTCCATACAGAGGAAGTTAGAGCAGACTCCCTTCACTATCTCCCCTTGATCATTGGTATAGACAAGGCGCTTTACGCATAGCGATACCTGTTGGAAACACAAACGCATCACAGTCAAATTTATCCCTGATCATGTAGAACTTTCAACAGAAGTAACTGATGCAAAGAATAAGAGTCTTTGATGACATCGGAGTGGTACCCTTGAGTCCCAATGAAGCTTGCAAATCAGTAAGACCAAATACTTGAGATCTCAATTTAAACATGAAAGGATCCAAACAAAAAAGAGAGTTTTGTCCATCTTCTTGTTAAAAAGGAATTACGTATTAAATGTCAGAAATCGTCCTCCCCAACAAAGAATTGAGAATTATCAAAATCAGGGCAACTTGGACTTACACTTTTGGAGTCTCCAAAATCCCCAAGAGCACTGCTGGCTATAGAGTAGAGCCTCAACTTATGGGGCTTTCCGTTCTTGTCAATGCCATCAGGAATTACACCAACAGACTGCCCTTCCCTGTAGGGTATTTCCCCTAAGGATAATCATGAAAACATCAAGACAGAGGACCACTTGAGGCACAAAAGCAGACATAATTAATCAGCAGAACTGAAGGAGCATTGAGCCCAAAAGCACCTTCAGTGGTGAAAACCATGTGCCATGTCTCTCCTGGTGCATCATCCCCAGTAATCTTGGTGTTGAGGAGGCAGCGACCAGTGTAGGGTGTCTTGGGCTTGAATTTGTTGACAATGACACCTTCCTCATTCTTCTTGTGGACCTTCTCTACCTTTGTAGGAGTTTCTGTTGCAATCTGAGCTCTGACTGCGAGCTTACTAATTGCAGAAACATTCCTTGTTGCTACAAGCGCTTCAGACGCAATAGGCCTTCCACTGAGAAAAGCCTGTAATACATAAACTGGGTGAGGAAACAACAAAAGTGGGTGCCGTTTTTTCTAGCTCCTGTGCTTCTTTTTTTCTTTTTTTTTTCATCACTTCAGGCCAAAGGATACGCAAGAGCCTCGACATTGCAAACACGACTGACAGGTAGAGACAAATTTTCATGCATCAGACTACTAGGTACAACCACCAAACCACTAGAAGTTCTTCCCTTATATACATATAAAACTAATGAAAAGTGGATGCGTACTTACCAATATTATATAAGGCCAGGTGAAGCATGAGCCATGAACTAAGGTATCTATATGTTTGTTAGTTTAGCTCAATTACATTGAGTGGCGCATATAGTGGCTAGAAAAATAAGCCTAAGGACTAATGCATAAGAAGAAAATTGTGATCGATCTAAAACCTGTTCCATCAAAACTTTCTTTCTTCTTCTTTTGCTTACTTTTTAAGATGAATGATTGCAGGGGTTTACCTTGTGGAAACAGATCCTTTCAGAGGAGGCAGAAGCTCTAGTCGGTAGAGAAGTGGAGGTGGGGAGGGACACTGCAGCAGCAGTAACTGCAGCCATGCTGGTGGTTGAGGACCGAAGTCTGATTCTCGGGCTAGCTTAAGCTTTTTCTGCTCCCTTGAGGGTGAGGAGAAAGAGAAAGGGAGGTGAGGAGAAGAGAAGAGAAGGATTGATGTGGGGGAGGAGGGGAGGAATTGGGTGGCGGAGAAGATGAAGGCAGACGTTAAGTGGTGAAGGATGCAGGATAGGATTCAATTTGGATAAGTCGGATCCTCCACACAAAATTGAATGGAGAAAATGGGTGTGAGCCAAAAGGGCGGATGGTCTTCGGAGAGGCGATCATGGAATCTACACACATTGTTTCTCATTGCAAGATTGACGGTCGGAGTTCCCCGGGAGAAGGAACTCTGCCACAGATGTCCTGGTGGGTGTGTGTGCGAGCGTGCGAGGGAGAGAGCCGGATTGACCCGGACTCGATCCAGAAGGACTAAAAAGTCTGATCTTCATACGAAAAGAAAAGAACCCGATCACAAAAAATTTGATTACCAGTAACACCAATCTTTCGAATTAAAAGAAGAGAAGATTTATCCGGTATGACTACGTCTGATTGTGATTTCTTTTGTAGAAATCAGTCAAAACTAGGTTGGAAGATGGGTAACGCGGTATCAGATCTGGATCTGGACCTCCTGAATCCCACACAGTTTCCTTTTGTCTTCCATTTAAGCTTAATTCTTTTAATGTTTCTACTTTATATACTTGCCCCAACTGGCCACTAAAGGACTTCTCATGGCATTTACTTTTGGCTACTTCTCATCTGACACCTTAGTACACTGACTACTGGATTCAAATTTTAATAGCTCTCTGTTTCTCCTCACACACACACACACACATATATATATATATATATGTTTGTTTGTTTGTTTTTATATATATTTATTATTTATATAACAAGCTGAAATCCCCGAGCCATCTATCCATCAATAAGAAAGACAGGTGTACGAATGACTAGGGATGCCAACGGGTTGGATTCGAATTAGATACCTTTAATCATATTCACTTTTTCGAAATATTCACATATTGAGATTTGAATTCAAATAAAGAAAAATTCATATCTGAATCAGAACCTAAAATTCAATTTCAATATAAATCTAATCTGAATCCATTTTGATATTCATATTCGAATTCGAATTTTGAACTGGATTTTGTCAATTTTCAAAATGTAATAGCATTAGATATGATACTTGCCTAAAAATGAATTTAATCCGAAGCCAAAGCCAAATCCAATCAGATAATTGTGTATATCCAAATTTGAATCTAATCAGATGCCAATTATTAATTCCAAATTCGATTCTATTTCTTAATCGAATATTTTTTTTTCACATCCGTTTTTTTCAAGTAAGTTTAGGCCGATATCCGACCCAAATCAAATATATTGACATCCTTAGGAATGACGTCTTGGGACATCCCAGTTTCCAACTAAAAATTTGTGGAGATGAATTAAACATTCCCAATCGAAAGAACTACCGCTCGGACTGCATGAACTCTTGCACCGAAAGATTTGATTACCATTTTAAAGGGCTTCGACGGTAAGACTAGTTTTTACAGCTGATTTTGATCCTAGAAGGATGCCTGGTTCTCCTTTTCTCAAAAAAAAAAAAAAAAATCATTTATCTTATATAAAATTTTTGAAAAATGTCAAAAAATTGAAACTATATTTTCGACCTCTTTCATGAAAAATTCTCGGCACTAGCATAGTTCTAGCACCGTTAAAAGCTCGCTAAAATGAGTTTGAAGAAAAATCTTTGGAAAAGGATTTGGCAGATGATCACCATACATACATATAAAGGAAGGAAGAAGGAAGCACAAGGCAACTGGAACTGGAAAAGGTCCACGGGAAAAGGAAGGAGCAACAAATGAGGCGTCAAAGAAAAGAAAGAGCTACTAGCCAACCCTAACTAAACTGCAATACTCCGTCACACTGCCAAATTGGACGGTCCACCTCCCTCATTCGACTACATTTACTTGGGTTACCATTTCTGTCCTTCATAATGACTGGTTTGGTTTTTGCTTTTCCCTGTCCTAGGCGGCGGCGTTGTCGTTTTGGCATCCCTCCCACCGCTCCGTTTTCTAAACAAAGATGGATATTGTAAACAAAATCATTCTAGGTACCTTCGGCTATATGAAATCCAATATTTGTACTCTTCCTTCCTTCTTATATTTTTCTTCACAATGATTTTTAGTTTCTCCTGAAAGAAAGAAATCTAGGTGGCGGATGAGCTACCATGGTCAATTAACTAAGCAACTCTCACTAAATATAAAACATAGAAAAAAGAAGAGCCATTTTTTCAGGCCACGAAAATTCAGATATCAAATGATTGCACAGTGGACAAATTCTTAACCACTGCTGGGAAGGAAAACAAGCGTTTTAATGTCCATAATGACGAAGCGTGCTTTGATTACTCCAAGACTCGATGTGGCGTTTCTCAAAAAGATCTGAAAGGAATAGATGGTTGAAACTCTTTCGCCGGTAGCGTAGCCGCCAGGTGGACCCCGCGCTAACTCATCTGACTGAAGCAACGAGAAGACAAGCGTATGCTAACCCAAACCTCCTAACCCTGGTTAACCTTTCGCCCACCCCATCCCTATAAAGATCGCGCCCGTCTCCCCTTCTTTCCCTCCAAACTGGACCCGATCTTCTCGAATCCCCTAGCTCGCTCGCCCCGGATCCACGTCTCGAATCTCTGCTTGCCCCGTTCCGTTCTCCGATGGCAACCTCTCCGATGAGATCGCCCCGATTCCTCGGCGAGCCCGTCGCCAAAACTGATTTCCTCGGTTTCCCGCCGGAAACCTTACGGCCGACCGTCGGACTCTCTCCAATCCGGCCGCTCTCCCTCACCATATCGGCCTCATATGCGTCGTCCGCATCGGAGCGATCTCTGCCGTGCGCTTCCCCTCGGGCGGCCTCACCCGCGTCCCACTACGACGTCCTGGGCGTTCCCATGGGCGCCTCGAGCGACGACATCAAGGTAGCCTACCGGAGGCTTGCGAAGGCCGTGCACCCGGACGTCGCCAGGGCCGATCGGAGGGACGCGTCGGAGGACGAGTTCATCCGGCTCCAGTCCGCTTACTCAACGCTGTCCGACCCGGAGAAGCGTGCCGCCTACGACCGGGAGATGCTCCGGGTCCGGTTCCAGCGGTCCATCTCGTTCAACGGGTACTCCCGCCGGAATTGGGAGACGGACCAGTGCTGGTGACCGCGTAGCGCCGCCGGCGTTAGACGAACTTCTCCTTTGTTCTGGAATCGGACGACCGAAGAAGTCCTTCGGTAGGGGGGCGACGAAACGATGGAGGTTTTGGGGGGTATTTTGGTGATCTTGTAACAAGCAGAAGCCCCCGGGTCCATTTCCTGGTTTCGACGTGCTAAATGGTCGAACCAATCCGTTAAATTCTAACTACAAATGACGTAACAGCCAAGATGGGATCACGATTAATTATAATGGCGCCTTTTGGATACCTTGTGTCTCGGATGTCCTTAATTGCTCATGATAATAATCCAAAAGGTAGTAAAGCTAGATTTGGGTCTATGTATATAGTTGTTTAGGGGAGCACATTTCATATTTCTCATGCAATTAAGTTTCACTCTTTATTAGCATAATCCATGGAGCGATGGCTTAGCTCTATAGCTTTTCTATCTCGATCTGCCTGCTACTGAGCTTCTATATAGAATAATATTTCAGACCCACAAGCACATGATGAACTCTAAACTTGTTTAATCTACGACTAACTATCTCACCCCCGATCAAAACGACGACTGAGGAGATTGCCATACTGGATCCAACTCTGTCTTAAGCACATAGAGAGAGACAGCATGTTGGTAGTTCCAAATCTCTCTTTTTTTTTTTGGAAATAAAAGCATCACAGAAAACAAATAAAACTAGCCATCTTTGATTATTGAAGAGGAAAGGCACTTGCATGATTGCTTCTAGGCTCGCGTCACCTTTCACTTTTTTCCACTTTCTCTTTGTTTATTATGTGTAGGAGAGAGATTCCGGTGCTCCTAGAAGAGCATCAGTGATCTTCTTAGCATTTTTAAGACAATAAAATAAAGGCTATAGAGTATTGTTCTAAGGGTGGGGAAACAATCGAACGGCGCGTAATTCAGTCACTGGTCGTTCTCAGTGCATGGGGACACTTTCCCTAGTTTCAGTACTGAAGATGATGCCTCCCCCCCACCAAGTCAAGTGCTTTTATCTCCATCTCCATAGACTTCTCTGCCTTCTTCCAAGAATGTGATAGAGAATGGTTGATGATCCATGTCGTCCCCACGTTACTCCTTGGCCTCATTGATGATATCTGGACAACTTTTTTATTTGTTTTCGGTGGCGGAAAAGAGTGATACTAATTCCCTGTGGACATATTGAATGTTCTATTGGCTTCATCTGTTGTAGATGCAACTTGGTGGAGGGGAACCCTTCTAGAAGATCCTCAATAATGCTTTCCTGTAAATAATTGAAATGTTCTTAGGCCTCACTCCTTCTAGAAGCTTTGAGAATGTGATGGGCGTCATAGCACAGTCTCATATGTGGAGGGACGACTCCAAAGTCTTTAGGACTTGTCTGGTTAGCTGGAATATTCCAGGAAAACAGAAAAAGAAAGAAACTGTATTTTTTTATTTTCAGGAACTCAATAATAGAAACACCCATTTTTCTTTTTTTCTTTTTTCTTTTTTTAAATGTAACATAAAAAAGAGATATTGATTGCATCATGTGAGAACAGTAAGCGTACCAAGTCACAAACATTTCTTCGTTATCCATATCAAGTTTAATGAGATTTTCTTCCCTTTTAGTTTTGCTTCATCTGTTTAGGTAACCTTACTTAAACATAAATTGCAGATGGTTTGTGCTAGATGGGCCAATTCGTATCTGGGGAGAAAAAAAAAAAAAAATCCCATACGTTAGATCGTACATGTAGAATTAAAGGAAAGAAACCTTCTCAATCTTAAGAAGAAAAGATGCCTGCAATGCAAGTTCCCCAACCCACGTCGAGCCATGTCCGGCTCTAGCTGGCCAAGCCCACGTCCCCAAAGGTCCACCGTGCCGGCCCTATGTTAGGCCTGAACCTGGCGCCACGGCCTCTCCGCTCGCACCCGATGGCTTCCCTCTGCCGTCGATGCGCGAGCGCCTCGCTTCTGCTTCAGATCGGCCGCCTCTCTCCTTGCTTCCTCGCCGCTAAGAGGTCGTCATCGTCGTCGAACGCAAAGCGGAGAGTGGCAGGCTCCTGCATGGCCCGCGCCATCGCGAGGCTCTGCTGCGAAGGTAAACTCGATGAGGCCGTCGACTCCCTAGACCTCCTCGCCGAGCGCGGCCTTCGCCTCGACTCTCACACTCTCGCCTTTCTGCTGCAGACCTGCGCCCGCTCCGCCGACCTCTCCCGCGGCAGATGGGTTCACCTCCACATCCTTCGGACCGGGACCAGCCTAACCTTGTTCGTTGCCAACCATCTGCTGCACCTGTACGCGAGATGCGGCCGTCCTGGGGACGCTCGCAAGGTGTTCGACAAAATGCCTGTGAAAAATGTGTTCTCCTGGAATGCGATGCTCGGTGGGTATGCTAGAGCTGGATTGGTTGGACCCGCGCGAAGGTTGTTTGATGAAATGCCCGAGAGAGATGTGGTGTCTTGGAACACAATGGTGGTGGCCCTGGCGCATGGTGGTTCGTGCGAGGATGCGGTTAAGTTGTTCGTGGAAATGCAGAGGGCGAGGGTTGGCGTTAACCAGTTTAGCTTTGCAGGTGTCTTAATAGCGTGCGTTTCGTTGCTTGTGGTGAGCATTGTTAGGCAGGTCCATGCTCAGGTTGTTCGTGCTGGGTTTATGCATAACACAGTGACTGCGAGTTCTTTGGTTGACGGATACGCTAAATGCGAGGAGATCAACGATGCACGGCAATTGTTTGATGAGATACATTTGAGAGATGTGACCTGTTGGACGAGCATGATTTCTGGGTATGCCAAGTCGGAGAAAGTGGAGGAGGCAAGGCGATTGTTTGAATTGATGCCCGAGAGGAATGAGTTCTCTTGGAATGCCATTATTATGGCTTATGCGCAGAATGGACTAGGGCTAGAGGCACTGGAAGTGCTGCGTAAGATGGTTTCTTTAGGTTTGAGACCCAACCAGTTTACCTATAGCGGCACTCTGAGGGCGTGCTCTAGCATCTCTGGGCTTAAGCATGGCAAAGAGATACATGCCCATTTGTTGAAGGCTGTTTTTAGGCCAAACATAGTTGTCGTGAGTTGTTTAATTGATATGTACTCTCAATGTGGGTATTTAGAATATGGGCAACGAATTTTTCATGGGTTAAGAAAGATGGATATTGTTGCATGTAACACAATGGTGTCTGCCTTTGCTCATCATGGCTGTGGGAAAGAGGCTATTAAATTGTTTGAGGAAATGTTAAAGGAAGGAATGAAACCCGATTCTGTTACATTACTTGCAATCGTCATGGCATGTGCCCATGCTGGATTAATTGAGGAGGGGATTCGGTATTTTAGATTGATATCCGACTGCCATGGTGTAAACCCACAGCTTGTGCATTATGTATGTTTAATTGATCTTTTACTGCGTGCTGGTTGCTTTAGTGAAGCAACTGGTCAACATGGAGATATGGCATCGAAAACTGATGTTAGGATAACTAGTACTCACACCAAATCTGAATGGAAGAATGAATTGGCTGAACAGCTTGTCAAATCAGAACCTTACTTTTCTGCAGGATATGATCTGTTTTCAAGCATGTATGTAACTGACGCAAGTTGGGGCTCTTTGCAAAAGGTGAAAAGCCTAATGAAAGAGAGGCAATCCCTAAGTACTAGCTGGATACAAGTAGATAATAAGATGCACGGATTTGTTGCTGCAGACCATCTACAACCTTTAGAGGAAGATGTTAGTTTGATTTTGATGCACTTAGCTTCCCATATGATGCAAGACGAATAATTTCTAGCTGAAATCGAGGCAGTCCACTTGTGAAAGGATATCTAATTGTTCTTGAGGGAATTATTTGTTCAATGGCTTAAAGCTGAGCCGGGAGAACAAAAAAATGTCTTTTGCCGCCAGGAGAGAAGGCTATATATGCCTCATGTTTGATTAATGAGTTGAATTGCTCCATCACATGGAGTCAACATCATACACCCTGCCATGCTGAAAGTTGAAGACAAAACAATGACCTGGTTGTGTGATTGAACACAATATATTTAGTTGTTTCGGCTTTCAGGATCCTTGGGCTGTGAACAGAAAGCCAACAACTTCTTTGAGTTGACAGCAGATGCCAGTTGCTGTTGACTTCCTGCCAATCATCAGGTCATTACAAATTTCAGAACAACTAAGAAATAACATGAGATATAAGGAGCTTTGCCTTTTCGTGTATATGCATTCTCAGTAATTCACAGAGATAGACGGTTATCAGCGGCAGCTCTATCTTAATTTTCCAGTGGAGGCGTTCCAAAGTGAAGTTCGAAACGTAAGTTAAATAGAATCTTTTGAGACACTCTTTAGTTGTGCCCCAGCTTTAATTATCATAGTAGAACTATCAGAAAGATGGCCGCTTTCTTTTTCATGTAAGAGTCTTGAATCGCTTCTAAAATCCTTCAAAGGATTTGGGGCTGTATGAGGAAAGTGGCTTCACATTTTCATGTTTGGAGAAACTTATACCTTGTGCCTGGTTCTGAGTTTTGGCTTTAATTCTGCTTGTTGCAGGTTCTTGCTGCAGAGAAAATGTCTCATTTGGAAGGTATACACTGAGTAAGATTCCAGGTTGCTTGACCATGTTTCTGTTGTTTGGTGATTGCTAGTTTCTTGTAGAGGTTATCTTGTTAGATTTGATCTATCGTCCTGTTTGTGACGCAGGTTGAGAAGGCAAACCCTGCCTCTTGAGTGTGTATCTTCAACCTTTCGTTGAATTTGAACCATGACCACTCTGATGACAGCCAAGGTTTACTCCACCAAACCGACTACTTTCAAGTCAATTCCATTTACTCCTCATAGACACCTTGCACAGAAACGGATTCTCCAAAGCCGTAGATCACTGGTGAAAGCAGCCTGCTTGCACTGCAAGCATAAATAGAAGGCAGCTAAAATGTAAACTTGTCATCAATTCATACTGAATTGATAATATGTAAAGTTCCGATATTTTATGCTAAGATGGCTCTGGTTCTTTTCTAAATTTTGCAGTTAAACAATTTTCTTTGGCATTTCTTTCTGGATAACTTGCTTGTCCTGGCACATACCTCCTGATGCTTTACACGACATACTTGGTTGTTGCATCCCTAATCTTTTCTGTTTTTTCAAGGATATACTGGGTATGTATGGGTTTGGGTCTGATCGGCTGTCAGCGAGTACAATTTAACAGGAAATGACCATAAGAATATCTAAGTTTGAATCTGTATTTGACTAGCTAAAAATCAAATTTATGCAGACATTAGTGTTGAATGGGGTTTCAGCTCAGATTCAAAGAGAAGTTTATACAGACTATAAGTTGAATTCGAGTTCAGCTAAACAGACGTGGATAATTTGTATATGAACCATTTACGTGCCTCATTTTCCAAGACAGAATATGGGAACAGCTCATCTGTGAACAAAGGATAACGAGGCATGTCATCTATAATTGACAATTCTTCCTCTTATGAAGAAGGAAACCATGATGTTTCTGTCTGTGTCATTTGTGCAAATTTTTGTCTCGTATTATCTAATTTGTCTTTCAAAATGCGATCTTGATTATCTCTCTTGCCTATCAGGAAACTATTTCCATTGTTTGGGCCCTGTAGCAATACCTCAGTTATTGAACTGTACACCTTACAATAATTGGATGCAAGGCAAAATAAGCAGGACATTTTTCTTAACTACACATTGGAAGAAGAAAATTTGTAGATGGAGACAATCTTATCCCGTTTAGAACGAGGGTAAAACACAACTAAGTTGAACAACATTGGATTGTCCAAAGAAGAGGTAGAGCAAAAAATCAGAGCCCTTGTCGTTGAAAAATTCCAAATCATTTCGAGGATAACAGTGAACGTTTACACTCAGTTTAGGTGCGTTTGAAAATGTCGCCTTCCTTTCAGAAATAAATGCAACTTACAGTGCGTTTTACTTTGCATCTATCACGCCTTAAAACTTTAACCAAGAAAGCAGTTTTCTTAACCCACGTCCTTATTAATACTAGTTTCCAACTTTCTTTCTCAAATTGTTAGACCGCCTTCTTAAATGTGTAAATTTTCCGGACCTTACCGCAATTTGTAATTTCCTGCGTTTTTTCCTTCCCGACCCAAAATGATCCTTGGCTCCAATGGTGCCTGTCTAGAGTTCGCACGTCGCGGAAGACGTTTTTCTCCCGACCTTGTCGTGCTTCCTTGTCGCTCCTGCTTCAGTCACCCAAGGTCTGGTCTGGTCTCTCTCTCTCTCTCTCTCTCTCTCTCTCGCGATCAATCTCGGCTTCGCTGATGTCTTAAAGAGAAAATGAGAACAAAGATGTTATACTCTCTGTTCTCGTTGTTGGCATCTTCTGAATCTTTTGCGTCTTTCTTAGGGTTCATCGTAGTGTAGAAATTAGATGGGGTTGGTTCATTTAAATTCCAGCTTCTCTAGGGATGATGGAGGTCAATGCATATGTATATAAATCTGGGCAAAGGAAATAATTCGGATGCGAAACCCTGTTAGATTGTCACAGCATTATTTGCCTTACTTTCTGATCTCAGGATACAACTACAGTCTCTTTTTTCTTTTGTTTCTTCCTTCCTTTTGGATTATTCTTGTTGGAAGAATGAAGCTCCAAATATTTGCAAAAGTGATTCGGAAGAGCACTGAAAATGATCTTGCGGGTTTGTTTGCGGCTTTTTCGTGACGTAAAGCAGGTAGCAAGGACGGGCCTATTGAAATGTTCTGAATCTGCAATAAAAATGATGGATAGCAATGTAAATGGCTTGGTAGAATCAAGTTATGTTTATGAGTTCTGTACAGTATTCTAACGCAAAGGTTCGTAAATGCTAAACAATCATATGAAGCTTCGAAGTCAGAGGACGTAATTAACCATATGAATTGTCATGAGATTCGGTTTTTCTTTAACAATGAGATCTGAAGAAAGAATTGGGCCAATTGACTGGACAAACATGGCCATTGTCATGAACTCTGAGTTGGGAAGTGCAATTGCACCCCGATGTCATACAGATGAACAACCGTTTGTGGAAGCCCTACAGATTGGTTGAATTAGGGACTAATTAAATGCATGTTGGTAGTTAGATATATGGACTTTTACGCCAGTTGCATCTACTGAGGACCACCTGATGATGTGCGTCCTTTCGTCTATTTTACATCGTGTTAACTATATAAATTGATTTTTCACACGTATTATAGATCTGCAATTGCGAAAGACAAAAATAAATTAGTGACAACAAAATTTTTGGGAATACAAGAATGCACCTTCCTGGCTCTTTAATTTCAAATGTTCATGGTTGTAAATAGGAAATTTTCACTCTTTCCTCTGTCCCTTGTTTGCGTGTTACGCATAGTGCTTTCTAGTCCACGTTCTCCATTGACGTGTTATCCTCTTGTCTTCAAGTGTTGTCTCTTTTATTGAGTGTTAGAATGGAACATTGTGAAATATTATCTATTAATTTATTATTTATCAAGCTACATCCTAGAACTGTTTCTGTGCAAGTGAGCTAAATGAAGAGTTGGATAAATTACATTGCAAGTTACTAAGCCTGAATGTTTCTGCCTGATCCAGATGAACGGGGGAAAAAAGATTGTCCTTGATAAAAAATCTGAATGTTCAGCACTTCAATTCTGCTTCACTGGAGCTTAAGCTTAGGTGCTTGAAAAGTCCCATGCTTCCAGGAGAGGACGAGTTATCATCATTTTCACATTATATGATACTTGGAGAAACTGTGTTTTAATCTGAAAGCATATATGAAGCTTGTTACTTATAATGTGAATGGTCTTAGGCCACGCATTTCCCAGCATGGCTCACTTCGAAATTTGCTAAGCTCTCTTGATGCTGATATCATTTGCTTTCAGGTATGCATATGTAGTACTTCTGAATAGGAGCTGGCCGTTGCAGACAATTCACTATATTAAAACATGCTCTGTTTGGTGATATATGACAATAGTTAAATGAAAGGGAAATAAGCCGCGGACGGTACCCATATAAACAAATAAAGAATGATCACAAAAAATTTCTGTTGTTAATTTTGCTTCCTTTATTTGTACATGGGTTATTTGACATGGAGAAGCTGAATGTAGTTTCCAAATCAAATTTCTTTGGGCCCTATAGATGATACTTTCCATTTGTTTTTTCTTTGTTGCAAGTTTTATCTTCAAGTCATAATTGTCAATTTCTTTCTCATCTTTTATACAATTGCATATCCTAGTCTGTTTCATTGTCTGTTCGAGACACAATTTGTAGAGGTACCTTGTTATAATAATGGTACCAGATAATATTTTCTTTTCCTTATTTTTATCAATTCTGTGTAGCTTATGATATAGTGCTTCCATGCATTTGTACATAAATACATATAACCTGATACAGATATTTTTTTTTATTTTCTCTGTATGAGCCTCTTGCCTAACCTCTGTCTGAGAAGGTAAGTGTGTTTATATTTTATAGCAACCGGACGAACCTCACTGCTAATCTATTTAAGTATCTTAAGGTTCTAGTTTTTTTTTTTGTATATGTCATTTTTAGTTCGTGCATACAGCCTCATCTAGTATCTAGAGCACAGCACGGTTGCATAAGTTTTTCCAAATGTAATTGTAGAACTCTACCGGCCTTCAGTAGTTAATATTGACAAATTTTCCTTATAATAATCTAAATAAGGTGTAAATAATGCACATCCTAAAGACTATAACTTGAGCTTCTTGAGAACCCTGACATCCTATCAAACAGGAGGTGGTGGATGCTTAATATGTATATGCTGTTTTAAAATTTTAATATCCAAGCATGTGTCTTGGGGTTCTTCACTGTGTCACTGCTGGTGCTTGTTTTGCTCTTCTAGAAAACTTCAGAGGCCCATTCTGACGTTTACAACTGGAGAAAAGTTAAAATTTGATTTCTAGTCATTGATCATGTTGATTTTATCGTCCCTACTGATAAAATATATCTTGGGTTGTAGGAGACCAAATTGACAAGACAAGAACTTTCAGCTGATTTAGTCATGGCTGAAGGATATGAGGCATTCATCTCATGTACTCGTACTTCAAGTAAAGGTCGCCCTATTGGTTACTCTGGTAAGTGAATGAAATGATCAAATGCTCGCCTCTCCCTTAGTTAGTGCTGCTGTTTCTGTGCGCATGCTTCCAACCTGCAGGTGGTTGAGGCTTTCCTGAGTACATTTTGGTGCACATAGAAGTACTTGTAGTCCAGTTTGTAAATCATTTTCCTGCACGTGTGTCCTTATTTATTTATACATAATTACATATATATGAGGTCTTGCTTGCCCATATACATGACATTTCTATACATTTGTTTGTGTTGATTGTTGTAGGTGTTGTAACATTTTGCCGTGTAAAGTCGGCATTTTCTAGTGATGAAGTTGCATTGCCGATTTCAGCAGAGGAAGGGTTTACAGGTCTTCTGGATCAGTCCAAGACAAGAGATAAGAAGATTAGCACTTCCATACTAGAAAGGCTACTATGTGCTGAGGAGTTGGAGCAAATAACAGAGAAGGACCTTCTCAGAGTTGATAGCGAAGGCCGATGTGTAATCACAGATCATGGAGACTTTGGTAACATGCTATCACGTCTCCTAGTTCAGCCTTTTATTCTTGCACGTATAATAAAATAGGTTAAACATTTTTAGACCTTTTACAAAGAAAGGTACTTAACCTATCATGCATTTGTAGCTTTAGGGACATATCTAGTTTTCCCATCCTTATTATTTGGATTGCATGAATGCTACCTTTTTTAGGTTAAGAGACCATTTTGACTCAGACAATTTGATTTTAAAAAAACTCCAAACATTTGCAGTTGATTAAATTGAGTAGTCTTGATTTCTTTCTAGGTGTTCATGTGATTTACTGTTTGTCACACCACACTTTTGACAGTTCTGTTCAATTTATATGGGCCTCGAGCTGATAGTGGTAATCCAGAGAGAGTTCGTTTTAAGATGATATTCTTCACGGCTTTACAGGTATTATTTGTGAAAATAATTGGAACCTGGAATCTTGATCTTTCATTGTAAACATGTTCGCAAGAAATGTATCATCATTACTTAAAGTAACCAATAAAATTTGTATTCGCTTTCAAGGTGTGCACCTTTTATGTAGTTGTATCCTATCGAGGATGTACCTATGGTTAAGTGAGAGGGCTTTAAAATTTTAAATTTGACGAACCATTGTTGTTCTCCAGATTCTGGTGTCCTGGGTTTGATCAATCTTTCAGATATCTGGCCATTTTCATCATAACCCTACTGTATATTGTGGTTGAGAACTTTACATGACTACAGGTTGATTTGGATCTCATTGAACATGCTGAATTTTAAATTTTTAATTGCTTTTCCATTAAAAATTTTTAATATACCAGAGAACAGTTTAATGAACTTTTGAGGTGCTTTTATGCTGGTAACATCTTCCAGAAATACCATTGCAATAGGTATGAAAGTTTTACAAGTATCTTGGCAGCCTGAGCAGGTTAATATGCTGTACCATCTTTACCACTTCTTTGTTATTCCTGATTTTATTTTCCCCTGGTATCAGCCTTTTGGCTCTTCTCAAATTTCCGTGAATTGGCCTCAATATCAAGTTTAACTATTTATGACAATTGTTCTAGGTCGCTAACTAGTGGAGAATTTATGTTGATATAAGAATAAGTCAGCATGTTTGTTTTTATCTATTGTGTAGGTTTGCCAGTTCTAACATTTCTGTTGCTTTATTATAGAAAAGATGGGAAGCTTTGCTAAGTGAAGGGAAAAGGGTCATAGTAGTTGGAGATTTCAACATTGCACCTTTTGCCATAGATCAGTGTGATGCAGGACCAGATTTTGAGAATGATAGGTAAATTAGTTTCACCTTTTTTTTCCATCAGAATTTCATGTTTACTTCTCTAGGCAACTACTTGAAATGATAAAAAGAAAATTTATGTACATTTATTCACCTATCAAGCAATTTGAAATTCGTTGGATTTAAAGGACATGAATTCCTCATGGAACGTGTTGAGATTCAAATTGATGTTTCTTGTGATATTGCCTTAACGTAAATTTATTTTTTCCTATGAAGCTAATATTGTCCTACATAATATGTTCTTGTTACTGACTTACTGCATTCTTCATAATGGCTGTATCTACTTCTTTCTCAATTTCATGAGCAACCTTAAATTCTGTTTTTATTTATGGATATTATATCAAGTAAGAGGTAGTATATTCCTATTTGGAAAAATGAAGAGAAAAATATATATTTTTCTCTTTTTGAAATGCAAAAATTTGCTCATGTTATGCAAATTACCACTATGTGGTACCTATGTTTACGTCCTTTGTAGGTTCAGAAGATGGCTTAGATCTTTGCTGAGGAAAGAAGGGGGACCTTTTGTTGATGTTTTCCATGAAATACATCCAGAGAGGTACACTTTTCCTGCAAATCTATGAAAAGAACAAAGTGCATTGGATCTTTTGGGAAAGTATGTGCTCCTTATTCCATTCCCAGGTTGCTGGTTCATTATTTTAATGTTCCTTGTGAAATGCCTCCAGATCCCTGTCTGCTAGATGTTTAAGTCAATGTTTAAAGTTACTGCAAAATAATAAGAAAAGACAGCAGTATAAAGGAAATAAGCAGCTGAATTGGAGCTGTCTTTTAGAAGTTTGTGTTCTTGATTTTGTGTCAACTTGCAATAGTTCTTGGTTGTGATTCCCATTGACTTACATACATCTTAATTGGCTCAATGAAGGGGGCAAGGAAAAATCGGCTAACTGGATCTGAGTGGTTATTCCAAACTATCATCGTTCATTTTTTTTCCTTTTCCTTAATCCTTGAGTTTCTCTAGTAAACTTTTAGGGCTTTGAAGAAAGAAGTTTAAGGATAACACTGTGATATACTATGATATATTTGTCATTCTTCTTAGCATATATCCATTGTTTCTTTGTATATATAATCCTGTTATTTAGGGACAGAAAATATGCAAGATATGACGGCCGTTACATGTAATAGCATGCATGGATATCTGTGTATTAGACATGAAATTTTTGTTGACCACAAAGAATTTATGATACATTAAAGAACCAATATGCGATAATTCACCTTGAACTTAAAAATAGACTTAGATTACTTCTTTGTAAATAATTATTTATTTCAAGCAGATGACACAAGCACACTTTCTCTGAAATTAAGATCCTGCAATTGTATGTTTAGGAAACATGCATACACTTGTTGGTCACAAAACACAGGTGCTGAAGAATTCAATTTTGGTTCGAGAATAGATCTTATTATGATTGGTGGGCCATGCTTTCATCAAGATGCAGATCTCAGAGGACATGAATTATTTAACTGCCATGTCAGAGAGTGTGATATAATGACCCAATTTAAACGATGCAAATCTGATAACGATGCAAGGTAAAAATGTAAATTATTCAATTATTTGACAGCCATTTTTCTTTCCTATATTTTCGATGATTGTTTAGTTGCTCTTCTTATCAGGTGGAAGGGAGGGAGAAGTCTCAAGCTAGATGGCTCGGACCATGTTCCAGTTTTTATCAATATCTGTGGCATGCCTCCTGTACCACCCCACAGCACGCCACCTCTCGCAGCAAGATATGTCCCTGAGATCCGTGGCTTGCAGCAAACTATTGGTAAATAAGCTTACAGATTCATTTTTTTTTCTATTTAAATACATGTTTTAATGTTTCTTACAGAGTAATGCACAGTTGTTCTAGATGGGTAGACCTAGTTAATTTACTGTATGTGTATTAGAGGAAAAGAGACAGATGTAAACACTTGAGCTCTTGAAGAAGTTAGAAAAGTGCCTTGTGAAGACAGAAATTGACAATAATCAAGACTAAACAATATACAAAGAGAAAAACTTAGGAGATGTGTCTTTTCTATTGACTGGGCGCCATGGTTGGCATGTGCACTGTGTCAATATGGCAAACCTTGTACAAATAAATCTTGAACTTGAAGGATCTAAGATGGTAGCTTGCAACTTGTGAAACAAAAATCAGTGTGTTTTACTAGTGCAAGTTTACTGTGAAAAGGTGTTGGAGGTCTTCGTATTGGGATCTAAACTGCATGCTGTGTTTGAGAAGATATCACTCAATGGCATGTGCGCTTACAGGATGAAAGTGAGATCAAGCAATGGAACATTATCAGTGGCTTTATATATCTTATTAAAAAGTCATATCATGGTGCCAGCTGTTTTTTTTTTTTTATTATTTTCATTTTTCATTGTCCTGTTCATGTCAACTAGTTTGCCTATAACTTGAGCATGTTTTTTATTTTTTCAATTAGATCAAGTTAATGATGTTGACCTGCATCTGTAGTTTCACTGATTCAGAGAAGGCCAGTAACTGCTGCAACAAATGATGAGAAAATACCACATAATAGACACGGCAAGGAGAAAATAAAACATAGGGGATACTCTCAGCTTAAGTTACTATCATTTTTTGAGAGAAAAGTGACCATGCCAAATGTCAATGCATGTGACGATGCTACAGATACTTCCTTTAGACAGGAGGATCTGCCAGTCAGAGAACCAAACTCTTGCCTGGAAGAGAATTATATGACCGATTCCAGTCAGATATCAATGAGTAGATTTGAAGACATCGAATGCCAGCCAGATAGTGTTGACGCCAGTTTGGCCAGTATGAGTGGAGCTGTCTCAGGTCCTGGTCACTCTACTGAAAAGGATAAGAACCGCACTGCCCTGGTAGAGTGGCAGAAGATCCAAATGCTCATGCAAAATAGTGTACCTCTTTGTGTGGGGCATGGAGAACCATGTGTTGCACGATGTGTGAAGAAACCTGGTCCCAATATAGGACGTGGATTTTATGTCTGCGCCCGTGCAAAGGTAGGAATATACAATGTGATTATTTTCTTGATTCTCATTTAATTGCAGAACTTAGATTGCTTGTACATCTTGTTAAGCATGTCAGGTCTGCTGTGTTATCTATTGAAGGACAAGTGGAACACAAGTATACATGAGTGGTCTTGGGGCAGACATCTTGTCGTGCATATCTAATTGGTTCCTAATTCAAAATGTTATCCTTAGAACTCTTTTCCACTTGTTAATTTAATGATGGTCATTATTCGGTTATTCATGTTCTGATGGTCATTTTGCAGTTATTAATTTGTAATATGGTCATTGTGGGGCAACTATGATATGCATGCCATTTTGATTTCTTCAGGTGGAAATTTGAATCTGATGCTTGCTTGTTACTTTTCCATGGCAATTGCCAGGATGCTATGTAATAAATCTCAGTTTCGTATACAATATTATGTAGTTCATAATATTCGTGAAACCCCTCTCTCTCTTACACACACACACACACACACACACAAATGGGGTCATCAAGCATGATTATTACTTCGGTTGCTATTGATGCTGCTGTTGCTGTCTCTGGTTCAGAGTCTTCAGACTAATACAGCCACTGATTGTTTTGCAGTACTTTACTCCTGTATATTCATTGTAGCCTGAATTTCAAGGCTTGCGTTTTAACAAACAATAAATGATTCTTGGTTTAGCCCTTGGATAGTTTGCAGCATATAGAAGTTGTTTTGGTTGATATGTTTGTTCATTGTGAATAAGCAGTTATTCCTGTTATCATTTAATTCTTTAAAGTAGTGGGTGTTATTGATACGAATTTACTAAAAGTGCCATAAATTCTAAATATTCTTTCAGGGTCCTGCATCCAATGCAGATGCAAGGTGTGACCACTTTCAGTGGGCAACGTCAAAATCAAAAAGGAAGCAGAGGTGATACTAATTATGGGTCGTTTAACAATTTTGTTGTGAATAGGTAAAGTCATAATTCGACAAAGGTCCTCTGGCCTCTACTTTAAATTGGAAGTTTTATGGATAAATTTCTTCCAACTGAGCTTATGTTTGTCATGTATACGCAGTTAGAAAGTATTTGGTGTATAGTAATTCATACTACTCTCCCTTTACACTACAAGTTCCTGATCAAAATGAAGTTCCCATTGTACGACTGCCATTTGGTCTCTCAGGCAATTTGAAAGATTTTGAAAAAGAATGGGAAAATACGATAAATTTTTTAAAATTTTTAAAATATCCTAAAAATAGGGAAAAATAAATAAGCAAGGAACGAATAACACAAACGTCAAAAAATAAGTAAATGAACAACGAATAAAATCAGAAAATGAAAACAAAGCAGCTTGGCATTAAAAACATAAGAACAATACTTAAAATGAAAAAAAAAAACACAAAAACGCATTTTTTTGGTTTTGGCATTTTTTTAAATGATGTTTTTTAAAGTTTTAAACGGCTGACCTTTTTCTTCTATTTTTTTTAAATGTGTTTTTTGTGACTACGAGGAGGAACATATTATGCTTCTAGTGTTCTCTTGCTGCCTTGGACTAGTTGATATCACACTTCTTTCCTTCTCAAGTTCAGCTCCCCATATGGTGCTCAGGCCACGGTGAAAAACAAGAGTTTATTTGTGTAGCGGGATTAAACATGGACTTTTAGATCACTGGACCTGCGATGTTAGATATGGCCGGCAAAAGTCATCACGGCCAGGTTGCTTTTCTTATGTCCTGAAAAAGTTATGGCCTTTCTGCTTTCAATGCCAATATCAGGTGTGGAAACTAGAGGTCTGTCAGTTTCTGTTGTCTGTAATTTCATGGGCACTACTAGTGCCTGGAGTGATTTTTTCAATCTACTACCATGTCTTGAATAGAATTCCTCAGTTTTTTTTCACGATTTCATAGTAGGAAGCGTCGCCTCAAATTAAACATTTTTGAACCATGCAATTCTGCTGTGAGGTGGATTTCTGCGATTGCACGGCTAAAAGTTATCAACTGGAAATGCACAAACAAAATCAGAAGGATCAAAGAAGAAAGACCGTTGCCTTGATCTTTTTTTCCTTTTCTTCCTGAGTTGATTGCCTGGGTTATAGAAAAGATTGTCAAACACTGAATGGGCATCTGATTATGACCATTTTTCCATGTCTATGTCATAAATGGCCAGTACTTTCTGAAATGGAAGGCCGGTATGATTCGTACAGATATAAAAAGAATCGCCCCTACCCGCTATATTACTCGACCAGAGTCCAAACCATGTAGCTCTGCCCTCCGTGCTGGACAGCATTAATTCAAATTGGTGGCGATGATTGTGAACAGGAGCCGCGTAAAAACCAAGTAATTCTAAATCATCAAAATACTCGAGGTTATTAAGAATCGGCTGCCTGAAGCCGACTCATTCTAGTTGTCCATGGCCGTCCCAGACGAGTGCCGTTGAACAAAGTGGTTCGACTAACAGACCGCGTTGAACAAAGTGGTTCGAGTAACAGACCGTGTTATGACCAACAAAGTGGTTCGACTAACTGACCGTGTTATGACCAACCGAGGATTAGGCAGGCTCGGAATACGGAGGTTAGATGAGCAGTAAGCCGGCCCGATAGGAGCCGGGTTTCAAACCGGTCCGATGTTCAAAACTCGAGCTCGGGCTCAGATGCTTGAAGTCTGGCTCGGCTTAGCCCAGCCCGCTTATAATAAAAATATATTTTTAATATAAAATAATAATTTTTTAATATAAAATATATTTTTAATAATAAAATAACAAAATATTTGTTTTCAAACTGACCTCAATTTTTCTAGACCCAAGCCAGGGCCTATTCAGTCATGTAGTAGGTACCCGTTGGGAACCTGGCCTGATGCCCACGTCTAGTAAGGACAATACACACCAAAATCAACAATAACTGATGATTTAAGGAGCATATATAATGGAATCAATTTATATGAGAAATTAGACTGGTGTTTGATTGTCCATGACTTAAAATCCTTATGATTTGAAAACCACAGACCATCTTCTCTCCAATTTTAAATCCTTGGGTCTAACTTTATATCGTTAATTTGATGAACCATGGATTAAACTTTACATGGATCTCTTGCTACGTCAACAAAAGTATGTCATGCAAGGGGTGAAGCTAAGAAATTTTCATTTGGGAGCCAAATTATAGTTTCATAATTTTAACAGTTTTGCAGAAATATAATTTTTCAAAAATTTTTATATGGGCTAAATGATTTTTAAGAATTATATTTAAAAAAAAATATTTGAGGTGGGTCATGGCTCCTGCGTTCTGCCCTAGCCATGTCAGAGTTCCATAGATTTTATATCCAAAGTAATCGAACAACCTGTAATTGAATTTGGAATAAAAAAAATGGTACCAGAAAAAATGCCTAAAACTCAAAACTGTACTTGAATCTGAGATGGTGTTGTTGGTTTTGGAATTCTGAAGATGAGCTTCTTCCTAAAACAATAAAATGCCACCTTATATTTGGTCGGCCATCAGAACCAATAACGGATAACCAACATGAGCCATATTCTTGTCGCATTTGTAAATTCAGATCGCTCCTGCTGATTTGGTCCGGGTGAGGCCATGCAACTGACTAGACGACGTACAGATCTTCCCTTGCTGCAGAAACTTGGGGCAACGCTGGAAAGATTTCCCTACTCAAATACTTTCCGTTCATTGTCCGTCGAAGGCAATCAACATGACGCGGCTCCAAGTAATATCCATCGCCGCCATAAATTGCCGTAGTCTGTCAAATAACCATTTATAGTTGAGACTGAACAAAATTAGAGTAATTCGCGCTATGCCTTCCGTCTATTGTGCACAATCTCGATTCTCCGCGTCTCTATATTTATCATTTGAAAGCCACCACCTGTTCTCACACTCCTCCCTCTCTCTCTCTCTCTCAAGAAAAGGCACATTCATGAGTAGCACCAAATGAGATGTCAGCTCAAAGCAGGAGATTGCTGAAGCAGCTTCGATCCCCTCCTCCTTCACCAGAATCTTCACCATACGCATATCCTCCTCCTTGCTCGTACGCTTGTGACACAGCTAAATCGCTGGGGATAGGCCTTCTTGCTGCGGGGTTGGCTATGGTGCTCTACCTCCTCATCCGCTTAATCTCTAACTGCCTCAGTAGATGCGACCAGCCGCGGGCGACGGGTGGTGGCGCTGCGCCGAGCCCCAAGGCCCGCGACCTTAGCTTCATCCCCACCAAGGTGGTCTGCGGCGGCCGCGAGCCGGCTTCAAGACAAGATTGCGCCATCTGTTTGGCGAGGTTCTCCGACGGGGAGACGATCAGGGTGCTGCCCAGATGCAAGCATGCTTTCCACAGGGAGTGCCTCGATCCATGGCTGCACTCAATGTGCACAGCTTCCTCGCTCTGCCCCGTCTGCAGGGATCCCGTGACAGAGCTGTGGGATAATCGACAAGCCAACGTGGAGAGGCCAAGAGACGGCGGTCAGTCAGCCATGGCCACTACCTCTATCTTGGCACAGTGAGTCCCTTTCATGTCCTTCTGTTCTGTGGTGCAGTGAGATGGGGAGAGCGACCATTCCCTCACCCATATCTTCCTAATACCTCTTCTAATTTTTTAGCCTCTCTAAAGCTCAAAGATATGTATTAGTTTGATCAAACTTTACCATATGAGTGAGTTCGTCATGGTTTAGTTGGAATTCTTATTCAAAGTAATCAGGAGAGCGATCATTCCCTCATCCATATCTTCCTAATACCTCTTCCCATTTTGCACCCTCTCGAAACTCGTAGCTGTGTATTCTTTTGATCAAATCTTATATACCATTATGAATGAGTTCGTCATGGTTTAGTTAGAAATGTTGTTCAACAATCACTAGAACGTTAACATGCTTAAATCCTCACAACTGTAAAAGGACTGGCTTTTTTAATCTAGGAATGTTATTCATTGAAAATATCTGACTTTGAAAAGCCAATGCCAAAGAAGTCAGATTTGCGAAGTAATGCGCAAACTATAGTTATCTGAGTGCCAGAATAGCTGAATAGGTGGATATAAATTAAGGATTGGAGACCAGGATCGGGCTTGGTTGCTTGCGGGAGAGATTCTGTCCGTCAGATCTCAAAAATGAGGTCCTTTTCAGCTTTCCTTTCATGCGGACATCTATATGGAGGATTTTCCTTTCTTCCTTTCCTAGAAATTTATGACAGGTTACACATGAGTTTTTGAATATTCCATATTCATCTGTGGTTACGGGCAACTTGCAAATCGCGATTTGCCTAATTGGCTTTCCAAATCCACAAAATTTCGTAAAGACACTTAGTGCCAGAAGTTCACGCGCGAGGGGAACCCTATTTCCTTTAATAGGATTTATCAATATGGTATTTCATTGGTGTGCTATCTGTTTCTAAACTATTTGTAGCTAAATCTCAAACTAACGCGTGAATATACCACTCTGTTAGAAACATCCAATCATGGGGAGTCAGCTCACGGCAGATGGATACATTTTAAAGCCTGCAATCTCAGTTGAAGCTGCACGCTCAAGTTTTTTATCAGGCTGAGCTCTTCTATCTTGGCAGCAACTGCGGATGAAGATCAGAATGTACCCCCATCAGTTCTTATATTCTACTGTTCTCTGGAATGACCTCATGAGATGTGCTTGTTTTCATGCTCATTTTTGTCCTATAGATTCATAGTTAGTATACAAACTTGTGGGAGTTCAGCTAGGTACTGTATGAGAAGCAGAACCAGCAACAGCAGAAAATCAAAACTGAGTATCTCGCAGATGTCCGACAAATTTTGTTGTATATATATTGCTGAAAGGCAGATATATGATTGTGTTCTGTATTCTACAGTTTGCCTTTCCAAGATAGGATGGCTCTGGGGGGAGAAGACCTTACTATGCTGGATTGACCTGTCGTCATGGTCAGATTCCTGACAACATTAATTGTTAAGCTTATGAGATGAAGGGGCTTTGAATGACAACTGACATTATTAGAAATCTGAAAAGCACAGCAGTTCTCTACTCTGCGAGAGGCCACAGCGAGGTCCGAACTCATGCTTCCTGCATGCCTTTTAGTCAAATTCGCTCGAGTGCTTTGAAAGCTGTGGTCGTTCGCGTTGCTTCTGAGGCGTCTGCCTCCAACAGCACTATTTAAGAGAAATTTGTCAGGATATATAGACAAAGTTTATATTATAGCAGAAGGATGAATGAAGCCTTATAGGGAACGTATTTAAAGATGATGCAATTTGATACCATAATTTTTCTTCTTACAGAAATCTAATTGCCAACAACCAAAGGGCAAAGGATTGGTGCTACTGAATAAAATTCTTAGGCTAGTACCGATTCTTTTAAATCATAGGCTGATCTGGATTCATGAATAGTCAACAAGGAAATGCATGAACCTTGAAAGCCAGAGACAGTCCATCATCTCAACTAGTAACTGAGTTTCACCGAATGCAACTTAATCGGATCCAAATCTGGTGGATTGGAATTTGTTTAATCCGATCCAAATTTGGTGGATTGGAATCTGTACTCGGACACAACTACTGGCTTTAAGTGAATCAGCTTAGCTTGAGATCCAACTGTACTTAATGCTTTATTCACTCGAGTTGTTAGCTGACTTCAACTGAATCTGATTAGCTAGTGCATGAATCGTATTTCTCTACTGAACCCCACTAATCAAATTTAGGTTCAAGTCAACAATTAGATAAATCTAATGATCTGCTAGCATCCTCAATCTTTCTGTTTAATATAAAGAGAGCCTTAGGGTTGTCATCAACCTTGCGTAGTTTCCTCAACCCATTTGATTACCATCTAAGCTCCATTGTCCATATTACCTATAAGGTTTGCACGAAGTCAGCCCAACCGATAAGAAGAATCAGAAACTGACCTGGTTAATTGGCCAACCGACCCACTACTGGATCCATTGTAAAGAAACAGGGGCCTGATTCAGTTCCAAAACCACGAAGAACTTTAAATAAGCTTATAAACAACCCCTCCCCACAGTCGAGGGCTATGGCAGAATCTGGTAAGGAGACAGTATACCTTGATTTTGACATCATACTCCAGCGTATGTAGCACAGGAACACAGCACCATGAAACAAGTGACCCATCCTTTTCATGCCACCAGCTGTGCTATGCTCCTTAGGGCTTAATTTTCAAACTCAATTCTAAAAATAAAGGAAAAAGAAAGTCACATTTACGGTTTTTACAGGTGTGAAAAAGGAGAGAAAGTAAGGAAACTACAATGACTGTTTTCGCATTTACTAGAACGATAAGATACTCAGCGTGAGGTCTCTTGGCGGCTGCCGTCACAAGCTTGCCTATTCATGTGGAAAATTCGGAAACAGAAATATTATTCGGCAAAGGGAAATGAAAATTCTTCAACCATTAAACGAGAAAATGTCAAGCATCACTCGCAAGGAACCTGATAAAAAGCATCCCTAGATTTTCGCGTTTTTCAATATTTAACTACATTTTTTATATATTTTGCATGTCATTGAATACGTCATTTATTTGTAATTTCTCAGCAGACTCAGATTTCCGCTCATGCATATCGAGTTACTCTTCGCGAAAAAAAGTAAGAAAGAGCACGAGAAAGCTGATGCTTAGAAGCTTCCAGGAAGATGACTTGGGAAATGGAAAAGGAAATAGTTTCTCAGCAATATCAGCTTTTATTTTGTAAAAGATAAATTTAGAGAGATCATGAGTTACAGTTGTCCTCATTTAAGAGCTGCCTTTTCTGTCCCGAGGATTTCTCGCAAGTCATAACCAACAAATGAGCAAATATACCCGCATATTTCCAATTTTCAGTCCTTACCCATTCCACAATCTCCATTTTCCGCATCTCCTTCTCTTCTTCTATTTAATCCGAATCCACCGTAAACTCTCAACGGCCTCTTTCTTTCTCTGCAAAAACTGTTCACAGAAGACATGAATTCAGAACCTTCAGTTCCATTCAAGCATGGAAGATATCTGAAACAACTCGACTGCCAAATCGCCGTTCATGTCACCATTATTTCATCTTCTGCACCCGCAGCACCAACAGCTTCGTGCTCTTACTTGCCACGCCCTCGCTTCGGCGTATACTTAGGCATCGTATTGGCCTCGATTCTGGCGGGAGCCATCTTATACCTCCTCGCAAACTCCATCAGAGACTGCTTGAGGCGACGCAACCAGCCACGAGAAAGCTGCTCCTTCCCCACTTCAGGAGGGGATGAACTTGGCTTCATTCCCACGAGGGTCGTGCATGGCAGCGGGGAAGGCGCGTTCAACGAGGACTGCGTCATCTGTTTGTCTGAGTTTGAGGAGGGGGAGACGATCAGAGATTTACCCAAGTGCGGGCATGCTTTCCACAAGGATTGCTTGGATAGGTGGCTGCACTCCAACTGCGCGTCGGCGCCGATGTGCCCGATTTGCAGGAGTCAGGTGATGCAGAGGAACGATTACGGCGTGGGCCAAACAGAAGATAGAGGTGGGGAGGACTCTAGTTTGGGTATCCCTCTGGCCATGCTTGCAAATTCTCGGCACCTCGTCCTGATGTGATTTTACTTTCCTGTTTGTTTAACGATTGTGCGCAAGGGAGAGGAGAGGCATGTCCTGGTTTTGATTGTCCCTTGGCATCTGTTTGTGGACTGCCGTTCTTTCTCTGTTCTGGTGAGACTTCTGTACTAAGAAGGCTGCTGACAAATGGGTTTCCAACTTACGACTTTTTCTCTTTCTTCGTCCTCTTCGGCTGAGAATGTGCAATTGGAAATGAGATTTGAGAGAGAGAGAAATAAGTTCCTTTGGCCATGGTTCTACCTTTTCTTTATTCATTCATCATGTATGTGTGTGAGAGAGAGATCCAGTACACGGGAAGTATTGTTCCAATATCCTCACCGGAGTACGATGCACCATAATTTTTTAATATAGCACATAGTAAGCTTTTAACTAGTAAAATCTGTCAACTGCTCTTGAAATTTTACAATACAATTTCTCATGGAAGCTCGTTGGTTAAGCTAAAATAAACAATAATTTACAGGAGCAGGCAAGAAATTAATACCTCCCCAAATATACGAGCGCAGGATACAAGGAAACTCAACGCGAGCTATGGTTACGAATGGCACCTTTATCCGTCGCCAGGAAAAAGAGAACTAAAATTAGGTGATATTACCCAACCGCAGCGTTCTCAACACTCTTCAAAATTATGTGACCAAATTAGCAAAGGCTGGTTGGGCTGGAATCTGCGAAAGAACCATCTTGGCGGCATACGGAGCAAGTCATTTCATTGAAAACTTATCTCTCAGAAACTCTTCCATCTTGATGAAGATGGGCGAGAAAGAGCCTGCAAGGAAAAGCGGACATGAGCTTGTAAGAAAACAGTCGAGAAAACTCTTACACGGAAAGAAAAGCAGAGAACTTGAAAATTTCCGATTCCTGTGATTAGGAGGTAGGATACCCACCAGACAGAATAGCGAGCAACTAAGTGGGAGTTACCATTTCCCACGAAAGAAGAATACAGAAAAAAGATAAAGCTACATCAGATGTTCGCTAGCAGGTATTTTGTCAGGGGCCTTCAGTGTTCTATGACGAATTCTGTCAACTAGAAAAGCATACCGAGATAAGAATATTGTGCACGCACAATCTCAAAATCACAATTTCAAACGGGTCTTCTACATAAAAACCATAAAAATGGTCCGTCAGAGAAAAGAAAATCATTTCCAGCTATAATTTTGCCATTTTCTCTACTTAAAATTGTCAGTCTATTTCAAACATCCACGAACTGAGGATTACAAACTATGCACACTAACCGCATATTTTAGTTCCCTTCACACATCGGAGCCAAACTTGAAATTACATTGACAATAAATCCTTGATGAATTGATGGACAAACAGTGTCAAAGAAAGTTGGTTCTTGTTTTACACTTGCCTGCCAGGGGACTCCCTTTTCTCGTTAATGAGCCTCTAACTAACAGTGTTCCTGGAATTTGCTCAAACACCTGAACAGTTAACAGATAAAAGCATGATCACATTATGCTAAATAAAGCTTCAATCTATGACAAAGGAATAGCAAAACTTACTGAAATGCGAAAGGAGAGGCCCTCCATTGAATGGCAAGGACTACCTGAGCCATCAAGTTTATTAGCTTCAACATTATCAGCACTGCCCTTGCTTTTACCAAGAAGTGCTTCGCAATGTTCACTTGAGGCTGTGACCTACAGAGAACATACTTATATTTTCAATTGCAGACACAAACTTCGAGATTCAGCATCAAGATTACCCTAATATAGCAAGGGAATGAAGATCTAGGGATATTCATTTAATTTGGATCCACAAACTCGCCATGGGCACATGGGGGTGCATGCATCACTTGGGCTTCTGAAACTCTAGTAGATCATCATCGTGAGCAATAACGTCCCATATTTGAAGCAGGTTGTTGTTGTGCAGGATAAGTCTATATGCTTAATAGAGAAATGTTCAACATTCCAGAGATGCACCTCTTACATCAACACAGAAGGATGACAAGTTAGCTTTAGAAGATGCACCACATGCCCCATAGAAAACCTCCACTGATTGCAGAACCTGTACAGCACCTAGTTGACGCTGAAGACCCTAAACTCCAATAAGAACTTGCAAAGTGAGTATGAAACAAAGAAGCAACTAAAATTTATTCTGATATAAGTAGCAACATGATAAACTCCAAGTCCTTAAACTTTATTTTTTGCAGCAGTAAGCAGAAGGTCAAAAAGGACACTAAATCGAGAATGTTACAGTACAGATAAATCCAAAATTTTGCATGCTGCATGCTTTTATCAGGAACATTCCAGATACTTCGACAATACAAGAATAACACCATCACCTAAACCACTTCCTAACACATGCAATCAGCTTTTGAGTAAGATGCCACCTCCTGAAAGAGTCAAATTAATCAAGGGGCGCCATGCACTCTACATTCTTGAGTGTTCTACTGCATAATGCAAATTAAGGCAAACATGCAAAAGATAATGCAATAGTGGAAATTTTTAGCAATAGAAGAAAGTAAACACGTCATCAGATCAATAACTTTTCCCTTTTTTCCTAACAGGATACTTAAATGTGCCCACTGCCCAAAAACTCTACACAACCTAAATTATCAGAATCCCTGTTTTGCAGAATGTATTGGCCCACTGGCTCTTACATGAAAAGAGTCCAGCATCAGTTGCATCAAAAAGTGAAAACACAAAAACATTATCCTGGCATCCTACACATAGCAGCTGAGGCATATGTGGGCTTTGTGCGGACAATTGCCCACATAGACCAACACTTGTTTACATATTAGTGCCCCATAGCCATTTGTTTATTTAGATGTTGGTGCCCCTCAGCCATTATTTTTTAAGGGCCTGTAATTTGATTGCTATCGATGGTGCTCGTCAATCAGAAAATTCTGGATCTGCCACTGGCTGCAAACTGTAGGTGTCTGGTCATATCATTCGCCTCTCTTACATGGTAAATACAGGCATATTGGTTCGTAATTCATTCATTAGGCTACAGAACAACTAACGTAGACAAATATGTAAAAACTGAGACAGGTTTTAGAAACAAAAACTGTCTCTGGAATCCTTAAATATACTCACTGTAGAATGTACTAAGTGTTCTCTCATAAATAGGGAATCTCACTAAGATTCAACAGTATCATAAAGAAACCTATCCTCCGAACTACTTCCATCTTTATATTATATTTAGATGCTATCATCAAAACCAAAAACAGTACTGCTTTTTATTCAAAACCAACAACACTATAAAATTTATAATATTAAAATGCCTACCAGAGACACCCTAACAGTGAGAATTAGAAAAAGAAGAAAGGGAATAAAGGTTGGCAACTTGGCACCTTGATATAATGCTACTTGGGAATAATGGACAAAATACTGCCAGCCACTTTAAAGTTTAAAGAAATAGATGGTGGTACTATCAGCTAATAAGTTTCCATTTTTTTTATAAGGATAAACCTTAGATTTCATCTATTTGTCAAAACCACCACAGCATTCAAGGTTAAGTTTTGCCTATTTTTAGCGGCTTTAAGAAATTTACTATGTTCTGGAAATTACAAAACACTAATAAAAAAATTAAACATCACGAGACAAGAAGCTTTTTTAAATCTTAAAATGTTGCACCAAAAGTATAAGACAATGCTGCTTTTAGCATTAGCACATTTCCAGAAGCAGTTAGATCATCCATACAAGGGGCAGATATGATGGGTCGTTAAACCCTCAGCCGTTTGATTGAAAGAGCAACTCACAAACCTTCAGGGAGTTCTACGATGAAGCTACAGGAGAATAGAAGGTCATTGCTGCAAATCTTATCATCAGCTTATATGCAGTACGCACAATCATGTACCTTCAGGAACTACCCTTCAAGCTTGCAAATATCAATAATATTCCTAGAAGTGATTTCTTCTCTAAAATAAACCGAGGGGTATAATGTGCAAACCCAAAATACAAGTTAATGGTGTGAGGTCAAAAGAAAATTAGAGTAAACAGAAACCTCAAGCATGAAGGACTGACTAGTCCTGTCTGGCAATTTTGATGATGGTATTCTATTGGACAGAGAAACAAACGACCATGCAAGTCCCCATCTAAATGTCTGGCCTTGAACAAACTCTGTAGTCTGTACTGTAGAGACCCCAACCTTCCAAAGCTTTGAAACCAGAATTTTCAAGTTTACTTTTCTTCCAACCATCGAAGTAAACCACCTGCTTTCATATCAGTAAAACAAGACATAAGGCGGAGTCGTTTCTGCATAGATATAATTCTACACAAAGTTCACAAGAAAAAAGCACTCGTTCATAAAGAAAGAGAAGCCCACCGAAATGAATCTTTTAATTTGATGCTGTCTTCAATGATTCGAGAGATGAAGGCCAGCTCTCCACCAGGACAAACCATCTCTTCCGATGTACCACCACATGAAGTCCTTGGATTGGCGCCTGCCCCCTCCATGCTTTCAAAAAATGGAGGATTACACATGCAAAAGTCGAATTTCTCACCATCCCTGACAACTCCAACAAGTATAGGCGGGCCATAGTATTTAACATCGGAAGCAGACGAAGCCTGATCCGAAGAACATGAAGAAGGCAATGCTGCATCTTCACCTTGTCCAACACTGACATTCACCTCCGTTTTTCTGTTTCCCACCACCACATCATTAAAATGATCACCAACATTACCTTCTGATGAGAAAACAACTTCGTCAGAACCCGAATTACCAATTTGTGCCTCCTCCTTTACCAGTGACAAATTGGCCGACTGAGATCCCTCCCCTGATTCCAGTGCATTTCTTATCTCAATCAGTTCCGTAATGTGGGGATTGTTCGCAATATTCCATTTCGCCCATTCAAGAGCAGCATCTGTAAAATCTGCAACCAATTCCTGTGTCGTTATACACAATCATCAAAAAAAGCATAACCACATTTATCTTGGCAGTCAATCCACAACGAACTAAATCAAAACAATGTATGACAGCCGACAAAAACCACGCATCCAATTTAAACCAACAAATACCAGACAATGACAAAACGTAGAAGCACAAAAAAAAATCGTTTAAGAGTGAAATATTTCCATCAAAAGCTTGCCCACAAATGCAAACATTTGAAACTCGCAAAGAAGAATTTGTCTAACATTCAAGCAAACAGTAAGCACTCGAAGAAAAAGACTGCAATCCCTGACACCAAATGTCACTCAAGATTTCTTGCCATGAGAAACAAGAGTAAACAGAGCAAGTTCCAAGAAGAGCATCGGAATCAAACGAGAAAATCATTTCACGTAGAACATGAGATCACACGCACCTGACCCAACAAAGCTCCACCCATAGAGAGACGCACCGATCAGCGGGTATATACAGTTTGCTCCAGTCCCGATATCGAAACCCCTAATCCTCTCTCCAGCATCCGGCTTCACAATCACCTCCGACGATAGCAAGTCTTCGATCCAATGTATGTAATTCGACCGGTTGGGCACCGTCGGGCAAAGCTGGCCGTCGGGAATCCACCTGAGAGAGAGAGAGAGAGAGAGATTCTGAGCGTCGCTCCCGTGAAGGAATAGGAGACAGGAAAAGCAACCAAGCAAAAAAACGATGGAGAAAGAAGGAAAAGAAGAACCGTCCAAGAGCAATCCTTCATGGGTTTTGGAGGTACCAATGGATGCCGTGGTCGTGGACAAGGAGGACTCTGGTGAGCTCCCTGGTGGCGTTGAAGTCGGTCCAGTCGATCCTGGGCTTCCCGTTGGAGTAGAAGACGAAAGAGCGGAAGGAAGGGTAGAGCGACGCCAAGTGCCGGAAATCGGGGGCTCTCTCTGAGTACTTGTTACGCGGGTGGCCTCTCGACTGGTCGGTCCTCCTGCGTTTGCTCGGCATAGCCGGAGAAGGTGCCGCTTCCCGCCAGACGACCACAAGGAGCGCGACTCGGAACCAACGCTGGTGTTCCGGAGGGCTCGAACGTCACACGAGATCATAATCGGGAAGAACCGATGAATGATTTACAACAATTCCGTTTAAGAGCCCACCTTCTTCCAGAATTCACGATGCAATAAATTTCATTCACCTTCTAAAATCTTTATAATTTTATTATTCAAAGCAATGATCTTTCTCAATGTCACTCAAACATAAGGATCATCCCTCAAACCTTATAAGCATGTCTGCAGCGTAAGGTTCAAAAAGTTTTTTGCTCTCTTTGTATCAGTTCATCCACATGCAACAGAATAGGCAAAGTTCCAGACCAGAAGCAGCCAAGAAATGATTGAAGAAGTAGGTTGGTAGTGAACCAAAAAGGGAGACATTGATTGTGGCATTCCATCTGTGAATCCCCTTTTGAGTGTTCTTCTTGTCCATTAAAGTTGGTTTCTGATCTGTTGCAGTCATGATGAAGTAAATGCATTGCCCAAATGAATTAGCAGTATGCTTTAGCCTTGAGCTTAATCCTCTCATCCATTCTGATTAAACTCATTTCCCATGACTGAGAAATGGAGTTTAATATAAAAACGGAGTGACGAACAAGTCGCAAAGCATAAGAGAGATTGGCAGGCAGAACTCAGCATTAGTTGGTTGGAAATCAACGATGATGGTCATGGGATGAAACCGATGGCGGTGATGTAGACATGTGTAACAGAGGCAAAACAGTATAGAGTGATGTCGATCATGTGATGCTTTTGTCTGCATGTATTTGTCCCATGCATCCCTGTGGATAATGTGTATTCGATGGAGCCCACTATTGATTATGGTTGCTTTTTACTATTAAAAAAACTAAAAAACAATGTGTAAATATCTCGAGAGCTTTTTTGCTTGCTTCGTGTACAAGCACATCTAAAAATGTGCATGATTATTTCACCTCCAAGACCGAGTTTTGGATGTTACAATTAAAATGAAAACTATGTTCTTCTACCACTTTAATTTTAGAAGTCCGATTTATACGTTTTGGATGACGAGACAAAAACCAAGTTTTCGCGTTCTTTCAAACTTAATTTTTATTAGATAACAAAAATGAGTTGATATAACAAACACATGAACATTAGTACAACTCAAACTTGGTCGAAAAAACTCGGCTCACACTCGACTCGTTTAATGGGCCTACTCGTTTAATGGGCCTAATTTGAGCTTACTTTAAAAGATAAAGAAGTTGAGTTTGAGTTTCAAGAACTTGACTCAACTTTCAAACCAATACTCTATATAATGTTGCCAAAGCCAGAAACAAAATTCCACAAGTTACATGAGTTAAACGCTCACATGAATTAAATGAGTTAAATTGGTTAAACAAGTCGAGCTTGAGCTTGCTATAAGGAGCTCAACTTGAGTTCGAGTTTTTTGAGTCGAGCTCAAGCTGGCCAAACCCGGGCTCGGCTCGTGTGCCCTATGTGTAAACACTCCTCTTCCAGATAATCTCTTCCTCTTTTTTCAACTCTTCTCTTTCGTCTTTTCCTCAGCAATAGATCGGTTAAAGAAAATCTGTCGCCTCCATTCCCTTGTTATTTATAAGTTTTAAACATTTCATTTTAACTTAGATCTGAACTTTGAAACTATATTTATGTCTTTACAACGAAAAATTCTTAACTTTGTCTCTGCATTTTATAATTATAAAATAAGCTATTTCATTTTGTGTCTGGCAGCGCCATTTTATTAGATATTTGATTTAGAAATTTGGAAAAACATATGCAGGTGTTTGGATTATACAATAGTGGGAGGCAGCTGGTCTAACCGACGGATTGTGTATAAATCAAATAAATTTTCCGCCGCTCCTAAATCCATTCACCATTAGATTTACAGATCTGGATTGGCAGATCCGGTAATATCCGATCCGGATTACTTCGCATTTCTCGCAGCCTACGTCAGATCTGCCGCACGCAACAAAGGGCAGCCGTCCGATTTCCGACGCCTCTGTTCGCGGCAGCGCCGAGGACGATACAAGACAGAGAAAGGTAGCTGAGGGAAATGGGAACTCTTTTCTAGAGGGAATGAGAGAGAGAGCGGGAGGGACGGCGGAGGAGATAGGGCGCTTTTTCACGGCTCTCCAGGACACTCTTATCGCAGACGCCTTCATCTTTCTTCACCCTCAGCGGATCAGGTAAGGAAAAGGTCCCTGTTGAGGAGCTTCCTTCTTCCCGGTTCCGATCATTTCTTGAATACGAATTCATTCGATTTTTTTCCCCTTTCTTGTTTTTCTGTGTGATGTTTGTGTTACACCCGTGTTTTACTTCAAGGGGAAACATTTTAAAGAAAGAGAGATGTTTCTAAAGAATTAAAAAGAAGGGTCGGTTTTGTAAAGGAGAGAGGGTCTTATCGTGCCCGACTGCCTCCTCCCCTCTTCTTTTCGAAACAGAACAAAGGGTTAGAGTTAGATAGAACGAGAGAGGGAGAAATGAGAGGTGGGGGTGGCGACCGAAGGCCAGAGGGAAGGAGAGAACGAGAAAGTTAGAGAGGGAAGGAGAGAGAAGAAGAAGGCGCAGCTGGAAGGGTGAGATTTGATTTTTTATTTTTGGTTCCCTTCAGCTTGTGATTCTTCTTTCAAATTTGCAGTGTAGAGAATTGTTTGGGTAAATTGGGGAGATAAATTTCGAGTTCGTCTAGTCTTAGCATGGATATTGAGGTTGTGAGATTGTTACGTTTTAACAAGGGCTTAATGATATGTACGGTTGACATTTTTGGGAGTGTATGATTTGGGGAATTTAGTTTCGGTATGTGTGGGAAGGAATTACTATTTTCTTTTGCTATTTGAAAAGGTTTTTGGACATGTAGATCTGTGGTTTCAAGGGTTTTCTTTTGAAGTGGGGTGTAGATTGGTTTGAAATGGGGAAGCCTAATGTATCATGGTTGGAGAAAAAAAAAACGATTATTACCAGCATGCCTAGAATAAACCATGTTTTCTTTGCTTTCAATGAGGGTTCTTGGTAGGTCTGATCAGCCTTTGGGGGTCTTAAATAGAATGAATATCGATTAAAGAATATGAGAATTAATAAAGTTACAGTACAATAAAATTAAGTTTTGGTATGAGGCTGAAGGAAAACAGGTTTTTGGATGTCATCGTAGATTCGGATTTGGTCTAGAACGTGCGGCCTATGAATAAGTCCATATTATTGATTTCAATAGGAGGATTGGCTCGCGTAGGTGCTCACAAGAACGTGCTCGGAGACCCATAGTGTCTTTGCATTTGTGGTGAGCAGATTTTTGATAAGTAAGTGTATTGCATATTCTTGAATTGTTAAGTATTGATGAATATGATATTTAACATTATAGCTGTTTCTAATGTTGTTACAGATTTGGATTGGTTTATCGCTAGTGGCACATGATTTGAAGAGTTAATTAGATGTCTACTAAAAGAGATTTACCCCTGCTGTACTAAAAACTGTTATATATATATATATATATATATATATATATATATATATATATATATATATATATATATATATAGGAAAGTTGGTAAAAACCAGACCATTTGGGTAAGAGACAAAAACCAGACCTATTGAAATTAATTATTAATATTTTTTTTGAAATCTAACCTTATATATATGATCTTAATAGTGATTTGATGAAAAACGTATATTAAATTAGTTGTTTTCTTACTTGAATAATGTTTTTTTACTAGTAAAAAAATGAACAGCTCTTTTAACATCAAAATTTTCATAGTCCATAGTCACAGAAAACACTTTTTTTTCGAAAAAATCCGATAAATTAAATGGTCGCTTAAAACTTTAAAAAACGTGTTTTTTTTTGAAAAAAACGTTAAAAACAAAAAAAACATGTTTTCAACGTGTTTTTTCGCTTTAACTTTTTTTCAGTTTTTTTAATGCCAAACATTTTTTTTCATTTTATACCTTTTATTTGTTGCAAATTTACTTATATTTTGATGTTTGTGTTATTAGTTTCTCAATTATTTTATTTTCCTATATTTTTCTCGTTTTTTCATGCTCGCCGTATTATACCCCGAGAGAAACCTCGCCATTATTTGTGACTATGGACTATAAACTATAAATATCATTTTTTTACAAAAATGACTTGAACTAAAACATGATTTATATTAAATTAATGTTTATAAACACATTAGAAGGTTCATATTTTGTTTAATCACTCTTTAACATGAATTGAAGAGGACTGGTTTCTATCCCTTACCCCCAAGTGGCCTGGTACCTACCAATGAATATATATATATATATATATATATATATATATATAGTCACATTTCTAATGGAGCATTTGTTATAAGAACCTAAGTTTTTTAAGAGTTAATAATAAGATTATCAAGCAAGTCTTTGTAATGACTGGTCGTAAGGGGTGCCTAAAGTTGGTGACCAAATAAGAATAGCCCCTCAAGGCGAGAGAACCAAGTCCTATAAATACTTATTGATTAGTTAACTTGTTGCCAACTTTGGATGTCCATAATAGAAAAAGGGAGTCCTGGAAAGGCAACGTTTCTAACTTCTTTGGGAATCCAGATTGACTACATAATATTCACGTCGCAAGATTCCACGAAGGAATGAGTCCTTCAAGAATGGAACCTCATTGAGGAGACCATGTCTCCCTTTGAAGTGATAGAGCAAACATTGAGAAAGACACATAAAAGAGATGCATATATGCAAGCAAGGTGCTCAAAATTATAAGTTGACAGCAAGCATAAATGAAGTCTATGATATTTGCATTTGTGCACTCAAATCTTTTTGTTGTATTATACCTTACTAATTGCATGTCAAATTCTTTTGTAGTAAATCTGCTCACTGAGCCAATAAGACTTAT
Organism: Nymphaea colorata; assembly: GCF_008831285.2. Taxonomy (NCBI): domain Eukaryota; kingdom Viridiplantae; phylum Streptophyta; class Magnoliopsida; order Nymphaeales; family Nymphaeaceae; genus Nymphaea; species Nymphaea colorata. The sequence continues at coordinate 24,792,898 of NC_045146.1, forward strand.
TATTTAAGTATTTTCCCATTTCAGCAAAGTAAGAAAGAGCTTCCGAGCAAGGTGGTTAAGTGACAGGTAATTGGTCAAGCCATCCAAGTTCCTGATATAAATAGTACTTACTTTGTATTATCTTTTGATTGTTATGTTCAGCATGAGATGTAGATGGATTGCACAAGTTCTCTTGGAGAGAAAGCCAAGTTGTACTGTCCATTTTGGGAAATGATGAAAGTGTTACGTTATGTTTTAAAGTCCTACTTCATGTTACTGTGAGCATTTGAACTTCATTTCTTTGTAAGAAAGTTACATGTTTCTCGTTGCTTCTTGGAGCATGGGGTGACATGTTGGGTGGGTCTTCCATCTTTTCTCATCATGGTTTGCTTTTCCATGTTAAAAACGAGGTTGGATTTGTTTCCTTTTCCTTCCTTCCCAAGTTTGATCATTATGCTGTTTTAATTGTTCCTTTCTTGCATTCTTTTTCTTTGGTTGGTAGATTAAGGTGTGACTTGCAGTAGAATTTCACTTGATCATGACGGTGAACAGTGACACCGTTGTTGAAAATGGATGTGGTTCAGAGCAGTTGGGATTGACTGAGGAGGAGAAGATGGTGGTGGAAAGGTTGGCTGATGAAGTGAAGGATGTGGACGGAGAAGATACATTTGAGGAAGCTATTGAGGGAGGAGAATCTAGAGTGTCTCTGGAGGAAGAAGAAAAAACGGTTGAAAGTGGGGGTGGGAAGGTGGACGAAATGAAGCAAGAGTCTCTGGTGACCGACGAATCAGAGTCTTTTGAAGAAGCGATGGAGCTTCCTTCTCAAGAAGGGAATGGAGATGTGGTAAATAGTGACTGTCTTGGACCTTCGACAGCTAGTCTCGTGGAACGTGCATGGGAGTTGGAAATTGGTGGAAGCAGGAAACATACAAGTGAAGCTGGAGAACAACAAGGTGAATTTATCTTCTTTTTTGAATTCACTTCTACTTTCATTTATAGTTTTCTATTTCAGTTGTGTTTATACTTTATAGTTTATACTGTGGGCAGTCATTGCTGAACATTTCCCCTTTCTTCAACTCAATTATATTTGGTTCTCTTTGGCTAATTCAAATGTGCAGGAACGGTTGGTCCTCTGCATTGTAGTAATGAAAATGGAGAAGTGAGTAACGTTCTGGTGGGCGGCGATGTGGAAGATGTGCAGTGTGGCAAAGAAGAATCCCGTAAGGAGAGTGCTGTTGCTCAAGAGAAGGTTGAAGGTGGGGTCATTCAACATATGCAAGTTTCTTCTAATGAATTATGTGATGCTGATTCTGATATTGTTGATCAAAAGCGAGAGACTATGAATCAATTTCCGGAGGATGTTTTTGCCAGGATAGAAATTCCCATTAAAAATGCTGATATTGACGACAAAGAGGGAGGGGAAAATCTGCTTTACAAGGATGTTTCTACTGGGGCAGGCAAGAGAAATCTGCCTGCTCCGGTTGAATCATTTGTGGATGATACTGCAACTGCAGAGAAGGAACACACTAATGGAACATTTAGAAAAGAAGAAGGAGAAACCAGCGGTACGTCCACAGGAGATATTGATAACCTGTTTGGTTCACCTGATGAAGTGGAAGAGCTGGATGCTGCGGAAGCAGAAGAGTTGATCTTTAGTGAGACTGAAATCTTTCCAAGGGACCATGATGAGGCAACTTCTAAAATTTCTTCTGAAGAAGAATCAGAGCCATCTATACAATTGAGATCAGTTGAAGAGCTGCTGCACAAACATGTGTTCCAGTCAACCATAACCAGTGAGAATTTGAGTGTGAAAATGTCAACTAATTCATCAGCTGAAAGTTCCATGGATGTTCCTGTTCCTCCAAGCCATCCTGTGGGTCTTGGCTCCTCTGTACCTTTACTAGAGCCCATTTCTCGTGCCAAGCTTCAATCCCGGTCTAATGAAATTGTGTCACCTTCTTCATCTCAGACTTCTAAATTTGGTACAGAAGAAAACGACAAGGTGCAAGGGTCTCTCCTTCACAAAGATACTCAATCTGAAAATTCTGCTAGTGCAATTTCTGGAAAGCAGCTTGAAAAACAAAAGTCACAAACCATGAAGTTGGATAAGCCAAGTGAAGCTAAAACTCGCGAAAAGCTAACGGTCACTACCGATGAATCAGGTACAAAACCCATTGGAAATTCATCCACTGGAGGTTCAAGTGATAGCTTTCGCCCACCACATCCTGCTGGGCTTGGATCAGGTGCATCCTTGCTACAGCCTGCCTCTCGTACCCAGCAGCAAGCACAAGCTAATGGAACTAGATTGCCTGTGACCGAAGAAACTGTCAATGGGGAAACAGATGAAGATAGTGAGACACGTGAAAAACTTCAAATGATTCGTGTGAAATTTTTGCGCCTTGCTCACAGGCTTGGTCAAACTCCACATAATCCTGTGGTGGCCCAGGTTCTTTACAGGCTTGGTCTGGCAGAGCAGCTTCGGGGGAGTAGGGCTGGGGCTTTTAGCTTTGACAGAGCAAGTGCACTGGCTGAGCAGTTGGAAGCAGCAGGACAGGATGCCCTTGATTTCTCTTGCACCATCATGGTGCTTGGAAAGACTGGAGTTGGTAAGAGTGCTACAATCAATTCTATATTTGACGAGGCCAAATTTACTACAGATGCATTTCAGATAGGCACAAAGAAAGTCCAGGCTGTTGTTGGAACAGTTCAGGGAATCCAAGTTAGAGTAATTGACACTCCAGGACTACTGACTTCCTTTCTTGATCAGCGTCACAATGAAAAAATCCTCAATTCTGTGAAAAGCTTTATCAAGAAGACTCCTCCTGATATAGTTCTGTATCTTGATCGCCTTGATATGCAGAGCAGAGATTATGGAGATCTACCATTGTTACGTACTATAACTGATATTTTTGGACCAGCAATTTGGTTTAATGCCATTGTAGTCTTGACTCATGCTGCTTCTGCACCACCTGAAGGGCCAAGTGGCACACTTAGTTATGAAACATTTGTTGCACAACGTTCTCATGTTGTTCAACAGGCCATCCGTCAAGCTGCAGGAGACATGCGACTCATGAACCCTGTTTCATTGGTGGAGAATCACTTGGCTTGCAGGACAAACAGGGCGGGGCAGAGAGTGTTGCCTAATGGGCAGGTGTGGAAACCACACCTGCTGTTGCTCTCTTTTGCCTCAAAAATACTTTCAGAAGCTAATGCATTGTTGAAGTTACAAACAAATCCTCCTGGACACCCTTTCAGAGTGCGTTCCAGAGTTCCTCCTCTACCATTCCTGTTATCTTCCCTTCTCCAGTCGAGACCTCAGTTAAGAGTTCCCGAAGAACAATTTGGTGATGAGGATGCCATGGATGAGGATTTGGATGAGTCATCTGATTCTGATGACGAGTGTGAATATGATGAGCTGCCTCCTTTTAAGCGCTTGACCAAGCAACAAATATCTAAGTTGAGTAAAGAACAACGGAAAGCATACTTTGATGAACTAGATTATCGAGAAAAGCTTTTCATGAAAAAACAGTTGAAAGAGGAGAGGAAACAACGCAAGTTGCTGAAGAAAATGGCGGCATCAGGTAAGCAAAGGTCGCAGGTGGATAACGAAAACATGGAGGAAGGTGGTGGTTCTGCAACAGTGCCTGTACCTATGCCAGATATGGCATTACCTGCTTCTTTTGATTCAGACAATCCCACACACAGGTACCGTTACCTTGATACCTCAAACCCGTGGCTTGTGAGGCCAGTATTTGAAGCTCATGGCTGGGACCATGATGTTGGTTATGAAGGGTTAAATGTAGAAAGGTTGTTTGTGGTAAAAGACAAAATTCCGTTATCCATCTCTGGTCAATTTAGTAAGGACAAGAAAGAGTCGAATCTACAGTTAGAATGTGCAAGTTCAATAAAACATGGAGAAGAAAAAGCAACCTCTTTAGGTTTTGACATGCAGACAGTTGGAAAAGAGATTGCGTATACATTGCGTGGTGAAACAAGATTCAGTAATTACAGATGCAACAAAGCTGCAGCTGGTCTTTCTGTTACGCTTCTAGGTGATGCACTGTCAGCTGGACTAAAGTTTGAGGACAAGTTAATGCTTCACAAGAGGTTCAAGGTCGTGATGAGTGGTGGTGCTATGGCTGGAAGAAGTGATGTAGCTTACGGTGGTAGTCTGGAAGCCACTCTCCGAGATAAAGATTATCCTATAGGCCGGAGTTTATCTACCTTTGGTCTCTCCATCATGGACTGGCATGGAGATCTTGCTATTGGGTGTAATCTACAGTCTCAGTTTCCTGTGGGAAGAAGCACGAACATGACTGCTCGTGCAAACTTGAACAACAGAGGTTCTGGCCAAGTTAGTGTTCGGTTGAATAGTTCAGATCAGTTGCAGATAGCTCTTGTTGGTTTGCTCCCATTGCTACGAAATATTATCAATAACAGGTTGAATTCTCAGTCCATGTCATAGATATAGGGAGAATACATCTAGACCAAGCTGCAGTTTATCAATAAATTGAAATTTAATACGTATGAAGACTTGTGCATTTTCGTCGGCGGCATGGCAACTGGCAAGGATCAAATTAAGATGCTGACTCATGTCTCTGGGGCAGAGTTCCATCACAATATAGCTTTATTCTGTCTTCTTAGAACTCTCTTGGAATTTTAATCATTAGCTTGATTAGATAGATTCTTATTGTTATTTTTTTTGTTTTGTTATTTTTTTTTGTTAGTGAGCGGTGCCTGTGTAGTTATCTAGGAATTGGGTTTAGGAATTGGTTGTAGAAGTCGTTGGAACGAGGCAGCAGTTCTTTTTCTGATGCTTCATGCGATTTTTGTGACAAACTCGTCCATGTGTGGAGCGTATAATGATCTGAAGCCTACTGTCTCAAAATTTTGTTATCAGCTAAAAGCTTTAATAAAGTATGGCTGTAGTAGCCCTTGTTAAAGGAGTGGTAATATTATCTCTTAGTTTATAATGAGACTTCCAATACTGCATCTGAATCTGTACCTCCCAGGAAATTTTATTGCAAGTTGCAGTTGGTACGGTCGTCAGTTTGTAGAATGCTGTTATCTTCAAGGAAATTTTCTTGTCATATTCTTTTGCTTATTGGTTAATGTCGTGATCTTTTTTTTCCTGAGTTTCTGAATGAATTTATCCTGTGGAAAAGTATGTCTTCCTAAAACTGTTGCTGAAATTCTTGAAAAGGTATGTCTAGCTGGCTAAGCACCGTGATTTGCTTCTATTTTATAGGAAAAGGTATTTAGACTTATCGATTGTGGATGGCCGCTGGTGACGCTGGTGGCCTTTCGCGACTTAAGGAGCTAACTTGCTGAAACCCTGCCATAGACAAATCACAGCAAATTGTTTGCTTGTGATTACACCAAAAGCTCGCCTATCTACCCAAAATGGTATTGGTTAAAAAAAAGGTACTCAAGCGAACAAAGAAGATTCCAAAAACTCATTAAGGCTAACTAAAACTCTAACTCGAAGCAAGTAGCCGAAGCAAACAAACAAAAGAAAAGCGTGGAAATCAAATAGAGCATTCTATCAATGATATAGCTTAACAAGGCTGAATTGGATCAAATTGATCTGGGTCAATGGCTGTCGATGTCTATTCTTTTCTTCTTTCTTTCGAGTCTCCATATTTCTAATTCAGATATGGGTCTGCATTGGTTATCATATAAGTTGTTAGCAGGTTCTGGTTTCCCTTAAACTCTGTTAGCAAAAAACAAGTTATCATGTCTTATAAGAAGAAAGAAAATTAAGAAAGGTGCAAGTCGTGAAGGTATCAGAGGTGGGGTTCCAGATCTTCGGGCCATTCAGTGGGACTTGAAGGCTATGAGGGTTTCGAAATTTAGTCCTGTACCGAGGAGGAGGGGAAAGGCGCGGGCGGCGGCTATAAGAGGGAGCTGTTACCCTGCCGAAGGGTGTTCGCTCCGACGCCTACGCTTGGGCACCCAAGTCTTACCATTCTGATCCCCCAAACGCTCCACCTCTTTCAATCAGAAAATTTTAAAAAGCTTTTATTTGTTTACGTCGGTTTTTTACAGAAAAAGTTTCTACTGTCCCTTTGGATTGCTTTAGGTGGAAAACAATTTTAGCTTCAGTTCGAGACAACAATTTTTGGCTTCAGATCAACCATCTCTCGACACCCCTTCAAAATTGAAGTGACGGAAGCTGAGGCATCTGAGTTTGTTGGTAAGATTCTAATAGGAGGGATCTGATGGATCCGATTTATCCAGAGATTTACATTTTCTGGCATTCCTGAATCCTACTCGAATTCAAATTCCCACTACACGACCTGTTTGTGCTCCTACGAAAGTCCCAAGCTTCATTAAGATGAATTGTAGTGGGAGATCAAAATGTATTTGATCTTAGTTCTGAAAACAGACTATAATCATGCTACAAACAACAAAGCTAGCCTCATCTTGAAACTAAGGCCACTCGGCCAACTTGCACAGATGTTAGCAAGAGATGAGTTTGTGACGGTGCCACTAGAGTGCCCTGTTGAGAAAAAGTCATCTTCAAATTAAATAAGATAAGTCCGATCCCATCAAGGATCATTGAAACAAGAGTTTCAGTGGTTGGCTATGCCCCTTTTCGAACAGCTGTTTTCACAATTGAATCAGCAAGTTCGTAATAGATTAGCATTCGAATCCTGTTCTAGTTTCCATTATTAGTTAATCCATGATAGGATTGTACTAATCGGGATTTATTAAGCTTGATCTTAAGAACTTGTATAGAAAGGACCACAGTCGCCTTTCGATAAACTTGACATGGAGATGCTCTTCATACAATTTGTCATTGAAAAATCACACTTCAAAGTGGAAGGTTTTACCACTTCTTCCAAGTGAAAGTTTTGAAGAAGAAGCTAATTTGTCAGCCTTGTGTTGAACTATATGTTTTCGTCCAAACACGGACCGGGACTCAGTTTCATCAGCGTCCTCCATATAATAGCGGGACACGCCAAGGCTGACCTGAACACTATCCGTGGTCTCTCTCTCGTCTGCCTCTGTAGGCAGCTGCGGCATCATCATCATACGATCTGCCAAGGGGAGGGAGGAGAGAGTTTCGTCAGCGTGACAACCGCTGGTTTCCGGTAAGATTTTCTCTCGTTCTAGTTTTTTTCATGTTTCCCTCGTTCGTTTTTCCGGTTGTCTCTCTCACTCTCCTTCCGACGAGACAATGACTGCTGTTTTTGGCGGAGGGAGAGGGGCCTTCGGCAATTCTTTGTTTTTCAGGCTTGTTCTCTCCCTCACCATTTCAATACTAATTTTTTGTTGGAAACGGATAAGGCGGTTTCTAGGTCGCCATGGCCACGTTCATGTTTGGTTTTTGGCTGAGGTATAATGTTTTTTTTTTTCTTTCATCTTTTTCCATCGTCGTTGCAAGCCACCGCCATTTTTCGGTCATGTTTTTACGACAGAGAAAAGAGGGTTTTTCGTTATTCGTCTTTTTTCAGCTGTCTGGTCTCCATCCTCTATTTTCATATCTGGTTTCTCTGGCGGATGTCGATTTATGTACAATCCGGTTGTCTCTTTCCATTGGACATATTCACATAGGGTTTTCCATATGCATGGCTGCTTCTTCTTCCCTTGTTTCCTCTTTGTCGTCCCTGTTTCTAGTCTTAAGTGGCGATGAAGATGACCTGATGGTTGTCGAATGGGGATCTTTGCTTTCAATGGAGAGATTCATGTTCATTATTTGACTATGTCAATGGTGAGAATTTCCCATTCTGCAGCCTTAAAATCAATGTTGCTTTTCCATGTTAAAAACGAGTTGGGATTTCTTTCCTTTTCCTTCCCTCCTAAGTTTGATCATGATACAGTTTTTAATTGTTCTTTTCTTGCTGTTTTTTTTTCTTTGGTTGGTAGAACAGGGCGTGACTTGCGGTAGAATTTCACTTGATGATGACGGTGAACAGCGACAGGGTAGTTAATGAATGTGGTTCGGAGAAGTTGGGACTGACCGAGGAGATGGTGGCGGAGAGGTTGGATGATGAAGTCAAGGATGTGGACGAAGAAGATACATTTGAGGAAGCTATTGAGGGAGGAGAATATAGAGTGTCTCTGGAGGAAGAAGATAAAAAGACAGAAAGTGGGAGCAGGAAGGTGGAGGAAATGAAGCAAGAGTATCTGGTGACCGACGAGTCAGAGTCTTTTGAAGAAGCGATGGAGCATCCTTCTCTAGAAGGGAACGAAGCTGTGGTAACTAGTAACTGTCTTGGACCTTCGACAGCTAGTATCGTGGAATGTGCGAGGGAGTCAGAAATTGGAGGCAGGCAACACACAACTGAAGTTGGAGAACAACAAGGTGAATTTATCTTCTTTCTTGAATTACCTACTTTTATTTATAGTTTTCCTATTGAGTTGTTTGTATGCTGTGCGCAGTCATTGCTGAACTTTTTCCCTTTCTTGAACCTAATTACATTCGGTTCTCTTTGGATAATTCAAATGTGCAGGAACTCGTGAAAGACTAACAGTGACTACCGATGAATCAGGTACAAAGCCCATTGGAAATTCATCGACTGCAGGTTCAACTAATAGCCTTCGCCCACCTCATCCTTCTGGGCTTGGATCAGGCGCATCCTTGCTACAGCCTGCCACTCGTGGCCAGCAGCAAGCACAGGCTAATGGAACTACAACCACAACTAGATTGCAGCTGACCGAAGAAACTGTCAATGGGGAAACAGATGAAGATAGTGTGACACGTGAAAAGCTTCAAATGATTCGTGTGAAATTTTTGCGCCTTGCTCACAGGCTTGGTCAAACTCCACATAATCCTGTGGTGGCCCAGGTTCTTTACAGGCTTGGCCTGGCAGAGCAGCTTCGGGGGAGTAGGGCTGGGGCTTTTAGCTTTGACAGAGCAAGTGCACTGGCTGAGCAGTTGGAAGCAGCAGGACAGGATGGTCTTGATTTCTCTTGCACCATCATGGTACTTGGAAAGACTGGAGTTGGTAAGAGTGCTACAATCAATTCTATATTTGACGAGGCCAAATTTACTACAGATGCATTTCAGATAGGCACAAAGAAAGTCCAGGCTGTTGTTGGAACGGTTCAGGGAATCCAAGTTAGAGTAATTGACACTCCAGGACTATTGACTTCCTTTCTTGATCAGCGTCACAATGAGAAAGTCCTCAATTCTGTGAAAAGATTTATCAAGAAGACTCCTCCTGATATAGTCCTGTATCTTGATCGCCTTGATATGCAGAGCAGAGATTACGGAGATCTACCATTGTTGCGTACAATAACTGATATTTTTGGACCAGCAATTTGGTTTAATGCCATTGTAGTCTTGACTCATGCTGCTTCTGCACCACCTGAAGGTCCAGGTGGCACACTCAGTTATGAAACATTTGTTGCACAGCGCTCTCATGTTGTTCAACAGGCCATCCGTCAAGCTGCAGGAGACATGCGACTCATGAACCCTGTTTCATTGGTGGAGAATCACTCTGCTTGCAGGACAAACAGGGCAGGGCAGAGAGTGTTGCCTAACGGGCAGGTGTGGAAACCACACTTGCTGTTGCTCTCTTTTGCCTCAAAGATACTTTCAGAAGCTAATGCACTGTTGAAGTTACAAACAAATCCTCCGGGAAAGCCTTTCAGAGTGCGTTCCAGAGTTCCTCCTCTACCATTCCTCTTATCTTCTCTTCTCCAGTCGAGACCTCAGTTAAGAGTTCCCGAAGAACAATTTGGTAATGATGATGCCATGGATGACGATTTGGATGAGTCATCTGATTCTGATGATGAGTGTGAATATGATGAGCTGCCTCCTTTTAAGCGCTTGACCAAGGCACAAATATCTAAGTTGAGTAAAGAGCAACGGAAAGCCTACTTTGATGAACTGGATTATCGAGAAAAGCTTTTCATGAAAAAACAATTGAAAGAGGAGAGGAAACAACGTAAGTTGCTGAAGAAAATGGCAGCATCAGGCAAACAAGGGTCGCAGATGGATAACGAAAACATGGAGGAAGGTGGTGGTTCTGCAACAGTGCCTGTACCTATGCCAGATATGGCGTTACCTGCTTCTTTTGATTCAGACAATCCTACACACAGGTACCGTTACCTTGATTCCTCAAACCCGTGGCTTGTGAGGCCAGTATTTGAAGCTCATGGCTGGGACCATGATGTTGGTTATGAAGGGTTAAATGTAGAAAGGTTGTTTGTGGTAAAAGACAAAATTCCATTGTCCATTTCTGGTCAATTTAGTAAGGACAAGAAGGAGTCCAATCTACAGTTAGAATGTGCAAGTTCAATAAAACATGGAGAAGAAAAAGCAACCTCTTTAGGTTTTGACATGCAGACAGTTGGAAAAGAGATTGCGTATACATTGCGTGGTGAAACAAGATTCAGTAATTACAGATGCAACAAAGCTGCAGCTGGTCTTTCTGTTACGCTTCTAGGTGATGCACTGTCAGCTGGACTAAAGTTTGAGGACAAGTTAATGCTTCACAAGAGGTTCAAGGTCGTGATGAGTGGTGGTGCTATGGCTGGAAGAAGTGATGTAGCTTACGGTGGTAGTCTGGAAGCCACTCTCCGAGATAAAGATTATCCTATAGGCCGGAGTTTATCTACCTTTGGTCTCTCCATCATGGACTGGCATGGAGATCTTGCTATTGGGTGTAATCTACAGTCTCAGTTTCCTGTGGGAAGAAGCACGAACATGACTGCTCGTGCAAACTTGAACAACAGAGGTTCTGGCCAAGTTAGTGTTCGGTTGAATAGTTCAGATCAGTTGCAGATAGCTCTTGTTGGTTTGCTCCCATTGCTACGAAATATTATCAATAACAGGTTGAATTCTCAGTCCATGTCATAGATATAGGGAGAATACATCTAGACCAAGCTGCAGTTTATCAATATATTGAAATTAATGTGATTGAAGACGTCCATTTTGGTCGGCATGACAAGGAGCAAAATAAGATGCTGACTCATGTCTCTTGGGCAGAGTTCCATTATGATATATCTTTTACACTTTCTTCTTGGAACTATCTTGGAATTTTATTCATTAGCTTGATTAGGTAGATTATTATTGTTATTATATTTTTTAGATTTTTTTAACTAGTGAGCAGTGCCTGTGTAGTTATTTAGGAAGTGGGTTTAGAAGTCTTTGGAACGAGGCAGCAGTTCTTTTTCTGAGCTTCATGCAATTTTTGTGATAAATTTGTCTCTGTGGAGCGTATAATGATCGAAATTTTGTTGTCAGCTAAAAGCCGTAATAAAGTGTGGCTGTGGTCGCCCCTATTAAAGGCTTGGTGCTATTACCTTTGTTTGTAATGAGACCTCCAATACTCTATCTGAATCTCTACCTCCCAGGAAAGTTTACTGCCAGTTGCAGTTGGTACGGTCATCGGTTTGTAGAAAGCTTTGATCTTATAAGGAAATTTTTTTCCGTCATATTCTTTTGCTTGTTGGTAAATGTCATGATCTTTATTTCCCGAGTTTCTGAATAAATTTATACTATGTTATACTATGGAAAAGTATGACTTCCCAAATCTGTTGTTTAAATTCTTGTAATAGTATGTCCAGCTGTCCTGGCATCGGCATTTTCCAACTTGTACGGTTGAAAAAGGTACGCGACAGTTGCTGGAACCAGTACGTTGAGGGAGCCATTATCCTGTTTTCAAGATCATGATGCTTCTATTATCTTTGGCTTCTGTCTCAACTTCTCCTTCAACTCTTGGAAGCTTGGACGACAATGAAGATGAATGTTAGTCCATGTACTAGACATGCATCTATGCATAGCGTGTGCATGTTCCTATGCACATGTTCATCTCTTGCATATATGTTTTGTTTTAGAGTCTCCGGTGCCTTCGTTGAGGTCACATCATGTAAAAAGGAGACAACCCACCCCTCCCCCCCAAAACACACACACACACATGTATATATACAATGTTTCATTTTATGAAGCTATGAATGTCTCCTGCAGTTTCACTTTGGAAAACTTGTGGATTTTGTCATGGCAGACATGATTTGGTACCCTATAATACACGATGGAGCTAAATAAAGTGAATTTCATGTAAATGATAGCATTCGTAGTAATGATAACCCTACAGTGCACTCCTATAATTGTGACCTGTAAAAACACATATACTGCTGGAGAATCAGAAACTATGAAGTCATTGGTGTCTCGATCTTCTGGGTCAGGACCGCAAAAGTGAAGCCAGTTGTTACGGTTGATGAACTTAGGAATTGCAGGTTAGTCTATGTTACTTTGACGATGGTAGTTCTTTACTTGATCTAATTGCCTCCCGTTTGTCAGTCACGCGGATTCTCATGCTGTCAAATTAGGCAGACCTAAGTACAGATCAGGTGAAACGTAGTTGTGCACCTTGAAATCAGTTTTTTTTTATGTGCGTTTCAATTTTTTTCTGTACCAACCCAATGTTTGACAATCTGAAGTTTCTCAAACTAAAATGTAACCTTATCTTGCCATGGACAACGCGAGGACATAAAGTATGTTTTTTATTATTATATTCCTTGAGCGGGACATGATGATTAAGTCCCATAAATTCAAGTTAATTTTATTTTGCGTCTTTGGAGAACTTGACCAATGCCAGAGCACCACTTAGGGATGTTTAACAAGTCAAGCCAACTCGAGTTTGTAAATTATTCGACTTTGAGTTGGATGAACTCGACTTGATTAAGCTTGGTTAGGCTCATTTAACATTAATACTTATTTCTGTAATTTCAAAAACTTAAAATGGATTAAATAAAAACATGAAAATTTTAAGCAAAAAAATATATATTAATGGACACGAGCTTAAACAAGTCAAGCTCGAACTCACCTCATAAAGTTCGAGTCGAGCTTGACCTTTTGGCCTCCTCGGTAGCTAAGTATTGACTTCAATCTACTAGCCAGGTGGGTGTGGCTTTTATATATATATATATAAAAGAAAGAGAGAGAGAGAAAGCCAATAAAATGGGAATATATAAGAGAGAGAGAGAGGCATAAACACAAGAAAAATTGATGTATAATTTAAACAGTAGTTGCAACCATGCTTGGAGAGGCCATCTGATCTTTGGTGATTGTGGGTGGCCACGGTTCCCCCCCGGTAGGCTTTGTCGCTAACTTGTTAGATCTTACTAGACCTAAGGAAATGATGATATTTTGTAGGAAAAGCAATTTAATTTTAGGCGATTGTGGAAGACCACAGCAAATTGTTTGCAGACACCAAAGACACAGTTATCTGCCCCGAAGATAAAGACACAGTTATCTGCCCCGAAGATATTAGTCAAAAGAAAGGTATTCAAGGGAACAAAGAAGATTCCCAAAACTCATCAAGGCTGAACTAAAATTCTAACTCGAAGCAGACAGACGAATCCTAACGCTAAACGAATGTTGGGATAAGTTCCAAAACTTAAAACAAGCAAAAGAAAAGTGTGGAACTCAAATAGAGCACTCTATCAATAATAGCGCCGCAAGTCTGAATTGGATCAAACTGAGGCGGGTCAATGTCTATTGTTTTCTTCTTTCTTTTGAGGTTCCGTATTTCGAATTCAGCATCATGGTTGGTTATCATACAAGTAGTTAGCATTTGAATTTTGCGGGTCTTTCTCAAACCTCCTACGCTTGAGGTTCGGTTCCGGATCTTCGGGCCATTCAGTGGGACTTAGAAGCCGGAAGGTTATGTAGCCTAAAATTTAGTCCTGTATCCAAAAGGACGGAAAGAGAAGGCACGGGCGGTGGCTATAAATGAGACCTGAGGGGCATTCTAAATCTTATGATCCTTCAGGCAGCAAGGGAAGGTGATGAGTGGGTCTAATCTCGCTGATAACATGCGGGATGGGTGTTCGCCCCAACGCCTGGTTACGACGCTCGGGCACCCCAATCTTAACCATTCTGATTCCCCAAACGCCCACCTCTTTCAAACAGAAAAATTTTAAGAAGCTTTTATTTGTTTACGCCGGTTTTTACAGAAAATTTTTCTACTGTTTCTTTGGATTGTTTTAAGGTGGAAAACAATTTTTATCTTCGGTCAACAATCAAGAAATTGCTCGACTCTTTGCTTCGGATCAACCATTTCTCGACACCCTTTCCGAATTACAGTGGCTGAACTGAGGCATCTGGGGTTTGTTTTCTTGGTTAAGTTCTAATGCGAGGGATCTGATTACTTTGGAATATTAATAATATGTTGTCGTCAATTTTCCATCGTTGAAGTAATGGAGGAAGATTGAAGCGCCTGCCATATACAATCTGCGAACGCATTTGGTGTTCTGGGGGCAAATGTCACCAAATGTGATGGGATGTGCGCCCCACTTGTTTGTTGGTATCTCCCAACAAGCGTACACTCCATCGTGGGATATAAAAGAACTGCTAGCTTTCGAATAAATCTTTAATTATTTCACTCTTTCAGTCTTTCTCTCTGATATGATCAAAATCCAAGCTTTACAAACCCAACAGTCTTACGTGTCACTGGACGTTCCTGAGAATTCTTGACAATGATAGCCGAAGTTGCCGGTGAAGCGGGAGCCCCATTTTCTTGCATCTATTGTCAACTTTGCCTTAAGCTGGTCCAAAACATTCCCTTTGGTTGAGGTTACAAGCTAGTTAATTGATAAGAATCTGTCAAATTTGAACAATAAAGTGATTTTATCTCTGACTGGAGATTGACGCTCGACAGAAATAAAAAGGTAGATTTCTGTATATATGCAGGGTTTCCAGAACAGGATCACGGATAAATGCGAAAATGAGCGCATATGCATCTCATCCGATGATCAATGTCAGATCAGTGGTTTAAAAGACTGCTAACTTTAAGGGATGACTTGACATGAGTTGATATGGAGGAACTATGCATCTTCGCGTGCTCGATGGATGATGCTCTCAGTTGGGTGTGAGGATAAGCTCATGCCTCGACTCTCCAGGTTGGCTAGACTGGACTTAATATGGTGTCCATGTGTTGTATATGCAGAGACTGTGTTGAAGTCTTGAAGGCGAGCTTCATTTGTTCTTCAACAGCAGAGTTGCAAAGAGTATTTTGAAGAAGTGCTGGCACATTTTGGTGTGAAGAAATCTTCCTTGGTGGTCTTATTGCAGGTCCTAAATGGAGGCAAATTCAATAATAAGTCTATATTAAAATGCTGGAAGAATTGTTACCACGTTACAATTTGGTTTATTTGGAGGTTTTGTAACAGGTATAAGCATGAAAAACAAGCATTGGAGGCAAGCCCTGCACGTATTGCTGGAAATGTTGCAGAGAACATTTACTGCTATTGCAGTGAAAGAAAGAATGAAGGGAGGCAGTGCAAGTGTGGACGGAGCTAGGAATTCTATGGGAGAAAAATTAAGTGGAGGGATATCAACGAAATATATGTTCAGCTCGCCAATTGCAGGAAATCTGGTTGTATTGGTTCGGCTGCGTTGGTTACTGCTGCTGCGGGCGGGCGACCATATCTATGGTGTCTCAAGTTGGTCCCAACAGTTTGCAGATCATAACAATAGCTGGAACATGGCAGTGAAATGGCTGCTGATAAAATGCTTAAAGAAATTAGTTGACGAAGCAGTGCTGAAGGAAGTCGGCTGCATTGTGATCTTTTGTAGCATCTCTGGTTTACGCAAGAGTAATGCTGGGACACTTAATGGTAGCAGCAGGCCGGTTTTTCCTTTTCTGAATCAGCTGGGTAATCCTATGCTGCAAGTTAGTGAAGTGCTGTGCTGTCTTCCCACTTGGTGTCTAAATTGCTCTACACCCCGTTTTCTCAATTTTACAAGGAATGGTGAGGTCTTCCGAGGGCTGGTCCCTCGATTTTTGTAATTAGCTTATGTTCAAAGGCTTTGGCCTCCATTTTGTTCTTCTTGTTCATAAAACTTTTGGCAATAAAGGCTGGGGGACAGTTTTCCCCGCAGCTGGTTTTTTGAATGGCAATCTAAGATCAGCTTACAGTACAACGACGTGCTCAACACTTGCAGATTGAAAGGGAACCTGGAATTTGCAGCGGTGAATGACACACAAAAACCTGTCTTTGCAAAAGGGATGACAGCAGAAAGCAGTAACTAATAGCCAGGCTGAATGAGAAATCAACTGAGAATGTGGGCGTGCGTGGATAGTTCCCCACACAGTCCCACAAAATTCCTTGTTTACATATTGGTTGTCCCCAAATAATAGCATACGACGACGATGGTTGAAGCTGGATTGAGAAAATAGTTAAATAATGAGATTAAGACGACCCAAATTCTTTTGATAAGAAGGGAGTGAAAATTTTTTCACAAGCAAAAGTTTAGGGTTTAGGGTTTTCAGATTTAAGGTGCTTATATAAAGTGATATTTTTGTCTTTCTTCGTAATTTGCACTCAATAATGAATAATCTGATTACAGTTTACGTCACTTAAATCCGTTTGCCTGGATGGATCGAGTGCATTCCCTGCCCATATCAGATTCAGAAGTTTTGTTGCAGCTTATGTCTTCTTTTTTCAAGAGAGTAATAAATGTCGCTCATACTTATTATTGAAGCGTTGGTTTGTCCTAATAGTACGCATGAAACTCCATACTCAGACAAACTATCAGCTACAGAAATCTCTCTCCAGGTAAGTTTATTTTAACAACTCTCTCTCCCCCTCACTCTCTCTGCGCCTGCAGGCTGACAAGCTGCAGACCTCAATTTATTGTCCGGTCAAGATTTTAGAGGTCTCATTTTGTTTCGTGGCATGATGTCCACCACTCGTACAAAATTTTACATACCACGACTTCAAAACATCCGTATAAATCCAGCGCAACCAATATGAGTGTAGCACGTTGTTGTTTTCAGACTTCAATCTTTTCTTTCTACGCAACTGTTCTCATCACATTCACTCCAAGGGAAAAGAAGAGAATTAATTTTGGAGGAAAAGGAAAGAGTTTCTTAACATTATCAACAATTTTACCCTCCCTTGTTTTTTCTCTCTCTCTCTCTCTCTTGATCGGCGTTTGCCTTTGTCCCAAATGAATGAATTATGCAGATGGAGACAACTCCAAACTTGAGCACTACGCTCGTAGCATTGGCACTGAGACGCTTTCCATGAATACAAATCTAATAAAAGTATCGGTTCACATCAACACTCCCTCTGTCTCTCTGTCTCTCTTCGTTTGTGAAATAAATGAAGAGGACAGAGTTTTTCACGATATTGTACAGTAATTATGTCTGTCCATTGATAGTTGTGGGGTGAGTATTAAGAAATATTTAATGTTACCACCTAACAAGAACTGAAGCCTTTACTTTTCTTCCCTCTTGGGGGTGTGTTCTCGCAACAAGAACAGGAGCTATACTTCAATTTGTATCAGTGACCCTTTTTTACGATATAAGAAGTTGACGTTCTAAAAACTCAAAAGGGAGACTGGTTCCTTATCAACCCCTACTCCCGCCAACCCCCCTCAATAAAAGAATAGATTTTTCTCCTTTGGTAATTATGGAATGCTCCTTCAATTAGAGGATTACGTTTCAGTTTTTATTTTCCTGTCTCTCGATAGGAAAAATTTAAATTCCAAATTGAGTCAAATCAACAGAATGACATTATATTTCATGGCAAGCAATTCCACTTCAGGGAACAACATGGAAAGTATAAAAGTTCAGATTTTTCGAAAATTACAAATTTGATTTTGAACCCGTATTTGGCAGTCGTCAGGGAAAATAGTGTAAACAGAATATGGGAATTCTAGAGATCTGGTTTTAGCTTTCAAATTAAAATTAAATTCAAGAGATTGACCCCTAATTATAAATAAAGGATGCCGAGGAAAGTTCAATCATCTTTCAAAAACTAAATTCAAAAGTAGGGTGGATGGGGTTTCATTCATCTCGTTTCGTGTATCAGCTATGGAGATAAGCCAACCTGGTATTATATCCACCACTGCAAAATTTTTACACACCACAACTTCAAAATTCATGTCAAGCTAATGCGACTACACACAACTCTAGCACATTCTTGTGCCTTCGGTACATATTTCGTTTCTTTTATTCCTAAAAGCAACTAGCTAACTGTTTTTTAGCAAAGGATCACATTACTTTAGAAACCACCACTTCAAAAGTTCATGTAAAACGAGTGCGACTACACACACACACGAATGTAGCACATTGTTGTTCCCTTGTGAGTCTGATGGTACATATTAAATCGCCTCTGCATATCACACGAATGCAGCAAATTAGATCGCAACCAAAGGGATCGACGTTTTAATAATGCTTCTGCATGCATATTTTGCAGTTAAAAATCTTAGTAAAGCCTCAATTTCTTAAGCTGAAGCCCGTATATGCCCTGATGGCCAAAGGTGCTAACCACGATAGAAAAAAAAAACATAGCTAGTGCAGCAAAAAATGAGAAAGAAGAGATCTATAAAGAGAGAGAGAGATCAAGGTAGCATAGTACGAAAGTTACCACCAATAAGACAAATCAATATTCTTCTAACGAAAATATAAAGGCACAGAACAAATGCCCAAGAATCATGGAAAAAGAAATCCCTGCTACCAAACTGACGCTCGCAAAGACCAGACGACTTCCGATCAATGGACGACGATGACGTCGTACTCCACAACGGCGTCCCCGGCGGGACTCGACGAACGTGTCTTGGCGAAGGCGTATCCTCGAGCAAACCTGAACGCTCCTGTTCCTGCAACCACCGCCATCGCTCCCCCGCGATGGAACGAGGAGTTCCTCCCCATCAATTTCAACGTGCTCCCCATGAACTCCCCATCGGTGAAGCTGTAGGTGAGGGCCGTCTTCTCCGCCGCTTCGTACATTCCTTGGCCTTTTCCTATCATTTTGGAGGTGGGCTCCGGCCCTTGGGTCAGTGGATAGTCCAATGACATGGGAACGCCTAACTGAGTCGGGAAATTGGCCGGGGCTGGCGAGCTGGCGGTCTTGACGGCCGTGGTGTTCCGTCCGCTAACTGTGCCGTGGAAGTAGAAGTGGAGTTCAGTTATCGTTACCGGGGTTATGCTCAGCCTCTTCCTCTTCCAGTAGCCCCCTCGGGTCCCGGCGCCGGAGACTGGGGATTCCAGCGGCAGCAAAAAAATTGTTAGTATAAATGCTTCTAGAGGGAACGACAACCTCCCCATTTGCTTCTGCTTCTTAGTTCCTTGCAATTGTCAGCGAAAATTTCGTAACATGGTTTGGAAATTCTCGAAATCTGGTTTTATAACATGGTATGGAAACTCTGGAAATATGGTTTTACATTTCAAGTTAGAGTAAAGTCAATAGATTCGCCCCTAAATAAAAGATGCCATTTACGATTATGATGGTTAAGTTATATGTCAAAAATTAAATTCAAAAAGATTGGCCCATTGTATGAAAGATGCCAGCCCATTAGAAATGTTTATTATTGACAAAGAGTAGGGTGGTAGTTTTAGGAAAAAATTAAAGGGTCCGGATACATTAAAATTTTGATTTTGGTTCAGTTTGGTAGAAGACAAGGTTGGGACTCCTCGGCACTGCACATTGTGATTTTTGAATATGAGCGAGAGAGAGAGAGAGCTTAGCCAATAGCTCAACTCAATTCACAGAAGCGTCCATTTAGTTAGTGAATAAGCCAAAGCAGGTACAAGCCTCAGCGAAGTGTCTGAACCCCTTCTTGAAAAAGCAAAAAGATTGGAAGGGGGAAAGAAAGTGAGAAAGCAACACAGAGCACCACAGTGAGAACTTCATCTACTGCAAAATATTGAGACTGCATACATCAGACTAAGATAAAAAAGAACAGCTCGTGAAGAAGGCACTGGTTTTAAGCTGGAGTGAGGATTACATCTACTCAAAAACATCGAAAGATATAAACCAACATTTTTTTAAACGAACTTCTCGTAAACAAGGCACGGACTGGATGATCCTGCAAGAAGAAAGGAAAAGGGAAGCCTGCAAGCTGCAATCAAACTCAGTAGTAACAAAGACATGATGACTTCTGATCAGTGGACGACGGTGACGTTGTACTCGACAATTACGTCCCCAACGGGACTTAACCAACGCGTCCTGGCGAGGGCGTACCCTCGGGCAAACCTGAACGCCCCTGTTCCTCCGACCACCGCCATCTCCCTCACTGGATGGAACACAGGGTTCCTTCCCAGCACGCTCAGCGTACTCCCCTTGAACTCCCCATCGGTGAAGCTGTAGGTGAGGGTCATCAGTAGACCCAGCTCCGCCTGGTCCGCCGATCCGTACATTCCTTGGGCTCTTCCAATCACCTTGGAGGTAGGCTTGAGCCCTTCCGTCAGAGGATCGTCCATCATCGTGAGAAAGCCGAACCTCGTCAGGGACTTGGCCGTGGAGGGCGCGCTGGCGATCTGGACGGCCGTCGGGTTCCTCCCGCTGACCGTGTCGTGGAAGAAGAAGTGGAGGCGCGTTACCCTTTCTGGGGTTAGGCGCAGCTGCTTGCTCTCCGAATAATGCCGGGGTGTCCTAGCGCAGGAGATGGGGGATTCTAGCAGCAGCAAGAAAACAGTTAGTGTGAATGCTTGTGAAGGGAACGACAACCTCCCCATCTGCTTCTTTCTTCTTCTTCTTCTTCTTCTTCTTCTTCTTCTTCTTTCCCTGAAGCAACTGCTTCCGCAAACTCTTTTGAATGGTTAATTGCTCGAAAGGGGAACCGAGGCTGTGGGCATCTGCCTTTGTCCAGCTGCAGAAACTGTGCAGATGGAAGGAGACAGCCTGAAACTTGAGCACTACGCTGGTAGCTCTGCTTTGGCAATCAGACGCTTTCTCAAGCAAATATAATAAAAGCATCGGCCCACAGCGGCGACCACCTAATCATCGCTCTCGATTTCATTACTGAGGCAAGCTTTTAATTAGAAGACCATCTTTCAGTTTTCTTTTTCTAACAGAAAAAAAAAAAAGACAAACCGTGGAATTTTGAACCTTTATTGGTCAAATAATCAAAGGTATTGACATTATATGTCATCGCAAATAATTTCCACTCGAGGGCACAATGTGAGAAGCATTAGATTTCAGACTTCCTAAAAAAAAATAGCAAATTTTGTTTCATTGGATCCCCTGCCCGTCATAAAACATCTCTCATCTTTGGATTTGAATGCATAGTCTTAACTAAGAAGTTAAATTAACATTCACTCCTTGCTCCCTCAAATAACTCGAACAAAGAAGTGCTAGCTATTTGATTCTTTCAAACCCGACTGTCTGTTGGGGTTCAAATATCGTAGGCGTCATTTTTTTATGGAAATCCGTGCCATAAGAAGGCACACTCGAACAGCTTTATCGTTGCTCTCATGGCGTGAAGAAGAAGCCCGAGTTTCCTTTGAAACTTATTTTCCCAAGCCATTGAAAGGTTCGAATCACTCAACTAACGAATTAGTTTTTGTAACAATCATGTGATATTGACGTCTATTTTTTCACTGATCAGATCCGCTGTGTTCTCAATCAATAGGATCTCATGTTCAGATGCTTCATCCCTCTAATTACACTTTGAATCTACAGTTAACATGTAACAGAGATAAATTATTGATCTTACAATGCACACTTTTTGCTTTTAGTAATACCTCAAAAAAAAATTAGTTCAGTGTTGAAGATTGTGAGCAATCTTGAAGAACTTATAAAATGGGTTGTTTAGTTGTTAGTTATCCTGTTTTTTAACCTTTTTGAGTTAGAACTGAAACTGCTAAATGAGTGGATTGAGATCCATCCAATAAAAATGCAGGTCGGGTCGCTCCACTTGGGCACTGTCTTACTATTTATTATTAAAGTTGAAATGATGATGAAGCATGCACCCTGAATGCTTCTCTTGGAATCAAACAATCAATGATCCGGTTCACCAACTTGTCCTTGCCTGCCTTTTTTTTTTAAATGAACCAATAATCAAAACCATTGTAGGCCAATAACATATAGAGCATGGCAAGCCACAACAGGTAAAGAATGTCTATTAAATGGATCGTTTTTAATGTAGTTATTTGTTTTAATTTTTCAAAACTTGATTTCGTGTACATTAATTTCTAGAATGAGTTGTCTACGTCAGCAACATGAAGGCTTTCATAAAATCTGCGACAGTCAATTGAGCATTTAGATTGCGCGTCCATACACACACATATATATATATATATATATATATATATATATATATATATATATATATATATATATATATATATATATATATATATATATATATATATATATATATATATGGAAATGTTGCCAAAATGCACTAAACTTTCAGAATATTAATTGCTCATAAATTAATTCCCGTTGAATCACACTGACTCAAATGCGTCTTAAAACAAAAGTGAGCAACCATTGCTGGTATAATTTTAAGAAACGGAAAAGTTACGAAGACCCTTCACTTTCAAACAAATGGCAAATGACGGCTCAGCTTTTATGGGTCGCTCAATTTTTTAAAGAAATTCTCTGAATGTTGTCTATGGAGGACATAATGTATAACATTTTCTCATTTTAATCAAAATTTCAAAACTAGCTATCTCATTTCTTTAAATAGTTTTTATTAAAAAGGATAATTTTGTAAATTATTCCTCTACTTTAATTGTTTTCATCTTGATCAGGCAGCTCGAATACCCAATTGACCAATAAAAGCTGCCTGCCTATTTGTTACCTCATGAAAGTTGGAGCAGCAGTTGGTTATTTGCCTAAATGTTAAGTGTCTTTTAATGAATTTTCCTAAAAGAAACAACTATGGAAAAGCCTTTTTATTGATTCATAGACGCTACTCATCAAGCTATAATGAACAGTAGTTCAAACGAATATATATAGCAACCAACTAATATTTTCTGAAAGACATCGCGTTTTATTGTTAGTTTTTAAAGGAAAAAAATCAAGAAAACTGATTTTGAGGCCAATGATTCACCAAATAGACCAATAAAAACTTTCTCTTGACGAAGAGGACTCAGGAGGTGCAGGGATCAGCATGATTGGGCATAACAAGCCCTCAGATGCCTCCAGTGAAGCTCTATGTTAGGTTGGAAAGATGTTGGAATCTTATCTTTTGTGCATTAATTATTCCAAGTGGCATATTTTTAGATACCAAATGTTTCGATCTCACCATGTGCACACCAAACATTCCAATACGATCAAATCTTCCACCAAAGTTTTTGTCAATCTGGTGAAGCAAAGTAAAATCCATACTTAGTTGCTGCAAGACCCTGCATAAGAGAGTCACCCTCCAAACAACCAATCTGTTCATAGAATGTTTTGATATGGGTGTACCATCAAAATATGATAAAAGCATCTATAGTAGTTGAAAGCCTAGAAAGTTTGGTGTGTATGTGAATAAGAACTGGAAATTTGTTAGCCACATGAGAAATCCCTTCCAAGAGGACGTTGCTAACTTTTCGCACGCCGTAACTGCAATACTGGTATCAGAAATTCAACGACTCCCAGTTTCATTGATTTTTCAGTTTTTACTCAATCTGCCAACTCTGTAATTTGATCGCAAGTAATCGTCAGTATATCACAACACAAAAGGGTGAAGTTATTCAATCGCATCTGTCTTTGTGCTTATTTTGGCATTCTTGTTACTGATATTGCAATTTGGGATCCTTTAGAAGGCGTTTGATGCACGTTGCAACTTAGGTAGAACAGACACAAAGATGAGTTTCTCTGCTTTCAGCCAAATTGATGAAACAGCAGTAGAATGCTGCGCTCTGTGAACATGGTTGTCTGCTCCTCACATGAGACTGGATCCCACTTAAGGACTCATTATAGAACCAATAAGGCTATGCAATACTTCTCATTGAAGAATGAGATTGCTTGGACGGAGGAAAAGAAACTGCAGGGGTTCTGCTTCTGTTAGAAGCTCAAAAACTCATCTACCACGGGTCATATACAAGTAAGCAAGTAAACGCTATGAATTCCAAAAACCGAAATTCGAAAGCCAATCTCATCAAAGCCAACACTTCCTAGGTGTAATAGATTCAGTGAAACCTTATTTTTATTCTTAGATGCACTTCCAACCTACCTGGAAAGTAAAGCATTAACTTTACAAGCTGATCTATCAAGATAACTACATAACTCAAAGGTCAACTTCCTTAATGGCTTAGAATCCTTAGACATGAACCTTTGGGGCTCTCCTTATTTTGGTTGCCTGTTCAAAAGAGTATGCAATTTCTATCAAAGCTGGCTCTGAAAACCTGAGTCCGCTGAAGCATATCCCTACTGGTGCCCCATCCTTTCCATAGTACCCAGCAGGAACACTGATTTCTGGGTATCCTCCAATGGCCAAAACAGATGCGGCGGAGAAAGAAACACCAGGTGTGACCATTGCATCCAGATGGTTATCCTGCATCATTTTCTCATACCCATTTCTGGACAGTTCATTCAATGCCTTCACCGCCATCTTCGCTTGCTCCCCTGAGTTACTTGTGTTCTCTGCGAACAAGAAAATTTCTTGCCCATATTCTTCAAGCTTTTCCTGTAAAGATTGACAAAATTCTTGGTTACAGCTAAAAATACAAAGGATCTACTCCCTCTTAACTTGATATATTTGGTTAACGTGGGCTGGTTTCTGTTAAAAAATTGACCATGAATGTTGTGGTTTCACTATTAAACACTATTTTGGACCATGTTCAAAACTGTGGCGCAATGTGATCGAAACATTGATACTTGAATCCCTCAATAACCTGCTTAAATTCAGAATTCGACTACATACTATCTGTATCCATATGACAAGCACACAGAGCACATTTCTAAACGCCATCTTGTTAAGATAACTCCCTGCTTCGAAATTTTAGGTTTATGGGAGTTAATGAGGTGCGTTAGGATTAGTATTTTTGTTACTGAGAGAGAAGACAGAGAAGATTACCAAGACCGGGTGTTGTGAATTGAAGGCGATTGCATCAGCTAGAGATCTTATAGGAGAACTCTCAAGATCTGCCAGGTAAGAATTTATACTTTCCCTAAATTCATAGGCTAGAGCGAGTAGCTCCCCGCTGATATTGTAGTTGAGGACCGTACTTATGTTTGGTATCTCAAGATTATCAATAATGACCGCCCCGTACCTCCTGCAACATTTCCACACACCAATCGTCGAATCAGTTATATATATATATATATATATATATATATATATTAAATAAGGTAATATTTTGTTGTGTTTATGCTAATGCCCAAGGCCTAAAAAGCACTGAATTCTTGGTGGCAATTTTAACAAGTAGGAGGAAAGTTATCCAACAATTGGCAGAAAAGAAATGAACCTCAACAGCTGTGTTAACTCGAAACTTTCGCTTACCTCATCGTGTCAATATGATCCTGAAAAATTTTGGCAAGAGAGGGTTCTGAAGAAAAGTTGAAGAAAGGCTGTCGAACTATGCCCAGTCTTTTCCCGTGAAGTCCGTCTTTTTTCAAGAATTGCTTGTACCCACCCACTGGAATGAACTTAGCAGCTTCTCTTGTTGCGATACTATCTCTTGGATCATATCCTACAATTTCATCTAACAAATAAACTGAATCTGCTACAGTTCTAGAGAAGGGCCTGCAAAGCAAAAGGGTATTTTAGAAAAAAAGCAAGCTAAAATAAAAACCGATGAGCGCTTACGATAACATAGAATAAAAAATTGTTAACTTTATGCACAAAGTAATCATTGTCTAAAAATTTCTTTCTCCGTGCTTTCGTTTTCAACATCTTTGCCATATTATAAACCAGACAGATCAATATTGGCACCTTCTTATTGCGTTTTCCCCCTTGCGGGGCTTTGTAGATATGATCTTTTAGGTATTAGAGGAAGTATGTGTAAACTAATAATTTTCACGTCCAAAAGTAAACAGCAATGACCATCCACAGTTTTTGGTAACTGAACTATGCTTGCTTGAGTGTTCTGATTGCTCTGAAATATTAGTTGACTGGGAGCTACCAATTAATGGTTTCTCATCAACGTGCTATAGAGTGATTTGGGCCGTAATTCGTATTCAAGTTAGCCTTGAATTCATCAGCTAAGTTTCAGGGTTAATTGCTCTGCCGTTATTTAGCACTGAACGAAGCAATTTGACCTCATCGTCAACATGAATACATGATCGAAGGAAGGAAGGCGCCAGGCAAGAACTGAGGTCGGAGTCGGACTCATGATCACCAATTTGAGATGAACGAAACTGGTTTAGCTCGAGTTCGATTCCCGCGGCATTATGAACTGAATAGCACCAAGCAGAAGGCTGACATCTGCTCCAGCAGATTACGTTTTATCCATTCAAACGCGCGCTTGCTAGTCCTTAATAATTGAGAAAAAATGTTCTTTCTCAGATCGTCTTCAGCATCAAACAAATGACTGAACATGGGGAAGCCAGAAGAACATTTTGCATGCGGGGGCTTAATTTACTCACCCGATGGTGTCCTGTCTTGGAGAAACAGGGATCATGCCAGCTCTGCTGGTGAGGCCGACCGTGGGCTTGATTCCGACTACGGAGTTAGCACTGGCCGGGCAGATGATGCTGCCGTCCGTCTCCGTCCCCAGCGATACCGGCGCCAAGTTTGCAGCCACGCCGGTGGCCGACCCCGTGCTCGAACCGCATGGGTCTGCAGTCGCTACGTATGGGTTCTGTTGTGGCCACAGTACAAAGAGCAGCACACGTTATTTCTCGTAAGCTCGAAGACTCCAGATCCAAAACCATGTTACGTTCAATCTCGGTTTGGGTCAAGGCTGATCCGACCCGAGCAAAGTGACTCACCATGGCTTGGCCGCCGCGAGCGCTCCATCCATTGGGCGTGGGGAACGACCGGAAATGGCCCCACTCGGTGAGGGCCGCCTTTCCCAGAATGATGGCCCCACACCGCCGGAGCCTGGTCACCACGCCGGCGTCCGTTCGCACCACCGAGCCCAGCAGCGCGAACGACCCCGCCGTGGTGTTGAGCCTGTCCTTCGTGGCCAGGCTGTCCTTGAGCAGCACCGGTATCCCGTGCAGCGGCGAGCGGGCCCGGTCCGGCCGCAGCCGCCTCTCCTCGTCGGCCTGGTCCGCCAGGGCCAGCGCATCCGGGTTCACCTCGATGACGGCCCTGAGCCGAGGGTTGAGCTCGCGAATGGCACCCAGGTAGTACTCCACCACCTCCCTGGAGGTGAGCTCTTGGCGGTCGAAGGCGGTCCGTATCTGGTCGATCGTCGCCTCTTGAAATTCGAACCTCGCCGTCCGGTGAGCTCCATTTATGGCGGAAGAAATGTCTGAGAACAAGAAGCAGAAGAAGAGGCTTAGGGAGAGAAAGGAAGCCATGGCCTGGAGGTTTGAGCGAATAAGAGAGAGGACTTCGTTTACGTTTATATAGCGCTTCGTTGTCCCATAGCAATGGGTTAGCGAAGGTCTGAATTCGTGTCTTTGGTCAGAAAGGGATGATCTTGAATCCCTGATCGTCCGTCGTGCTCTCTGAGAAGTGAGAGTTTCGTGTGCTTCGAAGCAAGCGGACAGTAGTGGCGTCCATGAAACGGAAGGTGGGCGCATCGTTGTCATCCGATATGCGGTTAGATTGGAACGGCTTGGTGGATAAGGCGAACGATACCTCTCACGTGGTTGGTGCAAGCATGTTCACGTGTCCGGGAACCAGCTTTTCTCCACTTCTTCTGCTGAAGAGCAAGCATGACGGCAGTGAATTTTTTCTCTTCGTTTATATATAGAAAGGCACAGTAGCTACGTTTTCCGGCATGGGTTCCGGCTTGTGTTTATAATTATACGGATACACAAGGGGTTTTCGGCTCTCGCCTGACTACTTACTATAAACCTATTTCATGCTCACACGCATTTCCCTCCTAACAAACCCACTTCTTAACCATGGTTGGCTGGCCCATTTATTTAGACGCACTAGTTGGTTACAAGTGCAAAGTGAGAGAATAGTTAAAGACTAATTTTTGTTTTCATTATGTAATAAGAAAAATCTGATCAAAAGTGTAGCGAAAGATTCAATTGATCTCTTGTACTTCAAGCTGAATATCAACATCCCTTCTGTTTTGGACGAAATAATAAAGAAAATAAATATGGTTTGTAAGCCGTATAAAGCCACGGAAGAATATGCAAATATGGAAATCGTAGTAGTTTGCTTCCGGAGGAAGACAATTCGAGTTTGGTTTCTAAACTTGTCCCATTTAAGCTTTTCCCAGCTTTCCTACTTGGTGTAGGGCCTGCCATGTGAGACCAGCTCTTTCTGTCACGGCTTAGAGGCAAGCTAGAAATTGGCATATGATTCCCATCACACCCCCGTTAACTCTTCCCTCAATCAATCAAAGCTTTGGAGCAATTTTTTTTATTTACATGTTGATGTTCATTAAAAATTTAAAGTTTATTACTAGTGCCCATTAACCAGAAACTTCTGGTTCTATCCCTGCTATGGTGGGCATGCGGCGGTGATTATAGATCAAAGCTTTGAATACAGCTACCCATTTATCTCAGCACTGTGCTTTAGAATCAGAATCAGGTAAAAATTTCGTTTCATCAACGGAATGACAACATCCAAGGTGCTACATATATCACATAAAAGCGATGGATGGAGATCTAGTAGAGTTTATTATCAAGCCAGCAGGTTCAGAATGTGAACTTCTAAAACCAACACGACCGCAAGCAAGTTATTATCATGACGAATCACGGCCAATAAAAGCATGCTATCTACACAACTGAACAGTGAAGGCCAAGAACAACACATTAAGCCTGTAAGTATGGCTAGTAATTCCCTAAAAGCTGACTACATAAGTTCATTGCTTCAGAGGATCAGACCTGAATCTTGGGGGGCTTTCTTATTTTAGTTGCCTGTTCGTAAGAGTAGGCAATTTCTATCAAGGTTGGTTCGGAACCCCTTAACCCACCGAAACATATCCCTATGGGCACCCCTTCTTTGCCATAGTACCCAGCAGGAACACTGATTGCTGGGTACCCTCCAATGGCCAGAATATTGGAGGCAGAGTTGCTTGGTGTGACCAACGCATCCAACTTATTGTGCTTCATCAACTTCTCAAAACCATTCTTGGACAGTTCCTCCATCGTCTTCACTGCCACCTTCACTTCCTCTGCCAGACCACCTGAGCTCTCGGATGCTAAGAAAACATCCTGCCCATACTCTTTCATCTTTTCCTGCAAAAGCAAACAGATACCACCTCCATATAACAATTTGTGTACATCGCATTGGTAGGGCTCGATTCAAACAGAGGACAAGACACCACAAATTTAACTCTAGATAGAAAAAGGTCAAAAATTTTTAGTCCATTACCTTTTCTCTACAAATCTCAAAAGGATAATCCAATCAGTATTCTTTCGTTTAATTTCAAGATCATATCCCTATTGGATATGATTAGCTTCACAACAGAAAATCCACTTCCATTACTCTTTAATGGTATATTATATTCGATCATTCGATATTGTCTTCATAAGTAGGCTTCTAGAATGGTTCGGAATGATCAACTAAAAACATGAGAATTCAGATCCTGGTCAAACTCAGGAAAGCGAGAAAAGCAAAGCCTCAAATCAGCAGGCCCGGTAAACAGGCATTTCTTGGCAGCTAGAGAAGATTGAGTACCTGGATTGGGTGTCTTTCGTTGAAAGCAATCACATCAGCTAGCGATCTTACAGAAGAACTCTTAAGGCCTTTCAGGTAAGAATTCAGATTCTGCCTAAATTCATACAGCAGAGCAGTCGACTCTCCACTCTTAGACCAGTTACGGATGGTGCTTATGTTGGATATCACAAGATTATCGACCAGGATTGCCCCATGCCTCCTGCAACAGACTTTTATGTCAAGACATGTATTCATGCACAACATTAGATGTGTAAAAATCAGTGGGGGAAATGCAAAGAACTTGGCACAAAATTTGGCTTAGGTAGTTAATAATCTTGATAGTTCTTGATAGTATTTACCGAGAAACCTTTACATCTCTTCTTCTTTTCAATTCACTTCCTGGTTCACACTGCTTTCCTGAAACTCGTTGCCCTATAAGCTAGAGTGACCAATTGAATTCCCGCTTCCGCTTCGCATATCTTTCACGCATGGATTTTAATCACTCGTAACATGGTTGACGTATGAAATATATTTAGCTATAGTTGGCAACAATAAAATTATGCCAATAGCTTCACAAGTGAATGACATTTGGACTACGGCCCTCATTTATTTATGCAATTGTAATCTGTCTGAATTAGTCTATTCGAATCGAATTGGTTACCAATTTGACTGAAGATTCAAGAGTGTCATGTAAGCTTTGTTGTTTTTAATTCTTTGATTTTAATGCTTCAATACTATTTATCTATTCATAACCAATTCAGCTGAATTGACGAATATTTTTTATATAAACTGTCGAGCTTCTGAAGTGAATTTTAATGGTAAACAAGAAAAATCAATTTTTTTTTTTCAATAGCCTACATCCATGCAGGAACTTCTTGTGAAGACCGGTGATGCTAAAATCTTCTCTTCCTTGCGTTTGGTATTTTACCTCATCGTATGGAGATGATCCTCGAAAATCTTGGCAACAGAAGGTTGATCAGAAAAATTAAAGAAAGGCTGTGGAACTATGCCAAGCCTTTTCCCACGAAGCCCATCATTTCTCAAAAATTGTCTGTACCCTCCTACAGGAATGAACTTTGCAGCTTTCTCTGTCGCCTCCTTATCCCTGGCATCATAACCCACAATTTCCTCCAACACGTATACCGCGTCCGCCACGGTTCTACAGATGGGCCTACTCAAGAAAAAGGAAAAGATAAAGGAGGAAGGCGCAATGAGATGAATGGAATATCCAGTAATGCTAGTAAAAGTTTCAGGCAAATCTGTCTACGCCCACATGAAGATACGCCTACCCAATGGTGTCCTGCCTTGGAGAGAGAGGGACGACGCCGGCTCTGCTCGTGAGTCCGACGGTGGGCTTGATCCCAACCACCGAATTTTTATCAGCAGGGCAGATGATGGAGCCATGCGTCTCTGTTCCTAGTGATACCGCCACCATGTTGGCGGCGACGCCTATGGCGGAGCCGGTGCTGGAACCACACGGGCTGGCCGTCGCCACATATGGATTCTGTACCATAGGCAAGCATATCACACATTATGAGGACAACCCAATTAGGGAACTACAGAGAAAGAGGAAAAAGAAAATGCATGAATTAGGGAACTACAGAGAAAGAGGACAACCCAAATCACACTTATTAGTATCAGTGCCAATATGCATCTACTAAGGTAAAAGGAAATGACTACAAGGAGACTAAAACTGTTTCACTAAAACATCTGCCAATAAAGAGCCTGTGTTAGTTAAACACAGTGGCTCGTTTTTTTAAATTGAAGAACTGACAGCCCGGCTTATATATCAGTGAAAGGGATATCATGTAAGAAAATCAAAATGTAAACATGTTTGGGGTCTAAGTGGATCTATTCAACTCAACTCAAGTGTCGACTCAACTTACCATCGTTTGCAAACCAGAGAAAAAAAATACACAAAAAAGTGTTGTATCCATTGAATGTTAACTACCCCAAGTAAGCGGGCTACTACGGCCCTTAGGCCACTCATCCCCATTTCAAGTTGAATTTTCTTGTAACTATAACGAGACCCAACTCATCGATAATAACGGGACCCAGAAATTTTGATATCGGATCACAAGGGTGCTCATGCAGATGGGGGCTGGCAAGATGCAAGGGAAGAGCGAGCTCACCATGGGTTGACCGACCCTGGCGTTCCACCCCTGGGGGGCGAACCTCGAGCGGACGCCATACCACTCGCTCATGGAGGCCTTCCCCAAGATGATGGCCCCGCTACGCCGCAGCCTCCTCGCCACGCCCGCATCTCTCCGCACAGCCGAGCCCACCAGCGCCAGCGATCCCGCTGTCGTGTTCAGACTGTCCTTCGTCCCGATCGAGTCCTTGAGCAACACCGGAATCCCGTGCAGCGTCGACCCAGCCCGTCCCCGCTGCCCCCTCTCCTCATCGGCCTTGTCCGCCAGAGCCAGGGCCTCCGGGTTCACCTCGATGACGGCCCTAAGTCGAGGGTTGAGCTTGTCGATGGCGTCCAGGTAGTACTCCACCAGCTGCCTCGAGGTCAGCTCCTGCCGCTCGAAGGCTGACCGTATCTTCTCTATCGTCGCCTCCCTGAACTCGAACTTCGCAGTGCTGTGAATTCCATTAATATAGGTGGGAAAGAGGGAGAGGAGGAAGAGGAAGATGAGTCTGGTTACAGAGAGAAAGGGCGGAAATGGGTTTGACATTGAGCCCGGCCGAGCAAAGGGGGGAAGAAGGAGCTCCTTTTGTCATTGCTCTCATTTTCTTCTTTCGGCCTTATTAACATGACCAGCTCTGGTCTTCCTTATGCACGTCGCTTTTAATGGAAACTGCCAAACGAACGTCTCCGAGTTCCTCCTAAGACTCTGCTACCAAAAAAAAAAAAAAAAAACTCGATCTTTTTTTTTAAATAAGAATTTTACTTCTGATTCATACCCATTTCGCAGCTGTTTCCTCTATGCAAGTATTTATGTACAAGTCCTTTTATGAAGTGGTGTGGTTGAGATGATATAAAGAATGTCTGTGACGAGGATAGAACATGTGATGAATCACGAGGAACTTCTTTTACTTTAAAGATGACGGACGGGCCTACCACTTGCAAGGCTTGGTGTGTCGAGGGGTTTGTGGTTTGAGATGGACGCAGGTGGAAAGAGATGGGCCTCATGGTTTGGGTGGTTTTAGCTGCGCAGGATTCGCTCTCTCCATGATCATGTGCAGCCTCTACTTAGCAGGTATATCAATGGATCATATTTGAATCGAATCTGTCTATTGAACTACTTCAAAAAAAAAATTAATGTCCGATTAATTCATGTTCAGTTGCAGATGATCAATATAGTAAAATCCCATATCCATACTTGCAAGTTGGTTTTTAACATACCACAATGTATATTAATATAATACCTTCCAAAGTATTTCCCTTCCCGTCCCAAGAATGCATAAACCATGTGTCTGAAGTTTTGTTTAACGTTCAAACTAGATTTAATTAAGCATGCTAATTGTTAAAAGAGGGAGACAGAGAGAGAAGATAGAGAGAGACAGCATGGAGTCCCATATTATTTCTTTATTAGTGTTCGAAGTACTTCACACATTGAAAGCCTGTGAAAGGAAATGTCTTTTGAACCTCATGATATGCACATCCAGATCCATAATAGCAGACATAGCTGATACCAACTTTATTTTGAACCTCGCCCTCTAGAATCCATGACGGCTTAATACTAGAACCTCACGAGTTCAAGCCTAGAACTTGACATGATCAAAGAAAAGAAGATCCCAAGGTCTCCTCCTTTGCATATGCATCTTGAACACCCTGATCAGCTGCTACAAGTAGGCAAGTGACAGTTTGTGACATTGCCGGGGCCAGAGTTCGCTCTCCTGAACCTCAGGGCCTGCATGAGAGCCTCCTTCTCTGGGCCTTCCAGCGCCCAAGTCATGCGCCCCAGCACGGTGAGAGTATTATACTCGAACTGGGCGTTGCCGAAAGAGTTGAGAAGGGCAGCCGTCCCTTCTCTGAGAAGGGTCTTGTAAACATCCCCCCTCCCGTGAAGGGCCTCCCATAGGGTCAAGTCTGTCCCATACTTCCAGGCCGCCGGCAAACCAAATGCCATCGCCACCTTCGTGTCCGGTCGAACCACCCTCCAGTTGCACTTGTTTTCAGGCATTGTCCAGTTCCTGTTGGATTACCTCTTCACAGTAAGAAAAGAAAAAAAAATAATTCCAAAATTAAATCTGCACGTATGTAAAGAAAATTTTGCTTTGCCAAAGTGTTGCCTCGTATAAATCTGCATATATATATATATTGTAAAATGTAAACTGTAAACTTTTCGAGACTTTCAAATTTTAACGTGTTTTCTCATTGTAATATTAATTGGGTGCATTTCGTGACATATTCGATAGCCAAAAGGATGCAAATGAAAGTTGGTAGAGGCCCAAAGTAAAAGTGGTGACAGTACTGGTAGGTGCATGCTGATTGCTGGCTGAAAGGCGTTGGCGGCAAGGCAATCGCCGGAGGAGTAGGGGATGCAGTGGGAGACGGGGTTTGGGAGGCAGAAACGCGGCAGAAGGCCATGGCCTTGGTCGGCTGCGTGAGCAATGGGCCGGCCGTGTACATATCCAAGTTGAACAGCCTGAAGTTGAGATTCAATCGGGTGGCGGAGCTGGCCGACCCACCGCAGCGGGAGCCGTGGGGCATCTTCACCACCTGGGCCCAGCAGCGTCTCATGTCAGGGTTGCCTGGCAAACTCATCCAGTAGTGCCCCAGTCGGTTGGTGCTGCTCTCCTTCAACACGCTCACCTGCCCGTCCTCGCCGGCACAAGCCAGTGCTACCTTCACCCCTTCCCGAAAATGAAAAACAAAACGAACATCAACTCAAATGTGATCAACCACTTGAATTTAGTAACATTGATTTACACAAAATACACTAAAAGTCAGGAAAGATCATACTCGTAGCCTCCATTAATCATGATTCACAACTTACTGTTTCATCGAACTTTTCGTAGCAGAGTCAGGGTTGAAAACGGTATAAAACTCACCAGAATGAGGGTAATCGGAGAAGCCCATCCTACCATCCTTGCATCTGTCGCAGAACACGACTCCTGAGACCACCACTTCTGCTACTGTAAACTCCACGGCCGTGGCCGCAACCGCTAGACAGATAATGAGTGCTCTGCTGAGAGAACCCATCTCAGAGCGAGAGAGAAAGAATCTGCTGGACATGCACGCTCATTTAGCGAACAGCAAGTCAATAAATAGAGGGAAGGAGAGTTAAGAAGGACGGACGGGGCTGGTGAGGAAGGCGCTGGCACTACGTTTAATTCCTGGTGCTCTTTTCCTGCATGTCACAAGAAGCGAAGCAACCTCTCACCAGTCTGCAACTTTATTTAATTCTTTATAATTGAAAAAGTTGGAAATGCGAAAATGCCAGCATCCTGAATCTTGTGAAGAGCTAAGCATTTGAACCTTTTCTTGTTTTCATCGTCAGAGAAAAGGAGAAGAGGCACTAAAGCAAATCAAGATTTAAAGACATTTTATAAAAGCAAACCTCAAAGAAAAGGCGCAATAAAACTAAAAAACATCAATTCGTGACATTCCTCACTACGTACAATTCGTTTCTTCCGACCAAGATGACCTAAACTCAGAATTTGGCTAGAGAAAGACTAGGTAATTAATTAGGATGGTGGAAAGACTGACTGGTTGGTTATGCCCTGCAAAGGAAAAGACTCTTGTTTTCTGTCACACGTAGAAAAAGTTAAAAGAAAAAGAAGGTTGTTGCAGGCAGGTTGATTTTTACAGGTCGGGTTCAGTGGCTGTTAAATGAACATGTAAAATTTTCATGAGCGTTCCACTGCCAGTTCAAATAATACTGCATGGTCGGTCTTGAGTAAGGTTACTTTCATGAATGCGTATATAAATGGCACACCCTTGGGCTACTTCAACTAGTGACTCCTCCATGAGTACTGCGCCCGAGTTGCCAAGGAAGCAGTTTATGATGGT
Organism: Nymphaea colorata; assembly: GCF_008831285.2. Taxonomy (NCBI): domain Eukaryota; kingdom Viridiplantae; phylum Streptophyta; class Magnoliopsida; order Nymphaeales; family Nymphaeaceae; genus Nymphaea; species Nymphaea colorata. The sequence goes on from NC_045146.1 coordinate 24,828,201, forward strand.
CTCGATGTTTAAATTGACCGTGTACAGGGTTTCTCATGTAGAAAGCCGAAGTTTCCACCCAACTCCTCATCTTAAAAATACAAAATCTCCAACCGGTTTGTGTATTGGTAGACCTGTAGAAAGTTGAAACCTCCGAAACAAAACAAAAACTGATCGCCTGCCAACTCTTCCTGCTTCATTGCGCCAACCCAGTGGTTGCATGAAACGCACCAATTAACCCAACCAATGCACTAAATGGATTTCCATCCAACTAGGAAAGAGCCATGCCCAACGTGAGACCAGGCCGAGATAGAGTCCGGCGCAAAAGTAAACTGGCGAAGTATTTTGAACTCGGAAGGGAAGCTCGGGTCAGTCCCAACCACCCCTGAACAATGTTGCCAACTGGGGAGGTAAATTTTTGATAAAACAAGTGATCCAGGCTGAATCAATAAGAGGATAGTTGGTTGGACCAGATCGTAGATCCAAAGGGTCTGATTTTTAATAAGGGGCCGACCTTAAATCCATAATTCTAACCAACTTAAGATTTCAAAACCGATTGATTAAGATTCACATTGTGCCTCAAATTCAGATATCTCAAGCCAGAGTAAAGGGGCTATGACTCAACATCCATCGGCACAGGGTTTACCAGTTTTCATAATGTAATCCTTCCATCTTTCAAACTTTAGATCTCAGATACTTGTTAGGAAATTAGAAGGCGTTTGATTGCACAGGAACGCCACCTAACAGAACAGGCGGGAATCGCGGGATCTGTTAATTTGAAACCGACGCCCAACAGTTGGATGCATAACAGGCGCTCACGAGAGAAAGTTGCGTGTGCCGTGTACACGGTACACGGTAAAGGAGAAAATGATGTTTTGGTAATTTATTAAAAATGTTTTTATCTTTTTTTATTTTTATTTTCACAAAAAAAAAAGTTTTTTTCTTTTCAATTTGAACTAAGGTGTTCTAGTCATTAATCGTATCAGCCTACTAAAATTTGTGCATTAGTATGACTGGCATAATCACGGTCACGGACAGAACAGTGTTGTCCCGTGGCTAAACAACAAGACGTGCTTGTGCTGCGTCCCCCATGTTCTTTCCCTCTCCCTCTCCTCTTATCCAGCGCCCTCTTCTTCTCTCCTCTCCAGCGGTGCGCTTCTCTTATGCTCTCCTTGGCCAAGTATGGCGAACCTCTCTCTCTCTCTCTCTCTCTCTCTCTCTATATATATATATATATATATATATATATATATATATTCACAGACCTAGATGCCTACCGCTGTTGACACCGACGTAATGTTGTCGATCAATCTCTGACATTACTGCAACCTTCCTTCTCTGTGCTAGTTGAATTCCTCTCCAAGAGTCTTCAAAATCGTGGGAGCGCTGATGGTTGGCTAGCATTCAGGTATCTCCAATCTCAGAGTCTAAGGTTCTAATATCTTGGTTATCCTCAAATTGAAGATTGGAGTTAATCAAACACAACCTCATTTAAATTGGTTTCTATCAGCTATTGTAAAATTTTCCTTCAATTTGACCGCCATTGCGTAGAAAGCAACGATAATAACCATTTACGACATGACTCATGAGGCTACTTTCAAGAAGCCAAATCCAAAGATCCGAATGTAGGGAGTCTTTTCCCTGTTTTCGGTTGTCGCGTGCACATGCCGGTGTTGGTGAAAGTGTTGATGTGCATGGAGAAAAGTCTTTTCAGTAAATGGATTCGGGACAAAAAGAACTTAAGGAATTTTTTGTGAAATTAATTGTAAAAATAAATATGCAGCCGACCCACCCATGCAGATATGTATGTTATAGATAAATGAGAATATGATATATTTTTTTTTTTACTTCTCGTTGCAGGAGCGGCAGCACACTGCGACTTATTTGATCGCCTTGAGTTGGTGTCTGCCAATTTCGGCACGATACAATTTCTTTGCACTTCAGCCCCACGTTTTTTTTTTTTTTTCTTTTACATGACTTTTTCACTCATCTCTGTGTGCTCACTTCAGTTCTTCTTCGAATCTGTTTTTGATAGAACCAGCCATTTCGGAGTTGAAAGCCGCGAGAATCTGGGCTAAATCTCCACTCTCCTCTTCTCCAAAGAAATCGAAGCAGGGGAAGGCCTTCTCGTGGGTAGACGTCGTAGGAAGAGTCTTTCAGATTCATCATTTGTAAAGACGCTTGCATGGAGACAACGAAGAAGTTTGTTTTTACTGTCATTGCAGCACAAGGGCGACCAGACAATGCTTTCTCTTCGAAGTCGCTGAAAGGGCTGTGGCCAGACATGCCCCATCTGAAATTCACTTCCGTAGGAGAAGGTGACTCAGATTTCTGAGTCGGGCCGGTCAAGTTTTGCAGGAAGTGCGGTTCCACCAGCCAACGAAGAGAAAGCCACGGTCGACAGGTAATGGTGGCGGTGTCGATACGCTCAAGGACAACAGGTTTCAAGCTTCAGCGAGTATAGAGGAAATCGACCCCAATGCAATCAGAGATGAATGGCTTTCGGTCCTCCCGCTGCCTTCCCCAACACCCAAGGAGGCGGCTGAGCTTCCCCATCGCCTTCCGCCACCCAAAGCATCAGTACCGAGCTGAAACCCTCTATGCTCTAAACGCAGAGTCTCTCGTCTCCCTTTTTCTCCCTCCTTCGCTTATTTAAAAGGAGGAGGAACCTTCTTTTCCATTTCTCTTAGTTTGAGGACTCGGTTCTTATTTTGGCTCTGGTTATTTTGTTTTCTGTACCTCAACTAAGAAGTTCATGTTCAATCATCCATTAACGTTAACGGTATCTACCAATATGAGAGATGGAACAGAATCCTATAACATCAAGAGATTTTGAACTCCCTGTTGATTATACTAGTTGGAATTTTGAGGAAGATGGAGGTTGGCCTGTCGACTCTGTCTGATGGCATTGAAGCAGGGTGAGAGAGCCAACTGTTTGGGGGATTAACTTCGCTTATTTAAAATAGAGGGAGGAACCTTCTTTGCCATTTCACCCCTATCGTTTTTGCTTGAACTTCAACTTTTGGTATCCACTAGCCAACCATCTTCCTTGCTTGAACCTTTTGCTTCCCAAGAGCTTCATTTCTTGGGGAGATTTTGTATCCTTTTTCATGATTATAAGAGCATCCGTCCGGAAACCAGGAGAAGCCAATGGAGGCTCTGGAGTTTGGCCGGCACCAAGTCAAACAAGAACATTCGTGCCAAGTTGGCCATAAACGTAGAACATCCAAGGAGTGGAAGATTGAAAGATTATCCGGTAATCAGATTAATGATCCACTTCGACGCAAAGGAGAAACATCTCGGGGGTGATCAGAGCCGCCGTCCATTTAAATGCTTCTCATCCAGGAGAACTCCTAGCAGGAAAAGAAGAAATGAAACCTTTGCTCAGATCCTGCACATGATCATACCATGTTTCTCATCCCTCTTTTCTACATGCGAAGGTGCACAACATGTGGGATTTTATGCAAGAACGCAAGACTCCCTCAACTTTACACACGTGCAGTGATACATTTACAGGATGATCTACAATCCACTCATTTAAACCAGCATTGCTTCTGCGCGTTGGAGCATGGACTTAAATACACCTGAGACGACCTTCCTGGCGATAAGAACACAGGCTCAACACAAAAAATTGCCTCACATCACGTGCTTGACTTGAGTCCTCCCACCAGAAATATATTTTTCTAGATGCAACGTGCAGGCATTTCAAGCACATTCTCACCCGTCGTTTTGAAGCCCAAGATTCTGGAGCTTAGTCTTCAGGTCAGACAACTGGAAAGCTGGCTTTGTTTCGTCAATATTGCCTCCATTTGAAAGTAAAGGACTACGAGAAACTCTCTTCACCACGCAAACTGACATAGTAGTCGTGGTCTAGATGCTTCAGTGATTCTCCATCATCCCCACGTATGTACCATGATAGAGTTCCTACATTTATAGAACATGAGAACATAAGAAGAGGGTAAATGATAAAGAATATGGGAAGGCCCTCAAGGCCACTCCACAAGAATCACCAATTGATGTGCAAATATTTATGTAAAGATGGACTGAGAAGGATGTTATAGCAGTTTGAGCAATTAGAGAATAAACACATATATAATAGGGATAAAGGCAACTAGGTATGAGCATGATTCGACACAGATAAGTTTGCTGAAGACGTTAACATCCAAAATTCTCAACAACAGCAGAACGCTAGTTTCGGGCAGATGCTAGCAAATATGGTTCACAAATGATCCAGATGCAAGATGAAGTTGGCTCCAGAACACGCATAAACATGCTTGCAGTAATAAATTGCATCAACTGGTCATTATATACTATATCAAGTTTGAATTTCTCGAGATAATTCCCAGCACATCAGGTGAAATCTCTGAGGTCGTAAATTTCTCTTCAAATGACATCTATTCCAGCAGGAGATACACTGGAAAAAAATCATGCCCGTTTCTAACCTTGGATGCCTTCAATTGCTTACCGTTATTTTTTGTCATGGATCCCAAAAAGAAAATTATTACTCGTGCATCACCAGCTTGTCATGAATATGTGAAATAATTTTTGGTTCCAGCCAAATTAGAAGGCAAAAAGATTATCACCACTTTGCCGTTAAGAATCAAAATGAAGGTTCAAATGAACAAGACAAATAATCTCATCTTTGAGTATACCTGCCACAGGAGGTGTTTCCCTTTCCCTGGTTGAATGCAATATGATTGTCCCCGAAAGCACAGTGATGAACCCACACACTTCAGAGGCAATGCTGCTTGCATTTTGCCCAGACCAGTCCTACATCAAAACAAAGGACTCAGTATTTAATGCATCTAGGAGTCTCCAAGACAGCACACTTCATGGATCTTACCTTGAACATAATTGCACTAGCCAGAATTGTCAGGGTTGTAAACATGACATAATAAATGGGAGAAACAATTGCAGTGTTGAACGTGTCCAGTGCCTGAAGGTAAATAGCAAATCAACAAGTTTAAGGTGAGAAGAATCTAAGGAGGAAAGAGAAGACAGTGTTTCACTTTAGCCAGAGAAACTAACATCACAAGACTCAAGAGACACTTCCAAATGCAAAACAGAATTTCCATATACTTCGGAATTATGTAGTCTAGTTACAGATGAATTGACACATACTAGGGCAGAAAGCATCAGTATTAGTATTAGTCATGCATAAATGGAAATTATACTGTCTTTGTCGTTATAAGTTATGTGAAGCTCTACAGAAGATCAATCTTTGTTTACATGTGCCATGTACAAGGCTGAAATACATTCAGATCAGTCTTGAGTCTTGACCTCAACTAACCCTTTCTCGCAATTATTTCTGGTTCCTCGTATAGGTATGCACTGTGCCTCCACCAACAAATATATAGATCATCCTTGAAGGTCAAAATAACAACAATAACAGCAGCAGAAGCAACACCAACAATATCAAAAGAACCACAAATGCAGGGTCCAAAAGAGTCTTTTGGAGGTTCCTCTAAATGAGCACTACTTTCGGTAATCTTTCACTACTGAAAAGCATCCATGTGGGAACAATATAAATGTTATTTTGACTGTGGATTAGCCAAACCATGAACATCACCCTATCACTACCAAAGAGGCAGAAGCAAATACAAATATTAAATTCTCGTCTGCCAACAAGTTTCTCAGAAACAAAAGCAGCAGCACCCAGTGTGTTTTTCCATAAATATGCTGGAGACACTGACAGCACCGTATTAGGAAACAGATGCACATACAAAAAACAATCTTCTAAGTCACTGCTACAGGTTAACATATAAATGTAATAGGCACGACTACCTGCCATACATATACATACTTTATCAAACATGAAAATATCAGCATCAGACATTGAAACACATAGAATAGGTCCAGGTTTCCTAACAACTAAAGATGGAAATGCACCCTAACAAATACTGACGTAACGTGCCCAGAAAATATGTAGATAACAGTCCAACACGTCTCCTAGAATAAACTACACATGTAAGAAAGGTTTCAGCTGCATGCTGAACAGCGAAGCTAATATGAATAAATTGAAGCAACTGTACTTCAACTTTACCTGTAAATTTAAGTTATAAGGTCATCCTGAAATTTTTTTTAATGCCAAATGGCCCAAACCCCTAAAATGATATAAGTCCAAGGGCAACTAAGTTTCCCAATTGGCTGGTAATCTAGCAACACATGCATGCAAGGAAGCCATAAAAAGGCAAAAGATCAGACAACAACTGATATATTGACAGTCTAAAAAGGTCTAGCATGGAACAAACCTTGTTTAAGTAATTCAACTGAGTGATGACACAGAGGAATGCAACTGTAACAAAAAACCATGTCTGTGGGTAAGACACCTGACTCACACCCTCTAGTGTCAGTTTGATTGCAATCCCAATAGCCTTAATGCTCATAACCTGCAATGCAGTTGACGATAAAAATACCTAATAAGCAAATGTACAAGAACAGAAACAGGCAATGTCGAAAATTAAGTAAATCTGGACAGCAAAAAAACAGTTGAATCATGCAGGATTAGTTAAATAATCATACTACTTACTGTAAGTGAACCCACTAAAGAACAGATGCCTAAGTAGATCAATATATTTGTTTGTCCATAGCGAGGTTCAAAGTGCAGCATCAATGCCAGGGAAACAGTCACAGCAGTTGCAGCATAGAAAATAAAGGCTGGACAAGCAGAAACAGAATTAAAAAGATAAGCAACCCACCAGAAAAATGGAAGTCATAGAACAGTACGTCTTCCTTTGATTATCGCAATGGCAAAGGAAGTAACTATCGAAGTTTTGGCAAAGAAGTACCTGGCTGGGTCGCCAATCTCCATATTTCTTCCACTGAAGCAGGGGTTTGCTCCTGAGGTGCATGAATTACAATGACGGTGGAGCCTACTATGCATGATACACAGCCAATGACTCCCATCTTCTGCAGTCTTTCTTTCAGAAGAAAATGGGCCAACACAGCACTGCAGATAATAATCATTTGTGAGATAGAATCATACAGGCAAAGCAAAACTTTCAAAGACTCACCTGACAATTATACTCAGTGCACCAAGAGGAGTAACAAGAACTGCCGGTGCAAAAACATAGGCAACAAAATTTGCGACCTCCCCAATGATCACTGCTTATCAAGAAAACACTAATTAACACATAAAAGGTATCCAACAGTTTCTTCATAATATCAATTCCAGAACCCACTTTTTACCACAGAAATAGAAAGGAAAATGACACAGAACTTGCAGCAAGTACAAGAATCAGAAGAAGCGGTCAGAGAATGCAGACTTACTGGTAATCATTCCAGCCCACCATAGCGGCTCCAACAAATACGTATATCCTCCAATTCCTATATAGAAGATATTTTAAGGTCACGAGTGAAAAAAAGAAAAATTACTCGCTTGAATACTTCAATACAACAGAAATCGAACCAGACTCAAAATTCCTACAGCACGTCTCACTAGCAGCAACGTGAAAATTAGAAGATCACATCAGCCACGATGAGGTATACATGTTGCACGTTATCTATAGAACATCAATCTGTTGATGGAGAAAGATAACAAAATCACAAGAAACAAGAGTGTCTAACTTTTGCCGGAGAGATTCATGCATCTGGCTTTGTAACCGTAAAAGGAGATACAATCAATAATCCCCCTCCTCAAATTCCCTTTACGCACGGCGATCTCCAAACAATTACCAGAACAAAATCCAACAAGGAAAACGCGTACACTGTACACAATGTCTAAATCAAACACAAAGTCTGATCGCAACAGCATCTTCAAAGCGCGATCTTTCCATGGAAAATCAAAAGCATTCAGAAATCATCCTCATATTAAAACAAAACTAAAGATTATCGTGTCTAGGAAGAATTCTTCTTTCTCTATTTTTATCGGGTCGCCGATGTGTAGATCTCATCGAAGCAAAGCAAAAGGACAATGTCGGAAGCTTTCATCATCTTCCTTTTAGCCATCACAAGGAAGATCGATGGAAGAGGAACCGATGGTTCGTTCTCGTTATCAGAGAACCGTCTAGAAGCATCCAAGGTGAATAACAACAGCAACGACAAGAGAAAAAATGGGTGATTGCCTGTGGGGATGACCTCATCAAACGAAAAAACCAACCGGAGAAGGAATTTTTTTGTCCCTCCTTTTGATTATTATGAGAAAACTCCAAATTTTAAAATTCATTTTCCTACACAGAGAAACATCCAAGACAGCAACAACAACAGGAAGCAGGAGGAGAGCTCATTATTGCCTGCAGGGGTGCCGGATGATCCGGCGCGCTTGAGGCCCATCTTCTTGAGAATGAAGCTGGCGCCGATGAAGGCGCTAGAAAGGAGGGCGAGGAGGAGACCCCTGGCGTTGTCGGACGACATCATCATCATCCTCTCCATGCCTCTGCCGCTCCTCGGCGCCATCTTCTATATTCTACCGCACCAAATCCCTTCCCTTCCCTTCCTTCCTTCCCGTCCTTTCTCCTACCCTCGCTCTGGTGCGTCCCCTATTTGGCGGGGGAAGGAATTCCCTTGATTCCCGCCCAATGAATTCGAACGACGCTCGCTGGAGATACCGCCAAAAAAAAAAGTACAATGGCGAAGTGTGTGCTAGAGAGGGAGAAGAGTCTAGGGAGAAAGGGGATTCAATGCTCGAAAATAATGTCGATCAATCGATGGTTGGTCGAAAACGTTGAAAAGGTAAAACCCCTGGTGTGGTGAGCCACCTTTGTCCGCTTGCCGCAGCGAAAGAAGGAAAGGAGAGAGAGAGAGAACAAGAGCGAGAGAGCGCGGACGCTTCGTCTCTTTTCTACTCTCTCTCCCCGATACGCTGTACATCTCCAGCTGGGAGATTTAACCGTTTTACGTTAAAATGCATTTTCAGGAAATGACTATTTTGAGTCTCACTTTTGCCTGATATTCTATAAAGGACTCGGCTTTTCTTGAAAGGACGCTTTCGAACTACTTTCTTAAATTAGTTCCACGATAGTACTAGAAAAAGCGTTATATTCGCAGAAAAGGTTTTGATCAGTGTAACCTATAAATTTAGCAAAAAAGTTTGCATTTCGAATCAAATTAATTTTTAATTTTTAATTTTTCCTATGAAATGAATGAATGGGAATTGTTAGACGAGCAGTCGCTATTACTTCTTATTTAAGTTTTATCCGGAACCGAGATTCGAAGATTTTATTATTGCTTCCTAGAAAGTTCTAAGTTCCATCCATCTTATCTTCGGAGCCCATTTCCTTGTTGACTTTATTTTCCATCTCAATCATGGTAACGGCCGGTAATCTTTTCGTAGAAGTTTTCTCGAAGACTAAAAAAAATGAAGATAAGTTTCAAAATTGATTGTCCAATCGCCTTTTCAAAGTATGCAGAATTCAAGATTTCACGTTCAAGGCAAGTGAAACAAAATTTATGAGGATTTATTCAATAGTTTACTAGATTTTCATATATAAAGACATCGGATTAATTTTCCTAGCGGCTAGCAAGGCTGAATTTAGTCAATGCCTTGAAATTGAATTTTTTCAATGGTTTGACTCATTCCTGCTTGTATTAAAAGAGGATGTCACTTAAAATCTTTAATTGGATTTTAATAGAATTGGAGACTCGTTATTTCGAGTTCAAAAGATCAGCAAATCGATCTTTTGAAGTTGATTTACTACCCAAAATTCACCAAAAAAAAAAAAAGGTGGGGATTGCATATGGTCTCTATATTAAATTAGAACTTGATTCATTAGGCACAATAATGAACAGCACTATCGTTTTCAAGGGAAAGGAATTCGCCATTTTTGAATTTCACTCACAGTGGTCGAATGGGGCCTAATTTCCTGGGAACATCCCCATTGAACCTAGGCTGATGGCCTGTTTGAGTCGATAACTTGCTCAGCTTTAAGGCGAAACTGGTAAATGAAAAAAGGCTATGCAGCGTTTCTAAAATTCTGACAAAATGTGAACCTCTAACGGAAATTTGTTCTTTAATGGGGGAAGGACAATGGAACGTGGGGAGGAACTTGACAGGCATACAGGTGCTCGTTATATTGACGTGCGGGTCCCACAACACTGGTGGCACCGCGGCTGAAAGTGTGGCACTTTCTGTCATTAATTGAAGAAAGTGAGGGCATTTTATCCAAAGTGAGGGCATTTTATCCGCGCCGCATCGATTTGATACGATCTTATTTTCTGTCGACTTTTTTACCATGGATCTTTTTACCATTTTTTGGCACCCATTCAGGCTGTGTCTGGTAAGTCCGGAAAAATATTTATAGAAAAATATTTTCAAAATCTATTGGAATAAAATTTTAAATCGCCTCTAAAAAACAAACCATTAACACCCAAAAACAACTCAAAACTAACCATAAAAAAAAATATTTGGCCATGGATTTTTTTTTACCTGTCTCTTTCTCTTTCTCTGGATCTCTTTTGCCATGGGTTTTTTTAGATATGGAAAAAACTTCTGAAATATTGTGCAGGAATTTTTTCTTTCCACCGATTCAGGATATGTTTTTGCCATGGATTTTTTTATCGTGGAAACAATTTCTGGAATAAGATATAAGATTGTGCTTGGTAAGTCCAGCTCTACAAAATATTTGAAGTGTTTGATAAACATGAAAAGATTTATTGGGTGAAATTTTAAATCACCTCTAAAAAACAAACCATCAACACCTAGAAACAGCTCAAAACTAAAAAAAAAAAAAAAAAACAAACAAACACACTCTCTCGCTAAATACCAAACTGCCCATTGGTTAGCAGAACAATGTTCGTGATCAAGGGATTACGATCACAGGGTTCTGTTTTTGGCCTTTTAGGACAGATAAAGAAAGAACCACTTGGCAAGGACCAGGACCAGAAAAGGGGAAAAAGTTCACAACGAAATCTGGTTGCCATAATCTTCCTTCGATTTCCCTTGTACATGAATCAATCTTCTTAACCGACATCACCAGGATCAGGATCAGGATCAGCCTCTACATGAGACGCACCAATGCCCTCAACAAGAAAGAAAGCAACAGAGGAATCAAGATCAAGATGCAGCGTGCACGATCCCAAAGGCGAAGAGCCCCTTAGGGTTGGCCGCTACTTCAGCACGATCGATAGCCTGCCCCAAGCAACTGGGCGAATCCATGGCTGGCGCCGGCATGTTGTCCTGTTTTGCGGTCTTGATCTTCCTGTAAACTTTTCTCGCATTCTTGACTCACGAACTCCTTCCCTTTCAATACATGACACTTTGACGACAAGGAAAAGAAGGGTTGAGGGACGCCGGAGATGGTGCGCTGAGGCGACGAACGACGCCGGACACGGGCTGAGGCGATGACAGACGCTGGCTGCTGCAAACGGTCGACCGAACAGGAAAGGGCCCAGAAGAAGACACCGAGCAGAACATTTTTCTGCCGGAAAAAAAAAAAATCTGGGATGGATCTTTTTCCCAAAGCCGGTTTGGACTCGTGGAAAATTTCATCCTCGTTTGATTTTTTGCACCAAAAAAAATCACAAAAACACAGAAAAAAAAAGATTATTTCCCGTGCCCATCAAACGTTCTTTAAGAAATGATCAATGAGGTAAGGAATGTCACCATATTGCTCTAAAATTAAGAAGGATCTGTTGATTCAAGCAGGTAAAAGCTGATTTTAAACAATACGGAATCAACATGTTATGTAACAACAGCACAGATCTAACCCATTCCATGGGATGTTTGTTTTAATTTGGTTTTTTTTCTAACAACAGCACTTATTGAAGCGTTTCTAGATATTTGAAAACTTGGACCATGGAATTAATTAACCTAAAGAAAATACGGAAACTTTTTTTTTAAAAAATTTAAGAGTAAACGATATGCATCCAATGAAAAATTAAAACTTCGCGTTCCCAAATTTCTTTTGTGGGTGTATGTTTCTCAAGTATTATAAAAATTAAACAATCAGAGATATCAAGCTAATCCTTATCACATCATATATTGTAAAGGGAACGATCACGGTTTTGCACATTTGAATTGAGATTTGAATCCGTATTATTTACTCGTGGCAAAAAACATCTTCATTTATGTTCAGCTCCTACAAATAACATAAGAGCTCATTCGCTAGGAAGAACATTATGTTCTTCGAAGTGGATCAATTCTTTGTTTTTGGCTCAGATGGTCTCTGTTTTGCTTTTTGAAGGGCGATGGTTTTTTCTCTTTGTGTTTTTTTTTTCCTGTCACTTCTTGTAAATAACATTTTTTGGCAATAAAGGTAGGAAGCCTACCTCCCATCAATCCATTATTAGATATTTCAAAAATTTCACATTCTAATTTATTTTGAATTTGGAACCACCCATCCCCAATAACGATATTAGATTCTTAAAACATGTGTTCCTGCGTTACATGTTGTGGAATTACTATGTTATGGCTTTCAGAAACATAATAAAGAAGAACATATATTATGATATCTTCCACTAACGTAATGTTCTTCTTTTTTGTTATTTGGCTTCTATTAGTGTTTGAGCATAAGCTGACCTTCATAGCATAGCAGGCTTAAAAACAGAGGTGTGGGAACCATGTGGACAATTGCCCACACAGACTCCCTTTTTTTTTCATATTAATCTTTCAGGGAAATTTTATTCATTGACATATCGGTGCTCCTTAAATTTAAAATTTTATACCTAATGCCTCTTAGCCAATTTTTTTTTTGCTATGCCCCTGCTTAATGACGGTTTGGCATGTGTTAGATTGGCGAATTACAAAGTTAAACCTTTACATTGTGGTTCACCTCGAGTTTCAGTGTTTCCGCAGTCCATATCCAACGGTTGCCGGAGCCGGTGACCACTCGCCGGAGCTCCTACCAGGTGCGCATAAGAGCAAAAAAGCTTTCAGGCAAAGGCTGAGTAATATATGGGTTGGGCTTTAGTTAATATTTTTCAATATTTGGCCCGTTGTGCATATGAATCAAAAAAAAAAAAAATTGGAGGGAGCACCACTGCTCCCAAGTTGAAGGAATCTCGACATTTCTTCACAACTGGTCTTTTTTACAGCTTCGGATGTAACACCCCAAAAGTTTAGTCCCGTATCGAAGATTGTGAGAGATGTTCAAGGACTTATAAAGAGAGGTTGGGTCAGGTTGTTATATCGGATGCCTTGTGTCGTTGCCTATGAAAGTAAGAAGAGCACTAAAGTGCTTCAATCTTCTCCATTTTTTTGGTATCATCTTCATGTAAACGAGAAGATGGCAAGAACACAACCAACAAGGTCGAGTCTAAACTTATAACATCTCAAATGTGAAGGAAGAAAAAGTTTATAAGGGACGGTTTATTAACAAAGGCAACTAAATGTTGCTTCTAAAACATTAGTCGCTTCTTTGTGAATCCACTAAATTTTGAGCGTCTTTTCAAATCAACATATTAATACCACCCTTAATACATCAAGTGACGTAATTTTATAGATCATTTCTATAGATAAAAATTATCGAATTATGTTTAGAATATAATCATTAATATACGAAACTCAGTATTCATTGGCTAAATAAGTAAATGTGGGCATCCGAGCAAAAGGTGCTCAAAGAAGGGTTGAAGTCTTCTTCCTTTCCCTTTGTTTATATAAATAAAACTTATTGAATTATGTTTAAAATATAATCATTAATATACAAAACTATGTATTCATTGGCTCAACGAAGCTGCTCAAAAAAGGGCCGAAGTCTTCTTTTCTTCCTTTTGTTTATGGGGTCTAGGGCTCTCTCGGTGGCCCCATTGTACCACCTAGTGACGGTGCCAGAAAAATTTGGCCGAGAGGCAATAACCACTTTTTTGCGGCTTCATAGGATGAGTGGTTGCGGAAACACTAACCTAGGTCAAGCTTGGGCACCACATGTAGGTGGACCCAGGTCCAACTTAATCATAATAAAGGGTTTTGAGGTCTAGTGTGGGCAGTAGCCCACACCAATTACACAGTAGTTCGAGCGAACTATTGGTGCCATCATCAACTAAAGTGTCGCATTGCTACTATTTTACGATAAGAGCATTGTTCACATGAATCAAACTGACAATAAGTCCCACTGACCTACCTCCTCGACCAACAATGTGAAAGAAGAAGAAATATGATGCAAGAAACTGACTCCACCTCCGTTGAGATAAGGATTGCAGGCAGTGATGGTGATGTATTGGCGTAAATTATTGGAGTGTGAGGGTCGGGGAAATATCAAACCGCCCCTTCGTTCATTTGTGGCCCACTTGATGCATAGGTTTGGGACATAGTTATGATGAACCACGAAGCTTCTCTGAGGAGGAATCCAGATATTTTCACTTCTGCATTTTGTTTTCTTCTCTCAATTTTATAGTTAAAAACAAACTAAAATAAGAGGGGAAGCAGCGATAGTGGTCTTTCTTTGTCTAAAAGCCAAAAACACGTTATTGAGTAATTTTTAGAAGGGGCAATTTGAAAATCATAAATATCATTGTATTTCACGATAAGTTCAAGTCGATCTTTCAATATATCCAGGTAGCGCATAACCCTTTGAACGATTTTCGAGTCAAATTCAACTGATAGAAACTTTTTTAATAAAATTTTTAAAGTAAAAGTTGCCCCTTCCTTCTATTATTTTATGCTTATATTTGTTCGATTAGATCTATCAAAAACTTGATAAAATGCTACAAATGTAATATACGTTTAAACCAACGATGTGTTTAACAACCCTTTATTTTATTTGCGCTCAGCTGAGGGCCCTTGACGTGACACGGTTGGACTCATTAAGGGGGTGTTTGATTGTTCTTGATTTTAAATTCTCAGAATTTGAGATCCTCCATGGGTTTAAGATCAGGCCTTTAATTTGAAATCTTTTTACTAATGTGAAAAGGTAAACTAAAGACTTGAAGTGTGGATTTTGGGTCAGATCTAAAATCCTTGGTTTCATAAACCACAAACTTAACCATGGATATTTTGTCACGTTAGTAAAATTATGTCATGACAGATCCATGGATTTAAAGTCTGAAGTAATCCAACACCCCTTTACTTCAAACGCCCCTTCATAAGTAAACTGGTTAACTTAGGCCTAATTTCTAATCAGCAAGATAACCCCTCCATAAGTAGACTGGTTAACTTAGGCCTAAGTTCTAGTAGTACAATACAAACACACATAAGTCTTTAACATTTTTCATTGGACCGCTGAAATTGTACAAAAGTGGCAGTTATTAAAATAAAATATGTGGTGTTTATACGGCCGAAGTCGCGTACGTGTGCTTTACAAATATTTGAATTCTATATATGATCTTAGCCAAAAGGCGGAGAAAAGGTATTAAATTTGTTTAAATTCTAGGTCACGCAAATGAAGTGATGCCGGACAAGGGACAAGTAGTGCGGGAGAAACAAAACATGCATAAAAAGCGAGTCCGTGAAAAAGACAGAAGCGGTCTTCTATAGGAATTTGGATTCCTTTTGAGCAGCATTTTTTTCAATGATGTAAAGCGGCAAAAATATCAATATGGCGTGTTCGCAAACTACAAAAATGCAAGTGCATGCGATGCGCTTTCGTTGAATCACTCGAGCTAAGAAGAAAGAAATTTTCAAAAAATAAGCGAAACACAATAAATATGATGTTAGAGCAAAATAGTGGAAACGCAAAAAAAATCAAATGAATGGAAATAAGAAGTCGAATCACAATTCACAACTAATAAGAACGATATGTTTTTTAATCTTTTAAAGAAAAAGGTAGGTAAATACCACAAAAATAAGTTTTATACAATATTTAGTTATTTAAACTGTTTTTTGTTAGTTTTGAAATTTATTTTGAAATAGTTAATTATTTAAACTGTTTTTTGTTAGTTTTGAAATTTATTTTGAAATCCAATTAGGACTTCAATCTTCATCGCTTCAAGCCTTCAAAGTTTCTTGTCTCCCTGCTCCAGTGCTCATGCGGGCCAAGGGCGGAGGGAAGGGGAGCCACCTAAGCCATGGCCCCACTCCAATTTTTTTTTATATTAACAAAAATAATATTTTTTAATTGTATAATGTATTTTTTGTATTGTAATTCAGTTTGATCTTACTCGAGGTCAGATTGTCAGCTCGTTCTTGAAGAAAATCCTGGCTTCACTCCTGCTGCGAACCATCGTTGTTGACGTTACCGCACATCCCGGCTCCTGCCCTGCCAAGTCGCCATGGTCATGCTTACCTCGCAGCCATCTGCCGACTCTGCCCTGCTTCCGAAACCAGATCCTCGCCTGCCAAGAAAATTTGTATTGAATGCTCAAGTGGTATCTTCTTTGTGTTCTTGATACTGCTAAAAGAAAGAATATTGTGCATCTCTGATCTCAACCCAAATTGAGTGCCTCTTCAATACAAATTCTTTAAGGTTGCGTTTGTAGCTTCGGATTTTAGATCTAAGGCTGCATTATAAAATACGGATTTATGTAATGTGGATCTTAAATTCACCTTACATGTTAAAAACCATGGATTTAATGTTAGATTGAGATCAACCTTAAATAATAGTAATACTCATTATTGCTATAATTAAGTATACAGTCCTATGCAAGCGTACGCCTATCGGTCGAGATGGTGTATCATTAAGTTCCCAGTATGAAATGAAAATTGATACCTACAAAAACCGTTAGCAACTATAAATAGATTATTATTGCACTACAACCGAAAGATCTACGTGTTTTAGATCCAAGGCAGATTTAAGATCCATTTTATATGATACCCACAATGTATTAATTATCACTATATTGAAAAGGGGATTTCAAACTCTCAATTTATATGATCAAAATTTCAAAGGAACATGTTAAATCCGTATATCTAAAATTCTCAATAATCTCGAATCACCTCGGATCTCATATTCAAGTTTATAAGGCTATAAACGCTTCTTTAACAAAATATTGATGGGATAGACATGGTATGGAGATATCCTATAAAAAACCTTAACGCTGTTCAAATGCCTTTGACCTCATGTTCCTATTTAGGGGTTAATAGAATTAAAAAAAAAAAAAAAACTATCAAAATCTTGAAAACGTAAGCCTTTCAGGAGGCGTTTGGTTAATCCTCAGCAACCTGGATTTAAGACTACACCGTCCCCCTTCTAATCTTAGATGCAGCCTTTTCCCAATGTAAATAAAGATTTCAAAGGTTGTTCTTATGTCGGAGCTAAGATCTTTAATTTGATGAACTATGAATTTTATCACAATTTTTATGTCACATCAATAAAAAAAACATGTCACATCATATTTCTAGATTGTAAATCGGAAATAATCAAACGCTCAAAAGCAAAAGTTGCTTCTGGTGGGTTTTTTTTTTGTGGGCGACAGGAAATTGGCGGTCGGCAATCGATGAGATTTTGCCTTCTTCCTGCCCCTAAAGATCTAAGTAAGTGGGAGTGTTCAATGCTCGGGCGGACAACTTTCTTTCCCAGGTCTTTTCCCCTCATCTCTTCCTTTCTCAGGTCTCGTCGGCGTTACAAGGGCGTTATCGCCAAGGAACCATAAAAAGCAAGAGATAACTTTCGAAAAGCACGTCACCATGATCGTACCTTCCATGATACTGGACGTTTTGAAATTTGACGTTTCGTCCCAGGAAAGAGCCGAGAGAGAATTGTTTTGCTGCTTTTGCTCGCACTCGAACCCAATTGCAACCTCGCCTTTGATCGCCGAGAAATAGTACCCACCGGTTTCGACGATTCCCATCGACCGGCTTGTAATCATCGCGTTCGGCTCCACATCTGGCGATATTTCAATAAACGTAGATTCTTTTCATTTTAACAAATGCTCCACATAGTTCGACGTTTAAGTTTCCGGCACCGGAAAAAAAAATCGATTCATTTAAAATGAGAACGACTCTGCTTCACTTGCTTATGTGGTCCGTCCAGCCACACGCCCTTCTTTTGAGTCTAATAAATGTACTTATCTACTACTTCTGTATGGATAACTTGTGGCGATCTAATTTTCCTAAGCGACATAATTCCCGGCATTTTTCCACGTCACCCCACTTTTCAGAACCAGGATTCTGAAAATTGGTGCTCGTTTTTTTCCCTCTGTTTGTAAGGCACCACAGGGTTTCAAAATTAAACATCTGGCGTCCGTTTGGATTCTCAAATTTCTGCAGAGAAATGAGAACCGCGAGGTAAAAAATTCATCCAACTCTCCAAATGAATCAGATAAGTAAGGTCGTCCAAGATAAATGACCATCTGAAGCAGAAAATAGTCCGTCCATTCACGTTTTCAAATTTCCCATAAACCGATATTCAGACGCATCGCAGAGAATACACTCGAGTTCAACTATCATAAAATCCATATCATTTGATTTAGAAAGCTACATAAATCCACAGCCATTGTCACTGCAATCGACCTCATAAAGACCAACTGACATTGGAAAGTGAAACCATAGACCTAGTAAAGGTAGGAAAAGAAACGACCAGGAAGAAGAAAGAAGGCACACATGAGAATGAGGAAAAGGAAGAAGGAAAGATAGGATCGATCGGGTCTAACATTGGAGATAGCAGGCGTCAGGCGTCGGCCTCAGAGCTGGCCGCAATCGGCAATAACGACGGCCCTGGAAGTTCGGCCGGAGGAAGACCCAACCTTCTCGACGGCGCGGACGACGTCCATCCCCTGCACGACCTGGCCGAAGACGACGTGCTTGCCGTCGAGCCACTCGGTCTTGGCGGTGCAGATGAAGAACTGCGACCCGTTGGTGCCAGGGCCGGCGTTCGCCATGGACAGCACGCCGGGACCCACGTGCTTCTTAATGAAATTCTCATCAGCGAATTTCGAGCCGTAGATCGACTCGCCGCCGGTGCCGTTTCCAGCGGTGAAATCGCCGCCCTGGCACATAAAGTTAGGGATAACACGGTGGAAGATGGAGCCCTTGAAGTGCAAGGGCTTGCCGGAGCGGCCGACTCCCTTCTCGCCGGTGCAGAGGGCGCGGAAGTTCTCGGCCGTGCGAGGGGTTACGTCGGCAAAGAGTTCCATGACAATCCGACCAGCGGGAGCTCCGCCGACACTCATGTCGAAGAAAACGCGGGGGTTCGGTGCCATGCTTCCGGCGGAACGGACGGCTTCTACTTCCGGCGACTCTGGAATCCCGGGGATACGGCCTCGACGGAACCCCGTTGGGGTTTATGTAGAGAGGCGGGTCGGGATCAATATCTTTGCGCGGTCGATCCTCGCCGCTGACAGTCATCCACGTGGCGTGATTATAGACTGCCTCGTTCAGCGTACCCTAAATTTGTTAACCGTGGTTGGAACTCTGGTTTAGTTGGGGCCTCGCGGTTAAGCTCCGGCATTTAAGCGTCTGCGCGAGGCGGGTCCCGGCGGGGGACTGGTGGCTCCCGGAGCGTAGACCAAAAGTGGGAGAGACGCCTTTCGGTGGATTTACCTTACTCAATAATATATTCTTCTCATCTTTAAATAAAAATATATGCACATTATTATACTGGATTTATATCATTTAAACAAAAATATATGCACATTATTATACTGGATTTATATCATTTAAAGTATGCATATAAGCTTTGATTTTGTAACGCACTCAGATTAGATTTCTTCAAATCTTGTAGCATTAAAGCTCAAATTCTTAATTAAAAGCACATGATTCGCGTATCTATTTTTAAGAAACAGATGGCAGGGGATGCATTTATAGCCTTAAATCTGCAAATTAATATTTAGATATTTTAGGGTGCCATTCAAACCTCCTATTGCAAATATGCTAAGTGATTTTCATCACTAGGTACATACATTATGTATTGGCGCTCTAACACTAGGTGGTACATACATTACGTATTGGCGCTCTAACACTAGGTGGCGTCGTAGAGATACCTGCCCTCCTTAGGGGCAAAACTGTAAAGGGAAATTTTTTTTTCATAAAATGAGTGAAATATGTATTTGTTAAATACCAAAACTGCCCCACCTAGAAAAGCATAATATTAATATGTGGCTCCACATCTAATGCCTAGGTATGAGAGGGATGAAAAGAGAATGCTTTGGTTTCCTTTTGTTCATTATGAGTAAATTCTGTGTAAAATTTCTTTCGTGCCTTCTTGCCGTCTACAATCAACGGTTGGTTCAACACCGGACATTTTAGTTCTATTCAATTTAGAACATGGAACTAAAATTGCTTACATTTTTTTTGTTCTAGGTCATCACACGTTACATGAAACGTGAAAGAAACCTGAAACTTTTATTCCACATGGCAACTGCCCATGCCTGGCACTTTAGTGTAGACTGCCGGTATTTCCATGGTTAGAGTCAAGTGAGTGGATTTGGATTCTAATAAGGTTCAAATGTAATTACGAGGACTAACGAGACAACATATTTTATCAATCATGAATACGTTAATTACGACGACTTAAAAGACACTGCACCAAAAAAGTGTGTTAGAGCAATTGAAGTCACAGCCGAAGTTGCAGTCATCGCCTGCGCAATAAGTTCACCAGTTGCTCTCGTGTTCAAGTGAAGAAGCAATGACTGTCCCCTGTAGAAACCAACAGAGCAAGAGGAAGAGGAGGAAGAAGAGTAAGTTAGATTTAGGGGTTTCCTTCTAAGGGGCTCCTCACGATCATCTTTTAGAAAGTGATTAAACATTAAGCATTGCTGGGTATAAATAGTCAGCCCCTTAGGTTTTCCCCAAATTCCAACAGCAGTTAGCATGAGAGATTTTTTAGAAAAATGTTGACATAAAAATGAGCTTTATCTTGTGAGAGGTTTTGAGTAAATCTCGTAACTGCCTTGCAGTTACGAGATATTCGGATAGGGCTCAATGGTCACTATCCAACATTTCCCACTTGGCCATGAGACCGTCAATTTGCTTCCACTATATGTGGGTTTTCTTCATTTAACTAGTTACATGGTTTTCTATAATTGGTTTATCCATCATAACCCAAACTTTATCCAAGGTTTACAGCGAGGTTTTCTATTCAATGGTTTTTCTTTCGTAACCTTTCAAATATATCTTAGCCCCATATGGGCTACATGTTTTGAAAACAAGTCTTCAGATATTCCTTTAGTTAAGGAATCAACTACCATATCATTGGTAGGCAAATAATCAACTGAGATTTCATTTTTCTCGATCATTTCATGAACATAATGGTATTTCACTATTATATGTTTACTCTTTGAGCTAATAGCTTCATTCTTCATAAGAGATATCGTTGTCTTATTATTACAGTACAGTTGAACTGGTTCATGAACAAGATATAATTTCAAGTCTTTCAAAAATCGATTTATTTAGACAACAAAAATAGTTGTAATATTACATGCTACATACTCTGTTTCCTAAGTGTGCTGAGCAACACATCCATGTTTCTTACAGGACCAAGCTATCGCTCCACCTCCAAAGAGAAAAACATATCCTGAAGTGGATTTACTCATCTTTGCAACTTGCAAAATCTGCATTGGAATAGCCAACTAATGATAGTTCATTTGCTTGATAGGACAATTTCAGTCCTTTCGTTCCTTTAATGTACCGAAAAATCCTTTTGACTGCTTGTCAGTGAGGTCATCCAAGATTACTTTGATAACGATTCACCAGACCAATAGGAAAGCTTATGTCTAGTTTTGTACAAAGCATTAAATACATCCGACTATCAACAACTTGTGCATACGGAACATTTAATTTTTGTTATCCTCCACTAGGACAATCACTCATACTCAAATTTACTCCTTTACCTATAGGAGTCCCAATTGGTTTGCAGTCTAACATACGAAATTTCTTCAAGATATAATCAATATATCGTTCTTGACTTAAACTCAAGATTCTTGAGTTTCTATCTCGAGTGATCTTTATTCCTAATATATAAGATGTTTCACCCAAGTCCTTCATTTTGAAGTTCTTGTTCAGTCATGTCTTCGTTTTGAATATCATGTCGTTATCATTTCCTGTTAGTAATATGTCATCAACATAAAATGATAGAATACAGAAAAGACTCCCACTTTTTCAGACATATACAAAGTGGTCTAGTTGGTTTGCAACAAACCCAAGTTTTGTAATTGCTTTGTGAAAAGCAAAATACTATTGTCTCGGCGACTGCTTCAATCCGTACAACAATTTATTCAGTTTGTACACTTTGTCTACCTTTTCTTTGATGACATAACCCTGTGGTTGAGTCATATATATAGTTTTTTTCAACTCACCATTCAGGAAAGCAGTATTCACATCCATCTGACAAATATCCACGTCATAGAATGCTGCAATAACCAAAATTATTCGAATTGATGCAAACTTTGTAATCGGCGAATAGGTTTTTAAGTAGTCAATTCCTTCTTTTTGAGAAAAACCTTTCACCATCAGTCTGACTTTGAATTTTTCGACTGATCCGTCAGCTTTATATTTTTTCCTTAGCACCCAGTTGCATTCAATGAGTTTTCTATCACTAGGAAGATTTACTAATTCCCAGACTTTATTCTGTTCTATGGATTCAATTTCTTCATCTATAGCATTCATCCAATCCGACGATTCATGCGAGCTTATGGCTTCGTCATATGTCAGATTGTCAGACATTTTGTCAATATCTATTGAATAACATAACTTCTTTGCCACATATACATAATAATCATTCAAATATGAAGGAAGAGCTCTAGGTCTTTGGTTCATTACCTAACTGATCTTCAGTCGGTTCATTACCTAACGGATCTTCAGTCGGTTCATTACCTAACTGTTCTTTAGACGATTCCTGCTCAATTGGTTCATTGCCAAACTGATCTCCAGTCGGTTTATTACCAGACTGTTCCTTTAAATAAATCTGATTATCCAGCGTATCATTTTGATATTCAACTGGATCAAAATCTTTGTTATTGAGTTCTTCTATGAACTCTACATCTCTGCTTTTTATAAGACTCATAGTTGAATGATACAATATGTAGCCCTTTGATCCTTTCGGATATCCAATAAATACACATCTTACTGATCTGCTATCTAGTTTATCCATTTTTTAATCTAGAATTGTCACGTGTGTTACAGATCTCATCTCCTCAGATATTTCAGATCTGGTTTTACACAAGTTCATCTCTCATAAGGAGTGGTTAGGACTGCTTTGCAGGACACTCGATTTGTTGTATACATAGTTGTTAACATAGCTTCACCCCAAAAAATTTTTGGTAATTGTGCATCTGCCAACATACATCTCACCATGTTCAAGAGGGTTCTGTTACACCTCTCAGCCACACCATTCTGTTGTGGTGTTTTAGGCATTGTCTTTTTCCTATTAATACCAAGGTCTTTACAGTATTCGAATAATTCATTAGATGTGTATTCTCCTCCTCGATCAGACCTTACAACTTTAATATACCTCCCAAGTTGTCTATCGAATTCAGATTTGTATTCATTGAATTTCTCAAGTGCTTCCGACTTGTGTCTAATCAAGCATATATAACCAAATCTTGAAAAGTCGTCAATAATGTTATGAAGGATATTTTTCCACTATGAGTTTGAACTCTACAAGGTCCACATATGTCAGTATGGATTATCTCCAATAGTTCAGTGGCCCGAATTACTTCAGACGAAAACGATTTCCTTGCTATCTTTTCGTATACACATGACTCGCATTTCGCAAAATCATTTATATTTATGTCAAGTATTAAACTCTGTTGTGCTAGAGTCTTCATCTTTTTTATGCTTATATGGCTTAATCTTTCATGCCATAAGGTTACACTGACACTCATTGCACAATCGTAATAACCCGAACTAGAAGCATCATTCATATTATTAAGTTTGAACATACTATGTTCTTTTACAAATTTTTCATGAAACATGGACGTTCCATGTTTTCCCACTGTTACTTTTCCTAGAATAAATCGAACTTCCAAATCTTTCTCGATCAGTGTGGGAACAGACACACGATTCCTTCTCATAGAATGGACATACAAAACCTCATTGAGTACGACACTAATACCTCCAACATTTAGTTGATATGCCCCAATTCCCATGACGTCAAATTATGAGTTGTTTCCCATGTAGACCTTGTTTGTTCCAAGACTCAGTTCTTCTTTGTGAATCATGTCTTCCATTGTCTTTACAATGTGACGAGTAGCTCTTGAATCAACCCACCAACCAGTCAAATCCCCATCTGCAAACGAACATTCTGACACGACATAGATGGCTTCTTTGTCGGAGTCCGCTTGTGGCTTCCTCCTGCTATTGTGGTCCTAACAATTATCTTTTTTATTCAAGAATTTTGTCATGCAGTTGTTCCTAATATGTTCAGGTTTTTCGCATTTGTAGCATTTCACTGCAGTTTCTTGAGATTTCTTAGTACCTGCAAAATTACCCTTAAACTTGTCATCGTTTCGATTTTTAAATTATTTGGGTCTTACAGACACATGATTAGTAGCAGGTTTTTTCTGGACTGTCATCAATTCTGTATTCTTTCTTTTTGCGAGACATTGTTGTTGTAAAACTAACTGTATAGGAAGCTTTTCTAAAGCAAGATTATCAAATTGGAGACTCAAGGCAGTAACTGCCATATCCCAAAAAGGAGGTAGGTTGTTCAGGCTTGTGCTAATCTGCATATTGTCAGATATAACATTTCCCACCACAGCTAAATTTTTAGCCATGATCAACATCTTATTAACATGGTCTATTACATTGTCTGACTCTTTCATCCTATAGGAATTATACTGTTTTAACAGTAACTGTACATGCATCGCAGTAGTGGTGTTGTATTTGGAAGAAATAGTATCAAACATTTCTTAGCCGTTGGACAATCCTCAAATACTCTGATTTGATCATCTTCCATGAAAGTTAACAAGATGGTTTTAGCCATCAGGTCATCTGTGGTAAAGGATTCATATGTCTTTCTTTCCTCATCTGTAGGTTTATCTCCTAAAGTGGAAGAAGGCTGTTTGATCACATAAATGAGTCTTTCCAAAGTCAAGGCCAACGTAATTCTACATTTCCATGCATGGAAATTTGTCTCATTCAGTTTTTCAGTCTTAGATAATTCTGAGGGTCCCACTCTTGATGTCATTTCTAAATTAATTTCCCATGGCAAGTAAGGAACAATAAAAAAGGGAAAACATATCACAATGAATTTCACATCAAGAGATTTCACAATATTCTAAAATAATATTTAAAACAAGAAGACTTTAAATGAAATTTAGAACATGCGTGTCTCTTTTTAGAGTTTATTTCAGAATCCTCTTTCTACACTTTTTAACAAGCTAGAGGGTGCTATACGTAATTTTGCTTAAAAGCGCATTCCGATGAAATTGCAAAATAATTTTTCGGAACCCACTTTTAGTAATCTATAATAACTCTGAGCTTAACCAAAAGTAATTTTTGATAAAGTTCTCGGTTTCTGATTATAATAACTTTCGCAAGCCTCTTTTTGAAAAACTTTTAGCAAAAAATTTTGTGGCTTTAATTTTTGAGAAATGTAACAGCGTTTTTTAAGATAACGCCTAATTAGTGGACGGTTTTTGTAATTTCTAAAATTTGCTATAAATACCCCTCCGAATCGGTTTTTTTCTCATTTTTTCATCTTCACTCTCTCTCCTCGCGGGAGCTTCTCTCTCCTAGGTTTAGCCTGTCGCACTTCTGCCGCTGCCACCGCAAGTATTCCTCCACTACCGTCGTGCCTCTTCCCATTTTCCTCCACTTCTACCATATAGAAGACGGCAGCAGTCAAGTCCGACGATCAGCGAGCAACGTGAGGCACCTATTTCTCTATTTGGGGTTTAGTTTTCGTTGTCTGGTGCTTTCGGCCGTCGACTCTCAAGATCCCGAGCTTTTCTGTTACTACAGAAGCTGGAAGATCTTCACTGTGGGATAGACGGATGAATTTTTACTCGACAGGCAGCAGGGAATATAGAAGTATCAACAAGTTTGGGGGGTTTCTGTCGCAGTCTACCCCTTCTACCCGAACTCCCTCTCTGCTACCACCACATAGAGGACAACAAGTCCAGCATGTCTCTATTATTAATCGACAGTGGGAAACTAAAAGAAAGAGGGGTTGAGAGTTTAAAATTTCTTCTGCTGCGACAGATGGAAGGCACCCTCTCTCCTCTTCTATGTTTTTGTTTTATATTTAGCAGAGCAAGCTCTGCTACTATCGCTGGATGTGCAAGTTAGATCAGTTGCTTTAGCAATGGTGCGTTTGAGGACAGACCCTCTATGAGGGTTTGGGTATAAGTTTAGTGCCTACATTAGGTTCGAAAACTTCTTACAAAGCCCTCAACTTAGATATACTTGCTCTGTTGTAGGCTGAGCTCTGGTCTCAGTCTCTCGCAGCCACCGAGAGGAAAGAAAAGGAATGACTTTATATAGAGACGAGAGAGTTCAACACCAATTAGCACAAGCATGCTTCACACTTCAAGTAAATATAGCCTAGCATGCTTTACTTTCAGAAAATAGACCATAAAATCGCATGATACATAGGCGACTAGTATGCTCGCGTAGATAGAATAATCTTCACAGGCACCACAAAGATCAAGATAGAATTTCACTTACTCGAATTCGATACGTTTAGCTCTGATAGCACTGTTAGAGCAATTGAAGTCACAGCGGAAGTTGTAGTCGTCGCCTGCGCAATAAGTTCACCAGCGGCTCCCGTGTTCAAGTGAAGAAGCAGCGACTATCCCCTCTAGAATCCAGCAGAGCAAGAGAAAGAGGAAGAAGAGTAAGTTAGATTTAGGGGTTTTCTTCTAAGGGGCTCCTCACGATCCTCTTCTAGAGAGTGATTAAACATTAAACATTGCTGGGTATAAATAGTCAGCCCCTTAGGTTTTCCCCAAATCCTGGCAGCGATTAGCGTGAGAGATTTTTTAGGAAAATGTTGAGATAAAGATGAACTTTATCTGTGAGAGGTTTTGAGTAAATCTTAGGGCTCAATGGCCACTATCTAACAAAGTGTTCCTTCAAAAACACAATTTTACCTTTGTTGGTAGTTCAATCTTGAAAGAGGAAGAGTAGTTTTCTAAATATTTCATAAATAGTGACTTTTTTTGTTTTTTACTAAGCCTTTTCATGGTTAGAGAAAACAGTACTCTCCAATCCCAAAAATTGTTCTCTCGCTATGAACTCGTGTGCCGTTGTAATTATAAATCAGACAAACGCTCCATACTTTCAGAAATATATTTGCGTTACAATGACGTACTTATTTTAATTTGCACTCTGTTCAACCATATATTCATCTTGTGGTTCTCCTACATCATGTTAGATCGAATGGTTCTCATCAAATAAAATAACTGAGTAAAATCCACAATCACCATCCAGTTATCACAATGGAATGCCACCAGATTTTAGCATGAGTTTGACAACAATCATGTGAGAGATATAATTTGTTTTTATTACAAGGATTTTCTTTCCCTTGACTTCTTGACCTGACTTATTAGTAATTTGAAAACATTATCACTTTGAGCAGCTCTGAATACAATAAATTTCCTCCCACATGGGCGTCCTTGTGAAGGCAGAGAGTCTCACTTCATTGATCATAAAAAAAATACAAGTCAACATACTTATCTTATTTCCGGAATTGCATAAGCTTATTATAATACGCAATTATGAGAAGTTGAGTTGAGCATTGAAATTGTAAAACATGTTTAATAATTTATAAAATGAGTTGTTAAGTGATTAGTTGTCCTGGTTCTAATCTTCTTGAAGTTTAAAGCTCATGCTACTAAACCAAGAACATAAGTGTCTGAGCGAGATTAACTGCGACGCCTACAATGTAAACTCGTGAATGTCTTATACTTTCCAATTCACATCTCGGTTTAAAATTCAGCAATTTCAGCTAAAGTATTTCTTTATCTTCATTGTTAAAAAAAAAATGTTAAAAGAAGTGGTAGATTTCAATGTTGTTAAGTGCATTGATGCGAAGCAAAAATAAAAGACAATGAAGGGAATTGATGTGAATGCAGCAGCAACACCGGTTTTTATTCTCTATTCATTCTCAATAGAAACTATCTTGCTTTGCAAACCAACTTTATTCATTCATTAACTTGTTTCTGACAATAAAAAAACCCATCTACAGTCGTTCGGTTGAGTACAAGCTAGAATCATTTGGTTGACTATAAGATTATCCCACCGCTTAAGCAAGAGCTGAAACTTTTGTCATCAGTACCAGTCCATAAATCTCCATGACCACTAATGTCCGTCCGATCAGCTTCAATCGAATTGATTGGTTTTTTAAAATATTGTAATATTTAAATTATTTCTTAAATTAACTTTTTCAATATTTTTTCACAGATTCGCAAGCCGCTCAGCCAAAGAAGGCTGATTTTTTTTTTTTTCATCACCGAAGTGTGACGATTTGAATGGGAAGGTTTTTCAGAAATACTGGTCGGATCCCTTAGCGTGTGACGCATATATTGCACCTGCGAAAGCGAAAGCGAAAGCTTCGAAACTTTTTTTCCCTGCCGCGTTTGTTTGTGTGTTTGTTTGTTTGTTTGTTCTTATTTCAAGGCATGGAAATCGGAAGGAACTCGAAAATTTGCCCACCTAACAATCTACCATCATCCTCGTTTAAAGCCGATGCCTTCCGAAGACCGACTTATCAAAATATCAACTTGGTAAGATCTCACGTGCTGCCCTGACCAGATCAGATCACCATTTGTTTATCTGAGTGCCCTAATCGGGGTCCATATCATATCATATAAGCCAGTTCATAAATCAAATATTGTCCTTGTTAAAATTTTAACATATGGCAATGTAAAATCATCATTTTAATTTAAGTTCCTTTGTATTGTGCTTTCTATAGAGGTCCATTTGAAGCGTTCATCTTTTTCTTTTTATAGGACCTAAGAAAATTTTGCCACTAGTAACGATAAAATATGAGTGAGCAAGGAAAGTATTTCGTCTCATTACTCATCTAAGAGCATGGTACCAGCTCCCTTTCGGCTATGTTTTAATTTGTATATCGATGTCTTCCAATTTGTAGTATAGAGAATTGATGTTATGAGAACTCAAAAAAGAGATTGTCTGCCTACCAGCCTTCACACCGTCCAATAGAGTTTCATTCCGTCCACCCCGGCAAACATAAGGGAAGCGCATGCACCACCAGCTTCAATTAGTCACTCCACATGGGTTCTGATTCCCAACCTGTAGCATTCAGGCTGCCATCGGTTTATTTATTGTTTTCTTTTATATTTGCTTTGATCTAGACTTTTAATCAGTCTAATAAATGGTCCACGTGGTTCTAATCACTACCGGATAGCCGTGTGTGTAATCCAAGCTTTTTGGCAATTCATTGACCAACCCAATACCGACAGCTTAATACTTTGTAAGAGAAATGTTTAATTTGAAGGGGAGGTGAACTCCAGCACCAAGATTTACAAAGACCAACCAAGTTAAAGACTCGATTCAAACAATTTCATGAACAAATAAGGTTTCATACCCAAAAGAGCTGTGATTTCATACAACTAAAGTAATATTTTCTCAAAACTAAGTCGTAGAGTTGGAGTTTATTTATTAACCTTTTGTATCTTGTAGCATATTTGACTACAAACGTGATGGATATGGAATGATGGAACAAGGAAAGTTCAAGCTTATTTTTTTGACTTAAAAGAAAAATAATCGGATCGAAATTTAACGCAATGAATATGGAAGATCACTTGGAATATGTAACAACATTATATATCATGGGCGAAAGGATGGAATCACATTACTTCCGGAAAAGCAGATATTGATGGAGGAGGGAGATGTTCGTCAAACTCTTGCGACGGTTACGTGAATAAATTGGGGTCCCCAAGATGATGGCGTTCAAGAAGGGGGCAAGCCGGTTAGGTGGTAGAGGACGGAGCGCCTACTTTACAAACGCGTCGGATGAAGGAGACTAGGGCTTAATTTTGGAACTCGTTCAAGGGGAAGGAGGTTTTACGTCTTCAATGAGTGCGACGATGGTACCAGGCGGTGACGCAACGCCTTCCGTTCTCATATGACATGGTTTCCCAAGCAGCCGTCCCCTGCCCAGTTGACTCTCTCTCTCTCTCTCTCTGCGCAATCTCGACAACGGGGAACGCTTCTGGAATTAATTCCATGTTGGCTCGTGCAGTTTGATGAAGCCCGGCGAGTAATGGGCCGGATCACCAGCCCCTTCTCCGCCGGAGGCGCATTTTCCGGCGGTGCCGAAGGTATGGCTAGTGTCTTTTGCCATCAACATAGGGAAGACGCTCTGTCCGCGCCAGCGTGGGGTTTGGGATTTGTTGATTTCATGGGACCAACGGTTGAGGGTGGTACCGTTCCCAATATCTGTGATTCGAGGAAACAGGACCTTTTTCAGCTTTCGCTGGGAGCAGGGCGGTGGTTGCCCTTTGTACTGACTTCGTTCGCTGGGCTTCTTGTTTCTCGCCGTCTTCCGTGTAGGGATTTGAATTTGACGGGACACGTTGCTGGGTTCTACTCGAGCAACATGTTACCGTCTCCGTATTCGTTATTTTGGAGTTATTTTTACTCGTTGTAGGTAGAATCTAACTGCAAGTTTCCATGGAATTCCTTTCTATCTGATCGATGTCCAAGAGAAACTAGGAGTTTCTTGGTGATTGGGTTTCTCTTACGGGAATTTCTTAAACTCCTAACACATTCTAGATATATCATGTCCTTTTTCTTATCCTTTTTTTTTGGGTCTCCGATTTTTTTGGTGCAGGATCATCTACTTCACGTTTTCCAGCGTGCAGCCTTGCTAAATTCGGTGCTCTCTGTTTCTGACCACGTCTAGACAGAGGGGTGCTGCTGGTTTTGGGTCACTGCATCATGCCTTCTCTCCAACTGTTTCAATTGACAGAGCATGGTCGGCATTTTGGGCCATCGAGAAGGTAATAAAGCTTGATTTTATTATCTTATTTGAACCTTGTGGCGCCCAAATCAAAAGTTAAGGGCCCCCTTTGGTGATTTTATTTGTTTGTTTTAGATGGTACAATGACAATTTTATGAACTTCTGGAACATTTTTGGCATGAGATTTCATAGAGGACAAACTGTAACAAGTCTCGGATCGCTTGATTTGGTTGATACGAGCTGAATGACTTTTTTTTTTCTAGCCTTGTGCATTCGGAATCATGTTAGCATGGCCCGATAGGATGTTTGCAGAGGAAACAGAATTTAAGTGTTACCAACTGCTCCAGTATAACCTTGTGACTTGCTTGTAGTTTTGCGAACCTTCAATCATCCAGATTCTTGTCCATCATAGCTGTGATATCCATGTACTATTGACCTGATTCTTGATTACTTTCATACGGGGTCCAAAATATGATCTGTTGCATAAGCTTGATGACAGGGCATAAGCAAACAATTATTGTTTCTATTCTCTAGCTGAGCAAGTTTGTTGTTTCTTTATTTTATTATATATCAAATCTTACTATAGATTCCGTACTTCATTTACGTATTCTAGATGTTGCACATCATTCCCCCTTGAGTTCGAGGGGATTTCAAAGTAATACATGAACATGCTATTGTCATGGCTGTCCACTTCATGTCAAAATGATATGTGAATGTGCTGTGGTCAATGATGTCCACTCGGTTTATGTTTCTTGTTTCCAAACTGTTGATGTACATTACACTATGTTGACTTTAAGGGAGTACTAAATAATGCATGACTTTCAAACAACCACTATCAGAGTGATCCAAAGAATGCCATTCCATTTTGTTGATGGATAATGGCAAACAATTCCATTTGGGGCTTAGCTGTCCAATTTGTTGTGTTTCTTTTTTTCTCTTACCTAGTTACTATAGAATATGCTAACCAGGGTGTATTGAACTTTATTCTTTACTTCAGCTAGTGCAACCATAACAAAGATGGTTCGCCTTGCAATCTGTCCCTCATTCTGCATATAGAAAGTGGTAGGCTGACCAGATTCTTATATCCTTTGTGCTTGAGGACTTCAAAGTGAAACTTGGACATGAAATTAGGAGTCTGAGACTCTGAAATCTATTTGTTTTCTAAAGCAATAGATTGTTGGGTACCCTGACCTTCAAGTCTTAGGTTTGTGACTTTCTAAAGCATTAGCAAACATTCTTACTGCAAAACTGGAAAATGCTGGGAAACTCATAGTGCTTGGTGACTGTTTTCCATTGAGGTCTTAAGGATGCTATACGAAAATTGAAGAAACATCACTGAATTGCTCTGGGGCAGCTGGACACCAAGTGAGCCTAGACATGCTTGGAGATTATTGGCTTATTTGCTTACAGAATCTTCGTTTCTTTTTGGTTTGCAACTGAGGAGCAGGAATCTGCCTAGGATCTCTAGCAACTGTCTCAATAACTGGGAACATTAGAAGCCTATGCAACCTACAGCCTTCACGTGGGAGACACTAACCTTTGCTTTTCTTTGCATTTTAATGTTCTGAAAAGCTGCAATAAGTGTGGCCATCAATTGTTTTAATCATATGAGTTTCCTTTTAGTTGCCTTTGATTCTTTAGGCTAATGTATATCCACTAGGCTTCCTTCCTAGGCACTGACTGGTGTTTAATGAAGGAGCTTATGTCCCACAATTTTCTTGCAGTTTTAACTTCCAGTTGCTTTGTGAACTTGCTTAACTGAACTTCAGCAGTATGGTGCATCCCTTGGTTTAGTTTGTGGCCTTTTGGAAGGTTGATTTTCGTAGGTGTAGAAGGAGGAAGTGGTGCATCATTTTCTGCTTGGTGGATGTTGCCTCTGGGCCCCACCAAAAAAAGAAAAAAAAAAGAACAAAGGGATAGGCAAATGCCTCATCAATATACTTGAATCTGACTTCTCAGAAGCAGACTTACCTTATAGCCTACTGAAATTTCTTTGACTTAACTTTCAGATATAGGTCTGCTATGACATTTTTATATCAGCTTCTTTAAAATATATTACTTGGTTATTGATGTTTCTGCTTGCATGTTGAGAGTTCTGCTAGGTACTACATATGATGTTTGATTAGAGAACTAGTCATATAGTGGTACCAAGGGCTTTCTGACTCCAAGTTTATTGGTTCAGGCAACCTAACACTGATCTTTCAATGTCAGCTTCCTTGATTCAGACAACGTGACATGCTTTTGTGTGTTTGTTTGTTATTTGTCATGACTGATCTCATTCTTGGTGTTTATGTGTTCCACTAGGAGAGCTCTTGCTGTTGCCACTGCTGTTTTTCTTACTGGAGGTACTGCTGCGTATCTGCATTCCCGGAGATGCAGAGGTCATTCACAAAATTATTTTAGAACGAAGACAGAGCTTGATAGTGGTGCTGAAAAATCAAATAATGTTGATACAAATGGTCCTCACCATCAAGGAAAATTACAGAAGAGAAGTGGATTGAAATCGTTACATATTCTG
The DNA here is from genome assembly GCF_008831285.2 of Nymphaea colorata. NCBI lineage: Eukaryota > Viridiplantae > Streptophyta > Magnoliopsida > Nymphaeales > Nymphaeaceae > Nymphaea > Nymphaea colorata. The sequence goes on from NC_045146.1 coordinate 24,861,312, forward strand.
GCCAGGATTCTTCTTTCACGTATTGGTGAAAAAGGGATTCAGAACCTCGTATCTCTGGTTGCCATAGCAGTAAGAGTCTTGCCTTTTGCAGCTATATTTGTTTTTCCTGCATGTCATGAGGGTCTAATCATCTTTTTGCATTTTATCTTATTATTTATGGCATATCACAAGGTAGCTGGATGTTCACTTACAGTAGATAAGATGCATGTAGTGCATTTCATGCGTTCAGAAGTTGCTTGGTCTTGAATTCTGTTTCAAAGCATACTCATAGCTGGTTTACGATGCAAGCATATGTCTTGGATAGTGTGCTAAAGATTTGGACTAAGTTAATTATGCAGTGCTAAAGATTTGGACTAAGTTAATTATGCATATCTATGTGTCTTTGTGAAACCATTAACTGATTGATTGGGTAACTGGAATTATTAAGCAGATCAGGCTAAGGGATGCATATCCTGGGTATCACTTTTCGGCTTGATCTTTCTCACTTGAAGGTTTCAAGTCAACCACCTAGACAGGATTATGGTGCTTTTGTGAGTATCATGCATATAGTTGGGGTGTTAAATATTCAAAGGAGACTAACCTATTTAATGCATGGTGTCACTTGTGTGAAGAAGAGAGCAGAGGTGGGTGTGGATGACACTCTTAGATACAAAAGTAGAAGAATAAATGCTGAGGTTTAAGTGGCATAGATTTGGATATAAATATTATGCGAGGATAATGAAAATTACATGGCAAGCAAAAAATTAAGCAACAGTAACAGCTCAGACTGATGATGTGTCAGCTTGACAGACTTACTGCTATTTATGTTATTCTTCAGAGTATAATTTAAGTAAATGTTGATGTTCATTTACTCCTTTCTTGCACGCACTTCTTTTCCATGTCGGAAAGAGCGAATTATTTTTTCTGTTATTGCAGGTAGTACGAACTGCTATGGGCAATAGGTTGGCGAAAGTTCAAGGCTTTCTGTTTCGGGCTGCTTTTCTTGGGCGCTTACCTTCTTTTATTCGTCTTATTGCTGAAAACCTGCTTTTATGCTTTCTTCAGTCTACATTGTTTTCGACGTCAAAGTATTTAACAGGAGTGTTGGGTCTGCGATTCAGAAGGATATTGACTGAGCTTATTCATGCTGATTACTTTGAGGTAATTGTTGGGTTCATCTTATTGAGTTTTCATAGCATTTTTTGTTTCATGATTCAAATGCTATTTTTTCCTTTCTTTCTGTTTTTCGCTGTGCAGTCTTATAACAATTTTCGGACAAACAGATAACATCTGTACTTGCTGCTTGTCAATTTTTGACTGCCAAAAGCTTCATTTTTGTTTCAGCAGGTTGTATGGCTCTTTGACAGCGTGTCTCATCAGTTATGTGAGACAAATGTAGGATTATTTGTTGTCCACCATATTTTTATTGTTTATACTGAATGTTACCTGGTCTCTTTTTGTTCAAATTTGTATGCATCTATCATTTAAGAACAAAATATAAAGCATTCTTTCTGCAAGAGTGACTAACCTTTTCAGCTTGTTTCCATTTTCAACTTCTGATGCTCCTTGTTTTGCATCATTTCATACTTAGGTATGATGGATGATGTGTACTATGTTATCCTATTCTTTGAAATCTGACATGTGTGCTATTGATTGCAGAATATGGCGTATTACAAGATGTCACATGTAGATGGTCGAATAAGTAGTCCAGAACAGAGGATTGCAAGTGATATACCAAAATTTTGTTCGGAGTTGAGTGAGCTTGTACATGAGGACTCAATGGCTGTTGCCGATGCACTTCTTTATACCTGGCGCCTGTGTTCTTATGCCAGTCCAAAATATTTTTTTTGGATAATAGTAAGCTTCTCCCTTTTTTTGTTGATTAAAGAGAGTGAACTTGTAGATTGTCACACAAGCTGGAAAATAAACTTTTGAACCTCATCTCTGGAGAATATATCATTTTTTTATTCAGTTGATGTTGATTTGGCTTCATAATTGGTACTTGTACTGGCTTTTTTAGATTAAAGAAATAGTAACTCAATTAGGCTGTATCATTCGCTGCAATTAAAAATTGTGCTTAATTGAGAGCTTTCCTCATGGCTGGAAGATGACTTCTATGTCAAAGACGGGATCTTCTAAGCCATGTTATGTGAATGTTTCCCTAGGCCTCAAGTTGCTGCTAAACTTGATTACTTATATTGTTTACTACCAGATATGAGTCTAGGTTTTTAACCTATCTCCATACCACCTTGTGATCCGACCTTTATGTGGTTCAGCACAAATTACACTTATCTATTGTCTACCATGCATTTTCAACGATTAAATTTATCCATTGTGATTCTAAGTCACATAGGCGCTGGTTGCCAAAAGTTCAACATGGCAATTTGAAAAACATTGGTACAGGGATATGGCCAGGTACACTCTATGTATGTATATCTATGAAATAATCATATATAATCATGAAATTGTATATATCTTTATATTGCTATAAAAATTTGATTTTTTGCTAGCAGTATTGGACTGTGTTTAGTTCTGACCCAAATCTGATCCAAAATGTACTAGCCTTTGTCCTTTCACCTGTTGTACCAATTTGATACTTGGAGGCATACACATGTTACCTAGATTTTGCTTTGGACCTTAGACCAGAATGATACAAGGCATTTCATTGTGATGAAGAATAGTTCAGGTTTAGGTGTTTGTCTTGTGTTGGTGGTTGTTCGTGTTCGTCCTATTATAGTTTGTCTTTGTGTGTGTGTGTGTTAAAAATGGCTGCTTTCCTGGCATTTCTTGCACGCATTTATATGTTCATTTGTTTTTTCTGCTTTATGTACATGTGTCTGTCTCTGTGATATTGATAGTTGTATTTCTTTTATATGAAATGTCTATGTCAAGTAGCTGTTTTTTTTACCACATTCCTTTAATGCGTTTACATGTTCTTTGTTACCTATTTGTCTTTGATTTTAACAGCTATTATCTTTCTGCGTTTTTGGGCTTTTTTTGGGGGTGTTGAACTGCCTATGGTTGCCTCGGCCTCACCTGGCCTGGCGAGGTCTCCATGCTGGGTGCTTCTTAGTACATTTGAGTGTATAATTTCTTGTGCAAGGATGTTACTAAATTGAAGATATCAGTCTCTGAATTTATATTATGAGGATGTCGTGTTTTTCCTAATGGTTGCCTGCTTATATGTGCGTGAGCATCCAACAGTTTTGCTGCTTATGTAGGCATACCTTCTTGGATTAGGCTTGCGTCTAACAGTTTTGCTGCTTATGTAGGCATATGTTCTTGGTGTGGGTTTTGTGATAAGAAATTTTTCTCCTGCTTTTGGGAAGCTAATGTCCAAGGAGCAGCAATTAGAAGGAGATTACCGACAGTTGCATTCTCGGTTAAGGACCCATGCAGAAAGTATTGCATTTTATGGGGGTGAAAAAAGGGAAGCTAGCCACATACGTGATCAGTTCAGGACACTTGTTGGTCATCTGAATCTTGTCCTCCATGACCACTGGTGGTTTGGGATGGTTCAAGACTTTTTGTTAAAGTACCTGGGTGCTACTGTTGCTGTCGTCCTTATTATTGAACCATTTTTTTCTGGAAAATTGAAGCCAGACACTTCCACTCTTGGACGGGCAGATATGTTAAGCAATCTGAGATACCATACAAGTGTTATCATTTCACTCTTTCAATCACTGGGTACACTTTCCATAAGTTCACGGCGTCTTAATCGTCTAAGGTTACAAGTTTTTCTTCATTTCATTAGTATTAGAATATTCATCTACTTCTGCTGTCCTTTATTCTTTTTTTCATCAGGAGTCTTATCGAGTTATCGTTATTACTTTTTTACTTACTTTTTTCTTGCATTTGTGGACAGATGTATGTTGTCATTACTAAAATAATTTAAATCCATGGAATAGTACTGTTGAATATTGTTGATTTTGTGGATGCTATGCCCATGAGTGGCAGCACTTCTACACACGACATTCTCTTTTGATCACAGAAACCTTTAAAATACTGGTAGAAGAGTCATTTTTTTCTCAGTTTAGTGCTAGAGAAGCACAGGGTTTTTCTGTTCTACAAGGTTGATTCTTTTTTCTGAAGTCTAGATGCATAGATTCAATCAAGTCGGTTTTGCTTATTTAATTACGAATTTCTATTAGCTGCATTAAGTTTATAATGTTCATTTTCTAACTCTTGATTTTATTTGATTCTGATGCCAGTTTTTCCACATGATAGATGCAGGCTTCTGTGCCTTCATCTTATGGAGGTTTTTTATTGTAAGACTTGCTAGTTTCCCTTCCCTTAAATGCAAGTTATGTTTGTATTTGCAGTGGTTATGCTGATCGTATACATGAATTAATGGTGATTGCAAAGGAGCTGGCTGCTCATGATAAATCTCTTCAAAATAGTAAAACTAAGACATATCAAAGTGAAGCCAATTATATTGAATTTTCAGGAGTGAAGGTACTTGATTAAATATTGTGTAATATTTATTTTTGTGGTTACAGACAGGTTTTCTATCTTCTGATTGCATATGCTTACCGTTAATGGCCTTAGGTAGTAACTCCAACTGGCAATGTTCTCGTGGAAGATTTAACTCTTAAAGTGGAACAGGGCTCTAATCTGTTGATCACAGGTAGGTGCTTTTCATATCAGACGTTTTTCTTCTGCAGGCACACACATACATACATGCCTCATTATGAACTTGAAAATATGAGTGAGACATAAAAAATGAACATCTTTACCTGTAAATGATGATCGATAAATTCTGCAGCTATGTTATCTTTATTATTATTATTATTTGGCATTTATAGGTGATTTTTTTTGTAAATTTTTCGACTGGAAGGTCTTGTTTTCATTGACAAAAACATATTTGCTGTTAGTCTGGATGTTGATGCCTTATTTAATATACCGTATCTCCGTTATTGCTACTAGTACTGCTGCTGGTAAGAAGTTGATGCTAATGCTGATGAATCTGGTGACTAATATTTACAAGTTTACTCATGATACCTTGCAATTGGGAAACTTCAGATACTTGTCACTGAAATGTTTAAGATATTGCTTGTTATTTTTTTTCCTTTAACTAGTACTACCATCATCCACATCGCTGCTCCATTCTTCACCAGCCATTTCTTTAATTTGGTTTTCTGATTGTATTCTCTAGTATCGCTGTTAGCCATGCAATATTTGCTGCTATTAGTTAATTTCAGTCTCATTGTGTCTGTAAGTGTTATTATCTATATTTGTTTTCTCTGTTTATGGAAACACATTGTGCTGTCCTACCTTTCATTTTCTTTTTTCTTTATGTGAGACGATATCAGCACAAATGCACTGGATCCCATAAAAAACACGTATCATGTTGTGGGAGTGGTTGTCGTCAGTGTCTTTCTTTATGAAGATGTCGGTGCAACTGCAAAATGTGCATTTTTGTAGTAGAGCTGCTATTCTTGTCCATTCAAATAATGTTACCATATTCATACATAAAAGCACATGCATAAACATAATAAATTTATTGAGCACGAGGCCGTTATGTTCTTGGAAAGTTGACTTTTTTGTGGTTGTCGCTGAAGGACCAAATGGGAGTGGGAAAAGTTCTCTTTTTCGAGTACTTGGAGGCCTTTGGCCATTGGTTTCTGGCCATATTGTTAAACCTGGGCTGAGTTCAGACCTCAACAAAGAGATATTTTATGTGCCACAAAGGCCATATACAGCTGTGGGAACACTTCGTGATCAGTTGATTTATCCCCTCACTGCAAGGGAGGAGACTAACCCACTTACATATGATGGCATGGTTGATCTACTGAAAAATGTTAGTACTATTGCATGCCTTTGTCTCTGTTTGATCCTTTTTGATGGTGTAGTCTTTTAGATGTATGTTTATTCATTCTTGAGGTTTGTTTCTTTGATGACTTTATGGTCAGGTTGATCTGGAATACTTGTTGGAACGATACCCACTTGACAAGGAAATAAACTGGGGTGATGAACTTTCCCTTGGGGAGCAACAGAGACTAGGAATGGCTAGGCTATTTTATCATAAACCAAAATTTGCCATTCTAGATGAATGCACGAGTGCTGTCACAACTGACATGGAAGAGCGCTTTTGTTCTAAAGTCCGGGCCATGGGGACATCATGTATCACTATATCACACAGGCCTGCCCTTGTGGCTTTCCATGATATGGTCCTGTCCTTGGATGGAGAAGGTGGTTGGAGTGTCCGTTATAGGAGGTAAATTTCTCTAGCTAGCTTGAATGTTGGGTTGTTATTGACATTTTTTTGCACATTCATCACCCTAGTTGGTAGCCCAAATCACTATCTTTATTGTTTAGGGAGAATGTGTCTAATGCCGAGGGAACAAGGTTCAACCTTCTAGAAGCATCTGAAACAGGTCGCCAAAAAGATGCAATGGTTGTCCAAAAGGCTTTTGCATCTGAAAGCAAGGTTGTGGCTATGTGTTGTATTCCGTTGCTTTCATGTAAAGATGGTATTCTTTACAATAAGGTTTTTTACACAGGCACTTTGAAGTTGATTAGTTTATGCTAAATGTAGGATACTTCATTCGGCAGCTCAAAGTTCAGTGATTCATACATAAAGGAAGTTCTGGCCAGGTCAACAATTGCTGATTATAGGTTGCAGTTACCGAATGTTCCTCTGCTACAAAAGGCACCGAAAAGTGCAGCAATTAGGGTGGCCAATATGCTTAAAATTTTGGTATGAGAACTTGCTGGTTAATAAGAAATATATTGCTGAGTTAGTAAATTGTTGTGTTAATATGGAATCAATACTCTATCTTGGTAAAAAAATGATGGCATGAATATTCTGCTGTCAATTTGTAGGTGCCTTCTCTATTCGATAAACAGGGGTCAAAATTGTTTGCTGTGGCTGTACTGGTTATATCTCGGACATGGGTTTCAGATAGGATTGCTTCTTTAAATGGTAACCTTCTTTTGAAAAATGTGGTATCATGTGTTTGGATTTGTTAATAGATCTTTCAATTGAAATTTTCTCCTTTAATATGTGACTTTGTTTAGGTACTAGCGTAAAGTTCGTGCTGGAGCAGGATAAGCGAGCCTTTATTCGGTTAATTGGCATTAGTGTCCTTCAGAGTGCTGCATCAGCTGTTCTTGCACCTTCCCTCAGGTGATTTTGTAAATCTTAGTGGACATGGATTATTTAACCTGGAAATGTTTCTTATTTCTAACCTTTTGAAGCTATAAACAGCCTTAAAGTTTATGAAATTTTAAAATTTTTACTGCTTGGTTGCAAGACAAACTAGAAAAAAGTTATTGCTTTATCATTGTCCATCTCCTTCTTCTTTTTTCCGGAAAAAAAAAATCCTTCAATGTGTGCCCGGTATTTGAAAGATGATGACTTCGATCTGTATTCTTTTATTTAGCAGGACACTGAGCCTTATGAAAAGCTTTTTCAGAAACTTGATGATGCCTTCATTTATGTCAGTATGTTGTTTAGCTTAGCATTTTTTTTTTTGCATATTATAAAAGGTTGGTTTTGTCAAATGAACAATGAGACCCTTTAATGTTGAAGGGTAACTAACACCATTGCAGTTGCCATGTTGAGATTATTATTATTATTATTATTGGTAGTTGATTGTTCATTTTATATTCTATGTCAGCAACGTGTAAATACAGGAAAAGAAAAAATGCATTAATTTTTCTTGGTAAGAACAAACTTGCTTTTGGTAAATAAAATGGAAAAGCTACTTGTTATTGCCTTCATCGCAAGGTGATTTTCTCCATTGAAGTGGAGTTATTTTTTTCTTGGGGATGTAAGGATGCAGAGCGAGTTTGTTTATCTTTTACATTCCTTTTTTTTTTGGAGAAAGCTTCTTTTTTGGATTCATTTCTTTTACAAGGCTAAGTTGTGTATGATCTATAATTATTTTTCGGGAAGGCACAATGCTAAATATATACTCTTGAATTTTGCTATTTTTGTGGACAAATAGTTTGATTGTTTTTCTTTTCTTTTATTTTGTTGGTGCCTACACTTTCGCTTTCTAATATGGTAGATAAACTTTACATGTTTCTGCTACTAGTTTTTGAAAGCTGTCATTATAACTGTATACTCTTGAAACCCCATTTCCTTTATCGTCAGAGCAGCTAAGAAAGTATGCTTCCGAAATCCAAATCCTCTAATCTGTGCTACTAAAACATATCCTTCAAGAAGCTGAGCTGCTTTGCCTGCATGATGTAGTAATTTAGGGTACTTTTAAAAATTCTTCTTCCTCAAAATGAGCTATGTTGATCTTCTTAACTGAATATTTTGTGGTACTCTGGTCGTTTTGCTCGTCTTAGATTTTGTGGTTCTCTGGTCGTTTTGCTTGTCTTAGATAAGCAAGCAAAGAATGATTAGCTTTTTTTAACAGTTTCATCATACTCTGTTCATGGTTGCCATCTACTGTGTTGAAACTGGTTGTTGCCCCCTTTTGACTTAAATTGTCGCTGTACATTTTGCTGGCAAATAGGTTACTGTGGGGTATTTTGTTGCCCCCTTTTGACTTAAATTGTCGCTGTACATTTTGCTGGCAAATAGGTTACTGTGGGGTATTTTTCTAGCCATTCTTAGGTGATGCTGATACCTGTTTTTGTTGGATCTGTAGATACTTGACTGCAAAACTTGCTCTAGGGTGGCGTATCCGTTTGACCCAACATTTGTTGAGGAGCTATTTCAAGAATAATGCATATTACAAGGTAGTGTCAGATTGTAGTTATCATGGTATGTAAATATCTAGTTCCAACTGCTGATGGAATTGAAAAGGGAAAAGAAGAACAGAAGCTATAAGTCACTCCTTGTTCTATTCGGGGCAGGGAAACTGCCTAAACATGTCTAGTATATGCTGAAACTCCAGAATGGGTTAACAAGGAAGAAGGATTATGCATATTAAGTTCATAGCATGCAGTTACAATCGTGATTACTTATGACTGAAATACTTTCAAGAGAATACATGGTCAAGAGCACCATTCATGGTTTCTATGTCACTTCATTCAACTTGGTCAAGTTCCAATTTTGAGCTTTGAGAACTTATAAATCTTAGTTTCCAGTATCATTGATGTTACAGAAGTATCCCTATATTTTTGTCATTTTTGGGGCAGTTGATAATAATTTCATAATATCTTAGGTCTGAAAATGTTGCAATATTGTGCTGTCTAGTCCCAGGAGTCTCCTGAACACATCCTTCTTGTTTTTCCTAGGTTAATGTTCTCTCTCTTTTTTTTTTTTCTGTCCCTGTTGGAATTTAAAAGTTTATTTGTCGGTGCTTTTCTTTTGGTTTATCCCATAGTTACAAATATAATTATCGGGTTTGATTTTTCCTCCAGTATTAATTGGGAAGCTTGCTTTCTTAGGAGAATCTCGAGAATTCAATAAAAATAAAAAATATACATGAAATAATAGAAAAAGTTGTGAATTATGAGCTTTCTACTACTTTTCTTACAAGAATGTTGATAAAAACTAAAAATGGTTATTTAAAAATTTAAAATAAACAAAATTTTTTTAAAAACATAACAAAATGTTTTCTAATCTTGCAAAAATATTGCAGTATTTTCACAAGGAATCGAATGGCGATATTTTCAAAATATCGTGCATGATGTGTTTAATTATTCTTTTTAAAGCTTTGAGATTAGGCACATTTTGAAGAAAAGTTCCTGAGGAAAGCCTTGATCAAGAATTTCAAAGACAGTCTTTTTGACTTTGTAAGCTATTGAGATTGAATTTTTTTTCCTACAAAATTAGCATTAGCTTCTTCCTTCTCAACTTTTCCACAGAATAGTATTTAAAATTCTTCCATCTGTTACAAAAAGTAAGTTTTTGTGGCTATAAATACTTCACGCCTTTTGTCCTAAAATATAATGAAAAGAAAAAGCGTTGAGGATCTTCAACCAATTTTACTGCAACTATACTTGCTGGGGGGATGGAAACCCTTCAAACTATGTCCGCTAGATTGTTTAGAGCATAACAATGGGCTTACTATAAAGACTATGCAGTTACTGACTAGTTGTGAGTCAAACAGTAATCTTCATATGGCAATTCACAGCCATTAGCAAAATGGTAGTGATCATATGATATTTTACTGGTATTCTAGATTAGGTTAGTCATTCTTTTAAGCAATTCTGAGTTGTTTCAGTTCATAATTTTGTTTCTCTGTAAGAGATTCTCTACTCCTGCATGTGTCCACACACAGACATATCGTCAGATGCCCATGCACAACATGTATATGTATAATTATATGCATATACTTTCTGAATGTATTTTCTAATTTTTCATGTGCATTATTTGAAAAGTTTGCATATGTATACCCAAAAAACTTTTGCAGGTATTTTACATGTCAAGTAAAGACTTGGATGCAGACCAGAGAATAACACATGATGTAGAAAAGCTGACAACTGAGTTGTCTGGGCTGGTTACAGGAATGGTAAAGCCAACTGTTGATATCATCTGGTGAGTAGTCTATTTTTGTTAGTGCGATAAATTAGCTTGAAGTTCCACTAGGTTCAAATGTCTTTGAAACCCTCAAATGTCAAACCTTCTGTTTCTTGTTTCTTTACTATTATATTCCTCTTTGATTCTAGTTCCATGGTAGCTCTTTCAATATCTTTGACTGTATCTGCATCCCAGATGTGCTTGACTGTATTGTCCGAGCTTTCTTGGTCCAATCGACTGGCTCAATGCTTTTATCTCAGTTTTCCTCTTCTTTTTTTTCATTCTTTAAATGATTGTTTCTTCTCCACTTTGTTTACCTTTGGGTCATTGTACAAACTACAGGTTTGCATGGAGAATGAAGATGCTTACTGGCCGAAGAGGAGTTGCTATATTGTACACTTACATGCTATTGGGTCTTGGTTTCTTAAGGATTGCCAGTCCAGACTTTGGTGACCTTTCTAGCAAGGAACAACAGCTCGAGGGAATATTTAGGTTGGTATCATAAACTCTAATAGTTGTTCTGCTATTACTCATTTGGAAGTTATAAGAACAGTTGGCATAATATGGACCCAACAGTGATCTTTCTTTGGAAAATTTAGGGGGAATTAGATCAAAAGAAAAAATAATACATTATTGTGGTTCAGAATTTCCTTTAAATTCTGATATTTCTGTGATATTTAATGGTTGGTTTCCTTAAACTACTAAATTTGATTTATTAATAAATGTATTTTTTTGTCAAGTTTTCAGTGAAATAAAAGAATACGGATGTTCATGACTATGTATATTATAATGGTATAATATTTTGCCCTAACTTTGGCTTTGATGCTTTTGTAACCTTCGGACACAATAAAAAAACATCACAGAATGATAATGAAATTTCCAAATGAAATTTTTCATGATAGGTTTTTTTTTTTTAATATCGAAATTCATTCCTTACAGGTTTAACTAACGCACAGTTGAGAGTCTATTTTATGGAAAAAATTGAAATTTCCAAATGAAATTTTTCATGAATCATGATAGGTTTTTTTTTTTAATATCGAAATTCATTCCTTACAGGTTTAACTAACGCACAGTTGAGAGTCTATTTTATGGAAAAAATTTTAGAGAGGAATTGGGATACTGTATCTTGGAACTGGGAATTTGTAACAAAAAGGAAAATGAGAAACGTGAAATTTTCTCAGTTAAAATCTTTTTTGTAGTATTGTAAGTTTAATGACATGCCTATGTTCTAATCTGGTACTGTTTTACAAATTTCTTGGTTTAAGAACAAACGGAAAAATCATTAATTTTATGTTCTAATGTCTATCAAACAGAGAAAACTTTCAATAATAGTTGTGGGCCTGTGGCGTTGCTCTTGTAATCTACCTTTTTTTGGCAAATTGGTTATTTGGCTACTCAAAGATAACTTAGTTTCTGTGCTTTCTGCTTCATTGTTCGTGAACCATCACTGATTTTTTGAAGCTTGTATCAGATTTATGCACTCGAGACTTCGAACTCATGCAGAGTCTGTTGCTTTCTTTGGTGGTGGTACCCGAGAACGAGCTGTAATTTTCTTGGCCTTGACTTTTTGCCTCCGCATATAAGAGTATCAAAGTTGTTTGAGTGCAGTGATCTTTAGTACTGTAAACAATGTCGCCTGTGATATTGGGGACATAATGCAGCATGAAAAATCCCCGTATTGGTTTTTTTTTGAGACTGTTATTTTCGCTAAATCGTGGGACAAGTTTTATAGTGCTAAGATCTGTCACTTAAAGTTGCTTCCATCACTTATTCTCCTGTCTAAGATCTGTCACATTAATGCTATTGCTGCCAGTTACAAACATGCACACTTGGATAGGTATGCAGTTTTATGGTTTCGTTTGTATGTGAAGGAGATGATTAACAGAATCATGCAAATGATAACATATTTGATTTACATAAGAAGATTGGATTTAGCTATATATGCCAAAGTTTGTTTGCAGGTACTGCTATTAGGCATGGCTCATATGGATCAGGACATTGTCTCGTCAGTATTGACTTGTCCCGTATTGGTTTGCTGATTGATACAGTGGTTTGGCTGATATATGTTCGGCCCATATTGGCCTGTGTCAGGCTATTTTTGATTTTTTCTATCTAAACATTAATCAATAACTAATTTTAAATATTTAATACGACGAAAAAATGTTAATTAGTCACCCTGATACTGGCTAGTTCTGTCTGGGTTTGTGGTTGATGTATGGCCAATATTAACAGCACTGGTCAAGACTGTCTTCAAACTATGCTGATCCATTTCATCAACCGTGTAGACCATGATCCATGTTAAAATTGTTGCTATTAAATATTAACCATAGCTTATGAGTTTTCTTACTTTTACTCTATATCATCATATGCTTCTAACACTCTTTTGTACTTGAGAAATCTATAACTTTTCACAGGGATTTTTGTAGTATAGCGTAATTGTATCTTTTCATGTGTGAATGTTTATGCCTCTGTCTAAAATAAAGACAAGCTTTTTTTTGCGCTATCAAAGAGCAGCAGAAGTAAGGGTGTTTTTCTTATTTATTTTTGTAGTTAGTATTTTCTTATTGTCTCAGTCTTATTGTCTCAGAGATGCATCTAAATGTTTTGAAGTTCTGGCTCAGTTGATATTCTGTGAGTATTATGATATCAGCTGGCTCCAAAATGAATAAAAGAACAAGAAATTTTAAAAAATATCGAGATATGAGTTTGAGTCATGCTGACAGATATTTATTGCCTAAACTTGAGATCCCCACCTTTCTCCTCTAGGAGCATCATTGCTTGAGTTTTCCTTTGCATAATGACTTTCCTTGTCCATTTTTGGTTGTATTGTTTTGAAGTTATATGCTACCTGTGTTCAAACAGTAACCACAGAATTGGAAATCATGATTGTCGTGCAGCTCCCTGTGTGAGTTCCATCGAGTGCTCAGAGTTCACCATCACCTTGTTTGTTGAGGGAATATTCAATTTGTTTTTGTTTGCCCATTTTAAAGCAGTTGATCAGGGCGTCAGGCAATACTTCTTTTGCTTTCAATATATATATATATATATATATATATATATTACTTCAGAAGTGAGACTAATTTCCTTGCCTGTTGATTCCATGGTTTTGCTTGAAAGAGAAAGTGCACGATGAAGTCCACAAGTTATAGAAAGAATAAGTGCCAGAAAGACAAGTATAGGGAAAAAAGAAGATAGCTAGCTAATAATTTATGTGTTGGGCCTAAAGGGCTTGATGAATACAAATGTGTATTGTATATCCTGTTTGACATGTTCAACAATATAATTATAAAAACTCCTACTCAATCTAGCCTTGACTTATTGGATGAATATTTATCAATTATTGGAGGGTTCTACGTTAAGTTAATCGGCTCTTCGTTTGGATTTGACAATTATTGAATGTTCTTCAGTTTATGTATATATATGTATATATTTGGCTTTTCCAAATTTTTTTTAGTTGTATAGTTACCATTTGTTCATCTATTTTTGCTTATTCAACTCTTTGGGATCTCTTCATAACGATTGATAATGCTGTAACCTTTTCTTTCCAGATGGTTGAATCAAAATTTCGGGAGTTGCTCCAGCACTCTCGTCTTTTACTAAAGAAAAAGTGGTTATTTGGTATATTGGATGACTTTGTTACAAAGCAACTTCCACATAACGTGACATGGGGTTTGAGTTTGTTATATGCTATGGAACATAAGGGTGATCGAGCTTTAACCTCTACTCAAGGTACTTGCACGTATGCCTGTATTTGTTCATTCCTGTAGTTTTCCTGTTCTGTAGCAGGAGGTAGCCATGAACACTGTTGAATTTTGTGCAGGGGATTTGGCACATGCATTACGGTTCTTGGCTTCAGTTGTATCACAGAGCTTTCTTGCATTTGGCGACATTCTTGAGTTACACAAGAAGTTTCTTGAGCTTACTGGTGGCATCAATCGAGTCTTTGAGTTGGAAGAGCTTCTAGATGCTGCCCAACTTGGTGAGTCCATGTAATTCTCAGTTATATTAGCTTATCCTCAAACACTAAATGACCAAAATGTCCTTGAATCTTGTTGTCTTGTGCTTTCCTTCTGATCACAAGTGCCTATTTATGTGATGAATGAACTTCTCCATAGGCAAAGTAAAGATGGATACTGGCCAGGTCCATGTTCCAACTATGTAATCATTTGGCCTTAAATGCAAATGCTTAATAATTTTGACAGGCAAACTGATCAATCATCTAAAGAATTACTAACTACACTGGTCTTTCAGGATGGAATTTTCATTGTCTAAAGAAGGAGCAGTTTTCAACCACAACTTGTTGAATATTAAGTCCTTTTTTACCTAACACTCTGTTGTTCTGAGAATAGTTTGTGAGTTGACAAATATGATTTGTGGCCGGGGCTCATCTGGGATTCTATCCCTCGGGGCAAACCCATGATGTGGCCTGGTCCTTAAGAGGGTTCCCGTCTTCAAGAGGTAACTATCAGAAATGAAGTCGATAGTGGACTACTTAAAGTATATCACAAGCCAAACCTGTCCTTCCTGTCCAAGGTCATGCTGCCTTGTTCTACATGGCCTATGCCATGAGTGCTGGTGTAGGTGTGGCAGAAGTGTTGTGTGTGTGTGTGTGCCCCTCTCAATATATAAATTATAAATGTGTAAACATGTGTGCAGGCACTCGCGTGTCTTATATTTCTATTTACATAAAACTTGGATAGGATATGGCAAAATGTGTATACATGTAAACAAAGGGAGATGTATCTAGAATAAAATACACACACACACACACACACATATATATATTCACTTCTGCTTTTTCTTCTTACTTTCTCACCTATTATTTTTTGCTTCCTCCACTTTTTGTCCATTTTCCTATCCACAGAAATCATGAAATTTTGAAAATCTCGCCAAAAATGAAATCTCACAATGTCATCGCAATTTTATCGTGCTATTTTCTTGAGATTTTAATATTTTTATTTTTTGAATTTGTAAGGCTTTTTTGATTTTATTGTTTTTTATATTTTTTTAAAAATTATCGAGATTTTCCCGGGAAGAACAACTTCGCTGAGAAATACCCTGAGAAAGACTTTGCCGAGATTTTCTTAGGAATGATACTTATGACAGTGGTTTAACATCTTATAGGAACTTTATATGTAGAAGCTTTAGGTCAGGATAACCAAGACCAATTTGGGGAAAACATTGAATTGAAAAATCGATGGTTGCAGCGTGTTGCTTGCAACTCAACAAGGTAACTACCTAGTACTAGCATTAATGTGTTACTATAGTTGAGCGTATCATGTCGGTTGTTCAAATGTTAGAGAAACGTAAGGAGTTTCAGGGAAAGCATTTCTTCTAAAAAAATGCAAAAGAGCACAATATTTTCATTTTGTTTTTTAAATAAAAAAATTGAGATTTTTTCACAATTTTTTTTTCCTTTATTGTCCTATTATTTTTTATTTTTCTGACAATGGGTGACAAGTTTGTTTGAGACTTTGAAAGCTGGTGCTTTAATTTATTTTTGGATTATCCTAAGGGGCATTTCAATAATTTTCTGCAAATGAAGGGGAGAAGATTGGGATAAGGAAAGTCAGACAGAGATTTTGTAATCCTTTGGAATTTTCAGTTGAGGGAAAACCTATTTTTCCCGTTTACATGAGCACACACTTTTATCTTGTGACTAAAAGCCAAAAGGACTACAGGAGAGTACCACCATAAAGAATCAAACGCTTAAAGTAGATTATCACATATTCAGGAATTTTATGACTTGACAATAAATCGGAGTATGTAGGATCTGTAGCTTATGTAAAACCTGGTTTCATAATTCCTAAAACTATTTGTTTTCATATGTCGGGCTAATGGTGTGGTGACTGATGTTGGAGGTGTGAAGTTTAAACTATTGGTGTGGTTTCTTTTGAATGCAGCTGTTCCTTCTGATTCACTATCCGAGAGGGCAGTCTTCCCCTCTCCTACAGATGTAATCTCCTTCTCAGATGTGGATATAATCAGTCCAGCCCAGAAGGTGCTAGCAAGGCAGCTTTCATTTGAAATAACTCCAGGAAAAAGCCTGCTTGTCACTGGTGAGTGAACCACTTGTTTGCCCTTGGTGCCACAATGTATATTTTTTAAGTCTAATTTACTGCTTTGTTGCTGAAGGTCCCAATGGAAGTGGAAAAAGCTCTATATTTAGGGTCCTCCGTGGTTTATGGCCCATTGTGAGTGGGAGACTCATTCAGCCCAGGCAAAGTTCACATGAAGTTCAAGGATCATGTGATGTTTTTTATGTTCCTCAACGGCCATATACATGTTTAGGAACATTGAGGGATCAGATTATTTATCCACTCTCTCAGCATGAAGCGGAGCAGATGGTGTCAAAGATCTCTGGATCAGGTTAACATACATAAAAGGAAAAAAATATCATCATGCTTTGTAGCTGGAATATATTTCATTTCCTTTCTTTTTTTTTTTTTAAGAAAACATGATATCTGCCAGGTCACAGATTAACCAATAAGCACATTTATGTATGTTTTTGAATTTTGAAAAAAAAAAGGGTTTAGCTCAGGGTACGGGTGTTAATGATTTGGTTATGAATTTAGGGTTTCCTTTTTCTTGTTGTGACATCTTCAATCTGATCTGGCTCCACTTCTTATATATTTGGCTGATCTGAATGTCTCCAATTTTGCTCCCTCCAGTTTGAAATTTTTGCACAAATCAACATTCTCTTGTGCGCAGGCAAGTCTGCAATCTTGTTTGTGCAGGTGTTGCTTGTCTTGCATTTCTATATTTGTGAAAGCCATATAACGCCTTTGTTTGTGGTACATCTTTGAGAGTGGTTATTTTAAGTATAACTAAGACTAGGTTATGAATGTTAAATTTGGTCAATAGTTTCTGAATGCAATTTGAAAGAAAGCACATGGTGATATATGCAGGCGATAGATCTCATCCAGCTCAACTGTTGGATGCTCGATTATGTTTTGTTCTTCAGAATGTTCGACTGACCTACCTTGTAGAAAGGGAGGAGGGTGGCTGGGATGCTACCCAAAGTTGGGAAGATGTTCTTTCTCTTGGGGAGCAACAAAGGCTCGGCATGGTGAGTTTAGAAAAGGCAAATATGCTCGTTTTTATGTCGAGGTCCTTTTAGCGGTTAACCCATTGATGAACGCCGTTATAGTTACTATTTAAAATCTATGTACTTGGCAGGCACGGTTATTCTTCCACCATCCGAGATTTGGAATTCTTGATGAATGTACCAAGTATATACCACTTCTGTGACTTATGCAAGTTTTTAATTTTTGCTTTGGTTAAATATTCTTCATCATGATGATACTTTCTCCTTGATGACAGTGCAACAAGTGTTGACATTGAAGAGCACCTTTACAAACTTGCCAAGGAGATGGGAATTACTGTTGTGACTACTTCTCAAGTATGTATTTGTGATATATATATTTGGATTCTGCATTTCTAGCTGAGGTGGATTCAAACTGACATGTTGTTACGTCTCAGAGGCCTGCCTTGATACCATTCCATTCGGTAGAATTGAGATTGATTGATGGTGAAGGTAACTGGGAACTGTATTTGATCAACAGCTGAAAGCAGGAATCAAGTTTCGACACCAGCTGAAGTAACACAAGTTTAAGCAGTAGAGAACTGGAACCTACATTCCATATGTGCAGACACCCTGAGCACAAAGACAGTTCCATTGATGCGTGGATAGTAGAAGGTTGCTGATTGCAGGTGCATCTGTGGGTTGTGCTTGATTCTGTGTGGAACCAGCTGTGCGGCTGACTGAAGCACTATGAAAACTCTTGCAGCTTGGTGCACTTTGTCTGGATTGAACAGTTTGTGCATCAGAAATGTGGAAAGGGAAAATGCATAATTAGCTGCGACTCCATCGTATCATTTAAAGTTCACCATTCATCCTGACAGGTGCATTCTCAACAGATGTACATACTAGATGAAGTGCAATAAAATTGCCACTAATATATTGAGGTAAAAGCTTCAAAGGAGGCAGCTATATTTCACATGATGTGAAGGACATGTATGGAATAATGAAGCTGTACTCTTTCACCTTCCATCATTTCCATTTTCACATAATTCGAAATACATGTGTGTAAAGGGTTGACGTTGATCCTGCCTCACCTTCCATTCCATTTTCACCTATGCACATATTCATGTAAGAGGCTAGGTAAGCAACTTGTGTTCCTTTGCCATGTATCTGTACATAAGGCTGTAAGATGCCAATTCTTTTAGTGGCTGTTCTATATTCATGAAAAATTCATTTCTGCTAATAGCAGCTACTGTCAGCTGTCAGACCATATTTTTATTCTCTATGCATGCTAAAAAGTGGTGGTGCTTCAATGGAGCTTGGGGAACAAGTTGATCATATCAAGTTCAGTTGTGTGGAAACGAGGGACTTGGCAAGGCGTGCAACAAACAATTCAAATATTTTCACAGATGATTTTGTTTCCCCAAATCTGCGACATGGTATTTTTTAAACTTTTTAATACGTGTACATATAATAATGCCTGAGCTCTTTGGACTCTTTTCCAAATTCATCCATGCTTATAGGCATTGACTTATTGATCGTTGCCCTGTTGTTACACACAACCATGATAACTGTCACTCTGGCTACTTAAAGGTAATCGGCTTCAATTTTTAATTTGGAATGCTTGAGTTTTTTTCAATTGTCCGTAGATCAGGTAAAATCTGGGATTTTTTTCTGGATTTCGTATTCTGATCTATAAAAAAACCATGGAAAAAAATTTCGTGGAGTTTTAGGATAGAATTTATTTATCAAGGAAAAAAAATTCGTGGATCCTTTAGGATGGATTTTTAATCGTGGAAAAAACTCTTCATGGATTTGTTAGTATGGATTTTTTTTCATGGAAAAATCTTTTCGTGGATCTTTTAGAATGGAGTTTAGAACATGGAAAAAATTTCCTGAATTTTTTGGAACGGATTTTTAGTCATGGAAATGGAAATCATGGAAAAAAGATTCCTGGATATTTTTGGAATGGATTTTCAGTCATGGAAAGAATTTTCCTTGATTTTTCTAAAAATTTTCACGGATCTTATGGCATTGGAATCATTGAAAATATTTTTCTTGGATCTTTCGGAATGGATTTTTAGTCATGGAGAAATTTTTCTGGATCTTTTAGAATGGATTTTCAGTCATGGATATCCTGGATTTTTTGTCATGAAAAAATTTTCCTGGATATTTTGTCATAGAAAAATTGTCCTGGATTTTTTGTCATGAAAAATTGTCCAGGATTTTTTGTCATGAAAAAATTGTCCAGGATTTTTGGTCATGGAAAAATTGTCCAGGATTTTTTGTCATGGAAAAATTGTCCAGGATTTTTTGTCATGGAAAAATTGTCCAGGATTTTTTGTCAGGAAACAATTTTCTTGGATTTTTTGTCATGGACAAATTCTGACGGATTTTATGGGATGGAATTAAATCATGGAAAAAAATTTTAATGGATCCATTGTGGACTTTAAATCATGGACAAAATTTTCTTTGATCTCTTGGAATGGATTTTTTACTATGGAAAAAACTTTTCTGGATCCTTTGGAATGGATTTTCAGTCATCGAAAAAATGTTCCTACATTTTTTGTCATGAAAAACTTTTCCTGGATTTTTTGTCATGAAAAACTTTTCCTGGATTTTTTGTCATGGAAAAATTATCCTGGTATTTTTGTCATGAAAAATTTTTCCTTGATATTTTGTCATGGAAAAATTTTCCTGGATTTTTTGTCATGGACAAATTTTCACGAATTTTATGGGATGGATTTTGAAAAAAAGATTTCTTGGATCTTTTGTAATAGACTTTTAGTCATGGCAAAAAAATTTCCTGGACTTTTAGTCGTGGTAAAAAATTTCCGGGATCTTTCGGAATGGATTTTTAGTCATGGAGAAATTTTCCTGGATCAGGCAAGAATGGATTTATAGTCATGAAAAAATTTTCCTAGATGTTTTGGAACGGATTTTAATCATGGACAATATTTTCATAGATTGTTATGGAAGGAATAATATAATCACGGATTTTTGTGTCGGATTTTCAATCATGAAAAAATTTCATCGAGTTTTAACTAATCATGGATGAAATTTTCATCGGTTTTTTGGGATGGGTTTTTTTTAAAAAAATCTTAAAGACAATCTTGATAAACCTTTACGTGGATCTTTGTGGGTGGGTTTTTAAATCCTCGGGGGCATCAGGTGTATAAATTTAGTTGCATCCGGAAAAAAATCTATAGAATGTTTCTGGATATAACGCGTAGTTTTCATGCGCCGGGAAGAAAAATCTTGTTCCATGTAAAAAAATTTCTGAAATAATGTCTTAACCGGGAAATTTTCAAAAGCACGACACGAGAAGGCCTTCCTTGAAATGAGTTTTTCAAAACCTCCAAGAGAATTATGCATTTAATTACATGTACCACTTTTAACAACGTAGACAAAAAGTAAAATTGGCCATTCTGAGCTAAAAAATTACCTTCTTTTATACAGAAGCCAGATCTCATTACAAAATGGTACACTCTGGACGGAAAGGGAAAAAGAAGAATAATATACAGGTCACTGAAAAGCAGCTACTCACTCTTTTTCTTTACCTTGTACTCCAGGAAAAGGAGCTTTGGTACCGAGAGAATCAAAGGCAGAGTACACCGGCTTCCTCAGCAGTTGGTCAGCAGTGAAAAACATGTCCAAAGTTTTTTGAATTAGTACTCCTTACCCACAAATTTCTGGTTCTGGTTCTAGTTCTGCCACTGCCCACAGCCCGCCTTCGCTGGTGGCGCCACTGATCATGGGGTCTGGTGGCCCGGAACCTGAAGGACAATGAGGGTTCCTTGATAGATGAAATAGTACTTGCTACAACTGAAGGATCCAAACAAGAAATATCAAAATCAAGTCAAGCAGTAACAGGTTTTGCCCAACGGAAGTATCCAATACGCCAGTGAACATACCTTGTTGAGATAGCAAGAGAACCAAATACTACAGTGATGTGGCACAAGCAAACTGCTACCATGAGATTCCATCCACTTGCAACAGCTCAGGGTATATAAGCACTATTATCTGCTTCACACACTTCAATGATGGTTCTAAGAATTTATGCCCTTCAGATGCTGAAATAAGGATGGTTTGTGGTCACAATCGTCTATGAAAAAAGTAGTTGAATATGCTACATATGAAACTTCAGTAATTCAATTGCAAAAGCATGCTGTGCATATGGAAGTTCGATAAATAACACCATTATTTACCTTTAATCAAACCTTTAATTTCCTTGAAGAAATCTTCAACCCTTGCAGAAACTGGTCTCATCCCACAAGTCTGAGAGACACAAAGTTCAAGATATAATGCCTTCTCCATTATCTGTAGCAGCAAAAGACACATAGTCTGAACATCCGGGGAAACAGTTGCCCTCTCGCTTTCAAGTAACTCCGTAACAATAGAAATTGCCTGATCCTGTTAGTGTTGAGTGCTCTGAAGTCAGAAAAGCATCAAGCACAGCAACATAATCTCTGTAACAATCAACGAGCACAGGACTCTAAACTGTATAACATGCATAAAAGCCTACCTGCAAACCATGCAATATTTCAGGCATAGGGAGCTCAGGAAAATGAGCAAAGTCAATTAACCCGACATCTTCGGCTGACTTAGCTGCAGCTATAGCCTGCATGCACAAAAATCTCAAGAGTAGAGCTGAGATCCTATATATCTGAATGGCAGTAAGATAAGAAAAATATGTATGAAACGCTGATTCAATCTCTCCACCAGCTTTGCCCTGAACTCCATCAGGTTTTATGCATGGAAGCGCCAGTGTTTTATCCTTTATTGAAGAACATCTAGCAGAAATTGACAACCAGCCGTACTTGCTCTGAACAGATGATGGCTTTGTACAAAACTCTCTCTCCTCTTTCAGAGTTGGAGGACAGAAAAATGACATCTTATTTAGAGATTCACTGAAGTTCTGTATTCCCTTGCTAATAAAGGCTAAGAGATGGATAATTCTCTCCCTGAGCTGTGATTCTAAAAGGGACATTGTTTTTGACCATGCTGGGTGTTTAGAAAGCTCACAAATTAAAATAAGAGTGTGCTCTGTTTCTTTCAAAGCCACCAAGGAAGTTTGAGATTTTTGGATCCTGGCCCTTTTCTTGTCTTGATCATCTGTGGCAAAATGAGGAGCACACAGGCAAGATATTAAATGAGGCTTTTCTAGGAAAAAAAATGATGTAGCTTCTTCCACAATTGCCATGGAGGAGGAATCATCTCCTAATGAATGGATCATAGCAGCAAGAACAGCCATGCCAAGTTCCCATATGTGATCATGCCCTTTCTCTTTGAAAATTCCCAAAAAACCATTACTTATCCCAGAGTTTGGCAAATACATATTGGTCTCCAAAGAGCTGAGCAGTACTTTCAGAAATGATATAAAGTCGGCTTGCCAAAGCATCTCGGCACCACCTCTAACACGTGCTAATGTCAGAAGGAATTTCAAGGTTGTGGAAATAGAAGCAGAAGAGTTGACTTGCTGAAGAAGCTGCATTATGTGGTGAAGTCGTAAATGCTTCTGCAATACAGGAAGCCACGAGTTGGAAGCCAAAAAGCCACTTATTATGACATCTATCGTAGCCAAAGAGAGGTCACAGTATTCTGCATTTTCAACAGCTCTGCAAAGAACAGGCAACAGCCCCAAACTCACCATTGGTGTTTCACCTAAAGCATAACCAGCAACAGCAGTCGGCTTTACCAGATCAAGAGATTTAATGAACTTAGCAGAGAGCAAAATCAGTGTGAGCAGATATTTGACTGTTTTTTTCTGCACAACAGAGACCGACTTCACATCAACTAAAGCTTTGAGGTTTGAGGCTGCAGACTTGATGACCAAGAGGCATAGTGATAGAACATGTTTCCTATCACTAGATGATGAAACTTGATCGTACAGACCACTAACAAGGTGCAGAAGGATTTCTGATTGTGCTTCCAAAATACTTTGTTCTGTGCTATCATAACTGTACTCCAAAATGTCAGCCGTTTGAGAAAATTTGCACAAATATTCAACAGATGACTCCATGAATGCTCGTGAAGAAGATTGATCATATGTTATTAATTTAGCTTCTGCCAGCTGCAAGGAGTAACTCTGACTCTTTAAGAATCACAAATTAAAAAAGCAAAACTAAGTGACCCAACAGAAGATACAGAAAATCCAGTTTAATACAGAATAATGAAAAAGCAGCAATGTTCTCTTTCTGGAAAACAAAATACTCACATTTCCCTTGTATACGCACAAAAGCAATGTCAAAGATCTCAGTGCAGCAACCTGAGAATCTGAAACAAATGCCATCAGATTTGCATGTTCCATGCATGATAACATATTTTCTGCAATCGCCTTGGACTCCTTCCAGTCCGATGTAAGCCAAGAGTCCAACCCTAGGTCAGTATGTATCCCAGTGGTGTCGAAAAGGTAATTAGCATGGTCAAGATGTTGAAAAGCGTGAGGATGTTTAAGGTTATTGGACTGCCAAGGGTTCAACTGCAGGAGAAATTGTGAGAGCTCTCTCAGGGGGCCAATAGAAAAATGCAGCATGTCCAACTCCCCATGAATATGGTGGCAAAGATCACTCATTATTTGTACTTTCAGATCAGCAATTGAACTGCAAAACAGAAAAATAGGCAAGTGTGCATAAAAGAATATTTCCAGGATAAATTTCAACTCAATAAAGTCAAGCCATTAAGACCACCAAGAAGCAGCTAATCAAAATATCTCTAACATGATGAGTTGGCACATTCTCCAGTTCCAGTTCAGTTTTAGTCTTTCAGGTTGTCCCAAAAAATATGGCCTTGAACATTTGGCTAATGCAGAAAAGCCTGGATAGCACACATAAGAGATGTCCTAGAAGAGATAATAAGGATAATGAAAAGGTGACGAACAAAGAATAGCATGCAAAATGCAGGAATAAACATTCAGACTGAAAGTCAATTTAAGCCTAGATAAGATGAAAAATAACCATTCACTGGAAGAACATGATCATCCATTCGTGCAGGTAAAAATCGAGAGTCTTCAGCACCAACAGTTTTAGAAAATATGTAAATGCAGTTGTATTTTCTACACAAAATCATGTTCAGCAACAAAAATGCCTGTTTTAAAAATATTTATTTTACACAAATCAGGTGTAGATTGTAATTTTTGTTTTCCTTTCCATTTATAGTTTTTCCTTTCCAGATATTTCTTTTTTAAATATTAATTTATTTTGTTTGCCAGTCAAGCTTGATGATTAACCAGACTGGGTGGATAGCAACAACCAACATAACGTTGAGGTATGTTTCAGAAATAGAAGAAAACAAAGGCTCAAAAATTAAACAGATGATCTGGCAAACCACCACCAGCAGATGAATATGCAGGCAGAAATAAAGACTGATGAACTTGTCACAAGTATCCTGATGCAGTAAATGTGAAAAACAGAAACAAAGACATCTGATAAGTATTCTTATGCAGTGAATAAGAAAAACAAAAGACAAATTAATATTTAACAAACATTAAGAGAGGCATGGCACATCTAGGATGGAAAAAAATCAAATGTGTTATTGTTGCCCATAAACCTATATCCGCAAAACATGTTAGGAAAGTGATATAGCACAGCAGATAAAGAAAAGCAATGGTGGACTCCTTACCCTAAATTATCCAACCTGCGCTGAGCTTGCAGTTCAAGAAACATGGGTTGTTCGGTTAGCTTCATTAGGACCAGCAAGAAAATGTTTACACGATAACAAACACAAATATCATTAGTTAGAACGACTGTCAAATCCAATCATAAGACTAAGTCAATCTGCTATACTGCACTAGACAATACCTTTTGTGCTATCTTCTGAATCTTGTTAACAGATGTCAGAGACAAACAGCCAACTTCACCAGCAAAATGTTTTTTAATTAAATGTGCAATGCATATACTTCCAGCCATCTGCAATTATGCAACAAGGAACTAGTAAGTCGGAAGATGAAAAGAGTATGAGGCAATAAACATGCATATTTAACAAAATATAATGGCCTTAGATAAACCAAAACCATCATCAAATATGACACTGCAGAAATAAAGAGGAACTACACCACTATATACACGATCTATTGTATTCTCAAACATTAGGGTATGACCCCTTAGCATCACAAAAATTTAAATTCAAAAAAAATTGAAGCCATGCCTAGTGACTTCACAGTTACACATTTTACATTTTCCTTTCTCACATGTTTAAACTATTCATCTAGTCCATTGAATGATTGATATACCAGAAAATTTCATAGCTTACATGACATAGTATCCCATTCTCAGTAACATGAACTGTTTAAAAATAAAAAAGAAAAAGAAAAAGAAAAAGAAAACCTCTCTGCTAAATCCAGTGAAAAAATTCTACAAGATGGAAAGTAAAATTTGGATGACATCAAAAGATTACCAACACTTTGCCTAAGTGTAAGCAGGGACCACACTTCGCATCATGTTTTGTAACAAAGAACCATACTGCCACTGGTATCAACTAAATAAGCCTAACTTGTTAGAAGCGGATCTTGTTCCCTTTTTATTTCGGATGACAATAAGCCCCCAGAAATTGAGCCAGAAACTACCCCAACATATTGTTAAGATCCACCATAACCCTTTAAGAAAAAAGAAAGTTAAGCAAGCTATAGGAATTGAACTGAGGGCACCACCCCAAGGAAGTTGCAGGAAAAACCTTTCCATTTATCATACATTATTTCACACATTTACAAAAATATGTTTTTTCTTTTCTGCTTCAGTTCCTTCTTACGAACCCCTCTTTATTCACCCTTAGGCACATTTATGTATTGAACTCCCTCACGCTTCCTCTTGTGCAGAATTCATAAGCAGTGTAACCATGTAGAAGATTATCATAAGGTTTGCATTGTGCAAGATAAAAACAAAAATAATTTACAGAGTGGAAGTAATTGGCCACTTAACAATGTAAAATAAAGAAAAACACTAATGCATATAGTTTTGAGGTAAAATTACCTTGGCCTGGACAATGGTATTTTTATCATAAGCAGAAGGTACGTAGGATTTGATCAAACTGGTAATTGATGACTCCTTGTGCCATTCTGATATAATATGTTCAATATTGGTAAGATTGTTCCCACTTGTTGAGATGCTACCATGACCACCATTCTTTCCATCAGATGAAGCAACATCCTTTGGGTGTGTCCCGTTATTTGACAATTTTTGTTTCCAAAGGGCATCACAAGACATGATCCACAGAATTGTAGACTGACATTGATAAACATATGCCAGATGAAGAGATCCATCACGACCTATTTTCTTGATTGAGGGCTGGTTAGCAAACTTGATCATTATAGGCGCAGACAAATGCTTCCAAAACATTTTGGAATCTTTTAGCATCTCCAGTATCTTCACATACTGTGTACCCCCACGCCATAGAGCCCTCAAAAACTGAAGCACTTTTAACAGAAATTCAGGATGGCTGGCACACAGACATTTCGTGAGTGCACGATAGACATAGTTGGAAGACAACAAGAAGTCATAGAATTGGTTCCTAGTTATTTCACCAAGATTACTTGGAGCAAAAACAACAAACCTTTTGATGAGATCGTTCGCTCCTACAATATACTTGAGAACAGAATTGATCAAGCTTCTTTGGTCCTGGGACCTAAACAGTTTCGGAGAGGTAGATTCCAGGCGCTTCATTCCAAGGGCATCAGTTTCACAGTCGGCTGAAACTTTAAAAGCATCTTCCCCTAGAAAGACCAAAGAGGCAAGGAAAGCTGGCTGCATCCAAACTCCAAAGGCATGTAATCAACACACCACTTCTGTAAATAAGCCACTCAAAAGAAAAACCCAATCCACAGCATATACACTTCTTCAAAATTGTTGTCTGATTTAAACCCACTCCAGTTAAAATATCAACACAAAAAACAGTAAAATCAAAACAGACATGCTAGAACTATATAAGATAGCTACACAAACCTGCAATAAAATCTTTTAGATTTTTAAGTAACCATCACATTTCGATTACATGACCCTCACAAAAGAATACACATCTTCCAACAATACTAAAAAGTTGCAACATCAAAACGAATCTCAAGCAAACAGAAGATGCTAATCTTGAACAACAGATGCCACTTAAGAAGTTTTTTAGTTTCTTTTTGTTTTCTTGGTTTTTAAAATAAGTTAAGCAGATCCTACCACATTATGCCAAGAGATGCAGCCCAAGTATAAGCCAATGACCTCCGCCACCTTGTAGGTCATCATCAGCATAACCCCCTAGACAGGTGGATAGGGGAGCTTGTTGGCAAGGTTTGTCTCGAGTAATACAGAAGGGTCTTAGACAATATAGGAAACGATACACAAGGTAACTCTGTGTCCATTTAGTAGCATTTTAGCGATCACTAACAGCAACGAAGTAAAGATGGACAGACCTGATAAATAGTTGCAGATATTAGAAGTTCAACCATAGAAAGAAACAAATCCTTGTTCTCTGGTAATTCTGAATCTTTGTTATCTGGTAATGATGAAGATATTGCATCAGAAATTGCACAACTCAAATTTCTAACCTGAAAGGTAAAGCCAAATGCAGCATCAAGTTAGAGGTAAATCAAGCACAATACAAAGTAAAACACAGAATTAATAGATGGGCATATACACCCTTCCGCAAATGACAAACATTACAGAAACACTGTCAAATATGCATTGACCTCATGGTCATTAGAAACAAAGCTTAGAATTCCAACTGAATGTGGATATGCCTTCTCGGCAAGCACACATAGCCTCGAAAGCACTCTAGCTGCAGCTACTTGGATCGCCTGCACATGAGAAACAACATATCATATAAAGAAAAAAGAAAAGACAAGGACCAAATCAGGGGTCCCCTTCTAACATAATGGATTAAAAGATTATGGAGAAAAACCCAAAAAAGTTCTACTCAAAATGAACCTTCGACAACAATTTATTAAGTGAAAGATTAACCAAGTATATCCAAGTAACACACTCATCATAAAGTAATAGAGAAAATACAGTGACCACATAAACTCAAAGGTCCTTATTAAAAGAATCAAATGAATGCAAGAGCTTGACAGAAACAGTAACCAAATGTTCAAATCAAAATTTATGGCCTTAACATGATGAACAAGAAGCAACATGTGTAGTGACATGACAAGTAAAGCCCCAAACAAGATCTATGAGTGTGGATGCATTTTTATGAGCTTGCATGCACATGCACGTTAGGCAACAGTAGCCTGTGTAGGTACACACACTCTCTCTCTTGACTTCAACCATTTGGGAACTGGTTTTAAACTTGAAAAACCACACACACAGATATATATATATATATATATGTAGAGAGAGAGAGAGAGAGAGAGATTGGTAGAAATCAGATCGCAGGGACCTTTAGTTTTTTTAAAAAATATATTTTAAATAAAATATAAATATCATAATGTATAGTATTTATAAAAACTATTTTGATATAAAACATGCTTTGATTCGAGACTTTTAAATGATCAACTTAATATATGTTTTGCATCAACCTATTCTTAAGACCATATCGGTAAGGTTAGAATGCAAAAAAACAAAAAGTTAAACATCAAAATTAAAGTGTAGTTTTTGTCCCTACACACACACACACATCTCTCTCTCTCTCTGTGTGTGTGTGTGTGTGTAAGGGGGTGTCAATTGCCATGGATGGAGGAATCGACAGATCTTACAAACTGCAGAAGCCATCCGATTTCATAAAATTGGATGGCCATTGCAATAAATTATGATGCATCCCCCACACTCAGACTCTCCAACAAAAATACAGGTTAGATGAGAAATCAACTTCAAAGATTATCTATTTAGTAGATACACACATGGGATTGGTCTATTTCACATAACACCAGCCAACTTGATCCATACCCAAGCACTAAATATAAATTTCAATAGACGGGTCTAGATGAATGCAAGAAATAAAGGTTACATAGGCCAAAGCCTCAAACTAACCTAGAATACGAAAGTAAAACTTTTTGAATGACTAGAAGAATATAAAGGTTACATAGGGCAAAGCCTCAACATACCTCACGACAAACTTTACATTCAACATGCCTAGAAGAGTATAATGTTTGCCCAGATAGAGTAATATGTTTAACAGCAGTAAAAGATAATCAGACATATAGCGCACAATAAATGCCGATAGGTCATCCACCACCACAAGGTTCCAGATGACAAGCAATGAGAGAAAATTTTTTACTCACAGAATTCCGGCGAAAGCAAGCCAAAGCCAACACAGCGGATACAATGGTAACAGGCTTAGATGTGGCTCGTAATACTGCTTGCTGAAAAATAGGAAAGCTGGTATTTTCCTGAAATGACAGAAATGAATGGCAATTGAAAAAATGCATACACATAAACAAGCACACATCAGTATGTGGAAAATGTCATGTTCCTCTTGGTGGTGTTCACTAAACAATGGCATATATATTCTAGCCATTCATATCCAAAAAACAAGAAAGGGCATATGAACCTAAAATAACAGAACAAGATTTCACATTAACGATTAAACTTGCAAGCAAACACCAACATGACAGAATGGTAAATCATATAATCTTCATCAAAACTTGAATAGATATAGAAGTTTGTGTGTTGCAAGAAGAGATTAACAACAGATTAAACAACAGAGTGCATGTAGGACAACATAATATCAAGATCTGCTGACACATCAGTTGACACATTCCCATTAAGAAAAACATAGAAGAATCACAAACAATCTCCAGCTTAAATCTTCTGCCGCTGCAAAATCATTGCATATCCATACATATTTGAAGTGTACAAAAAAGAAGGAACTCGACATAATTGATTGAAACAAAAAGAAAGTGAGATTTAACCTGGTATGCCTACTAACTCTTGAGCTATCAACTTTTTATCAATTCAGGAAATTGGAAAAATAATAATCTGCATTAACTATATTATCCTCAATGTTGTTTAAATATGTAATTTGACTCTTCATTACATTGCAATCTGGTTGTTTAAATCACTGTCACAAATATCCTGTTTTATTAAAAAAAAACACGATAAATACATTAAATATAACTCAGCCATATAAAACGTCAACAAAATGAGTCTTTTTGATAAAGACGCCAGAAAATAAAAAACGCAAAAAATACATGTTTTTTCGTGTCATTTTTGCACTTTTTTACTGGATGTTAGATTTTTTTAAGCGTTCAGCCAAACCGCAAGTTTCTATCTTTTAAATGTATTAAATAAGAGAGAGGTGATTAACCAGAAAATTAAGCATAATAAAGCAGAGTGCTGAAAGGTGCATGTAGTAACGAGATTAATTATGTAATAAAGAGGAGAGAGAGATAGTTTACAGAAAATTAGATGCAATAAAGAAAAGAGGGAGAAACAGCCCAGCTGCTCCTACGAAACCCTAAACCATAGCATTAACTCCTTCATTAACTGAGCCTTCATATCATGCGGCTGAGTAAATTGGGTCAAGCATGGGGACCAACCAAATTTATTATTTCATAAGTTTTACATATGGCTATTATTTGCTTTTAATATACTATTTTTCATCCACATCCAATCATGTTTATGATTTTGTCTAATCACTTTTAATATACTATGTTTTTTCCCTTAATATGATGTAAGGGTGCTTGTTTGGGCTATACGGAGTGTGCCTCTATAATAGGGCATCAGCATGTCTCAGAATTTCTGTGGTTGTGACAGAAGTTACGAAAAAAGAAAAACATAAATTTGGGAAAAAAAGGGACTGAGTGACACCAGACAGACTTTGTTAGCAGTTTACACCCTTGTACAGAACAATCACACTCTAAAGTGAAATTGTAAGGTATTCTAGATACAAATGAAACAATACCTTAATCTAAACTTAAATATGTAATTTGACTCTTCATTGCTTGTGATATTTCTGGTATATTGAATACGAATTTTCATTTAGGGTGTTATTACTGCTATCTCGTTAATGAATTTAATTTATGTTCACACCTGATACTGTATACATTATGTCTTCTGTTGCCTAACGCACTTGTTGTACAAGTAACTTGCTAATAAAAGAGTTTTCCATATGCAGTAAACAAACTTCAAGAGAAATACAGTACAAACTTCAAAGCATGTTCTAGATACACAAAAATCACATTTGCCCGAGTACATTGTAGATCTATATAAAAGTCTGTTCATTGTACGTTTTTTAGGCACATGAAGGAACACCTTCGAGCTGAAATTTTTGTAGATTGCCCTCATTAGCTTTCTTCCCTTCAAACAATTTCTTTTTTTCCGAAGATATGAGAAGCAACAAGCAAAACATTGTGGTCAACAAAAAATCACTTCCTAAAACATGTTAATTTGATGGAATAGAAAAGAAGGAAAACGAACCACCTCAACATCAGAAAGCATCAGCTGCATGATATCCAACACCAAGCAAATAATTACTTCTAACCCTTCTATCTCCTTTGGTCTGTAAAGGCGGTTCATGTGTAACTTCTGTAAAGAGACAATAAAGGTTACATAGGAAATATAAAAAGAGCGTTAACCACAAAAGAAGAGAAGCCGATGGAACTGCCTGACCTCCAGTTTATCAGCTGTTGTGCATAACATCTGAAGAAGAAAACCATGCATGGACGAGTCGCAGACTAAAATGTTGCGGATAACAGAACCTAGTTTCCTAACATCCTTCAGGACAAGGCAGTTCTTCAAAACATCAAATACCTAGAAAATACATGAAAAGACAGAAACTCAAAAAATATGTAACTGCACAATGGAACACCAGGAAAGTTTTTTATACCAAACAGATGAAATAAATTAACATTTCACATTGACCCTAAAGATGTAAGCTTCCACGACACATGGAGAAGTCAACAAACACAAAACTCAAATTAACCACCAAGAAAAGAATTCTGGTACATGCACGACGCCATAAGCACAGCTAGAAAGGAAAAAGAACAAGGATACAATGTGCAGATGCAATCAAGTTAGCAGTGAAAGAGATATTTCATCCTCTGTTTCTCATTTAAAATGCACAGGACCATCCATGGGAAAAAAATACAATTCCCTAGACTCAGTAACTATCATTGCTAATCCTTTTTCTATTATATATCGAGTAAAAAGGTACTGTGCTATGCCAGACTGCACGTGTAGACATGCACAAAAGCCAAAGTACATCTATGAAAATGCAAGTCATCAATATATTGATTTCGTTATTATCGCGTATTTTTTTTCGAATCATTCAATTGGCATGTTACAGCACCAAAAGAAAAGCATTGGCTGTCACAAATGTTGCAACTGTGTCAGCTCACGCTATTATGCATACAACAGCCATTTTAGACATGCTCATGTGAGAAGAAAAATGGATCCTCATAAAACAAGGGAACATATAGCTTAGCTCATTCAACACACACATTGTCTAAGACCAAAAGGTGCATTTGCATGAGCAGGAGCAGATATGTCACTAGAAGCATTAGGTGGAGCCCAGTGGATGAGTAGATCTCATTCACCACACACATTGTCTAAGACCAAAAGGTGCATTTGCATGAAAAGGAGCAGATATGTCACTAGAAACGTTAGGTGGAGCCTAGTGGATGAGCAGATCCTATAGCCTAGGCATGCTTAGGATGGAATGTGCATTCTAACAGGTATGGAAAAAAAATGCAGAACATTAAATATTCTCGTACATAATGACATATAAAAACACACGAAGAGTAATAATACACACCCCAAAAAAATGAATATAACACACAAGCAACAGAAAGTGTACCTTCAATTTCACTTTCCAATATTCATCCTTTGTGCTATACTTCCAATTTTCGTGATTAACTAAGACATACCGTAGGCAGAAAACTACGAATGCAGATACTGCTTCATCTTCCACACCTACTTTTACCAACTGCATGTTCAAATCAAGAACTGCAACCACCAAAATGTCAGTGATACAGGACATACTGAATTTATCAGCCCAAAAAAAGAAACTATTTGTCCATCTATCCATTGCGTTTGTAAAAAGCTAAAGAAGAACTAATATTTATTTCTCATGAACGCAAAACATTTACAACCGACACATGATTGTAACGATCAAATTCAATCCTACGAATTGTTCCAAGTAATGATGGGAGAATATCAGCTTCCTAAAATATTCAGCACAAAACCTATTTGATTACCTAGGCAGATTTGTTAGGACAAATATTCAAATTCAAAAAGGCTACTAGCATCAGCACCGTGGAATATTCAGACATAAATCAACTTTAACTCAAAAAAAAAAAAAAAACATACCAGGAACAATCAAAGGATAAGATTCCTGATCTGGAACAACCAAAACTGATGGAATTTTAGCAGTGCCACCAGAAAGTAACCATAACCCACTGCACAGAAAAATAGTTTGGCAGCATATCCAGATTATGAAGATATCTACTTGAAAAGCAATAAACTGAAGAACAACCCCAAACCAAGCCAGAAAACAAAAGCTAATTCTAGAATACAAGATTTTCAGCAAGTAAGATAGAAACTTGTCCCAAGATCCAACAAGTATGAGCAGCAAGTGTAAACATTACGAAATATATGTAAAAATAAGCCTATGGATACTAACAAAGCTGATCTGCATGAAAATAATAATCTGGCACCCTGAATTATTTAAAAATGATAAATCAAAAAAGAAAAACAACCTCTTAAGCCAACAGAAAAAGTGAAAACACATCCTAGACTAGCAGAAACAGGTACAGTACAACATTCTTTTATTTTATTAGAGGGAGAACATTTCACTGGAACAAAAGGTCAACAAAAAATATTTCAAAAAAATAAATTTTTCATGTATAAGATATGAGTTCACGTTAACGGGCCAGAGCGTCCACTATGAAAAGTGTCCACCAAGCTCCAACTAGGGTTCAGTTGCACAATATAACTTTCTCTTGCATGTAAGCATGAAAATATAGAAGTATAGAAGATAAACAAATTATCACGTTATCTACATCAAAAAGGTTGAATAGATATAAAAAACACAAAAAGCTGAGGCAAAAAATTAAAAGCTATATGTTCACATTTAGTCTTTGTCAGCTTTAAGAAATAACTGCAGCCCACTTCCAAGCTACCATCTATGTAGTGCAACAAACAAGCATTCCCAAGAAAGAAGCATCATGAAAACGCACAATGCACTGACACTGCTAATATCTCTTGTTGTCAACTTATGTAAAACTGTGAACCTATCTCATCCATTGGACAAATGAAGTCTTTCATTTTCAAATAACCAGCATGAGAAGTTTAATCCAAAAACTACATTGAATTTTTGTAAAAAATGGAACAAAGACACAAAACACAAATTTTATTGAAAAAAAATACCTGCATGAGCTAGTTACTCCAAGCTCAAAAATTTTTGTTTTAAGTGCATCAGATAAAACTCGATGGGGACAGCTGCATTGGAAAGAAAAACATAAATGAGAATCGACAACCAAATGCATAAGCATAAGATAAGGAAATAATGCACGATAGAAGTAAAATATAGCTCACCATGTTAACAACTTTGTCAAGCTTGTGACACATAAAGACAAAAGTGAAGTATTTCTAACCCTTGAAACAAGGTCATCGAGCATCTTGCAAATGATTTTCACTAAATCAATCCTTCAAAAGTTGAAAACAAAATTTCAAATTATATAAAGTAGATAAAATGCAATTTGACAATGCAACTTCAACTTCATACCTAACATTTTTATCCAAATGTCCATCCATTTTTGCTGCTCGAACAGTTGCAGACTTTTCAATCCCCATCAAATAACTGGCAACAGCCTAGAATTTCAAGTAACACAATTGCAAGATAATCAGCTTTCATCAATCCATTAAGACACATCAATAGGGAAAAAATATAATAAATGCACAAAAATGCTTAACCTAACTAATAGTGAAAGTGCTCTGCAGTGCCAGGTTTAAAAAATGCTAAAGGACTGTTATGTGCTTTATGTTGTTTATACTTTATATATGTACATGCATACATGTGCCATGAATACACACACAGACATGCACATATACACATTGTTTTAAAAAATGCACTAAAAAGTGAAAAAAATGTACTTCATAGCGGTGTGCAGACCAAACCAGACAGCAAACAGCAAAAAAGGTAACAAATGAGGTACATGCTATGTCACACGGATACGGCAATCTGGGTCACGTACCGGCATCGACACTCCGACACACGGATCCCGACACTTGGACATGGCAGGATACGTTTTGGATCGGGTCTGGGTCAGACCCGATCCGAACCACTTTCATAACCCGATTTTCTGTTTTAACCTTCGATTTCTTTTTACGCTTTACCCTCGACGGTCTACCTTTACCCTCGACTCCCTGCGGCGACAGCAAGGGCGACGAGCTCCGGCGACATCCGGTGGCGTCCGGCAGCAGTCGGCGACAGACAGGTAAGTGTTTTTTTTTTCTTTTCGATATTAGAAGTTAGGGTTTCATGCTTCATTTGGGTTTATATTGCCGATTTGGGGATGTTTTCATTTGAAGATTGGACGGTTAATCCGTCGATCTTGATCCTATTCTTCAATGCTATGTGCGATATTTTATTTTTTTGTTTGATTTGGGGATTTTGCCGATTTGGGGATTTTCTTTCTTATGACTTATGAGATTGGTGATGAATAATGTTTTGTTTGAGACTTTCTTTCTTATGACTTATGAGATTGTAAGAGTGAATTATTAATTTAATGTTTTTTTATTTTATTATCATTTTTAATCTTTTAGAATATAATATTCGCCGTGTCCACGTATCCTAAAATTTTGAAAATTGTTGTGTCCGCGTACCCGTACCCATACTGTACATATGTGACATAGGGTACATGCTTTTCTTGCCTTAGTCACATATGGATCAAAACCCTTTTTTGACCAAAACATAGGTTTATCCGAATAAAATTATGTCAAGCAAAAAGGACAGCCATGTGAGTTAGGGCTAATTGTTTGCCTTATCATATAGCAACCAAATGGGAGTTCAAACAACATTTTGGCCAGTTCCCCAGCGACAACAAGAGGTAAAGCACCCTCTCTCTCACTCAATCTTCTTCTTCACTTTTTAATTCTTCTTCGTTTCTTTCTTCTTCTCTCCTTTGTTTCATTTTTCTGTCTTCTTTTCTTCATATTCATTTCTTCCTTCCACGATTCTCCATTATCCTTCTTTCTATTGGCTTACTGGCAGATTATCTACATCATTTTGTGAACTGCTGCCTCATTAAATGAATGCTGTTGCTTTTTGGATAGAGGTTTCAATATATTATCTTAATCTCATACAAACCAATTTTTTAATCAAATGGGATAAAAGTGTGAATTATTTTAGTCTTAAGCATCAATTTCAGTGTAATTGTGCTTATATTTTTTAGTATTTTGGTCTTGCTATCTTGGCATGCTTTCAGATGTCTACAAATATATGGTTTCGTAGGTTTGCATATACATGTTTGTGTGTACTGGTACTGCCTATATATTGCTTTACATGTGCCAAAATTACATGCATATGCACGCACAAACTACAATATACATGTAAGCAAGCACAAATCTAAGCAGTATAAGTATTTTCTCTAAATCATAAATATTGCAATTTCTTTAAAATTTTCACTTTAGACAAAAATGTATCACTAGATACATACATAATCATGCATGGATACTTGATGATGATGCTGCAAAATGTGTAATGAAGCCCATAGCAGTTGGGTAAAAAATAAGATAGCTGACATAAAAAATTGCAAATTTAACTTTTTATTACTAAAGATTCATTTCTTTGAAAATAAAAATAGAATAATAAGAATGATACAAAAAAACTCTTCATGAAAGACAAGAAACATGACAGAAGAACAAGGGTAAGTCACCTATGACATGCATGCTTTAATTAGAAACAATCAAAATTAACCACTCAGTTACAACCAATACTTAATGGCATCAAAATATATAACTTTCATTAATATGATTTACTCTTGGAGTCTTTAAGCAACTTAATAGCCACAAAGTTTGCTATTTTTCTTGAAATTATCGGGGACAAACATAGGCACTTGCAAGCAATGGTTTAAAGCCGATGACTCAAGACTCGACTCGTTCATTCTCGACACGTGACTCAATGGGTCAACTAGGTGATCGGGCCGAGTTTTGTTAACTATTGTTTTTAAAAGAAAAACAATATATAACTTCTCATTTAAACAAAAAAAAAATTGTAAAATGACTTCAATATATGTATCATTCACACCATCAAGTAATAACTAAGTTAAATTATCTCTTTTGATAACAAGATCTATAATTGCTTATTTCAAAATAAAAAAAAACAGTGTGGCAAAAATCAATATTTTCAACAAAATACAAGTCTATAAAAATCAAACACTAAGATAGATTAATATAGTCAACATATACCACTATCTAATGGTTAACAAATTCGACATATATGTTAATATTATATGAAACTAAAAATCAAGAAAGTGAAGAGTCCAACATCCTAAAACTTCAAATAAATACACCGTATAAGAAGTTAGGCCTAATTAGTTTTACCTTTTAATTTGAAATGTGTAAATTTAATAAATGAACAATAATTATAAATTCTCATATTTCAATAAGTTAGAATATTCATGTCAAAAATTAAGTAATTAAACAAATGACCTTGTTAATTACAAAACACAAAATTTATAGCTGGACTACATCAAGTCACACAAGTTTTGGCTGAGTCAAACCAAGTTTTGGCCAAGTCAAGTAGAGTCGTGCTTGAGTCAGGCCGAGTTTCAACAAAAACTGAGACTTGAGTCGTCTTACTGGGTTGACCTGTTTGAGGGCCTAATCAACAAGTTTTGACTCCGCGAGTTCTTAAACAATGCTTACAAGAAAAACCATAAAAATCCAATTTCCGTAGCATGAATCATCCCAAAGTTACTCATATTTTATGTACAGGAGAAGGAGAGGCTGGCAGTGGAGATGGAGATGGTGTTAGGCTCAAGACGATCCTTTTATTATGGACTCTGAACTGTTTTCATCTTTAACAGCAAGAACCATACATGAACTTATAACATATTTTGCTTGAACTTTTTTGAATTATTCCAATCATCGAACAGATTACATATAAACTTATGAATTTATGTGTGTGTGTGTGCACGTGTATGTGTGTGGTTGTCACCCCATAACCACTATCTTCTAAATTACAATGTCATACACATGGAACCAAACAGTCTACAGAGGTTTAGGTGGCAGACATCCGAAAAAGGGCTAAGAATGCCTAGGCGGAGACCTAGCTGGAATATGCAAACCAGTAAAGGTGAGGAAAGTAAGAGTTGAAGGAAGGGAAGAAGAAGAAAAAGTAAGAAAGGAAAAAAGTAAACCAAGAAGAAAAAAATGAACACTCCTTTTAGATAAGGAGTCCAAGATCATGGACAAGTGTGAACAACAACATGACTAAAATAAGGTCACACAAGGCCATATGAAAAAACTAATCTTAAACAACCTTGAAGTTTCAGATTACCCATACATTTCATTACCAAATACTGGTTTCAGTAAGTGGCTTGATATGAACTAATTTTATTCTATTACCTTATTACACCATGTTGCCTTCTGTTGTCTATCACTTTCTATGCCTGTCTTTTAAGGACACATATAAGATTACGTAAACACTTAGCAAGGACTGGAGATTCTATTTATAGGTGCATGCCAAACACCTCAACAAATGTTTGCATAATATACATACAAGCATGATGTGAATATCTCATAATACCTTGTTAGAAGAGAACAAGCAACCAAGCAGGTACAAGATAGCTGAAGCTTCATCATAGTCTTCGACACGAAATATACATGCCAACCGCAAAAGCAGTATCAACATTCCGGAGTGCATAAACTGTAGCAAAGATCAAGAAAAGAAAATAGTCTAAAACAAGAACATATTACCAAATTTTAAAAAAAAATCTTTAATTTTCTCACAGTAGAAATGAAGAAAGTACCAGCACTAATATCAGCAGGGATTAAGGACAGATAGTGAAATGAACCATGAAAAGACAAGAAATGATCAAGTTTTGTATCGGTCGAAGAACACACAGCTTAGCTATCCGAAGAAGTGGTTTGCGAGGTGCTTAGTGTCCAACTTTTACATGCTTGAGACCTTAGGTGTCAAAATTCCGACTAGTCAATTGACTTGGTTATCAACCAACATGTATTTCAAACGAAACGACTAGCTAGCCAGACTAGTTAACTAATCAGCTCAATTTGTTGATCGCCAAACCAATCCCTCACCAATATATATATATATATATATATATATATATATATATATATATATGCATTCTTTATATACATATATATATATGTTTTATTTATGTATTTCCATATAGATATATCTATAATGTATTTATTTATATTTTATAGTCAATCAACTTGGGCTGAGTCACACTACCCCACTTGTCCCATTAGTCTTTTCAGAATTTTGAATAACTTGTTTTGATCAATTCATCTTTTAACATTCATCTTATTTTGTTTATCTCAACATAGCATTTACTCTCTTTCAGTTTCTTTCTGAACAGACAACAGCACGCCGTTGGTTCTTTTTCCTTTTTCATTAAAATTATTTTGACAATAATGCTTGTCTTAATTGCTATGTCACATGGGTGTGCAGGTATGGTATGGGTTCGGGTACGTCGGACATGGCAATTTTGAAAATTGTGGGTACGCGGATACAGCAAATTTGAGAACGGCAAATTTTATGTTCTCAAAAATAATAAAATGAAAAAAAAAAACATTAATAGTCTTATAATCCACAAAAATTCTAAAAAATTAAAGAAAAATGGGAGGGAAATATAGAATCATAGTGGAAGGAAAATTTAAAAGGGAAAAAACCAATAGGCCTGGGCATCGGGCTGGCCCGGCCTGATGTCTAAAACCCAAGCCCAGGCACGGGCTCGATGCCCGAGCCGATCGGGTACCTGTTGCCCTACCTAGGCCGAGTACCGGGTATCCATTGGGTAACCGGCCCGATGCCCACCTCTAGTTTTAAAATGCAGTTGTACCTAGCCGTACCTGTGTCGCCGTACCCAAGTACCGACACGGGAAACTAGATGTACTCGTGTCACATAGCTTAATAACCTTTTTAATTCTTCTTTTTGGGAGTAATCACCTTTTTTCTCCTAAATCTCAGGTTGTGGATCTAGTTCATCGACCTTAACTGATCTGAAAATTCTTAGATTTAGATCTGATTGTGGATTTGCATAGTAGTCGTATCCAATCTGAAAATTGTTTGATTTGGATATGATTGTTGGTCAAGATCAGTGGTATTATCTAACCTAGACATTGTTAAATTTAAATTTGGTAGAGGGTATAGATCAGTGGTCTTATTGGATCACGAAATTATCGGATTTGGATCTTGTTGTGAGTTTGGATCAGTGGTCTTGTCTGATCCATAAGTTGTTGGATTTAACTCTAGTTGTGGATCTGGATCAGTTGTCTTATCTGATCTTGAAATTGTAGATTTGTATGGTGTTGTGGTTCCGGATCAATGGTCTTATATGATCCACAAATTGTTAGGTTCAAATAAGGTTGTGGGTCTAGATCAGGAGTCTTACCTGATCCAAAATTTATTGGATTTGGATATAGTTGTGAGACTGGATCAGTGGTCTTATCTGATCCAAAAATTGTTGAATTGTTGAATCTGAATCTAGTTGAAGGGTGACTAATTCTCATAAACACTATGTCCTCAACTGATTGGAAGTTCCGCAAAAGGTTGCATTAACCATATCTCTTTCTGAGGGAAAATGAGGATAAAAAATCTATATGTATGCAGAGTTTAACCTCCTCTACCCACAATGAGGGAGTAGTATTATATGAGATATAAACTGTTTTGCTTGTTGCAAGTGTGTTGAGTATGCGTCTCTGCTTCACATACATTAAAGCCAAGCTAGATTAGGCAGATTCTAGAAATTTATGCTGGAGAAACATTTCAGGGATTGAACTATTAACCTCCTTAAATTGAAGGTATTAAGCATAACCCTCAGCCAACTTGAGAAAGCTCTAGCCGGCACATCCAACATTTATGTCAGTAAAACAAGAAAATGCAACATGAGTAAGAGGAACTTATGCAGGATAACATGGAGTCTATATGCCATAAAGCACCAGTTAGAGAAGAAATTGCATACCTCCCAGCGCACTAAAGCAACTTTGTCACTACCGACCTTCAAAACTTGTCCCATGGTTCCAGTAGGAATAACAAGACCCTCAATCCCAGGGACAGCAATTGGTTGTTGTGCCTGAAGAACCTGGAAGTCTTCTCGAATATAATTACCTGATACCTCAAAATTCATTGTTATGCTGGCAATTTTATCTAAATAATTACACCTGCAACCAAAAGAGAGAAAATTCAAGCCCATATTAGAGATATAGACATAGAAGTAGATATACCTGGCCAGAGATGTATATGTATCGAGATGAATAAATGTACAAACAGGTGCATGCATGCAGCCACACATGTACATGTGTCCATGTGTGCGTGCGCACATACTAAACAAGACCATGAACAGTTCATCATACAAATTTAACACATTCATTTAGCTCTACATGAGAGAAGCACTAAAATAAAATCTCATCTTTGTACCTCACATCTACAGCTACATCTATGCAGAACAGCTGGAATTTAGGACGAATAGGGCCCTTCACTCATGTAAAACCTCTTGAAATAGTGGAAGCACTAACTACCAGGCTATAATGAATACCTTTGTCTCATATGTCATATGAAAACCAATGCCTGAGACAATGCAATAATTTCATAAAATGTATAAAATACATTTAAAATCAGAATAAGAAACAACTAAGAAACAATTTTCTTAACTTCGTGATATATTGGAGATAGAATTTTCACTGTTTATTAATGCAAAAGCAGCCTAAAATTTTCAAGAGAATTTCACTGTATTTTTCCTATTTTAGTCCCTTTCCAGTATTTATCTTTCCAACTCGCAAAAGCTGAAAAGGTTCAAACACATTCAAAGAAATAGCTTTCCTTGCCAAATCATAGCTGAGAAGAACACATATGACCAAGGATTGGAGGCACAAAGAGTAAAAGCCAAAATCGGACAAGAAATTGGGA
Organism: Nymphaea colorata; assembly: GCF_008831285.2. Classification (NCBI taxonomy): domain Eukaryota; kingdom Viridiplantae; phylum Streptophyta; class Magnoliopsida; order Nymphaeales; family Nymphaeaceae; genus Nymphaea; species Nymphaea colorata. The sequence goes on from NC_045146.1 coordinate 24,903,752, forward strand.
AGCCAGTTGAATTCACAGATGAACTTCATAGATGAGACAGAGAGTCTTAAAGAACTCACACGCATTCTGCAGGCCATTCGCCTTCACAAAGTGCAGACAATAAGCGAACTAACTTTATTGTGCTTTGCGGAAATTCTTCTTGCAAAGACAATAGGAGGCATCGAATAGGACCATCAACGAAACTATCCTTGTCCCAGAATTGCATACAAAGTGTCCCCTGAAATCATGAAATTTGGAAGACTCTAAGAAACACAAATAAATCGCATGAATACACTCTAACCATGGAAAGAATGAGGTTTAAAAAAAATAAAAAATAAAAAGATTAACGCAATAAACCAAACCTGCCCATGATAGATTTCACAAAGGACATCGACAACTATAGTTTGAACATTGTCCTCTAACTGCATGATTCGACAGAAAAGGAAAAATTTAAACAAAGAAAAATCATAATCATTAATCACTTAATAATTTTAGAAGAATAAGGCTATCAGAATTATTACATCATAAGAAGCAATAAAGGCCGCAATGCAGGTTTTCAACACACTTCGGTATCCAATAACAAGAGCCTGCACACAATATTGTCATATGAATCCTCGATAAATATGTAGGCAAACAGTAAAATGATAAGCGTTGCCTCACTTGAGAGTTGAGACAGAAACTAGTATTGGCAACAATGCATACACACTGCCTATAATAAGGCAACAAATATCCTTCAACAAGGAGATCAGCTGCCACAAATTGAAATCATAATACCAATGTATGGATCGACATACTGCTAACTAATAGTTGCATATTCAAACCCAAAGTTAGAACAGGAGAAAGGAGCTATGAAGGATCTAAGCATTTAGAACCATTTCTTCTTTAGCTCTTTCTTCTTGTAATAAGAAATACCTATCTTCCAATACTCCCAGAAATAGACCTACACATTATTACAAACTGCCCAACAATTAGTTCACAATCCTTCACCTCTCACCACTTCCTTCAAATCTTCCATGGACTTCTCTCTATTCCCGACTTCCTATCATATCATGCCAACCTTGTCAAACCTCATATTCGACATCATAAAACACAAATTGTCATAAGCTAGTAAGATAGACATGAAGTACACAGACAATGACAAGGCTGTTGAAGACTCACCTATGGAACAAGACGAATTGACTTTGTAGCCATGGCCGTTATAGATTTTCAAATCCCAATATAAAAAATGCTTGGATTCTACGAAACACAGGTACGTGAATTGGAGTCCAACATGCAAGTTGGTAGGCTTATGGTTTACTGGTATGGGATGTGTATGCCAAAGTACGTTATAGTGTACGGGCCAACTTGATCACAATAATTAATATTTATCAGTGTTGTACATATTGTAAGATACGGGACCGTATCGTACGATATGTATCGTCGCATTCCAAAAATACGACACGATACACCACCTGTATCGTAAACAGATGGTGTATCGTGCATGTATCGTACGATACAGTTACGATACGTTATGATACAATTAAGACAAGTTGATTTTTTATGATTTTTTGGATTTTTTTTCTATTTTTTCTGATTTTTTTAATACGATACAGTTACAATACATTACGATATTTTATGATACAACGTATCTTAAAGCCAGACCGATACGGCTTACGATACGCTTTTTACAACATTGATATTTATTACTCTTTCCTTTGCTCTTCTTCATCGTCATCGACCAACACTTGCGACCTTGGAACAACATCGACTACACTCCAACATGATGCTAGAGGACAGATGACTCAAAGTTGAGCAAGCGTCCACTCCAAACTACCATTTTTTAGGATTTTTACAAGTAGGATAATTTTTTGTTTAAAAAAGAAAACACACAACAACAACAGCAACTTCAAGAACCAAATTTGATGAGAGATCACACATCAAGTTTAATGAGCAAATGTCATTGCCAGTAACCTCATAAATTCAGTTCTTCAAAAGTCAATTTTTGAACAAGTATCATGTCCAGATTCCCATTCCAATGGGAAAGGTCAGCCCACTCATATTAAAAATAACCAAGTCAATGACTCAATAAAGCATTTTTATTTGACCAAAGAACCTTGGTTCACCCTCCAAAGAACAGATTTAGACACCATCTAAGTCACAGTGGTACATGGGGGAGGCCCACGTACCCGTACCGGCATACCGGTATGGGCGTACGACTAGGTACGTTTGGACCCATAACCGATCCAAACCACACAAAAAAAACATTGTCTTAGTCTAATTTTGCTTTTCTTATGAGATTATTATAGGAACTATGAAAGGAACATTGTCTTAACGATGTGATGATATTAATTTTTGTCTTTGGAATGAAAAATATATAATTATCGCCACACCGTTGTACCAAGATTGGCGAAAACGCCATACCTGTACCTGCTTCCCCGTACCCATACTGGCACCTATACTCGTATCTATGTGACATAAGACACCATAAGAATGAATCTAGATTGGAAACCTATCATTCATTTTACCTTCGTCTAACCTATTCCAGAACCATTGTCATAAACATCATTCTCAGGTTTTTCATACGCGAGATTGAAAAGTTTATTTTTCTAGAGAAAATCTTGAAAACATACTAAAAATGATTTTTAATGTATGAAAACGTTATGATAAGAACACAATCTTTTTAATTTTGACAATATTTCCCAAATATCGTGATTGTTAACTTTTCTTTGTTCTCCCTTTACTTTTTTATTTTTAACATAAAATATTGAAAAAAAAAGATATTTGTGACAAAATCCAGAACAACATCTCCTTTGAAAACAACATTGCAACCAACATTAACCAATAAATTAAGTTACATGAGTACAGTTACGAGTTCAGGTATGGCAAAGTAGGTATTGGCTTGGTGATTTTAGAAAATTTGCGTACGGAGGTACAACAGAATGTAGATGTAAATATATACATTATATCAATGTTATCACTGGCGTATCATATCGCGTATCGGTCGGGCCGACCTATACGCCGTATCATAACGTATCGTAAATGTATCGTAACGCAGAAAAATTCTTAAAAAATCCGAAAAATTCTTAAAAAATCCGAAAAAATTCTTAAAAATACAAAAAATCAGAAAAATTCTTAAAAAATCCGAAAAAACAAGCAAAAATCAGAAAAAAACAAGAAGTATGTATTTAAAGGAACATTCATCATTCATGTATATGAAGTATGAACTATGAAGAAACATTCATCATTCATGTAATCAAGAAAAATGTGTTTAAAGGAACATTCATCATACAATTAACCGTAGGAAATAAGAGAAATGAACGATTCAATGACGAAAAAGAGCTATTTCTTACCTTCTTGGTGTTAGAAACCAAAAAACCCTCTTTCTCCAAGCTTCCCACCGTGCCCTCTATGAGAAAGAAAGCTATCTCACAGGCAAAACTTGTTGCAAATGAGGAAAATCTCTCCCTCTCACGTCTCTTGAAGTATTTAGAAACAAGAAAAGAGAGAGAGAAGAGTGTATATATAAGAAGACGCAAAAAAGGGGACGTTGGGGCCCCTTTTTTAAAAATTTCCCCGTATCGCACGATACGGGCGATACGCCTACGGTACACGGTCGTATCGTGTATCATAGGCATATCGTATAGGTCTTTAAGACCTATACGATACGAATAACATTGCATTATATATATATAATAATCCACAAGAATCCTCAAAATTAAAGAAAAATGAGAGGAAAATGTAGAATCCTCAAAATTAAAGAAAAATGAGAGGAAAATTTAAACATACAATCGTTCTTACATACCCGCGTAGCCGTACCCACATACCCACACACAGGTACATGGGCAGATCACACATACCCGTGTGACTTAGCCAACAAAAAGTCCTAAACTGGTGACAACTAATATAGGCCACCACAATGGCCAAAAATGGCTCCTTCACAAGTTACTAGTCAAAGGCAGATATCTAAATCTAGCATTTGCCACCATGTCCAAAGTGTTACTCCCATCACGCAATGAAGATCAACTTTAGACTGCACCAATGGAGCAGGATATCTTTAAAATGTATCATTTTAGTAGATGTGACAATGTGGTTACCTTCAGATAGGTTCCAAGATGATGAAAAGAAAAGCAAAACAAATAAGCAGATGATAATCCATACTAAACAGAAGTCATCTGCATAAAGACTACAGCAGTAACTTAGTTGTTAAGGCGTTGCCAAGGCACGGACTAGGCATGAGTCCATACCCATCTCCTAAGTCCATCACTTAGGTGACAGGTGTTAGACTGGCATCTAGGCCGGACTAGGCGCCAGCACGTATAGTCCATAGGAAGTTGAGAAGTCATCTTCCCTTCAAACTAAAGTCCTGTAATTTTATTATATGCTGTTATACTGTATATACTTATATTATGTACAGTTATGTTATATAACTTATGTTATTTAAGTACTGTTTGCTATACATTAGTTACATATTCTATATCAACTCATCAAGTGGATGTTCCAGCCATATGTTAAGTACATATTCTATAAAACCATGAATTTCTGTATATATCTTATGGGCTCTTAAAACATATTTTGTGGAACCTATGTCAGCCATCTTACCCATGTTAAAACCTAGGTTTATGGTAAAAAGACAACTAGTTTTTATAGTTTAGTGCATGTCTAGTAATCAGAGAAAGACGTGCAGACCTCACTTCAACATACTCTGATGTTAGAGCAGCAAAGAAACAATATGAACTATGTAGATGATAGTCCACACATGAAACGTAAAATATTTCCTAAACAACTATGTTATAAAAATCCTCTTTAATGCATACATTTCACAATTCATTGTCATCAAAATTTCAGTACACAAGTAACAGAATAAAACTTCTAAAATATTGGAAAATTTCTTCATCTTCATTTACAGACAAAATGAAATTCTTGATTATGGGTTTAATCTTTAACTAGATATGAATTAATTTCAGAAGAGCTCTCAAAGAACTGAAGGGTTAGCAACAGAATAGAAGTTTGTTAAGTATTGGATGTCTTTTTAGGCTAGGTGCATGTAGGTGCCAGGCGTTGGCTGGCACCAAGGCAGTGCCTAGACTCCTTGACAACTAAGAGCAGTAAACACATCTATCTCATTGAAAATCTCAATGAAGACCAGTAAAGAAATGGAAGAACAAATTATTTTTAACAAAAGAAGAACCAACTTACATCTAGATCCTTCAGCATATTACTACGTAATATTTCAAGGAAGAATTCTAGAGGTGCAGCTTCAAAGGCTTGGCGAACATAACCAGTATGATCAACATCCTGGGAAAGACAACTAAGTTGAAATGAAGGATAAAATAAAAGCAAAGATTATATTAGAAGCAGTGGACTAGTTCCCATCCAATAAACACACCAGAATTGGTACAGAATCATCCTTCTCCGGAAGTGAGGAGATAAGGCAAAGAAAAATGCCCCAAGAAAGGAACAAAGGACCCGCTTCCGCAGTCTCGGATGGATTGAAGCCTGAAATCATCGTATCCATCTCTAGCAGTTCACTGTAGGAAAACGTAGAGTTCCCCTGCCTGGAAGTGTGGTTCACAGATATGAAGAGATAAAAGGATTACGAAAGAAAACTAACAAAATCTCCCATTTGCATTCCCAGAAAATAAAAGCAGACCAATAAAAAGGAATAACCTGAATGGCACTTCATTGTGAACCATTTGAAGAAGGTTATCAAGCTCTAAAGCTTCGAGAAGAATAAGAAAGAGTTGAATTTTAACATGAGATAACGACTCCGCTGCTTCTGCTGATACAGCCAGCTTTTCAATATTTTGTGATCCAGATAGTATATCCTAATCAATTAAAATACTCTAGATTAGGGAAATATCTTGCACACAAAAACATGGGATGGAAAAGGACAAAGGTATAACTTGGGACGTCAGAGTTTGACCAAGTTACCTTGAAGAGTGAGCACAAATTCTTCCATCTTTTAGCACTGCACCTATGGAAGGGCTCATAGTATAGTAGGAACAAGATCTCCAATGTCAGGACAACTTCAATTAAGGTCTCCTCTGCCCACAGATTCACAAACTCTACAGCCTGACTTTATCATAAACAAACTATCATCATTTGCATATTTACAAATGGTTCTATAGAGAAAGACAACAAAAAATAACAAACGTAACACATTCCAGAAGCAAAATAAAAACATATACTTCTACCAATATTTTCAATGTTTCTTCTCACCCTAACTTATGCTCCAAGATTGTTGGTTTTTGTTTTCTCTTTCAGATGCATAACATGATTGTGTTTTCATATATATAACACATGTATGATTTCAGTCATCAATGTTGTTCTAGAATTCATGCAAGCCATTTCCTGCTGCCTTTTCTTCTTATCCATTTTTGGGGGTGTCTAACAACAGATTTAGCTCCTTATCCATTGCCAAGGGACAACTAAGATATTGTGACAACGTAGGCTCCTACAACCAAGAAGTCAGAACTAGTGTTGTAAAAGGTGTATCATAACTCATCACATACATAAAAAACATTAATGATTGATATTTCATCAGTCATAAGCCATGTTAACGACATATTAATAAAATAAAGCTTAAAATCTGTTACATCACATTAAAACATATAATCCATGCCAAATGAGAACTGAATTTATGTTTATGGTTAAGTAACAATCATGATTATCATTAATCGATACAATAATCATCTTGATCCTCATTCTCATTTGCTTCAACACTTGTTTCATTGCTTCATTGTCTCTCTAAAATGGCAAAAACTCCCCTCCCACAGCTCTCAGGAATGTTGCAAATGAAAGGGGAAAGGAGCTTTTAAAAGAAACTCGACAAAAAGAGGTGTTGGCCCCCTTTTTAAAAACAGGACCGTACCATAAGATATATCATTTGTATCATAATACAGCATGATAAGCATTTTTGTGTATCAATGCTATATCATATAGGTTTTTCCACCTACATAATACGTATCATACAACACGATACGGCTCCGTATTGTATGATACAAATAACACTGGTCAGGACATTTCCAAATAACTGCATGCTAACAGCCTGTCCATTTCTTACACAGTAACCTATAACAAACGCTTGAACTCAAAACATGAGTAGACAAGCAGTACAACCTTCAGGTCATTAAATGCTAAAACAAACATCCAAATATCTAGAATGGCATTTGAATTGTGATAATATTGGATGCCTATCTCAGGCGAGCAACAATCAAGACAAGCTAAGATTAAATATCAAGCAAGTCCGAGATTAAGGAAATCTTGAGCTGTTCATACCATAAATTCAGGATGCTTTGATGAAACAAGTAGAAGAAAATTAGTAAATATTTTTTCTTCCAAGCCATCATCAACCAGATGCTGAGCTTCCTCCAGAAAAAATGACTTTCCCTTTGGGTCAGAAGGTATTGACACTGCAGAAAACACAATGTTCAAAAAAATGGACCTGTAACGTACAGGAATGATCAAAAAGATTCTTGTAGCTTTTCGCCATAAACAATCCATTTCTGCCATAATGAAAATATAAACAATTCACGGATGAAATATTGCAGCCTTATTGAAAGATAAAACTTAATTAAGAGCTCCGAAAAGAATACCATGTTTTAAAAAATAAAAGAATAAGAATAGGCATCCACACAACATTAGAAGAAATAAGGACAGTTAATTACGAGCAAGCATGAGAATCTGACGGAGGCACTTCAGCAGACACTGCCGCTCCTGATAGTATGAAACTAGAACCTGCATAGGATCGCCCTTAAAATCATGCTCGGTCCATGAACTTAAGAAAACTAAAACTGAAGAACAAATGATCACTTCAAAAAACAAAACAAAGATATTAGTTTTATCTTTCTTCTTCTTTTTTTTTTAATGAAGTATGTAAAAGAATAATGATGTAAAAATTACAATAGATGCAGAAATATAACCTGAAAATGTCAAAATGTAGGATAAGATAAGTAAAATGTCATTTACAAACATGAGAATCAAGCTATTGGTTAACAGTTAACCACACAACTCTCAAAGCAACTGGAAGATGCCATCTTCAGAGCTTCTGAAGAACCAGATGCAACTGAACACAGTATCGAAATGGAGTGCTTGGACTTATCCACATTATGTGATAGTTTTATTCAAGCATAGCATTTAATAGAAAAATGAAAAAGACTTATTTTCCAGTTCTCTGAAATGCATTTGGTTATTGAGAACATTGCATGTAACCATAGTCACAAATAACGTTTCGGAGCTTTAAACGATGTATAATATGACGGGCTTGAAAAATACGGAGGGCTTGAAAAATACGAAAAAAAAAGGTATTTAAAAAAAAATATTAAAAAACTAAAAATGAGGGAAAAATAAAATAAGTGAGAAAATAATAACACAAGCATCAAAAGATAAGTAGATTTGCAACAAATAAAAAATGAAAAATGAAAAAAATTTGAAAAAAAAATGCATTAAAAACGTGTAACATTTTTGTTAAAAAAAAAACACGTTTTTTTTTTTAGTTTTAAACGGTCATTTTCTCTCGTTTTTTTCGCCACATAGATGTTTTACCTAAAAAAACCTTAAGGCCTGATTTAACAATGGATTTGCTCACAAGCATTCTACACCTTCCTATCAAGAATTTTTTTCTAGAAAGCAAACCATCTTATCTCTTGTCAATAGCAAGTTGTTTACTTAAAGGGAAACAATTTACAAAGACTCCAAATATGAACTTACAAAAATAAGGTAAGAAAGGCATCTGCAGACTGATGTAATTTTAAGTAAAACATGCATAAAAAAAATCAACATAACATACTTACAAAATAATAGGTCAAATTCAATGCATTAAAGAACTAGGTGATTGTTCCTCTTGCACCTAAAATTCTTTATGTGATGGATTTTCTTAACAAGTTGAAATGTACTTAGACCTGATAATCACTTCACAGTGTCTCCTAAGTCACACTTCAAATATGTTGCTTTTAACTATGTTTTCTTGATAATAACCTACTTTAAACTCAGTTCCAGTCTAATCAATGAAAGAGAATGGTGCAGCAAAATGCCACTCTTTTTCACAAAGCACGCACATTGTATAATTCTAAAGCTCTAAACAAAAAAAGACATTGACAATGGTGGAGGTGAAGAAGAGAAAACTTCTTTGCAAGCATCTCAATTTGCAACAGGACTAACCCAAACATATTGCAGAAATAAAAGCATAACGGACACATTTGCAAAGCAATAAAAAAGGTACTAAACCAAATGTGTGTATTCTTCTATCTTATTGACTTCAAATACACTGTTGGACTCGAGGAACCGGCTAAGAAGCAAATACGACTGCAATTCATCCAAGCCCTGCAAAAAGACAGGAGTAGGAATTTCAATTCAAGAAACATAGTTACATCTAAAATCTAACCTAATGAAATAAATTGCCATGACTAAACAAATATCGTTTTAGTGCAATTATTGAGCACAGTTTCAAACATAATCAATTCAAGAAATGTTCTACCAGGCTAAACTAATATAGACTAGATGATGTTGTCCTTCCTAGACATTTCGGTGCTTTGTCTGTGCGACGCAGGTGAACACACGCAGAGTAAGCATTATTATCCCCAACAAGCTTAGGCTAAAAATAGATGGAGGTCTGTCTCTTTTCCACAAAATATACAAGCACTTCTTCAAATTCTAAGCAAGTTGAATTGAAATAAACCATGCAAAAACGTATATCGTACCAGGCAGTCGCTAACTTTAATGGCTGGATTTCTCAGTTCCGGTCGAATGACTACATTGTGCGAGCCAAGATTCACGCTCGTCGCGTTCAAAGCCTCTTTAGACGCAGGATTCGGGGGCTTGAATAAAGCAACCGTCTCCAGTAACCATCTGCCGTTGATCTTCAGCCTGTTTGCCTGTGAAAGAAAAGTAGAATTACCATAATGAACCTCGTAACCTATCAAACAAACCGCAAATTGAGAAAACTAAGAGGAAAATACAAAGCGGGGTCAAGATCGTTGTATATTCTAGTTCTTGGATGACCTATCCTCTGCGTTCGATCGAGATAAACCACGGCAATTTTCTCGCTTAGATCAGTCCTCGACTAAGCCCACAGAGAAAGAGAGAGAGAGAGTACCAGGGAGGGAGCGACATTAGAGTCGGAAGAAGAAAGGCGTTCGAGATCGTTGAGAAGATCGGAGGAGGAGTCCCACCAGAGAGACGCGTCTAGGGTTTTGGGTCCGGCGACCTGGTTGATTGCTGCTGCGACGGTCGCCATGCGGGGAGAAAACCCTAATCCCGCCGGAGATACGCCGAGTGGTAGAATAGAGACCGGAAGAAGGAGAGCTACGGCTAGGGCTAGAGCACGGAACGCGCCTCCAAAGCTTTCTTGCAGCTTCGAAATGGCGTTTCACTGACGAAGAGGGGTCGCCAGTGTGTCATGTGGAGCAACTTCGGACTTCAGGCCACCCTTATACTGATCCAAGTTTGATTCGCTTTGCGATTGATCCATCCGTTACGAGGCGCTGCCAAATAAGTCGCGCCGTCACCGTGACTATTTGCCATGCGCAAATCCCAAATTTCGATTGTATCTTGCAATAATGATAGACGGGAAAAAAAAAAACCCCGAACCCTTCCTTCACATACTCGTGTAATTTTATATTGTTCAGTTAAAACTGTAACGGCCGCGGCTTGAACCTTTTTTTTTTTTTTTTATTTAGGCGGTGTTTGTTCATGAAAAATAATTCCAAGTCTTTGAGGTCGTTTGATGGTATGGAAACGTCCTTTTTAACATAGAAAATTTTATTTCAAACTTTTAAAACAAATTTCCAGGCAGTCAAATGTGCATAAAAAATGTAGCTATTATATGGAGTTCGCAAAAACAAAACTTTCTAAAAATTTTCCAAACGAAATTCAAACCGTGGGCAGTATGTGTCTAAAAAAAATGAGTATCACTCTAACGCCCTACATTCTTTAATGATGATGGAGGAGATTGATTTGATTACAAACATGTAACTTGTTGTTTTTGTTTACAAAATATTCTCTTCGTGTTTTTTTTTTTTACTATCAATCATCTTAAACACATTTCTTAGTCAAAATTGATTCAATTGATTTGGATACAAAATAATTTATGTAAATGTTATGTTGATGTTATTTATTATGAATAGTCTAAACGACATTTATCAATGAATATTGATGTAATTTATTTTATTACAAATATTTAACTTAAAATTGTCTATGTAAATGCTATGTTGATGTTATTTAACATCGATCCACAACAACATATTAATAAATATAGGTTCGGTTAATGTTCTCTTGATGGTTTTTTGTTATTGATCATCTTAAACACATTCATTAATATAAATTGATTTAATTATAAATATATAACTTGGTATTGACTACATAAGTATTATATGTCATTAATCAGTTTTAAATACATTTGTTAATTAAGATTAACTTGATTACGAACATATAAACATATAATTTGATGTTGTTTGCGTAAATGTTGTGTTGACGACCACATATTAACCGAACCATTTACAGAAACGATATGGCTCCAGTATCAATACCCACAAATTGACTAAGAGATGGTAATCGGACCTATCATGATCCGAAACTCGATATCGAATATTTGGATCAGATCAAGAAAGAAAGTTTGAACCATCAGTGATGGAACTTACGTACTGACCCGACCCGTTTAACTGGACGAATCAGATCTGCTCGAGGTTTAGACTTTTTAGTCATCCTTGTTGGTTCCCGCCGAGATTTCGAGAACGAACGGACCCATCGATTATTCGATTTCCGTGTTGGTCCCCGCCGAGTCCTCTTCTTTTTGACTTCTCGCTTGTCGGATTTTTCCTGATCCAAAATGCCGATCGCCAAGCTCGAAGTCCTCCCCGTGTGAGCCAAGGGGTTGAAGAACACGGATTTCCATTGTAAAGGTAAAAAGAAAAAGCCTGTCATCGGCTTCCTTTTTTTTTTTTTTTTGTCGATTGATCAAGATCCCATTCCTCTGCTTGCGGATTGATTGTTGTTTGCTTTCCTTTTGATCCTCAGCTTGTTGCTTTGACGGATTTTTCCTGTTAATCTTGGCCCGCCTTTGTAGTTCTAAATCGGCTTCTGATAAATTTTCCTCTGTAGGAAGAAAATGAGTTCTGTAAAGGTCTTTGTCGTGTTATGTGCATATGAGAGAACGATCCATCTCATTGTCCTCCCTTTTATTTTTTCGAAATTTTGGAGTACTTGTAGATTCCGCAAGCATTTGTTCTGACTTTGTGTAGATTGCGGACTGTGACGATGAGTGCCATTTATTCGCTGATATTATCCTTTCTCCTGCTGTTTAACTGTTCTCCAGATGGTTTTATTTGAGACGGTTCAAAAGGTGACTATAAAGTTAATAAGTGATTTCTTGCATCAAATTCAAAGCCAGCCACAGTGTTGTACTTTAGGATTTTTTTTTTTGGAACCAAGTTCATGTACATATTATAAAACCTTGAATAGAGTTGCACTAGGCAGATGTTTGCTCTCTTGTCATGTGCTTGTCTATCGCTGCATTGCAGGAAAAGGAACTGAATCAGAATGGACACAAAAAGTGAATCAAAATTATCATTTTCTTTTTCTAAATCTGAAGAAATGATGGACAAATTTTTATTCTTTTAAATCTTTAAACAAAAGATACTGGTAGTCAATTTCTTAAAGGTGGTTATAACTGAATATCTACTATCCAAATTAATCAGCGACCTTTTTATCCATGTTAATCAGTTCAAAAGATATATTTCTTTAAGTAGGGGATCGCCTCTCTTGTTAACGTAAAGATAAGTTCATGTACATGCCTCGTAATCAAAACTTGTGCTCAATTTTGTTTGTTGCTGCATCCCTTTGGAACCTTTATTAATTCGCTGAGGGAAGTCTTTCTCCGGCAGCTTATAATGTGGTCAAGGAACAAAGATACTGTGGAGAAATCAAAGTAGGACTGAACTTCAATCCAGATGTAACTTTTCTACAGCTTTCTGTTTGCCTGGAGATCAATGATCATGAACATCTACGGGAAATTTATCTCCTGCGCGAATGTTTAGGGTTTCAAATTGGGCAAATTTATGAAAGCGACCTCTTGCCTCCAATTTCACATACTGGCTGTGTTTGGCATGAGTCCTTGAGATGGGAGGAATTGGGATGTTCAGTTCCCACACAAGGGTACTTCAATGAGATCTACATACCCATACCTAGAATGGGTACTTGAACAGGTTTAAGCAATTTTCTAGCTCGATGCTGATCCAAACTACTTAATTACATTTGATTTTGCTAAAACTTAGTTTTCGTTTTGGTTTTTAGAGTTATTGTTTATTAACACATAATGTTTTTATTTAGCACTTGTTTATTTAAATGTTGGTTTCTAAAGTTATCGTGTTTGTACACATCTCCATACCCACACCCACACTTGCGACTTAGAAGTATATATAATCAAACACTGGAATTCAAAATCAAGGAGTAGGATTTAATAAAGAAAACAGCAACGATCCATTAGCAGTATCCGTAGACATTGTATATATATTTTCTTAGCAAATGATATAATTAAATATCCAATTTTCTTTAACCTTTGGATTAAGTTACCTGTAAAATTATGAAGGGGAAAAGAAAAAAAGGTAGAAGCAAAAGGAACTGAATGGAAGTTCTCAGACATAAGACATTCTCACATTTGCAAAAAAAAAATGAGGCAAGAAAGCGAAAATGTTTCCCCTTCTCCTCGATTATATCAAACAAAAAGAAGACACAACAAAATAATACTGGATAACCAACCAAAATTTGCAATTTGAAGGTTTCGACCTACCACCCTTCACTTCTCCGTCGTGGAAGTCACTAATCGGACCGGATCTAAGTATATCTTTCCTTGGATATACGACTTGTATCACTTTTATTATTATTATTATTCTCTTTTTTTTTTTTGACAAATCAACTTCGTTTCAGATAGCTTAAGATTTAGCGTTTACATCTAAATGGAAATCAGTTGAATGTTCAATCCATTTAAATGCAAGAACTTTAATTTCGAAGCCTACAGTTATCATCAGCCACACTGCAGTCTAGCCTCCAATTCTAAATTCATAATGCCACATGCAGACCATAGAACCATCTACATTGATACTAGGAACCATGTTAACATCTTCTCCAATCCATTTTGGATTTGGGATGAAACTAGGTCTGTGTGGAATTGCAAACATGATATTGGCACCGCTTTTGAGTTTCGAGACTAAGATTCGTATCCCATCTCCCCTGCTCTTGTGCCATCGGTCTCAGTTGGCCTGTACAGAATATCGTGCTGGTTACTTGCTGAAAAGAGCGATGCCTATACCAATCATAATACTTCTCTTAAGTTTAAATTGTTTTCAATGATTTATATTTTCAACAATCATAATACGTATAACTGTAAAGAAGGTTTCGCTTAAATCACATTGCTGCTGACTAAATATCTTGCCCAAACTATGCAACAAGTAATTGCCAAATTCACATCATATCTACTTCTGACTTTCCTAACTCCGTTGCAGGGTATCAAGTTCAATTAATTAGGAAGTTCGTTTACTAACAAACTTAGAGAAATCCCTGCAAGGATCCGTATCTCAAATATTAATCATTAGTTTTTATATTAGCTTATTTAGTTTATATTAGAGAAAGTTGATCAACCACATATCTAACCCTTTATCTTTCCGAGTAAAGAAGAGAAATTTAAGTTGACCTTCGACTTCGAGTCCAAGCCCCCACCTTTTATTGTTCCAACAACGGATACCGTTTTAGTCAAAATTCCTAAGCCATTGTGGATAAAAATCGGTCAAACTGCTTACTCCAAATATTAAAAGGGCTACTTTGTCTCATTTTGCAGATATGCCAATTACAGAGAACCAACAAGTAAATAAATCTACCAGGCCTCTCTCTTCCCAGGTTTGTCCTCAAGAAGAGAAAAACCATGAAGATCAAGAAGAAGAATCAGCAGCCTCAAGAGGAGAATCACCCAATTCTTCTTACAAGGAAGACCATAAGGATCCTCTCCTGCCCAAGATCCCCAGCTCTGTCGCTTTACTTCCCTCTATCTCAATCTGCAGCCATCCCATTCTCATGGGAGCACACACCTGGTGTCCCCAAGTCCATCTACTCGTCACCACAGATTGATCATGGAGACCATGGTGGTGGTCACGATGAAGATGGCTATGTTGGCAGCAGTGAATATGAAAATAATAACAATAAGAGGGACGGTGACCGTGACGAGGAGGAGGTAAATGTTGGTGCTAATGGCGGTAAGGATAGGGATGGTAACAAGGAGAAGCAGGTGGAGGAGGAGGTAAATGTTGGTGCTAATGGCGGTCAGGATAGGGATGGTAACAAGGAGAAGCAGGTGGAGGAGGAGGTAAACGTTGGTGCTAATGGCGGTCAGGATAGGGATGGTAACAAGGAGAAGCAGGTGGAGGAGGAGGTAAATGTTGGTGCTAATGGCGGTCAGGATAGGGATGGTAACAAGGAGAAGCAGGTGGAGGAGGAGGTAAACGTTGGTGCTAATGGCGGTCAGGATAGGGATGGTAACAAGGAGAAGCAGGTGGAGGAGGAGGTAAATGTTGGTGCTAATGGCGGTCAGGATAGGGATGGTAACAAGGAGAAGCAGGTGGAGGAGGAAGAAGAGATACGGCTCCCACAAGCACCTCGATCTGCCAACTTCAGAAGCTCATCGGTTAGATTGCCTCGTCAAGTGGTATGTTCATTGGCTCAGAGGACGTTCATGGAGCCGCAGAAGGAGAAGAAGAAGAAGAAGAAGAAGAAGAATGAGCTGCCGAATGCATCGGCGACGAATCCATTTCTGAAGGCTCTGCTGAAGTGCTCGAAAGGCTGGAATGACCTAAAGGCTTCGGCAAGGTTGAGGATGAAAACAATGACCACAAATACGAAGAAACGGTGCCTGATTTCTTGGACTTCTGCTTCATGTTCGAGGAGTTACCCCGTTAGAGATCAGGTTCAGGTTCCGGTTCTCATAAGGTGCACTCTGAAGGTGGTACCGTGATCTCTCCCTCTCTCCCCTCCTCTCTCTCACACCCACAAACATTAATGCTGTTGATGGTGTCCTTCATGTTGCTCTGTTTCCTTTTTGTAACGACGTGCGGTAGCTACATCACATATTCGTGAATGACGAAGCAGATAAGGTGGATTCGAAAGAATTTGTTAGCAGTGTTGATGATATTAGCAATAGTTTGTATTATACTTGTGGAGGAGCCGTAGGCTGAATCAAGAGAAGGTCAGTGCAGGTCATAGTGAAACACCAAATATGCAAATATCCATTTGTGATGAAAGAACCAACTCAGCACCAAGACAGGTTGATTTTCCCCTTTTCCTGTAGTATCCCTGCTGAGGACAGTTGCCTTTCCCACATCACCACCATCCTTAGGCTTGTGAGGACTGCAGTTTCGTGGATCACTTAGAATCTGAATACAATTTAGACGCCTTAGTGTCCCACAGGAGAAATAGGAGACAAGAAGCGCGGTTTTCCCTGTTTAAAAATAACGTTCCCAAATTTCTTTTGTGGGTACATGTTTCTCAAGTATTATAAAAATTAAACAATCAGAGATATCAAGCTAATCCTTATCACATCATATATTGTAAAGGGAACTATCACAGTTTTGCACATTTTATTTGAGATTTGATCTGTATTGTTTAATCGTGGCACAAAACATCCTCATTTATCTTCAGCTCCTACAAATACCACAAGAGGTCAAGAACATTATATTCTTGAAATAGACATTTCTATAAACACATGCATAAGGACGTTAATACCTACTATGTCTTGGTTCCAGAGAAATATGATTGGGAAACAAAGTGCCTCTGTGGGCCCTCGTGAGAAGAGACTTGAAGCGTTTGAGGCAGTGCCATTTCCCATATCGTTTACTCTTTAAATTAAAAAAAAAAGTTTCCGTATTTTCATTATGTTAATAATTCCATGGTGCAAGTTTTCAAATATCTAGAAACGCTTCAATAAGTGCTGTTGTTAGAAAAAAAAAAAAAAAACAAATTAAAACAAACATCCAATGGAATGGTTTAGATCTGTGCTGTTACATAACATATTGACTCCATGTTGTTTAAAATCAGCTTTTACCTGCTTGAATCAACAGATCGTTCTTAATTTTAGAGCAATTTGGTGACATTTAGTCGACCTCATTGATCATTTCTTAGCGAACGTTTGATGGGCACGGAAAATAATCCTTTTTTCTGTGTTTTTGTGATTTTTTTTTTCGGTGCAAAAAATCAAACGAGGATGAAATTTTCCACGAACTCAAACCGGCTTTGGGAAAAAGATACATGGAAAAAATGGGTCTGAGAGTGGTCGGACTTTTTTCACCGAAAAATGTTAGGCTCAGTGTGGACCGTTTTCTGGGGTTCTCTGCGTCGTCATTTAGTCGACCATTTGCAGCAGCCGGCGTCTGTCTTCGCCTCAGCCCGTCTGCAGCGCCCTTCGTCGCCTCAGCCCACCATCTCCGGCATCCCTCAACCCTGGTTCCCTTGTCCTCGAAGTGCCACTTCAAACTGATATCTTGGGAGAGAGGGGGTTTGTGAGTCAGGAACGCGAGAAAGTCGTGGCAGACGTAGCTCTCTTGTATGCGGAGCAGTACAGGAAGATCAAGAGCGCAAGGTGGAACAAGGCAATGGCGCCAGCCGCGGATGGCGAGTCTGTCTTCGTCGGAATCACCCAGTGATTGTGAAAGGGTGCTTTTCTTCTTGATCTTGATCCCTCTGTTCTTTTCGGGCTTTGGTGTATGTCATGTAAATATTTCCGTGTTTATGTCTTCTGGACTTATTCCTTCTACCTTATTCCAGAAATTTTTTTCCATGAAATCCATGGCAATAAGATCCAAAGAATATTTCACCGATTGATTTTTTTTTACCCTGAAGAATATTTCGTGGATATCTTTTTAGGGTGCGTTGGTTAACCCGGAAACAAAAAAAAAAAAAATCCATGGATTATTTTCATCATCGAAAATTTTTTTCTTCGATCTTTTAGGATGGAAATTTTTTTATGGAAAAAATTTTTCGTCGATCTTTTAGGATGGAAAATTTTTTATGGAAAAATTTTTTCGTCGATCTTTTTGGATGGATTTTTTATCATGGAAAAAAATGTCACGGATTTTTAAGATGGAATTTTTTTCATGGAAAAAACTTTTCGTGCAACTTTTATGATGGATTTTTAATCATGGAAAAAACTTTCGTGGATCTTTTATGATGGATTTTTAATCATGGAAAAAACTTTAGTGGATCTTTTATGATGGACTTTTAATCATGGAAAACATTTTCGTGAATTTTTAGGATGGTTTGTCTCCATGGAAAACATTTTCTGAATTTTTAGGATTGGTTTTTTTTCCATGGAAAAAGCTTTTCATGGATTTTTAAGGATTTTTTAGGATGAATTTTTAATCTTTGGGGACACCTTTCCGGCACGTTTGATGCCTTGGAAATGCACTTTAGTTGAAGCAAAAAAAGTGTCCGTTGGCTCAGTTTCCAAAATTTTATTTCCACCGTGGGAGGTGGAAAAAAAAAATTCCGGATACGAAAAAATGCCCGTGAGGGCATTGTCCGTCTCGTGCGAGTGGAAGAAAGAGGGACGCCTGAAAACTTGGTCACCCGCAATGTATTCTGCAGAGAGAGAAAGAGAGAGAGACATTAAAGGGAACAAGCATCATTAGAGGGAGAGAGGACGGCTCTTCGAGACTGGGTTTCAGAAGAAACCCTCTGTCTTGAGGGTTTACTCGTAGAGGGTTTCTCTAAAACATTCTGTAGGGGGGAAAGCGTCATAAAGGGTTTCATCTGTAAAATATCAGAAAAGAAAACATTGAATCCACCTGCAAACGGTTTGGGTTTTCTCCATGCAACGCCAGCAACTTCGCCAAGCTCCGGTCGGTGGTTGCCGCCCGCATGTCGCCGGTCTGGTTTTCTTTTCCCGGTGAAGAAGAGAGAACAGCGGAGAGGAGAGAGAAGAGAAAGGGGGAAAAGGAAGGCTCGATTCCTTCTTTACGCTGGTAAAATGAAAAAATGTGACTCATCTTTTATAAAAATTACCTATGCGCCTAATAATATTAAGAAAAATTCAAAACAAATTTACTTTCCACTTCCACCGACTCCATACCAACGCTTTGGAAATGTGGATTTTGTTTTCAATTCATAAATAAATTTTTCAAAAAAATCTTTCCGTTTATATATTTCCAAGGCATCAAATGGGCCCTCAGTGTAACGTTTGACAGAAAATCCATATACTTTTTTGCCATGGATATACTTTAGGACTAATGACCGATGCATGCATGGAATTTTTCACCACGAAAAAAAAGATCGTGGATATATTTAAATGCATCCGGAAAAGCTGCTGAAGGCAGTTTCCTTTCCCACATCACCACCATCCTTAGGATTGTGTTGTGAACACCTCAGTTTCCAGGAGCATTTAAAATATGAATACAATTTAGACGGCTCAGTGTCCCACAGGAGCAATAGGAGACAAGAAGCGTGGTTTTCCCTGTTTAAAAATGTAGCATGGGAAATGGCACTGCCTCAAACGTTTCAAGTCTCTTCTCACGAGGGCCCATAGAGGCACTTTACAATATATGATGTGATAAGGATTAGCTTGATATCTCTAATTGTTTAGTTTTTATAATACTTGAGAAACATACACCCACAAAAGAAATTTGGGAACGTGAAGTTTTAATTTTTCATTGGTCGCAGATTATTTACCCTCAAATTAAAAAAAGAAGTTTCCGTATTTTCATTATGTTAATAATTCCATGGTCCAAGTTTTCAAATATCTAGAACTGCTTCAATAAGCGATGTTGTTAGAAAAAAAACCAAATTAAAACATACATCCCATGGAATGGATTAGATCTGTGCTGTTGTTACATAACATATTAATTCCATATTGTTTAAACTCAGCTTTTACCTGCTTGAATCAACAGGTCGTTCTTAATTTTAGAGCAATTTGGTGACATGGGCACCGAAAATAATAATTTTTTCTGTGTTTTTGTGATTTTTTTTCGGTGCAAAAAATCAAACGGGGATGAAATTTTCCACGAATCCAAACCGTTTTCTGGGGTTCTCTGCGTCGTCATTTAGTCGACCATTTGCAGCAGCCGGCGTCTGTCTTCGCCTCAGCCCATCTCCAGCGCCCTTCGTCGCCTCAGCCCACCATCTCCGACATCCCTCAACCCCTCGTCTCTTTGTCCTCGAAGTGTCACTTCGAGAAAGTCGTGGCAGACGTAGCTCTCTTGTATGCGGAGCAGTACAGGATGATCAAGAGCGCAAAGTAAGACAAGGCATTGGCGCCAGCCGCAGATGGCGGAGTCTGTCTTCGCCGGAATCACCAGTGATTGTGGAAGGATGCTTTTTTTCTTGATCTTGATTCCTCTGTTCTTTTTGGGCTTTGGTGTATGTCATGTATAGGCTGATTCTGATAATGTCGGTTAAGAAGCTTCATTTATGTGTATAAAACCGAAGGAGGATTTTGTCCGCCAAATTTTCTTCTGAATTTTGTTCCTTTTTCTGGCTGTCACCAGTGGTTCTTTCTCATCTGTCCTAAATTCCTAAAAGGTGAAAATGAAGAACTCGTAGTCCCTCAGCCACGAACATAAACTGTTCTTACTTCAACTGCTGATTGATCTTCTGCTAGCTACTACTGCATATATATATATATATATATATATATATATATATATATATATATATATATACGTATTTCTTTTTCAGAGCTAGTGGATTTATAGAGAGAGAGGGAGAGAGAGAGAGTGTGTGTGGTGTGTGTTAATAGTTGTCTTTTAGAGGTGATTTAAAATTTTATTTATTAAAATATTTCCTTGTTTATGTTTTCTGGACGTATTTCTTCCACCTTATTCCAGAGATTTTTTCCATGGTAAAAAAATCCATGGCAATAAGATCCAAAGAGATACAGAGAGGTAAATAAATCCATGGCAATTTTTTTTTCCCATTGTTAGCTTTGAGTTGTTTTTGGGTGTCAATGTTTTTCTTTTTCTAGAGGTGACCTATAATGTTATCCAATAAATTTTTGTATGTTCATCAGGCACTTGAAATATTTTGTGGAAATATTTTCTGGACTTACCAAAATGGATGGAAAAAAATTTCTTGCCACCTTATTCCAGAAAATTTTTCATGGTCAAAATATCTGTGGTAAAAGGTCTGTAGATTTATTTTCGGGAAGAATAAAATGCACCCTTAGATTTTGCTCATCGATTTCACGTTTTTTCGCTAAAAAAAATGACGTTTACCTCGCAGTTAAAAAGCAAAGTGCAAAAATTTGAAAACTCCAAAATTTTAAGTTATCGCTAATGGCTAATGTAGTAGGGACAATAACAAGAATAATAATAAAACCCAAAAAAAAAAAATTATAAGAACGGCTGACGTTGAAGGAAAAGCACGTACATTATTGCCCGTTTCACGTGTCCTTCATGGCCTCAAACCACCATCTCGGGTGTCCCTCAGCCCCTCATCTCCTTGTCGTCGAGGTGTCATTTGATACTGATATCTTGGGGGAGAGGGAGTTTATGAGTTAGAGGAATGCAAAAACGGTCATGGCAGACATCAAGTAGGACAACGCGCTGGTGCCAGCCGCCGACAGCGAGTCCCTCCGCGCCGGAATTGGTTGGAGCAAGCTGTCGATCGTAGGATGGAGAAGTTTGTGGGTGCTGAGAGAGCGGTCTGACCCTAAGGAGCTTTCGCCCTTGCGATCGTGAAAGGATGCTTTTCTTGTTGATCTTGAATTCGTGTTGTCGTGGAGGATGCTTTCCATCCTGCTTTCCAACCAGATTCATTGAAGTGTATCCTACAAAAACAAAAAAGGAAGTGTATGAAGAAGACCGATTCCAAGTTCCAACTGGGCGATCGAATACAAGCGCTTCGAGCTATTGGGTTTTGTGATCTGTTTCTACATAAAAACGGAAAGAGAGAGAGAGAAAAGGCGTGTTTTCTAGTTTTGAGTTGCCTTTTGGACTACCAAACACAACGTGACAACTTTCATGTCATGGATTTTACCATAGAAAAATAATTCGTGGTTTTTGTTAGGGTGTGTTTGATGCACCTGGAAAAAGAATCCATGGTTTTTTTACCATGGAACAAATATTTCATGGATATCTTTTAGGACGGATTTTTTTACCATGGAAAAAACTTTTACTGAATATTTCATGCATCCAGAGATTTTTTTTACCACGGTAAAAAATTTTCGTGGATATATTTGAGGGTCGTTTGATGCACCACGTAAAAAATTTTCGTGAATATTTTGAAGATGACGTTTGATGCACCAGGTAAAAAGTGGAAAAAACTTTTCGTGGATACCTTTTAAGACGTTTGGTAGATCCATGGATTTTTTTTTACCCTGCAGAATATATCGTGGATTTGTTTAACCCAGAAAAAAATCCATGGTTGATTGCTGCTGCGACGGTCGCCATCCCGGGAGAATCCATGGTCGACATGCCGAGTGATAAAGTAGAAGCCCGAAGAAGGAGAGTTAGGGCTAGAGCACGGAACGAAGAGGGGTTTTACTGACGAAGAGGTGTCCTGCGGAGTCAACTTCGGACTTCAGCCCACCCTTCTACGGATCCAAGTTTGATTCGCCCTCCTATTGATGCATCCGTTACCGAGGCTCTGCCAAATAAGTCGCGCTGTGTCTATTTGCCTTGCCCAAAATCCCAAATTTCGATTGCTCAACTTTCTTGCAATAATGATAGACAAAAAACAGAAAACCTTAACCCTTCCTTGACATACTCGTGTAATTTTATGTTGTCTCATTTAGTCCTCCTTAAAGTTGGAAAAATGTAACGGCAGCGGCTTGGACCTTTTTTTTTTTAAATTTTAGGTGGTGTTTGTTCATGAAAAAAATTCCAAGCAAAATATTTATGGGGGCGTTTGATGGTATGGAAATATCTTAAACATAGAAAATTTTATTTCACATTTTTAAAACAAATTTCCAGACAGTCAAATGCGCATTTTCGGCCTGGACACGCTGAAAGAGAATGGGTATCGCCCTAACGCCCGCAGCTCATAGTATTGTCTACATAAATGTAAACATGTAATTTGTTGTTGTCTACAAAATGCTCTGTTGATGTTTTTAAATTCAATTGATTTGAATATGAACTTATAACTAGGTATTGTTTACGTGAATGTTATGTTAATGTTGTTTAGTATGGATCGTCTAAACTGGATTGTTAATGAAGATTGATGTAATTGATTTGATTATGAATATGTAACTTGAGTTTGTTTACGTACATGTTACTTTGATCGTCAACAACATATTCGTTAATGAAGATAGGTTCAGTTAATATTATGTTGATGTTTTTATCATCCCTCATTTTAAACACATTCATTAATGGAGATGTGCTATATGTGAGAAAATCGGTTTTTGATAATGTTTCGGTTTCAGAAAGAAAATTAGTTCTCAAAGGTCGTGAGTCATATTTAGCTTGTGATAGACATGCTTGTTATATGTTGTCCATTTGATCTCATTCATCTCATTTAGCGTCTTTCTTTTGATTCAAAATGATCGTGCACGAGCTTTGTCATCTTCCAAGTTGCCACTTACCAGAAGTTTGTGAATGTTGGATCATTTTAAGATCGTGGCTTGCACGAATTTGTTATATGTTAGATCACTTTTAATGTTTCATAGTTGTGAATGTCAGAACATTTTAAGAATGGGGTTTGCACAAAGTTCTTGTGTGTTAGATCATTTTTAATGTTTCATAATTCATAATTGTGAATGTTAGATTATTTTAAGATTGTGGCTTGCACAAATTTCTTGTATGTCAGAACATATATGACTTTTATCATTTTTTGTTAGATATAAATTTTCGTGTGGTTATTGCCGTTGATGAATACTTGTTTCGCTGTGGTCTATCTCGATCATTCACTAGAATTTTAGAACACTTTAACTGCTTAGGACAAATTGTGCTAACGTGTCAATAGTGGAACACGTTAGGACCGGTCGAGCCATACGCTAATTAACATTGTATCCATTTTGATTTACATGTGGCTATGGTTTCATGTGTGTAAGGAAAGATTAATATGAGGTAAATGCATTTTTAAATGGTTTTTCCTCTAATATGTTTATAATTCTAGGTTTTTTTTTCCAAATTTTGTTACCATAGATGTATATATTATAATTCACAACCTTGTGTGACTAACAAGCAATTGTTGTTCTTCAATGGTGTTGCAGGCCGGTGAGGTACTTTTCTTTTTTAACTTTCCTTCCCTCCTTCCACACCCTATTCTTTCTTTTTCTTTCTCTTCATCTACAGACAAAATCACTTGCTCACAAAACGCTCCTCTTCTTGCAATCGCAAAGTAGGCCTTGCTCGTCAGTTGTGTTCATTTTTTATGCTTGTGGAGATTCTTATCCATTATGTTTTTTCTTTTATTCATGTGAGTTTTTTTAGGTCAATTTTGATGATGATCCAGAATTTCAAAGTTCTGCAAGAGGTGTTCAGCCAAGTTGAATATAAACGAGGTATGCATTAAGCGCCAAAGGCGCATGCATGCAACACATTTTTAGCTGATGTTGTGCCCCAAATTCTGGATCTGAATTAGTGAGCTTCTGTAGGTCCAAGCGAAGCTTATTTCTGGGTTTTGTGAACAACTTTTCATCCTTCTGGTTTTATTATGTTCATGATATATTAACAGTCATAATGGGGCTTTCTAAGCAGCATGAGGTTAGCGTATTTCTAAGTGTTTTCATTTTTTTTTACGTGCTAAAATAGACTGCATATGCATGGTAGTGTTTTCATTCTATTTACATTCTAAACTATACTGCATATGCATGTCAATTCCAGGAACATGCTGCTCCTTTGTTCTCTTTTACACTATTCATATTTGCTTTGTTCTCCTGATGCACTTCTGTTACCAGGTCCAGGTGATAGTCATTGTAAACTGTCTATATCTATATCCATTTTTTTTTTATTTTCACAAAAATTGCTGAATATTTCCCGAGATTTTGAGGATTGCAGAGAAAAACATGAGAAAAACCCTCGTTGTTTACAACACCATTAGTGATATTTGTGACAATGTTGTTTATACATGATATAATTAAATGGCATTTCCCAAGTAGATTTTACTGCTATGGTGGAGTTGGGGAATGCATGATGCATCTTTCCCTATCGTGCCCAGCTGGAATTTCAGTTTGGAACCTTATAAGCAGGGGTGGGGCCAGAGGGCCATCGGGGACCTTCAACCCCCTTCAAAAAAAAAAAAAAAAAAAATAAAAATTTACATGCAAATTTTCAAAAAATTAATTTATCCTATATAAAAAGTTCGAAAAGTTAGCATGGCCATTCTGTTCATCGATATCAGCCACCATTCGAGAGGGACAATCTCTTAATTTGTAGAATGTTAATAATCACATTATATAGCGAGACCTGCATCTCAGCTGAACCACGTTAAAAAGTTTCCACCTTCATGAATATTTTTTTTTTATTTACACCTCATTGATAACAACGTTTTCTTTCATAAGAGGAATTGCTCTCAACCCTGGTTTGACGTCGGTGTGGAGCAACAAATTTCTACCTAAGGAGCACTAATAGTTAAAATTTTAGAGTTTAAGCAGCACTTGTATATAAACAAATCAAAGTTAAGTAGCTATAACAACTTCTGTGGGCTGATGTGGGCCGTGTCCCTCATAAGTCAGCGTCCGCTACTGTCTGAAATAAAAAGAAAATACGGATGCTTAATGGGTTAATGAGCTTCTGCTTAAGCCAATATGAAGGAGGGAAACCTTCAAATTGCAAATTTTAGTTGGTTATCCATTATTATTTTGTTGTGTCTTCTTTTTGTTTAATATAATAGAGGAGAAGGGGAAACAT
Organism: Nymphaea colorata; assembly: GCF_008831285.2. Taxonomy (NCBI): domain Eukaryota; kingdom Viridiplantae; phylum Streptophyta; class Magnoliopsida; order Nymphaeales; family Nymphaeaceae; genus Nymphaea; species Nymphaea colorata. The sequence continues at coordinate 24,929,524 of NC_045146.1, forward strand.
TTTAGCTCTCTTGCCTCAATTTTTTTGCAAACCCTGAAAGGGAGAATCCAGAGTCTAGGATTGTGATGATTCTGCGAATTACTTCCGAGATAACAGATCACATTGCCATTTACTCTGGCATTGCTTTGTTTGCAAAGGGATATTGGATAGTTAAAAAAAAACATTTTTTTGAGTGTTAATTTTTTTAAATTGAAAATTAAATAGAAAATATGTTGTAGGCTAATGTGTGTCAGCCTGGACCATGTTATTCAGTGAACTGAGATTTTGAATTTGGCATATAGATAAACCAGTACTTGACTAGCGAAAGATTGGTTTATTTGATTTGTAAATCATACTTAAATAACAAAAATATAGAACCATATCCATAATTTTACATGCAACCGAATCCAAATGATAAAGAAAATTGTACATTTAATTATCTCATTTGCTAAGAAAAAATATATACCATGTATACGGATGGATCCTTGCTGTTTTCTTTATTAAATCCAACTTCTCGATTTCGGATTCCAATGCTTGATTATATATAGATCTAAGTCCCAAGGGGGGGGGGGGGGGGGTGTGGGTTGGAGATACGTGTACAAACACGATAACTTTAGAAAGCAACATTTAAATAAACAAGTGCTGTAAATAAAAACATGATGTGTTAATGAACAATAACTCTAAAAACCAAAACGAAAACTAAGTTTTAACAAAATCTAATAAAATCAAGCAGTTTGGATCATCGGGTTTGTACTCGGAGATTTAAATCCTTTTTGTGTTTTCCCACTGTTGTAATAATTCTTTTCACTATCACTCAAGCATAATAAATCAGAAGGTCTATAGGGAGGGGACAGACCATATATTTTAAAAAATAAAACACAAAAAGGTGGAGATTTTTTAAATTATACCAAATTTTTTCAATATTGTGAAAAACACCCTAAAGTTTTCCCAATATTAATAATGAAGTCCATAAATACTACTTTCTGTCGAAGTGATCATCAAATCAGTGAAGGTTACCTTTTTTACTTCTCAAAAATCAACATGAAAAGGGAAATAGAGACATTAGTTTCCCTTACAACTTTCTAGCATTGCTAACAAGAAAACAATTAAACAAGGTTACACCTCACTGATTAGAAAAGAGAAATCAACTAAATTGCATATGTTTGCATATAACTTCCAATGTTCAGAGACAAACAAATGATCTTATAACTTGTTTTAGTATTGTACTTCTTTTATCACATTGAATAACACCAGATTATGTGATAGCCTAGGGTTAGTTGGGAAAAGATTATTTTTGGTTGAGCAATGCAAAAGATAGGTGTCTAAAAGTAAAGGCAGAAGTGAACAATGCCCTAAACCAACATTTTCATAGGTTAAAGTATCAAGGGAAAGATACCACAATGGTTAACAAAACCACCAAACCCCACTAGCCTTGCTAACCCATGTTTCAGTTGAAAATGCAATTGATGTCTTACCTTTCAATGGCAAGACTAAATGATGAACGTACTGTAAAATGATTGTGTTTCAAAAAAGGCATAGTTGTGGGGCTTTTTGTTGTAACTTGATCCGTAGAATTATGACATAAAGATCAAAAGCGTCTGGGCCCACAAAAATAGTTTTATAAACCAACTGGCCAATATGGTATATCTACATAATGCAGCACTTAAGAATGGAAAGAAAGAAAAATAGAAAGAACGCTTCAGCTTAGGAATCTAACTCAGCTCTCATTGAGATGGAAGAGCGTAAAACGACTAAACAAGAGCTACAAAAAGACGATATATATGGATTAAGATGAATAATGGTTGAACAAGAAACAAGAAGGAATGCAATCTGACGAGTAGTAGACTAGATATATCCTTCACAAGCCTTGTGCATTTAACCAATAGAGAACCATTTTTTTAACTTGTGCTGAAAAGCATATCATCCAAACATTCTATAGCCAAATCAAACAGCATAAACTTTGATGAACAATCAACAAGGCCCAAAAATTTGCTTTCAGTAACTAAAACCTTCTTTAACATTGTCACAAATGTAGAGCTAGCCCATAGTAGGGCAGTACCAAAAGAATTGCTAATAAATGATACCAGAAAAAAATTATAACCATACAACATGAAAAGAAGATAGAAGAATGCATGCACTTCAAAATTTACTACAAACAATTAAAAAAACAAGTGAAAGTATGTGTAGTGCATTAAAAACCAAAGTTTTAATAAAAAACAAAGAACTACCAACTCATTTTAATAAAAACTCAATCTGAAATAAGCAGCAAAGAACTAGCAATTCATTTAAGTACATGCCGTCTTTACCCAAAAGAAGATCACACTAGAGAAAAGACATTGCCAACACTTCAATTATTCAACATAATGAATAAACTAAAGTTGTAAATTACAACTGTAATTTCAAGTCTCATGAACCCGGATTACAATTGCATTAAAGATTGAAAGGATTCCAGATATGGAAACAAAACAACAATAGCAAGAGAAAAATGTACAAGCAAAAAACTGAAATACCGGCAGCCAATTTGCCAAATCAAAGAGAACAACCCTTGGAAAACTTCCATGACAGCCCACAAGTGAAACTGTTTCACCCGAAAAAAAGGAACTGATGTATGCAAAAAGACAAACATTATACGAGCACCATAACTTTGAAAAGAAGGGTTTCAAACGTTGAACCCAATTGAAGTTGTTAACTATCATATCAAAAGGATCCAAAAGGGAATCCCAAACTAACATTGTCCCAAACAATAGCACCCTGAAAGAACAAGTTTGTTTCCGAAAAAGATCCTCAACCAGAAATCAATGAAGAAGATACCTACCGGAAAATACTGATCACAAAAAACTTGATTTGCAATGTTCCCCACTTTTTCATGTGTATGAAGACCTTTTTACCCTGCCCTTAGAACTACTTCTCTTAATGGCATCTGAAATGTATGTGAAAAGTTCACAAGCATGATTTGTTGAATTATCTTGTCATGGGTCTAAATCAATGGCCTTATGTGAATAAGAAATTGTCGAATTTGGATATGTTTGTGAGTCTGGATCAATGGCACTATCTGATTCAAAAATCATCATATTTGGATCTAATTGTGGGTATAGATCAATGGTCTTATCTGAACAAGAAATCGTTTAACATGGATAAGTGGTCTTATCTAATATATAAAATCTTAGGTCTGGATCGAGATCCGTTGTCTTATGATCTTATCTGATCTGCAAATTGTTGACTCATAACCTACTAAAGCTGACAATCATACCGATGCATCAAGTTGGCCATGCATTACTTGTGTCAATCAGTCATTTATTCTAATTGCATCCAATCGGCATTTTTATTTTGATGGAAGGGACGTTGTTTCGTCAAGATCTTTGAGCAGTTCCCAAGTCTCACGGGACTGTTTTCTGTCCTGTTGTACAGGATTCTTCGCATCTTTTGCATTCATAATGAGTTGATCACACATAACCTCCTAAAATTGACAATTATACTGATGCATCAAGTTGGCCATGCATTGGTTGTGTCAACCAGTCAATCATTTATTTTAATTGCATCCAATTGGCATTTTTAATTTGATGGACAGGACGTTGCATCAACAGCGGTTCAGTTAAATATCTAAAAGCAGAGCTTTAGTCTAGGTCAAGCGGTTCCTAGCATATGCAGGGTAACTTGCTCAAAAGATGGTGTATTTTCATGCTTAGTTAATGTTAAGGCACTGGTTGAAGAGATTATGCATTTGAACTATTAAATGTATAATGAGTGTTATGGTGTATAAGATGAAAAATTTGCATTAACACAATTTTTTGTGAAATGTACAAATTAGTTGAGAATCTGTAAGGCTTATTTTGTTGCTTAAATGTGATACAGGTTTTATATGTGGAACTAGTAGCTCAAATGCAAGTTGCCAGACCCATACAATCAGACATATCAGCGTCGATGCAAAAATCAACATGGTGAGAGATTCGTTGTTGGTCGGATCATTGCACAGGCCGCCCACTAGAACAGATTGGTTCTCTGTACCTTTTATGAAAGTGATGCTACATCCACATCCTTGAGCACTCCCCCGGTCTCACGGGACTGCTTACCCCTTTGTTGGACGAGGTTCATCATATCTTTTTCTCTCATAATGAAACGTTCACACATAAAATGCAAAAACTGACCATTACACCGATGCATCAAGTGGGCCATGCATTGGACATTTCTAACTTGATGGAGGGGTCGTTGCTTCATCAAAATTAGGGCTGCACAACGAGTAGAGCCAACTCGGGCTCGACTCGAACTCGCCCGCATAAACTTGACTCGAGCTCAACTCATTTATAAACGAGTCGAGTTCAAGCTCAAACATAAGCTCGAGTCATTAAACGAGTCGAGTTTGAGTTGAAGGCACTCAACTCGTTTAAGCTCGACTCGACTCGTTATGTACAACTGAGTCGAGCGTGACCTTTAATCAACCAAGCCGATTAAAACTTAAAAGTCGAGCCAAACTCAACGTTCGAATCTTTCAAAACCCTAATATCTCTCTCTCTCTCTCTCAAGGCTAGCGGGTAAGGATTTCTCTTTCATTCGTCCATTGGGGTTAAGGTTTTCTCCTTCGTTCGTCCACTGGGGTTATTCGTTCTCCTCACAAAGAGATCACGAGAGAGAGATGTTGGGTTTCAAAGCAAGGAGGGCTCTAGGACTTGTCAGCGGCAATGAGGTGCTCCTTCAACAAAAATGTCTCCGCTTGCAGCAATGCCTTGAAGCTTCAAATCAAGATCAATGAGCAGTTCAAGAAGATCGTTGATGCCTACTTCAATACTTTTGGGTATGAATCTACCATTGCGTCATTCTCCCTCTAGAATATCTGCTCTTCTATCGACTTTTTCCTTTTGATTAAGATCGTTGATGTTTGCATCAAGACATTTGGGCATGAATCTGCCATTGCCTCATCCTTGCTCAGTATGGCTGCTCTTCTATCAAAATCATCAAGACATTTGGGCATGAATCTGCCATCGCCTCATCCTTGCTCAGTACGGCTGCTCTTCTGTCAAAATCTAAAGATCGTTGATGCTGCGTCAAAACATTTGGGCATGAATCTGCCATCGCCTTTTGTACTAGAACAGTATGGATTCTCTTCTATCAACCTTTTCTTTTTGCTAATCTTTGCATTTCCAATTTTAATTTTTGAATCGATTAATTTTTGTCGTCGAGGGTGATTCCTACTACTTCATTATGTCCCTTTCTTTTCACTCGTTACATGATATCAACCATGAATAGTATTTGTATCTACCTTCACTCTTTGCTTTTCAATGACCAAATACAGGATAAACGAGTTTAAACGAGCTGACGAGTCGATCTCGAGCTCAAATACAGTTTCTTGAGTCAAGCCCGAGTTAGAGTTGTGAAGCTCGTGTCGAGCTCGAGTTGAGCTCAAGCTGACCAAACATGAGTCGAGCCGAGCTCGACTCGGCTCGTGTGCAGCCCTAATCAAGATCCTTGAGTAGTTCTCAGGTCTCATAGGACTGTTTAACTCCATGTTGGACGAGGTTCATCGTATCTTTAGCGCTCATAATTAGACGATCACACATAACCTCCTAAAACTGATCATTATACCAATGCATCAAGTTGGCTATGCATTGATTTTGACAACCAGTCAGCCAATTATCCCAATTGCATCTAATTGACACTTTCAACTTGATGGTAGAGATATTGCTTCATCAAGTTCTTTGATCAGTTCCCAGGTATCACAGGACTGTTTCCCATCTTGTTGAATAGGGTTCATCGCATCTTTTGCGGCCATAACGTGAAGATCACACATAACCTCATAAAACTAACCATGATACCGATGCATCATGTTGGCCATGCATTGGTTGTGTTAATCAATCAGTCATTTATTCCAATTTCATCCAATTGACATTTTTCCCTTGATGGAACGGACGTTGCTTCATCAAGATCATTGAGAAGTTCCCAGGTCTCACGGAACTATTTATCCCCTCGTTGTACGAGGTTCGTCGCATCTTTTGTGCTCACAACGACAAAATTACATATAAAATCATAAAACTGACCATTATACCGATGCATCAGGTTGAACATGCATTGGTTGTGTCAATCGGTCAGTCATTTATTTCAATTGCATCCAATTCACATAATTAACTTGATGGAGGGAACGTTGCTTCAACAAAATCCTTCAGAACTTCTCAGGTCTCACAACCCTATTGTAGAGGGTTCATCGCGTCTTTTCCGTTCATAATGAAATGATCACACATAAACTTTCAAAACTAACCATTATACCAATGCATCAAGTTGGCCATGCATTGGTTGTGTCTGTCAGTCAGCCATTTATTTTAAATCCATCTAATTAACAATTTTAACTTGATGGAGCGAACGTTGCTTCATCCACATCCTTGAGCAGTCCCCAGGTCTCACGGGACTGTTTACCCCTTTGTTAGACGAGGTTCATCGTATCTTTTGCCCACACAATGAGACGATCACACATAAACTCCTAAAACTGACCATTATAACAATGCATCAAGCTGGCTATGCATTGATTTTGACAACCAGTCAGCCAATTATCCCAATTGTATCTAATTGACATTTTCAACTTGATGGTAGAGATATTGCTTCATCAAGTTCCTTCATCAGTTCCCAGGTCTCACGGGACTGTTTCCCATCTTGTTGAATAGGGTTCATCGCATCTTTTGCGCCCATAACGTGAAGATCATACATAACGTCATAAAACTAGCCATTATACCAATGCATCAAGTTGGCCATGCATTGGTTGTGTCTTTCAGTCAGCAAATTATTTCAAATGCAACTAATTGACAATTTCAACTAGATGGAGCGAACGTTGCTTCATCCACATCCTTGAGCAGTACCCAGGTCTCATGGTAATGTTTACCCCTTTGTTGGACGAGGTTCACCGTATCTTTTGCCCACACAATGAGACGATCACACATAAAGTCCTAAAACTAACCATTATACCAATGCATCAAGTTGGCCATGCATTGGTTCTGTCTGTTAGTCAGCCATTTATTTCAAATGCAACTAATTGACAATTTGAACTTGATGGAGCGAACATTGCTTCATCCACATCCTTGAGCAGTCCCCAGGTCTCACGAGACTCTTTACCCCTTTGTCGGACGAGGTTCATCGTATCTTTTGCCCACACAATGAGACGATCACACATAAACTCCTAAAACTGACCATTATACCAATGCATCAAGTTGGCTATGCATAGATTTTGACAACCAGTCAGCCAATTATCCCAATTGCATCTAATTGACATTTTCAAACTTGATGGAGCGAACGTTGCTTCATCCACATCCTTGAGCAGTCCCCAGGTCTCACGGGTCTCTTTACCCCTTTGTCGGACGAGGTTCATCGTATCTTTTGCCCACACAATGAGACGATCACACATAAACTCCTAAAACTGACCATTATACCAACGCATCAAGTTGGCTATGCATTGATTTTGACAACCAGTAAGCAAATTATCCCAATTGCATCTAATTGATATTTTTAACTTGATGGTAGAGATATTGCTTAATCAAGTTCCTTCATCAGTTCTCAGGTCTCACGGGACTGTTTCCCATCTTGTTGAATAGGGTTCATCGCATCTTTTGCGCCCATAACGTGAAGATCATACATAACATCATAAAACTGGCCATTATACCAATGCATCAAATTGGCCAAGCATTGGTTGTGTCTTTCAGTCAGCCATTTATTTCAAATGCAACTAATTGACAATTTTAATTTGATGAAGCGAACGTTGCTTCATCCACATCCTTGAGCAGTCCCCAAGTCCCATGGGACTGTTTACCCCTTTGTTGGACGAGGTTCATCGTATCTTTTGCCTACACAATGAGACGATGAAACATAAAGTCCTAAAACTAACCATTATACCAATGCATCAAGTTAGCCATGCATTGGTTATGTCTGTTAGTCAGCCATTTATTTCAAATGCAACTAATTGACAATTTTAACTTGATGGAGCGAATGTTGCTTCATCCACATCCTTGAGCAGTCCCCAGGTCTCACGGGACTCTTTACCCCTTTGTCGGACGAGGTTCATCGTATCTTTTGCCCACACAATGAGACGATCACACATAAACTCCTAAAACAGACCATTATACCAATACATCAAGTTGGCTATGCATTGATTTTGACAATCAGCCAGCCAATTATTCCAATTGCATCTAATTGACATTTTTAACTTTATGTTAGAGATATTGCTTCATCAAGTTATTCATCAGTTCCCAGGTCTCACGGGACTGTTTCCCATCTTGTTGAATAGGGTTCATCGCATCTTTTGCGGCCATAACGTGAAGATCATACATAACATCATAAAACTGGCCATTATAACAATGGATCAAGTTGGCCATGCATTGGTTGTGTCTTTCAGTCAACCATTTATTTCAAATGCAACTAATTGACAATTTTAACTTGATGGAGCGAACGTTCCTTTATCCACATCCTTGAACAGTCCCCAGGTCTCATGGGACTGTTTACCCATTTGTTGGACGAGGTTAATCGTATCTTTTGCCCTCAGAATGAAACGATTACACATAAAGTCCTAAAACTAACCATTATACCAATGGATCAAGTTGGCCATGCTTTGGTTGTGTCTGTTAGTCAGCCAATTATTTCAAATGCAACTAATTGACAATTTTAACTTGATGGAGCGAACGTTGCTTCATCAAAATCTTTGAGCAGTCCCCAAGTCTCATGGGACTCTTGACCCCTTTGTTGGACGAGGTTCAACGTATCTTTTGCCCACACAATGAGACGATCACACATAAAGTCCTAAAACTAACCATTATACCAATGCATCAAGTTGGCCATGCATTGGTTCTGTTTGTTAGTCTGCCATTTATTTCAAATGCAACTAATTGACAATTTTAACTTGATGGAGCGAACGTTGCTTTATCCACATCTTTGAGCAGTCCCCAGGTCTCACGGGACTCTTTACCCCTTTGTCGGACGAGGTTCATCGTATCTTTTGCCCACACAATGAGACGATCACACATAAACTCCTAAAACTGACCATTATACCAATGCATCAAGTTGGCTATGCATTGATTTTGACAACCAGTCAGCCAATTTTCCCAATTGCATCTAATTGACATTTTTAACTTGATGGTAGAGATATTGCTTCATCAAGTTCCTTCATCAGTTCCCAGGTCTCACGGGACTGTTTCCCATCTTGTTGAATAGGGTTCATCGCATCTTTTGCGCCCATAATGTGAAGTTCATACATAACATCATAAAACTGGCCATTATACCAATGCATCAAGTTGGCCATGCATTGGTTGTGTCTTTCAGTCAACCAATTATTTCAAATGCAACTAATAGACAATTTTAACTTGATGAAGCAAACATTGCTTCATCCACATCCTTGAGCAGTCCCCAGGTCTCATGGGACTGTTTACCCCCTTTGTTGGACGAGGTTCAACGTATTTTTTGCCAACACAATGAGACGATCACACATAAAGTCCTAAAACTAACCATTATACCAATGCATCAAGCTGGCCATGCATTGGTTTTGTCTGTTAGTCAGCCATTTATTTCAAATGCAACTAATTGACAATTTTAACTTGATGGAGCGAATGGAAGTGGAATAGATAGAACATAATCTGGATCATGCCACATCACTTATTCTACTAGATCTTACGAAGCCTATTCATGCATGACATGATTCGGGTCTGATCATAGAAAAGATTCTCCTCAAAGGAACCAGCCTATCCTCTTGCTCCGCAGGGGGGGCGGCGGTTGGAACAGAGACACATTTGTTTATGAATTCCAATGTGGCAGATAATATATCTGCATGGACCAATCAATAGTTCAAGTCACACACTCCCATAATCCATCCTCTCCTCCGAGAATCCACTTCAACTGTTCGTACCAAATAAAAAATACTTCGTTTCGTGGTTGAAGGGAAATATCCAAATAACATGTCTTATTCTTTTCAATAATCCATATTTATAGCAATGAAATACAAATACTATTTTTTTTGTTCCTACCCTTGCTTCATCCACATCCTTGAGCAGTCCCCAGGTCTCACGGGACTCTTTACCCCTTTGTCGGACGAGGTTCATCGTATCTCTTGCCCACACAATGAGACGATCACACATAAACTCCTAAAACTGGCCATTATACCAATACATCAAGTTGGCTATGCATTGATTTTGACAACCAGCCAGCCAATTATTCCAATTGCATCTAATTGACATTTTTAACTTTATGTTAGAGATATTGCTTCATCAAGTTATTCATCAGTTCCCAGGTCTCACGGGACTGTTTCCCATCTTGTTGAATAGGGTTCATCGCATCTTTTGCGGCCATAACGTGAAGATCATACATAACATCATAAAACTGGCCATTATACCAATGCATCAAGTTGGCCATGCATTGGTTGTGTCTTTCAGTCAACCATTTATTTCAAATGCAACTAATTGACAATTTTAAGTTGATAAAGCGAACGTTGCTTTATCCACATCCTTGAACAGTCCCCAGGTCTCATGGGACTGTTTACCCCTTTGTTGGACGAGGTTCATCGTATCTTTTGCCCTCAGAATGAAACGATTACACATTAAGTCCTAAAACTAACCATTATACCAATGGATCAAGTTGGCCATGCTTTGGTTGTGTCTGTTAGTCAGCCAATTATTTCAAATGCAACTAATTGACAATTTTAACTTGATGGAGCGAACGTTGCTTCATCAAAATCCTTGAGCAGTCCCCAAGTCTCATGGGACTTTTGACCCCTTTGTTGGACGAGGTTCAACGTATCTTTTGCCCACACAATGAGACGATCACACATAAAGTCCTAAAACTAACCATTATACCAATGCATCAAGTTGGCCATGCATTGGTTCTGTTTGTTAGTCTGCCATTTATTTCAAATGCAACTAATTGACAATTTTAACTTGATGGAGCGAACGTTGCTTCATCCACATCTTTGAGCAGTCCCCAGGTCTCACGGGACTCTTTACCCCTTTGTCGGACGAGGTTCATCGTATCTTTTACCCACACAATGAGACGATCACACATAAACTCCTAAAACTGACCATTATACCAATGCATCAAGTTGGCTATGCATTGATTTTGACAACCAGTCAGCCAATTTTCCCAATTGCATCTAATTGACATTTTTAACTTGATGGTAGAGATATTTCTTCATCAAGTTCCTTCATCAGTTCCCAGGTCTCACGGGACTGTTTCCCATCTTGTTGAATAGGGTTCATCGCATCATTTGCGCCCATAATGTGAAGATCATACATAACATCATAAAACTGGCCATTATACCAATGCATCAAGTTGGCCATGCATTGGTTGTGTCTTTCAGTCAGCCATTTATTTCAAATGCAACTAAATGACAATTTTAACTTGATGGAGCGAACGTTGCTTCGTCCACATCTTTTGCCCACACAATAAACTCCTAAAACTGACCATTATACCAATGCATCAAGTTGGCTATGCACTGATTTTGACAACCAGTCAGCCAATTTTTCCAATTGCATCTAATTGACATTTTCAACTTGATGGTAGAGATATTGCTTCATCAAGTTCCTTCATCAGTTCCCAGGTCTCACGGGACTGTTTCCCATCTTGTTGAGTAGGGTTCATCGCATCTTTTGCGCCCATAACGTGAAGATCATACATAACATCATAAAACTGGCCATTGTACCAATGCATCAAGTTGGCCATGCATTGATTGTGTCTTTCAGTCAACCATTTATTTCAAATGCAACTAATTGACAATTTTAACTTGATGGAGCGAACGTTGCTTTATCCACATCCTTGAACAGTCCCCAGGTCTCATGGGACTGTTTACCCCTTTGTTGGACGATGTTCAACGTATCTTTTTCCCTCATAATGAGACGATTACACATAAAGTCCTAAAACTAACCATTATACCAATGGATCAAGTTGGCCATGCGTTGGTTGTGTCTGTTAGTCAGCCAATTATTGCAAATGCAACTAATTGACAATTTTAACTTGATGGAGCGAACGTTGCTTCATCTACATCCTTGAGCAGTCCCCAGGTCTCATGGGACTGTTTACCCCTTTGTTGGACGAGGTTCAACGTATCTTTTGCCCACACAATGAGACGATCACACATAAAGTCCTAAAACTAACCATTATACCAATGCATCAAGTTGGCCATGCATTGGTTCTGTTTGTTAGTCCGCCATTTATTTCAAATGCAACTAATTGACAATTTTAACTTGATGAAGCGAACGTTGCTTCATCCACATTCTTGAGAAGTCCCCAGGTCTCACGAGAATCTTTACCCCTTTGTCGGACGAGGTTCATCGTATCTTTTGACTACACAATGAGACGATCACACATAAACTCTTAAAACTGACCATTATACCAATGCATCAAGTTGGCTATGCATTGATTTTGACAACCAGTCAGCCAATTATCCCAATTCCATCTAATTGACATTTTCAACTTGATGGTAGAGATATTGATTCATCAAGTTCCTTCATCAGTTCGCAGGTCTCACGGGACTGTTTCCCATCTTGTTGAATAGGGTTCATCGCATCTTTTGCGCCCATAACGTGAAGATCATACATAACAACATAAACTGACCATTATACCAATGCATCAAGTTGGCCATGCATTGGTTGTGTCTTTCAGTCAGCCATTTATTTCAAATGCAACTAATTGACAATTGTAACTTGTTGGAGCGAACGTTGCTTCGTCCACATCCTTGAACAGTCCCCAGGTCTCATGGGATTGTTTACCCCTTTGTTGGACGAGGTTCATCGTATGTTTTGCCCTCATAATGAGACGATCACACATAAAGTCATAAAACTAACCATTATACCAATGCATCAAGTTTGCCATGCATTGGTTCTGTCTGCTAGTCAGCCATTTACTTCAAATGCAACTAATTGACAATTTTAACTTGATGGAGCGAACGTTGATTCATCCACATCCTTGAGCAGTCCCCAGGTCTCACGGGACTCTTTACTCCTTTGTCAGACGAGGTTCATCGTATCTTTTGCCCACACAATGAGACGATCACACATAAACTCCTAAAACTGACCATTATACCAATGCATCAAGTTGGCTACGCATTGATTTTGACAACCAGTCAGCCAATTATTCCAATTGCATCTAATTGACATTTTTAACTTGATGGTAGAGATATTGCTTCATCAAGTTATTCATCAGTTCCCAGGTCTCACGGGAACATTTCACATCTTGTTGAATAGGGTTCATCGCATCTTTTGCACCCATAACGTGAAGATCATACATAACATCATAAAACTGGCCATTATACCAATGCATCAAGTTGGCCATGCATTGGTTGTGTCTTTCAGTCAGCCAATTATTTCAAATGCAACTAATAGACAATTTTAACTTGATGGAGCGAACGTTGCTTCATCCACATCCTTAAGCAGTCCCCAGGTCTCATGGGACTGTTTACCCCTTTGTTGGACGAAGTTCATCGTATCTTTTGCCCACACAATGAGACGATCACGCATAAAGTCCTAAAACTAACCATTATACCAATGCATCAAGTTGGCCATGCATTGGTTCTGTCTGTTAGTCAGCCATTTATTTCAAATGCAACTAATTGACAATTTTAACATCAAGGAGCGAACGTTGCTTCATCCACATCCTTGAGCAGTCCCCAGGTCTCACGGGAATCTTTAACCCATTGTCGGACGAGGTTCATCGTATCTTTTGCCCACACAATGAGACGATCACACATAAACTCCTAAAACGACCATTATACCAATGCATCAAGTTGGCTATGCATAGATTTTGACAACAAGTCAGCCAATTATTCCAATTGCATCTAATTGACATTTTTAACTTGATGGTAGAGATATTGCTTCATCAAGTTATTCATTAGTTCCCAGGTCTCACGGGACTGTTTCCCATCTTGTTGAATAGGATTCATCGCATCTTTTGCGCCCATAACGTGAAGATCATACATAACATCATAAAACTGGCCATTATACCAATGCATCAAGTTTTTCATGCATTGGTTGTGTCTTTCAGTCAGCCATGTATTTCAAATGCAACTAATTGACAATTGTAACTTGATGGAGCGAACGTTGCTTCGTCCACATCCTTGACCAGTCCCTAGGTCTCATGGGAGTGTTTATCCCTTTGTTGGACGAGGTTCATCGTATCTTTTGCCCCCATAATGAGACGATCACACATAAAGTCCTAAAACTAACCATTATACCAATGCATCAAGTTGGCCATGCATTGGTTGTGTCTGTTAGTCAGCCATTTATTTCAAACACAACTAATTGACAATTTCAACTTGATGGAGCGAACGTTGCTTCATCCACATCCTTGAGCAGTCCCCAGGTCTCACGGGACTCTTCACCCCTTTGTCGGATGAGGTTCATCGTATCTTTTGCCCACACAATGAGACGATCACACATAAACTCCTAAAACTGACAATTATGCCAATGCATCAAGTTGGCTATGCATTGATTTTGACAACCAGTCAGTCAATTTTCCCAATTGCATCTAATTGACATTTTCAACTTGATGGTAGAGATATTGCTTCATCAAGTTCCTTCATCAGTTCCCAGGTCTCACGGGACCGTTTCCCATCTTGTTGAATAGGGTTCATCGCATCTTTTGCGCCCATAACGTGAAGATCATACATAACATCATAAAACTAGCCATTATACCAATGCATCAAGTTGGCCATGCATTGGTTGTGTCTTTCAGTCAGCCAATTATTTGAAATGCAACTAATAGACAATTTTAACTTGATGGAGCGAACGTTGCTTCATCCACATCCTTGAGTAGTCCCCAGGTCTCATGGGACAGTTTACCCCTTTGTTGGACGAGGTTCATCGTATCTTTTGCCCACTAAATGAGACGATCACACATAAAGTCCTAAAACTAACCATTATACCAATGCATCAAGTTGGCCATGCATTGGTTGTGTCTGTAGCCATTTATTTCAAATGCAACTAATTGACAATTTTAACTTGATGGAGCGAACGTTGCTTCATCCACATCCTTGAGCAGTCCCCAGGTCTCACGGGACTCTTTACCCCTTTGTCGGACGAGGTTCATCGTATCTTTTGCTCACACAATGAGACGATCACACATAAACTCCTAAAACTGACCATTATATCAATGCATCTAGTTGGCTATGCATTGATTTTGACAACCAGTCAGCCAATTATTCCAATTGCATCTAATTGACATTTTTAACTTGATGGTAGAGATATTGCTTCATCAAGTTATTCATCAGTTCCCAGGTCTCACGGGAACATTTCACATCTTGTTGAATAGGGTTCATCGCATCTTTTGCACCCATAACGTGAAGATCATACATAACATCATAAAACTGGCCATTATACCAATGCATCAAGTTGGCCATGCATTGGTTGTGTCTTTCAGTCAGCCAATTATTTCAAATGCAACTAATAGACAATTTTAACTTGATGGAGCGAACGTTGCTTCATCCACATCCTTAAGCAGTCCCCAGGTCTCATGGGACTGTTTACCCCTTTGTTGGACGAAGTTCATCGTATCTTTTGCCCACACAATGAGACGATCACGCATAAAGTCCTAAAACTAACCATTATACCAATGCATCAAGTTGGCCATGCATTGGTTCTGTCTGTTAGTCAGCCATTTATTTCAAATGCAACTAATTGACAATTTTAACATCAAGGAGCGAACGTTGCTTCATCCACATCCTTGAGCAGTCCCCAGGTCTCACGGGAATCTTTAACCCATTGTCGGACGAGGTTCATCGTATCTTTTGCCCACACAATGAGACGATCACACATAAACTCCTAAAACGACCATTATACCAATGCATCAAGTTGGCTATGCATAGATTTTGACAACAAGTCAGCCAATTATTCCAATTGCATCTAATTGACATTTTTAACTTGATGGTAGAGATATTGCTTCATCAAGTTATTCATTAGTTCCCAGGTCTCACGGGACTGTTTCCCATCTTGTTGAATAGGATTCATCGCATCTTTTGCGCCCATAACGTGAAGATCATACATAACATCATAAAACTGGCCATTATACCAATGCATCAAGTTTTTCATGCATTGGTTGTGTCTTTCAGTCAGCCATGTATTTCAAATGCAACTAATTGACAATTGTAACTTGATGGAGCGAACGTTGCTTCGTCCACATCCTTGACCAGTCCCTAGGTCTCATGGGAGTGTTTATCCCTTTGTTGGACGAGGTTCATCGTATCTTTTGCCCCCATAATGAGACGATCACACATAAAGTCCTAAAACTAACCATTATACCAATGCATCAAGTTGGCCATGCATTGGTTGTGTCTGTTAGTCAGCCATTTATTTCAAACACAACTAATTGACAATTTCAACTTGATGGAGCGAACGTTGCTTCATCCACATCCTTGAGCAGTCCCCAGGTCTCACGGGACTCTTCACCCCTTTGTCGGATGAGGTTCATCGTATCTTTTGCCCACACAATGAGACGATCACACATAAACTCCTAAAACTGACAATTATGCCAATGCATCAAGTTGGCTATGCATTGATTTTGACAACCAGTCAGTCAATTTTCCCAATTGCATCTAATTGACATTTTCAACTTGATGGTAGAGATATTGCTTCATCAAGTTCCTTCATCAGTTCCCAGGTCTCACGGGACCGTTTCCCATCTTGTTGAATAGGGTTCATCGCATCTTTTGCGCCCATAACGTGAAGATCATACATAACATCATAAAACTAGCCATTATACCAATGCATCAAGTTGGCCATGCATTGGTTGTGTCTTTCAGTCAGCCAATTATTTGAAATGCAACTAATAGACAATTTTAACTTGATGGAGCGAACGTTGCTTCATCCACATCCTTGAGTAGTCCCCAGGTCTCATGGGACAGTTTACCCCTTTGTTGGACGAGGTTCATCGTATCTTTTGCCCACTAAATGAGACGATCACACATAAAGTCCTAAAACTAACCATTATACCAATGCATCAAGTTGGCCATGCATTGGTTGTGTCTGTAGCCATTTATTTCAAATGCAACTAATTGACAATTTTAACTTGATGGAGCGAACGTTGCTTCATCCACATCCTTGAGCAGTCCCCAGGTCTCACGGGACTCTTTACCCCTTTGTCGGACGAGGTTCATCGTATCTTTTGCTCACACAATGAGACGATCACACATAAACTCCTAAAACTGACCATTATATCAATGCATCTAGTTGGCTATGCATTGATTTTGACAACCAGTCAGCCAATTATTCCAATTGCATCTAATTGACATTTTTAACTTGATGGTAGAGATATTGCTTCATCAAGTTATTCATCAGTTCCCAGGTCTCACGGGAACGTTTCACATCTTGTTGAATAGGGTTCATCGCATCTTTTGCACCCATAACGTGAAGATCATACATAACATCATAAAACTGGCCATTATACCAATGCATCAAGTTGGCCATGCATTGGTTGTGTCTTTCAGTCAGCCAATTATTTCAAATGCAACTAATACATAAATTTAACTTGATGGAGCGAACGTCGCTTCATCCACATACTTGAGCAGTCCCCAGGTCTCATGGGACTGTTTACCCCTTTGTTGGACGAGGTTCATCGTATTTTTTGCCCACACAATGAGACGATCACACATAAAGTCCTAAAACTAACCATTATACCAATGCATCAAGTTGGCCACGCATTGGTTGTGTTTGTTAGTCAGCCATTTATTTCAAATGCAGCTAATTGACAATTTTAACTTGATGGAGCGAACGTTGCTTCATCCACATCCTTGAGCAGTCCCCAGGTCTCACGGGACTCTTTACCCCTTTGTCGGATGAGGTTCATCGTATCTTTTGCGCACACAATGAGACGATCACACATAAATTCATAAAACTGACCATTATACCAATGCATCAAGTTGGCTATGCATTGATTTTGACAACCAGTCAGCCAATTTTCCCAGTTGCATCTAATTGAAATTTTCAACTTGATGGTAGAGATATTGCTTCATCAAGTTCCTTCATCAGTTCCCAAGTCTCACGGGACTGTTTCCCATGTTGTTGAATAGGGTTCATCGCATCTTTTGCGCCCATAACGTGAAGATCATACATAACATCATAAAACTGGCCATTATAACAATGCATCAAGTTGGCCATGCATTGGTTGTGTCTTTCAGTGAGCCAATTATTTCAAATGCAACTAATTGACAATTTTAACTTGATGGAGCGAACGTTGCTTCATCTACATCATGAGACAGTTTACCCTTTTGTTGGACGAGGTTTAACGTATCTTTTGCCCACACAATGAGACGATCACACATAAAGTCCTAAAACTAGCCATTATACCAATGCATCAAGTTGGCCATGCATTGGTTGTGTGTCTGTGAGTCAGCCATTTATTTCAAATGCAATTAATTGACAATTTTCACTTGATGGAGCGAACGTTGCTTCATCCACATCCTTGAGCAGTCCCTAGGTCTCACGGGACTCTTTACCCCTTTGTCGGACGAGGTTCATCGTATCTTTTGCCCACACAATGAGACGATCACACATAAACTCCTAAAACTGACCATTATACCAATGCATCAAGTTGGCTATGCATTGATTTTGACAACCAGTCAGCCAATTATCCCAATTGCATCTAATTGACATTTTTAATTTGATGGTAGAGATATTGCTTCATCAAGTTATTCATCAGTTCCTAGGTCTCACGGGACTGTTTCCCAGGTTGTTGAACAGGGTTCATCGCATCTTTTGCACCTATAACGTGAAGATCATACATAACATCATAAAACTGGCAATTATACCAATGCATCAAGTTGGCGATGCATTAGTTGTGTCTTTCAGTCAGCCAATTATTTCAAATGCAGCTAATTGACAATTTTAACTTGATGGAGCGAACGTTGCTTCATCCACATCCTTAAGCAGGCCCCATGTCTCATGGATTGTTTACCCCTTTGTTGGACGAGGTTCATCGCATCTTTTGCTCACACAATGAGACGATCACACATAAAGTCCTAAAACTAACCATTATACCAATGCATCAAGTTGGCCATGCATTGCTTCTGTTTGTAAGTCAACCATTAATTTCAAATGCAACTAATTGACAATTTTAACTTGATGGAGCGAACGTTGCTTCATCCACATCCTTGAGCAGTCCCCAGGTCTCACGGGACTCTTTACCCCTTTGTCGGACGAGGTTCAACGTACCTTTCGCCAACACAATGAGACTATCACACATAAAGTCCTAAAACTAACCATTATACCAATGCATCAAGTTGGCCATGCATTGGTTCTGTCTGTTAGTCTGTCATTTATTTCAAATGCAACTAATTGACAATTTTAACTTGATGAAGCGAACGTTGCTTCATCCACATCCTTGAGCAGTCCCCAGGTCTCACGGGAATCTTTACCCCTTTGTCGGAAGAGGTTCATCGTATCTTTTGCCCACACAATTAGACAATCACACATAAACTCCTAAACTGACCATTATACCAATGCATCAAGTTGGCTATGCATTGATTTTGACAACCAGTCAGCCAATTATTCCAATTGCATCTAATTGACATTTTTAACTTGATGGTAGAGATATTGCTTCATCAAGTTATTCATCAGTTCCCAGGTCTCACGGGACTATTTCTCATCTTGTTGAATAGGGTTCATTGCATCTTTTGAGCCCATAACGTGAAGATCATACATAACATCATAAAACTGGCCATTATACCAATGCATCAAGTTGGCCATGCATTGGTTCTGTCTTTCAGTCAGCCAATTATTTCAAATGCAACTAATTGACAAGTTTAACTTGATGGAGCGAACGTTGCTACATCCACATCCTTGAGCAGTCCACAGGTCTCACTGGACTGTTTACCCCCTTTGTTGGACGATGTTCAACGAATTTTTTGCCAACACAATGAGACGATCACACATAAAGTCCTAAAACTAACCATTATACCAATGCATCAAGCTGGCCATGCATTGGTTTTGTCTGTTAGTCAGCCATTTATTTCAAATGCAACTAATTGACAATTTTAACTTGATGGAGCGAACGTTGCTTCATCCACATCCTTGAGCAGTCCCCAGGTCTCACGGACTCTTTACCCCTTTGTCGGACCAGGTTCATCGTATCTTTTGCCCACACAATGAGACGATCACACATAAACTCCTAAAACTGACCATTATACCAATACATCAAGTTGGCTATGCATTGATTTTGACAACCAGCCAGCCAATTATTCCAATTGCATCTAATTGACATTTTTAACTTTATGTTAGAGATATTGCTTCATCAAGTTATTCATCAGTTCCCAGTCTCACGGGACTGTTTCTCATCTTGTTGAATAGGGTTCATCGCATCTTTTGCGCCCATAACGTGAAGATCATATATAACATCATAAAACTGGCCATTATACCAATGCATCAAGTTGGCCATGCATTGGTTGTGTCTTTCAGTCAACCATTTATTTCAAATGCAACTAATTGACAATTTTAACTTGATGAAGCGAACGTTGCTTTATCCACATCCTTGAACAGTCCCCAGGTCTCATGGGACTGTTTACCCCTTTGTTGGACGAGGTTCATCGTATCTTTTGCCCTCAGAATGAAACGATTACACATTAAGTCCTAAAACTAACCATTATACCAATGGATCAAGTTGGCCATGCTTTGGTTGTGTCTGTTAGTCAGCCAATTATTTCAAATGCAACTAATTGACAATTTTAACTTGATGGAGATAAAGTTGCTTCATCAAAATCCTTGAGCAGTCCCCAAGTCTCATGGGACTCTTGACCCCTTTGTTGGACGAGGTTCAACGTATCTTTTGCCCACACAATGAGACGATCACACATAAAGTCCTAAAACTAACCATTATACCAATGCATCAAGTTGGCCATGCATTGGTTCTGTTTGCTAGTCTGCCATTTATTTCAAATGCAACTAATTGACAATTTTAACTTGATGGAGCGAACGTTGCTTCATCCACATCTTTGAGAAGTCCCCAGGTCTCACGGGACTCTTTACCCCTTTGTCGGACGAGGTTCATCGTATCTTTTGCCCACACAATGAGACGATCACACATAAAATCCTAAAACTGACCATTATACCAATGCATCAAGTTGGCTATGCATTGATTTTGACAACCAGTCAGCCAATTTTCCCAATTGCATCTAATTGACATTTTTAACTTGATGGTAGAGATATTTCTTCATCAAGTTCCTTCATCAGTTCCCAGGTCTCACGGGACTGTTTCCCATCTTGTTGAATAGGGTTCATCGCATCTTTTGCGCCCATAATGTGAAGATCATACATAACATCATAAAACTGGCCATTATACCAATGCATCAAGTTGGCCATGCATTGGTTGTGTCTTTCAGTCAGCCATTTATTTCAAATGCAACTAAATGACAATTTTAAACTTGATGGAGCGAACGTTGCGTCGTCCACATCCTTGAACAGTCCCTTGGTCTCACGGAAGTGTTTAACCCCATTGTTGGACGAGGTTCATCGTATCTTTTGCCCACACAATGAGACAATCACACATAAAGTCTTAAAAACTAACCATTATACCAATGCATCCAAGTTGGCCATGCATTGGTTGTGTCTGTTAGTCAGCCATTTATTTCAAACGCAACTAATTGACAATTTTAACTTGACGGAGCGAACGTTGCTTCATCCACATCCTTGAGCAGTCCCCAGGTCTCACGGGACTCTTAACCCCTTTGTCGGACGAGGTTCATCGTATCTTTTGCCCACACAATGAGACGATCACACATAAACTCCTAAAACTGACCATTATACCAATGCATCAAGTTGGCTATGCATTGATTTTTACAACCAGTCAGCCAATTATCCCAATTGCATCTAATTGACATTTTCAACTTGATGGTAGAGATATTGCTTCATCAAGTTCCTTCATCAGTTCCCAGGTCTCACGGGACTGGTTTCCCATCTTGTTGAATAGGGTTCATCGCATCTTTTGCGCCCATAATGTGAAGATCATACATAACATCATAAAACTAGCATTATACCAATGCATCAAGTTGGCCATGCATTGGTTGTGTCTTTCAGTCAGCCATTTATTTCAAATGCAAACTAATAGACAATTTTAACTTGATGGAGCGAACGTTGCTTCGTCCACATCCTTGAACAGTCCCGAGGTCTCATGGACTGTTTACCCCTTTGTTGGACGAGGTTCATCGTATGTTTTGCCCTTATAATGAGACGATCACACATAAAGTCCTAAAAAACAAAACCATATACCAATGCATCAAGTTGGCCATGCATTGGTTTTGTCTGTTAGTCAGCCATTTACTTCAAATGCAATCAATGACAATTTTTAAACTTGATGAGCGAACGTTGCTTCATCCACATCCTTGAGCAGTCCCCAGGTCTCACGGGACTCTTTACCCCTTCGTCAGACGAGGTTCATCGTATCTTTTGCCCACACAATGAGACGATCACACATAAACTCCTAAAACTGACCATTATACCAATGCATCAAGTTGGCTATGCATTGATTTGACAACCAGTCAGCCAATTTTCCCAATTTCACCTAATTGACATTTTCAACTTTGATGGTAGAGATATTGCTTCATCAAGTTCCTTCATCAGTTCCCAGGTCTCACGGGACTGTTTCCCATCTTGTTGAACAGGGTTCATCGCATCTTTTGCGCCCATAACGTGAAGATCAAACATAACATCATAAAAAAGGCCATTATACCAATGCATCAAGTTGGCCATGCAATGTTTGTGTCTTCAGTCAGCCAATTATTTCAAATGCAACTAATTGACAATTTTAACTTGATGGAGCGAACGTTGCTTTCATCCACATCCTTAAGCCAGTCCCATTCTCATGGGACTGTTTACCCCTTTGTTGGACGAGGTTCATCGCATCTTTTGCCCACACAATGAGACGATCACACATAAAGTCCTAAAACTAACCATTATACCAATGCATCAAGTTGGCCATGCATGGTTGTGTCTGTTAGTCAGCCATTTATTTCAAATGCAACTAATTGACAATTTAACTTGATGGAGCGAACGTTGCTTCATCCACATCCTTGAGCAGTCCCCAGGTCTCACGGGACTCTTTACCCTTTGTCGGACGAGTTCATCGTATCTTTTTGCCCACACAATGACACGATCACACATAAACTCCTAAAACTGGCCATTATACCAATGCATCAAGTTTTGCTATGCACTGATTTTGACAACCAGTCAGCCAATTATTCCAATTGCATCTAATTGACATTTTCAACTTGATGGTAGAGATATTGCTTCATCAAAGTTCCTTCATCAGTTCCCAGGTCTCACGGGACTGTTTTCTCATCTTGTTGAGTCGGGTTCATCGCATCTTTTGCGCCATAACGTGAAGATCATACATAACATCATAAAAACTGGCCATATTGTACCAATGCATCAAGTGGGCATGCATTGGTTGTGTCTTTCAGTCAGCCAATTATTTCAAATGCAACTAATTGATAATTTTAACTTGATGGAGCGAACGTTGCTTTATCCACATCCTTGAACTGTCCCAGGTCTCATGGGACTGTTTACCCCTTTGTTGGAACGAGGTTCAACGTATCTTTTTCCCTCATAATGAGACGATTACACATAAAGTCCTAAAACTAACCATTATACAATGGATCAAGTTGGCCATCGTTGGTTTGTGTCTGTTAGTCAGCCAATTATTTCAAATACAACTAATTGACAATTTTAACTTGATGGAGCGAACGTTGCTTAATC